>NC_083412.1:52519965-53853180 GCF_020745735.1 Hemiscyllium ocellatum
GAGTCCCTTTGGACCTGGTCCATCTTTGATCTCTATATAAACTGGAAGATAGCCCGGGTGACTGCAGCGGCACAGGTTCTGGGAATAGGCCAGACCTGTGCCATATATAACAGCAATGACAGTGCCTCACACCTGATGACCAGGTGTTTTCCCGGGATGGAGAGCGACTGTAGCTTCCATCTGCCCAGTTTCTGCCTCACTTTGCTGAAACGCTACTCCCAAGACTTGGCGCATGCCCCAGCCCCCCCTAACCAAATATCCAGCACCTTCAGGTGGTCGGTCCTGACGGTGAAGGGGATCGAGAATTGGTCGGCCCAGTTCCCGAAGAACATGGCCTCGCTCTTGCCTCGGTTAACTTTGGCCCCCGAGGCCCATTCGAATTGGTCACATATGCACATGAGTCTGTGCACGGACAGCGGATCCGAGCAGAAAACGGTGACGTCATCCATGTACAGGAAGGCCTTAACCTGCAGGCCCCCACTGCCAGGAATAGTCACCCCTCTCAGGCTCGCATCCTTCCTGATGGACTCGGCAAATGGCTCTATGCAGCACACAAACAAGGCAGGAGAGAGAGGGCAGCCCTGCCTGACTCCAGATCTTACAGGGAAGCTATCTGATTCCCACCCATTGATTGAGACTGCACTGACAATGTTGGTGTAGAGCAGTCTGATCCAATTGCAGATTCCCTCCCCAAAGCCCATTTTGGAGAGAACATCTCTCATATGCCTGTGTGATATCCTGTCAAAGGCTTTCTCCTGGTCCAGGCTGATCAGGCAGGCTTCCAACCCTCTGTCCTGCACGTAGGCGATCGTATCTCTGAGGAGTGCGAGACTCTCAGCGATCTTCCTGCCTGGCACAGCACTGGTTTGGTCAGGGTGAATCACCGACTCCAGAGCAGACCTGACCTGGTTGGCGATTACCTTTGACAGAATTTTGTAATCCGCATTCAACAGTGAAATTGGTCTCCAATTTTTGAGTTCCTTCTTCTCCCTCTTCCGCTTATAGATGAGGGTGATGATGCCTTTCCTCATGGATTCACTCATGGTACCTGCCCGAAGCATACTGACATACACCTCCAGCAGGTCCTGGCCAATCAAGTCCCACAGAGCGGAATAGAGCTCGACCGGTAAGCCGTCGCTTCCAGGAGTTTTATTCTTTTCGAAGGACTCGAGGGCCTTGGTCAGCTCGTCCAGAGATAGCAGCTGGTCCAGCCTCTCGTGTGTTCTGTCATCTAAGACCTCCATGATAGAGGACAGGAACAACTGGGAGGCCGCGCTGTCGGTCGGCTTCGTGTTATACAAACTGGCATAGAAGGAATTATTGATCCTCATGACATCAGCCTGAGATGACGTTATTGAGCCATCTTCTTCCTTCAGGCTGCTGAGCACAGAGCTCTCTTCCTGCACCTTCTGGAAGAAGAAACGTGAGCATGTCTCGTCCTGCTCCACCGAGCGGACCCTGGATCGGATGATTATCTTGGAGGCCTCTGAGACAAAGAGCGAGGCTTGCTGGCCCTTCACCTCCTGGAGGTCCTCCGTGACATCGACCCCCATCGTCTGCAGCAGGAGCAGGTTCTGCATACTTTCCTGGAGCTGGGACAGTTTTCCCCGCCTCTCTCTCACCTCCTGAACACCTTTGAGGATGAAGACATCTTGATTACAGTGACATAGTGCCTTGGCCTTAAGCTCATGATGACCTGCTTTTCAGTGCATTTGATTGCTTATCCTCAAAGGGTGTCTTTCTGAGGTCCTCTGTTTGGTACTGGTGACTGCGCTGATGCAAATCTTCACCCCAACAGCCAATCCATGTTGTTGCAGTCCTCTGCTAGTCCAGTGACCACAGCCCTTAGCTCTCATTTACTGATCATTTCAGTAGTAATTGGACACTTTTGCAGATGAAATAATTTACGAACATATGAACAAGTTGCAGGAAGCTTGTTGCCACTCAAGTTTGCTGTGCCATTTAATAAGATCATGGCTGATCTGATTGTAATCTTAAATTGAGAGTTTTGCCCAGTCCTAATAATTCTTCACCTCATTACCTACCAATAAGCTCTGCACCTCACCTTAAAAATATTTAAAGACTCTGCTTCCACCATCTTTTCAAGAAGAGAGTTCCAAACACTCACAATCCTTTGTGAGCTAAAATGTCATCTCATCTCTGTTTAAAATGTTACAAGCAATCCCAGGAGAACTTCTCCAGTTCATTAGGTTCCAAACAGGATACTCCAAATCACTGAGGTCTCAGATGGGAGATGAACCTATTCTCTATTCACCTGCCTGTTTAGTTAGCCACAACAAGGTTAATTGAAAAGGATCCCCACCTTTGTAGATATCTTTCTCCCAGATCCAATTAATTTATATTTTTAAAGGAGTCAATTTAAGTAGGCGTCCTGGAGCGAATAAAATGTGTGAGTTACTAAACGTGAGATGAAATAATAGCACAACACACCTTCACACATAAAAGGAATAAAAATGAGCCCCCAGAAAAGATAAAAGAATGAATATACATTTAAATAAATGTATAAAGCATCATATATATAGATTGGTCTCTGAAATAGTCATAAGAGTAATAGTAGAATGTTGGATGTCACTGGCTATATTGATGTTGGTAGTTGAACAGTCAGTTTTGAGATTTTTAGGTTTGCACGCTCAATGAAAATCTTTTTACCCTCTTTCCTTTGGCCAGGGGCTAGCTAGCCAGAAGCATGCAGAGGTGCAAATGCAACCTCACTTCTTCAAATGGCCTTAAGCTTTTCAAAAACTGACATTTCTCGTTCCATTTTACCTTTGCTCTGGTAGGCATGATAGCTACAGAGGGTAAAAACAATGACTGCAGATGCTGGAAACCAGAGTCTAGATTAGAGTGGTGCTGGAAAAGCACAGCAGTTCAGACAGCATCCGAGGAGCAGTAAATCGACATTTCGAGCAAAAGCCCTTCATCAGGAATAGCTACAGAGTTGACATTTGGGATGAACCTTTGACAGAATCCCTACATTTCCAAGAACTGCATGATTTTCTGTTTTGTGTGAGAATAATGAACTGTGCTCCCACTTATACCATTGCAGCCTTGGACAATATCTCTTCTTGTCTCACCACAGACCCTTAATAGGTCATTTGGACCTTAGCAAATGTGCTTTGTGCATAATTGACCACTATGTCAGCTAACCATATCTTCTGGGAAAGTTGTTCTGCCCCTAGTGTTGCTGTAAACTAGGAACATATCTCAGTATAATTTGTAATTAGATAAACTTGCCACTGTCTGCCTTTGAAAGATAACTGGGGGAATCTTACAGTCCAAATATCATGACTCAACACTGAAGTCATGAAGGCGGAGATTTGTGCAGGCTGTCAAGGAGCATTGACAATACCAGGTGAAAGTAAGTTCATGCCTTACCACAGCAGTACACATTGACTGGCCCCAATATCCTTCAGAGGTTTGTAGATCAGCTCATAATCGTCTGTCAGTCTAGCAACTTGCCTGAACCCAATCCATCTCAGTTCCTGGAGAGGCATTCCTTTTGAGAAGTAGATGGAGTTTTTGAACACCTCAAGGAGAAATATTTCACTGAGGTTTTTGTAAACTGCCTCTGCTTGAAGTGCCTGTACAAACTGGCTGAAAGCAAGCTGCTTAAGCCTTTCAAATTCCAGGTGTGTCTGGTCAGGCTGTTTCCTAAGGGCACTGAATTTCTGATAGTAACCTTCTGATAGTAACTGGAATCCATTTAAGATAGTCTATTTTAGTGCTTCAGAATCAGTGACACCTCCTCAAGCAAGCGGGAGTGCTCATGCAAATTTTCTTGGAGAACTTGCTTCTGCAGTAATAAGAATCAAGACATTTTAGCTTGTGTCCAATTATTTGAAAGAGATAAAGAATATCCTAATCTGCCTTTGCAAATTTACAAATTAAAGAAATAAACCCAAGTTGCATCCACCTTTAACGGTAACACAATGATACTCAACTCATATTGTTTTGTTCAGCCTCCCCTCTCCTGCTGTTTTCATGAAACACTCTCCTTTTTTCCTCTTTGCTCATTCCACTGTTTCCCATCTCTCTCCGCCACCTGCCACCCTTTGTCTTTATCTTCTTATTTCTGAGATACTCATTTCTTCTTCAGTTTTAGTCTTCTACCCCCACCCTATTCATTTTATTGTCCTCAGCTTTCATCTGTAAACTGTTGGCCATGTCCTTTCAAATTTATACGTGAACTATGTCACTAAATCTTTTAACTGCTCAGGGGGCCTCCAAACAGGACTCAGGGTACATCTCTGAGACACACACACCAAACACCCCCACTGCCCTGTGTTCGACCGTTTCAACGTATCCTCCCAATCCACCAAGGATATGCAAGTCCTGGGACTCCTCCACAGCCAAATCCAATCCACCTGATGACTGGAGGAAGAACGCCTCATCTTTCACCTTGGGATTCTCCAACTACACAGCATTAGAGTCATAGAGTCATAGAGATGTACAGCATGGAAACAGACCCTTCAGTCCAACCCGTCCATGCCGACCAGATATCCCAACCCAATCTAGTCCCAACTGCCAGCACCCAGCCCATATCCCTCCAAACCCTTCCTATTCATATACCCATCCAACTTAAATGTTGCAATTGTACCAGCCTCCACCACATCCTCTGGCAGCTCATTCCATACACGTACCACCCTCTGTGTGAAAAAGTTGCCCCTTAGGTCTCTTTTATCTTTCCACTCTCACTCTAAACCAATGCCCTCTACTTCTGGACTCCCCGACCCCAGGGAAAAGACTTTGTCCATTTATCCTCTCCATGCCCCTCATAATTTTGTAAACCTCTATAAGGTCACCCCTCAGCCTCCAATGCTCCAGGGAAAACAGCCCCAGCCTGTTCAGCCTCTTCCTGTAGCTCAGATCCTCCAACCCTGGCAACATCATTGTAAATCTTTTCTGAATCCTTTCAAGTTTCACAACATCATTCCAATAGGAAGGAGACCAGAATTGCACGCAATATTCCAACAGTGGCCTAACCAACATCCTGTACAGCCGGAACATGGCCTCCCACCTCCTGTACTCTATACTCTGACCAATACAGGAAAGCATACCAAATGCCTTCTTCACTATCCTATCTATCTGCGACTCCACTTTCAAGGAGCTATTATACCTGCATTCCAAGGTCTCTTTGTTCAGCAACACTCCCTAGGACCTTACCATTAAGTGTATAAGTCCTGCAAAGATTTGCTTTTCAAAAATGCAGCACCTCGCATTTATCTGAATTAAACTCCATCTGCCACTTCTCAGCCCATTGGCCCAACTGGTCAAGATCCTGTTGTAATCTGAGGTAACCCTCTTCGCTGTCCACTACACCTCCAATTTTGGTGTCGTCTGCAAACTTACTAACTGTACCTCTTATGCTCGCATCCAAATCATTTATGTAAATGACAAAAAGTAGAGTGTCCAGCACCAATCCTTGTGGCACTCCATTGGTCACAGGCCTCCAGTTCTGAAAAACAACCCTCCATCACCACCCTCTGTCTTCTACCTTTGAGCCAGTTCTGTATCCAAATGGCTAATTCTCCCTGTATCCCATGAGATCTAACCTTGCTAATCAGTCTCCTATGGGGAATCTTGTCAAACGCCTTACTGAAGTCCATATAGATCACATCTACTGCTCTGCCCTCATCAATCTTCTTTGTTACTTCTTCAAAAAACTCAATCAAGTTTGTGAGACATGATTTCCCACACACAAAGCCATGTTGACTATCCCGAATCAGTTAGGAGAAAGTGAGGACTGCAGATGCTGGAGATCAGAGCTGAAAAATGTGTTGCTGGAAAAGCGCAGCAGGTCAGGCAGCATCCAAGGAGCAGGAGAATCGATGTTTCGGGCATAAGCCCTTCTTCAGGAAAGGCTTGGATTCTGCCTGACCTGCTGCACTTTTCCAGCAACACATTTTTCAGCTCTGATCTCAAATCAGTCCTTGCCTTTCCAAATACATGTACATCCTATCCCTCAGGATTCCCTCCAACAACTTGCCCACCACCGAGGTCAGGCTCATCGGTCTATAGTTCCCTGGCTTGTCTTTACCGCCCTTCTTAAACAGTGGCACCATGTTTCCAGCACCTCACGTGTGACTATCAATGATACAAATATCCCAGCAAAAGGCCCAGCAATCACATCTCTAGCTTCCCACAGAGTTCTCGGGTACACCTGATCAGGTCCTGGGGATTTATCCACCTTTAACGGTTTCAAGACATCCAGCACTTGATATTCTGTAATCTGGACATTTTGCAAGATGTTACCATCTATTTCCCTATGTGCACATCTTCCATATCCTTTTCCACATTAAATACTGATGCAAAATATTCATTTAGCATCTTCCCCCATTTTCTGTGGCTCCACACAAATGCTGCCTTGCTGATCTTTGAGGGGCCCTATTCTCTCCCTAGTTACCCTTTTGTCCTTAATATATTTGTAAAAACCCTTTGGATTCTCCTTAATTCTATTTGCCAAAGCTATCTCATGTCCTCGTTTTGCTGTCTTGATTTCCCTCTTAAGTATACTCCTATTGCCTTTATACTCTTCTAAGGATTCACTTCATCTATCCTATCTATCCCTGACATATGCTTCCTTCTTTTTCTTAACCAAACCCTCAATTTCTTTAGTCATCCAGCATTCCCCATACCTACCAGCCTTCCCTTTCACCCTAACAGGAATATACTTTCTCCGGATTCTTGTTATCTCATTTCTGAAGGCTTCCCATTTTCCAGCCGTCCCTTTACCTGTGAACAGCTGCCTCCAATCAGCTTCCTCCCCTCCCCTCCCCCCATCTGATCTCCAATCCTACCTTCCAACTCGGCAACACCCTCTTGAGCTGTCCTTGAGCATCTTCCTTCTCAACCATCCACTCCACCCTCCCTTCCTACCTATCACCATGACCCCTACCTGCATCTACTATTGCCTTCTCAGCTACGTCACCCCCACCCTCCTATTTATCTCTCAGGGACCTTCTCCTTCCAGTAGTCAGGATTTGGGGTATAAGATACACCAAGACATAGAAAACTCATGTAAGGAAGGCAAAGTTACAGTGATCATAAGGGATTTCAATACGCAGGTGGACTGGGAAAACCAGGTTGGTCATGGGTCATAAAAAAAGGAAGTTGTGGAATGTCTATGAGATGGCTGTTTGGAACAGTTTGTGGTGGAGCCCACTAGGAAACAGTCAATACTAAATTTAGTGTTGTGCAGTGACGCAGACTTGATAAAGAAGCCTAAGATGGGTGGCACAGTGGCACAGTGGTTAGCACTGCTGCCTCACAGCGCCAATTCCCGACTCAGGCAACTGACTGTGTGGAGTTTGCATGTTCTCCCCGTGTCTGCGAGGATTTCCTCCGGGTGCTCCGGTTTCCTCCCACAGTCCAAAGATGTGCAAGTCAGGTGAATTGGCCATGCTAAGTTGCCCGTAGTGTTAGGTAAGGGGTAAATGTAGGGGTATGGGTGGGTTACGCTTCGGCGGGTCGGTGTGGACATGTTGGGCCGAAGGACCTGTTTCCACACTGTAATGTAATGTAATGTAATCTAATCTAAACCCTTAGGAGGCGATGACTGTAATATGATAGAAGTTACTCTGCAATTTGAAAGGGAGAAGGTAGAATCAGATGTAACTGTATTACAGTTGAATAAAGGCAACCACAGAGGAGCTGAACAGAATTGATTAGGAGGGGAGCCTAACAGGAAAAACAGTAGATCAGCAATGGCAGGAGTTTCTGGGACTAATTTGAGAAACACAACAAAAATTCATCCCGAGGAAAAAGAAAAAGGGAGGATGAGGCAACCATGGCTGACCAGGGAAGTCAGGGTTAGCATAAAAGCAAAAGAGAAAGCATTTAATGTGGGTAGGTCAGTGGGAAGCCAGAAGATTGGGAAGCCTACAAAGACCAACAGAGGACAATGAAGAAAGAAATAAGGAGGGAGAAGATTAAATATGAGGGGAAGGTAGCCAGTGATGTTAGGAAATATAGGAGAAAGTGAGGACTGCAGATGCTGGAGACCAGAGTTGAAAAATGTGGTGCTGGAAAAACACAGCAGGCCAGGCAGCATCCGAGGAGCAGGAGAATCGACGTTTTGGGCATAAGCCCTTCTTCAGGAATGAGGCTGGTGTGCTAGGCGGGCTGAGATAAAAGGTAGGGGGAGGGGCGCTGGGAATATGATAGGTGGAATGAGGTGAGGGTGAGGGTGATAGGCTGAAGAGGAGGTGGGGACGGAGAGGTCAGGAAGAAGATTGCAAGTCAATCTTCTTCCCGACCTCTCCGTCCCCACCCCCTCTCCAGCCTATCACCCTCACCCACACCTCCTTCCACCTATCATATTCCCAGCGCCCCTCCCCCTACCTTTTATCTCAGCCCGCCTAGCACACCAGCCTCATTCCTGAAGAAGGGCTTATGCCCAAAACGTCGATTCTCCTGCTCCTCGGATGCTGCCTGGCCTGCTGTGTTTTTCCAGCACCACATTTTTCAACTCATGTTAGGAAATATTGCAAGAGTTTCTTCAGATATACAAAGGACAAAAGAGGCAAAAGTGGACATTGGGCCACTGGTAAATGATGCTGGAGAAGTAGTATGAGGAACAAAGAAATGGCTGAGAAACCAAATAAATGCTTTGCATCAGTCTTCATGGTGGAAGAGAGTTGGGGGGTGAAGATGAGTACAGTGGCCATCACCAAGGAGAAGGTGCTAGGAAAACTGAAAGATCTGAAAGTGGATAAATCACATGGACCAGATGGACTACACCCGAGAATTCTGAAGGAGATGGTTGAAGAGATAGTGGAGGCTTTAGTAGTTATCTTTCAGGTATCACTGGAGTGGTCCCAGAGGACTGAAAAATTGCTAATGTACCCTCCTTGTTTAAAAAGGGAGCAAAGCAAAAGACAAGAAATGATAGGCCGATTAGCCTAACCTCAGTCATTGGTAAGATCTTGGAGTACATTGTGAAGGATGAGATTTTTGACTACTAGGAAGTGTATGGTAAAATAGGGCAAAGTCAGCATGGTTTCATTAAGGGGAGATCATGTCTAACAAATTTGTTATAATTTGAGGAGTTAAAGAGCAGGTTAGTCCAAGGAGAGCCAATTAATTTTATCTATCTGGAATCCCAGAAGGCCTTTGACAAGGTGTTACACAGGAGGCTGCTGAGTATGATAAGGACCCATGGTGTTAGAGGCCAGGTAACTAGTATGGATAGAAGATTGAATGTCTGGCAGAAGGCAGAGAGTGAGGATAAAAAGGTCTTCTCAGGATGGAAGCTGGTGACTACTGGTGTTCCACCAGGGTCAGTGTTGGGACAAAAACCTTTACTTTATACATAAATGATCTGGATGGAGAAACTGAGGTCATTCTGACTAAGTTTGCAGATGATGCAAAGATAGGTGGAGGGACAAGTTTTATTGAGGAAGTGGGCAGGCTGCAGAAGGATTTAGACAGGTTAGGAGAGTAGGTAAAGAAGTGGCAGATGGAGTACAGCAGATGGAAAATGTGAGGCCATGCACTTTGGTAGGAAGAATAGAGGTATGGACTATTTTCTAAATGGGGAGAAAATTCAGAATTCTGAAGTGCAAAGGGACTTGGGAGTCCTCAAGTCCTCATCCAGGATTTTCTCAAGGTAACCTTGCAGGTTGAGTCAGTAGTTAGAAAGACAAATGCAATGTTGTCATTCACCTTGAGAGGGTTAGAATATAAAAGCAGGGGTGTACTTCTGAGGCTTTATAAGGCTCTGCTCAGACCAGATTTAGAGTATTGTGGGCAATTTTGGGCCCATACCTCAGTAAAGATGTTTTAGCCCTGGAGCATGTCTAGAGGAGATTCATGAGAATGGTCCCAGAAATGAAAGGCTTAACGTATGAGTAACGTTTCAGGTGTCTGGGACTATACTCAATGGAGCTTAGAAGGATGAGGGGGATCTGATTGAAAATTTCAGAATACTGAATGGCCTGGACAGAGTGGATGTTGGGAAAATGTTTCCATTGGCAGGAGAGATGAGAACTGACTTAGGGCACAGACTTAGAGTAAAGTGAAAACCTTTTAGAAGAGAGATAAGGAGAAACGTTTTTAGCCAAAGAGTGGTGAATTTATGGAATTTGTTGCCACCTAAAGCTGTGCAGGCCAGATCAATGAGTATCTTTAAAACAGTGATAGATAAGTTCTTGATTCCAAAGGGTTCAAAGGTTATGGAGAGAAAGCTGGAAAATGGGGTTTAAAAACCTATCAGCCATGATTGAATGGCAGAAGACAAAAAAGCTACAGATGCTGGAATCCAAAGTAGACAGGCAGGAAGCTGGAAGAACACAGCAAGCCATCAGGAGATGCAGGGGTCAACGTTCCAGGAATAGCAGAGCAGACTTGATGGGCTGAATGGCCTAATTTCTGCTATTATGTCTTAGAGTCATAGATGGTTTTATGGTCTTATGGCAGAGGTTTTAAATTCTCAGAAATAACTTCTAATTCTGCAAGGAATGCACTGGCATCAAATCTGGCAATTTCTACAGAGCAAACACAAAAAATCCTTTACAACTTTTGTTTACAACATTGATTTCAAAGAGACAATTTACCTACTCTCAAACTTGCATTTTATCTGTGGGTTCAGATCTTGGACAATTGTTATTTCCAATCCCTTGGCAAATTCCCTAATTCTTTATGGCTCCAGATGAGACGCTCAAATCAATCATCTTCCAGGTGAGCTCGGATAAAATGGCTCTTCTTCTTTACTCACTAATTCCTTTAGTTGATCACATCAAGGTTATTATATAAAGGATCCCTTCTGTTGTGGATACCTTTCTCCTAAATCCAAATGAATTAAATGGAGCCAATTTTACCAGGCTCAAAAGATTGAATTTAATAATTACAAACTAGATAAGAATTAATAATACAATAAACATGCACATTGATTAGGAATAAGTGAGCCTGAAAAGATAGAAACTTTTAAAAAAATCAATCTCTGTGAAGAGTAGATAATAAAATGCTATGGCCATTACATTGTATGTTACCCATGTTGGTAGTTGAATATTCAGTTTTGAGATTCTTGCCTTCAGGAGGTTAACTGAAAGATTTCTGACAGTGGCTGGTTGGCAGCACACAGAGTATGAAAGTGCCTTTTTCCTTTCCTCACCTATAGTGCAGAGGTATTTAATGGCTGTACTCAAACTGCGACATTTACAACACACAATAGTCCACACACTGGGATGTTAGACCATTAACACACATAGACCAGGATTGAAGCTTCCTTTTCACCCTGTTTTTTTGTATGACCCTGAAAAGAAACACAAACATGTCTCCTGCTGAGAGAGGGTTGGGTATTCATTCTCTCGTTATCTCCTCTTTTTAACTCTTTCTGTTTGAAGTTTCCCAACTCTGTGCAGATGTGACTTTCCAGAATTCTTTTCCAGATAACCACTGAAGTTGCACTTGTCAGTCATCTTAGCTATATCAGTCTTCTTTAAAACTTAGAAGTTTGATATGTCTATAAGTGACCCAGGGTTATGATCCTCTCGTTTTTCATTAGTGACCACTAGTTCTAGATTCTGCCCTGAGAGGAAACATCTTGTCTATATTTACCTTGTCAACACCCCTCAGTTTTATATCTATTGCAATCAAATCACCTCTTACTCTTCTAAACTAAGCGGATACTAGCATAACCTGTCCCAGCTTTCCTTATGAGACATCCTGAGCATTCCAGGTATTAGCCTGGTGAACCTTCTCTGAACTGCCTTGAATGCATTTACATTATATTTTAAATAAGGAGACCTATACTGTGCACAATACACTAGCTGTGATCTTACCAGTGGACCCTATAACTGAAGCTTTGCTTCCCCACTTCTGTATTCGAATTCCCAGCAATGATAATAAGTATATAAACTTTCTTAATTACCTTCTGTACTTGGGTGTCCTGCTGGCACCAGGGCAGCTCGATCTCTCTGCATCGCACACCTCTGCCCTTTCACCATTGAGGTAATATGCTGTTTTTCATTTTTATTGCCAAAGATGCAATTTCACATTTTCCAACTTGTACTCCATTTGCCAGGTCTTTATCTACTTACTTAACCTGTCTATATCTTTTTGCAATCTCCTAACACCCACTTCACAACTTATTTTCTTACTTTGTGTCAACAGTAAATTTGACAACCATACTTTCTGTGCCTTCATCCATGTCATTTAATGTAAATGTGGACAATAATGTCCGAGCACTGATTCCTGTGGCTCACCCGCACATTGTATCTTACCAGCCATAAAACATTCTAATGTTTTCAACCTTTCATTCAACCCTGTCCTTTGCTTTCTGTTAGCCAGCTAAACTTCTAACGAATGTGCACTACCTACATTGTCATGTTTCTTATCCCCACGCAATATGTGCCAATATATCAAATGCTGTCTGGAAATCTAAGTCCAGTTCCCCGGTATGCACAGCACATGCTATTTCTTCAAAAATACTCTTATAGGGTGGCTAAACATGATTTCTCTTTCAAGAAGAAATGTTGACTCTGCCAGATTACCTTGTACTTATCCAAGTTCCCTGTTATAACTTATTTAACAATCACTTCTAATATTTTCCCTTTGACAGGTATTAAGTTACCAGGCCTGAGATCTCCTGCTTTCTGCCTACCTCCTTTTTTTGAATAAATAAGTTACACTTGCTGTATTTAATGAGTACTTCTCCAAACCTCGGGAGTTTGGGAAAACTAAATCCAATGCATCAGCCACCTCTTTTAAGACCTCAGGATCATTTACCAGATCTTCCCAAAATTAATCCCTTGCCCTGACTGGTTCATTTAAAATCCTTTCTACTTCCCTAGTTATGCAGCTCTCAGGAGCAACACCTCCAGAATAGTTCGTATGGAGACTATCCCATTGGTACAGATGCAACTTTCCACGATTTGGGTGCCAATGCCCCATGGACTGGAGCCCACTTCTCCCACAGAAATCTTGAGCCAGATTTTCCCTGTGCCAATTTGCATGTGGCTCCGTTTCTGATCCAGACCTTTCATGTTCTCCTTCTTGATTTAATCCCTAGCTCCTTTTGCTGATTATTTAGAACCTCATTCTTTGTTTTGTCTGTGTTGTTGGTACCTACATTGGCTAAAGCAAACTCTCTCCAGTCGTGAGCAGATATCTCAATCACTGCTACCAGCCAGACAACACAGTGATCTACTCTCATGCTCTTTGTGCAGCAAATGTTGTTAATCCCTCTGACAATACTGTCCCCTCCTACCACTACATTCTTTTTAAGCTCCCATCACCCTACTTGAATGTCTTCCAGTATTAGAGGAAGTTAGCACATCCCCACTGCAGCCCCTACTGTCATCCAAATAAGCTGGAAAAAAATAAAACTGTTGGACAATTTCACAAACTGAGGTTAATATGCACCTGTCCTCTATGTCCCCTTACCTGCTTCATTCACAGTGAAATTCTCCTGTCCTTGAGCTCTGACCACATCAGAAATCTGAACGCTAAAATGACTGATTGCCTCCTAGTACAAAAAGTCCAGGTAGCTTCCTCTTTCTTGATCTGACATAGCTTAAGCAGTTCAGCTACTAGCTCAAAAACTCTGAAATTTGTGGTAGACCAGTTTTCCTCAGACCAAACAAGCATCCAGGAGCTCTCACGTGCTGCAGTTATGACATATACTTGTCCTTCCATCCTTAGTATGTCCTAGTTAGCTACTTTATGATTCAATTATATATTTTCTTACATTTTTATGTATTTTATTAATGTTATTGTCAGTTATTATACTATTTGAACCTTAGGAATAAAATAAAACATAGTCACTTACCAGATAGTCACCAAATACCTACCTTCTTTTCCTGTAGCAGAGTAAAATCCAATTCCTGGAGACAAAACAGTTAGAAAAACCAAAAGCAATGGAGTACTTCCTTCCTTCCACCCCAAGAGCCCTACTCACCCAACTCCCATCTATGTAAGTTGTATTCAAGTGCAAAGTTGCACTAAGTTGGCTAGTTTTATATCCTCCTTATGCAAAAGGCCTACCTTCCCCAGTTACAGACCAACACATTTCAGCATTCTTAGCAAGTCATCATTGCCTTATTGCCAGGATATCTGAATTCATGCTCATGAACCCAAGGTCCAGAAAAAATGACTGACAATGTAATAGTATTATTTAGAGTGCACAGATGCCCCAGTATTGTCAGATATTGACTGGAGCCATGTGGCATTGTATGCCATAAATATAAACAATATATTTAGATCTATCTCATAGAATAGAATTCCTGCAGTATGGAAGCATTAAATAAACACTGACCCTCATGATTTTACTTCAACAACTCAGTGCCCCAAATTTCCAAAATAAATTGGAACAAGATTGAAACAAATAATTGGTTACAGAACAGATGACATAAGTAAATAATTATTAATCTATATAATAAAATAATTATCAAACTCTGAGGTTGGTTCGTTTTTCTATTCCAGTTGTTTCACATAAACAAAATTGAATAATAAATGGTAGTTAGATCTTTATGATTTTGGAATTTTGGCACCTAAATCAGTAAATCTCCATTAATGAAAGCAAATAATTGTAAGCTATTTTAGTCTTTACATTTAAAAGGGAACCAAAATCAAGAATAAGTGTTGGGAATATTTTTTTGATTTAAAAAAAATGCTTTGCAGGAGCTGTTCCATCACTTAGGGTTCCGCTCAAGTCAGATGATAATATTCATATATTTTGATATGATTCTCATAATTACATTGTACACCTGCAAGTCAAGAGAAAAGAGTCAGCAAATACACTTTTATTAAGTCTGGGCCTCTTTACATTTATTTTCTTCGCCTATATGTTGCCAAACTATAATTGATCAATGACAAAGTGCGTCAGGTCATAGGCCTCTTTCTGCCTGTTGTCAATAATATTTTGCTTGATAAGCAAAAGCTCACTAGCAAAATAATTATCATGAATACAATGATGCTGAAATTCTACAAGTTGTTCCGCACATACTGATGGTGTAAAGAGGTATTTATGCCAGGCTTTTATGATTCAGCTCATTTGTATGTGTATTGCAATCATCACTGCCATAGAACCTGTGCAAAGAAGATTACTGTGCTGGAAATTACAGTGTAGCTCTTAAAAAAACAGATTTGGCTGAAATCGCAGCAGAAGGTTGTAGAAGCAACAGGTAAGTAGCAACAATGCTTGGCTCAGTAAGTTGACTATCAGCCAGCTTGACTGGAAGTCTCATGGCTATTTTTGTACCACTTTACAAAAATGACTAAGAGGAGAGAATCTGGTAGAGACTGTCAAAAAACAAGGAATGGCACAGTGGCAGACAAGAACGTGTCACAGTTTCACTAAGTGTGATTTGCAAAGCCAGCTAGATAAAATCTAACACAGAGCCAAGGTGTTCGGAATGTATAGTGAGTGTGGTAGTGCTGGCAATCTGCTAAAACTCACACCTTCACAACAGTAGAAAATGCCAGAAACTATTTAATTATGTCATCAAAACAGGCAAATTAAGACACATAGTGGCTGTGCTAGATTAATGTCTAATTTGTGACCTCCTCTTTATTATGGCATCCCTGTAAAGGATCACACAGCACCTTCTCCACTCTTCAGGTCTAGGGGATTATACTCAGCCATTCTTATTTTTGTCTTCTGTTCTTCTAAAAGGGAGACACATACAAAGAAGGAAGTAGAAGCAGATGCTTAAAATAATGATATGGAGGTGCCGGTATTGGACTGGGGTGGACATAGTTAAAAATCACTCGACACCAGTTTATAGTCCAACAGGTTTATTTGGAAGTACAAGCTTTCAGAATGCTGCTCCTACATCAGTTGGCTACCTGACGAAGGAGCAGCACTCCAAAAGCTTGTACTTCCAAATAAACCTGTCAGGCAATAACCTGGTGTTGTGTGACTTTTAACATTAAAATAATGAAGAGGCATGAGTACTACCTTGTCAACTATAATAATGAGAGAAAGTTGAAGATGGCAATGGAGCAGTGAATTCTGCTTGATTGAAACAAACACAAATATACAAGCCGGACCAGAAATATATCACTGGACTTCACAAGGTTCAGTTTGTAGAAGTTCCACATTCCTATCTACCCCAGTGACCTTTGACTCCCCCCTCAGAATCTATCCATTTGTCTCAAAGATATTCAATGTGATCACGTCCACTGTCTTCTGAGACAGAGTTCCAAGGTTGACAATCCTCTGAGAAGAAAAACATCCATTCATTTCTGATCTGAAAAGGCAATTCCTAATTTTAAAACTCTATTTCTGGACTGACCCACAAGAAGAAACATTATTTCCATATTCATCTTATTAAGACTTTCAGGATCTTGTACACCTTAATCAAATCATCCTTTGCTGTTCTAAACTCCACTAAAAACAAGATGAACCTGACAACTCATCCTCATATGACACCTTCAACTCATTTACATCCCTCATTAATTAAGGAAACCAAAACCACACACAGTATTTCAGATGTGGTGTCACCAAAGCCTGTACAACAGAAGGATTGGATTATTACTTTTATGCTCAATTCCTTTCATAATAAAGGATGATATACCATTAGCTTTACTGATTATGTGCTGTGCCTACATCCTAACTTTTCATGACCTATGCATCTGAGCACCAAGATCCTGCTGCATCTTGGAATTCTGGAGTCATTCCTCATTTAAATGATACTTTGCATTTTCATACTTCCTGCCAAAATGAACAACTTCAAAATTTCCTGCATTATACTTCATCAATCAGATTTTTGCCCACTCACTCAGCCTATCTATATCCATCTGTAATTTCCATACATCTTCTTCACAACATACTCTCTTCTTGTCTTGGTATCACATGTGAATTTAGTTGCCATTCTGTCATTCCCCTCATCTAAATAATTCATATAATTTGTAAAATGTTGAGACTGTAGCACAGATCACCACAGGACTCCATTTGTGACATGCTGTCCAAATAGACAGTCACACTCCCTGTTTTCTGCCAGTCCCAGCCAATCTTCTATCCATGCGAATATGTTCATCAATCTGTTAAGGCATGTATGACCCATCTCTGAAGCAGGTCAGCCTTGAACCTGGCCTTCAGATGAGACACTACTACTGTAACACAAGAGGCCTTTTACTGTTCTCTATATTCGGATCAATCATCTGACATGTTACTCATCTTAGTGCAGATATATGCTTTTCCTGAAGTTTGATTTTTTACCTAATGTTAATCGTGGTCCTCCTCTTTGAATTTTTCTTTAAAACAGGAATGCATATATTCTGAAATATCTCTGTTAAATGTCTGCCATTGTGTAGCTGTTACTACCTTGGGGTACCTTAACTCTGGGGTAATTGATTAATCCTGTCACATCACACAATGCCACCTTTAACCTTCTCTCTGTTTAGTTCGGAAGTTGCTACTCTACGAAACTATTTGAAAAGCATTCTATGAACTCCTCCTCCAAGCTGTAAGGGTTAACCTGGTTTTTCTGGTTTATATACAGATTAAAATCACCCGAGATTATGTCCCTTTATCACAAGTATCCTTTTTTTAAAGATAGACTTTGCCCCATATTGTATTGACTGATAAGGAACCAATAAGTGACTTATTTCTCTTAGTATTCCTCATCTCCACCCAAACCAATTATATGTCCTAAACCCATGAACCAAGGTTATCTGGAAATATTGGACAAAGGCTATCCTTGATTAATAATGCTACCTCTCCGCCTTTACTTATCTTCCTTTTTTATTGAAAACACTTGTTCCTCAATATTTAGGACCTAATTATTGTCAAATTGAAGTTTGTCTCTGCAAAGGCTATCAGGTCATGTTTTGTCTCTGTTATTGTCTGACACACATTTATGACATTATAATTTTCCTCTTACCTATACTCTCCCATATATCACATCTTTCCACATCTCCATAGCTTAGTTTAAAACCCTCTCTACTTCTTCCATTGTGTGGTTTCCAGGAACACTGGCCTCAGCACAGTTCAGATGTCAACCATCTGATCAGTACATCCTCCACACTCCCCAATATTGGTGCCACTGGTCTACAAAATGGATCCCTCCTCTCCCACACCAGCCTTTGATCCATATATTCATCTCTCTAATTCTAAATCTGTGTCCTATGCTGATTTGCCCATAGCTCATACACTAATCCACAGATTATAACTCTTGAGGTTCTCTTCTACAATTTCGTGCCTAGCCCTTGGTACTCTCGAAGCAGTAGGTCTTTCCTAGTTCTACCTCTGTCATTAGTATCTATATGAAGGCAATAACTGGATGATTTCCCTTGCACTGAAAGTTCTTTTCCAGTTCTGAGCAGTCCTCTTTGCTCCCCGCTTGATTGGCTTCGTGAATCACAGTACCATGGTCAGTTTGCACATCGACTCTCATCGAAACAGACTGAGATAACTTCAGACCTATTGGACAATTGCAGGAGCAGGTCAGAGGCTAGGAATCCTGTAGAGAATAATTCACCTCCCTACTTCCTGAAGCCTGTCCACCATTTACAAGGCACAAGTCAGAAAACATTCTCTGTTGCCTGGATAAATACAGCTCCAACAACACTCAAGGCATGACACTATTAAGGTCAAAGCAGCTGCTCGATCTGTAGCATCTGTAAAATGTGCTGCAAAAATTTACCAAGGTTCCTTAGACATTACCTTTCAAACCAAGACCTAGAAGGATAATAGCAGCAGATGCATAGGAATGCCACCACCTGCAAGTTCACCTCCAAGCCACTCACCATCCTGACTTTCTGGACACCTACTACACCACCTAAGTTCGGGACACCACCCACGTTCGGGACATCACCCACGCCCTCCATGATTTTCGCTTCCCCGGTCCCCAACGCCTTATCTTCACGATGGACATCCAGTCCCTGTACACCTCCATCCCCCATCACGAAGGACTCAAAGCCCTCCGCTTCTTCCTTTCCCACCGCACCAACCAGTACCCTTCCACTGACACCCTCCTTCGACTGACTGAACTGGTCCTCACCCTGAATAACTTCTCTTTCCAATCCTCCCACTTCCTCCAAACTAAAGGAGTTGCCATGGGCACCCACATGGGCCCCAGCTATGCCTGTCTCTTCGTAGGATATGTGGAACAGTCCATCTTCCGCAACTACACTGGCACCATCCCCCACCTTTTCCTCTGCTACATCGATGACTGTATCGGCGCTGCCTCGTGCTCCCACGAGGAGGTTGTACAGTTCATCAACTTTACCAACACCTTCCATCCCGACCTCAAATTCACCTGGACTGTCTCAGACTCCTCCCTCCCCTTCCTAGACCTTTCCATTTCTATCTCGGGCGACCGAATCAACACAGACATCTACTATAAACCGACTGACTCCCACAGCTACCTGGACTACACCTCCTCCCACCCTGCCCCCTGTAAAAACGCCATCCCATATTCCCAATTCCTTCGTCTCCGCCGCATCTGCTCTCAGGAGGACCAGTTCCAATACCGTACAGCCCAGATGGCCTCCTTCTTCAAGGACCGCAGATTCCCCCCAGACATGATCGACGATGCCCTCCACCACATCTCCTCCACTTCCCGCTCCTCTGCCCTTGAGCCCCGCCCCTCCAACTGCCACCAGGACAGAACCCCACTGGTTCTCACCTACCACCCCACCAAACTCCGTATACAGCGTATCATCCGCCGTCATTTCCACCACCTCCAAACAGACCCCACCACCAGGGATATATTTCCCTCCCCTCCCCTATCAGCGTTCCGCAAAGACCACTCCCTTCGTGACTCCCTCGTCAGGTCCACACCCCCCACCAACCCAACCTCCACTCCCGGCACCTTCCCCTGCAACCGTAGGAAATGCAAAACTTGCGCCCACACCTCCTCCCTTACTTCTCTCCAAGGCCCCAAGGGATCCTTCCATATCCGCCACAAATTCACCTGCACCTCCACACACATCATCTATTGCATCCGCTGCACCCGATGTGGCCTCCTCTATATTTGGGAGACGGGCCGCCTACTTGCAGAACGCTTCAGAGAACACCTCTGGGACGCCCGGACCAACCAACCCAACCACCCCATGGCTCAACACTTAAACTCTCCCTCGCACTCCACCGAGGACATGCAGGTTCTTGGACTTCTCCATCGCCAGAACATAACAACACGACAGTTGGAGGAAGAGTGCCTCATCTTCCGCCTGGGAACCCTCCAACCACAAGGGATGAACTCAGATTTCTCCAGTTTCCTCATTTCCCCTCCCCCCACCTTGTCTCAGTCGATTCCCTCGAACTCAGCACCGCCCTCCTAACCTGCAATTTTCTTCCTGACCTCTCCGCCCCCACCCCACTCCGGCCTATCACCCTCACCTTGACCTCCTTCCATCTATCACATCTCCATCGCCCCTCCCCCAAGTCCCTCCTCCCTACCTTTTATCTTAGCCTGCTGGACACACTTTCCTCATTCCTGATGAAGGGCTTATGCCCGAAACGTCGAATTTCCTGTTCCTTGGATGCTGCCTGACCTGCTGTGCTTTAACCAGCAACACCTTTTCAGCTCTGATCTCCAGCATCTGCAGACCTCACTTTTTACTTATTTATCACACAACATCAGGTTATAGTTCAATAGGGTTTATTTGGAAGCACTAGCTATGTAATTTTTAACTTTGTACATCCCAGTCCAACACAGGCACCTCATAGAAATACATCACTGTGCCTTTAGTGTCACTGGCACAAAATTCTGGAAATCCATTCCAGCCAGCACAGTGGATATACCCACACCAGTTGGATTGCAATGATTCAAGAAGGCAACTTACCATCACTTTCTCAAGGGCAATTAGAAATGGCAATAATGCTCATCCAGCCAATTAAGCTCACATACCCCAAATGAATAAAAAAAGTGCATTTATTGAAATGTGGTTATTAGATGGCATATGGGTTGTTGGTTCAGCATATTCAAGGATATGACAGGTCGGCGCAACATCGAGGGCCGAAGGGCCTGTACTGCGCTGTAATGTTCTATGTTCTATGATATGCAATGGTTGGAAAGAATGTTCTTTTTTTTAAACCAGTGGTTTAAGGAAGTAAAGTTACGTTAAACTGAAAAGACGATTTCAATGATAAGATGTACTCTGATGCCGTAGCAGCAATCATTGAGGAACCTTCTACAAAATGTCTATGTATATCTGCCTCCAAATCATTGTTCAAGTTCAGCAGATATTTAACATATGAATGCATTGTGGAAAGATTCAGTGCATTGCATATTGACTTACATAATTATCTGCACATGGTTAGACACAGTTTGTACATTGAAAGAGTGAAAGTCCTCCGTTGAGGAAGTTGTGGGTTTTCTGTAGGGGTTGGCCAAGCTAACAAGAACTGCTATTTGCTTTGATTACACACTAAAGTTACACAGAAAACAGAATTGTATTCCTATAAACATATGAGTGTCTCCAGCACTTTAAAGCAATTTAGCATTTAGCTAAAACCAAAATTCAGCAGTCGAGCAGTCTGCCAGTAAAATAAATTCTTAAGGATCCTTTTTCTGCATTCACATGAAACATATGACAAGGTACAGTTCATGATTTTTTTCCATTATACCAATTTTCTTCAGTAAATTTAGTAATCATCAACAGAAGGGTGTTGGACATGGTTAGATTCCCTACAGTGTGGAAACAGGCCCTTTGGCCCAACAAGTCCACACTGACCGTCCAAAGAGTAACCCACCCAGTCCCATTTCCCTCTGAATGATGCACCTAACACAATGGCCAATTTACCTGACCTGCACATCTTAGGACTGTGGGAGGAAATTGGAGCACCCAGAGGAAACCCACACAGACACAGTGAGGATGTGCAAACTCCACACAGTTCAGTCACCTGAGGCTGGAATCAAACTTGGGACCCTGGTGCTGTGAGGCAGCAGTGCTAACCACTGAGCCACTCTGCCACCTCCAAAATGGGAATCCAATGGAAAATAGGGAGGTGCAACAAGTCCTGTGTGTCCTTGCACACGAATCCCTGCAAGTAAGCATGTGGGTGCAGCAGGCAGTCGAGAAGGCAAATGGTGTGTAGGCCTTCATAATAAGAGAGTGCAGGAAAAGGGATGCCGTACTACAATTGTACAGGATCTTGGTGTGACCACACTTGGAGTTTTGCACACAGTTTCAGTCTCATTTTCTGAGGAATGGAGGCAAAGGTTTTCCAAACTGATTTCTGGGTGGCAGGATGATATATAAAATGACTGGATGGGTTAGGACTATATTCACTGGTGTTTAGAAGAATGAGGGGATGTGACCTCAAACAAACCTATGAAATTCCAGCAGAACCTATCAGTGTAAATGCAGGAAAGGTCTTCTGGATGACTAGGGAGTTTAGAACTGGGGTCTCAGTTTAGGGATATGGATTAGTCCATATATGACTGAAATGAAGTTTGTTTTCCCCCAGAGATTGGTGAGGCTATGCAATTCTCTGCCACAGAAAGTGGTTGAAGTCAAAGCATTGAATGATTTTAAGAAACAGTTAAATATAGTTTTTGGGACTAAAGCAATCAAAAAGTATCAGAAGAAAGCAGGAACAGGGTATTCAGCGGGATGACCAGCTATGGTCAAACTAATTGACAAAGCAAACTCAAAGGGCCGAATGGTCTAAATCTGCTCCTTTTTTTTCCTATCTGTACATCATCCAGCAAGGGGTAACTGATTACAAAACAGTTCTGAAGGATCCAGGTTTGATACTGATAGCAACTCTGCACCACAGAGATACTTCCACATCACGTTGGTGATTCCTCACTTGTTCAGTGTGGTACCTGGGCTGTGAGTTCTTGCCTATGCTCCGGATGGAATTGCCTGTCATGGGTCACAATGCGCGACTGTTTTCAAAGTTAAGGGGGAAGGAGGTGGAGACTCAGTTCATCTATGTATTTACCAGTAGTGTCTGGGAGTATTCGAATGCGTTTGAGTGAACGTTAATCCTGATCTCTTTCCACAGATGATGCCAAACCTGCTGAGTTTCTCCAATTCTTTCTGTTTTCCTTTATTTCAGAGTTATTTAAATGTCATGTAAATTACATGGGTGTAAATTATAACACAATGATGTTGTAACGTCACTCACCCTCGAACTGCACTGGGAAAGACTCCCATTTAATCGGGTATTTGAGGTTCTGTAAAGGGGAGGCCAGCGAGGAGCCTGTTCGGCCAGGTAAATACAGCTCATGCTCCTGTTTGCTTCAATGCAGCACAGTGGAGGCCATCTGGTTCGAACTGCTGTCAGTGCAAGCCTCAGAATTGGCGCTGTTACGGGGACCACTCACATTCCTCCGCCTTGGAAGGAGTGAAGACTCACAGACTGAAATAATTTTACTCAGATATGAGACTGTGTTAAAGTCACCTTTATGCTTGGAGTAAGAGGTAAGGAAAAGTGATGGCTCGTTTTATTTGTTAATCGAAGTTTATTCAGTGGTAAGTGTTTACTTATTTACAGTGTTCATTCCCTGTTGCTTGTTTTGGAAGCATTACCCCCCAGTAACTCGGAGCAGATGGACTGCAGTGGGATCTATCGCTTGACCACACTCTCCCGCATAAAACGGTTGTACACAAGGTACCGTTTGGGCTAATTCTTTAAACCGAAAAGCTGGAACAACAGCAAAAACAATTTGGTATGTTATTGACAAAACTTTTATTGATTAGAGAAACCATTTTTGACCTTTGCTTAAAATGGTACGACTGTGTGGCTGTCAAAAGGACGAGCATGAATGTCATTATTATGAATTGCCAAATCTCACAGTCAAGACAAATTTCAAACTCCACAATCTCACAGTGAGGAAGTGGCTATCTTGTAAATTGAGCACAGACTTGACCTTTGGTACATAGATGGCTGAGGTCACGACCTCCCTCTGCGGGAAGGCATAAAGTACTAATCTATGCTGAGTTTCAAGGTAAGGGTTGACATTGCATCACTGGATAAAATAAGTATGGGTGTGAACATTTCAGATTCATTCGAATTAGGTTTCTGAAAAAAAATCATATTTTCATGACAATTCTGCTAAAAATCAGTGCAACTGTTACATACTGTACAGTATCCAATAAATTGAAACATTAGCGTTTTAAGCACAGCCTTCTTTTGTCATGTGAACATTTTGTAGTGTCTTCCCAGAATTGAGCTAAAAACACAACCTATTTGCATATTTTGCATTTGTATGATTATCAAGTATGTGTCACCAATGGATTTTTAGAACAATTTTTTATTCACTCATGGAAGGTGGGCATCATTGGCCAGCCAAGTATTTACTACCAGTCTATAGTTGCCCTTGAGAAGGTGTTGCTGAGCTGCCTTCTTGAACCTCTGCAGTCCACATGCTGTAGGTCGACTCCTTATCCCTTAAGGACTGAGTTCCAAGATTTTGACTCAGCAACAGTGAAGGAGCAGTGATATATTTCAGGATGGTGAGTCGCTTGGAGGGGAACTTGCAAGTGGATGTGTTACCATGTATCTGCAGTCCTTATGTTTCTAGATGGAAGTGGACATAGGTTTGTGGGGTGCTGTCTGATGATCTTCAGTTAATTTCTACAGTGCATCTTATAGATAGTACATACTGCTACTGGTAGAAGGAGTGGTAGAGGGAGTGGATGCTTGTGAATATGGTGCCAATCAAGCAGGCTGCTTTGTCCTGGATGGTGTTAAGCTTCTTGAATGTTATTGGAGCTGCACCCATCCAGGCAAGTGGAGAATATTCCATTGCAGTCCTGACCTGTACCTTATAGATGGTGGACATTTGGAGAATCAGAAGGTGAGGTGCTCACCACTTTATCTTGTGAGTTACTTGCCATTATTCCTAGGCTGTGCCCTGCTCCTGTAGCCACTGTATTTGTCTGGTGAGTTCTGATCAATGGTAACCTAAGGCTGTTGATAGAGTGAGATTCAGCATTGGGGACACCATTGTATATCAAAGGGCAATTGTCTCTTCTCAGAGATGGTCATTCCTTGGCATTTGTGTGGCATGAATGTTACTTGCCACTTGTCAGCCAAGTCTAGATAATGCCCAGATTTTGTTGCATTTGAACCTGGACTGCTCAATATCTGAGGGGTTGTGAATAGTGCCAACCATTGTGCAATTCTCAGTAAACATTCCCACTTCTGACCTTATGATGGAGGGATAGTCATTGATGAAGCTGCTGAAGGTGGTTTGCCCTTGGACACTACCCTGAGAAACCCCTGTAGCATGTCCTGGGGCTGAAATGACTAATGTATAACAACCACCACATCTTCTTATGTAAAAACATGAGAACAGAGAAGGCATGGTTAGTAAGTTTGCAGATGACATCAAAATTTGTGGCATAGTAGACAGTGAAGGTTTTCTAAGATTAGAAAGGGATTGTAATCAAATGGGTCAATGGACTGAAACATGGCAGATGGAGTTCAATCTGGATAAATGCAGCATATGGGCATTAGGGCTTATACAATTAATGTTGGGCCTTGGGTAGTGTTGTAGAACCGACGAACCTAGGGGTTCAGGTACATAATTCTTTGAAGTTTGTGTCACATATAGACAGGGTGCTTAAAAAGGCATTTGGTACATTGCCTTCATTACTCAGTTATTTGAGTATAGGAGTTCGGAAGTCATGTTGAAGTTGTACAGGACATTGGGGGTGAAGCCTTTTCTGGAATACTGTGTGCAGTTCTGGTTGCTCTGTTATTGGGAGGATATTACTAAGCTGGAGAGGGCACAGAAGAGGTTTACCAGAATGTTGCTGGATATGGAAGATTTGAGTTATAAAGAAAGGCTGAGACTTCTTTCAATGGAGGAATGTAGGAGATTGAGAGGAGACTTTATTGAAGTTTATAAAATCATGAGGGATATAGATAGATTTCATGGGAGTTGGCATTCTGCTAGGATGAGAGATTTCAAGCCTAGAGGGCACAGTTTTAAGTTGAGAGGAGAGAGATTTAAAAGGGACATTGGGGTAAATATTTTACACAGAGGGTGGTTTGCATGTGGAATGAACTTCCTGAGAAAGTAGTGAATGTTGGCACAATTACAATGTATAAAAGACATTTAGGTAAGTACAGGAAGGATATAGGCCAGGAGCAGGCAGGTGGGGCTAATTTAGTTTGGTATCATGTTCAGCGTGGACTGGTTGGACCGAAGGCTCTGTTTCTGTGCTGTATGACTCTATGACTCTACAACTTTGTGTGCTGGGAAGTTTGAAACAAAAGCAGAAATTGCTAGAAAATCTCAGAAGGTCTGGCAGCATCTGTGGAGAGAAAGCAGAGTTAATATTTCGGGTCCGAGGAACATTCTTCAGAATTGATGGTAGTTAGTGAAAGCGGATATATGCTGAAGGCAGCAGGTGTGGGGGAGGTTGAAAACAAGTGACCAAATAGGCAGAGATGCCCAGGGAGAGAGAACAACAGACAAACAAAGGGATGGATGATAGTATGCCAGGGAGAAACAAAAGCCAATAATGGGGTAGATAAAAATGGGCTGGTTATGCTGTTTCTTCCCCCAAGCCATCAGGCTCTTTAACACAGTATGAGCAGACTCTTTTCCATCTGAAATTCTTTGTACAGTTTCGAATTGCTGCTAGAACAATGTCTATTACTTATCATTCTTCTATTACACTGTAACTTGCCTGTTTTGTATTTCTTATGCACTTTATGCAATGTACGATTGTGTAGCTTGTGCTGTTCATGTAGCATCCTCGGTCCTGGAGGAATGCTGCCTCGTTTTCACTGTATCATTTGTATATGGTAGAAATGACAAATAAAAACTACTCTACTCTCCCTTCTCTACTCCGAAAGCAACCCATGTTATGACAGGCCTAGGGTAGAGGATGTAAAAGAAGGTGTTCAGATTCAGATTTCCAGGATCCACAGTTTTTTGTTTTATTTACTTATTGGAATCAACCCTATTTCTGATCTAACCTTATACCAGTGCGGTTGTCACAAAGTCAGAGTCCACAAACAAAGGGAGTGGTGGAATTAGCGCATCTTTGATTTTAAAAAAGCAAAATGAAATCATAATCTGTATATGGACTTGTGATAGGTAGAGAGTTCTGAAGAAGGGTCAGTCAACCCAAAACATTAACTCTGATTTCTGTCCACAGATACTGCCAGACTTGCTGAGCTTTTCCAGCAATTTCTGTTTTTGTTTCTGATTTACAGCATCCACAGTTCCTTTATCCTCTTTTTGGGAAATGGAGGGATTGGTTTCAAATCTCAATCTGGAACACACAATTTTGAGAGAAACCTTTCAAACAGGAAATCAGAGGGAGAAGTAAAATACTATGGATGATGTGATAAAATAAAAACAAAGTGAGCTGGAAACAATCAACAGTTTTGATGAAAGATCATTAACCTGAAACTTTAACTCTTTCTCTCTCTACAGATGCTGCTGGACCTGCAGACTTTTCCTGGTATTTTCAATTTATATTTAAGGAATCAGAAATCAGGATGGTTTGATCAACTATAGCATTTGCAGAGCTGTTGTCATTTCACGAGAGAAAGTACACTGAGGATGTTATAATCAGCTTCTTCTATTATGTGAATATGACTTTTTTCACCTGAATACAATATTTCAAGTACAGTTCTCAAGCTTGACTGTCTTAGTTATAAGTTATCACCTCTAGGCTGCATTTGTGAAGAATGTTATTGTAAAGCATTCATTTATCCCGTAGAAGGTCTTTTGTAATGAAGATGATGAAGTCATTGGTATGAATGCAGCTAAAATAATTATTTGTTCTGTCTGCCTACTCTCTGCTATGGTTCCCAAATGTAGTTTGGATGCATATTTGTTCTTGTGACTTCAAACTAATTAAATTGCAATTACCAGGTAGATCACTAGTTGGAAAGCCAGCAAATACATTTTTTTTGTTTGTGTTGGAACATCTCAGACTGAAAATTAGATTGTTTCTTTTTTAAAGCTCACTTATCTGTACTTAATGATGTCACATTTGGCATGAACTGTCTGTGACTCTCATGGCAATGTGATAATTGGAATCTTCAAACACCAAAGACGATATGAAATTGAACAATACTCTTCAAGTTGAATCAGTTACAGATAATATCAAGTGTTCAAGTCCAGGAAATCAGTAGAAATGGAATAGGTGCTACCTATTTTACTTATATAATATACTTATTTTATAGGAAACAAGAGTCTGGCGTGGGTAGCAAATCTGAAAGGGCAGAAGACCCTCATGTACTAGAAATGAAAAGAAACTTTCATTTATATTATACCTTTCACAATGTACCAAAGTGCTTCACAGTATAGGAAGTGCATTTTTAAAAAAGACTTAATTATAGCCAATGGTGCAATGTTGGAAATATAATGGGGAAATAGAAGTATTTCAGCAGGAATTGGAATAGAGGATAGTGATGCAATTTGTTTATCACTTCATAGGAACTGCCTTTGGGAAAGGAGATGTTCTGGGAGTGTCGCACTTCCCTATTCCTTCCCAAAGCCTGCTCATGCCCTTTGACAATTATTCTTGTACTATTCATTTGAGAAGAGCAGTCAGAGTGGGATACCACCAGAGGTGTGCAACGCTCACTCACTCAAATGCTCACATTTGCGAGAAGACCAGTAGTTTTTAGGGTTTAGTCTGCTAGGGAAGCTGGCTTGTTGCATGTGTAATATTAGGCTCTACCTCAGACACTTCACTGTCAAGAGGTGTATTGGTATTTTTGCTTCTTACAATTGTATTAATATGAGCAACTCAGAAACAACCCATTTCATTCAACTATTGATATTTATTTGCACGAGTCTCCTCCCAGCTGTCTTAATCAATCCTGTCACCAGATTCTGCTATTCCTTTCTCCCTCGTGTGGTTATCTAACTTCCCATTAAGTGCATCTATACAATTCTTCTTAAAGTGCGTTGCTAGCTTACCAATGCCCAAGGGAGGCATGCACTGTACTACTAACCATCCCAGCCTTTACTTGGAAGTCTTCCTGCAATCGCATCCTTGCATGCATTCACATCTTAAAATTAGCCTTTAAATTGCTTGTTCCATGCACAATTCTTAACTGTATACAAATGCTTAGACTTTGTTTTGCATTAAATTCTTGCCACTAGTAAAATTGCAATATCCTGTCCATGAAGCAGGGACTAAAAATATTTTATCAAATGTTGCATCTGCGGTTTGGTTGATGTTCATAGTGGCTGCCTGGAATTTTCTTGCAAAATAAAACTTGAGCAGTTTTGAGCTTTACATCCTTTGACAGGCTGTACCACAGACACAGCACTAACATTGCACATGCAACAAGCCAGCCTCCTTTGCAGACCAAACCCTAAAAACCACTCCCCTTATCACAAATTTGAGCACTGCTGTTCATCCTGGTTTTAGGAAGCTGGTGAGTGAGTGTTGCACACATCTGGTGTTCCCATCAGGTTGGTATTGCACTCTGACCATTCTTCTACAAAGAATAGTACAAGAATAATTGTCACAGAGAGCCCTGTATGCCCTGCTACAAGGCATCAGCGAGTGTTGGGGAGAAATAGGGAAGTGTCACAGCAAACCTTCAAAAAAGCAGAAGTCAAAGCAACAGAAAATAGAAAAAAAGTCTGAATTATTCTTACTACCTCGCAAGCTATGCTTTGTATAGCAAATAGGAACTAATACTACCGAGGCAAAAAAAATGGAAAGCATGATTTCATGTTTATCTCATTTTGAAAGAATGAGGAAATCTGGCTGAGTACCTCGGAAATCTGATGTAAATTTCACAAGAATATAGTTGGCCGGAGTGACCAGATTTTGCCTAATCTTTTACTCAGAATTTCCTTTTTGCATGTAAGCAGTTATATTTGAATATCCAGATTAATATATCAAAATATGACTGACTTTCTTTAATACTTACGAGGATAAAGAAAATCACATCTTTTATTCTTCCTGATCTTTCTTATTTTTGTCTCATTCTCTCAGTTTTTATCTTACAGCTTTGTTTTCTTTTCTCTTTATACATGCCTCAGAAATTTCTCTCTTTCTCTTCTCTATATTGCCTATTGTGCAATGTCTTATTTCGGGTTGCAAAGGTGTTAGAGAAATATAAATTTTAGTTTATAAATTGAATTTTAAATGAAGATAAATTAAAACAATTATTTGAGAAACTAGTAATCAGACTTAGAGTAGTTGCATTTCAAAGGATAACCTGTTTAGCTAATAAAGTTATGGTTTGAAATAAGAAAACTTTTAGTGGAGACAGGGTGTCTACACTTATTTCAATAAAGCATTTAGATCATTCACATATGACACAGATCAAGAGAGATACAATAACTTTTGTAAATCAGGGAGTTTCTTCATGGATACCAAAAGATCATGCTGGAAAATCTCAATAGGTCTGACAGCATCGATAGAGAGAGAATTAATGCTTCAAGTCAATTAAGCTTGTTCTTCAGAATGAATTTCTTGGTAGATCAACAATTCTAGAAGAAGCATGTTAATGCCTTTAGAGCTTTAAACTAGCCTTGTGGATCACAGAATCAAATGGATTGTTTTAAGGATAAAATGTAATAAATGTATTTTTTTCTATTTGGAGCATTGAAAGTGTGCCATCTTACCAAGGCCGATCAGCAGGAGGCTGGAAGAACACAGCAAGCCAGGCAGCATCAGAAGATGGAGAAGTCAACGCTTTGGTTGTAACCCGACTCACCAAGGAGATTGACTGCAGTGATTAGGGAGGTTCCTTTCTTTTCAATGTTTTCTTATGAAAGTTATGATTCAGTTTGGCAACCGACAGTTGCAGCTGAAGTCAAGGGAGCAAAAGAGAAAAATGTAAAGGAAAGTGCATTTTAAGCAGTCAAAATACTAAAGTAATAGTTCACCACAAAGAATGGGACAGCAACACTCAAGTTTGGAGACAGAGTTTATTCGGAAGAAGGGGCTGAAAGATTTGCCGTGTTCAGAGCTAGAGGAAGAAATCTACAATAACTCACATAGTGAAAACAAGCAGTTAGTTTGGGAACAGTGGAGTGTAATTTGTAGCTGTCCAAAGCCAATGAAGAGTGTAGCATTAGGAGTGCCCAATTTGTATTTGGAGTCAGTCCTAAGCTTCAGCTGAGAAAGCTACAGTCATGAAGTTTTGAAGAAAAATTGGAGAACTGATTAGCCAAAAGCTAATGGAAACATCACTAAGAAATGTTATACTTCAGATTTACATGAACAGCATGGGATCTGATCCTGTTAAGATCATGTTGGATTTGGGGCCGATCTGTTGTTAAAAATATCATGACACTTTGCCAAGGTTAGGCAAATATTCCTCACGGACCTGCCTTCAACAAGGAACTCAAAGAAGAATGTCCTTCATGGGATCACTTTTGTTTTTATCGCATTGGTGGGGAGTCTTGCCGGTCACATCAAATATCGAAAATTCAATTAATACACCAACTTCTATTGTGTGTGTTCCATAATATTTACTCCCCTTTGGAACTATTTCAGAAAGTTTTCCCTGACATTTATCTTTACCTTTTTTATTAAGGTCTATGCTTTGTAAAAAGAGTTAAAATAAACTGGAGGGGAATTCGATATGGTTTTGGGAGCCATGTCAGCAATATTTTTTAATAGATGTATTAAAAAACTCTGAGACAGGAAGCAAAGATTCACTTAAGCAAGTAAAGGATAGGCTATGATTGAAGGAAGCAAGAGTTTGGAGTTAAAATAATGGTGTGCATAGGCAGGATGAATTGTAGGTCATGAAAATGTGCTGAGTCTGGCAATAATTGATGAGATTGTTTGTATTTTGAATCAACCTGTTTTGAGATGTTATGACACATCTCTTGAGTAGATCTCCAGAGGAAGGGACCCTATCATTAAGTTTCTCCTGATGCATCATATTCTGGGGTCTCCATGACCTTTGTAATTATTTAGGCTTTGGCAGCATCTTCCGGGACAACTACACAAATGAGCTGCTCATTGAGTAGACTGTGCCAACTGGGAGAATGTATTTTTAACAAGGAGGGAATAATCTAGATGTGATGACATGAGATTCTAGTAAGCTGGTGCATTTCATAAAATTAAGATTCAAGCTTCTGTGGACAGTCAGGGAAAGAGTTATGGTACTGAATGGATATAAATTCAGAAGCGGACAGTAGAATGGAGCAACTGTGAAGCCGAACTAATGGGGGCAAATTGGAGTGAAGAAAGAATTTAAAAGTTACACTAGATGGAAACTCAATTGTGTGGACACTGAAGAAAGACTTGGAGAATGGAAACACTCCGCATTTTGTGATAGGAATTGGCATGTTCTGGGATTGTCTTTAGACAGAAACTAACAAAGTGTAAGTATACTGTGTAAGCTTTGATCTACCCAACAACATTGCGCAGCTAGTATTTATGCAAATAACTTTCCTTAATGCGTTCATAAATTATCTTTGCCTGCTCAACTGATTCACTTTTTAATGCTTTTATCAATAATTTCAACAGCTTTTTTTTGCAGTTACAATCAATCAAAACAAAGTTTAGAATTATTGTTGATAATAAATCAAATGCAAAATGTTAATTTGAAGTTCCTCAGTCTATTATTTTTGAAAAGGTATTTCTTAGAATGAAAAGTGCTTCCAATCTCTTATTTTCATATTTTTCAGTCATAAAATAAAATATCAGCCCAATTTTTTCCTTCTTCAGAATGTGGAGATGAACGTCAAATTAATGTTGCCATCTCAGGAGTTTTTGAATGGTTTCATATATTTTTCATAATATGAGTTATGGAGGAAGAAACCCAAAAATTGGAAAAATGGCAGAATATAAATGTCAAAACACACAGATTGGATAATCAGGATAAGGGCAAGTCCTTTGGAAGGGATGGAAAAGGGTGAGACTGAAATTATAGAAAATTAAATAGATGTGGGAAACTGGGAGAATGGAATAAGATCCATTTACAGGCAGTGGAAGGAGAAGGGCTTTGCTATGTGGAATTCAGTATACAAACCAACAACAAGGTACATGTATCTTTAAATTTTAATGCAAATTTTAGAGGCACACTTCAGAGCATGCAGATCTGCAGGTTTAGAGAGTGGGGTTACAGTGAGTGAGATGACCTGAGAGATGAATAGCTACTGTATTCAGGTTTTGCTCATTTCCTGCTGAAAAGCAGCAGGGATGTGGGAGACCTTCCGAAGAGCATTTTGGCCATAATGTTTAAACAAGCACATGTGCAAGTGGTAGTTTTTGCATTTAAAATGTTTCTGGCAGTTAATGTTTTGTTAGTATTTAGGGTGTAATAAGTTGACCCTCTTTGTTTGAAATGCAAGTTTATTAACCTTCAAAACCTTGTGAGAACCTTATCAGAAACAGATGTTGCCATCCTTCCGCTTGTAACTTGTCTTACTTTAGTTCATCTCAATCCTGGCACCATGTTCTGTAATGATAGAGGCAATGATTCTGTTAAATGAAGAATTCTGGACAAACAAAATGTCATGAGAGAAGCAAGAAGCAATACGAATTGCTGGCACAGGCCAAGTGATCAGAAAGTGCTTGAAATCTCGCAATGTTTTGCTGTTTGATGATTTGTCCAACAATTGACATTTAAGTAGCTTTGTAATGTATGAAGCAACTTGCACAAAATTATGTGATTGAAATATCTTATATGGTGGCTACTTTTTGTGGACAGCTCAGCGTCTGTTGTCTGGTATTATCTATAAACTTTCACCATGTTATGCCATTAATGACATTTTCTTTGGCTTGTGTATTGATGAAATGCAAGTCACAGTCACTGTAAACTAAATGAACACTTACATGGAATACCTCTTAGTCTTCTGTTCATACTTTTGCTGCAGAATATGGGTTTAATATGTGTTCCTGATGTGTAAACCATGCATTAAACTAACGCGATTGGGAAAATATTTGGATATATTTGTGAGAGACATATTATCCATTTTCTAAAAGTCAAATTTATTTACTCTGTGGGAAATCACGCACCCATTGTTGTTTGTTTAAGGGTTACCTATAAATTGTCACAGCTAATGTACTAAAGGAAAAAAAAATCACAAAAAATTCAAGTTTAAAACATCTTTTCAATCCATTTTAATTATTTCAAATGAGCAGCATTTTTCTCTCATGAGAATGAATGAACGTATAAGTTTATGGAATATTGATTTTCAGTGAATTGTCAACATCAAGATTTGCATTTTTCAAATTAGCTGTGAAGACATGTTGTATATTCATTTCACACATTAGAGAAGCATCCTTTTGCTACATCACTGCCACATCATTAAAGAATCATAGAATCCCCTAAAGTGTAGAAGCAGGCCATTCGGAGTCCAAACCAACCCTTCAAAAAGCATCCCACCGAGACCACCCCATCCTGTATTTCCTATCCCTAATCACCTAGTCTGCACATCTCTGGACACCAAGGAAATTTAGCATGACCAAGCCACCTAACTGCCCACTTTTGGAAAGTAGGAGGAAACCAGAGTACGCAGAGAAGACCCACACAAACATAGGGAGAATGTACAAATTCCACAAAGTCATTCAAGAGTGGAATCAAACCTGGATCCTTGGCACAATGAGGCAGCAGTGCTAACCACTGAGCCGCTGCCCCATTCCACCATCTGCCATGGCAAGATTTGAACCCAGGTCCCCAGAGTCTCTGGATTAATAATCTAGCGATAGCACCACTAGGCCACCACTTAATGAACATTGAACATAGGAAGGTACAGCACAGAACAGGCCCTTTGGCCCACAATGTTGTGCTGAGGATTAATCGTAATATAAAATAAAATAACTTATCCTACACACCATGTGCATGTCCAGCAGTCGCTTAAATGTCCCTAGTGACTCTGTTTCCACTACCACCACTGGCAACACATTCCATGCATTCACAATTCACTGCGTAAAGAACCTTCCTCTGACATCTCTATATTTTTCTCGTAATATGTTAAAACTATGCCCCCTCATGCCAGTCAATCCTGCCCTGGGGGAAAGTCTCTGGCTATTGACTCTATCCAAGCCTCTCATTATCTTATATACCTCGATCAGGTCACCCCTCTTCCTCCATCTCTCCAGAGAGAAAAGTTTGAACTTAGTCAACTTATTTTCATAAGGCAAGCCCTCCAGTCCAGGCAGCATCCTGATAAACTTGCTTTGCATCTTCTCCAAAGACTCTGTATCTTTCCTATAGTAGGACGACCAGAACTGGACACAATATTCCAAGTGTGGTTTCACCAGGGACTTGTAGAGTTGTAGCAAAACCTCGCGACTCTTAAATTCAATCCCCCTGTTAATGAAAGCCAAAACACCAAATGCTTTCTTAACAACCCTATCCACTTGGGTGGCAACTTTGAGGGATCTATGCACTTGAACGCCAAGATTCTTCTGTTCCTCCACACCACCAAGAGTCCTGTCTTTAATCCTATACTCAGCATTAGAGTTCGACCTTCCAAAATGCATCACTTCGCATTTGTCCAGGTTGAACTCCATCTGCCATTTCTCAGCCCAGCTCTGCATCCTGTCTATGTTATGCTGCAGCCTGCAGTAACCCTCTATACTATCAACAACATCTCCAAGCTTTGTGTCATCTGCAAATTTACTAACCCACCCCTCAACCTCCTCATCCAAGTCATTTATAAAAACTACAAAGAGCATAGGCCCAAGAACAGAGCCCTGTGGGACACCACTCAACACTGACCTCCAGGCAGAGTACTTTCCATCTACAACTGCTCTCGGCCTTCTGTCAGCCAACTAATTCTGAATCCAGATAGCCAAATTTCCCTGTATCCCATACTTCCTGACTTTGTGAATGAGCCAACGATGGGGAACCTTATCAAATGCCTAGCTGAAGTCCATATACACCACATCCACTGCTCGACCATCGTCGACCTGTCTCATCACCTCCTCAAACAACTCAATAGGATTTGTGAGGCATGACCTGTCCCTCACAAAGCCATACTGACTGCCTTTAACCACGCTTTGCTTTTCCAAATAGTTATAAATTCTAACCCTCAGAATTCTTTCCAAAACTTTTCTGATCACAGACGTAAGACTGACTGATCTGTAATTGCCAGGGATTTCATTATTACCCTTCTTGAAAAGAGGATCAACATTCACCTCCAGTACGACTCCCGTGGAGAGTGAGGAAGCAAAGATCTTCACCAGCGGCTTAGCAACCTCCTTTCTCACTTCCCAGAGCAGCCTAGGATAAACCTGGTCTGGCCCTGGGGACTTATCAATCTTAGTGTTTGCCAAAATGTCCAGTGTATCAACTTCATCAATCTTGATCTGTTCAAGCCTGTATCCCAGCTCCTCAAAGTTCTCATTCACAACAAGGTCACTTTCCTTAGTGAAAACTGAAGCCAAAAACTCATCTAGGGCTTCCCCAATCTGCTCAGACTCCATGCACAAGTTCCCTACACTATCTCTGATCGGCCTGACCTTCTCTTATCATTCTCTTATTCCTCACGTCTGAGTAAAATGCCTTTGGGTTCTCCCTAATCTTTCCTGCCAAGCCTTTTTTTTTGCCCCCTCCTGGCTCTCCTCAGTCCATTTTTGAGCTCCTTTCTAGCAAGCCTATAATCCTCTAAAGCTGTGCTAAATCCTTGATTCCGTAAGCTGTGCTCCACCTTACAGAAGCTCCTCTGTTCATGTCATCCAAGGCTCCTTAATCTTACCACTTCTTACCTGTCTCAGAGGAACAAATTCATACATCACTCTCAACAACTGCTCCATAAACAGTCTCCACATGTCTGCTGTGCCCTTCCTGTGGAACAATTGCTCCCAGTCTGTACTTCCCAACTCCTGTCTGATAGCATCATAATTTTCTTTTCCTCAATTATATATCTTCCCTTGGTAACTGCTCCTTTCCCTCTCCAAGGCTATGGTAAATGTGAGGCAGTTGTGGTCACTGTCACCAAAATATTCTCACACCACAAGATCTGACACCTTTCTGGCTCATTGCCGAGCACCAAATCCAAAATGGCCTCTCCCCTTGTCGGCCTGTCTACATACTGAGTAAGGAAACCCTCCTGAACACACCTGACAAAAATGGCTCCATCCAAACCATCTGCACTAAGGAGGTTTCAGTCAATATTGGGAAAGTTGAAAGCACCCATAATAACAACCCTGCTACATCTGCATTTTTCCAAAATCTGCCGACCTATGAGTTCTTCAATCTCTCTACTGCCTTAGGGGGTCTATAGAAAACCCCCAATAAGGTAGCTGTTCCCTCACTGTTCCTAACTTCCACCCATACTGACTCAGTGAACAAACTTTCCTTCCTCAACAGCTTCTGTAACTGTAGCTGTGATGCACTCTCTGATTAGCGAAGCATATCCCTCCTCTTTTTCCACCCTCCCTGTTATTTTTAAATGTTCTAAACCCTGGAACATCTAGCAACCATTCCTGCCTCTATGAAACCCATGTCTCCATTATGGCCACAACGTCATAGCCCCAAGTACTGATCCATGCTCTAAGTTTGTCACTCTTATTTCTGACACTAATTGCGTTAAAGCAGATTATAATTACTTCAAGATAGGAACATGGAAAGAGGAAAAAAGACATTTAGACCCTTCAATTCGATTAGGTCGTTGTCGATCCACAACCTAACTCCTTAGCTCCATTTACCTTGCCTCCTCAGATTAAGAAAGTTCTGCCATTCTCAGGTTTAAAGTTAACAATTGATATTTATGGAAAATTATATATGTGATGGTAGGCATTGAAAACTCTGCGTGGATTGCTGACACTGAAAAGATCTATATTGTTCCAGAGCTGGAATTGAACCCAGGTTCCTGGCAATGTGAGGTAGCAGTGCTAACCACTGAGAAGAGCACCCTTCCACCATGCTGTGTCTTCTGTGGCCAAGCTAGTTTTGTATCCATCTTACCAGTTACCCATGTGGCCTCACCTTCTGTATCAGCCTGCCATGCAGGATCTTGTCAAAGGCCTTGCCACATTGACAACATCCACCACCCTGCCCGCATCAATCATCTTTGTCACTTATTCAAAAAAACTCAATCAAGCTTGTGAGATGTGACCTCCCTCGCACAAATCCATGCTGTCTATCGTTAATAAATCCTGTCCCTAAGAATCTTCTCCAATAATTTCCTTACCACTGTCGTAATGCTCACAGATCTGTTACAGTGAGCTTACATTAATCAGAAACTTGACTGACACTATTCAAATTCATCACTGTAAGGACACATAAGACATTTTTTAAAAAGTCATATTGCAGCTGTGCAGGACATTGGTTATGCCACTTTTGGAATACTGCATGCATTTCAGGTCTCCCTGCTGAAGGAAAGATGCTGTCAAACTTGAAAGGGTCCAGGAAAGATTTACAAGGATGTTGCCAGGGTTGGAGGATTTGAGCGATAAGGAGAAACTGAATAGGTTGAGGTATTTTCGCTGGAGCATTGGAGGTTGATGGGTGACTTTATAGATGTTTATAAAATCATGACAGGCATGGATAGGGTGAATTACCAAGGCCTTTTTTCCCAGAGTGGGAGAGTCCAGAACCAGAAAGCATCAATTTAAGCCAAAAGGGGAAAGATGTAAAAGGGTCCTAAGGGGCAACCTTTCACACGGAAGGTAGTGCATTTATGGAATGAGCTGCCAACGGAAGTGGTGGAGGCTGGTATAATTACACCATTTAAAAGGCATCTGGATGAGTATATGAATAGGAAGGTATTAGAGGAATATGGGGAAATGGGACTAAATTAATTTAGGATATCTGGTCATTGCAGATGAGTTTACCTGAAGCATATGTTTCTGTGCTGTATGACTCTCTGACACTAAGTCTGGCTCTGCAAAGTTCTATATGTTTTGTGTTGTACTAGACTTAAGAGAAAGGCCAGTATTCCAGTATACTGTCTAGCTTAGTCCCCAGGATTTGCATTTGCTTTCAACATGCTGGCAGTATGTGGTCAATGAAGGAAATAACATAGTGGTGACGATTAAAGACAAAAGTAGAAGAAGGAGGATCTCTCATTTACTACAATATTCATTAAACTTAAAAAGAACTTTAATTATTTGTGAAACACTTCTGGATCGAGTAAAATGTTATTCTGGGTCCAGTAAAATGTTATATAAATGCAAGTTTTTCTTTTTTCAAAGTGAAGACAGAGATTTTTTTAATATTCATTTATATTTGTTCATGGCATGTGGGCGTTGCTGTGCTCTGCCACAATCATTATTTAAAATCAAGAAATATCCTGCTGCAGCTTAGGACTGAATTTTATTTTTGTAGATATTTTTATTGAAAATTTTAACATGTTTTTACAAACTTACAAAATAATACACACAAATACTAACATTAATATACAATTAAATATTAAATAAATAATAACCAAAACCTATCAGACAAAAAGAAGAGATTTAAAAAAGGAGAAAACAAACTCAACTAACTACTAATCTGAAGAAGCGCTCATGCCCAGAACGTCGACTCTGCTGCTCCTTGGATGCTGCCTGACCTGCTGCGCTTTTCCAGCAACACATTTTCAGCTAACTACTAATCTAACCTATAACTAATCAGAGCGTATAGTAAAATATCTTAGATTATTCAAGAGAAAAAAAAGCATAACATAGTAATTAAACAGTGAAGTACATGCTCAGAACAAATTAACATCAAGTCATAACAAAACCCGAATTCATGCGGGATTCCTCCCCCAAGGGTCCCCGGACCAGCCAGAACCGTTACCACAACTAGATGAAAGTCCTTGACGAAATGGCCAATATATCTGTATCTATATAATTCAGGAAGGGCTGCCATATTTTATAGAATAATTAAGTTTTTTGGTGCACCATATTCGTAAGGAAGTCAAGGGGAATACATCCCATGACCAACCAATACCAATTCGAAAGTCCTGGAGGGCCCTCAGCTACCCAGTTTACTAAGATATTTTTCCTTACACAAAAGGAGAGAATGGAAAATAATTTCCTCCCGTGCACACCCAGAGAAGGCAAGCTCGAAAAGCCCAGGAGAAGAGATACTGCATCTAATCTACTTTCCGCTCCCAAGATCTCTGTCAAAGCATTTGCTACTCCGATCCAGTATTTGCGGATCTTATGACATGTCCATAAGCAGTGTGTGAGAGTGCCCACCTCTATTTTACATTTGGTCCACATTGGTGATGCTCCTGCCCTAAATTTTGCAAATCGTTATGGTGCTACATGAGTCCTATGGAGTATCTATAACTGAATGGCTTGGGTTCTATTACAGATGGAGATTTTTCTGGCATTTTCCCAGATGTCGTCCCACATTCCTGATCCCATGTTCTAAGCAAATGTTCCATGTCTTCCAAAACTTCATTATGCAATAAATGATAGAGAGTGCTGACCAAGGGTAAACCCATTGGCCACAACACTCTTCATTCCCTATCTGATTTATAAAGGCTATCTAATAGCATAGTCTTCTTCTGTATGTAATCTCGAATTTGGAAGTATCAAAAGAGGTCTCCATTAGGTAGTCCAAATTTCTGGTGCAGCTGTTCAAAAGACATGACTGCCTCATCAAACAGATCTCCTAAACAGGAGATACCCCTGAACCTCCAGGATTTAAATGTGGCATCTGTGAGCCCCAGTTAAAACCCCATACCCCCACTATAGGAGTATAAGGGGAGGTTTTATGTGAATTACCCTCATTTTGCCGCATTATCTTCCAGGCTTTAATTGAGTTTAATACTACAGGGTTTTTACAATGATCCATAATGACTTCCATCTTATCTAAAAATAAGAGGTTAATAAGAGGACACTTTGCTTGAGAAGCCTCGATGTCCAGCCAGATTGATTGCGGGTCAGACGAGACCCAATTGGCTATGTAGCTTAATAGAGAACTCAGCTGATACTTCCTAAAGTCTGGAAAATCCAGCCCTTCCCTTGCCTGTGAAAGCTGTAGCTTCTTTAACTTAATGAGGGCTGTCTATGATTCCAGATGAAAGAACCAAGCCAACCATACAATTTGCGCAATGCTAGCCTCGGCAGCATCACCAGGAGCATTCTCACAGGGTATAAGAGACGGGGCATGATATTCATTTTAATTAGAGCTATTCTACCTAGCCAAGAAATTGGAAGGTCCCCCCAACGTTGAAGATCCTGCCTTATTGTTTCCAGCAGATGCACAAAATTGACCTTGTACAGCTGGCCAAATACTGGGGTGATAAAAATACCTAAATATAAAAAACCCTCCAGAGAGACCATCGAAAGGGAAAGCGAGATCCATCCAATAAGTAGGACATACTAGCAAGACCGCCCATCAGCATGGCCTCCGATTTTGAAAAATTAATTTTGTAACCTGAAAATGTACTAAATAAATTATTTACTTGGATTAGGTGGAGCATGGACATCAAAGGATTACTAAGAAAAAGGAGAACATCATCTGCATAAAGGGTAATTTTATGTTTACCTGTGCCAACTCTCAGGGCCGTTATATTAGAATCAGCCATATAGCTTCTGCTAATGGTTCAATTATTAGCGTGAAAAGTAACAGTGAGAGAGGACATCCCTGATGGCAGCCCCTACCCACATTGAAGCTACCCGAGCCTAAACCATTGGTGATCACGGCTGATTTGGGGTCATTATACAATGTTGAGACCCATTTAGCAAATACTTTTCCAACGCGAAATCTTTCCAGTGTATAGAAGAGGTATGACCATTCAACCCGGTCAAATGCCTTCTCCGCGTCTCACGAGACTACTATTCCTGGTATTTTTTCAAGATGACAGACTTGAATCACATTCAAAACCCTTCTAATATTATTAGATGATCTACGGCCCTTGATAAATCCTGTCTGGTCCTCTTTTATGATATATCAGCTGCAGCCTCTCCTGAACCGCCCGGGGAACTGACAGACTCACAGGTATTGCGGCAATGGAGAGAGTTATCTTGAAAGTTGCGGCTGTGATTGAGGAGATCTGTGGGGCGATTCGTGTCCGGGTCCGACCTATCACATCCATGCTGCAGAAGCACGAGCAGGAGACCCAGGGCCTTGGGGAGAGGCTGGAGGAGGTGGAGGGTCGAACTAAGGCCTTGGAAGCTGCAATGGAGTCCTCATCCAGTCGGATCCATGTGCTGGAGTGAGAGGTGCGGGTGTGGCGAAACCATATCGACGACCTCAAAAATCGAGGTCGGAGGATAAATCTCTGAATTGTCGGGCTCCCTGAAGGTGAGGAAGGTGAGAAGCCAGTCAGCTTCTTTGAAAACTGGCTGCCGAAGTTTTTGGGCCTTCACATCGAGTCCAGCAGACTTCAGATTGAAAGGGCGTATCGGGTTACAATGCATAGGTCAGGGCTAGCGCAGCGTCCCCACCCAGTCCTAGTACACTTCCACTCATATAAGGACAAGCAAAAAGTCATAGAAGCTTCTAGATCCCTGGGAAAAGATCCGCAGGTGCTGCTGTACAAGGGTCAAAAATAATGTTTTTCCAGGATTTTTCAGCAGCTGGAATCCAAAAGAAGAAGTCTTTCGATTAAGTTAAAAAGAGGCTGAGGAGCCTGGGCATCCAGTACGCCATGAGATACCCTGCAGTACTTTGGTTCAGCCATGAGGACTCAGTTTATACATTTGACTTGGTGGATAAGGCTAAAAACTTTGTGGACACTTTAAAATAGATGGATTGGCCTGAAGAAAATGGTTAATGTTTGCTCACTTTTCTATTTTTCCCCATGTTTTCCCTTCCTTTTTTAAATTCCTTTCTTTCTCCCTAATAATTTCCTTTTTGGAAAGGGGGGAAAAGACTTTGGAATAAGTTGTTCTTTTTTTTAACAACTGGATGTTCTGATGGGAAATTTTGTGGATGTTCTTTGTTGTCTTTCTCCTTTTTGTTTGTTTAGTCTGCTTCTCTTTTAGTCAGAAGCCAGGGATGGGTGGAGTGTTCATCCTCACTTTGTCTTTTGATTTAAGGATCATCTCCTTATTTTTTTTCTGGCCTAAGGCTGGGGCACAGTCCAGATTTGAAGGAGCTGTGAAGGAGGGGATGGGTAGGGCGAGTGCCCCCTCTGGGCAGGGGGAAGAGTCTTCCATTCAAGGTTCTATACTTGGTTTTCTTTGTAGTTTTTTGGTAGTAATAGTTGTTTATAGTTATGATAGAGTAGTTTTTGTATATATAGTTTTACGATTCTATGAGTCTTTATTTATTTATGCTCAGCATTTTGTAAGCGGGGTTCTCCCTCCAAGGGGTTCAAGAGTGTCTGAAAGGGGATATGGCTAAGTGTCTTATGAAATGGTGCACCTGGAACATTAAGGGAAGTAATTCACCTGTTAAAAGGAAAAAAGTGCTTTCTACTCTTAAGAGGGAAAGGGTTGATATCGCTTTGTTGCAGGAAACCCATCTTGATGATGGGGAACACCTGAAATTACAACAGAGGGGTTATGATCAGGTATTCTTTTCATCCTTTACTACTAAAAGTAGGGGAGTGGCGGTACTTAGCCAGAAAAATCTTCCGTTCACATTATTAGAACAGGTGAAAGATGAGCAGGGATGGTTTGTGATACTTAAAGCCCTGATACATGGGGAGGGATATGGCATTTTAAACATCTACTGTCTTCTAGCGCATCCCCTCAAATTTTTGATTAGTGCTTTCTCTAAGCTGAGTGCCTTTGGAACACAGAACATTATTATAGGGGGGGAGGGATTTTAATTGTCTTTTGGATCTGACAGTGGACAGGATGCCTTGTGGGCCCCTGACTATTTCTTCGCAGGCCAAGCAGGTGGTTGACTTATGAGAGGAGTTGGGGCTGGTGGATATTTGGAGATGTCTTCACCCTACCGGCAGGGACTTCACCTTTTTTTCAAACCCACATAAATGTCACACAAGGATTGACCTCTTTCTGGCTCCCTCGGCCCTTCTGGATTCAATTATGAGTTGTAAAATTGGGAATATAACTATCTCTGATCACGCGGCAGTATATTTGGAGGTTAAGGCCAAGAGTGAAGGGTTAGGTTTGCAGCACTGGTGTTTGGACCCTTTTTTCCTTAAGGATTCCAAATTTGTGGAATAGGTTTTGAAGGAGTTTCAGGAATTCTTGACTATCAACTCAGGCACGGCTAGTAGTCTGTCTATGCTATGGGAGACAGCTATTTTCTTTCGGCTAGCCAGAAACGACAGAAGGGGGAACAGTAGCGTCTACTTGAGACGTGGTTAAAAGCCGTGGAGGCAGCACATTTTGCATGGCCTTTGGTGACCAAGCTACAGTGGATCACGACCCTCCGGTCTGCCTTGAATTCAATACTGACACAAAATGCAAAGAAAGAACTTGCTTTTGCTAGGTATTCCTGATGAAGGACTTTTGCCCGAAACGTCGATTTCGCTGCACTTTGGATGCTGCCTGAACTGTTGTGCTTTTCCAGCACCACTAAGCCAGAATCTGGTTTCCAGCATCTGCAGTCATTGTTTTTACCGAATATGGGGATAGGCCAGGGAAGTATTTAGTGTACCTGACTAGGAAAAAGTGTGCTCCCCAATCCATTACTGCAATCAGAGACAGCACCAGGATTCTTAGATAAGATGCTAAAAAGATTAATGAGGTGCTTCAGAGCTTTTACTATGAATTGTATCGACCTGAAGGTTGCAAAGACAGGAGGGCTAAAATGGACACTTTTTTAAAGTACTGAATCTCCCAGGGGTAACCATGGAACAGGCCTCTCTCCTTAATGCCCCCTTGACAGTTCAGGAAATACAGGAGGCAGCTAGGTAACTTCAGAATGGGAAAGTGCCTGGCCCTGATGGTCTTCTGGGTGAATTTTATAGGGATTCTGTCAGGGCCGATGTTGGAGATGTACAATCACTCCTATATGCATGAATGCCTACCACCATCTTTGAGAGAAGCTAATATTTCCTTAATTCTTAAGAAGGGGAAGGTTCCTGAGGATTGTGCCTCATACAGGCCCATCTCTCTATTAAATTCAGACTTCGATCCAAGATGGCGGCGACTCAGCAAGTCTGAGTCTACAGAGCCCTTCCCAAAACCTGGGAAAAGTGGGTTTCCTGCCCCCACCACACTTGCCAAACCACCCAAAAAATCTCTTTAATCTTAATTAGCTGCTGAATATTATATTTAAACAGTCTAATACTGAGTGGATAATGAGTAAATCAAAGGGACCCTGCAGCTCTCAGAAAACAAAGACCCCTCCCCCACCCTCCTCTCCTCCAGCTGCAGCTGATGTAAAAACAGGCCTTATAGAGATGATTGCTAGATTGGAATCAACACTTGTCAATTTCATCGCAGAATCCCGACAGAGATGGAATGCATTCGAAGAAAAGCTGCAGAAACAGAATCACTCTATCGGAGAATTGCAGGGCCGAGTGGAGGGGGCGGAACTAAAGGCCACGACCTCCGAGGCTGCAGCTCAAACAGCTGCAGAACAGGTGCGAGCTCTGGAGCAGAGAATCAGGGCCTTTGAAATCTACATGGATGATATTGACAACAGAAATCGGAGAAAGAATATTCAGTTGCTGGGCCTTCAAGAACAAGAAGGGAAAGGACAGTTAGCAGCATTTCTGGAGCGATGGCTGCCCCAGCTTTTAAACCTGGGGGCTGAAACTGACCGGGTAAGGGTGGAGTGGGCCTACCGGGTCGCAGTACGCGGATCTGGCCCAAACCAGCGCCCACGCCCGGTCCTGTTCCGGCTGCAGAGTTATAGGGAGAGGCAGATACTCCTGGATGCCTCCAGAAAGCTTGGAAAGGATCCTAAAGCTATGATTCATGAAGGATCCAAGATTATGTTATTTCAGGACTTCTCCCCGGCTTTGGCACGAAGAAGGAAGGCGTTTGATGAGGTGAAGAAATGTTTAAGGGACTTAGATATTCAATACACCTTATGCTACCCAGCGACGTTATGCTTTACCCACGAAGGATCCGTGTATAATTTTAGATCATCGGAAGAGGCCAAGAAACTTTTAGACTCGGTTAAATAAATCGTAAGAGACAATTTATGTTGGCTTGCCTCTCCCACACTCCGTGGGGAGAAATGGATACTTTATTCTACTTTACTTTTGCCTCTGGGAGCGGGGTTGTCTTCCTTGCTATGTTATTATACTTAACTGTAATCTGTTGGAGTTGTAATTTTATAGTTATGTGTGTTTGTACGTGGCATTGATGCTAGCAGATATACTCAGGTATGGGTGGGGAGGGGTGGGGGTGCGGCGCTCACTGTTAACTCTAGCTCGGTATTATATCTAAATCCTATTAAGGAGCGCCCGGGTTGAGGGTGGGACACTGTTTGGGAGAGGATATGATGGAACGTTGGAAAGGTAGTAAGGCCCCCTGAGAACAAGGGGGAGGATCTCCATTCAAACATGTTTAATTTTTTTTTTGTTCTTATTGTTTGGAAATAACTTCCTTTTTATCATACTGTTATGAGTGTATTAGAGAACATTTTCTCTTATTTGAAGGATGTAAGCGACTCAACTATACACTCTGGATGATTGTGGATTAGTTGAATTTTGATGATTATATATTTAAGATCTATTTTTATATTAATGTTTGTGCTTGAAAATTCTGCATATTTTTGTAAATTTGTCAAAATGTTAAATTCCCAATAAAAATATCTATAAAAAAATTTTAAAAAAAAATTCAGACTTCAAGATTTAGTCCAAGATCCTGGCGCTGAGGTTGGAAAGGGTGTTGCCCCATATTATTAAAGAGAACCAGACAGGCTTTATAAGGGGCCGTAGGTCCTCTAATATTATTAGACAGTTGCTGAATGTGGTCCAAGTTTGTCAGCAACGATCAATTCAGGGGTTGGTGATTTCCTTAGATGCAGAGAAAGCATTTGACTGGGTGGAATGGCCGTGTCTTTTTTATGTCTTAGAACAGTGCGGGTTGGGTGGGGTCTTTGTTAGGTGGGTGGAGGTTTTATATCACCACCCTCTGGCCACGGTCATCACCAACGGAGTGACGTCTGGGAATTTTAGGATTGATAGGGGTAGTCAGCAAGGCTGCCCCCTCTCACCATTGTTGTTTATGTTGGTGATAGAGCCGCTGGCAAAGGCCATTCCCCAGAACGTCCACATAACCGCTCCGGAAGTGGGATTGAGGGCACACAAGATTACACTGCACGCAGATGATGTCTTTCTGTTTTTATTGAACCCGATGACCTCCGTACCTCATTTGATACAATGTATCAATTCAGTCAGGGCTATTTCAGGATATAAGATTATCTTTGCAAAATCGGAGGCTATGCCTTTGGGGAACCTTAAGGATGTGCCAGAAGTTGAAGGTGGCTGTAAGTTCCCTTTTAAGTGGTCACGGGCAGGGCTCCGGTACCTAGGCATTTTTTATTACCCCCAAGTTTGATCTGTTATTTCAGACTAACTTTGTTCACTTGCTCGACAATATTAGGTGAGATCTCCAGAGATGGGAGACTCTTCCAATTTCATGACTGGGCTGAATATCTCTCATTAAGATGAATGTTCTTCCTCATTTGCTTTATCCCATGCGTATGCTTCCTATAATGTTTCCCAGGTCAACGCTGCGGAAGCTTATGGGGTGATTTGGTTCCTTTGTCTGGCATCGTTGGTGGCCCCTCATCAAACTTACTAAATTGCAGTGGCCTCAAGGAGGGGAGGAATTGATTTCCCAGACAGCAGGAGGTATCAATTGAGTTCTCTGCTGTCCTTTGTCTGCGATTGGGTAGGTAACGATCCAAACTCAATATGGCTGGATATCGAGGCCTCCCAAGCAAAGTGCCCTCTTATTAACCTGTTGTTCATGGAGAAGATGAAGACAGTTATGGACCACTGCCAGAACCCCATTGTCATTAGTACAGTCAAGGCATGGAGGGCGATGTGTCAGGGTGAGGGTTGTTTATCCAAGACTTCGCCACTTACACCTATAGTTGGTTGGCATGCCAGGGTTCCAACCAGGGATGGTGGACTAGGGTTCAACTATGGGCAGCGAGAGGAGTTTCTAGTTTGGGAGACTGGTTTGAGGGGGAGGTTATGATGTCTATTGAGCAACTGAGCCACAAATATGGGTTACCCAGAAGAGACCTTTTCCGTTTTTTCAGGTTAGGGATTTCATCCAGAAGAAGACTACACTTCTCACTAAGCCCTATAAGCCCGATACAGAGAGGCTGTTGCTACGTTCCACTGGCACCCTTTCGGTTAGTGCCCTCTATCACCTGCTGGGTGGCAGGGCCTGGCAAGATATTAACCGGTTATGTGAGGTCTTGGAGCAAGAGCTGGGAGTAGAGATCTCTTCTGAAACATGGGAGAACATATGGGAGAATGCTCGAAAGATCTCAATCTGTAACAGGACATGCACTACGCAGTTAAACGTTCTGCACAGGGCTCATCTGGCACCAGATCGTCTGGTGAAGTTTTAAATAGGGGCATCTACAGTGTGCCCCAAATATACAATAATTGTAGGTACTCTTACCCATTGCTTCTGGACATGCCACAGGTTTCGTGTTTATTGGAGCGCTGTGGCGGGAGAGAAAGGAAGGGTATTGAGGACTGAAGTCAAAGTAGACCCGATATCTCTCCTCTTGGGTCGACCGAATTTACCATCATTAGGCGGGCATGGGAAGGAACTATTTAATATTCTTGCTTACTGTGCACGGAAGAATATTCTGATGAACTGGGTGTCTGAGAAGCCGCCAGGCTTGCTGGGATGGCAGAAATTAATTATGGAGCACATTCCCTTGGACTTTTTTACATACATATTGCACCACACAACAGACCATTTTTATATGACATGGCAGCCCTACTTGAATTATTTGGATATAGATTTATCAGTTATCTTAACTAGGGCGTTTGTTTAACCAGGATGATTAGATTTGTCAAGCCCTGGGCCCTGGAGGGGGTCTCCCAAGTTAATACGGGTATATGTACAATGCTCCCGTTCCTTTGTTTGGGAGCCTTGTGCCGCGCATAGCTGTTTTGTATTTTGTGTTTTTTCTGTTTTCTTTTCTTTCTTTTTTGGTCTTGCTTTGCATAGTGTTAGAGTTTGCTTTGTATCATAGAGTAGGTTAATAGTTAGTAGATAGGTGTTGTATTGTAATTTGTGGGTTTTTTTCTTTTTATTATACTGATATTTGTGATTGATTGTTTTTTTAAATAATTTTATATGTTTGTAAAGTTAAAAAAATTGCTAATAAATATATTTACAAAAAAAAATCTACGTTTCACAAAGATATTGGTCTGTATGATGCGCAATCTTCTGGGTCCGTTCCTTTTTTGAGAATGAGAGAAATATTCGCTTCTCTCAACGAAGGCGGGTGGCAGCCCTGACCATATGAGTAATTATACATGTCTAAACGTGGACCAGCTAATACTCCTGTAAACTCTTTGTAGAATTCAACCTGAAATCCATTTGGACCAGGTGCTTTACCGCTCTGAAGCTGTCTGATTACTTCCTGGGTTGTTAGGGGAGCATTCAGGACCACCTCCTGTTCCCGGGTTAAGTCCCCGGAAAGGCCAGGCTTTTAAAAAAGGACTCCATCTTCCTGGGTCTATCTTCACAATCCTGCTATTTATACAAATCAAAGTAAAACTTTCTGAAGATTGTGTTGATCCTTTTATGATTGTGAGTCAGAGTATCAGCACTTCCCCTGATGGACATGATAGTTTGAGGGGCCTTTTTTCTCCTTGTGAGAAACGCTAGGTATCTACCAGGCTTATTGCCATATTCATATAATCTTAGCTTTGCAAATAATATTTCCCTCTTTGTCATTTGGGTAAGCACGATATTCAGGGCTGTCCTAAGGACTGTAATCCTTTGTAATTTAGTAACAGAGGGCCTATCAACGTACACTGTCTCAGCTGCCTTTAAGCGAGTATTGAGTAGATGCTGTTGTTCTCCTTTTTTGTTTTTTCTGGGTTGCCGAGTATGAAATGATCAGACCCCACGCATAAGCCTTAATGGTCTCCCACATCTTCGATGGGTTACTAGCCGTACCTGAATTAATACCCAAAAAAGTTTTGAATTCTTGAGAGAAATATTTTACGAATTTACTATCCTTCATTAAAAAAGAATCCATATGCCAATGTTGGGGGGCCATCTCATTGTTCCTAGTCTTGATTTCCACATACACTGCAGCATGATCATAAGTTATTATATTCCCTATTTTGCAAGATAACATGGAATTCAAAAAGGTCGAGGGGGCAAAAAGCATATCAATTCTAGTGTGACACTTACATGGATTAGAATAAAAAGAGAAATCTCTGCCTTGCGGGTGGAGGCACCTCCACACATCGACAAATCCTAGCTCTTTATTCAAATCCGCCAATTGCCTTGATCTAGGAGATATACCCGCAGTACTCTTGGGTATCCTGTCTATCTTGGGGTCCATAATGCAATTAAAATCTCCTATAATTGTGTAACAAGCCCTGAGAGCCATCAGTTTGGAGAATGCTTCCATTATAAATTTGAAAGGATGTGCCGGGGGAACAATAAAGATTCAAAATCCTATATTCCTCTCCACTTATAAGGGTTTTAATCAGTATGTACCGACCAGATTAATCTTTTATCTGACTTAAAATTTTGAAAGGGAGATTCTTCCGAATGAGAATGACTACTCCCCTACTTTTTGAACTCAAAGAAGAAAAGAAGACCTGATCAAATCCACCCTGTTATAATTTCAAGTGTTCTTCATCCAGTAAATGTGTCTCCTGTAAGAGAGCTGTATCAGCCTTTTCTTTTTTGAGGTTTGATAGTATTTTCTTCCTTTTGATTGGCGAGTTACTCCCCTTGACATTCCAGGTGCACCAAGTAATTGAATGACTAACCACAATTGTCTAGGCAAGTCTGAGACCCCCCCAGGAGGAAGAAACCCACCCAAAATACCCCAAGCATAGACCGTAGAAAATTCACAAAAGTAGAGATTCTTTAATACATTCACGCCAATATAGTGAAAAACTATTTCTAAATAAAAAAAATATAAAACATATTTGAAAGGAGATTTTCCCCCTTGCTTCCAGGGGACATCACTTCCTATCAGAAAACCCATCATATCCTCTCCCAACCAGTGCCCCACCCTCGACCCAGGCACCCCATAATAAACTAGAAAAATTCAAGTGTACTATGAAGCTAAAGTTAACGGTAAATACCCTACCCCTCCACCCATATCAACACCTAGATACATTTAGTTACAATAATATCACGTATAAACTTAGAAATTTATAAAGTTACAATCTCAGCAGGTAATAATTAAGTGTAATAACACAAAAAAAGGTAAAAAAAAACCCCCGCTGTAAAAGAAAGAAATAAGGTAGGACAAAGCAAACAAACGCGCCCCCCTCACCTGAGTCAACTAAACTGCCCGACCTATAAAAAAAAGGAAATCGCATCGTGGAGAACAAATAAGCCCCCCTCGCCCCCCCCCGAGATGATATTAAACAATAAAGGAAATAAGGGGAAATAAAATAACGGTAAACCGGGGGCGGGGGGCAGAACAGCATCATTAACCACACGGATTAATTCTTACAATCTATTTAAGAGAGTCCAAAAGTTCCTTGGCCTTCTCCGGCGATCCAAAGTTATAGACAGATCCTTCATGGTTAAAACGCAGCGTCGCTGGGTAGCACAAAGAGTACTGGATGTTTAAGTCCCTTAGATGCTTCTTCGTACCATCAAACACCCTCCTCTTGCGGACCAAAGCTGGGGAAAAATCCTGAAACAGCATAATCCTAGATCCCTTATATGTAAAGGCCTGGGGATCTTTCCCAAGGGTTCTGGAGGCTTCCAGGAGCATTTGCTTCTCTCTGTAACCCTGAAGTCGGAACAGGACCGGGCGGGGGCACTGCGTATTGCAACCCAGTGGGCCCATTCTACCTGCACCTGGCCTGACCCAGACTCCAGCTTCAATATCTGAGGGAGCCACTGCTCCAGAAACACTGTAAGCTGGCCTTCCTCTTCCCGTTCGGGAAGGTCCAGCAAACGATGCGATCTTCTAAGGCCCGGACTCAGTGTTTGAGAGTCCAGACCCGACCCATGGCTGACTTTGCAGCAGCCTTAGAGGTCGTGGCCTTTAGCTCCGCCCCTCCGACTCGATGTTCAATTTTTTCTATGTCTCAGTCATGCTTTTGCAGCACGACTGAGAGCGATTCCCAACTGCTCCTGGACTCCTCCATGAAGACGTCGATCTTCTCTTCCAGCTTGGTAATTACAGCAACAAGGCTCGCCACCATAGTTAAGTCCCCTAGGGTGGCTGCGGACACCTCTGCTGCAGCCGGGGTGAGCAGGGGGGGGGGGAGGGGTTCCTGCCTGCTGCAAGCTGCAGGCATTCTTTCCCTTAGTCATTTTAACAAAGCACCAAACTACTCAGGTTTGATGCAAAATGACTAACTGTATTAAATAAAAGTTATTTTAAATGATTTGGCAGGTGTGGTAGAGGTGGGCAGCCCACTTTCCCTGAGTCTTGGGCAGAGCACTACAGACTCAGACTTGCTGGGTCGCCGCCATCTTGGATCCCGCAGGACTGGGTTTTAATGCAATCTCTTAAAGGTGCAATTGGGTATGATCTGTACAAATTTGATTGTTGACCATTTGGATTTGAGTTTGTCAATTAGTTATCTGACGGTCCTGGTCTTACACATTTTTTTCAGAAAATGAACTGGCAGTTTACAGGTCTCCTTTTACTGCTTCACAATTATTCCACCCCAGAAGTCAAAAGCATTTACTCGATACTTCCCATTCCTCAAACTTGCATGGATGCCAATAACATTGTGGAATTAAACAGTTTGTTATGGAGGCAATTTCTCCCATTTTTAAAATATTTCCTTTCTTGCCCTTTTTTTTGTTACTCCTTATGTTTGCTTCTTTCCTCAAGCTGTCACTCATTGTGGAGGACACAATATCTTATGTACTACCCTGGGCATCAACAGGACTGCAGTGCCTCCAGGACACTCTTCACATGCATGCACCAAATTTCAGCCTCGATGATGAGTGTTAGTCTTCTGTTTGACCCTCAGATCATCAAACCTAAGCCGATATAATTCTCAGCTCATTTCTCAAAAAGGCAATTCTCAATAGTGCTTTGTGGTTAGTATGCAACATCTCTTCTCCTTCCCCAGCCCAGAAGTATGGCAGCATTTATAACACTCCCACTAGAGAAGATCAAGTAACTCCGAAGAAACCAGTGATTGAACCCAGAACAATAAACAATATACAGATAATTAGAAATCTGAAATGAAAGCTAAACTCTTCAAAGTCTAGCAGGTCATGCAGCAGTAGACAAAGAAAATGGTGTAAATGTTTTGTGTTGATTATCTTTCGTCAGAATTGGAAGAAATTGTAGTCAGCACAGCGGTAGGGAAGGGGAGAATAACACAAAGTGAATGCATTTGATAGAAGCCAGGAAAGGCCAATTGTCAAAGGGAAGATAGTGCAATGCAAAAGGAGTTCTTAAAGTGGCAAGCAAAGAAATAAAAGATAAGTTGAGAATAGGTGGAAATCAGAAATAAACAAAGCCAAGAAACACTGAGAGAATTATTTTGATATCTGATTTTTTTAAACCAGACACATGATCATTATCATTATTACAAATGGCAACTTACTAATGCCAAAACAAAATTCTACCAATCTTCAGCTCAATATTATGCTGTAAATCCAATTTAGATTCAACCCTCAAGTTTCACCCTTGATTGCAGATATATCCATGATATTGAGCATTTCCCCAGTGACTGCACTCACTGTTTTACTGTCAATGCTATTCTCTGTATCTGTTCCTTTCAGCTATAGCTATATTTGAGTTGTCTTGGTCCTTGGCATCACTTCATCCTTGTTTCATCTGTTCCTTGATCAAAAAATATTTTTTCCCCTGTTCAGGTGTTAACAATCACAAGCTTGAACAGCTCTTAGGCAACAACACTCTGACTGTTGATTCTACCCTTTACTCTTCTGAGATGAGGAGAAATTTCTTCACCCAGAGTCATAAAGTCATAGATTCATAGAGATATACAATATAGAAACAGACCCTTTGGACCACTTGTCCATGCCAACTAAATTAATCTGGACCCATTTGCCAGCACTTGGCCAATATCCATCTAAACCCTTCATATTCTTATACCCACCGAGATGCCTTTTAAATGCTGTAATTGTACCAGCCTCAACCACTTCCTCTAGCAGCTCATTCTATACACACACCACCCTTTGCATGAAAAAGTTGTCCCCTTTAGAGCCCTTTTGAATCTTTCCTCTCTCACACTAAACCTATGCCCTCTAGTTCTGGATTCCCCCACCCCAGGGAAAAGACTTTGTCTATTTATCATGCCCCTCATGATTTTATAAGGTCACTGCTCAGCCTCTGACACTCCAGGGAAAACAGCCCCAATCTATTCAGCCTCTCACTATAACTCTCCAACCCTGGCAACATCCCTGTATATCTCTAAACTCTTTCAACATCCTTCCTAACGGAGGGAGACCAGAACTGCACACAATACTCCAAAAGTGGCCTAACCAATGTCCTGTACAGCCACAACATGACCTCCCAAATTCTATTCTCAATGCTCTGACCAATAATGGAAAACATTGAGAACGCCTTCTTCACTATCCTAAATACCTGTGACTCCACTTTCAAGGAACTATGAACTTGCACTCCAAGGTCTCTTTGTTCAGCAACACACCCCAAGACCTTACCATTAAGTCCTGCCCTGATTTGCTTTTCTACAGTGCAGCACCTCACATTTACCTAAATTAAACTACAATTCCTCAGCCCATTGGCCCATCTGATCAAGATCCCGTTGTACTCTGAGGTACCTTCTTTGCTGTCCACTACATCTCCAATTTTGGTGTCATCTGCAAACTTACTAACTATACCTCCTCTGTTCACATCCAAATTACTAATACTAATGACGAAAAGCAGTGGACCTGGCACTAATCCTTGCGTCACATGACTGATCACAGGCCTCCAGTCTGAAAAACAACCCTCCACCACTACCCTCTGTCTTCTAACTTCAAGGAGGTTCTGTATCCAAATGGCTAGTTCTCCCTGTATTCCTTGCTAACCAGTCTACCATTTCCCATGCACAAAGCCATGTTGACTATCCCTAATTAGTCCTTGCTTTTCCAAAAACATGTAAATCCTTTCTGGAAATGGTGAGCTTTTTGGAATTCTCTGGCACAGAAAGCAGTTAAGGTCAAAACATTGAATGTTTTCAAGAAAGAGCTAGATGAAGTCCTTATGGTTAAAGGGATAAAAGAGTATGGAAGAAAGCAGGAATAGGATATCGAGTTGGATGATCAACCATGATCATATTGAATGGTGGAACAGCCAGGACAGCCTGGATGGTCTACTCCTGCTCCTAATTTCTATGTTTGCTAACCCTGATCTATTTTCCAAAAGCATCTTTTATAATCATTTACATATTTATATTTCTTATGGACCCTCAAAATATATTAAGAAGATAGCCTAGATCCCAATATTTTCTTTATTTTTAAAAGCAAGTGCCAGGCAGTGTGTTCTGGATGCAGTTTGATTGGTCAAACTACCAGGCTTGAAGCTAAACATGTGCATTCTTCTTACACTACAGTTAAAATGCAAACAAAAGAAAAAAGTAATTGGAATAATTTAACTCCATTGGAAAACTTAACAGAATAATAGATTATTTAACTATGAAACAGCAACTGCTCCAATATCGTAACATCCCATTAACACATGCTTGGCAAAGGCAAATTCAGTAAAATAGATTGTCTCACATGCAGTTGTTCAGTCCACAAGGAAAGAACTTCAAGAGAAAACACTGAGAGAGGGAGAGAGTGAATTGAAGTGTTCAGCTGTAGTGGGGGCAGATGTAAATCACCTTCCAAACCTCAACAGCTGCAGAAAGTTAAACTAAAATCCTGGTTTTGTGGGAGCTTGACCCCATCCTGCTTCTATTGTTCCAACTTTAAAAAGAAACCACGGGAATAGACTGCTCGGCACCTCTGGCTCAACCTTCCTCATAAAAATTCCAGGACAAAATATACCTCTTGAAGCCATTTATCATCACATATTTATATAAGCCTTTTATACTCGCTTTTGCCATCTGCTCTGACCCTGCAAAAGGCCTTCCCTTATCACTATACAGCATGCAACTTGAGGTGATATTGAGCTCTTTCATTTTGCCTTCATCACTGTGCCCACCTCTTTGCTTCCTCAGCTGAACAGAAAACCATTCTGTTGTGCTTCAGAATTTTCCTTCCATTCAGACCATTCCTCTGTCTTATTTGTTTCATCTGAAGCTACTGGCTTAGTGTTAGCAACAATCTCCTTTTAAATTGTCTTTATCCTTATACATAAAATCTACATGTGCAAGGTACCTCTTTTGCCACCTCTGTATTATATTTGAGTCTACACCTAATCTTGGGAAGGATTATGCAAATTAGCCTCGGCTTGAAAATTCAGTATTATTTGTACTGTGTCTTCATTAGAAAATACACAAGTTCCATCATATTTTTAATCATTTCGACCCTCAGCAAAATATCAGCTTGTAACTTTAGTTTTATATCATGTTGTGTGGAACATAGCCTTTGCAAGGATAACTTTGACGTAGAATCCTCACCTCAGATACAGTACTAATGTTCTGCAAAAAAACGTTTCAGATTTGCAAGTGTCACATAATAAAAGTCCAACGGCAAGAATTTTCACAAGAGTTCTTGCAATCTTCTGCCATAATTCAATAAAGATTTGATAAGAAGTTCTTTTTATCTATCAATCTTTCATAAAAGTTATCACAGAGATTAATCACACGTATCACACTCTCAGCTACTGTCCCCCCCAGCCCCACTCCTCTCGCATTTATCTCACCACCCCCTGGGCTCACAGCCTCATTCCTGATGAAGGGCTTTTGCCAGAAACATTGACTATCCTGCTCTGCAGATGCTGCCTGACCTGCTGTCCTTTTCCAGCGCCACACTCTCAACCCACAGATATTAATGACAACCTACGTGGAAATTCTACTACTAGATCATGGGACTGGGATATCATAGCAATTACAGAAACATGGCTTAGGGATGGGCAGGACTGGCAGCTTAATGTTCCAGGATACAAATGCTACAGGAAGGATAGAAAGGGAGGCAAGAGAGGAGGGGGGAGTGGCATTTTTGATAAGGGATAACATTACAGCTGTGCTGAGGAGGGATATTCCCAGAAATACATTCAGGGAAGTTATTTGGGTGGAACTGAGAAATAAGAAAGGGAAGATCACATCATTGGGATTGTATTATAGACCCCCCAATAGTCAGAGGGAGATTGAGAAACAAACTTGTAAGGAGTTCTCAGCTATCTGTAAGAATAATAGGGTAGTTATGGTAGAGGATTTTAACTTTCCAAACATCAGCTGGGACTGCCATAGTGTTAAAGGTTTAGATGGAGAGCAATTTCTTAAGTGTGTACAAGACAATTTTCTGATTCAGTATGTGGATGTACCTACTAGAGAAGGTGCAAAACTTGACCTACTCTTGGGAAATAAGGCAGGGCAGGTGACTGAGGTGTCAGTGGGGGAGCACTTTGGGGCCAGCGACCATAATTCCATTCGTTTTAAAATAGTGATGGAAAAGGATAGACCAGATCTAAAAGTTGAAGCTCTAAATTGGAGAAAGGCCAATTTTGACAGTATTAAGCAAGAACTTTTGAAAGCTGATTGGGAGCAGATGTTCGCAGGTAAAGGGACAGCTGGAAAATAGGAAACCTTCAGAAATGAGATAACAAGAATCCAGAGAAAGTATATTCCTGTCAGGGTGAAATGGAAGGCTGATAGGTATAGGGAATGCTGGATGACTAAAGAAATTGAGGGTTTGGTTAAGAAAAAGAAGGAAGCATATGCCAGGTATAGACAGGATAAATCGAGTGAATCCTTAGAAGAGTATAAAGAAAGTAGGAGTATACTTAAGAGGGAAATCAGGAGGGCAAAATGGGGACATGAGATAGCTTTGGCAAATAGAATTAAGGAGAATCCAAAGGGGTTTTACAAATATATTAAGGACAAAAGGGTAACTAGGGAGTGAATAGGGCCCCTCAAAGATTAGCAAGGCGGCCCTTGTGTAGAGCCATAGAAAATGGGGTAGATACTAAATGAATATTTTGCATCAGTATTTACTGTGGAAAAGGATATGGAAGATATCGACTGTAGGGAAATAGATGGTGACATCTTGCACAATGGTCAGATTATAGAGTATCAAGTGCTGGATATCTTGAAACGGTTAAAGGTGGATAAATCTCCAGGACCTGATCAGGTGTACCCGAGAACTCTCTGTGAAGCTAGAGAAGTGATTGCTGGGCCTTTTGCTGAGACATTTGTATCATCGATAGTCACAGGTGAGGTGCCGGAAGACTGGAGGTTGGCAAACATGGTGCCACTGTTTAAGAAGGGTGGTAAAGACAAGCCAGGGAACTATAGACCAGTGAGCCTGACATCGGTGGTGGGCATGTTGTTGGAGGGAATCCTGAGGGACAGGATGTACATGTATTTGGAAAGGCAAGGACTGATTCAGGATAGTCAACATGGCTTTGTGCGTGGGAAATCATGTCTCACAAACTTGATTGAGTTTTTTGAAGAAATAACAAAGAAGATTGATGAGGGCAGAGTGGTAGATGTGATCTACATGGACTTCAGTAAGGCGTTCGACAAGGTTCCCCATGGGAGAATAGCAAGGTTAGATCTCATGGAATACAGGGAGAACTAGCCATTTGGATACAGAACTGGCTCAAAGGTAGAAGACAGAGGGTGGTGGTGGAGGGTTGCTTTTCAGAACTGGAGGCCTGTGACCAGTGGAGTGTCACAAGGATCGGTGCTGGGCCCACTACTTTTTGTCATTTACATAAATGATTTGGATGCGAGCATAAGAGGTACAGTTAGTAAGGTTGCAGATGACACCAAAATTGGAGGTACAAGTGGACAGCGAAGAGGGTTACCTCAGATTACAACAGGATCTTGACCAGATGGGCCAATGGGCTGAGAAGTGGCAGATGGAGTTTAATTCAGATAAATGCGAGGTGCTGCATTTTGGGAAAGCAAATCTTAGCAGGACTTTGTACACTTAATGGTAAGGTCCTAGGGAGTGTTGCTGAACAAAGGGACCTTGGAGTGCAGGTTCATATCTCCTTGAAAGTGGAGTCGCAGGTAGATGGGATAGTGAAGGCGTTTGGTATGCTTTCCTTTATTGGTCAGAGTATTGAGTACAGGAGTTGGGAGGTCGTGTTGCGGCTACACAGGACATTGGTTAGGCCACTGTTGGAATATTGTGTGCAATTCTGGTCTCCTTCCTATCGGAAAGATGTTGTGAAACTTGAAAGGGTTCAGAAAAGATTTACAAGGATGTTGCCAGGGTTGGAGGATCTGAGCTACAGGGAGAGGCTGAACAGGCTGGGGCTGTTTTCTCTGGAGCATTGGAGGCTGAGGGGTGACCTTATAGAGGTTTACAAAATTATGAGGGGCATGGATAAGATAAATAGACAAAGTCCTTTCCCTGGGGTCGGGGAGTCCAGACCTAGAGGGCATAGGTTTAGGATGAGAGGGGAAAGATATAAAAGAGACCTAAGGGGCAACGTTTTCACGCAGAGGGTGGTACATGTATGGAATGAGCTGCCAGAGGATGTGGTGGATGCTGGTACAATTGCAACATTTAAGAGGCATTTAGATGGGTATATGAATAGGAAGGGTTTGGAGGGATCTGGGCCGGGTGCTGGACTAGATTGGGTTGGGATATCTGGTCGGCTTGGACGGGTTGGACCGAAGTGTCTGTTTTCCTGCTGTACATTTCTATGACTCTATGACTCTATCTAAGTTGTCAAACTGAATCCGAACTGCATTCAGTGCATTAAATATACCCATATTCTGTTGGATGAAGTGAACATTTTCGTGTATCTCATTAACAGTTGTGAAAAAGTTTTGCTTGTTGATCTAGATAGTGTTTTTCTCTGTTAATTGAAAACAGATGGTATTGCAGGAAAGAAACAGCAAGAATGGACAGGAAGGTGTGGACTAAATACTCCCTCTCAGTTACAGTCACAGCTACAGCTTTTGTTCAACTCCCGCAGGAATCCTGCACTTTCCTATTCCTTTCATTGCCCCCATTGCATGTAAAAGATGATCAAGAAGCCAATTCGCTGCTTATATATTCTGTATCACTACCTCTAGATATCAGTAGATAAGGGACGTGGATATTTGTTGGGGGATTAACCATGATCCAGTTATTTGACATTTGGGTGGAGAGGGTGTGATATTTGCCATCTTTCATTCACGATCCATGCTGATTGGAAGATTTTTAAATAATCTTTATAGCTCCTCTACACTTCTTTTGTGAAGGTCGAACCCTCTTTTTTTATACTGCAATGTAATTACATTTGGCTCTCTTAATGTGATAGCAATACTACCAGGAGTCTGGGCTGGAAAATTAATGACCACAACCCAGGAAACATGGAATGGGGTCATGATAAGGTTGGGAAGTGAATAAAACCTCCACCCTCATACAGGCCCAGCCTGAAGAATATGCAGCCATTTAAAAATAACCTCAGCCTATAGATAGCAAAGATATCTTGAAGGCCAAGGGGGAAGATTGTTTCATTGTGGGTCCTCTTTTATATTACAATTTCCAAAAGCCTTAAAGATAGTGAAGTAATGTGTCGGTTAACCTGTATAACTATGTTTGATAAAATTTAAGCTTATTTATAAAGAAAAACAGGAATATTAATAATTCTGATAACAACTTCATCTTTCTATTCATTCCAGATGTAATTTGTCTAAATACAACAACTGTTTGTGAGATATAACAAAAATGTAATCCATTGATTGGGGTTTTGTAATTTCTGACTATTTTCTGACCTTTTCTTGCATGAATTGAGAAATTTGGAATCTTTACACTAGATTGAAAACTGAAAGAAAGAGGAATCCACCAGTTATTCCATATGAAAGCCACATGGACTGCACAGTGAAGCAAGCTATCTGAAGGCAATGAGAGTTTCAAATTTCCTATCATCAGTGCATGCATTTTCAATGTAATTCACCATTTCCACAAAGGTGGAGGAGGCCGTTCAGCCCCTCAAGCCTGCTCCGCCAGCCAATAAAATCATGGCTGCTCTGAACATTCAACATTCCCACCTATCCCAGATAAGCTTTCACCCAGTTATCAAAAATGTGTCTACATCTGCCTTGAACATATTCAAAGATTCTGCTTTCATTGCCTTTTTATGGAAAAACATTTCAAAGACTCAAACCATTGAGAAAAGTGTTCTCTTCATCTCTTAAATGGGTGAACCCTTAGTTTGACATAGTAACCTATCTCTAGGTTCTTCCATAAGACAAAACATTTCTTTCCACATATGCCCTGTCAAATCCCCTCAGGATCTTATATGTTTCAATTCTTAATAAGCCTAGCCTATCCAACCTTTCTCATACGATAACTCCATATATAAATATAAATCACCTTCAGCAATGTGTTTCAAATTCAGCTATTTTAACACCAACTATTCATGATGAATGATGCAATTAAATGTCCAGATTCTGACAAAATGTGTGTAAAATATATTATCAATCTAGAAGTGTTGATAGCTTTATAAAGAGAGACATATGACTGTGCATTTGTGCTGAGGATAGCTCTTAAACAAATGGTAAGAATGTCATTCTGAAGCAGTGATTAGGGTTGGAATATAAAAGCACTGTTGTGCTACTGAGACTTTATAAAGCTCTAGTTAGGCCCCATTTGGAGCACTGTGTCCAGTTTTGGTCCCCATACCTCAGGAAGGACATACTGGCACTGGAGAGTGTCCAGCGGAGATTCACACGGATGATCCCTGGAATGCTAGATCTAACATACGAGGAATGGCTGAGGATCCTGGGATTATATTCATTGGAGTTTAAAAGATTAAGGGGAGATCTAATAGAAACTTACAAGATAATACATGGCTTGGAAAGGGTGGACGCTAGGAAATTGTTTCCATTAGGCGAGGAGACTAGGACCCGTGGACACAGCCTTAGAATTAGAGGGGGTAAATTCAGAACAGAAATGCAGAGACATTTCTTCAGCCAGAGAGTGGTGGGCCTGTGGAATTCATTGCCGCAGAGTGCAGTGGAGGCCGGGATGCTAAATGTCTTCAAGGCAGAGATTGATAAATTTGTGGTGTCATAAGGAATTAAGGGCTACGGGGAGAATGTGGGTAAGTGGAGTTGAAATGCCCATCAGCCATGATTGAATGGCGGAGTGGACTCAATGGGCCGAATGGCCTTACTTCCACTCCTATGTCTTATGGTCTTACAAAAGCACCAGTTCCAAGAAGGCATGTGACCACAATCATGTGAGTATTAATGGAGTAAGATATTTATACATTTGGATTTATGGCAGGCAATAGAGATATTAAGCCTTAGGTTTGTTTACAGTTCAGTTCAGAAAATATCAGAATTATAGTTGAAGGAAATCGAGTTGAGTTCAGAAACAGGCAGATTTTAGTCAATTTACAAAATCCCTTCCCTGTAGCAGCAGTCTACGCCACACTTTCTGAAGAAGAGTATTGCAAAGCGCTGGCTTTTTAAGAATATGTAAAGTCCGTACTTCTGAAGGAGTGCTATTTAATCAGAAGTGGAATCTTACAAATCCCGACGCTGTTTTCCTGTCGGACTTCAGGTACCTAGACCCATGCTCTGAAATTATAGCCTGTCCCTTTAAAGATCCTCCTTAAACCACACTTTTTAAAAATAAGCTTATAGTCACCTCCTCCTAATATCACCCCCCTCCCCCTCTTTTGGCTAAGTAAAACAAAATCTCCCATTTGTAGCGCCTTTCACAACCACCGAATTTTAACAACGCGCTTTATAATCACGGAAATACTATCTCTACAATCTCGGAAACACGGCAGCCAATTGTGCAAACTCCCACAAACAATAGTGCGGAAATAAGTGAGTTATTTTGCCTTGAAGAAATTAAAATTACTTTGACAAAATTTTACAACTGGACTGTCAACCAGACCTAGTGAGCGGATTGGGGTTAGTCGGGGATGGTTGTTTTAAACGCCGAAGCGTGCTGAGTCATTGCAAAACAGCAGGACCACACAGCACTGTCAGGAAGCAAGGACAACGTGTAGACAGAAGGTGGAGTCTATGTAACCGGCACCTCCCGTGTTAGAGAGAACACAAAGTACCTCTGCAACAAGAGACAATCTTTACCAGGAGGCTAGACGTTTGGAATTGAATCTATCCAACTGTTAATGTGGTCTTCAGATGGTGGAATTTGGTGAAAGGAAGCGAAGAAAAACATTTGCTGGAAAATCTGAAATAAAAATCAAGAAACTTGGCGGATTTGGCAGCATCAGTGAAGAAAGAAACAGTTAACGTTTTAAATCCAAAGACTCTTCTTCCAAGTGAAGGAAGGATCTTTGGATTCTAAATTAACTGTGTTAGTTGTATTTCTCTCCCCACAGATGTTAAATACAGATGGACAATGTCCTTGTGGCTTTAACTCCAAACTAAACGTGACCAGTGATTTGGAGATGCTGGTGTTGGACTAGACTAGACAAAGTTAAAAATCATCGGGTAAAAAATGAGGTCTGCAGATGCTGGAGATCACAGCTGAAAATGTGTTGCTGGTTAAAGCACAGCAGGTCAGGCAGCATCCAAGGAATAGGAAATTCGACGTTTCAGGCATTGGATTCCTGATGAAGGGCTTATGCCCGAAACGTCGAATTTCCTATTCCTTGGATGCTGCCTAACCTGCTGTGCTTTAACCAGCAACACATTTTCAAAAGTTAAAAATCACACAACACCGGGTTATAGGTTTATTTGGAAGCACTAGCTTTCGGAGCACTGCTCCTTGATCAGGTGGTTGGTTACTATGATGGAGGGTGAAGATGATTAAACCCATCAGTCAGGCGGTTGCAAAGTAACATGCCGTCCACTGAGAGAAGATGAGAGAGCAGGAACTGCTTAGTGGCTGCAGACAAGGGAGGAACCTGATCGATGGTAGAAAGAGCGCCACAGTTCAGGGCAGCAATTGTCAGAAGGAAAATGCAGTCAGGGAAGAAACTGATTTATCTTCAGAACAATATTTGTTCCATGCTCCGAAATGAATCTTTAAAGGGGGTCTGACACATCATCGGAAGAATTTTCAGGGGACCCAAAGGAAGGTGGAAGAATAAATGTTTAATAAAAGCCGACTCATCACCGCAAGAATATTGAACAAGGAGTTTGACACTTGGGTGATGGACTATTTACTAAGAACATATTTCGGCATTGGAAGCGTCGTTATTACAATGCGTAGAATAAGGGGAATTGCAGCATGTGTGTGTACGCCTGTTAGTAAAATAAAGAAAGTCATTTTATTGCCGAGTCCTAACCAGGTTATTGTGCTGCCAGGTGCATTAAACATGAAGAACATTGTATGGCCAGGTAGAGGTATGACTGTGAGTGTGGCTATTCACCTAAGCTCGGTGGTTTTTGTTGACCCTGCTTTGAACCTATACTGAGTTACAATGGTGGAACGGACTTTGCATTGCATTTCTGATCTAATTAAACAAAATATTTTAGTTTCGGTATTTGACTGTGCTATCACTTCTTTTACGATTCCTATATTCAAACTCGAGTGTAACCTAAGCTCAGATCTTATATAACGGTCATTGAGGCATAAATATCGGCAAGTACAAAGGGAGTAACTGGGAGCAAGTAAGCACTGCAGATGCTGGAGATCAGAGTCAAAAAGTGAGGTGCTGGAAAAGCACAGCCGATCAGGGAGCAACCGAGGAACAGGACGTCAGCTCTTGCCCGAAAGGACTATCCTGCTCCTCGGATGCTGCCTGACCGGCTGTGCTTTTCCAGCACCTCACTTTTTGACTCAGAGGGAATAACTCACCTGCTCCTTAAAATAACGCTATGGGATTTTTAATACACAATAAAATAGGCTGATTGGAACTCATCTCAAACACCTAATCTAAATAACCACGCCCCAACAATACACCACTCCCTCATTATTCTACAAAGACCCAATCTTAATTGTGGAACCTTGTGATGCACTGACCCATGGCTGATAGGTGAAGTGTTGGTTATTATTGTATTACATCTCTATGGACTGCGTTGGGTATTTTTCTCAAAAGTACCATGCAAAAGAATTTGTTGTGGACATAAAATATCCCGGGGCACTATTTCAAAAGCAGAACTCCTGGCTTCCCAGTTAATGCTAGTTCTGTGATGAAGATTGCAAAGGTTGATGATTTGCCCCAGGGTTTTGTGTAACAATTCAAATCAAATCAAAATCAAACTACCTCGAGTTTGCTCAGTGGCGAGGAACAGCAGGATATGGCTACAAGCGAGACAGGTGGGGGGATCCAGGGGATAGCTCTGAAGGAGCCTCTGCTCTTGAGCCTGTCTAATAGGTTTGGAATTCTTGCTCCCTGTGTGGTTGAGAGGGGGAGGGGGCTGTAGTGAGGATGAGCAAACCGACCATAGCACTGTGGTACAGGAAGCCATTCAACAGGGCTGAGTAAAGGGGAATGTAGTTGCAATTGGGGATAGTATAGTTGAGGGAATAAACACTTCTCTGAGGTCAGGATTGAGGGTTTCAAGGCTATGTTACCTGCCTGGTGTCCAGGTTCAGGATATCTCATCTGGCCTGCAGAGGAACTTGAAGTGGAAAGGAAAAGATCCAGTTGTCGTGGTTCACACAGATACCAGTGATCCAGGAAGAAAGCGGAAAAAGGCTCTGCTGAGGGAATATGAGCAGCTAGAGGCCAAATTAAAAAGCAGAACCAAAAAGGTTCTGGATTACTACCTGAGCCACAGGCAATTTGGCAAGAGTCAATAAGATTAAAGAGGTTAACACGTGGCTCTAAACGTAGGAAAGAATGGTTCAAATTCGCAGGATGTTGACACCAGTACTGGGGGAAGAGGGAGCTGTTCCAATAGGATGCGCTGGGACCAGAATCTCGGTGAATTGCATGACTAGAGCTGTGGATAGGGCTTTAAGCTAAATGATGGGGGTGGGTTCAGTGGGTTCAGTAGCAGGGAAAGTTTGGAAAAAGCTAAAAGGGGGTTCGGCTCAGCAGAGGTTAGTAATGTTTCCAGATCAAGTAAAAGGGTAGAAGGTATGGAAAGGATCAGGAATTTAACTTCAGGCACAGCAGATGAAGGATAACTATAAGAAGGGTGACAGTCAATTCAGGATTGAAGGTGTTGTATTTAAATGCATGCAGTATATGAAACACGGTAAATGAGCTTGTAGCAAAGATTAAAATTGACAGCTATGATTAGATTAGACTAGATTAGATTCCCTATAGTGTGGAAACAGACCCTTCAGCCCAACAAGTCCACACAGACCCTCTGAAGAGTAACCCACCCACACCCATTTCCCTCTGACTAATGCACCTAAAACTATTGGCAATTTAGCAAGGCCAATTCACCTGACCTTGTGTTGTGAGTATCACAAAGACATAGCTGCAAGGGGATCAGGACTGGGAACTAAAATATCCAAGGGTACTTGTTAAGCCAAAAGGACAGGCAGATGGGCAGAGTGGACAGGGTTAGCTTGTTCATATAAATTAAGTTAAGTAAATAGTAAGAAGCGATAGAGAGTCAGAGGCGTAGAATCTGGGTGGGTAGAATTGAGGAACTGTAAAGGAATAAAGACTCTGATGGGAGTTGTGTCGAGGCCCCCCAGCAGTGGTCAGGATGTGGGGAAGAAAATAAATCAGGAGGTAGTTAAAGTATATAAGAAAGCAAATGTTACATACACCATGGGGGACTTCAAAACACAGGTGAACTGGGAAAATCAGGTTGGTAGCAATGCCCAGGAAAAGGAATTCGTGGAATGTCTATGAGATTTTGTTTTGGAGTAGCTCATGGTAAATCCCATTAGGGAACAGGCAATTCTGGATTTGATGATGTGTAATGATTAGCAAGTGGAAGGTGAAGGAACCCCTAGTTGGCAGTGACCATAATATGATAGAATTCACCATGCACTTTGAGAGGGAGAAGATTGAATCAGATATAATTGAGTAAAGGTAACTACAAAGATCTGAGGGAGAAGCTGGCCAGAGTTGATTGGAAGGGAGTCTAGCAGGGAAAATGGTGGTGCAGCAATGGCAGGAGTTTCTGAGGCTAATTCAGGAGGCACAGCAAAAATTCATCTTAAGGAAGAAGAAACATACTATGAGGCAACCATGGCTGACCAGGGAAGTCAGTGACAGCATCAAAACAAAAGTAAAAGTTTACACTATGGTGAAAATTAGTGGAAAGCCAGAGGATTGGGAAACCTTTAAAAACAAGAGTATAACTTATTAAAAAAAAAATAGTGGGGGAGGGGGTGGTAGAGAAGATGAAATATAACAGTAAGCTAGCTAGAAATATAAAAGGAGATTGCAAGAGATTTTTTTAGATACCTAAAAGATAAGAGAGAGGCAAGTGTGGACATTAGTCCTTTGAAAAATGAAGTGGAGAACAAAGAATTGGCACAGGAACTGAAGGGGCTGTTTGCATTAGTTTACACAGTGGAAGACACCAGCAACATACTAGAACTTCAAGAAAGTCAGGGGACCAGGTATTTGCAGTGGCCATCACGAAAGAGAAAGTTCTGGAGAAGTTGAGACGTCTGAAGGTGGGTAAATCGGCCAGTGTAGATTGGCTACACCTCAGGGTTCTGAAGGAGATGGCTGAGAAGATTGTAGAAGCATTGGTGGTGTCAGGGAGAATCCCAGAGGGCTGAAAAACAGCTATTGTAATACTTGTGTTTAAGAAGGGAGGGAGGCAGAAGACAGGAAACTATAGGGAAGTTAGCCTGACCTCGGTCATTGGTAAGATTTTAAAATCCATTATTAAGGATGAGATTGCAGAGTAATTGGAAGTGCATGGTAAAAAAAGGAAAGAGTCAGCACTGCTTCATCAAGGGAGATCATGCTTGATAAATCTCTTAGAATTCTTTGAGGAGCCAATGAAAGATTTAGACAAAGGAGAATCAGTCGCTGCGATTTATTTGGATTTCCAAAAGCCTTTGAAAAGGTGCCACACACAAAGCTGCAAAACAAAATAACAGCTCATGTGTTAGGGGCAAGGTACTACCATGAATAGAGGATTGGCTGACTGGCAGAAGGCAGAGAGTGGGAATAAAGTTGTCTTTTTCAGCCTGGCAGCTGTGACTAGTGGAGTTCCATGGCGGTCAGTGGTGGGACCACAACTATTCACGTTATAGGTTAACGATCTTGATGAAGGAACTGAGAGTAATGGTACTAAGTTTGCAGATGATAGTATTGAGTAAGTAGGAAAGCTGCAGAAGGACTTGGACATGCTAGAAGAGTGGGCAGAGAAGTGGCAGATGGAATGCAATGTAGGAAAGTGTGAGGTTATGCACTTTAGTGGGAAGAATAGAGGCGTAAACTATTTTCTAAACAGGGAAACACTTTGGCAATCTGAAGCACAAAGTGACTTCGGCGATCTAGTCCAGAATTTTCTTAAAGTTAACATGTATGTTCAGTTGGCAGTTAGGAAGTCAAATGGAATGTTAGCATTCATTTCATGAGGGCTAGAATACAAGAGTAGAGATGTACTACTGAGTCTGTATGAAAGTTAAAAATCACTCAACACCAGTTTTTTTAACTTTGGCCACCCCAGTCTAACACCAGCACCTCCACATCAAGGTTGTATAAAGTCCTGGTCAAACTGCATTTGGAATGTTATGAGCTGTTTTGTGTCTCTATCTAAGAAGGATGTGCTAGCCTTGGAGGTTGTCCAGAGGAGGTTTACAAGAATGACCTAAGGGATGAAGGGGTTTTCATATGAGGAGTGGTTGAGAGCTCTGAGTCAATGGAAATTAAAAGGCTGAGGAGGATCTTATTGAAACTTACAGAAGAATGGATGTGGGGAGGATACTTCTATTAGTAAGAGAGACTAGGTCCCATGGGCACACCCTCAGAGTGGAGAGACGACCCTTTAGAGTTTAGATGAGGAGGAATTTCTTCAATCAGAGGGTAGTTAATCATGGAACTCATTGCTGCACATGGCTGTGGATGCCAAGTTCTTGATATTACAACAGTGACTCTCAAAGATGTTTCTACTAGTGCTCAATTGAACCATGAATGATGCTAAATAAGTGCAAGATCTTTCAAGGTGTCTTTAACTTCTGTACAGGAAGTCCCCAGGTTATGAATGAGTTCCGTTTTTTCCGCTGTTCATAAGCGGAATATGTGTGTAAGTCGGAATTGATATGGGTTAGTCCGCCCATTCATTAGGGCAAAACATTGTACGTAACTCAGATTTTTAAAAATAAATTTTGTTCTTCAGTCCAATATGAAAGCTCACAAAAGAATCATGTTGTTACTCAAATGTAATGTTTAGACTTTTGATTTTAGATTTTAGATTTAGATTGAGATTTTATTGCCACAGGTACTCAAATACAAATGTACAGGAGTACAATAAAATGTTTATAAAATTGCCACACATGTCGTCATCTTAGGTACAAAGTTTCCTAGGTACAAAACCTCAGGTACAAAATATAGAAGAGAGAAACAAAATTAAAATGTTGAACATTACAGACCTTAATAGAATAAGTAGAAAAATAAAAAAAAGATAATAAGTAACATTAAAATCCTTCTTAATATAAACTTGAAGTTCAACAGTCTTTCTTGAGTGCTTAGCCATGCTGGGGTCCAATCTCTTCCACTTAGCTTGCTCACCGGGACACCTCAGCAGCACCACTGGGGACCTTCCTCACCACTCGTTCTTCCCATGTTGGGCTGTAATGCCATTGCTGCTGCTGCGGCTGCTACTGAAGCTGTCGCCTCCAATCTCTCCACCAAATGCCTCTGAAATATGACCAGGCAGGACCTGCTCGCAGCTTCTAATTACCAGCTATGCTTTGGGCCCCTCTCTCACTGCCGGTCCACCAAGATACCATCATGGGCTGCCAAAAGACCCCTGCTCCAAGCCAAATATCTGCCAAAGACTCTCGGTGGGCATCCTTCCTGATGTGACAGCAGTAACTTAGACTGATACTAATTAAACAAACTGATGGCCATGAATGACCATAACATAACATAACATAACAGACCATGCAACAGGTTTCTTGTTTCCAGAAGTTCCTTAAAACAGTGCAGATGTTGTGATATTGAACATAGAATGTTCATGGTGGCACAATAGTACATGGAGTGGAATTTCATATGCATTTGGCTCGTCACTTCTTGTGATCCTGAGAATTCTATTGAATCTTGCGAGCTTGTTCTTTGTTTTCTCACAAGCTAATGCATCTTCCCCTTTCTTCCGCATTACCTAAATATTTGTCTCAATGTTTAAGAGCTGTATATTTTCATCAACCTCATTTTCTTTTTTAATTCATTGATGGGATAAGGGCATCCCTGGCTAGGCCCACAGTTATTTTCCATTCCCAAATTGCTCAGCAGACAGCTAAGAATCAACTGCATTGCTGTGGATCTGGAGTCATATGAAGGCCCGACAAAGTAAGGATGGCAGTTTCCTTCCCTAAAGAACATTAGTGAACCAACTGGGATTTTCAGACAATTGACAATGGATTCATGGTCATCATTAAACTCCTAATTCCAGAGTTTTCTTTATTAAATTCATTTTCCACCATCTGCATTGGCAGGATTCGGACCCAGCTCTCCAGAACATTTCCTGGGTCTCTAGATTAACAGTCCAGCAATAATACCACAATGCCATCAGCTCCCTCCAGGGAGGGTATCTATACGATATTTCTATCTGTGAGTGTTCTACATTAGGCTATATGATAATGCATTCTTATCTATTCAGCAAAAATCCCACCATTAACTCATGCAATGCTTTAGGAAGAAATAATTCACTGAGATTAGAGACTGCATGCAACTCTTTCTGATATTGCATACCAGCTGCTGAAATCCTCTTCCTCACATCCACAACTTTTATCTACACAGACATTGTCTGCAAGATTTTAATTTTATGAGAAATCCAGCAAAGAATTACAACAAATCGTTGCAGCAGACTGGTGATCAGAATAGTTTAAAATGTATGAGACATGTCATGCATTCGTATTTGTATTGCATCAGTTTTAACATCTTAACTTCTACAAGATCAGAGAATTAAGTTTGGACTTAAAACTAGCATTGCTCAATCATCCTTTTTAACTTAGGAGACCATTAATTGAAATGGGTAGGATGTATGAGGCACACATTCTGTTATTTCACCTCTCTGGGTGAAGATATGAACATACATGTGAGTGAGGAGCAGGAGTAGACCACCCAGACCCCTGAAGCTGCTGTGCCATTCAAACATGGCTGACCTGATTGTGGCCTCAAGTCCTTATTTCCATCCCCTCCAACAACCACTGAGTCCCTTGTTGGTCAAGAATCCCAACTTTCTCCATCTTCAAATGGTCTTACTTCCCCTGCTCTCTGGAGAAGAGAGTTCTAAACAATTGATCAGAATCCTCTTGTGGTGAAAAAAGTTCTCCATCTTAAATGTAAGTCCCTTTATTTTTAAGTTATACTTTTGATTCTAGTTAAAGTGATCTGGCTCACTTCTGCACAATCCAGACAGCAGAGTAAATGAGATGCATCTATTCACAGCAACAGTACAGCACTTCCCAATCATTAGTGGTGGTGATATTATTAAAATCCCAAAGCCTTTTTTTGTCTTATAAATCTTTCAAATGTCTGGCTACTCCTTCATAACTGACAATAGATCCATGGAATTAAAACATGGAAACAGGTCATTAGGGCTAACCAAGTCTATGCTAGTGTTTAATCTAATATCACATGGCCACTACGTGTCTGTATCTTTTTATCATTTATTTTCTTCAACTAATGCATTAAATATTTCTAACAATTGTGATCTCTCCTTCAACTATTTTGTATGCAGTAGGGACCAAAGAGCAGTGAGATAAAAGATCAGAGATATTATTGATTATCTCTAATAGTGCTAGAGAATCTTTTACAAGCTTCCAAGACACAGCTGGTTTAACATTGCGTCTGAAAGGCAGGACTTCCAACAATGCTGTGCTGCAATGTTAGCTAGACAATGTGGTCAAGTCTCCGGACAGGACCTTAACCTGTGACCTTTTAACTGAGAGGTGAAAATGCTTCTGTCAAGTCAAATAAATGAGCAAAATAGATTTGGGACATCGATGAATATATAGGGTTATATACTTGGTATCGAGGGAGTAGTTCTGTCAAGAGCATTATTTGTTCACCAAAGTTGAAAGTTTTAAGCTTTAACTGCATGTGTTCCTGTATTCTTTATAGTTGAGCATTAACATGAAAAGTGATCTTTGCTATTTAATGAGTTGACTATTTAATACTATTTAGCACATTTAATAATGTATTTAATTTATTTATACCGAGTTCTACATTTATGCATTTCTACTATCAAAATTAAATGGATGATTGCTTTGGCAAATCTATCAAAAATGTGAGCATTTTGGATTGGTTTCAACACTTGCTAATATCAAAGATCAAATAGTTCCATTTCGTGTTACAACTGGGACGGATGTAGCAGATTGCCAGATGAGGATCTCTAATAAAAGTCATATATAAGGGATATTTTTACTACTTCCATTTCAAATTAAGAGCTGGTTAGAAAATGTTTAATAACTGACTAAATAAAACTGTTTATAACTACTTGATTCTGTTGTTTAAAGTTATTGTGTACATATTTTGCCATGCTGTTATAGTCATAGAGCATTCTATGTTCCGCTCTGTGGCCTGGATAAAGATTTTCCTCAGATTTAGATGACTTTTGAATCTGAAACTTGATTTTTTAAACTGTCATTAATTGCATACCTCTGGCCTTTTACGGACCTCAACTCAAAATCAATTCAACTCTTAAAGTTGGAAGTAATGTCATTTCACTTGTATTCAAACTGTAACGTTTGAATTCTGCAGTATGTTATCATCAAGCATAATTCATCATATTGCTTAACTGTTTATGGTAGGTTGTGTGCACTTTGAATAAAGTAACATTCAATGTGTACTTTTCCCCTCCCTGAAGTAGCAAGAATAATAGTGAGTGTTATGACTTAACTGGGAAGAGGTCCAAAAATCCAAATCTTGCTATCATATTTGCATTTCCTTAATTATCCAATGCACCCTAGTAATTTCCCCTTCCCAATGAACTTTAGTTCAGTTGAGAAATGCAAGACCTCAAGCATTTGACAGCATAAAACGAAGGCTATTTGTTGACTCCTCAGCTTCAGTCTCGGTGATCCCATAGCTGTTCTGGCTGCCTTCCTTTTCCCGAATTTAACCGGAACTGCTACAACTGCAACCTCTATAGTCACTGACCATTGTGTCACCCTGGTGTCCCCCACCTAACAACTGAAAACTGGCAAAGCACCGGTGTTGAATAACAGTTTGCAGGTTTATGGGACGGCAGATTAGTGGGCAAGGACAGTTGGCAGATTCTGGGTTATAGGGAAAGTTTGGGGGAAGGTTAGGAAAGGTTGTGTCAGAAATGGGGAGGGTGCGGGTGTCTAATGAATAAGGAAAGGCAGGCATTAAGGAATAAACATGAAAGTGAGCAGGGCAGTGGTTGATACATGGCTCAGTGCTGTGTCAAGATCATAAGCAAGCAGCTTCCATAGCAAACACATTGCATATGCTCAAACAGTATGGAGGTGTGTGAAAGGCAAACAAGGAGCCATCCTTTGTCAGACAAGAGTGAACTCCCAGTAGTCAGGGGGTTCTGCTGCAGTCAGTCCAGGGATTGGCTCTTTTCTAGTCCCTTAGTTGGCAACAGTTGGCCAGGCAATTGAGCCAATGCAAGTCAGGCTTCGAGTTGCAGGGCTAGGGTTACAATCCAGAAACTGGATCATGTCAATGCTGGAAGTCAAACAAAATCAGTCTGTGTCTTGCTGCTTGGTCAGTTTGGGTGTTTTTGCAATATCCTTTTGCAGGATTACACTCCAATAACCCATGACCATGACAGTCTCATAATGCAGATTTGCACTATGTATCCAGGAAGCTGCCATGACACATACATCCTGAATCAGCCCAAACAGAGGATCCCATGACGTGGGGTGTGTTATATCTTAACCACAATCTTAGTTGCCAAAGAGCAAAGAGATAGCTGAAGAAAACATGCAGGAATGAGAGGAATCCCTCTAAGAAGGAACATGAGGATAAGATGGACCAGGACAAGTGCCAGAGGAAAACAGAGTAATGGCCAGAGCAACCCTATACAGTCCTCTACTTGCTGGAAGACTGAGCTGGGCTGAGACTTCAAAATTGCAAGTTGTGTTTTATTTTGCACAATTTGCAGAAAGCCCTCTGCGTGCTCGAGTACTCATTTCTCAGGGATTGACTTCTTTTCTCTATTTGATTGATGTATACAAAGAATGTTAAGTTCTTTTTCAAACTGTGGCTCTATCTTCATGTCAGCAAAGGTACAATGTGTGTCCAATACAAATGTTAATTCTAAAGCAACTGTGATACAGTGAGCACTTCTCCAAGTTCCTGTTTCTGGGAGTGATCCTTGCACCAATGATACTTGACTTAAATAAGGGATTCCACTCCCTGATGAAGATTGCCACGTTGTCCCTTGTTCGATGTGTGTGATCATCACAATTTCAGCAGTGCCACAAAATTCAATGAGCCTTCGCTGTACCCCAAGCATCCTTACCAACAATACTTACAGTATGAAACATTGAGATGTAGACAATGGGAGCAGAAGTAAGTCATTTTGCTCTATGAGCTGGTCTGTCATTATGGGTTGTGAAAAATTATTCACAACTTTCGTATTTGATCTGCTGCCAACTCATATAATGACAATAAGACTACAGTGTAAATGAATAAATATTTACCAAAGTACAGAATATAAACTATGGTTGATCATCTGTGCCAATGACATACATTTAAAATGCTATTTCCTTCCTCTGTTTCCTATTCTGTCCAGGTGTAATCACATCTTAGCAGGTTCCCTCTACCCTGGCTGTGTGCTCTATTTTGGTAACCTTGAAAACTACTGTGGGTGTTCACTGGCCCCGGCCTGCTGAGAGTGTCTTTTGAGGACAAGCACAGCCTCCTTTATCCTGAAGGAAGCCAAGGTCACAAAGAATGGGGAGGCAGAGGGGTAGGTTACTATCACCAAGGAAGGGGGAGGCAGATGTGCTTGGTACCTCTGGATTGTTCTGAGGAGACACTGTTGCCATGCTTAACTGTTACTCCTGGTTCCTGGAGGTACCTGCTGGCACTATCCTGTGTCAGAGAGTCATAGTCATAGTCATACAGAACAGATACAGACCCTTTGGTCCAACCAGTCCATGCTGAACACAAACCCAAACGAAACTAGTCCCACCTGCCTACACTTGTCCCATATCCCTCCAAACATTTCTTATTCATGTGCTTACCCAAAAGTATTTTAAATGTTGTAACTGCACCCACATTGACCACTTCCCCTGGAAGTTCATTCCACACATGATTCACTCTCTATGTTAAAAAAATGCGTCTCATGTCTTTTTAAATGTGTTCTTCTCTCACCTGAAGAATATGTCTTGAAATCCTTGAAATCCCCTAACCTGGGGAAAAAAACACTTGCCGTTCACCTATCTATACTCCTCATGATTTCATAAACCTCTGTAAGATCATCTCTCAACCTCCCACACTCAAGTGAAAAAAGTCCCAACCTATCCAGCCTCTCCTTCAAACTCAAACCCTCCATTCCCAGCAATATCCTTGCAAATCTCTTCTGAACTCTCTCCAGTTTAATAATACCCTGCCTATTACTGGGGGGCCAGAAATAGACACAGTACTCCAGAAGAGGCCTTATCAACATGCTGTACAACCTCAACATAATGTTCCAAATCTGATATTTAAAGATTTGAGCAATAAAGGCATGTGTGCTAAATGCCTGTTAACCACCCTGTCTATATATGATGCAAACTTCAAAGAATGATGTACCTGAATCCTTAGGTCTCTATGTTCATGAGGAGAAGGGACAGCTGGAGTGAGGTTGAGCAGTTGACGATGAAGCTGAGCTCCTAGCCTGGAGTAATGGAGTGCAGGTCCAAGCACATAGCCAGCAGCCAGTGAATGTTCTGCCACACCATGGTCTCCAATGCGGTCATCATTCTTTCCTTGGAGGCAGCCAGGCACTCATATGTCAGAGTCAGTAGAGCAGTGAGACTGTGGACAGACTCCTCCATCTTCTTGGTCCACCAAGGGCCGAGGGCCTACCTACCTGATACTCCCCTACCTCTCCCTGCAGGTTGACCATGTCACTTGGAGTCACATCCAGTGGGATGTCTTCAACATGGGACACAGTGTGTATCCGGTATCCAGCAGTCCTCTGAGTATCAGAGATCTCAGGCAGTTCTTCCTTCACCAGCTGGAGAGATGTTTCAGTGATATGCTCACCAGAATGTCTCCTTCAGTCTAATTTTGAAAGAGTATCCTTCGAGGTAACAATCTCAGAGCTTTTGGAGGCTGCGGCTTAACATCTTACCAGTTTGTCCTCTGACATTTTACAGGCTTGCTCCTCTGCAGTGGTGCTGGCACAGAGAAGTTCAGGCTGTGGCTTCTTCCTCACTGAGCATTCCTGGGTGACTTTAGAGCCTGAGACACAGAAGAGAAAGGGTTAACTGGTGAAAGTGGAGAGAAGCAACGTGTTAGCATTGGTGCCCACCAGAGAAGTGCAGAGCACTATGTTGCTAATTGGGTTGCTGGCCTATTGCCACCACATCGCCTCTCTGAACACCTTGACATTTCCTTCCTCAAAGTGAATTAGGAACTTGTGGACTGCCACATGTCTCTCTCTCTGGCCTGTCAGCCCAGTTATGTGCCAACCTTTTTTCATGTATTGAGATAAATAAGGATTCAGTGAGATGGGAAAGGGAGTAGCAGCAGTTTGTTAGCATGTATCACCATGTGAAGGTTCTTCAGTGAGTGAGGAGGAAATATAGTATAGTCTGTGAGGATGAGATGGGTATGTGCCCTTAAGGGCACGTCACATATATGATGTTGAGGTTTGCAGGCTATGAGGCTTTGGGAGTTATGTTTTCAGAGGCAGTGTTAGAGTGTGATATAGTAGAGAGAAATTGGTGCTGCTTAGCTTGGTAGAGCACAGAAGAAGATCACTCAACTTTTTACAGAACTGTTAGTCATTTTGGTTTTCCCTTTATTCATTTATGGGCTGTGGATTTTCCTGGCAAGGGTAGCATATGTTACCCTTTCCTAATTGCTCTTGAACTGAGTACCTTGTTAGGTCGGTTTAGAGGGCACTTAAGAGTTAATCACATTATTGTGGGTCTGGGCATGCATCAGGAAAGGATGGCAGATTTCCTAAAGACATTAGTGAAGCAGATGGATTTTCATAAACATTGGCAATAGTCATCATGGTCACCATAACAGAGTCCTGTTTTGTATTCTAGATGTATTAATTAAATTTAAGTTTCATCAGTACCCTGGGTTTCTGGATCATTAATCCAAGAACATTGTCACAATGCCACTGCCTCCTTTTTTTTTGGGTGATCCATCAGCCTGTGACCTGCACGATTAACAATGCCCACCCTGGACAGTCTCTCTCTCTCTCACTGGCAGACAATGTCCTCTCCTGCATCTTGGTTCCCCATCTAGCTAGGGCTGCAGGCCATGCTTTGTGAAGTGGGCGTCAACTGAAATTTTTTCACTGACATGTCTTGTGTCTCAGGAGTGAGCACTATGGGCTGAGGGGGAAGTCCAGGCTTCCAGCATCTCCAGTAGGGTTTAGCTGATATTTAACAATGGCACCAGAACCTTACAGCCCAGATGGTCCATGCAGTGGTGAGGAATTTCAGCTTCCACGCCACACAATTTGCCAAGTAACTCACACACTGTCTCAGTTGCATAGATAATAAGCTGAGAAGCACATGTTCAGGGGAGATAACCTGCCCCAGGCATTGGCGGATATGGTATAATTCAATGCTGCATTTTAACTTCAAAAAGCAAAATACCACCCCAAGAATATGAGCAACAATTTAATATTGTATCAAGTCAAATTTATTTGCACTGTGATAAAGTAAGAAATTGGAAAAAGTGCGAGTAGAAACTGACTACATTTCAACTTAGATATTGATTGTCTTACAAAGAATATTTTAACAAAGGCATCTGCATAATAACATAATAACAACATCCCTTGTTGGTATGTGACCATTAGTTGTAGCACATTCAACTGTCCAGGGCATCACAATCCATCTTACCTTTGTCTCATCCAGTGCCCAAATTTCTGGGCAACAGTAGTCAGGAGGGGGAATCCCAGCTGATGTTCCTTACCCTAACATACTGGCACTTTGACTGAATTCATCTCATTCAACAGGTTAGCACCTTAACCTTTCTGGATTAAAAAATTCAGCAACTCATTGGCAAGACTCTGACCCATCAGTTGGTATGCTTATATAGCTTTACTAGGAAAACCAGAGCTTATTTTAGTAAGTGTACAAGTTAAAGTGAGGCAATAAATTTCAGAACAAAATTACAGTCATGGTGCTTGTCAGCACATCCCTTTAATGTGCTGTGTTGATCGTCATTATACTTGCAAGTAATAATTTCTTTCTGTTTTTGTTCTGTTGAGATGTAGTTTTCACCCACACAAACTGTAATAAGATTGATTCTAAGACATGCTTTATCTTGAATCCAAATACAGTCTTTTTTTAAATCCTTAAGTAAGATCTTGATGAATTTTCAGAGGTCTCTCTTTTACTGCTGTAGTTAACTCTGTCTGGCGTGGTTTCAAGTCATACACATTGGGAAAGACTTGTCACTCCAACACCTGGCCTATGTTAAGATAACTATGCTCAATAATGCGCAAAGTTGCTTATCTCATTGAGTTATGCAATTTGGTAACATCTACAACAGATTTTAAGAATATTTCGTGGAATTTTCAGTTGGTCGTGAGGAAGTGCAAAAACACTATTGGATCATGTGTATTATTGTTTCTTTTCATTCCATTTATTATAAATTAGTATCCAGTGTTTGTCACTTATATTTTGCTTACATGAATAAGAACATAATGCTTGAGCTACCTAACAGCTACAGTGGTTAAGTATGTAATAGAACAAAGCCCCAAATCCAGAAAAAAAACATGGTCAAATCTGGGCAACAATTGGAATACTTGGATGTCTTGAATTCTCTTGAAGAACAGCTGTAACTTTGGAAAATTAGCAAAACTGCCAGGTAAAGTCATGGTAATGAATAAAGAATCCTCACACCTTCCCCTGCTACCCCATGTCCCACCAATTTCCATCCAGAAATTTCCAAATTCTTAACTCCTGGAACTATCATTTCAACAAGGAGTCCTCTCTCTATATTATTTATATGATATACTGAAAGGGGAGATGAGAAGTATGTCATATTATATCAGAGATGAACTGGCCTCATTCTCCCCACCACCCAAATCACCCTCAAAGCTATATTTTTAGACAGAGGCATGATTACTGAAAGGCTCCACTTTACTGACAAAGTAATGACAACATTTGCTGTCTCCTAGAATCTGAACTGCAGCCAACTCCCACCAGCATATCACCATGTACTATTGCAAGGACAAACACTTTAATTTACTTTTCCTTGCACATCTAACAGTAGAATGACAGCCTTACAGGTTTTATCTGGGGTTGGGGGGTGGGGAGGGAAAGCAGGGATCTCAAAAAGCCCGTTCTTGCATGCGTTTGACCCGACATGATTTTATACAAAATATTATGCCTTTGTGACTCACAAGAACTTCCAGTGCATCAACATGAATGTTGTCTATGATTATCTAAATATAAACATAAATGTGATTGGCTGCTTGCCAAACAGCAGATGTTATGCCTTCAATTCAAAATAGTCCTTGGCCAAGAAGGAAAGACTTGAAAATTTGGTATCGAGAAAATCTAGGTTATTCTTCGCTATCTCTTATTTTAATTCTGAGACAGCCTTGTATTGCAGCAGAGATAACAAGGTGCATGCAGTCAATAGGATCACTGTTAAATGTACTGGAGACTTTAATATTTAGGTGGATCAGCTCCTCCATGACCCACCCAGTTAGACTACCTACAAAAGCCTTTATAGTTTACAGCATGTTTCCCAGCATTGTCATTCAAAGAGCCATAAATTTGAGGTGAAAATGTTATAATAATTTTGTGAATCCTTTTTATGTTGTGAGCCTGTGTCTTTGTGGTAAAATGAAGGGTGTCATGCAACTTGGACTGATATCTACATGACAGCAAGTTGGGTGATGAGACTGTTAAGGGACGAAAGGAAAGTCCAGCTTGTTTTACAGAGAAGAAGTTACAAAGTATTCACCCTTAAAGAAAATTGTAATGGCTGCTCTGATGCTAATGGACAGATATAGGGCTACAAGCTTCCGGAAAGTGTGAAAAATGTTAGGTTTGTAAACAGGTATACTTTAAACTGTCAATTTGATTCCAGATGGGGTAGAGTTAGGGTCTAAAGAGTAACTACTCAGCATTTCTACACGGAATTATGTTGCCATGGTGAAGGTGAAGAGGAAGCCATTGTAAATATTAGGTTACAGAACTTGGTGAGACCACACCTGGAGTTTTGGTCTCCTAAACTAAGAGAAGATATATGTGGCATAGAGGGAGTGTAGTGAAGGTTCACTAAGCTGATACTGGGATTAATGAGACTGTCCGATGAGGAGAGATTGCTTTGGCTGGGTTTGTATTCACTAAAATGTAGAAGGATGAGACGGGATCAGATTGAAAAGTATAATGTTTAACAAGCTTTAAAAGTTTCCAGGTTGAGAAAGACAAAGAAGTAACCCCCGGAACAACAAATATTTTTGGACCAGTTCTGACAGAATTGAATTTCTACTTAAGGGACCATGTTTTGTACATCTGATGGTGGTATTCTTTCTGCTTGTTAAAGGTTCCATTCTATACTATTGTTTGAAATGTAAGTTGTTGACAAAAATGTTGTTTAATCCATAGTGTTTTAATTTGTTTGTTATATAAAATGTCTTAAAATATGAAATCTTGTCATATCAGCTACTCAGCTATTGAATTTGTTTTTAAAAATTATTTGTTTTTACAGGGACTGTAACAAATAGAAGAGAAGGAAACTTAATAATAAATTAAAGCAAACTGAATAAGAAGAAGTTCAGTTAGCATACCACAAACATCTTTGAGACACAGAGACCCCTATTATAAGCTCCACTTGATATGACATTCTGTTAAGCACCTCCCACATCTATCCAGTGCATTGCTAGAGCCCCCATGTGCACAAAATTGCAATTGTATCAACATTGATTACCACACTAACTCTGCTCTAACGAAAACCCTCCTTTTCACATACGAGTTCATGATTCTATGTGAGATGAATGTGAATTGATATTGTCATTGGGCTATTCATATAAAGATCCAGGCGGTGGGCTGGGGACCTGGATTCAAATGTGTCTGTGGCAAAGATTAAATTTGGAATAAATTTTAAAACTCTATAAATAAATGTCTAATAGTGACCATGAAACCATTCTTAATTGTTTAAGAAAATCTGACTTGTTAATGTTGTTTTGGGAAGGAAATCTGCCATCCTTACCTGGGAGGTTTGCTTGACCTTTTTGGGAGGGTTTAAACTAGTTTGTCAGGGATATGGGAACCAGAGCTATGGGTCAGAGAAAGGCAGGTCGTCGAGGAGAGTTTGTCTACTGAGTCAGCATAGGTGAAAGTCAGAAACAGGAAAGGAGCAGTGTTTTTCTATAGATCTTTCTATAGATCAACGGCTCCCCCCCGTTCTATAGTCAGCAGAAGGCTGACTAGACGGGAGGCCATATTGGATTTGATGCTTGGAAATGAATCAGGACAGAGAGTGGTGGGTGTGTGGAATGCACTGCCAGTAGTGGCAGCAGAGTCAGATACAGTAGGGGACATTTAAGCGACTCTTGGATAGGCACATGGATGATTGTAAAATGTAGGGTACGTAGGTTAGTTTGATCTTAGACCAGGCTGGTACAATTACTAACATTTAAAAGGCATTTGGACAGATATGTGAATAGGAAGGGTTCAGAGGGACAACATCAAGGGCCGAAGGGCCTGGACTGTTCTATACTGTTCTTTGTTGTATGAACATCTAATTCCAGACCCATGGCAATGGTTGATGCTGAACTGTACCCTCAAATGGCCTAGTGGGCAATTTAGTTGCATCAAGACTGACTAAAAGACTCAAACAAATTAAGCATGCTTTTCAGACTGGAGGCCTGTAATCAGTGGCATGCCACAAGGATTGCTGCTGAATAGTTAATAAGTTTGCAAATGATACCAAAATTGGAGGTGTAGTTGACAGCGAAGAAGGTTACCTCAGAGTACAACACAATCTTGATCAGATGTGCCGATGGCTCGAGGAGTAGCAGATGGTGTGTAATTTAGATAAATGCGAGATGCTGAATTTTGGAAAAGCAAATCAGGGCAGGACTTATATACTTAATGGTGATGTTCTGGAAAGTATTGCTGAACACAGAGACCTTGGAGTGCAATTTCATAGTTCCTTGAAAGTGGATTCACAGGTAGGCAGGATAGTGAAGAAGGCGTGTTCACTATCTTTATTGGTCAGTGCAATGAGCATAGAAGTTGTGTGGTCATGTTGTGGCTGTACAGGACATTGGTTAAGCCACTTTTGGAATACTGTGTTCAGTTCTGGTCTCCCTGCTGTCAGAATGATGCTGTGAAGTTTGAAAGGGTTCAGAAAAGATTTACAAGGATGTTGCCAGGATTGAAGTTTTGAGCTACAGGGAGGGGCTGAATAGACTGGGGCTATTTTCCCTGAAGCATTGGAGGCTGAGGGGTGACCTTATAGAGGTTTGTAAAATCATGCGGAGCATGGATAGTATAAAGTGACAAGGTCTTTTACCTGTAATGAAGGAGTCCAAAACTAGAGTGCATAGGTTTAAGCTGAGAGAGGCAAGATTTAAAAGGAATCTAAGGGGCAAGATTTTAACACATGTATGGAATGAGCTACCAGAGGAGGTGGTGGAAGCTGCTACAATTACCAACATTTAAAAGGCATCTGGATGGGTATATGAATAGGACGGGGTGGGACCATTCGCTGATTAGCCACTGCCCTTTCACCACTGAGGACGCTTAGCCACCGCCCATTGACTGCGGAGGACTCATTTTTATGTATAAACCAATAAAATGATATTTATTTCACCTTTTTTTTATCAATATGTACTATGTTGTATAAATAAAGGGAACTGAGAAGTATGAAAAACAAGTGGGAGGGAAAACAATCAGTACATATATATATTTCTGGTGGCGAATAATCTCCATAGGTCAAACAACCCCAGTGGAGAAATGCTGGTGACGAACTGGCAGTGGCTAATTGGCGGCGGCGAATGTGCCGTGGTGAATTGTCACCAACCCGAATAGGAAGGGTTTAGAGGAATTTGGGCCAAATGCTGGCAAATGGGATAATATTTATTTACGATTTGGAGATGCTGGTGTTGGACTGGGGTGTACAATGTTAAAAATCACACAACACCGGGTTATAGTCCAACAGGTTTATTTGGAAGCACTAGCTTCCGGAGCGCTGCTCCTTCATCAAGTGGTTTTGGGGAATAAGATTGTAAGACACAGAATCTATAGAAAAGGTTTACAGTGTGACGTAACTGAAATTATATATTCAAAATGAGCAGGTTGTTTGTTAAGTCTCTCATCTTTTAGAATGCCCATGTTGGTATCAATTATTTCATATGTAAATCACAAAACTTTTTTAAAAGTTACATTCTCAAGTGCACTTTAACAATTGGTGTCATGAGGGCCCAGATAATGTATTGAAGGTGTTAACTCCCTGTGAGGTTGTCTATGTCACAATGCCACAACTGTGGGAGACCTGTCTCACAAATCAATCAGCATAGATATAGTCGCAGAATTATACTTTACAGACAATGTCCTCGACACACCATCAGCATCCGTGGGTGCAGATGCCCCATCATTAGCACAGATCCAACAGAAGTGATGCAGCACAGTGTTAAACAGTATTAGAATCCCTACAGTGCGGAATTTGGCCATTTAGCACATCTAGTCCACAACAACCATCTGAGCATGGCCAATCCACCTAGCCTGCACATCTTTGGACTGTGGGAGGGAACCACAGCACCCAGAGGAGCCCCATGCAGACATGGGGAGAATGAACAAACTCCACACAGACAGTCGCCCGAGGCTGGAATCAAACCTAGGTTCCTGGCGTTTTGAGGCAGCAATGCTAACCACTGAGCCACTGTACTGCCCCAAACAGGACACAGATGGCTGGGAATTCTCAACATTATCTCTAGACCCCATGAGGTTTCATGGTATCAGGTCAAACATGAATAAGATAACTTCCTGATTTACTGCGCCCTTTTCCCACCATGCCGCCCCCTCCCCCCCACCCATGCACCCCACCCCCACCCCAACATACCCTCCTCTACTCTCAGCTGATGAACCAGTACTCCTGCAAGTTGAACAACACTTGAAGGAAGCATTTAGGGTGGCCAGGGTGCAAAATGTACTTTAGATGGGAGATTTCAATGTTCTTCACTAAGAGTTGCTCATCAGCAGCATTACTGATTAAGCTGATTGAGTCCTGAAGGGCATTGCTGTTAGACAGAGTCTAACAGGCAGTGAAGGAACCAACAAGAGGGAGAGTGATACTTGACCTCAACCTCATCAATCTGCCTGCAATAGATGCCCTCCGTAGGAGTGACCACTGTACAGTCCTAGTGAAGACAAAGTCTCTTTTTACATTGAGGATTCCCACCGTATGTGTGGCACCGTTACTGTGTTAAATGTGATAGACTTTGAATAGATTTAGCAACTCAAGCCTGGGCAAACATGGTGATGTGGATCATCAGCCAAATTGTATTCAACCATAATCTACAACATCATGACCTGGCATATTCCCCCATTCAACTATTACCATTAAGCCAGGGATTCAACCATGGTTCAAGGAAGAGTCCAGGCAACCATGCCAGGAGCAGCAATAGGGATACCTAAAAATGTGGCAATCTGGTGAAACTACAGACTACCTGGGTGCCAAACAGCATAAGCAGCAACTAATGAATAGAGCTAAGCAATTTCATGACTGTCAGATCAGATCTAAGCTCTGAAGTCCTATCACATCCAATTGTGAATGGTGGTGGACAATTAAACAACTTACTGTAGGAGAAGGCTCCATAAATATCCCCATCCTCAAAGATGGGGGAGCCCAGCATATTAATGTAAAAATAGAATCAGAGAACTTTAGAGTCATTGAGTTTTTACAGCGTGGAAAGTAGCCCTTCAGTCCATCATGTCCGCACCTATCATCAGCCATCTGTCTATTCTAAACCCATTTTTTCAGCCCTTGGCTCATTTTCTAGTAAGCTACAGTGTGTCGCTCATTAAAATAATTCTTAAATGCCTTGAGGGTTCCTGCCTCCACTATCCTTTCAAGCAGTGAGTTCCAGAATGGCCTCAAGTCTCTGATGAAAAATATTTTCCTCAAATTGCCTCTAATTCTCCTGCTCCTTACCTTATAAGTGTGCCCTCTGGTTATTGACCCCACTACTAAGGGGAAAAGTCTCTCCCTATCTATCTTGTCTAATGACTCTCGTAATTTCAGTGCACCTCAATCAATTCCCCCTTCACCCTACACTGTTCTAAGTAAAACAACCTCAGTCTATTCTAGTCTCTCTTGATAGTTGAAATACTCCAACCCAACCAACATCCTGATGAAACAAAAACAGAAATTGCTGAAAAAACTGAACATATCTGGCAGCATCTGACGAAAGAGATCAGTTCACATTTTGGGTCCAGTCACCCTTCCTCCAACACTGGAAAAGACTGATTAGAAATACTCAACATGGCTTTGTGCTTGAGACATTTTGTCTCACTGACTTGATTTTTTTGAAGAAATGATGAAGAAGATTGATGAAGTTGGAGCTGTGGACATTGTCTACATGGATATTGTCAAGATGGTTGACAAGGATCCTCATGGGAGACTGGTTAACAAGGTTAGATCACATGGAATACAGAGAGAGCTTGCCATTTGGCTCAAAGGTAGGAGACAGACTGGAAGCCTGTGACCAGCAGTGTGCACAAGGATTGGTGCTGGGGTTCGCTACTTTTTGACATTTATATAAATGATTTGGATGTGAATGTGGGAGGTACGGTTGGTAAGTTTGCAGAAGACACCAAAATTGGAGGTGTAGTGGACAGCAAAGAGGGTCACCTCAGAGTACAATGGGACCTTGATCAGATGGGCCAATGGACTGAGGAGTGGCAGATGGAGTTTAATTTAGATAAATGTGAGGTGTTGCATTTTGGAAAGGGAAATCAGGGCAGGATGTATACACTGAATAGTAAAGATCTGGGGAGTTGCTGAGCAGAGACCTTAGAGTGCAGGTTCATAGCTTCTTGAAAGTGGAGTCACAGGTAGAGAAGTTGGTGAAGAAGTCATTTGGTATGCTTTCCTTTATTGGCCATTGCATTGAATATAGGAGTTGGGAGGTCATGTTGTAGCTGTACAGACCATTGGTTAGGACTTTTGGAGTATTGTGTGCAGTCCTGATCTCCCTGCGAAAAGAAAGATGTTGTGAAACTTGAAAGGGTTCAGAAAAGATTTACAAGGATGTTGCTGTGGTTGGAGGATTTGAGCTACAGGGAGAGGCTGAACAGGCTGGGGCTGTTTTCCCTCGAGCATAGGATGGATAAACCTATAGAACATTATTAAAATCATGAGGGGCATGGACAGGGTGAACAGCCAAAGTCTTTTTCCCAGAGTAGAGGAATCTAAAACTAGAGGGGCATGCATTTAAGGTGAGAAGGGAAAGATTTAAAAGGGACTTAAGGAACAACATTTTCATGCAGGGAGTGATGCGTGTATGAAATAAGCTGCCAGAGGAGGTTGTGGAAGTGAGTACAATTACACCATTTAAAAGGCACCTGTATGTTTTCATGAATAGGAAAGGTTTCGATGGATTTGGACCAAATGCTGGCAATTAACTAGATTAATTTAGCATATCTGGTCAGCTTTGATGAATTGGGGCTGTTTCCGTGCTGTCTCTGTAACTCTATGACTCTATAACAGTTGAAAGCATTGGATATTGCAAAGGCAAATAGCCATGACAGTATTTGGCAATAGTACTGAAGGCATGTGCTCCAGAACTTGCTACAACCTCTAGCCAAGCTGTTCTAGTGTCACCACAACATTAGCATCTACTCAAAAATGTGGAAAATTGTCTAGCTATGAACCATTCACAAAAAGCAGGTCAGATCTAAGCCTGGCCAATTACTTCCTCATTAGTCTACTCTTGATTATTCGTACAACACCAGGTTATAGTCCAACAGGTTTAATTGGAAGCACACATGCTTTTGGAGCGACGCTCCTTCATCAGGTGAAAGGGTTGAAAGGGTTCAGAAAAGATTTACAAGATTCACCTGATGAAGGAGCATCGCTCCGAAAGCTAGTGTGTTTCCAACTAAATCTATTGGACTATAACCTGGTGTTGTGTGATTTTTAACTTTGTACATCCCAGTCCAACACCGGCATCTCCAAATCTTGATTATTCGCAAAGTGATGAGAGATGTAGTCAACTTTGCTATCAAGCAGAGTTTGCTAAGCAATAACCTGTTCAGTGATACCCAAGTTGGAGTCTACCAGGGCCATTCAGCTCCTGTCATTATTGCAGCCTTGGTTCAATCATGGACTAAAGACTTGAACTCAAGTGGGAGATGAGAGTGACCATTTTTGACATCAAGGCTGCATTTGACTGGGTGTGGCACTTAGTGACCTAGCGAAACTAGAGACAATGGGAATCAAGGGAAATCTGTCCACTGGTTGGAGTCATAGCTGCCACCAAGAACGATAATTATGGTTGTTGGAGGTCAGTCATTTCAGCCATCTCTGCAGAAGTTCTTCAGGGTAATGTCCTTGGCTCAACTTTCTTCAGCTACTTCCTCAATGACCTTACCTGCATTATAAGATCAGATGTTTGCCAATGGTTGCTCAATGTTCAGCACCATTTGAAACAGCTCAGATACTGAAGCAGTCCAAGTTCAAAGGCAGCAAGATCTGGACAATATCCAGGCTTAGACTGACAAGTGGCAAGTAACATTTAACATTTTGAATTGAATTGAATTGAATGATTTGGGATGGCATTTTCATGCAGGAGGTGATGCATGCATGAAATGAGCTGCCAGAAGAAGTGATGGAAGCTGGTACAATTGCAACATTTAAGAGGCATTTGGATGGGTATATGAATAGGAAGAGTTTGGATGGATATGGGCCGGGTGCTGGCAGGTGGGACTAGATTGGGTTGGGATATCTGGTTGGCATGGACGAGTTGGACTGAAGGGTCTGTTTCCATGCTGTACATCTCAATGACTCTATGACTCTATTTTATTGTCATGTGTATTTTACAGTATGAAAAACAATAAAATATATTGAAAAACTCATTTGCTGCTGTGATATGGCCCCATTTTAACAGTTTTAAGAATAAGAGGAGAATGAAAAGACTTACTTAAAGAAAAGTTCATTGACATTTGAGTCTTGAGCTGACTCAGAACCACCACCACCACAACTATGTTATCATCTATGTAGAACCCAATTAACATCGAAGTTGCCGAACCTCAGATGTGATCTTATGCCACTGGGTCTACCTCACCAATGTCACCTCCACTGATGCAGCAGCTGCTGATTCTGGCATCCTGTGCTCACCCCAGAAAAATAAGCCAGGGCTTATTTTCCCCGCACCGGACTTCCTCTCCCCCATGCTAATATTTATGCCAAATTTAACATCTCCAACAACGTAGAATGCAGCTACTGACACTTAAATTTCAATGACATTACTGTCATGAAATCTCCCAGTGAAAAGATCCAGAGTTAGCATTGACCAGAAAGTGATTAGTGTTAGCCAACCAGTTGACGGTTTACGCCTGATTCCCATTGACTCCAGTTTTGTGAGGGTTCCTTGTTGCCACCCTTGTTTAAGAGCAGCCTTAATACAGATTAATTTCTGGTCAATGTTAACTCTGGACATTGACACTGGGATATTCAGTGGTGGGTATGCCATTGAATGTTACATCAAGGGCAGTCAATCTTACCTCCCCTCGGGAGTTCAAGTCACATGTCCATGCTCTGACCAGAGCTGTAATAACATCAGGCTACAAAAATAGGTCAGATGTTAGGATTCTTGCAGTTAGTAAAACACTTCTTGACACCCCAAAGACTTTCCATTACCTACAAGGCACAAGTCAGGAGTATGTTGCAACACTCCCTGCTTGCCTGAATGAGTGTGTATCCAACAACACTCAAGAGGCTTGACACCATCCAAGGCAAAGCAGTTGCTTAATTGGTACCACATTCACTCCCTCCACCACAGATATTCAGAAGCAGCCATGTGTACCATCTACAAGATGTACTACAGAACTTCACCAAGGCTCCTTGGACAGCATCTTCCAAACTCATGGCCATGACTGTCTAGCAAGAACATATGAGCCCCATCACCTGCAAGTTTTCCTCTAAGTCACTTACCATCCTGACTTACAGTCAAAGAGTCCTAGAGATATACAGCATGGAAACAGACTCTTTAATCCAATCCATCCATGCCAATCAGATACCCCAACCCAATCTAGTTCTACCTGCCAGGACCTAGCCCATATCCCTCCAAACCCTTCCTATTCATATACCCATCCAGATGCCTTTTAAATGTTGCAATTGTACTAGCATCCACCACTTCCTCTGGCAGCCCATTCCGCACACCATTCTCTGCGCGGAAAAGTTGCCACTTAGATCTCTTTTATATCTTTCGCCTCTCACCCTGAACCTATGCCCTCTAGTTCTGAACTCCCCAACCCCAGGGAAAAGACCTTGTTGATTTATCACACCCCTCATGATTTTATAAACCTCTCTACGGTCACCCCTCAGCCTCTGACTCCGGGGAAAACAGCCGCAGCCTATTCAACCTCTCGCTATAGCTCAAATACTCCAACAATGGCAACATCCTTGTAAATCTTTTCTGAACCCTTTCAAGTTTCACAATATCCTTCCGATAGGAAGGAGACCAGAATTGCACAGAATATTCCAACAGTGGCCTAACTAATGTCCTGTATAGATGCAACATGACCTCCCAACTCCTGTACTCAATACTCTGACCAATAAAGAAAAGCATACCAAACACCTTCTTCACTATCCTATCTACCTGCGACTCCACTTTCAAGGAGCAATGAACCTGCACTCCAAGGTCTCTTTGTTCAGCAATACTCCCTAGGACCTTACCATTAACTGTATAAGTCCTGCTAAAATTTGCTTTCCCAAAATGCAGCACCTCACATTTATCTGAATTAAACTCCATCTGCGACTTCTCAGCCCATTGGCCCATCTGGTCAAGATCCTGTTGTAATCTGAGGTAACCTTCTTCACTGTCCACTACACCTCCAATTTTGGTGTCATCTGCAAACTTACAAATTATATCTCTTTTTTTTAAAGATATTTTTATTAGAAATTTAATATTTTGACAGATTCACAAAAATAAACAGAACTTTCAAGCACAAACATTAATATAAAAATAGATCTTAAATATATAATCATCAAAATTCAAAGGAATGATACTAAAGAAGAAAGAAAAACAATGAAACTCAGTTAACTACTAATCTAATCCACAATTATCCAGAGTGTATAGTTGAGTCACTTACATCCTTCAAACAAGAGAAAATGTTCTCTAATACACTCATAACAGTATAATAAAAAGGAAACTATTTCCAAACAATAAGAACAAAAAAAAATAAAACATGTTTGAATGGAGATCCTCCCCCTTGTTCTCAGGGGGCCTTACTTCCTTTCTAAAGGTCCACCATATCCTCTCCCAAACAGTGTCCCACCCTTGACCCGGGCGCTCCTTAATAGGATTTAGATATAATACCGAGCTAGAGTTAACAGTGAGCGCCCCACCCCCACCCCTCCCCACCCATACCTGAGTATCTGAGTATATCTGATAGCATCAATGCCACGTACAAACACACATAACTATAAAATTACAACTCCAACAAATTACAGTTAAGTATAATAACATAAAATAGCAAGGGAAGACAACCCTGCTCCCAGAAGCAAAAGTAAAGTAGAGTAAAGTATCCACTTCTCCCCACGGAGTGTGGAAGAGGCAAGCCAACATAAATTGTCTCTTACGATTTATTTAAACGAGTCTAAAAGTTCCTTAGCCTCTTCTGGTGATCTAAAATTATACTCGGATCCTTCGTGGTTAAAGCATAACGTCGCTGGGTAGCGTAAGGTGTATTGAATATCTAAGTCCCTTAAACATTTCTTCACCTCATCAAACGCCTTCCTCCTTCGTGCCAAAGCCGGGGAGAAGTCCTGAAATAACATAATCTTGGATCCTTCATGGATCATGGCTTTAGGATCCTTTCCAAGATTTCTGGAGGCATCCAGGAGTATCTGCCTCTCCCTATAACTCTGCAGCCGGAACAGGACCGGGCGTGGGCGCTGGTTTGGGCCAGATCCGCGTACTGCGACCCGGTAGGCCCACTCCACCCTTACCCGATCAGTTTCAGCCCCCAGGTTTAAAAGCTGGGGCAGCCATCGCTCCAGAAATACTGCTAACTGTCCCTTCTCTTCTTGTTCAGGGAGGCCCAGAAGACGGATATTCTTTCTCCGATTTCTATTATCCAGGTCATCCATGTAGATTTCAAAGGCCCGGACTCTCTGCTCCAGAGCTCGCACCTGTTCTGCAGCTGTTTGTGCTGCAGCCTCGGAGGTCGTGGCCTTTAGCTCCGCCCCCTCCCCTCGGCCCTGTAATTCCTCAATAGCCTGGCTGTGCTTTTGTAGCTTTTCTTCGAATGAGTTCCATCTCTGTCGGGATTCTGCGATGAAATTGACGAGTGTCGTTTCCAGCCTGGCAATCATCTCTTCAAGGCCTGTTTTTACATCAGCTGCAGCAGGAGGAGGAGAGGAGGGTGGGGGAGGGGTCTTTGTTTTCTGAGAGCTGCGGGGTCCCTTTGGTTTACTCATTATCCACTTAATATTAAACTGCTTAAATATAATAGTAAGCAGCTAATTAAGGTTAGAAAATGTTTTTGGGTGGTTTGGTAAGTGTGGTGGGGGTGAGTAACTCACTTTACCCAGGTTTTGGGAAGAGCTCTGTAAACTCAGACTTGCTGAGTCGCCGCCATCTTGGATCTCCAAATTATATCTCTTAAGCTCACATCATTGTGCTGTTACTTTACGGTCACTGTGTTAAAATCCTGGATCTCCCTCAATTTCATTGTGGGTACACCTACAACAAATTGCAAGCAGTTGAAGAAGACAGATCAGCACAGCCCTCTCAGGAGCATTTAGGGGTAGGCTATAAATGCTGGTCTGGCCAGTAAAACCCTCATCCTCTAAATATGTTCAAAAAATCAACTTAAGAAAATTATGTTGACAAATAGAATACAATTATATTTATTGTCCTTTTAGAACTTTGTGTATGTACCCTGATGTTTCCCTTTAGTGGCCTGTGTTTTTAGTGCTGTAGAACCTAATACAAAATGTCTTTCTCAATGTTACACAAGGAGCAGTGGCAGGTTAGCTGCTGAATATCAATAGAAACATTTGGGATTGAGATGACCTTCTTGTACATTGCTATGGGATAGCTTAGCAACTGTTGGCACCATGTCTGCTTCTGTGCTAGTTGTCTGATTTTGTTTGCTAATTTGAACAGTGTGTTTGGAGAAGTCAACTGAAAGACAGCAGTCTTGCCTATGCTACTTCAGCCTGATATACTGGATACTCCCTCAGTATACCCAGTTACTCACATGGAAAGAGATCACTTAACAGAAATGAGAGCAGTGAACCCTGTAAAAGTTGGTCTCCCCATTCAATCCCTCAGCATGGTAAAATCAGCATGATGCCTCATAGATACTGATTGTCATGGACAATGACAGTCATGAGAGTGATTTTGACGTGAGTTATCACCGAGTTAGAAGGAGTGGTCTGATTCTGTTCCTTATCCTACACTTCCACTGGTCACAAGAGCATTTAAATTTAAGAGGGAGGGCTAGTGGTATTATTACTGGACTTTAATCCAGAGACCCAGATAATGTTCTGAGGACCTGGGTTCGAATCCTGCCTGGCATTGGTAACATTTGAATTCAATAAAAATCTGGAATTAAGAGTCTAATGATGACCAAGAATGCATTGTCAATTGTTGGAGAAAACCCACGTGGTTCACTAATATCCTTTAGGGAAAGAAACTGTTGTCCTTCCCTGGTCTGGGCTACATGTGACTCCAGACCCACGATAACTTGGTTGACTCTTAACTACCCTCTGGTCAATTTGGGACAGACAATAACTGCTGGCCTAGCCAGCAATGCCCTCATCCTGTAAATGAATAAAAAAGAAAATTGCCAATTATGTATATATTTATAATATATATTTGAGACTCTGTATAGTTCAAAAACAAGTCTTTAAGGTTGCTTAAGTTAACAAATAAATAATTTAGTTTTATTTGCAAAAATCTTATTCAATCATTTAACATTATGAACCAAAGTTTTAAAGTGAACAAATATGTCCAACTACCCCTCTTGAATAATAACAAAGTTCTTCTCCAAGCCTAATTAAATATAAAACTCAGCAGAATAATATCGCAAAATAAATCTGGCCAAGCAATGGTAAGAAAAATATCATTAGGGTGGGTTGCCCAAATGCTGTTCTGTAATCATTGTCATTTTCCACACAAGCTATTGGTACAGACACCTCGCCCTGGATCAGTTATGACTGACTGAATCCCCTTTCTCTGTGGACAGTGGTGTTCGTTGAGACTTCTTTACTATTTAACCTTCCACTTGTGGCAATTAAGTCTTCCTGTAGGCTGACAATTCCCAAACTTCAATGAAAGGGACTTCAGAGAAAGACAGAGTGAAGTTTGTTTCCCCTGTGGCATGTTTTCTCTGACTGTCTGCATTCAAAACCCAATATACTTTACACTTACAAGCTGAACCATGTGACCACTTTCTGAAAGCATTGCAGATTAAGTGACTCCATTCAAGCACCTTGTGTTCTTCACAACTGCAGCATTGTTGCTGCTGCTTCTTTTCAAAAGGTTAAAGATATATGTCCAGCAGATTACTTCATAACAACATTCTAGATGACGCATCTTCTTAACACCTTGGGGACTCTACTTTAGATTGCCCTGAAAATGCCATGTACGCCAGGCAGGACTATATTCTATTAAATGCTGATGAATGACTAAACAGATACAGCTAGTGCACACCACCACAATCACCATTATTAATTGATGGACACTTGGTGCACATTGTAATGACAAGGGAAACAATTGATGTTCCAATAACATCCTTTGATCTCAAGGCCCTAGGGGTCAACACTGAGACTGTAAGATAATGCTGTGGACAGCCAGTTCCTCCACAGTCTCTGTGGCTCCATCGCCTATTCATCTCATTCACGCATTGTGCAATGCATTTCAAATTGAATCACATGGAGAAGATGTATGTGTGTTGATGACTGCTACAGGTGTAATGTGTGAAACTAAATGCTGTGAATGTTAGTTTCATGATAAATACTGAACTGCAATTTCTCTTTTGGATTCACCAATATAAACAAAACCAGAAATGCAGTCAAACTGGGTTCGTTCCAATTATTAACCATAACTTTGGCAGAAAAATAATGTAAATATCATTTATGTCATTTTTCTATGGTTTCTATAGATCTTTGTCCAAAGTTATAGCAGTGAGAGAACCCTACATGGAAATTAAATCTCAAAAGCTAGCAACTTGGCCAACATTCACCTTCTGAAATGGAGGTTATATAATTCATATGCCCAACATAAGTTTTCTTTAATGAATCCTGCTAAGTGCCCTTTGTTAATCAGTGCCTATCTAAATTATGACTTGCATATTACTCAGAATTGTTTCATTTAGTTTTCCCGTTACTAAGTTGGGCTAACTGACCTGCAATTATTTTGTCTCGCTCTACCTCCCTATTAAACAGAAATAGAGTCAGTCCTCCATTCTTCCAGCACCGTGTTTGAAGTTAAGGAGTATTGCAAACTGATTATGAGAGTTTCTATTATTGCTTAACCTGCTTCTCTGAAACCACTCCCCCACTCCAACCTCTCACCCTCACAAAGTGCAACACCCCCTCCCCCACTCCAACCTCTCACCCTCACAAAGTGCAGCACCCCCTCCCCCACTCCAACCTCTCACCCTCAGAAAGTGCAGCATCCCCCTCCCCCACTCCAACCTCTCACCCACACAAAGTGCAGCACCCCCTCCCCCACTCCAACCTCTCACCCTCACAAAGTGCAGCACCCCCTCCCCCACTCCAACCTCTCACCCACACAAAGTGCAGCACCCCTCCCCCACTCCAACCTCTCACCCTCACAAAATGCAGCATCCCCCTTCCCCACTCAAACCTCGCCCCGGATCAGTTATGGGCGGCACGGTGGCACAGTGGTTAGCATTGCTGCCTCACAGCGCCTGAGACCCGGGTTCAATTCCCGCCTCAGGCGACTGACTGAATGGAGTTTGCACGTTCTCCCTGTGTCTGCGTGGGTTTCCTCCGGGTGCTCCGGTTTCCTCCCACAATCCAAAGATGTGCAGGTCAGGTAAATTGGCCACGATAAATTGACCGTAGTGTTAGGTAAGGGTTAAATGTAGGGGTATGGGTGGGTTGCGCTTCGGCGGGTCGGTGTGGACTTGTTGGGCGAAAGGGCCTGTTTCCACACTGTAATCTAATCTAATCTAAAATCTAATCTCTCACCCTCACAGATTGCAGCATCCCCTTCCCCCACTCCAACCTCTCACCCTCACAAAGTGTGGCACCCCCTTCCCCCACTCCAACTTCTCACCCTCACAATGTGCAGCCATCCACTCCCTCTGCTCCAATCCCAACCTCATCATCAAACCAGCAGATAAAGGGAGTGCAGTGGTAGTTTGGCACACTGACCTCTATACTGCTGAAGCCAGGCACCTCCTCCTACTGCCTCCTCGACCATGACCTCACCCCCCATCACCAAGCCCATCATCTCCCAGACCATACACAACCTCATCACCTCAGGAGATCTCCCACCCACAGCTTCCAATCTCATAGTTTGGGAATCCCGCACCGCCTCCTTCCCAAGATCCACAAGCCTAACTACCTTGGCCAATCTATCGTCTCAGCCTGCTCCTGCCCCACTAAACTCATCTCCACCTACCTAGATACTGTCCTATCCCCCCTAGTCCAGGAACTCCCCACATATGTTCAGAACACCACACATGCCCTCTACCTCCTCCAAGAATTCCATTTCACCAGCCCCAATGCCTCATCTTCACTAAGGGCATCCAGTTCCTCTATACTTCCATCTATCATGACCATGGCTTCCATTCCCTCCGTTTCTTCCTCTCCCGACACTCTCATTCATTTGGCTGAACTGGTCATCAACCTCAACAATTCCTCTTTCGAATCCTCCCACTTCCTCCAGATGAAAGGGGTAGCCATGGACATCTACATGGGCCCCAGCTATACCGTCTCTTTGCCGGCGACATAGAACAGTCCATCTTCCATAGTTGCACCGGCACTATTTCCCACCTTTTCCTCTGCTACATTGATAATTGCATTAGCACCACCTCATGCTCCCACAAGGAGGTCCAACAGTTCATTAATTTCACCAACACATTCCACCCTGACCTTAAATTCACCTGGACCATCTCTGTCACCTCCCTCCTTTTCCTGGACTTCTTCATCTCCATCAATGATGGCCGACTCAACACCGACATTTTTCACAAGCCCACCGACTCCCACAGCTACCTGGATAACACCTCCTCCCACCCTACCTCCTGCAAAAATGCTATCCCATATTCCCACTTCCTCCGCTTCAGCTATATCTGCTCCCAGGAGGACCAGTTCCACCACAGAACACACCAGATGGCCTCCTTCTTTGAAGACTGTAATTTCCCCTCCCATGTGGTTGAAGATGCCCTCCAACACATCTCATCCACATCTCACACCTCTGCCCTCAAACCCCACCCTCCAACTGCAACAAGGACAGAATCTCCCCCCACAACCGATCCTCACCTTCCACCCACCAACCTCCGGATAAATCACATCTTCCTCTGACATTTCCGCCACCTACAAACAGACCCCACCACCAGGGATATATTTCCCTCCCCACCCTTATCTGGTTTCTGCAAAGACCGTTCCCTCCGTGACTACCTGGTCAGGTCCACATCCCCAACTACCCACCCTCCCCTCCTGGCACCTTCCCCTGCCACGGCAGGAATTGCAAAACCTGCACCCACACCTCCTCACTCACCTCCATCCAAGGCCCCAAAGGAGCCTTCCACATCCATCAAAGTTTTACCTGCACTTCCACACGTCATTTATTGCATCCGTTGCTCCTGATGTGGTCTCCTTTACATTGGGGAGACTGGACACCTTCTCACAGAATACTTCAGGGAACATCTCCGGGACACCCACATCAATCAACCCCACCGCCCTGTAGCTGAACGTTTTCAACTCCGCCTCCCACATGCAGGTCCTAGGCCTCCTCCATTGCCACTCCCTCACCACCTGACGCCTGTAGGAAGAACGCCTTACCTTCCGCCTCAGAACCCTTCAACCCCAGGGCATCAATGTGGACTTTAACAGTTTCCTCATTTCTCCTCCCCACACCTTATCCGAATTCCAACCTTCCAGCTCAGCACCATCCTCATGACCTGTCCTACCTGCCAATCTTCCTTACCACCTATTCGCTCTACCCTCCTCTCTGACCTACCACCTTTACCCCTTCCTCCATCCACCTATTGCACTCTCAACTACTTTGTCTCCAGTCCCACCCCCTTCCAGCCTCATTCCTGATGAAGGACTCCTGCCTGAAACATTGATTTTCCTGCTCCTCGGATGCTGCCTGGCCTGCTGCACTCTAATCTTGACTCTAAACTCCAGCATCTGCAGTCCTCACGTTCACCTGCTTCACTGAACAGCTTGGAATAGATTTCCTTCTAACCTGGCAATTTATCCACATTCATAAATTTTGAATCTTTTAGTATTTGCTGTTTCACTAAGTTGAGCGTGTCCAATATTTTGTATTTCATTTCCAATATCTGCATCAACTCCCCCCTTTAGGAAGTCAGATGTAAGTTATTCATTTATAACCATGCCTACATCTTCCATGTCAATACGTAAGTTGCCTCTTTGGTTTCCAAACTACATTTTCTTAACGTTTGCACCAACACGAGAGGAATGCATAGATTCCCTTTTAGTCCCACACCTCGAGTGGTCAGCCAGATTTTAAATCTATCCAGAGTGGTGATAGGTCAACTATAAAAGTTTTAGACAGAATCTGGTTTAGTACTAGAAACTATTCAGCCAGGTTTCTTTCTTAAAAAAAGAATTGATAGTTTATCACAAATAAAACTTCATCAAACACTCCAAGATTTTTGACAGAAAAAGAAAGGGTTAGACTATGCAAACATAGATATAATTTATATCCCAATATCCCAAAGTTAGCATGAAGCAAACCTGAGTAACAGATGAATGATGGTTTATTATCCGATAGAACACATTGCAATCGTGTAAACTTCAGAAATTTAATACCTATTTATGGATTGAAAATCAGCAATAATTCTTGCTGAAATAAACTGCTTCCTGAGATAAAAGGGACAAGGAGAAATTGTTACACAGGAATTGAAAGCAATTATACATGCCTGGGAAAAGAAGGAGTTGGAGCAATATAAATAAAACCGTGTTAACATTTGCCTGTTAAATGGCTGCCTTTTGCCACAAGGACAAATGATTTCTCTCCAGAAGAATTGAAGGAATTAATGGCAGGACAGACTAAGTTTCAAACAGACAGCTAACACCAAATATAATAAGGAACAGTGAAATTACTTCTGATAGGAAAGTAAGTTCCAGATTTGGTGACTTCAGAAGTGTCATCAATAATGTCACACCATAAACACAAAGGACAGAAAGTATTACAAAAATTCAATTCCAGGCTTCTTTAGTAGCAGAACTGTGGAGAACAACACTGCATAAGGATCGAACTCTGGACATTTGCACTTGAATAGGCAAGGAATGATTAGGGATAGTCAGCACAGCTTTGTGCAAGGAAAATCATGTCTCACAAATTTAATTGAGTTTTTTGAGGAAGTGAGCAAGAAGATTGATGAGGGTAGAGCAGTAGACATTGTTTACTTGGACTTTAGTAAATCCTTTGATGAGCTTCCTCTTGGTAGACTAATTAGTAAAGTTAAATCACATGAGATTCAAGGTGAGTTTTTTGAATTGGATACAACATTGGTTTTATAACAAGAGACAGAGGGAGGAGGGTTGCTTATTGGACTGGAGGCCTGTGACTGGTGACTGGTAGTGTTCCACAGGAATCTATACTGGATCCACTTTTGTTTGTCATTTATGTAAATGATTTGGTTGTGAATATAGGAGGCATGGTTAGTAAGTTTGTGAATGACAGCAAAATTGGTGGTATAGTGGACAGTGAAGATTATCTAAGATTACTTTGAGATCTTGACCAATTGGGTCAATGGGCTGAAGAGTGGCAGGTGGTGTTTAATTTGGATAAATGCAAGATATTGCAAGTTTTCTTTAAGCAAACAAAGGCAGAACTTGCTCATGGTGGAGCCCAGGGTAGTGTTCTCGAACAAGGGTTCAAGTACATAATTGTTTGAAATTTGCGTCACAGGTAGGCAAGATACTTGAGTATAGGAGTTGAGATGTCATGTTGAGGTTTTACAGAATGTTGATTATCCTCTTCTGGAGCTCTGTGTGCAGTTCTGGTTGGCCTGTTTTGGAAGGATATTATTGATTCAAAGAAAGATCAAGAGACTTACTAGTATGATGCTGGGAATGGAGGAGTTTGAGTTACAAAAATAAGATGAATGGGCTGGGACTCTATTCACAGGAGCATAAGAGGTTGAGGGTGACTTCACAGAGCACTTAGAAATACATGATGTAATTAAGCAGGGTCATTGCTGACAAATTTATTATAATTCTTTTGAGGAGGTAACAAGCAGGAGAGTTAAAGGTGAACCAGTAAATGTAAAATATTAGAATTTTCCAAAAACATTCAATAAAGTATTGCATATTAGGCTGCTAAATAAGATAAGAGCCTATGCTGCTGGGAGTAACATATTAGCATGGTTAGAGGCCTGACAAATAGACAGTGAATTGGGATAAAATTGGTAATATGTCTGAATCTTCTATTTAGGTGTGGTTGTTAATTAATTATCTTGAATTACAGACACCTTTTATTTTAAGTGACTGGATTGTACTTCATAGCACAATCATACCAATAGCACTGAGAGGTCATGTTGCATGGTGAATAGCATCCTTGCCTCTGAGTCAGATCCTCAAGACAACTTGACCAAGGAAGGCGTATTCATAACATGGCCAAACTGATATAAATCTACAAATCTTTACAACACATGCCAGTGGCAGATAGTGACCATGCAAGAGTTTCCTGTCAGCTATTTGATGAAAAGCAAGTTGAAGACGACTCATCTCTGTCTATAACTGCAGGCCACAAAATGTATGTAAAAAGCATATGTTGCCATAGCAACTTGGAGTCACTAAGTAATCTGTAAAAGACCTGTAACACACTCCTGGTACAGTACATTGAGAGACACATGGCCTACTTGTATTATACTGACATTGTTGCTTTGTTTCCAAAGGTAATATATTGTAGCTTCTTCTGAGGTAAACAAGCTGTGAGCACCTTTTGGTCTCTAACAATCAAACCACCCAGGCTTGTTGTCAAACAGGCCGCAAGGTAGGTCAGGTGACGCATTTCATTTGCCTAACGTTTAAAGGCACAGTTTCATGATATAATCCTTTAAATCTCACAATATAAATGGGAGTTGTTGCTGCCTTCCGTGAGAATAATGTCATGGGATGCTGAAGGGGGTAACGCCTATTCTCCATTCCAAAATTTGCCGCAGAAAATGAAAGTGACTTCAGACTTCTTCCAAACATGTCTCCTGGGCGTGATAGCAAAAATAAAGCAGTTCTTTTAATCGCAGACGCATGTTATCTGTTGCCAATATCTTCCCAACACACAGCATGTTTCTCTAAATGGGCACAATCTGGGTTGGGAGCTTGTTATAAATAAGATTAGCCCAGCATGGTTTCAATGAATTGTAACACTGTCTGCTCTGAAGCACCACTACTTTAGCTGTAGGAGGGGAAAATCTTTCCTCAGATGTTTTGATGTGAATTGAATTGTATTATAATATGTAGACATAAAAATTGAATACTTTTAAAATAACACGCTGATTTATAATTTGCGTGTTTAGGTGTATTTTACAATGACATAGACGACGGATGCTATCTGAGGGATAAATCTGCTTTCTGACAATCCTGTGTATCAGGTTAGATTGATCAGGTATTTTCTTGTCTCCTATTAGACAGAAACCTGAATGTTTGTTTGTTTCAGTTGCGAAGATGTTAGACTGGTTTTTCTGAGAATGGCAATCTCACATCGAGCTTCCCCCACCCCACTCTCCCTCCCAAATTTCTGACATGAGAGTCTGATCGGAGCGTCTTCAGAAATATAGAGCTGGATTTCCATCTGATGGGTGTCTTGTCGTGCCAAACTGTCAGGAGAATGCAAACCAAGTCTCCTTCTCACTGAGGTCAGCTGGAATTGAAAGGTCCAGAAACACAAGCAGCTACTTTGAGAGCTGCTGTAAAATGGGAAGTACGGCGTTCAGCTATTGGCGGAACAGTGGCGTTGGGTCCCGGAAATGTCAGGTCAGGATCTGCGGGGTGGGGTGTTAAAGTGGTCTGAGGGAGCTGAGATAAGTATGGAATCAGTCCAACAGTTACTCAGGAGTTAGACTAGGTATTTAGTACACTAACCTTCCCTGGGTAGGCATTTATTTCAGCGAATCCCTCCGATTTAAATGTCGACTATCAGAGAGCTCCAAGCGTTGGTGGAATTGCTTAGTAGAATCTTTAATTTCCCAGGCAATTCCGTATGAACTGCTACGATGGGGAGTCCACGGGGTCCCATGTTCAAATTGCTTCTACACTGGACATAATGTGACCAGCAGAAAATCCTGGCTGTAAATATTGTCTATTCTGTTGTGATTAGCTCAAACTTTAAGCTCATTCACCTGTCAAGGCTGTTTGTGCTTACACCAATGCTAATCTAATATTGGTATTCCTTAAATCTACTGTACTGTTGCCTAAATTGAAAAAGTTATTCTAATTCTTACAAATTTATTGTAACAGTAAACTACGTGAAACATTATTTTCATTATCCTTTCTTTACTCAAACATGTTTCTGGTGCCTTTTCTTTGACCCATTAGATTATCTTTGCAATAGAGGTACACATTTTACTGTCCAAATTTTACACTGAACAATGAGTAGTTCATTAATCAAATTCGATGAAGCAAAAAGGGCATTTAGAAAGCTGTTCATTTATATATTGTAAGAATTTATATGCTGCACGTCACAGAAGTACAAAAATGTCCAAGCCAGTTATTACCCAAAAGCTAACACTAATACAGTTCTTATTTACAACAGCCTGGTGTTGTGTGATTTACAACAGCTAATTTATTTGCTACACGTGTATTTATTTATAAATCAGTCTGGTTGAAAGCACCCCCAGATTCATTTATTTGTTTTTGTTCCCAGTTTTTAAGTTATTTTTATTCTTCAGTTCTTTAGAACTCAACTGTTTACGAAAATGAATACATAATGATTCATTGTGTTTCCTTGACTGCCTGTAGGGAAACCTCATATGTCCTCGCAGTTGGCTTATAAAAAAGAACCTTTTCCATGACCATTGGTAAGCAGAGACAAAAACTGTCTCCGTGTCTATCGGAAATTGAGGAATATCAAAAGGCTCTCTACTCAGGAGGTGGAGACGTCAATGCTTTAGGTGAGTGGCACAGTAGTTAGCACTGCTGCCTCACAGCACCAGAGACCTGGGTTCAATTCCCGCCTCGGGCGACTGACTGTGTGGAGTTTGCACGTTCTCCCCGTGTCTGCGTGGGTTTCCTCCGGGAAGATCTGGTTTCCTCCCACAGTCCAAAAATGTGCAAATATAGATGAATTGGCCATGCTAAGTTGCCTGTAGTGTTAGGTGTAGGGGAATGGGTCTGGGTGGGTGTGCTTCAGCAGTTCGGTGTGGACTTGTTGGGCCAAAGGGCCTGTTTCCACACTGCAAGTAATCTAATCTAAAGACCTTTCTTCAGGACTGAAGAATGGTTATACCCGAAACATTGACTTCTCCACCTCTTGATGCTGCCTGGCTTATGTTCTTCCAGCCTTCTGCCTGTCTACTTTGGATTCCAGCATTTGCATTTTTTTTTGTCCAGAGCTAGACAAATAGGAAATTTGACAAATAGCTCTGAGCATCATGGTTTGACATCTGTTAATTGTTTTGCTGTTAATAAGAATTCATGAGATATCTTAATAATTATTTCCTTCATTTAATGAAACAGAAGCTTGGGCATTTTTTTGGTCTCGTTTCCATTTTAGAATTATTTCCCATTGCTCATCCATTTGTTGTCACCTTTAATGTGAATAAAAATGTGCATGATTATTGTATAGATCGATGTTTATTGTGATTACTTTTGGGTGATACTGAAAAGAATAAATATGCTAGCTCTGTGGGTCTGCCAATGTAGATTCATTTGCTGACCTGGATATGATGCAATAGGATACGAGTATACATTAATTCAACTGTCTTGCAGAATTGTTTGCTAAAATCTAGTCTTAGTATTTTGATTAGTGAACCCTAATTGCTTCATCCTAAGAAGGTTGGGAAAAGATGCCAAAATCTTCACACCTTGAACAAGTTTGATTCTTGCCAAGGATGTAGAGTGATGCTAGGATTTTCTTTGATCCAGTTTGTACACAGTTGCTCTGTTCTGCATCGCACGGACAGCTTTTTTTTGTATTCAACAAGTCAATCAGTTAATTAGAGAACCCGCAAAGGTTCTCTAATTAACTGCCTGAAGTGCTTGGCTGCACACAGTGTCATGGATACAGCTTGCATCGGATTTATGCATGGGGTTCAGAATTATAATTATTTGATAAGAAGTAGACCTCAGCACATCAGGGTGAAAGACAAGGCTAAAACATTTACAACCTTCTCCAGCTATGAGCTAACCTGTAATTCTACCCATTCTGGTATATAACACAGCCATTGGTTGGAGCATTGGGCTACTGGAGGCAGGTCAGGCAGACAGCAGTCTAACATGGTCTCCTAATACACGCACACAAGTTCTAATCTACTCTTGTTAGCAATAATCAATATTCCTATCAGTTAATGTGAACTGCACATAGTTACCGGGAGGTGATAAACTTTTATTCGTACTTAATATAAGTTCATCCTGACCACAAACTAATTACCATAGGAACAAAGATTGTGTGCAGTAGTTTATTCCCACAGGTAAATGATTGGCCCCAATGTCTCACATCACTGTGATAACACCAACAAAGTAGAAAAGTGCCAAAGAATGTCCTAGCCAGAAAAAAAAACAGGCAAACTTCAATCTTCCCATTTTTCATCACAACCGATCATCAGCAAAGTGATGGCAGGAGTAATTGACAATACTATCAACTGGCATTATGCATCAACTACCAATAACCTATCTCTCATGGAGAATTTGGTTTTTTCCATGGGCAGACAGTTCCTGACCTTATTACAGCCTTGATTCAAACATGGACAAAAAGGCTGAACTCAGGAGGTGAAGATAATTGCCTTTGCAATTAGGACAGATCTGACTGATTGTGGCATCAATATGCCCTCGCAAAACTGGTCTCAGTAGGAACAACTGTAAAAATCTCTGATTGGGATATACCTAGCACAAAGGAAAATAGTTGTGGTTGTTGGATGTCTGGGTGTTTCTCAAAATAATGTTTTAGGCCAAGCCATCTTCTGCTGCTTCATCTTTCCTCTATCATAAAGTAGAAGTGAGGATGTTCATTGATGATTGCACAATGATTGGCACAATTTGGATTTCTTAGATACTAAAGCATTTTATGACCATTTCTAGCAAAACCTGGGCAATGTTCAAGCTGAATTGATAGGCAGCAAGTACCATTTGCTAGGCAATGATTTTCCATAACAAAAGAGAATCTGATCATTTCTGATTGACTAATAGCAATCTATCACTGTATCCTGACAATCAATATCTTGATGATTGCCATTGACTAGAAACTGAAGTAGACCAGCAACATCAATACTCTGGCTACAAGAGGTCAGAGACTGGGAATTCTGTGGCAAGTAACTCACCTCCTAATTCCCCAAAGCCTGTCCACTGTCCATAAGACCGTTCAAAGTGTAATGGAACACCCCCACTTATCTTGATAAATGCAGCACCAATTGTACTCTCAAAGCTTAATAGTAACCTGGACAAAACTTGATTGACAGTTAATTGATCACATTAAACATTCATTCCTTTCATCACAGACACAGAATGGAAGCAATGTACCATGTACAATATGCACTGCGGCAACTCACCAGTGCTTCTTCAACAGCATTTTTCAAAACCACAAGTTGTATAATTATGTTTGCCAGCCTGCCAACATTTCATGAGTAGATTTGCTGTCCCATCTTATTGGTATTAGTCAAGCTCCCTATTGCAAGTAGTGAAAGGTGCCTACATGATGTGTTAAGCAGAGGATAAGCTCAATCTTGACTAAGCAGGACATGTTTATTACATATTGCTTAATAGCTAGTTGCATTAAATATAGGATACAATCTCTTGTCAGACATCAAGTTTGACTTCAGATAAGTCATTATCAATCACTTGTCAATGAGTATGATTGCCCACTTAAGAAGCTCCATGTCACTGGTCATGGGTTGTACAGGTACTTCTGTGGCTGACAAATCCAATCCTAGAGCCTCATCGCTGATTAGAAGCTGCACAGGTGCATCCGGGAGGTGGAAGTGGTCCTTAACCTCACTGGTATCCCTTTCTCAGCTTCCTTTTCTTTACTTCCTCTTGCCAATGCGTTTTCTTGAAAAATCATGTCCCTTCACACAGGAGGTTCCTCATTCCTGAGTGAGGTTCTCCCAGGCATTGTCATCCATGTTGCTTTTAAGCTAAATTAACAGTACTACTTCAGCTTCATGCTATTAACATTAAGAACAATTACTGAAGCTCTGGTTAGCTCCTCCCAAGAACACAGTCGTTTACTTCTGAATGACATGGTTGCTAACCTTTCAGACACTAACTGTCTCATACAACAGCAAGAAGGGCTCAAGCAGATGCATAAGAATGCCATCACCTGCAATTTCCTCTCCAAGCCACACACATCACAGTTAGTTCACTGGCACTGGGTCAAGAGCTTGGAGCTTCCTTCCTAACAGCACTGAAATTGTACCTGCACCACATGGGCTTTAGGAGTTCAAGCAGACAGTATACCCTGTTCAAGGGATGGGCACCAAATGCTGACCTATCAAATGACACCCACATCTTGTGAAAGAAAACAAGAAGAATTAACAGTTTGAAGTGTATTATGATTCATAAGAAGGATCCAATTCACATCAACAGGATGGAAGCTAAATGTAAACCCATCATTTAAATGGTATATTACTTTATCTTTAAAAATTAGGTTGTTTAGTTTTAGTGCTTACACATAACTTTTTAGCCAAGAATGCAAACAATCCAAAATGATTTGCAGCAACCGTGGATTTATTTTTAGATCCCCAAAAGCCACTGAAATTGAAGATGTTCAAATCTTAAGGTAATTGTTATCACCAGCTTTAGAAACTCGATTATTCTGATATTAGTTTTTTGTTCATCATTTAGATCCCTGCCATTTTTGGTCTTTTGTCAAGTAAACCTTACACAAATCCTAAGTTGACACTCATCACATTCATCTCTCTAACAACAACCCTTAAAATCCATTTTAGCAAGCTTTCAATATCCTCTCCCAGAATATTCTCCTTGGGCTTGATGACCATGTTTGGATATTTCCTGTGAATTACCTTGGGATGTTTTTCTGCAATGAAACCAAAGAGAGATTTCAAGGTATCATTTGACAACTGGCAAATATCCCCTCCTTGATATTAGATTAGGTTAGATTAGATTACTTACAGTGTGGAAACAGGCCCTTCGGCCCAACAAGTCCACACCGACCCGCCGAAGCGCAACCCACCCATACCCCTACATTTACCCCTTACCTAACACTACGGGCAATTTAGCATGGCCAATTCACCTGACCCGCACATCTTTGGACTGTGGGAGGAAACCGGAACACCCAGAGGAAACCCACGCAGACATTGGGAGAACGTGCAAACTCCACACAGTCAGTCGCCTGAGACGGGAATTGAACCCGGGTCTCAGGCGCTGTGAGGCAGCAGTGCTAACCACTGTGCCACCATGCCTACCTATCAAGAATCAATAAAATCAAAGCTGAAGGTCAGACAGAGTTCACACATAAAAACTGATCATTTGAAAAACATAATTAAGGTATTTTTCTACCCATGGAAAAATACAACAATAAAAATACCACCAAGGAAATGAGCAAGTTGGGAGAAAAATGTCAAAGTTGCTTAGGATTTAAAGTCCTTATTAGATATAGTGAGAGGTCATTTAATAATGCATTTTTAAAGAATGTAAGATGGATACTAAATAAAAACTGAAAGAACTGCGGATACTGTAAATCGGAACCAAAAATAAAATCACTGGAAAAGCCCAGCAGATCTGGAGCATCTGAGGAAGGGTCATTCTACCCAAAACACTAACTCTGATATTCTGCACACATGCTGACAGAGTGCTGAGCTTTCCAGCAATTTCTATTTTTATTTATATGATGGGTACTTGTATTTTCAGAACTAGATGCTTTTTTTTCCACCCTTGAACATTAGGCAGAGAGTGTAACCTCCTCATACTTTGCAGGGAAAATTCCTCAAATGTCCATCCTCAACAGGGAAACCGACTTAACGTGAATATAGGTTGAATGTGTGGTACAACTTCTGCATATGAAATTCTCCTGTGCTTGCCAGGTTTTAACTAATTGTTGGCATATTTTATGCTGTGACTATTTTTCTTCTAAATTAGTCTTAGATTATTCCTCAGAGGTTACATATTTTCCTTTAGAAAGATGAGAACACCTCCAACAAAGGAGAAAATTAGGAGGCAGTAAATTAGATCTTCCATCAAATTGATATTTTTGTTTAATAATATGGACTCAAACGGTCATTGTTGTAGTTGTACTACCAAGCTGTTGAAAATGTGTTACCTTCTGATATTTTCCCTGTGATTGTGATCATACATGCACACGAGTAATATGGCACATTGATATCCCTTTATCAAACAATGTCTTTATTACAGACATTTCCTTTTTTGGCTTTTGTTTTAAGGAAAAATTGTTTTAGTCACTGTAAAATATAAACCTAAATATACAGCAGTTTTACTTACAAAGTTAAACAGATGTTCTAAAATATTATACAACTATCAGAAACATTTAGTTCCCCAACATCCACAGTATATAACTCCACTCTTGACAAAACAGATTTTATTGTACAATCCTCAAAAATTTTAAATTTCATAATTTTTTGTACAAAGTACAGAAAAAATATTTTAAATTCATTTTTAAATAAAAGCAAAAATGTAAAACATGTTTACATACATATATGTATAAAGGACTGGGTGATGTCTGTGTCTGTGGTTATTTAAAAGTGAATCCAAGTCAGAGTACTTCTGATACAAGGATACAGTTTTCATTATCTTACAAGTGTACCTGACCACGGCAGGTAACTTTGTAAACAATAAAGTGAAGTGCCTCAACGCAACCAAGCCTCCTAAACAGATCATGTGACAAGGACCACAGGACCTGAAAGCGGACATCATCTTAGAAATCAGTGCTTCTTTAAAAAAAACAAAATAACAATCAAATGAATGTGTTTACATATGCTGTGTGCCAGGAAAAAAGTTCCTAATCTGGGCTACCTGCCAAAAAGCAGAAAATTACATTTACAGAAAGATAAGAAACAGACAGCATACAAAAAAAATTATAAACAGAGAGATTTCTTTTTGAAAAATTCACAAGTCCATCCAAAATGGAATTCTGGCTTTCAATATACAAGAACATAGACAACAATGTCATTTAGTATTCAGAATAGTGTTTTTTCCAAACACAACGATCCATGAAATAACATTATTTACATAATTTACAGTTTTTTTAAATGTAGGCCATTATGTAGGAACAGCAGCCAATATGTGTGACCTAGTCCTTTTACAGTTAATTGTATGTTTCAACCTCATTGTCCGAATATAGGTATGTGACAGATGATCCCAACAGTTCTTGAAGTTCGCTTGTGAATTCCACCAACTCCAGTGTTTCTTTATTGTCAATGTCATGAGTTTCAAAGTTCTCTGGGTAGGTAAAAAGTTGGCTCAAAGAAGCCTGTCTGTAGAACTCTGCCTCTGAAATGGTGGCGTTTTCAATATGAGGGAATGAAGAGCGAAAGATGCGGGCTGAAACTTTCAGTCGCCGGATTACATCAGTTAGTAGCAGCCAGTTCCGGGGACTGTCATGGAGAAGGAAGAAAACATTGCAAGTTTTATATGAAATATCCTGTCTCTGAATTTTAAGCATACTCTTTTGGTATAGAAGGTAGTCTACCAACTGGATATCACAAATAAAATTTAGTCTAATCAGAGTATTTGTTTATTTGCTAGGTTATACATCAAGAACCAAAATATCTTTTTTAAAATTCATTCATGGAGTGAGGATATCACTGGCCAGACTAGCATTTATTGCCCATCTGCAATTTCCCAGAGGGCAGTGGGTCTGGAGTCACATGTAGGCCAGACCAGGTGAGGATGGCAGTTTCCCTCCCTAAAGGACATTAGTGAACCAGTTGGGTTTTTCTGGCAATTGACAATGGTTTCACAGTCATCATCAGACTCTGAATTTCAGATTTTTATTGAATTAAAATTTGACTATCTGTGGGATTCAAACCTGGGTCCACAGAACATTTTCTGGGTCTCTGAATTAACAATACAGTGATAATATCACTAGGCCATTGTCTCCACTTTGAAATAACATTTAAAATTATCCCCTCTCGTTTGTAATGAAGAACAGCTTGTTGTTCCAAATGAAAGTTAATGTTTCAACTAACATGTCATCAGTGCCATATAGATTCATAGAGATGTACAGAACAGCAACAGACCCTTTGGTTCAATCCGTCCATACCAACCAGGTATCCTAACCTAATCTAGTCCCATTCGCCAGCACTTGACCCACATCCCCCTTAACCCTTCCTATTCATATACCCATCCAGATGCCTTTTAAAATGCAATTGTACCAGCCTCTACCACTCCCTCTGGCAGTTTATTCCATACACACACCATCCTCTGTGTGAAAAAGTTGCTCCTTAGGGCCGTTTTAAATTTTTCCCCTCTCACCCTAAACCTATGCCCTCTAAGTTGTGGACTCGCCTACCTCAGGGAAAAGACCTTGTCTATTTATCCTATCCACACCCTTCATGATTTTATAAACCTATATAAGGTCACCCCTCAGCCTTCAACACTCCAGGGGAAACAGCCCCAGATTCTTCAGTCTCTCCCTGTAGCTCAAATCCTCCAACCCTGACATCATCATTGAAAGGGTTCAGAAAAGATTTACAAGTTTCACAACATCTTTCCGATAGGAGAGAGACCAGAATTGCACACAATCTTCCAAAATTGACTTAACCAATGTCTCCCAGCCTCATTCCTGATGAAGGGCTCCAGCCCGAAAGGTCAATTTTCCTGCTCCTCATATGCTGCATGACCTGCTGTGCTTTTCCAGCAACACACTCTCAACTCTGATCTCCAGCACCTGCAGACCTCACTATCTCCAATGTCCTGTATAGCCGCAACATGACCTTCCAACTCTTATGCTTAATGCTCTGTCTAATAAAGGAAAGCATACCAAATGCCTTCTTCACTATCCTATCGATCTGTGACTCCACTTTCAAAGAACTATGAACCTGCACTCCAAGGTCTCCAATGTCTGAAACATACTTTTCTAATGACCCATTACACTTCAGTTTCCGCAATGAATTACAGAAATCAGAAAACAAACTATTCTCTAACGAGGGTATCATCACCAAAGTGAAGTGAAGAAAATGTTACAGAAATCAGTGGGATATATATTGAAGCAAATGGGATAAGGTTGGAAGGTGGTTGTGGATGTGTGTGCTAAAGGCTAGAATATAATCATACTGGCATATACAGAACTCTTAAAAGCCTTTTCATTTTAGATATTTTTATTCTTTCATGGAATGTGAGCATTGCTGGCTTTGATAACATTTATTGTTTCCTGAATGCAGCGATGGTGAGCCCTCTACTTGAACTGCTTCAGTCCAAATAATGCTTGTATCAGGAAGGAACTTCCAGAAATTTAACCCAGCAACATTGAAAGAGAGGCAGTATAGTTATAATACATGATAGTAAATGGCTTGGAAGGGAACTTGTAGATGGTGTGTCCATGTAGTTTTGCCCTTTTTCATCTATGTGGTAGAGTTTATGGGTTTGGAAGGTGCTTTCAAATGAAAATGTTGAATAGTTGCTGCAGTACGTCTTGCATATGGTACAATGGAGGGCTAAAGTGAGTGTTTAGGTTGACATCTGAAGTATGTAGTTAGACTTGAACTTTGAACCATTGCACTTTCCCCAAGGAATGAGTTTTGCATATCAATCATAGCACATGAATAAGATGTCAAACCGAGGAAAGGAGATACAAGTTTTTTGGGTTTTTCTCAGTTTGTCTTTCATCATCACATTTTTATAGATAGCTAAATAATCAGATGGTTTATCAAAATCTAATCAGAATACATACCCCTGAGAGAGAGAGACCTGAATGTTGTAACAAGGTAAAAGAGGTGTATCAGAAAACTCAAATTCCAACACATCATCATACTCCTCTTCTTCATCACCGGGGCCTGGTGGATTAGCCAAGACATCAAAGCCAGACTCTTCTATTGATTCTGGAATCATAAAAAAAAACAAAGTTAATTCACAGGAGAGAATAAAGAATTTCTTTAGAGCTGTCAACTTATGATGCAAAAGCTCTCCTTTAGTTCAGAAGAGAATAAATCTTAAACATATGGCATATTATTTAAAACTTTTGCTGCCATATTCAGAAGTGGTTTTAAGATATTAAATAATTAATAAAATAAATAATCTTAACTGAAACACCTTTTGTGCCATTTCTGGGCTTCAATTCCAAAAGTTAGTTAACACTCAAGCAATAAATGAGACAAATTTTACAGTTATCCACCAACTTCTGGTTGCTCCATGCAGAAAGTGGTTGATAAGATAGTGTTGCCTTTCTGTTAATTGACACCCTCTGCCCAAAACAGCAACAATGTCTATCAGCTCAAGCAGGTTGTTTCCAGATTTCTCTACAAATTTCACCTCGAGTTGAGCTTTCTAGGCATGAAATATGAAATATTGTGCATGGCTGTGAAAATTCTCTAGCTCCTAAATGCAAGATTCCCACATTTAAAGTCATTTTTTGGTTAATTCAGATCAACCATAAATGGGTATCGACACATATCTGTCAGCTAAATGAACTTCTCAAACTAGAATGTATTCTCTACCAATACTTTAGCCGGGAAATTGATCTAACTCTAATGAAACCCAGAGTTCAAGACAGTTCTTTTAAAGTTGATAAACTGTTCCACTATAATCTCTAATTGTGCATCTTTATATCAAATTTCATCTCATCCTATTCTGAAGGTAATGGTTCAAACCAGTGCAATGTTCCACTAGAAATATTTATTATTCAGTAAATAACCTAGGTGGACATTTTCACTTCGAATCAGTCAAACAGTTGACCATAGAAAGAATCACAATCAGGATTTCTGTAACCTCTCCAGGGAATTGCTGTGTTGGAAGGGAACAGAATCAGACATGACTGATGCCATTTGCAATATTGCTTCCATCCTCTAGGACGATCAGGTAATTTAGTACAGTTTAGATTGACTTCATCATCTACATCTAGCAGATGCATCTGTCCAGGAGAGTTTCGTTAGGTGTGACTACCACACTACTTATAAAGGCGAAGTCCTGCTTTCACATCAATAATATCCTCTATTGTGTTATGTGGCACTCTCGCTTTGCTAAATAGGACAGACTTTGAACAGATCTAGCAATTCATGTAAATGAGATGCCGTGGGTCATCATCAGCAGCGGAATTATACTCAACCACAAATTGCAATTTCATGGCCTAGCATACCCTCCACTCTATCATCAAGCCGGAGTACCAACTCTGATTCAAAGAAGAATACGGGAGAGCATGCAAGGGAAATCAGAGGCTAGGTCAGTTGAGAAATCAGTCATCTCTATCATTTGGACATTTATTTCTCAGGAATATGTGGCTTCTTCATTTCCTCATCAAAATGTGTCAACTCAGACTTATCCATATTCAGGTTGATTTGCAAGCACACCCATTCTACAAGTTTATTAATAGGCAGGATACAGCAAGCAGCTGCAAAGCATGGTGAAGTCATTATTGCTTTGGAATAAAGTCTCACTGAGAGATCTAAACCTTTTTGTAGTGAAACACAAGCAGTCAGTCAATCACATTAACGATTTCCCCCAGATAGCTAAATGGAAATAAAAAGCAGTAATAATCAAATCATTTTTAAAAGTTCTTACAGTGGAAACTAAGCAGGGAATCAATACTTGGGGTTAGGTATAACTTGAAATATCATTAACAAATTTTAAAAGTAAAATCTATTGATTAAAATATTATCAATTTTTATTTGTTCATGGGATGTGAGTATCTCTAGTTAGACCAGCATTTGCTGTCCTACTGTTGATGATGGGGAGTTTCCGTTTTAAGACACTACACTCCATGGAAGGTAGGTAAACCTACAGTGCTGTTAGGAAAGGATTACAGTGGAGACATTTAATAACCTACAAATATAAAATTAATTATTCAGAGCCACATCAGATGCTCAGCAGTAGTTATTACTCAAATTATTGTGATAAACCCAATTACATCTCATTGTAAAGGCTCAACATTTTAATGGGATTTGTAAATAGCAATACGCAAAAGAACAAATTAGGGTAGTTTCCAAGTTTCAATGACTTGACTGGCTGCTGGTGCTGTGAGGGTGATCCACTGCACAATTTATGGCAAAGCAGTAAACGATTGACTGCAAAGTCAGGATCTCTCTTGTAATCAGTGTGTGTGTGCTAAATGTTGAAGCTGCAAGCAGAATAAGAGAGGTATTCTGCCAAATGCTTACTGTTCACCATCAAAAATCCCACAACAACATAATCACAGTCTTCTTATATTTTGTTGTCATCCTCAACAGTAACCTTAATTACACCCACAAACTTTGATACGATATGTCAAGTCAAATTTTTACATAACTGGTGAACATCAGCAGTTCCAGCCCCTGTGTAACACAACTTCACACCTTTTGTAAATTTGTATATTGGTTGATGTTTTTGAATAGAATGATTATTTAGGACAGTCTTTGTAATTCTTCCTTCTGCCTCTAATTTTGACTTCTCAGATTGTGTCCAAAAAGCATTCTTTTGCTAAAGAGCAAAGTTGTCTCTAATCTTTACCCAACCTGCTGGGAAGTACAATTGGTAAGGAGTCTTTCCTTTCCTTTCCAGTTAGTGTCTCAGATATTAGAAAATGCATTCTTCCGACATATTAAGCTCAGTTTCAAAATTAGAATTCCAAAATGAAATTACAGCATTTCACTAGTAGTCTAAATTTAACTGTTGCAATCCAATAAATTATAGACATTCTACTTTTGGAAAACACTTGCCTTTAAATAAATATCAGAATCACAAAAAGAATGCAAAACGACCCGTTAACTGGACTATATAGAGGCAAATTTATTAATGTGGAACAAAATCCCTTTAATTGTTTGGTTAGATCAATTCATCACAGCTTTATTAATGCAGAACTGTCAACTCTGTCTTTGGAATTACACTGTTTACTGCTGCAATTACACTATTCCTTTTCACACAAGAGTTTGTACATGGATATCACTCACCACACACAGAGCTGCCATAGAAATCCCAGTACAAGCCAGGGTCATCATTGCTTCGACCTTGCAAATCAGCAAAATACTCTGGGGGTGGGGCAAAAACACACAAAATGGTCAAAACACTAAAGGCAGAGCGCATTCTGCTCATTGTAATTTAGTTACACAATACATAGAAATGTTAACAAAACATGGCAGAGAAATGTGTAGTATCCCAATTGTGCAGTATGAGATTGCAAAGGTTAATCCAATAATGATGAAAGGCCGAATTCATAAAAATAAAAATATCAGCGTGTGGACCAGTTATTTAGGTGTCCATTATGTCTCTGATTCTACCCCAGTCTATGCAAACCCCAACCCTGATTGGCACTTTTTCTTTCAAAACTTGGGTTATTCACTTCCTCCAGGCAATTACATTGCTTTGAATGGGGGTTAGGGAGGGCCTGTTTCATAATGCATGATTTCTCACACAATGTGTGGCTAGATGGATCAGATGAACTTTTTCTGTCTGTCATTTTTGTGCAATCGAATGTAAAACATAATTGCATAGAAAGTAGCAGATCATTTTTTGTGACATTTCTGAGGCTGCTTGTTTCTTTACTTACAGCTCTCAGCAGCCTATGCCAGAAATTACTTTTAGTGAAGCAGTGGGAGGGAAGGGGTGAAAGGAGCTGAGAAGAAATGAAGTATCTTCAGGTTTTAGTGCCTAGCCCAATGGTGATTTTTCAAAAAGAGATACAGAATGTGTTTTTCAGTTGAATGCCTGAGGACATGTCCATTAATGCATCTCTTCAGGTAAAACCACTGAGAATTTTGAATCTCTGCTAATCATGCATTTATTTCGAGCTGAAATATGACACGGTCTGTGCAATAATTGAAGTTCAGTTTTGAAATCTACATTTCATTCTTCCTCAATAATTTAAACTCAATTCATCACTCAAATTAAACTGATCTGCATCATAGCTTTTAAAGATTAGTTCCAAATGAGAGTTTATACATTACACACACACCTGTGTATTCAGTATAATATATTTAACAGCTTCAGGGCACAGGAACAATCTAGAGACAACTTCTTAAAAGTTTCACACATCTGGTGAATCTGCTCATTTCCCCAGAGATATACAGGTCTCCATATTTACAATGTTTTGAAGAAGAAAAGGAGGTTCAGAGAAAAAGATACCAGACAGGTGTATCTGTATCTTTGGCACTTAATATACCCTAGCTTTAAGCTGCCTCCCATCTGTAAAGGGTCAGGCAATTGTCTCAGGCTGGTTTGGAAACTGCTTTATGTGAAGAATATTAGTCCTTAAGGAGAAAATAATAAATCTGCTCATATTTCTATGGCTGACATGGAAAGAATCATACGATAGGGATGGCTATGTCAATGTCTATCAAAGTAACAGCTGCCTGAGCTGATATTTCACTGGATTCTTCCTATCAACAACTGGGTATAGGTTCAAAATCTCCCAACTTAACAATGTACAGATACTTCATGCAGTTCATAGAAGACTTTTATCCACATCACACGATTAATCTATTCCTCCACAGGAGGAAAATTTCCAATCAAAGACAAGTATACATTTCCATAGTTTATTTTAATATCCAAAATGTAATGGCCCTATCTAATGATGGTTCACATGAAATAATGTATAGCACTACCTCCAACACACTTCCCTTCCAGAGAAGAGTGGAGTTCACTCCATCATATGTAATAGGCCAGTCATTACATGGACAGAATCATAAATGGACAGAATATCCCTATCTTAGCCACCCGAATCACCTAGCCATTGTTTAGAGCCATCCACAAACATTCATCAACTGCATCACCAAGAACATTGTGCTCAATGCACAAGCAGTTCTGTGCTGCAAAGCCAAACAGTTGACCTTTTATTATCTGCCAAGATGTGCTGTTGTACTATTGGCATACTGTGTCTGAGTAGCACTGCTTCTAATGCCATTGCATTGCAACTGCAATATCGGATTTTACAAGACTGATCTCTATTATTGGATTCAACAGAGATTAACAATGCCCTAAGTAATAACCGAGTTAATTCATTGTAAGAATATACGTGGCACTTTCAGGATAATTTAAAACAAAGTATTCCACAGCTAATTGATTACTTTTGCAATGTCCTGTATGGAAAAATGTGATAAACAGAGCACAAGGTCCTACAAAAGGCAATTAGTAAAATGACCAGTTAGTCTATCGAGCAAGTGTTGGTTTTGGGATTTTTATTTCCTGTTCTTTTTCAAAAGTGAATTAACTATTTTTTGGCATCCTGAAAGGATAGGTAAAATCTCATTTTAACACTTCAAAGGCATTTCTTACAATGCAGAAATGTGAATCATGCTCAAATCCTGGGGTGATTCTTGAACCCTTAATCAAATCAAACTGAAATTACAGACTTTGCATGTCAATTTTATAGAACATATATATCCAAATACACCTGTATAGAGACAACAATTTTTATTCATATTAAATCTCACCATGGGTTTCATTCAAAATTGAATGCATCACATTTGTGATAAATGACTACATCAAATTACTTAAGTAATTTTCCTCATTGTGCTACAAAATTTATATCAAAGGCAATTTCACATGTCCCTCACTGAAGTCAGTTGAAATATTTAGCAATTGGAATTTCAACTTACCTGCAAGAAACATTTCCATCACTTCACTATGCGCCATCTTCAGAATAGTACGACCCGAATAAGTGGCCAGGGTTGGATCTGCACTGTATGAAAGCAATAGCCGAACCACTTCCAAGTGATCATTTTCTACAGCATCATGAATAGGCCTTTAATAAAAACAAAGCATCAAACTTATTCTGACAGTAGACTAACAGATAAATGCAGATTGTACTTGTAAAAACAAATTTATAAAGACAGGGGATTTTGGAACATATATTTTGGAATTATAAAAACAAAAACAAACAAACAAACAAACAAACAAACAATCTCCTTCATAACTATGCACTTTTTAAAGGAGGAATCAATGAGTAGGAAATTGGCATGAGACCCTGGCTGGTGAATTTGATTCCACTGAAGTTTCTGTTTTGTACTAATGGTTGAACAGGTTGCCAAATTCCAGTGTGTGTACACATATGTACAGGTAAACTCAGCAATATGGTGTTCCCAGCAATGAGCTGTTCTCAATGATCATGTAGGTTGGAGAATTAAGGATGCAGATCAGTACAATTGTTCTGACAGAACAAGGAAATACCAAATACAGAGAAGTGCCCAATTTGTACGGTTAATTGTAACTGAAAGCAATACATTTGTTAAGCTACTTGATGCTGAAACTTGTTGCTTGTAATGGGGACTTTGATGTATGCCTTGCTCTCACTACTGTAATTTAGAAAACAAAGCAAAATTCACAAAAGTGATTTTGGAAGACAAAAACAAGCGGCATAAGAAATGACTCAACCGAATTTTCTTTCATTAGATTTAATCAGTCAAAGTGTCTACTTGTGAAAGAACTCATTTAAACTGTACAGATTAATTTCAGCTTTATCAAATGGCACCATGGTGGCTCAGTGGTTAGTACTGCTGCCTCACGGTGCCAGGGATGCAGTTTAATTTCAGCCTTGGGTTTGCACATTCGCCCGTGTCTGTGTATGTTTCCTCTGGGGGATCTGCTTTTCTCCCATAGTCCAAAGATGTACAAGCTAGGCGAAATGCCCATACTAAATTGGTCAGAGTGTCCAGGGATGTCCAGCCTAGCTGCATTAGCCATGGAAAATACAGGGCTGGGTGGGATGCTCTTTGATGGGCTGAATGGCCAGTTTTCACACTGCAGGTATTTTGAGACCACAGAACTCATTGTAAAAAAAAAATTCAGTTGCTTAGTTTAAAAAGTTAATGAAGTGTTAAAAATTGAATTGAGCATTTCTGTGCACTAGCCTGAGTAGTTACTATATAACTTAGTTTCACAACTAGAGATTTAACATATGAAATATGGTCAAATTTAATGAGGTCTCTCCAAATACCTTGTTCCATCCTGAGCACTGCAGTTAACATCAGCTCCGTGTTCTAGAAGGTGGCAAACAATGCTGAGCCATCCTCTGGCACAGGCTTCGTGCAAAGCACAATAACCTGCATTGTCGCGATGATTTACATCGCAAACTTTGTTTTCCAAACAATACAGTACTACTTCCTGGGAAAGAAAAGAAAACTGAATTAATTTGCATTCTTGGTGACTCTATGATTCCATAAAATTGTCCCCAAATTCATTTTACAACAAGTACTGCTTTAATCGACTAATATTTCAACCCAAAATAAAATCCATACAAATCGATTGAGCAGTTTGTAAAATATTGTAGTGTTCATGTTAAGAATGTTTAAATATTCAACTGATGTTGTTAGCAGATATGTTTACTACAGCCAGCAATCAAGGGGAATAACAGCTACCAATCTCTTCTAATAAATAAAAAAAAGTACTGTACTTCCTGAGCAAGCCACAAATAAGCAAACTACACTTATAAGAAAACATGTGAATTGGAGCAGTCAGCGGGACACAGTAACAACAACTTCAAAATTTCACTGCTAGATTCAAACTACAATTGAATCACAAGCTTTTTAATGTTTGGATTAGGAAATAATTAGGAAAAATTATCTTTCAGCAGAATATCAGATCCTGATTAATTCCATTCATCTTTCCAGAAGCTGCCGTAGCTAATAAGTATGTGCAGAATACTTTGGTTTATTTCAGATTTCTAGCAACTGTAAGATCTTATATTTACAACCACTCTAAATTGTTCAATTTACATTTTCAAATATTTTCTAACTAATTTAAAGTAATGTGGAACACCTAACATACAAATGCTTGGTTGTGGACCTGAAATGCCAAAAGAATGGCTGCATTGAAATAAAGGTAACAGATACATTTAGCACATTAAAGAGAAAGGATTTCAGCAAAAGTGAGTGAGGAATGCAAACATTTTCCTCACTGCAACACTTCATTCCCTATTCTTTAAACTTCCTGATGTGGAGGTTATCTACAGGATGTGCAGTAAACTATTTAACCTTTGGGAGAAGATTTGTAGCTCGGGTGCTTGTTGTTGCGGTTCTGTTCGCTGAGCTGGGAATTTGTGTTGCAGACATTTCGTCCCCTGTCTAGGTGACATCCTCAGTGCTTGGGAACCTCCTGTGAAGCGCTTCTGTGATGTTTCCTCTGGCATTTATAGTAATTTGTACCTGCCGCTTCCGGTTGTCAGTTCCAGCTGTCCGCTGCAGTGGCCGGTATATTGGGTCCAGGTCGATGTGCTTATTGATTGAATCTGTGGATGAGTGCCATGCCTCTAGGAATTCCCTGGCTGTTCTCTGTTTGGCTTGTCCTATAATAGTAGTGTTGTCCCAGTCGAACTCATGTTGATTGTCATCTGAGCGTGTGGCTACTAAGGATAGCTGGCCTTGTCGTTTCGTGGCTAGTTGGTGTTCATGGATGCGGACCGTTAGCCGTCTTCCTGTTTGTCCTGTGTAGTGTTTTGTGCAGTCCTTGCATGGGATTTTGTACACTACATTGGTTTTGCTCATGCTGGGTATCGGGTCCTTCGTCCTGGTGAGTTGTTGTCTGAGAGTGGCTGTTGGTTTGTGTGCTGTTTTGAGTCTTAGTGGTCGCAGTAGTCTGGCTGTCAGTTCAGAAATGTTTTTGAAGTATGGTAGTGTGGCTAGTCCTTCGGGTTGTGGTAGTGTGGCTAGTCCGTTGTCTTTCCCTTAGGCATCTGTTGATGAAATTGCGGGGGTATCTGTTTTTGGCGAATACATTGTATAGGTGTTCTTATTCCTCTTTTTGCAGTTCTGGTGTACTACAGTGTGTTGTGGCCCTTTTGAACAGTGTCTTGATGCAACTTCTTTTGTGTGTGTTGGGGTAGTTGCTTTCGTAGTTCAGGACTTGGTCTGTGTGTGTGGCTTTCCTGTATACCTTTAATGGTGAATTCTCCGTTCGGTGTTCTCTGTACCATCACGTCTAGGAATGGGAATTGGTTGTCCTTTTCTTCCTTTCTCGTGAATCGGATTCCTGTGAGTGTGGTGTTGATGATCCGGTGTGTGTTCTCTATTTCTGTGTTTTTAATGATTACAAAGGTATCATCTACATATCCGACCCAGAGTTTGGGTTGAATTTGCGGTAAGACTGTTTGTTCTAACCTCTGCATTACCGCTTCTGCTATGATCCAGAGATGGGTGAGCCCATGGGTGTGCCGTTGATTTGTTCATATATTTGGTTGTTGAATGTGAAGTGTATTGTCATTTGAGTATGCAGTCTTTGTTGATAGGTTCCCTGTCTTGTACCCCGTATTTAACCTGCCAGCTCCAGTCAAGAATTAAGACCACCAAGCTCAGTCAATGAGCTGCAGTGTGCAGATGACACATGTGGCTGTATATACGCAGAGGCTGAGCTCCAATCTACCATCAATGTATACACAGAGGCCACTGACAGAATGGGCCTGATGCTAAATACCCAGAAGTCAAAAGGTTCCCCACCCACTCGCTTCCACTGGACATAATGCCAGAAGTCCAATCAAGATCTGTAGTGAGCTACCTGACAAAATGGATTATTTTCCATACATTTGGAGCAGCTTCTCAGCAAGGACAAACATCAACAATGGCCACCTGAGGAACAGGGTAAAAACTGTGCAGGAATACTTCAGGCAAAGTAACAACGAAGACCCAGCTGGACACCAAGCTCATGGTATACGGGGCAAGCTGCGTAACCAGACCTCCTGTAGGTGTCAGCCATATGGACAATATGCAAAACACCTCAAATCCCTCGAGAAATGTCACCAGTGATTCCTCCTCAAAATTCTGTCAATCTAGACAGAAGTCACACGGCACCAGGTTATAGTCCAACAGGTTTATTTGAAATCACACAAATTTTCAGAGCGCAGCCCCATCTTCAGGTCCAAAAGCTTGGTGTTGTGTGACTTCTAACTTTGTCCACCCCAGTCCAACACAGGCACCTCCACATCACATAAATCCAGTGACAGTATAGGCACTCTAATTTTAGTGTCCTTTCTCAGGCCAACAACCCCAACATCAGGGCACTAGTTAGAGTCAAGATTAAAGGGGTACTGGAAAAGCACAGGTCAGGCAGCACCCAAAGAGCAGGAAAATCAATGTTTCGGGCAAAAGCCCTTCATCATGTACTAATTAGAGTCAGTCAGCTTCATTAGGTAGGCTACATCTTCCATCTGTTTTACATGACTTACATAACCAGCTCTCTACTCAGTTTCATCACAGCAAGCAGCCTCCCTAAAAAATATGTAATATTCCCAGCAATTTGAGGGAATCTACAGTCAAAGGCTGCCCAAACTAGAGAAGCAGCATCTGTGAAGGTTCCAAACATTTTAGCATCTCTGAGAAGTTCATTTTGAAGTCAAGCTCAAATAGTGGAATGAGCATTCAAAGACCTGAGAATCCCACCCATCCTCCTCTTCAAGAAATACCTGTAGCAGGTCAGGGCGCACAGAGCCAGAAGTGGACTGCTTAATGACTTTAAAACCTACAAGCTAAAGTGGAAGAAAGTCGTTCTTGATCACAAGTGACTGCTTAAGAAAAGGACGATGATGTTTAGAATTCAGGAATATCAAAGGATGCAAGACAATAGAAAAACTGTTTATTGCAGATGTCCAATTGTAGTGATGTCATGGAAGGATAGATTTTTGTTAGGTCATGCAAGTTCAGTACTACTGTGTTGTCCAGTATCATAGTAAAAAATCAAAAAAAATTCTCAATTTGAGTGTGCATCAGGATATCACAATTGTATGTTGAAACCAAGTTATACTTAAATAGTATGTTCCTCACCCTGTGGTTAGCTGTCTCACACTTTTAGATATTAATAAGATGTGTATAAATAGGTTTGAGAAAATTGGAATATCTGGGATTGGGAATCAAATGCCCAGGTCATTTCTGAATCCCAATCCCGCAATGTGACCTTTAATTGCAAATCTCATTAGTGGAGCTGAGTGTTGCTAGGAGGTGGGAATTAACTTTTATGCACGACAGTACACTCAAAAGCAAACTGCAGCCATAATAACAGAAAAGGCAGGTGATCAGATCCAATGCAAACAAGTGATCAAATGGCCAAACGAAGGTTGTAAAGCTGCTGTCAGAATAACCCTTTTTGCCAGAATCTCTCTCAGCAGAATCATTAACTTAATGGATCACTGCATTGCACATTCAGCCCATTAACAAGCTCAAGGAGCTTAGGGAAATTAATTAGAGGCAAATGGGTTGTCGGCATCTAATCCCACTCCCTTCACGGAGAAAAAAAAGCACCATGCTCCGGTGGTACCAGGACACTGACTGAGCAATTGATAGGGTTCAGAAAAGATTTACAAGGAAGTTGCCAGAATTAGAGGAGAGGCTGAATAGGCTGGGGCTGTTTTCCCTGGAGCGTCCGAGGCTGAGGGGTGACCTTATAGAAGTTTATAAAATCATGAGGGGTATGGATCGGATAAATAGATACGGTCTATTCCCTGGAGTGGGGCAGTCTGGAACTAGAGGACATATGTTTAGGGTGACAGGGGAAAGATATAAAAAGGGACCCCGAAAGGGGTAACCTTTTCACACAAAGGGTGGTGTTTGTATGGAATGAGCTGCCAGAGGAAGTGGTGGAGGCTAGTACAACTATAGCACTTAAAAGATATCTGAATTGGTATATGAATAGAAATGGTTTAGAGGGATATGGGACAATTGCTGGCAAATGGGATTAGATTAGGTTAGGATGTTTGGTTGGCATGGACGAGTTGGACTAAAGGGTCTATTTCCATGCTGTATATCTCTATGACTCTAATACTATTTTCAAAGAATGCCTGCATCTGATCAAGCCTCTAGCGTCTCAAAATATGCAGAATCCATCAAGTGAATATGACTCAGAACAATTTAATAAGCTTAATTAATTGATGGCCAGGTTAAAATAACAATTAGTCATCTGGTTAAATCAGTCTAATTTTCAACATTTTGGTGGATTGAATCAGTAAGGAAACATTCACAAAATATACATTTAAGACAGATTGCTGCCAGATTACTGAATACAGCACAGGTAAGAATTCCTCAATAGTATTCACAATTAACACTCCACACTGGAAATTTATTCCTTACAATATTATTTGTACAATGATTTAAATCGCAAACCAGTGCCTGTTTCACACTAGAATGAAAAGATTGTCTGGAACAGAATGCAGCTTAGCACAATGTAACTAGATACATTATTTATCATTACCAGTTGATAAATTCACTACTTTTATTAAAGACTTCAAAATACAAATGTATTTTACCACTGCTATTTCTATTTGATCAACCATAGGTTAACTCATAAGCTGGTGACTTCTCCAATCTGATTTATAGATTGTCACATCAGCTAGCAGACCACGAACTAAGGGTTGAGGTTTCCAAATCTGTGACAAGTTAAACACATTATACATATAATTGGTAGAGGTTATGACTTTGATCACTCCTTATGCCACCAAATATTATTTGGGCAAAAAAAAAGTGTTTTAAAATTACAATGAAATATGGAAGCCTAGCATCTACTATTCCTTGGTACTAAATTAGCTAACTGGGTGACCTTCAATGATGTAATCCAACTATTTAGAAAAAATATCATTTATTACCCAACACACAATATAACAAGACTTAATAATCCTTGCAGTTTGAAGATTTAATATTTTAAATATTACCAAGAACTTTTCCATACTCAGATATTAGAGTATGAGATATTGATTGAGATATTCTGAGTGTGGTATACTGTGTTATAGTCCAGACCAGACCTCCTCAAAATATGTTAAGGTAGCCTAGACCCTAACTTTTTCATATTTTCAAGACAGATGTGAATGAAGTGCATGCTCCAGATGTGATGGGATTGGTCAAACTGCTCGACACTATTTAAACACTATACTTAAAACACAAACACAAGAAACAGGAATTTAGAATAACAAATATTGCAAAGCTTAACCAAATAATAGTGCCTATTACTAATTAACTGTTCCAATATAGTAACATCCATAAACACACTCCTTGGCAAGAAGATAATTTTACACACAGATTCTTATGTGCAGTTCTCCATCCCAGAGGAAACAACATCAAGAGAGATTTCAGAGAAAGCAGCAGCCAGGAATCATTCACTGAAGCTCCCAATTCTTCTAGGACCCCAAACAGCTTTTGACTGTGGAAAAAAAACACTAGGAAACCTGATCTGTGAGCACTGGCCATGCTTTTCAAGCTACTCCCATTATTCCAACATTTAAAAAAAACCTTCAGGCCTATGTTGTTTACTTTGGCCACCTCCAGTAGACAGTTTGATACCTCTTCCTTTACAAACTCTCTTTAAAAAATACATGATAAAATAACCTTTTTAAAGTGACAGGATCATCACAATTGCAAAATATAAGGTGAAGTAAAGTGAAGTGTTTGTTCTAAGTTTATACACCACTCAATATACATATATGCATTATTCATATATGCTTGAAAAATTTGTAAAGAGCTATAATTTCTGTTTAAGTTTTGAACATACCAATTAATTGTGCCAATTACAAAATGATGTATAAATCTGGATAGAGATTAAAGTATATAACACCTCCAACAGAAAACTCAACCACCTTTACAGCAGGAACAGATGACCGGAAACAAAAGAATATTTCATTGTCTGTTTTCAAATACAGGACTTACCTCATAGCCTAGACGTGCTGCTCTTTGCAGCAAAGTCTCACCAGCATTTTTATTGACAATGAGTCTGCGTGCTTCTGGTGGCATGGGACGACTTGGAGTGGTCTCCTGTGGAGTGCTGATTGCTTGTGCAGTCAAGGGCTGGGAGCACGGAAGGAATAATGGAATTTGCAACAGACGTTCAGCAGACTTCTGCTCACATGTTTTCTTTGGTGTAGAATCTGTGTCTGTGGTTGGTGCTGGTCGTTTTCTAGAATTCCTGCTAACACTGGTTTGCTGTAAATAAGCAACCAAAAATAAATTGATGTAACAGAGACCTGCTTTGACAAAACGGAGTCAATGCAAACACATGATTTACATTCTCTGCTTGGGGTTAAAAAAATCATGTTAATTGGCTAAACAGCAATAAAAAGCAAAAACCTACATTTGCATCCTGCCTTATGATATGTCTCACAAACATCCTGAGGTGCTTTCAGTACAAATTATTTTGAAGTGCATTCATTGCTGTTATTTAGGCAAGAGATCGATGGGACTGGTATATAGTATTAGAATGATACATTATTCAATCTAGAGGCAAAGTATTTGAGAAGTGCAAGAGGAAAACTGCTAAAACCAATTGAATATAGGAGAATGACAAACCTAGCAATGGTCACAAAGAATGGGTTTGTTGTTGTGTAGTGGTTATGCTACTGAATTAGAAATCATTACTGAAATTGCCTCAGTGTGAAACAGCATTCAATAAATCTAGTAAACTGGCAACATGCACCAAAAACATAGCCATGAAAGCACCAGGTTAACCAAAAACTCACTAATAAGATTTAACAAAAGGAACTTGCACCCCTAATTGGGCTAGCATATCCATAATTTAAATCCACAACATGGTACTACGGTCTACATCCTAAGATGCAATTACAAGTAAGGGAGTATATGTGCTTAAATTGTCAGTTGCTGATTTGTTGGCCTAAGAATGCTCTGTTGAAGAAGCTAAATAAGTGTGGGCAAGATAAACATTTAGTGTTGTCCTCTAATACCAGCAAAAGATACAACTTCAAAGACTTGATTATCCTACCCACACTACCTCGGGAAACCAAGCAGTGGCTTGGGATTTTAATTAAAATAAGTCTGGCAATACCATAACTTTGTCTTAAAAGTAATAACAACTTGTATTCATATATTATGTTTAATGTAGAAAAACATGCTTCATGGAGGCAGAATCTCAAACTCAGAAATAAATGATATTAGTAGAATCAGGTGATATTAGGAAGATGACCAAAAATTTGGTCAAAGAATTTCAATCACAGAAATGAAGAAACAGAGTGATGGTAATTTGGCAGTTCTTGAAGGGAAACAGACATATGGAACATAAGTTTTAGGTCAGGTGAACTTTATGTAGGATGGAGTATGGGAAGCAAATAGAACAGGTGAAACTGCAGATGAACAAGTCAGAAGTGCAGACAGATGTTGTTACAGAGGTTAAAGAGGGAATATTTGTGGTAAGAGAGAATGAGGTCAGGAGCTTAGTTCAGAATCAGACAAGGTTTGAAAAAAATTAATTCAACTTGAGAGACAATGGCTAAGCAGGAGGTAGGAGTCAATTGTAAGTGCAAAAAATTTGTTGCAAGATCAATCTGAGAAAATAGAGGCAGTGATGATGGTGGCAAAAGAACTAGGTTTCATCAGTGTACAAGTGGAAGCTGACTCCTTATCTGTCGATGATATCCCCTAAAGAGAATGTAGATGAGGATGGGTTAATGATTATTCTGACTTTGGTCTAAGTATGATCAATGAGTAGAAGAATGAATGGGAAAATCAGATGAAATGTTTTCACAGGAAAAATCATTGATCAGACTGCTTTACCACAAATGGCTATTGAGGTTTAGGTATCGCATCATTTAAAAGAGAATTTCAGAGGAACTGGAAAATAAAGATTTTAAAAAGGCTTTGAACTGAAATTAGAACAGATATTTTGAATTTAAGTGGTCATGCTGGTCCTGGAAATGAACTCTTTACACGTTTCTATAATTCAGCGAATACATAAGGGACAATTTCTTAAATGTGCACACAGCCTCATTTACAGCAGTGAATATTAAAAAACGTAATGGCTGTGCATTCCCTACTACTCAGTTCATAAATTTGGGACAAAAAATCATGGATTGTGAATCTTGGAGGGATATGGGCCGGGTGCTGGCAGGTGGGACTAGATTGGGTTGGGATATCTGGTCGGCATGGACAGGTTGGACCGAAGGGTCTGTTTCCATGCTGTACATCTCTATGACTGTACGAGTGGCTGGGTCATACTGCGATTGCACAACTAAGGCTTCACAAGCAACCATTTAACACTTCTGAACTTGTGACAGTTTTGTAGGGAGATGTGGGCCAGGTGCTGGCAGGTGGGACTAGATTAGGTTGGGATATCTGGTCGGCATGGACGGGTTGGACCAAAGGGTCTGTTTCAATGCTGTACATCTCTATGACTCTATGTGCTGAATAAATTAAACATGTGCTAGAAAAGGACATATAGATTGTAATTGCACCTTTTTACATTCCCAAAATATACAGTCAGTCATATAGATAGTGAAATTTTAATATCAATAACTGATTATCCAATAGATGTAAATTATATTAAAAATATATCAGCTTACAAATTACTGGTATGTTATTCATCGATATAGAAATATTTTGAAGCTATTTTACAGTAAATTTGACTGCAGTTTGTGAACTATCCAATGGAAAAGCAGGAGCATTATTTTTCTACACCTGCTGTTAACTGCACTCCGGAGATGTTCAGGTACATGAAACAGCTGAAGTCGCAAAACTGATTTAAAAAACTGCTGACAGTTTACTTGTTATTAGATGTGGAAAGCTAGTTTGACAGTCCAGAAATTGCGTAATCCTCTGCAAGTACTCCAGAAGTCAAATACATAATTTGAACAATAGGGGCTACCCATATTATATGACTGTATATGACCAGAGGTAACCTCAAGCAGGCAAAAACCACAGTTGCCACATGGCATACACAGTCCTGAATGTGGTAGATTTATATGCACAGCACTCAATACACATGTCAAAGGGGTCTTAAGTTACTAGAATCCTTGCAGACTATCAGTGCTTTCAGTCAATATGTTCACAGTTCTCACAGGGAAATCTCACAGAGAAATGTTAGATTTGCTGTCACATATCTGAATCAAAATACAACCATTAATGGACAGCTTCTGTGCTAATTCAGGCAACAAACTTACATACAGTATGTAACAGAGGAAACAGTATGTGCAACTGATTTGAACAAGAATGACTTTTTCATCTTTGGTTATAACAGGATTCCAACATTAGGCTATAAAATATGAGATCTGAAGAAATGAAAATGTACTTCAAGATGTTTGGGCAGATATTTGGTAAATTCAGTTTAAGAAATGAGATTGCTGTGCCACACCTAGGAAGGAACCTAACCTTAATACCCAGTGCATGACTTTTTTCGCTGCATTGCTGGAATACTGCTAATTCCTCATTAGTATCCTCCAAATCCATTGTGCATCATCATTATGGTTTTTACAATCATCCTATTTATTGATTCATGGCATGTCGGTGTTGTTGGCTCAGCCAACCCATCCCTAGTTGCCCTCGAGAAGGTGGTGGTGGTGAGTTGCTGCCTTAAACAGTTGCAGTCCATTTGGTGCATGATACTATTTGCATACATTCAAAATACTGTTAGAGAGGAAGTTCTAGGATTCTGATCTACTGACTGTGAGAAGCAGCAGAGGGGACCTTGCAGGTGGTCGTGTTGTAACTTTCTAGATGGAACTGGCTATAAGTTTTGATGGTGCTCTCCAAGAAGCGTTGGTGAATTTCTGAAGTGCATCTCATAGATGATACACACTGCTGTCACTTTGCATTGGTGGTGGTGGGAGTGAATATCCGTGGATGTGGTGTCAAACCCGCGGTTGCTTTGTCCATGCTGAGGACTTAATTTGTCACAAAGGTATGGAATACACACACAATTATTCTAGAAAACCTGCGTGTCGCACTGTAGCACTAGTTAATCCAGTCATGCAGTGCATTACTTCCAAGGTACCAAAGTTACATCTAGTTGTAGCATGAGTTGTGTTGTACTCGAGACCCATTTCTCCTTCCCCTGCTCCAAATGCAATCTACTCCTGCAACCTCCATCCCCAGAATCTGGCTCACCTTACCCCACCTGACCAATTTCTCCCATTAATCTCAACTTATCCTGAACGTGGTAGCACTTACCTGCCCCTGCCCTGTGCCACCTTGCACACTGTCAACCTCCCCACACCTAGCACCTTCTTCCCTAGCCTCCCTGTATCTTAGTCCCAGCACTCTATAATCGTACAATATCTAAATCTGGAGCTTTAAATTTCCAAAAACAGCAGCTGACTGCTATGAAAAGGAGCCACACTTTTGCATTACAAAGGAACTCTCAGAAATGAAATATGGCTCCACAATTCTGAAGGAGCCCTGAACAGAATCTCCTATCGGAAATTCAGAGCTCTTTCATTTTGTTAAAAAAGGAACAGAGTGGCAATCTGGGTAAGATAGTCACTCTTCAAAAATCTATCACAGTTATCTATGCCTCATACTCCCTGTAGTAACAAATTCTGTAAAATGCTATTTTTTGCACTCTCCATGTCAAAAACAAATTCTAAAACAATAATGAGGGACAGAATCAAGTGGCAAAATAGAAGGTACTATATCCATATTATACAGAAAGACACACATTCTGTATATGTATACCTGAACACCAATTACACTGAAGCCATTTCTCCACACTATAGTTGGTTTTGCTGTGTTTGCGTATTTCACAAAGTTAGCTCCCCTCTTTCCTGAAAAATAATTTAAAATGACTATCAGGTTGTCCCCACTTTAGCCCTCTCATACGAACTGATATTGGAAGTGGTGCATGTCTTGTAATTGGAACCAAAGCAAGTTCTGTTCTACATTGACCAAACAAGGCCCACAGATGTGTGTAAAGAATTGCTAACTAAGAAAACAAAGAACCAGGAAACGTAAATGTGTAATTACCATTAATTGTTTCCATTCATGTGTAACTTCCACCAGATATCAAATGAAACTATTCCAAAATTTATAACACAATATCTTTATCTAGTTTTTAAATGTAATTGTACACCATTTTTAAAAAAGTGTAATAAAATTTAATATTTTGAAATCCCAACCAATTTAATATCCGATAAGTGTATTAGATTAATTGGAAGAAAATAATAGATATTGAACACTTCACTAAAAGAAAATTTGAACATATCAGTGCATTTACTCTTCTTCTGATCATTACTTAACACAGCCCCAAAGCATGCATGGTTCCATGCTCACTAAAGTCTCCGTTGGTTGTCATCAAGGCTAGTTCATCAAGCTGACTGTACACATGTCAACTCTACACAAACTAACTGAGAGATCAAGAAAAGGAAAATCTCTTGCTCACTACAAGGGGATGTTTAGATTAGACTTACAGTGTGGAAACAGGCCCTTCGGCCCAACAAGTCCACACCGACCCGCCGAAGCGCAACCCACCCATACCCCTACATTTACCCCTTACCTAACACTACGGGCAATTTTAGTTTGGCCAATTCACCTGACCCGCACATCTTTGTGACTGTGGGAGGAAACCGGAGCACCCGGAGGGTGCCCACGCAGACACGGGGAGAACGTGCAAACTCCACACAGTCAGTCGCCTGAGTCGGGAATTGAACCCGGGTCGACAGGCGCTGTGAGGCAGCAGTGCTAACCACTGTGCCACCGTGCTGCCCATGTCATGGGAGCACACCCACAATCATCATGACAACAGCAGCTTAACACATTTTAAACTAAGGATTAAATTTGGATTTTTGCATTTTGTGCAATTCGCTATTGCACTACATAGTGACACTTTTCAGTTATTCAAAACTTGCAATGATTTCTTCATGAGGACACAAACTGAAATGGTAAATTCAGATGAAAGTGAGTTAGTACTTCATCCGAGAACCACATGATGGATTCATTGGGATAAAGAAGGGCTTTTTTAAAAATAACCTCCCCAATGGAATAACAAGCTCCTTTTCATTACAATTTAAGACAATAGAGAGGTGATTGTATTTGTTTGAGGCAAGTTGTGACAGTTATTGGATCTTTTAAGCATATGCAAGAAAATGTTCAATGGACTCAGGGTATAGCAGATACACTGACCTTCCTATGAGATGTAATTAGGCATCACGTAATGCAAGGTTTTCTTTTCAAGAGACCAATGGATAGCTCTAATGGATAATCTTTTAAAAATGTAATTGTATAAACAAAATGTTTATTTATACACCCACCATTCCTGGAAGAAAGGATTTAGTACTTCTGCTGCATCACTATTTTGATGGCAAGAACACCAATGTTGTGAAGAAGCCTATAGTGCCAAAAACGTTTTTGAGCACCTGCACTAAAACTTTCCTGTCTCCATTCTCAGCCGCTGGTGAACTGTGATTTGGAGAACAAGAGAGCAAAACTGAGGGCCGCCAATAACCCTAACCATCAATAGTAGCTTAGTTTAGAGTGGAATTCTGGTGGAAATAATTCAATGTTAAAAAATTATGTTTTGATGTACTGGAACAATTTGAACATGCAAAGATACATGTAATTTCAAATACTCTCTATTAGGGGGGGATGTCAGGGGTAGGTTCTTTACCCAGAGAGTGGTGGGGGCATGGAATGCGCTGCCTGCGGGAGTGGCAGAGTCAGAATCATTGGTGACCTTTAAGCGGCAATTGGACAGGTACGTGGATAGGTGCTTAAGTAGGACAAATGTTTGGCACAACATCGTGGGCCGAAGAGCCTGTTCTGTGCTGTATTGTTCTATGTTCAATGATACGTATTTGGCAACAGAGAAACACGGCCACTAATATCAGAGCAGAAAAGCATTTCCACAATAAATGTAATAGTTCTTAAAGAATCATATTTGAGGGGACAAGATACACCAGTCCAAAATTACTGTTGCTTGTAATCATTGAACATTTTGTACAATTAAAGGAAATTCTTACAGAAATTATAGGTCAATAAATAGATAATAGGTTGACATTTGGATTAAAACAGTAGAGACTGCTTTTATCTGTTAATATTTTATAGCTTAGCAACTGATGTATCTATTCTGCACTTTTTCATTATTCCTCTTCCAGGAGGTGACAGTTATGCTGGAATGAGCTTCACGAGCAGAAATTCATTGTGCTATTCTTCAGTAAGTTTTGTTAAGGCATTCAACTGTTGACAGCATCAGATAGTTCAATCTTACCTTCACCTGATGTCAAAAAATATTTTTGAGCTGGGATCACTGGGCAGAATTTGGGAGCAGAAACCTTAGCAGCTTATTCCACTTAGAGTCATAGAGATGTACACAGCATGGAAACAGACCCTTCGGTCCAACCCATCCATGCCGATCAGACATCCCAACCCAATTTAGTCCCACCTGCCAGCATCCGGCCCATATCCCTCCAAACCCTTCCTATTCGTATACTCATCCAAATGCCTCTTAAATGTTGCAAATGTACCAGCCTTCACCACATCCTTTGGCAGCTCATTCCATACACGTACCACCCTCTGCGTGAAAATGTTACCCCTTCGGTCTCTCTTATATCTTTCCACTCTCACCCTAAACCAATGCCCTCTAGTTCTGGACTCCCCAACCCCAGGGAAAAGACTTTGTCTATTTATCCTATCCATGCCCCTCATAATTTTGTAAACCTCTATGAGATCACCCCTCAGCCTCTGACGCTCCAGGGAAAACAGCCCCAGCTTGTTCAGCCTCTCCCTGTAGCTCAGATCCTCCAACCCTGGCAACATCCTTGTAAATCTTTTCTGAACCCTTTCAAGTTTCACAATATCTGTCCGATAGGAAGGAGACCAGAATTGCACGCAATATTCCAACAATGGTTTAACCAATGTCCTGTACAGCCGCAACATGACCTCCCAACTCCTGTACTCCATACTCTGACCAATAAAGGAAAGCATACCAAACACCTTCTTCACTATCCTATCTACCTGCAACTTCACTTTCAAGGGGCTATGAACCTGCACTCCAAGGTCTCGTTGTTCAGTAACATTCCCTTGGTCCTTACTATTAAGTGTATAAGTCCTGCTAAGATTCGCTTTCCCAAAATGCAGCACCTCGCATTTATCTGAATTAAACTCCATCTGCCACTTCTCAGCCCATTGGCCCATCTGATCCAGATCCTGTTGTAATCTGAGGTAACCCTCTTCGCTGTTCACTACATCTCCAAATTTTGGTGTCATCTGCAAACTTACTAATTGTACCTCTTATGCTTGCATCCAAATCATTTATGTAAATGACAAAAAGTAGAGGGCCCAGCCCCAATCGTTGTGGCATTTCAAGGTCACAGGCCTCCAGTCTGAAAAACAATCCTCCACCACCACCCTCTGTCTTCTACGTTTGAGCCAGTTCTATATCCAAATGGCTAGTTCTCCCAGACTATGTACTGGTTAACAGTATTGGCCAAACTGTTGCCACACCTAACATTGGACAACTCAGCAAAAACCAGGAACTGAATCTGAAAATTAACACATCTGGATGGTTCAGCATAACATCAATTCGTGTAATTTAAAATTAAACCGGCTGATGAATATGGTCATACGAAGTTTAACCAATATTTGATTAATTACCTTCAAATTACTGATCGTGTTTATGTACACTCTGCCATCACCTAAGTCACAGTCACAAATATATTATTATAAAAACAAAAGGTGCCAGAAATACTCAGATCAGACAGGACCTGTGGTATTATCAATGGATTGTCAACCCAGATAAATGTCTGGGGATAAGAGTTCAAATCCTGGAATTTGAATTCAATAAAAATATCTGGAATTAGGACTTTAATGATGACCATTGTCAGTTGTCAGAAAATCCCACTAGTTCACTAATGTTCCTTAGGGAAGGAAACTGTTGTCCTTACCTGGTCTGGCCTACATGTGACTCCAGTCACAAAGCAATGTGGTTGACCCATAGCCAGCAATGCCCTCATCCCGTCATGAATATAAAAAAAAGTTTTCAGTTGAATGATACTTCATTACAAAAGAAGGAAAAAAAAATAAATGTAAGAAGTTTTAAGAAGAGGAGGGGACAGAAAGAACATCTGTACTCCACTCTATTACAGACCTTTTGGCTTTTCCTTCCCCCTCTCCCTCTACTAGCTTAGAAACTCTTACATTATTACCATCCTTCAGTTCTGATGGAAGATAACCAACCTGAATCACTAACTGTTTTTCTTTACAGATATTGCCTGACTTGACTGTTTTCAGCACTTTTTGTTTTTATTTTGAATTTTAGCAATATCTTGCTTTTGCTTTTATGATTCTTGTTGTCTTATTGTGATCTTCATCTTTTCCCAAGGATGATGCAAATTTGTTCTAGGAACTATGTTCCTACAGTTTGTGCCTGTGACATGTCAGATCTTGTGTAAAAATACAAATAAATTAATCTTATACCTTTTCTTCTGAGCTCTCAACGTCAGTTGAGTCATCTGCTGTCAGTGATGACCGTCTTTTGTCCTGACGCATTAAGTGTTTTGTTTTACATTGGCGCTTTCCTGAAGGCTTCTCCCGTTCAGTGTTTGAATACTTTGGTGAAACTGGTGAACGTAAATGGTCGTCTTCCTCTCCAGAGCACAAGACACCACGTTTGCGGCTTTCCTTGTTTTTTTGCCGTTTATTTGATGATCGAGACACAGGTGTACTTGTCTTTCGCTGTACATGCCAACTGCTGCTTGTTGTGCTGGATGAAATTGTCCTTTTCCTTGGAGATGCTGGAGGTGTAGATAAACCTAAAAATAGTTAATAATCTTTAGCAATAGGTTCTTGAAATTTAATGATTTTCATAATCTTATATAATTTATTGATATTGTCATTTTATGCAACTTGAATATTCACCAAATTTTATTTATTTTTTTATCCTTCTGTGGATGTGATTGCACTCAGTGGTCAGCCACAGAATAAAGTGTTCCAGAATTAATGGACATTCCCTATGGGTTTACATTAAGGCACATATTTACAGAAAAGAGAACAAGATTGATTTTTATATATTTCAGCATTCCAGATATAAACAGGGCAGTGGCATTATTTGCAAATGCTAACCTGATCAATTCTAAAATTACCTATAATTTTGGTTCCAATGGACAATTATTAGGATTTGGGAAATTCTGCATTTTGGAATGGAGGGTGGAATTAGCTTCTTAAAACATAGTCATATAGATAAATGGTCTTAGAAGCATCCAGGCACCGAGAAGGTAATTGAAGCTTTGCTTTGGCATTTTGAGAAGAGGATATTTTTCAAATTGATGAACTGGAGATAGGCTGCATGTTGGGTTCGGTTACTCATCAGGTCATAGCAGGTAACAACTATTTTAGCAGCACATTGCAATTGTCACGGCCTCAATGCCATAAGTTTAATATCCTCAGTATGGCTTAAAGATTGGGTACCTTACTGTAACCTCATTAAAGTTCAAGTATATTAAATATAAATGGATTAAAAGCTCCATTCCACCCAAACCATCTTACAATATTTTTCCAGCCTTAAACCATACTCCATTTTGTCCTCATGCACCATTCATAACACTGCTTTTTCTCAAGAACATCTGCATTAACCATTTCAACAACTCAATTTCCTGACAACTACTACTGTGTAAACTCCCTGTATGATGCACATATCTGTTATTCAATAACTATGGATACCACTATAGTAGTATTTCATACTATTAAAGTTGTTGATTTACCAGGAGATGACTGAGTGTAAGACAAGAATACATGTATGAATGAAGAACTCCCAAACCTGAATTATTTTTGCTTTATTTGAGGGCGGATTCTTTAAAACCAGGAATGAAGACCATTGAGATAGGAGAGAAAACAGGAAGCTCACGGTTATTAGTTACATTTGTTTCCCCTCCTATTCAGTTACTCACTCATTGCTCCCCAAAATATGTGCTCTGTTGACAAAGTGCACACAGCATATTTAGCTATATCTCACAAAGCTGTCATGAATAGATCATTGGTGCACTTATTCATATTCATGTTCCACTTTACAGTTTAAGACACAACTCACATCCTTTATTCAAATACTGCAAAGTAACAGCATTGGTAAGTGTATAAAGTTAGAGTTGTAAATTAAAGAGTTTAAGAGTTTGCTCTGGGTGATTAGACAAGAACCAGGGATCATCTAATCAGAAGGTCAACTCACAGCTACTTTAAGCCATTGGAGAATAAAGATCCAATTTTCAAGTAGGCTACTTAGAAAAGAGTGATTACAGAGTGTGAAAAAATGACAGATTCATTGGGTAGTTTTCCCAACAGCCTTCAGCAAAGAAAAACTATTGTAGGAATTTTCAACAAACATATGTTCTTATTTTTTACAATGACTGTGATCAGAACTTTGCAGTGCATCATTTAGCAACACCAGGGCCACTTGCAACAGAACTCCTTATGTCAAAGGCCTTATCAATAAGATGCGATGGCTAGCATGAAGTTTGATGCATTTCACTGCTGTCATTGAGTCAGTTGTCACATAGACATCTGGAGACAGTCCAAAAATAATGTTTACAGTACATCGACAGCCTTCTTCCACCCTTGCTGATGTCAAGGCTGCCAAGGTAACAAAGCCTACTGCTAGGCCATCTCATTCTCTTGATCACAGAGGTGAAAGACCTTTGGCATCAGAGGAACATTTCAAAAAACAGCAGCCGAGTCTATTTTAGCCAGAGAAATGCCAGATTAAATAATTCAATGTTAAGGGATCACATTTGTAGATCATCCCCAAACTAAGAGATGCACAGGAATTGCAAAAAGCAACTTGGAATTTAAAGAATAATTTGAATAAAATGTGTATATGAGCATAAGAGGGGAGATGAGCATTTAAATTGACAGGAAGCTTGGGAAAGATGAAATGGTGGCTCTGTTAGTTAATGATGGCATTTGCACAACAGAAAGGGATGACTTGCGTTCAGGAAACCAGGAATATGGAATTAGTTTGGAGTGAAAGGATGAGCAATAAAGGCAAGAAGCTGCTTAGGGTAGTGGTGTTTTGATCTACATATCAACTGGAAAAGTCACATGAGCAAAGGTAGTCTAGATGAGGAGATCACAGAATGTTTTAAGGATGGTTTCTTCGAACAGCATATTCTGGAGCCAAGCAGAGAGCACAGAGCATAATACTAGATGTGGTATTATGCAGCATTGATGGTGATTTCATTGTGGAGGTGCCTCTGGTTAGCATTGACCATATCATTATTGAATTTTACATTTAATTTGGAATATTTTCTAATGAACCTGTTTATACATGCTACTAGACACCTTTGAAGCCAGGACTTGAATCCAGGCCTCCTGGTACAGAGATAGGGACAGTACCACAAGAGTCTTTGCATTCAATTTGAGGGAAAAAGGAGAGGCATATTTTTCAAAAAATGTAAATAAGGGGAATTACAAGGCCAGAGATAGTGAAAGAGATTTGCCAATTTAGGTTAAATGATAGTTTAATAGAGATACTTGGGCAGACAAGTAAGTGGATATTTCAGAACACACAGACTAAATATATTCTGAGTAGTAATACAAATCCCAGAGACATATCCATTAGTTATTAACTAGAAATGTTAAAGATAATATTGAACATTCAGAAAAATCATATGACTGAACAATGATAGGTGGTATGTCAGAAGATTGGACAGACTATTAAAAAATGCAAAGAATGATGCAAAAACTTTTAGAGGGAAAAACTAGATCATAAGAGAAAGCTAGTTAGAAATGTATAAACAGAGACTAAGAGGTTTTATAAATACTTGAAAAAGAGTTAACCAAGTTACTGCTGGTCTGACAGAAAGTCAGAATGGAGATTTATTTATTAACTGAAAATAAAGCAGATTAATTGAACAGGTATTTTGCATCAATCTCCATTGCAAAGGATACAAGAAACATTCCAAAACCAGCAAATAATTGGGAAATGGAACTTAAGAAAATCATAATTGCCAGAGAAGCAGAATTCAGTAAATTGTCAGAGGCTACTGCTGACAAGTTCCTGGGCTCTGATGAACTTCATAGTAGAGTCTTACAAGTAGCAGCTCGTGAGAGTTGATTAATTGATTTAAATTTTCTAAAACTCCCTTAATTCAGGACATTAGTTTGAAAGAGAGCAAAATAAAATCTTTTATTCAAAAAGGGCTGGAGACAGAATGCAAGGAACTGTAGACCAGTTATAGGAGGGCACTTTATTAAACCCAAGATAATCCAACAGAGTCCATGTGTTTTTATGAAAGGCAAGTAACTGGGATTAAACTTATTGTAATTATTTGAGGAGGTAACATATGCTATGACTGGGGTATTTGGTGGAGGTCCTGTACATAAATTTGCCGAATGCACTGATAATGTATCACATCCGTTGCAGAAAATTAAAGCTCGTGGTGCAGAGCATAGCATATTGGCATGGATCGAAGATTGGATGGCTAATAGGAAACTCAGTCTCCACGTGCTTAAATATTCAACATTTTCTTTTCCATAAATTTATCTTTTACAACAACAACAACTTGTAGCAAAGAATTCTACACAGTAACAAGATATTTTTTGAACCTTCCCTTAATATTTTCATTTATCATCTCTGGCTACAACCCCACTGAATCTTGGTAATAATCCATCAGTACTTGCTACTTACCTTATTAAAACCTTTCACAATTTGGAAGACTTTTATCAGAACACTTCCTAACCTTCTAAGGTCCATTTTTTTAAAAAGTAACAATTTCTGAAGTGTCCGTTCATGGCTAATTTCTACCTGACAACAGACTGACAATCTTTAACTGTACTCTTTCCAAGGGCCATTTCTCTTTAATGAGATTCCCAAGAATGCACATTACACTTCACATACAGTCAACTAAGCACGTATAAAAGTTCGACATTATCTCTCTATTTTTGTATTCAATGCCGCTAATTTTTATTATTGCTTTGTTAGATGCACAATGATCCTCTGTGCTTCCAGTTTGTGTTAGTTCCTCATATTTCTCTACATTCATGCATTTGCCATCAGAAATAAGTAACAGACCAACATAAAACTGGCTAATCGGTATTATTAACCAGAAAGGAGAACTTCAATGTCAGTTTTGAAAAAGTGCAGCAATTTTGAATACGATGAGAAAATTGCCCAAATAAAAAAAAAAGAGAAGGGAGGAAATCGTACAAATTTTAAATATATTGTAAAGCATAATGTCTTCAATTGAATCAATATTCAGTCAAAAGCAGACAAGCGATTCTCCTTGTATCAGTCTTTCAGAAATGAATTGTGTATTGCAGGAAATGTACAAGAGTGAAGATTAGTGTCACTTTCTTCCAAAGAGAAAAACATAAATGAATTTCAGTCAAAAATTTGCAAAAACAGGTTACTATGCAAGTACTTCGGTTTGAAGCACGTGCCCTGAAAAAAATCGGTTCTGGTGTTTCAAATCAAATTCAATAACTACATAATCCATACTGGATATATTAAACATGTTTAATTCTTTGACCAAATGGAATTTCTTAGTTGAGTATTCTTTGTAATTTGTTTTTACTGTGAATATTTTATTATTTTCAAACTCCTCCTTTTGGACAGCTTCATATTTAATTCTGGTCTATTCTTTTCTCCATTACATCTGTTTTGATGATGCCACTTTCACACTAGTGTTTCAATATGTCTTCCTTTCTCCTCAACTGAGGATTGTTCTTCACTGTGGTTGACAGCACTCTTGGCTGTGTCAATCCCACTTCCTGAACTTCTGGTCTCACCCTCTTGCCTCCCTTCCAGAAGCATGATAGGATTCTCCTCATCTTCGCCTTCCATCCCACCAAGATCCAAACTCATCAGTTCGTCTCTGCCACTTCTGACATCTCTGGCATAATACCACTGCCAAACACATTTTCTCTCCTCTCTCAACACTCTGATGGGATTGTTACCCTCAGTGATACCTGGGTCCACTTTTCCATTTGCCCAAAACCTATTTCCATTTTCCACACAAGCACGAGATGCAATACCTGCCTTTTCCTACTTTCTCAACTTCCAGGTTCCCAAACAGTCCTAGGAGAAATTGAGACCTATGTGTACTTCTTTCAAGTTAGTGTATAAATTTGCTGTACACAAAATTAATCTTCTCTGCACTGGCAAGATCAACACAGACTGGATGACCATTTTGCTGAACACCTTCATTAAGTCCACAAGCATGACCCCACATTTCCAGTGGAGTGTCTTTTAATCCTCCATGCTACTTGCACGTTGACCATTCTGTCCTTGGCTTTATGCATTGTTCCAATGAAGCTCAATAGACAGTCGAGAAACAGCATTTCATCAACCGAAAGGCCAAATGTTACACATTCAAAGTATTCAATTATTGACCTGATTATACAATGACTAATTTAGTTAAGCAGCCAACACCCCAAAGTGGAAATCCCAAATGTGAGCTTTAAATCAGACTAATGCTCATATCTGTTTGCTTCAGTCAGGTCAATTCAGCAGTACTTAGTTGAGTTACTTAGTTGGAGTAGCATATCAAATATTTTCTTCCCTTTTTTGAAAAGCGCCTTCTGTCAACCACCTTGAATTAATACTGATTGTGGTTGTAGGCCTGCCCACAGGCAGGATATTTATCCTCAAACTGAAAGAGGTTGCATTGTGTTAAATGATTTGGAGAGAAATGACAGAAGGGAGTCATCAATAAATAGATAATTGCTTGAAAGCACTTAACTCTTTGTTAAGAAACGGCCAGGATGAAAAATAAACACATTTGACGTCAATGTACCTCAGTTTCTTTTACTGAAGTATTTTAATATTTCAGAATTCCTTCTCCTGGACAGCTTCATATTTAGTTAAAGAGTGAATTGTGGACCCTGTTAGATGCTTCACTTTGCTCAGCAAAGTATGATAGGTATGTTGGGCATTAAGAAAAAAAATATACAGACTTCTCCAGGTTACAAGTGTACCTTTTTCAATGTCATTTCTAGTGAAGGTCTCCTCAGATCCAATTCTGCTGGGTTTGGTCTCTGATCCTTTCCTGGTGTTTCTTTCGTCTACCCTGTCTTTGACTTCAGTCTCCTTTGCCATGAACTCTGGCTCCTTGGCCCCAGCTAACTCTTTCTTACTGAGCCGACCTGTCCTGGAAGGAGTAGATCTGTCAGGAGACACTTGCTGCTCCCAGAGTGCCCTTAGATGGTGCAGGTGCCTTTGCTTGCGGGGATGCAATCCTGTCAGCTCAATGCACACTTTTAGGTTTGTTACTTCACTTGAATGTGAGTCTTCTGAGTTGTCTGTGGATTCATCATTCATCTCCTTCTCAGTCCATTCATCTACTGTGAAAATAGTTCAGGACAATGAAACATGCCCTACAGCTAATAAAACTATAGACAAACCCCTATGTAGCACTAACATTTTTACCAATAGATGATCATGATGATTTAAAAACTAATGTGTTCTAAATAATACAAGTACATCATTTTCTGTATTCACAACATGATACTGGAAAAATGAAACTTTCAGTAACTCCAAGTTCATTTTATCAAATGAAAGTGTTAACTGTTTAAAGAAAGCAATGTAATTTAATTATCTTATCAAGATTCTCAATTTAGTTCAAATTTGTAATTACTATGATTATAAAGTTAATATCAAAACATGATGACTGGAAGGATGAGCTTTTGTACTTAAACTTTTGGATTTTGCTTGCATATAGCACAACTTCTGAAGAAAATAAATCTCAATATTTGGATTAAGAAATGTGTTCATCTCCTATTATGGTACACTTGCAGGTGCACAGTTTTGACAAGAAGCTGAACCTACACTGTTGTTTATTTTATATATAAAATGAATGGCCTATATCTAAAGGAAATAATGTTGAGACAGAAATTCCATCATTTGTTTTTAAATATATAATTTGTCTGGTTGCCATTAACATACCAAGAATGAGCCTCCTGATGGGTCAGTACATTGTGTAGCTACAGAGTAGGAAAATTCAAGCTCAGTCCATATTCTGTTCTGCATTAAACAATCAGTCAACTTACACTTAGGGGCATTACAACTAGCTTCAGTATCCCCAAGTTAGGAAGGTAAAATAATACCATAAATGTTGTGGTGTTTCTGCTCACTGTCAGTCATTCAGTAGTTCTTATATGTTATATGTACTTTGTATGGGAAATTGACTTGGTTGCTATGATATCTTCTTCATGGTTAAAGGCAACCACCATTCGCTGTCCAGATTAATAGATGCAGAATGACTTGTTCAGAAAGGAAAGTTGAAAATTGAAGGATTATAGAAATACAGAAAAAAGGAAGTAGGCAAAGATTTAATCAATGCCAACTTATCCTTTGAAAGTAATTGATTCTCTGTTTTCAGACTATATTGGTTTTGTTTGTAACACCACATGATCAACTTTGGTCAGGACAACCCTAACAGTGGGCATTTCCTTTGTGCTCACTTCTTATAAATCCTCTCCCACAACAAATAGAGAGGAGGTATTTCTATATGCTACAATGTTCCACTTAATAGAAAATCCTAGATCTGAGGAAATAATACTACCTAGACATCCAAATTAAGCCAAAATTTGAGCTTGGATTCTCAACAATACAATCCAGTAAAGTACTGGGCCAGCCAGCAATGACTACTTTCACATTTGAAATACTAATTCTTTAACACCCAAACTTAAAATATAAGATTATAATTTTCATTTTGTTCAAAGAATAGTGATTTTGAATCAAATTTTTGCAAGTTGTTTTAAAATCTCCTTTTGCAATATTTTGTGTTAAGAAGTTGAAAACATTATTTTTTCCAGATGTGTTGCAACAGAAAGGCATTTGCACTTTTGCAACATCCAAGGCTACTTAGGCATTCCAAGGGTTCAAACGCCTTCAAAGTATTTATTCAAAATAAGAAGAAGGAACTTTGAAATCTTTTGTGTATATATTAAGCAGAAAAATATATTTGGAATTTATGCCACAGGTGTTTATTCAGCTGGACATTTGAATAAGGAATTGATTTCAACCTGGCTTGATATACAGGATGTATTTTACTCATTCTAACTGACAGACATATAATTTTGAGAAAAAAATAACAATACATATGCAACCAAAGTTTAAAATATTATTTTTACCCGTGATGGAACTTCGTCTTTTTCTTTTAGTCTTGAAAGTGTCTGGCTCCACAGCTTGACCGATGCAATTCTCATGAAATCCCTTCATCTCCGATTGTACTTCATGAGTACTTATTTCATCCTGTTTGTCCTGTAACCTTTCCTTGCAATACTGGGTATTCTTCTCAAAGCTTAATTCAGAATTATAATTACCATCATTGTGATGATAAGTTCGCAGAGTTTTTTCAAACTCCTCATTCGAAGCAGACTCTTTCTGGTTGGTGGTACTCTCTGTATTGGTTTGATCTGTCCAATATTCTCCATTTTTATATCTTTCAACCAACCCATCTAGGTATTTTTCATTACCATCTAGATCATCTGTAGTAAAATATGGCTGATTAGTTCTCAAGTACATTTCAATATTTTATGTTTGATAATGAACAGAATTCTGAATTATCTATTTTGTTTCTTGTGAAACAAACAAAAGTACATTTTCATAAAACACATCTGGTTCACTAATGTCATTTAGGGAAGGAAATCTGCTCTAGCCCTAGTCTGGTCTTCATGTGACTCTCGACACATTGCAATGTTGATGAGTCTTTAATTGCTCTTTGGGCAAACTGGTGATAGGCAATAAATGTTGGCACAGCCAACATCACTGGCATCCTATGAATTAATAAAAAAACTGAAGAAGATGCTTAGAGAATTATGGGACTAGAGAAGTCAAGAGAGTCATAGACAATGATGGGATTTGAATATGATTATGTGCATCTAAATTTGAGGCAGAGGGCACCAAGAGTTTAAATATGCATTACCCAACACAGACGCATGTAGCGTAAATAAAGGAATTAGAAATACAAATTCAATTTTATTGGAATATGAATCATTGCAGATAATTGGATAAAAGAATGAAATATTCCAAATATGCCTACAATTAGATTTTTACACTGCCTTTAATACAGGAAAGTAAACCAAGATACTTCAGTGGCTTTACCAAACAAAATTTGGTGCTGAATCACGCATGATGATATTCGGGCAGGTGACCACAAGCTTGGTGAAATAAGTGTGTTTCTTAAAGGAGGAAAGAATGGTAAAGATGTTTAGGAAGGAACTTCAGAATTAATGTCTTGGCAACTGAGAGCACAGCCACCAATGGTAGAACAAGTAAAATTCAAGATGTTCAAGGGCCAGACTTAAGTGAGCGTTATTACATTATAGAATTGTGGAGATGGAAGAGATCAGGAGAGGTTTGAAAACAAGGAAGAGTATTTTTAAAATTTAATAATTGCTTAACCAGGAGCAAATATATCTTGGTGAGTATAAGGAAGTGTCAGTATCAGGTTCATATCACTCAAAGACAGCTAATTGCTAAGAAATAAGGTGAGGGGGAGGTGGGCAAGGATAGTTGCTTTGGGCAAACCAGGTGTAATTGTAACACAGAAAGACGTGATTCTCTGACAATGATTAGACAGCTAAGAATAGTTAAGATAGATAAACCAAGTGCAGTCAGCCCCCAGCTTGTCAATAGAGTGGAGGTGCTGAAGGAAGATAGTGTAGTCAGTCATGTCAAAGGCTGCAGACAGATTGAGAATGACAAGCATCGATAGTTTGTCACAGTTATATGAAGTTTCTGATTTTGAGAAGAGCATTATTAGGAATGTTAAATGTGGAATCCCAGGCTATCAGATTTTAAACAGGATCAAAAGATTGAGAAAGGGAGCAGCAACATTGCTTAAACATACAATCACAAACTATATAAGGAAGAGATATCAAAAAGGGCGATCAGATAATTCTACTGTCTGAGAAGCATATAAAATGACTTGGATGAAGGTACAGAGAGTTCTATATCCAATTTAATGTGGTTAAACAGGATGATCTAGAGTGCACAAAGATATTTCTTTAACAATCAGATGGTTTTATGTGTGAAACAAGAAGAGTTAATAGGATTTTATTTTTAAATTAGCATTCAATGAAAAAAACGGTATAATTAATCTGCACAAACATCACAGACCACAAAAACAGATACAGGTACTCAACTGACTCCGTGACACATCAAATAACTACAAACTGAAATTGCTGGAGAAACTCAGCTGGTCTAGCAGAGAAAGAAAACAGAGTTAATGTTTCAAGTCCAGCGACCTTTCTTCAGACTAGAACATTAAGTTTGTTTCTATCTCCATAGATGCTGCCAGACCTGCTGAGTTTCTCCAGCAATTTCTACTTCTGTTTCAGATTTTCAATGTCTGCAGTCCTTTGTTTTATTTTTCTAAAATATGAGGTAATTCAGATTTCAAGTAAAAATCACTCCTCCAGAATTGAATGATGTCACAAATGAATTGCATTTAAAAGTAGCCAGGTTGGGGAGGGGAGGGGCAAGGAGGAGGAGGAGGAGGATACAAAACCATACATGCGCACACAGAAGTCAAAGAAATGACTTGTGGCACTGTGGAGATAAGAAAATACTTAAAGTGCAAAAATGAAAAACTGAAGAGACAAAAAAATGCACAATGAAAGAAATTTAAAAAAAACACATATATAAGATAGAGAGTAAGAAGAGTTCAAGATGTTTTCATATGTACAATGGGGAAGCAAACCCCACAACTCTGAAGTCTGTTGTAAGCTAAAAGGAGACCACACAGCTAGAGCTGGAAAACCTTCAGCAGCTTGGAAAACCCGGTTATCGGAAAAGATGCTCAAGGTTGATTTACAGTAACGTTTGTAAGAATAAGGGAATGTAGCTGTGAGAGATTCGAAAAACCAGACCATCTCAACTACAATGGAAAGGTTAAACTCTGAAATAATAAGTGTTTAAAAATTTAAATAGCTTTGAGAGGTCAATAACAAAGAAGTAATTGGATTAGTCAGTAAACTGAAAACAACTGGCAAATTATTAGAGCTTAAAAAGGAAGTTGGAATCTAAATGGTTAATAAAATATTCATCACAATATTGTCAGAGATTACCACAACTGATTCAAGATAAACATTTGAAGGAAAATATTAAAGGGTACAAGGCAAGAGTAGGGAGTTGGATGAGAGTCCGTGCAACGTGGCATGGTATCAGTGGCACAATTGTTGTAGGTCAAGTTTCTCCCTTGGAAACAGTTTCATAATTCTATTCACTAAGAATGAGTGACACATATACATGTGGAATGGGGGCTTGGTTTGTTTAGTTCTTGTTATGTAATATAAACAGTATTCAGAACAATAATACTTAGTTGTAGACCAGAATGTTGTAGGATTTGAAAATTATTAACATAGTTGCTATTTGAGCCTATATAAACACATTTAAGATTTAAGCACAGAATCAAAAAAACAACTGGCCCAAGTTTTCTTACAAAAAAAATCATATTGGATTGATCATGTTAACTATTTCTCTCTCCACAGATGTTGCTGGATCTGCTGAGATTTTCCAGCAATTTATTTTTATTTCAGATCTTCAGCATCTGCAGTTTTTGATTTTGATTCTGGTTCAAGCACAATGTCATTTTGGTAAAATAATAGTGTCTTAATTCAGATTAAAATGCATGAAGAATTAATATTTTTAACCTTTTGATGCAATAACAGAATGCATACATACCAGACTGGTTTTGAGTTTGCACTTTCAGAAAAAGTGGAATGAAATCTCGGAATCCATTCTTTTGCTTCTTTCGGAAGGCTAATTTGAAAGAAATAAAATTAAAAGTACAGCTTTTGGTTGGTCAGTCAGTTTGTAGATGCAATTATTCAGTCCTGCAGTTTTATTCACCAACAAATCTATCAAATAACAATAAATTGGACAGATGACCAAATTAAAAAATTACTTGTTACTCTTAAGTACAAAAACTTGATGTGTTTGTTTAACATTTCTGGTTTAGCATTTTAGCAGAAACATCAAAAATTTTAAAATAAATAGTTAACATTGTATTAAAAAGTCAATGTAGAAGAATGTTCCTTCCATGTGTTAGAATACTAGTCTGCTATTATCATCAACAGGAAATTCAAGTGTTATTTTCAATTGTATGTTCATATTTCTCTTCTGACCTGTTACACACATACTAAGGTTTTACAGTTGGATTCACTGAATAATGATTGCAAATGAGAATCATGCCATATCTTTCTTCCGTTTATTAACACAGCTTATTTGTTGCTAAGCCATACAGACTAGGAGGGCCACTGTTTGATTCCTAGCCTGCATAGAATGAATCAATTCCAGATGGGTCGTGCTATAACTGCTTCCTGTGTCCTTAAGGTAGGATTGCTAGGGAGTACAGGTGTGTGGCATATTTGTTGAGGAGAGGTGAAGCTCTTCCATGGTGCTCAGTTGTGATCTATTCACCCACTTACTGCTTTGCTTCATATTTAAAAGGACAGACACATTATAGGCAAAAACTGATAGCATCATCGAGACAGTGACTTTGGGAAAAGCAAACTTCTTACAACATTTATCTCCCTTTCTAATGTTGCTGTTAATTGTGTACAGGATAATATTACTAGTAGTACTCAAGGTTTCTGACCAACACAAGACAAATACTTGTATAACAGTGAATTATTTGTAGTTGTTTAAATGACTTAATCACAGCTAACTAGAATCACATGACATGTGGCACATCTCATAATTAATCACTACATGGTGTATCATGGAAATACTCCATAGCATTGTTGTCATGGTAATAGTTTCAATTCACACAGCAACCAGGCAGTTTCATTACTATCTTTCACTATCAGATGATTGGCAGGTGAGTAAGTAGACTAACAGGGAATTGAAGTGTCAACCACTAATTCAACAGCAATAATGAATAAGTGTGTGTGTGTGTTGGGAGGGGGAACCTATTGGCTGAAATGATCGTTGATACAGATTTTCTGTACTCACTCACTTTCTGAATAAAGCACTTAAAACTATATGAAAGTACCAGACACTGAAATGCTATTGATGATGAGCCTACAGCTTGCTGAATAGTTAGGAGGTTAAAAAACGGACAATGGTGGTCTTGAAAACAATGGGCTTGACAACAGAACTACGATGAAAACACCAGATCACTGATTTGGTAGTCTCAGGAATCATACTATTTCATATATCGAAGTTGAGCTCCTGCATGATTAACTTCAGCCAACACAAGCAGCATCAGCTAATTTTAAATTCAAATATGTAGGAACCACCTATGCTCATATCTTCCTGCAATCCTTAAGATCGATTCGCGGAAATCAGATCCAAGGCTCAAATCTAACCCAGGAGTCTCCTGAAACATTTTCAGGGCTAATTTTGATTTGTAGGCGCTCAGTTTTGTTTTACAGGGCCTCCTTTGTCAAGCTCGTTATTAAATGATGCAGTCATTGAATAACAAGAGCTTTTGTATTTGTCATAGACATAAAGTCATTTAGCATGGATACAAGCCCTTTGGCCCATCATATCTATGTCGATCAACAAACACTAAAATTATAATCCCATGTACCTGCATTTGGTCCATAGCCTACTGTGCCCTTGCATTTTAAGTGCTTGTCTGGATGCTCTTAAATGTTGTAAAAGTACCTGTCTCCATCACACTCTCTGGCAGCTCATTCTATATATTTACCACCTGCTGGGTGAAAAAAAATGTTTCCTCAGATCTCCTCTAAGCCACTTACTCCTCACCTTAAACTTATGTCCTCTGGTTTTAGACAAATCTGCCATGGGGAGAAGATTCTCATGATTTACCATGTCTATGTCTCTCATAATTTTGTATACCTCAATCAGATCTTCTCTCATCCTCTCTGCTCCAAGGAAAAACCCAGCCTATCCAGTCTCTCCTCATAACTGAGACTTTCCATCCCAGGCAACATCCTGATGAACCTCCTCTGTACCCTTTCCGCGCCAGCACGTCTTTCCAAAAGTGTAGTGACTAGAACTCCATCTATGGCCTAACTAATGTTTTATAAAGTTGCACCAAAACTACCTTGCTCCTATATTCTAATAAAGGTAAACATTCTGTATGCCTTCGTTAGCACTCTGTCAACCTGTGCGGACAACTTGAGGGATCAATAGACTTGTACACCAAGGTCCCTTTGTTCCTCAGCACTCCATAGGGACCTATCATTCATTGAGTATATCCTTCCCTTATTAGACCTCCAAAATGTATCACCTCACACTTATGACGATTAAATTCCATCTGGCATTGCTGCAGCCTATTTACCAGCTGATCAATATCAGACTATAGCTGGAGACCCTCCTCCTCCCTGTCAACACTACCACCAACTTGTCTTGATATACAAGGGATATGGTTGCTCAGAAGTAGAATTAGAAGAAATCATCAATATCATCAATAATTATCATTATTCTATTACATTTATAGGCACAACACACAAGAAAAATACTAATTGGCTGGACCCCACAATATTTAAATTACTATGAGACAACAGGCATAAGTTAGCAACAAGTGCTTTTTATTAAAGAAAATTGACACTTTAGGACACAAAAACATGCTTCCTGCATACGAGTGAAGTCACAGCTAAACTGTTGCAAGTCTCTTTCTAACACAGTCACTGCACCTCAAACAATTCAGTCTATGTAAGATGCTTTGGGATGAGTGACACACAAACGCAAAATATATATGAAATAAAACTATTCAATATTATACAACTGTCAGTGTTTATTGCAAGAACATCCACTATATTTTTCCTTATACATTAACTACTGAACCGCTGAAACTTTAATCTAGATACTTCATATTAATTTGCATGGAATTCATTACCTTATTTTTCCTATGCTGAAAATGTGTTGGTGGAAAAGCGCAGCAGGTCAGGCAGCATCCAAGGAACAGGAGATTCGACGTTTCGGGCATAAGCCCTTCTTCAGGAATCCTGAAGAAGGGCTTATGCCCGAAATGTCGAATCTCCTGTTCCTTGGATGCTGCCTGATCTGCTGCGCTTTTCCAGCAACACATTTTCAGCTCTGATCTCCAGCATCTGCAGACCTCACTTTCTCCTCCTTATTTTTCCTATTCCCAGTTTGGCAAGTATCCTATTTACAAATGTATAGAAACGTTTTCTCAAGCATGCTGCCACTCTCCCTATTCAGACCCTCTCATTGCTTTGCAACCCTCTCTTTCCACTTTGCAATACTCTTCCCCCCTCCAGAGTCTCTCCCTTCCACTTAGTAATCTCTCTCTCTCCCCACACCTCTCTGTTCACTCACAGCAAGTGAATTTTCCCACCCAATTTGTGGCTTTCAATGCACCATCTCCTCTGTGTATTTTTAGTTCTCATATGGCCCATTGGTAGAACTGACCATGTAGGTGGAAATGGGGGATAAATTATAGTTTGTAGCACATTGCAATTGCACAGGTCAGGAAAGGGTCTTCAATTTGCACCAATTATTTTGCCATGGGATACTTGGATAAATTTTATGTTCATATCAAAAAATATTTAATTAAACATTTCTTAGCACCAACAGGGGAAGCAGAAAAGAAATATTATGTGGAATCATTCAAGTTATTTTTTGGTAATTTTAATGTAGGGAATTTCAGGAGGAGGTCTGCACACGTATTTTTGATTATATTTTGTCATAAGCCCAATTTTTGCTGCATTACTGATTACCGATTTTAAATACGCCAGAAGCACAATTTAAAGAGCAGATAAATGCTTGCATACTATAATGCTGATGGATTGCTGGTTTACATTACTGATTAGGCAAATTAATTTGATTGAACCTTTAGTGAATATGAACAGTAACTTTACCAGTGCAATTTTGGACACAATTTCCTAAATGCACCCAAAAATTGTTACCCCCTTTTTTAAAACAGTCTCTCTGAAACTCCAGCTGGATTATGTTACTGCTGACTGACGGTTTCTATATGACAATAATCTTGAAGTATCACAAGGGATTAAAGTGCTTTTGAAATTTATTCATTTTCTACCAAAGTCAGTGGATTAAAGAAATGTAAGACAAATAAGAGAAGCATTTGCTTGCTACTATTGGATAGTGCAGTTTCAGTACCAGTTGCCAAAAAGCATGAACACTGAATTTTGTTTTTTAAAAGCCTTTCCCATCTTCCTTGGCCAGAAATTTTGCAGTCTTAATCTTGTGGCTCTTCTGTTTCAACCTGGAGTTTTAAAACTACATTTAAAAATAATTTCAAAAATCACCCAGGTATTTGTAAGTATATTAACATATTGGTTTTACATCCTTAAATAAAAGAAGTCAAGGAAAGATGCAGGGATAAACAGGCCCAAGATTTTTTCATCTGTGGGATAGAAGGGGCAGCACTTGAATAATCATACCAGGTGTGACAATTTTCCTGGAAAATTTACTTTTGATATTATCATGGCTCAGCATTAGAATTAGAATTAGAATCTCTATAGATGGCTCTACATCCAGACCCATCCCCCACCCTATTACTTGACATTCACCTGACCTGCACACCTTTGGATTGTGGGAGGAAACTGGAGCACCCAGAGGAAACCCACGCATACACTGGGAGAATGTGCAAACTCCACACAGACAATGCCCGCTACTGGAATCGAATCCAGATCCCCGGCACTGTGAGGCTAACCACTGAGCCACTGTGCTGTTCATCTTATGTTCACATTACTTATGTTTGTATTTAGAGGTTCTCTAGTTTTCAAAACAGTCAAGATATTATGGCAGTTATTGGTCACAACTGCAGGCAAGTTGGTAAAACAGAACAAGGTTTAGCACAATTACTAAATAGTTTTAAGTGTCAGTAAATAGTATGCTGCAATAAAGTAGTCAAGATAACTTAAACTATTACTTTCAATGTAAATAGAAATAAACAAGAAATTGGATGATTTATGAATACTCGCTGACAGATAAGGATGAACATAAATTTGGGAAATTATTAGGCTAGACAACGATAATTATTAAGAGAAGAGTGTGACATTAAAACAGATGTGTAAACCACACATGGTGGCTGAATGTAGTCATGTGATTGCTATCTTACAGCAAAAATACTTGATTCAAAATAAAAATTAATTTTAAAAAAGTACACTAGAGTATGATGCATATGTGGAAAGTGTATTTGTCTCAAAACCAACAGAATCTCTTTTCATGCCTTCAGCTTCCTGAGTGCTAAGCTCTGGAACTTCCGACCGAGATTTCTTCATGTCATTCCTTAAAACCCAGCTCTTCGACCAAGTTTTTGATCACCTTTCTCAAATCTCCCATATTTCCATGTCAAATGTTATTGATAATGCTCCTGTGAAGCACCTATGGACATTTTATTACATTAATTATATTACATCGATGCAAGCTCCAGTTGTTGTGCTGTAATGCATTTTTGAAACCTGAATAGTTCCAAGAAGCACATTATGAATATGCTGCTCAATAAACTGGCTCTCTTCTTTTCAATAGGATAGACCAGATCTAAATTGGAGGAAGGCTAATTCTGATGGTACTAGGCAAGAACATTCAAAAGCCGACTGAGCATAGATGTTCACATATAAAAGGACGGCTGGAAAATGGGAAGCCTTCAGAAATTAGATAACGAGAGTCCAGAGACAGTATATTCCTGTTGGGGTGAAAGGAAAGGCTGGTAGGTGTAGCAAATGCTGGATGACTAGAAAAATTGAGGGTTTGGTTAAGAAAAAGAAGGAAGCATATGCCAGGTATGGACAGCTGAGGTTGCGTGAATCCTTAGAAGAGTATAAAGGTAGGAGTATGCTAAAGAGGGAAATCAGGAGGGCAATAAGGGGACATGAGATAACTTTGGCAAATAGGGGTAAGAATAATCTAAAGGGTTTTTATAAATACATTAAGGACAAAAAGGTAACTAGGGACTGAATAGGGCCCCTCAAAGATCAGCAAGGCAGCTTATATTTGGAGCCGCAGGAGATGGGGGAAGACACTAAATGAGTATTTTTCATCAGTGTTTACTGTGAAGGACAAGAAAGATATAAAATGTGGGGAAATAGATGGTGATATCTTGAGAAATCTCCATATTACAGAGAAAGAGGTGCTGGATATCTTGAAATGCACAAAAGTGAATAAGTCGCCAGGACCTAATCAGGTGTACCCTAGAACTATGTGGGAAGCTAGGTAAGTGATTGCTGGGCCCATTGCTGAGACATTTGTCTCAACGATAGTCACCGGTAAGGTGACAGAAGACTGAAGGTTGGCTAACGTGGAGCCACTATTTAAGAAAGGTGGTAAGGAAAAGCCAGGGAATTATAGACTGGTAAGTCTCACCTCGGTGGTGGGCAAGTTGCTGGAGAGAATCCTGAAGAACAGGATATACATGTATTTGGAAAGGCAAGGACTGGGTAGGGATAGTCAGCATGGCTTCATGCATGGGAAATCATGTCTCACAAACTTGATTGAGTTTTCTGAAGTAACAAAGAGCATTGATGAGGGCAGAGTGGTAGATGTGATCTATCTGGACTTCAGTAAGGTGTTTGACAAGGTTTTCCATGGGAGACTGGTTAGCAAGGTGAGATCGCATGGAATACAGGGAGAACTAGCCATTTGGATACAGAACTGACTCAAAGATAGAAGACAGAAGGTGTTTGTGGAGGGTTGCTTTTCAGACTGGAAACCTGTGACCAGTAGAGTGCCCCAAGGATCGGTGCTGAGTTGACTACTTTTTGTCATTTATATAAATTATTTGGATGTGAACATAGGAGGTATAGTTAGTAAGCTTGCAGATGACACCAAAATTGGAGGTGTAGTGGACAGTGACGAAGGTTACGTTAGAGTATAATGGGATCTTGATCAGATGGGCCAATGGACTGAACAGTAGGAGATGGAGTTTAATTTAGATAAATGTGAAGTGCTGCATTTTGGAAAAGTAAATCTTAGCAGCACTTAGACAGTTAATGGTTAAGGTCCTAGGGAGGTATTGCTGAACAAAGAGATCTTGGAGTGCAGGTTCATAGCTCCTTGAAAGTGGAGTCGCAAATAGATATGATGGTGAAGAGGGCGTTCGGTATGCTTTCCTTTATTGGTCAGAGTATTGCATACAGGAGTTGAGAGGTCACGTTGCGGCTGTACTGGACTTTGGTTAGACCACTTTTGGAATATTGCATGTAATTCTGTTCTTCCTATCAGAAGGATGTTGTGAGACATGAAAGGGCTCAGAAAAGATTTACAAGGATGTTGCCAGGGTTGGGGGATTTGAGCTGTAGAGAAAGGCTGAATACGCTGGAGCTGTTTTCCCTGGAGTATTAGAGGTTGAGGGGTGATCCTATAGATGTTTATTAAATCATGAGGGGTATGGATAGGATAAAACAGACAAGGTCTTTTCCCTGGGGTGGGGAAGTCCAGAACCAGAGGACATAGGTTTAGGATGAGAGGGGAAAGATAAAAAGTGACAACTTTTTTTACACAGAGGGTGGTACATATATGGAATGAGCTGCCAGAGGAAGTGGTGGAAGCTGGTACAATTGCAACATTTAAAAAAGCATCTGGATGGATGTATGAATAGGAAGGGTTTAAAGGGATATGAGCCAAGTGCTGACAAATAGGACTAGATTGGTTTGGGATATCTGGTCGGCATGGGCAGGTTGGACCGAAGGGTCTTGTTCTGTGCTGTACATCTCTATGATTATGTGGAAAACATCAAAGCCAGTAGCAAAAATATCTAATTCAGAGAAGTTCAGAGATAACTGTCTGAAATTTCTATTTATTCTTCTGAGTAAAAGTAACACTTGCTCAATTGTTAATTAAATATGGAGTTTCATTGTCCAAGGAGCATTATTAGACCTAAAATTGTACACACTTTTATAGATACTTATTAAAGTCACGCCTCACACAAAAAAAGATGGTTGTGGTTATTGGTAGTCAGTAATCTCAGTTCCAGGCCTTTATGCAGGAGCTTTTCAGAGAAGAGTCCTAGGCTTGACAGTTTGACACCATCCAGGACAAAGCAGCTGCGTTAATGGCACCCCATCCACAAACAGGCATTCCCTCCACCACCAATGGACAACAGTAGCAGTCTGTGCCATTTATAATCATAGAAACATAGCAAGAATAGACCATTCAGCCCTTTAAGCCTGCTCCACCATCCAACATCATGACTGATCATCTAATTCAGTACCCTATTCCCACTTCTCTCCCTGAAGCCTTTGATGCTTTTAACTCCATATGTAACTCCTTTTTGAAAACATTCAAAGTTTTGGCCTCGGTCACTTTCTATGGCAGAGAATTCCAAAGGTTCACCATTCTCTGGCAGAAGAAATTTCTCCTCATCTTAGTTCTAAATGGCTTACCCTATATCCTTAGACAGTCACCCTGGTCATTTGAAGTATTGTTCCAGTGTTTAGCCTATCTCGTCCTGTTAGCATTTTTTGGGTTTTTATGAGATCCTCCTATTCTTCTAAACTTCAGTGAACATCATCCTAACTGATCCAGTCTTTCCTCAAACGTTGATCTTGCCAACCAAAAAATCAGTTGAGTGATCTGTTGAAATTTATCAAGTCTCCTTATCAGGACCTTCCAAACTCACAACCACTACAACTGAGGATAAGGGCATCAGAGTTATGGAAACACCACTAGCTGCAAGTTCTCCTCCAAGTGTCTCACCATTCTACTTTGAAATATATTTAGTGTCACTGGATCAAAACTCTGGAACATCTCCCTAACAGAATTGTGGATCTACACCAAATGGATTGCAGCTGTTCAAGAAAGCAGCTCACTACCACATTCTTCAGAGCAATTTGGTTTGGACAATAAATGCTGGGCTAGCTGGTAATGTCCATGCATAAATTATAAAAAGGTTCTAATATGTTTACATAGAATACAACATGATTAGAAAAGAATAAACAGCTCTAACTATTTCATTATTCAATTTTATAAATGGCTTTGGAGACATACTACACTTTTCATTATATCAATCACTTTATCAAGATGAATGAATTATTTGATCTCGATCAATAAGAAAATGACTCTTCATGGGATGCTAAATACACTAATTATTAGAAGATTATAACCTTTTTTAATGTTCAAATAAAATTGCAACAGCTGATATCACTCACCTTCAAAATTTTCCACAGAAATATTCTCTTCTTCTGAATCTCCCTTTGACTTCTTTTCCTTTTTTCCAGTGAGGTTTCTGCAGTCAGTGTCACCTAATTTATTGTCCTCTAATGACTCTTCAGAAACTTTATCATCCCGTTGCTTCATCTCAAGTTCAGAGAAGCGCATCATAGCACGCTAAAACCATAAATGATAAGATGAAATAATATGTTAACAATATTATGTTAATAAAACAATATTTTCACATATGTACTTTATGCCCATTGGAAGGTTTTTTTTTCTAAAACACTGAATAGCGTTAATTTGTACTGATGGGCTATTTATTAAAATGAATAGCTACAGTGTCTCCATGAGAAAAAGAGAGAATATTGTAGTTTTTAAAAAAACAGTACATTTCTTTTGCATACAATCTTGTAACATGCTGGAGAGTTTCAACACAACACAAGGAATGTAGCTTGTACACTCATCTTGGGGCTATTGACTCACTGCTAAAACTTTGTTAACGTAAAACATTTAACAGTTCTTTTATTTTAGTTAAAACAATCTGAGAAAAATCTTAAGAACTGACCTCACAGTAAGCAGCAGGCTGATATAAAATACTGTCCTCTTGTGATAATCCTTCCATCTATTCAATCAAAATGATCACTCAGTGGGGAACTTTTTCATTCATTTTTACAGACATAAACCAATATTTCACAACAAGAATGAAAATTAAGAAGCTTAATACCTATCAAAAAGTGTGTAAATCTGCAATGCTTACTGAACACCTCACACAAACAATTATGTATAGATGCTGAGCACAAATGTGTGAAACAAAGCAAAGAAGCATGAAGAGGAAGGGAAGGAATTCACCTTGCTCATACGATAGCTGGCAGATCAATACACACACACACACACACACACACACACGCAGTGTCACTATAACAGGGGGACAGCTCATCTTTACAAGCCTGTTGACGATGATATTACTAATTGGGTTTACTCCTACTACATCTTGGTTTGTCGCTATATTGCAAGAATGATACAGAAAACAATGTCTAACATTTGAACATGCTACACAAGTATAATAAGAGCATCTATTGGGATGATTACAAGTGTATCCAATTACATAATTCAATTGAATGAGCAGCACAACCAAGAATACAAATGACAAAGCCAAACGTGACAATATACAAGTCTAGAACACATATGCCAGACCATCCATTTTTTTAATACACAGTCATGTATATATATTAAACTTTCCCTAGTGTTTTTTTTCTTGAAATCATGTATTTTATTGGGATGACTGGATTATACAGAAGACTACAAATAGTGAAATACAAAGGGCATGCAAAGTCAATAGCGCAAAGTCACAAGACTGCTGGCAAAATGTGCGAAGTTTCTGGAACAAGGTACAACATTATATGGGTACAATGGTCCAGTGTTAGGATAACAGAATAGCAACCAGCAAGTCTCAAGTTCAATTCCGCTGTGGCAATTTGAGAAAATGTATCCAAAATATTCAATAAAACAGCTAAAATTACCAGGAAAACTAAAGTTCTGTTATTACGTTTCCTACTTTGCTAAATGTGATTCAAGTCCCTTAATACATTGATGACAATTAAGAGGAGCAATAAACATTGCCTTGTTGGTATCACCAGTATCCCCAAGACAATTTAGATTTAACTGCTGCTAAGCATCATCACTTGCACATTCATAATAATCAACAGCGTAGCACTGCATATAAATCAAACCAAAAATCTCAAAAAGCCCTCCTCTGAATTTCACAAAAAGTTTTCTCATCCATTGAGAGTATAAAATATTAAAAGTCAAAAGATCTTACCCAGCCTTGTAACAATATAATATATTAGCTACTGACAAATAAGTCAGCAACTCACCTGTAGTGCTCGTTGTTCTCGACTTAGCTGGCTAGAATCGGCATAGAGTTCTGTTGTGACACACTTAAATTTATCTCCCACATACCCAGCTGAGTTTGCAATTCGCTTTGTTAGATTAGACTTTTTTGGCTTCATAAATTTAGCAGCTGCTATGTCCAAGTCATCAGTTCTGTCTTTGGTATCACTGTGATTCAATTGAGCCAAAAACTGCTCAGCTTCAGCACCAAATTCCTTATTGGTATTTATATTACCCATAGATGTGGGAACACTATCAATGATGCGACCACTGTCCGATAGATCAGTGATCAACTGAACTGTTGTACTCTCCTTACTTTGGCAGTCTGAAATAAAATCTTTGTTTAAGTTTTGATTTGGTAAACATTGACCCTGTGATGAGCTACAAAACTCTACTGCCTTGAGAACATCTTTGTCTTTTTGGACACTATCTTGCTTGGCGATGGCTTCCACAGAGTCAACTGTTTGCTCATCAATTTCTTTCATAAAATATTGTTTGTTGCTTCCTTCTGGCAGGATGCTCTTTTTAGATGCTTTTGCTTCAACTTTTCCCCATTGATCATTGTGTTCCATGATTAAGGGTTTATCCTTGTAATCTTTGGCAAACATTTTGCCATGATTCTTTGGATTAGAACATGAGACCTCAGGTCCAGTGGAAACATGTAATTGAGTTACATTTGATTTCTGTGAAATTTCTGTTGGTTTCCCTCTGTTAACCGGCTCTTCATTACATCGAAGTCGATCATGTGATCTAGATCGCCGTTGTGCTCCTTCACTCCTTTTCTCTTCTTGTGAAGTGAGTGATGAAATGATAGGGTTGATCAAATTTTGTGTGTTGTGAAACACGGTGTATTCACCTCTGCATGTTGGCAAGCTGGTATAAGAAAGTCTATGCTTTGGCGCCAAGTTTCCTGCATACAAATTGCCATTAGGCAATAAAGCAGGATGGGGAAACACAAGTCCTTTATCGGGTAAAGGAAGGTGGCCAATGGAGATTCCTTCAGGTGTGGAGTAGGTGAAATATCTGTTTGGATATGGTAAAGGTGGGGATAAAAATGTCTCGTTTGGAGTGAGAAATATTGAACCTGATGAATGGCCACTTTCAGTTGAATGTGATGCAAAATCCTGACAACCACCTTTAGTCCCTTTAGTGGTCTGCTGGCTGGGTACTGGAGAGGACTGCCCTGTTTGGTGAATCACAGATGTTTTATTTGAAGAGTTATTTCTATGAGCCATCTCAGAGTGACCCCATTCAGTACTAACATTTGGTGATGGTGAAGCAGAAGCAGGTCGGCCCAATCCAGACACTGGACCTGGAATATGATTGACAGAACCATTGGAACTCCCAATTCTAGGGCATGAGGAACTTCTCTGATGAGGAATTATACGCTCTAGTGTTTTATTGCTCACCAATATACTACTGGTTTGATGGTCACCAGGAGAACTAGTACCAGGAATGGCCCAGGTTGAGTGCAATTTGTTGATAATAGCAGGTCTTTCAATAGTGAGTTCATTATGTATTGAAATTGCTGAAACTTCAGAATGATTTTCCCTGCTAGGAAATGTTTCCTTGCTAGGCAATGAGGAATTGTTGCGCCATTTGCCAGCTGCTGATACTGGCACCGCCTTATCAGCACACTCAGTCTTGGATACCTGATCATTTGAGGTCTCACTACAGCCTACTTTAGAAGACAGATCTAAAGGCTTCTCACTGCAGTCTTTGGTGGGCGTCTGTGTTTCTTGCTGTAATGGAGACTTGGTAGCTTTTTGTTCAGGCTGAGAACTTCGTGAATGTGTAACTGTCTGTTGCAAGCTATCCCCAGATTCTGTTGGTTTTGAATTTTTGCTGTTCGTTGATCGAGCAGGAGAAGCAAATTCACTGCTTAGGCTTAAATAACCATGAGGAAGTGCCATTGAAGGAGAAGGACCAGATAGTCTGGCAAGATGTTTCTGGAATTCAGAAGAGCTCTCTCCAATCTGTGATGAGGAAAGATGAAGCCGGGCAGATGGTTTAGGAGATTGCAACAGTGAAGCAGGATCTGCAGGAATACTACTAGTATTTGCCTTTTCATTAGCTGCAATCCTTGTTTTCTTGCCGCTCGATATTTGATGCGTCAAAATTTGTGGATCAACTTGCAATCTAGGATTTCCTGTCATTATTCCTGACAGGCATTTATCAGGACAATGAACCATAGAAGACATTATGGGTGATGTTGCAGCTGGTGTAATCCTTAGTGGAGAAGGAAGAGATGATGGGATGTGAGGCAAACCGTAGTGTGGAGGTGGTATGTACAAGAAGCGATCACTGTGACTACAAACAGGTGAATAGGAGATGTGTTGTGGTAAGCCATAAGAATTCTGGGAAGGTATCAAGCATGTTTTATACATGTTCATTGAGTATTTGCTTGGCGATTCCACAAATGGATACATCCCTGGTGCTGGACTCTCCATGTATGGGCTAACCCACGGAAGCCGCAAATAACTTGGACCAGTTCCATTCACTGGTGTTTGTTTACCAGCTGAGGATCCTTCTAAACCCAATGGTTCACTTCTCGCACCAGCAGCATTTTGTAGTCCAGGTGGTGATTTGTACAGTGTGCTAAAGCTTTCATGAGGCTTTGTGCAGCCACTGCCATTTTCTAGGGTTTCTGACGGATGTGATTTATAATTCAAATCAGGCATTCTATCAGTCATAAATCCTAGGCTGGTCATTGCAACTGCAGCCTCTTGCTCCTTCTCATTTCTAAGCCCACGTGCAGTAGGATACATAATGCCATTATGATTTCTCAGCTCTTCTTGCATGATCCCACTAGCAGCTCTAAGTCGATCAATTTGTCTCACTGATGTTGCATCCACCTAGACAGGATTACAGAAAGATTAGTTATAAACATCTATTATGTTAATTTGATGTCTTTCTGGTTTGAGTTTGTTTCAGAGTTGTTATTTTAATAAAATGGTAAAATTCATTATCAACTAACATTCATGATTTAAAATAGCAACGATTCTGGACAAATAAAACAGAGTGATACAATACCATTGCAAAAAGCTACATCACACACCTTGGCTCTTATAGACTACTCATCAATATAATATTACTGTTTATGGAAGTAAAGTAACTATTTTGGTGATCACAAATTCATTTTCTAAAGAACACTTTCAAGCTGCTATACAGCTGTTTTTGCCTTTGACGTGCTCACTCTTAAGTTGTCAAACATCATTCACAATCATACAATCCCTGCTGATATGTCACTCATCTTTGCTAGCTCAAATTAAAATCATTGCCTGATTCAAAACCAACCTAATGTTTTATCCATTATTGGATCGATCACATCAAATTATAGCATACTTTGATCTCTTGACCCAAAAAAACATTTTTTTTTGCCCCAAGTGACATCACATGTATGCATGGATAAACTTCCTTTATAACTTTTTCAATGTTTGGATCTAATTCCATTTCTTTTTTTAAACTGTAAAATCACCTCCAGCTGTTTGCCAAACATTATTTTGTGGTATAGTCACAAATTCTAGCAGCAGAGTATTGAGAAGATTGAATCTATCTCCGTCAGCATCCACAACAATTTGACTTTTTTTTGCCACTCAGTTCATTCACTCCTCTCTCCATTCACTCAATCTAAACCATGCTATGTAAAACTCAGTTCCTGTTTGATCCTGGTTTGAACTTCAAATAATATTTCATTACCGTGGCTACTTACTCCCAACTCCTCAGTATCCTATATAAAAGAAACTGGGAAAGTTCTCTCACAGACTAGTTAAGCAACAGTCTGACAATCATTCTTATGGAATCATATCTTACAGAAAATGTCCCAGACACCACCATTACTATCCCTGGATATGTACTGTCCCACCTGCGGGACAGACTCAGCAGAGGTGGCAGCACAGCCAGGAGGGTTTTGTCCTGGGAGTTCTTGACATCGACTTCGGACTTCAGGTTAAGCACAGCCAAGGAAACCTCTTATGGTTACCACATACCCATCCTCCTTTGACTGATGAATCAGTACTCCTTCATGTTGAGCAACACTTGGAGGAAGCACTGGAGGATAGCAAGGGCACAAAAGGTACTCTGGGTGGGGGATTTCAATGTCCACCACCAAGGATGGCTCAGCAGCAGTGTTACTGATCGAGCTGGTCAGGTCCTAAAGGATATAACTGCTAGATTGTGTCTGCAGCAGGTGGGAAAGGAACTAACAAGAGGAAAAAAACATACTTGACCTCAACCATACTAATCTGCAGGCTGCAGAAGTGACCACCGCACTGTCCTTGTGGAGTTGAAGCCCTGCCTTCACATTGAGAATAACCTCCATCGTATTGTGTAGCACTATCATGCTAAATGGGACAGACTTCGAACGGATCTGGCAGCTCAAGACTGGGCATCCATGCTGTGGGCCATCAACAGCAGCAGAACTGTACTCCAGCACAATCTACAATCTCATGGCCTGGCAATATCCCCCACACAACCATTACCATCAAGCCAGGGGATCAACCCTGGTTCAATGGAGAGTGCAGGGGGATGCCAAGAGCAGCATCTAGCATACCTAAAAATGACGTGTCAACCTGGTGAAGCTACCAAACAGGACTATTTGCACACCAAACAGCATAAGCAGCATAAGTGATAGACAGAGCTAAGTGACCCCACAACCAACAAATCAGACCTAAGCTTTGGGGTCCTTCCACATCCAGTCGAGTACGGTGGTGGACAATTAAACAACACACTGGAGGAGGGAGCTCCACAAATATCCCTGTCTTCAATGATGGAGGAGCCCAGCACATCAGCGCAAAAGGTAAGTCTGAAGCACTCACAACAATCGTCATTCAGAAGTGTTGGGTGGATGATCCATCTCGTGCTCCTCTAGTGGTCCCCAGCATCACAGATACCAATCTCCAGCCAATTCAATTCGCTCCACGTAATATTAAGAAATGGCTGGAGACACTGGATATTGCAAAGGCAATGGGCCCTGATAACATTCCGGTAATAGTATTGAAGACGTGTGCTCCAGAACTTGCCACTCCCCTAGCCAAGTTCTTCCAGTACAGTTACAACACTGGCATCTACCCGACAATGTGGATAATTGTCCAGGTATGTCCTGCACACAAAATGCAGGACAAATCCAAACCCAGCCAATTACCACCCAGTCTAATCTCCATCATCAGTAAAGTGATGGAAGGTACTATCCACGGTGCTATCAAGCAGCACTGCTCAGTGACACCCAGTTTGGGTTTCGCCAGGGTCACTCGGCTCCCGATCTCATCACAGCCTTGGTTCAAACATGGACAAAAGAGCTGAATTCTAGAGATGAGGGGAGAGTAACAGCCCTTGACATCAAGGCCGCATTTGACCAAGTACGGCATCATGGAGCCCTGGCAAAACTGGAATCAATGGGTATCGGGGGCAAACACTCCAAAACTTAGAGTTATACCTGGCACAAAGGAAGATGGTTGTAGTTGCGAAGGGTCAGTCATCTCAGCTCCAGGATATCTCTGCAGGAGTCCCTCAGGGTAGTGTCCTAGGCCCAGCAATCTTCAGCTGCTTCATCAACGACTTTCCCTCTGTCACAAGGTCAGAAGTGGGGATGCTTGCCAATGACTGCACAGTGGTCAGCACCAGTCGTGACTCCTCAGATACTGAAGCAGTCCATGCTCAAAGGCAACAAGATCTGGATAATATCCAGACTTGGGTAGGCAAGTGGCAAGTAACATTTGTACCACACAAATGCCAGACAATGACCATCACCAATAAGAGACACTCTTAACCACCATTCCTTGAAATTCAGCTGTACTACCATCACTGAATCCCCCACTGTCAACATGCTTGGGATTACCATTGACCAGAAATTCAACTGGACTCACCATATAAACACAATGGCTACAGGGCAGGTCAGAGACGAGGGAGACTATGGTAAGTAACTCACCTCCTTATACCCTAAAGTTTATCCACCATTTACAAATCACAAGTCAGGAGTGTGATGGAATACTCCCCACGTGCCTGGATGGGTGCAGCTACAACAGTATTCAAGAAGCTCGACACTATCCAGGACAAAGCAACCCGCTTGATTGGCACCACATCTACAAACATTCTATCCCTCCACCACCGTCACTCATTAACAGCAGTGTGTACTATCTACAAGATGCACCACAGAAATTCGATAAAGATCCTGAGACAGCACCTTCCAAACCCACGACCACTTCTGTCTCAAGGAGGTAAGGGCAGCAAGTATTTGGGAACACCACCACCTGCAAGTTCCCCTCCAAGCCACTCACCACCCTGACTTGGATACCACCGTTCCTTCATAGTCGTTGGGTCAAAATCCTGGAATTCCCTCCCTACGGGCATTGTGGGTCAACCCACAGCAAGTGGACTGCAGCGATTTAAGAAGGCAGCTCACCATCACCTTCTCAAAGGGCAAATGGGGATGGGTTATCAATGCTGGCCAGCAGTGAATACTAGAATCTGTTCAAAGTTTAAACATCCAATAACTGTTCAACATGAAATTTGCTCTTCCAAAAATCCATCTTTGCTTGCAACAGTGGTTCAGTCTCCCATTTGCATTTATTTCAAATTGTTATCACTTACAAATTCCTCCATGGCTCACAAGATTTTAATTTGATCAATTCTTCAACACTTGTCCCACACATCTTTTACCTCTGCCGCTGTGCACCCTATTGTCTTCTGCACTATCTTTGTTGTCAAATCTTCAGCTGCTTCAGTCACATTCAGTCAATGTTCTATACTGCATTCCACTTTTTTCCTAATTTTCAATTGCCAAACTTTTTCTCATTTTTCCCAATCTTTTCCTCCATAGTTCATTATCTAGTTTGCCCCATTGGGTTGGCATGTTGGCTCAGTGGTTAGCACTGCTGCCTCACAGCACCAAGGTCCCAGGTTCGATTCCAGCCTTGGGTGACTGTCTGTGTGGAGTTTGCACATTCTCCCTGTGTCTGCGTGGGTTTCCTCTGGGTGCTCTGGTTTCCTCTTACAGTCCAAAGGTGTACGAGTCAGGTGAATTGGCCATACTAAATTGCCCGTAGTGTTAGGTGCATTAGTTGGAGGGAAATGGGTCTGGGTGGGTTACTCTTCAGAGGGTCGGTGTGGACTAGTTGCGCTGAAAGGCCTGTTTCCACACTGTAGGGAATCTAATCTGTCGCTCTAGCTGTCTATGTTTCTGACACACTTGGGATTTTAAAAAAATTATACATACAATGACTTGGTGTTTATAATAGTAATGATAGCAAAATTGCTGGCATTCGCCATCATTACCTGATAGCCTTACTATAAACATCTTTGTACTTCACCGTGTTCAATGACATTTAATTGGGTCTTTAACTGTTTGTGCTCATTTCATAGTTCCCTTTCTCATGGGCAATTAGGGATGGAAAGTAAATGTTGGCTTTGTCAGCAATATTCATCACATGAACAAATAAAACACATTTGAAATCACCTCAAATTTCTTGATCACGAAACAAGTTTTTGAAATAAAATATTTTTGACAGTCATTACTTCACTGCCAGAAAAGATGAGGAAGCAGGTTTGTTAGTTTTCTGATGGGAACTGGATCGGCACTTCAAATAAAATCAGTGCACTTAGAGTCATAGATATGTACAGCATGGAAACAGACCCTTTGGCCCAACTTGTCCATGCTGACTAGATATCCTAAACTAACCAAGTCCCGTTTGCCAGGACTTGGCCCATCTCTCTCTAAACTTTTCCTATTCATATATGTATCCAGATGCCTTGTTACATACTGATTTGCTTCATGAATGAATACTTCAATGTGACTGAATCCTGCTTCATGATATGAAAGCTGATAGATGCTTGGACATCCGTTTGACCTGATGCCTTGGGTTCATACTGACATTAAGAAGGTGGAAAGATACATCACACTTATTACTATTTCTTTTTGGGTTGCTTTCTGCAACGTCAGCAGGAAACATTATCAGATCGATTAAGTGTTGTTGCTGTCTATAACAAAAATGATTCTATCTCCTGTGCATATGCAGTATGACTTTCAAGCTGCAAGGTCTGTGGAAATGAGCTATCCAATTAATTGATAATCTACACTTCAGGTTGGACAGTATCACAGAAGTGGTTTAGATGGTGACATTTCCGTGAACCTAGCCGCTCAGTGCAAAAAAGAAATCTGACAGGGTAAGTACAACACAGAACTTGCAAACTTCATTTCACAGACTGAGACAGGAAACTGAAGTTCAAACTAAGAACCTGAACAGTAATTATCCAGAGGAATTGACTGAAGATTCAGAAAAGCTTAAGTTCAAATCTCACCAAGAACATTTGTGCTATTCAAAAGACAAACAAATAAATCTGGAATTTTAAAAAAATTGAAATCTACTAAAGAAAGTGACATGAAACCGTGGGATCATCACAAAAATCAAACTGATTCAATAATGTCCTTTAGAACAGAAAAGCTTTCACCTGACCCAGTATGGTCTACAAGGGTCATAATTATATCTGTGGTAACTCAAAATATCTATCCCATTGCTCTGCTACTTCTGAAGTTAATTTTCCTATAAGTATTTACAATACAGAAAATCAAATATGTTTCTATCATCCTTTCAGGCAATGTAATTCTATTTATTATCACTTATTGTACAAAAGATAATACCTACATAGCTTCTCTTGTTCTTTTGTCATTGCCATAAATGTGTGTCCTTTTGTTACAGATTGTTCTGTCATTGGAAAACTTATTATTATTTACTCTAATAGTGGCACAGTGGTTAGCACTGCTGCCTCACAGCGCCTGTAGACCCGGGTTCAATTCCCGACTCAGGCGACTGACTGTGTGGAGTTTGCACGTTCTCCCCGTGTCTGCGTGGGTTTCCTCCGGGTGCTCCGGTTTCCTCCCACAGTCCAAAGATGTGCGGGTCAGGTGAATTGGCCATGCTAAATTGCCCGTAGTGTTAGGTAAGGGGTAAATGTAGGGGTATGGGTGGGTTGCGCTTCGGCGGGTCGGTGTGGACTTGTTGGGCCGAAGGGCCTGTTTCCACACTGTAAGTCTAATCTAATCTAATCTAATCTAATCATACTCTTCATAATTTTGAACATCTCCATTAATGCTTCCCTTAGCTTTACCTGTTCTAAAGAGAACACTCTGGCTTCAATCGTCTCTCCACGTAACCAAATTCCTCATCTCTGGTAACATTTTAATAAACTTACTTTGAACCCTCTCCAAATCTTCACGTTCTTCCTGAAACTCAGTATTGAGAACTTGCAAAATATTCCAGCTGGGCTTAACCAACACTGTAGAAAAGTTTAGGCAACTTCCTTACCCTTTCATTCTAATGCCTTTTGAAGAGTTAAGATTTAAGTGTTAAGAGTCATCTGAACTTACCTGGTCACCTTTAAAACGTGTGCATGGATATTCCCAGGCCTCTCTGTTCCCATTCCATTCTTCCTACCAAAATGTATCTCCTGACACTTCTCTGCATTAAAGTTACATCTGCTGTATCTAAATTTGAGCAGTCTGTCAATTACTCCTAAAGTCTGTTGCCATCTTTTTAACTTGCCAACGAGTTTTGCTCATCTGTCAAATATTGCTTTAGTCTCAAGATCTTCAATTTTACTAACAAATGGATTGCATAGCACTTTATTAACTGTTTCTTGAAAGTCCATATATACAGCACTATCTTCAGGCATTGCCATTCCACTTTCTTCAGAGTGTCAGCTGGCCTGAGGAGTCAGATCAGTGTTAGGAAAACATTAAATGATGAATCAGGGTTAGTCATGCAGGAGTCGGTTAGGAATATTCTACTCATCTTCAGCACTTTGTATCACTGATTTAGTGACTAAATAATTTAACTTCCTTCATCAATCCATGCTGAAGAATTCTCTGTATTGCTTTGCAAGTTAGTTTCCAACAAGGCCTTACCTGGTAATTAACAAGTCAAGTTTTTTTGTTGAAAAATGGCTCTTCACGGAATCAAAGCCACATGAACCTAAACTAACATATTGCCAACACAAACTTACAAATCTTCGATTTGAGTAGTTAAGTTTAAAAATGAAACAATCTAAAAAAGTCAGATGTTCTAAATATTGGGAAACTACTAGGTACGTACCTGACATTTTTATTGTGGTGAGATAAAGTTTGACAAATTGAAAAACGCAGCAAAAAATATATAGAACTTTATTCTAAATATGAGTAGTTAACTTCATTTGTGCTCTTTGATCTTATTGCACTGAAATAGTAATTCCAAATTCTTACTACAATGTTATTGTTGAATGCAATTTTTCAAACCTTTTTGCTAAATACAGAGGAACCTCGATTATCCGAAGGACACGGGCAGGGTATATTTCATTCGGTTAATCAAATGCTGGATAACAAGCATTGGAACCTTGCAATCTTGCCGGATACTCCGATATTCAGATAATCGAATGCCGATAATCAAGATTTCTCTGTATCATGTGTAGCTGTTCACTTTACAACATTTTGCATACTTCAAGTAGTGGTAGTAATAATGGAGCCTGAATATATATTTAATGTTCATAGAAATGTGTATCTCTCAAGAGAAAACAGCATAAACTTTGAAACGACATTTTAATGCATTCTATTAATTTTTCAAATTTTAAGAGGCATTAAACTATTAAATAAATAAGTTACCTTTGCCATTAAAATAGCAGAGAGAGAAATATGATATTTGCCAAACAGGCATTTGTATGATACCATCATTCAGTAATTTCTAGAATTTAACTTCTAAAATGCTGATCACATGTTGCCTATTAGCAAAAGTCAGAGTCAGACAGCACAGAAACAGACCCTACAGTCCAACTTGTCTGTGCCAACCAGACAATCTAAATCTAGTAGCTGTAATTGTACCTGGCTCCCTCTCGCAGCTCGTTCCATACACGCACCACCCTCTGCATTAAAACATTACCACACAGGTCTATTTTGTGTCTTTCCCCTCTCAAAAGTGAACGCTTGTGTTTTGGAATTCTCAATTAGTGAAAACTAAATTAACTTATAATTTAAATTATTAATTCAGATTTGACTAAGATAGCATTGTTATTATTAGGGCTTTACAAAGAAAATGAAATGAGAATGAGATGTGTAAGCTTACCACACCCAAGTTGTGGGTCATGTGATTGTCATCCCTGATCCCAAACCGCTTCATGCTTTTCTGTGTTTCACCATCACTTACAGAGACTTTCCTGCTGTGAAACAAATTCAAAGTTAATAGAGTTTTCTATCTTGTTCGAGACATACCATCTTAAATTGACTATTACATTTCATAACTGTTGACTACTTTTAAAACAAAGGTCTGACACAATTATGACTACTTCTCCAAGTGAATCTTAAGCTGCGCACACAGAGAAACCCAGGCATACACAATGGTTTTGAAATGATCTTATCTTAGGATTTCACCAGCACTTTTCCATTCAATAGGTATTTCTCCAATTGCATGTTAAGCATTTGGTTTCATCTTTCCTACAGTGTTTGAATACTTAAAAGATATTCCATATTATTGCAAAAACGTTCAATCTTTTCATATAAACAGGAGATGACATGCAATTATTTACGAGGGAAAAAAAAACATCTAAAACACTATGCCTTTAAAATAATGTTAGGGGTCAGGCCAACATCTTGTTTCCACTTTACTAAGGAAATTTCTTCAGGGGTTCACCTAACAGACCTTCAGCAAACACCATCATATGTCACATTTTCTGTGACTTCTGCACTTGAAGTGGATCATACTCTCAGTTCTTTCTTTTCTGCAGGAAGAAAAGATTTGAGGCAAGCAATAGCAAGACCATAAGACAGTAACAAAGTAATAATTTTTTGAAAGAAAATGAGAAGTAACAGAGAGATCAGAGAAACAACAGGGGATAGAATCTGAGAGTTGGGAAACGAAAGTTGGATTTCAAGGAACAAGGTCATGCATGCAGTAACTGAACGGATTTAACACCAAAGTGTAACACCAAAGCAACATGTTCAATTCCCACACTGGCTGAGATTACCTTGAAAGACTCTCCTTCTCAATCTCTTCCCTCACCTGAAGCATGGCAACCCTCAGCTTAAACCCCCATCAGTCGTCTCTCTTTAATGAAAGAACAGCTTATGGTCTGCTAGGACAATGACAACTTTGTTTTTTATATTCAACTAGTGCAAATAATTTAGCTAATGTTTGAGGCCCTATTCTTTCAAGACAACTAGAAGCAAAACACAAACGTGTTATCCTCCTATTTGGACAAAAGGATAAACACTTAGAAAAAAACATGCTCCTGTTCCAGATAACCACTTCAAAATATATTTGAGATTAACATTCTACATCCTGACACATGGAGTAGTTAATGTCCAGGGTCAATGAATCGCATACTTTTGTGTTAAATACTAACAACATCCACATTTGGCATATCATACCTCATCAAGCTGAAAAATACTGGTGGTACTAGTATTCAAATTGTTTTTATTTCATGATGTAAATCTTCAAGAAATAAATATTCATGATAGCAACAGTAATACAGAGAAACGACAATTATCCTAATGAGATGGGCGGGCACTATTTCGTTTGGATAACTGATTATTTGGTTAATCTATTCAACACCTTTTCTCTGGGGCTTGAAGTTTTCTATTAAGTCTGCTGCCCGTTCAGGATACTAGCAGCAGCACAACGGGCGCCTGCCCCCAACACCGCCACCCGTCCCACCCCCCCAAACCTCGCCCACCCCCTACGCAACCCTGCTCTGGGGCAGCTGGACTGGACATCAATAACAAGGCTGCTGCTGCTACTGCTACTGCTGTTTGTGGTGGTTTGGGAGGGGGGGGGGGGTTGAGTCTCCAAATAGCGCGTGTGACACACACACACAACTTTTTACTGCAACATTTTGACAGGTTCCACCTTTGCCCTGTACAGGAAAATATTAGAGAGAATATCTGGGGAAGGGGGGGGTTTAAGGGTATATGCCTGAGGAGAACTCCAGAGAGAGTGTGGGAAAAGAGAGAGAGGGTGGGAAGTCAGTCATTTAGAGACAGTGCCTGCACTCCCATCAGTCCAGGACAGTTCTCGGCTGGACTTTTAATCACTGTAAACAAAAGACATGATTAGTGTTGGACACACATCTTTGATGTAATATTTTTGTTGGGATCTCGAGATCACCTTCGGAAAATCTGATTTTCAGATAGTTGGTATTCGGATAATTGGGGTTCCCCTGTATATACTTTTGGAGTACTAGCTCCTCTAAGAAAATGCACTTAACAGCCAGGTGATCAGTAACAAACACTGAAGCTGGTTATCTCAGATATGTTCATTGAGTTGAGCCATCACTACTTGAATCTAATCAGAGAGTTGACAATTTGGACAATGGTCCCATAATTCAAATATTCCTCAGCCAACTGGGATAGTTAGAAAGTTGGTATGGTGGACTGAATGGGTGTTACATTTGGTGACAAATGGGACATCTATCTGGAGCGATATTTTTGGTGAGATAAAGGCAATATTCTATTATTTTGAAAGTTTAGCAATGAAGTTGACAAATGTTGAAAATTATAAAAATCAAATAACCAAATGCATTAACAATTCATTTATTCATCAAAAACTGACAGAAGTAAAGATGTTGGTGATTAAAAATATAACAATAGCATAGAAACTACAGGTACACATATTAGTCTGCACGATGGTGATACATAGTCCCTACAACTCATGTCTGGATCAATGTAGCTTAGAGACCGGGCAGATCCTACTCATTTGTGGAAACAATTTTGGTACAAATGGAACAAAACATATCATATATGAAAGCATATGGTAAACTGTTTGCACTAAAAGTATCATTGTGTTTCATTTTTATATGTTTAATTTATTTAACACTACAATCGTAATTTCCTTCACATACCAAATAATGGCGAAAAATCCACCAGTAGCACAAAGTAATTTCAGGATATATCTAAACTAGACTGTGCCAAACTAGCTTCACAAATTACATGCTAGGTGATTACAATCAAAGTCTTGTAGATATGTTCTCAAGCAAAATGTAAATCTCTTTGAGATTCTATCAGCTCTTAATGAGATTGAAATAAATTATGCTTGTCAAGTTAGAATTTCTTATCATCTTAGCACTTTGCCTGAACCTTTTGCACAATTCATCTGCGCTGAAGAGGAATTCCTCAATATATGATAGTCAGCATGCAAATCAGCTGAATGCAAAGAAACAAAGCCAAATTTCTACAGATTCTTATCTAAAACTTTGTTCCACATTCACAAGCAGTTGTTGTTTCATTCCAACAAACAACTAAATAACACAATTTTTACAAATGTTATTAATTCAGCTTTGAAGAGAAAGCTAATCATGTAATCCTACACTATAAACTAAGATGCCTAAGCATGAAATTTAGTTAACACTCTTCTATTTTATGCAAGTAAACAAAATCAATTGTGTGTGTGTGTAGGAGTTGCAGTTATAGCAATTATCGTGGGAACTTTGTGGTAATAATGATAACTACACCCTTCTTTGATAACAAGGACTTGTCGCGGATGAGTCTGTGTCTTAATGGCCAGAGCTTAGCAATCACCGGCAAAGTAATGCCACACATTGCTGACCTTGAAGTCAATTTCCCATTAAGATCTAACATGTTCTGTGGCATAGATTTCACTTTTCCCAGGCCTCATTTCATCTGGCACAAGCCACAAGGATCTCTGACATCAAATAACGGTGAGTTTCTCAAACAGGAACCACAGAAGAATCTTTTAGGTAGCAAACCAGGAAGGTATATACAATATCAAGGTTGGTGTTTTTCATAAGGAATGGATTGTTTTCTTTACTCATTTGTGGGATGCATGTTGTTAACTATGTCATCTTTTCTTGCCCATTCCTAACTGCCTTGCAAAGGTGTTGGTGGATAACACAAAAACATGGAATTAAGGTACGTGCTGAAATATCAAACTTTTCAATTAAAAAAATTAAAATCTTATTAACTTTTTAGGATGGAATGTAAAGATTTGCAATCCACAAATTAAATTAGTTTTTCAGGGTCAGAAGGTTGCTTAGCCAGAATTATGTGCAGTTTTTAGATTAGACAGCGTGGAAACAGGTCCTTCAGCCCAACAAGTCCACACTGACTGTCCAAAGAACAACCCACCCAGTCCCATTCCCCTACATTTACCCCTGACTAATGCACCTAGTACTACTGGCAATTTAGCATGGCCAATTCACCTAACTTGTACATCTTTGGAATGTGAGAGGAAACCGGAGCACTTGGAGGAAACCTACGCAGACACAGAGAGAATGTGCAAACTGCACACAGACAGTTGCCCTAGGCAGGAATTGAACCCAAGTCCCTGGTGCTGTGAGGCAGCAGTGCTAACCACTGAGCCACCATGCCACCTATTAATGAATAACTTACACCTGGGCCCAAGTGAATCTATTTAAGGCTTTTGTTTTGAGAATAATAATAGTGTAAGAAGCAAAACATCACACAAATTCACTGATTTTTGATTGATTTCCATTTACATGGACTTCAGCTGCACACCATGTGGGTACACATGGAATGACAGAGTAACACCTGCATTTCTTTATTTAACCGCACATATATGGACACGAAAAAAGTATTATCAATTCCACAAAGTAAAAACAGCAAATGTGGTCAGATTCACGATCATTACAATGCAAAATTCAGGCCAAAACGTAGTTTTACTTAGAGTCATATAAAAATGTAACTCATCTTACCCATCTTCATTAATTCCACACATACGGACCCGATCAGTACTCATCCAGCTGTGAAGGTTGCCATACAGGGGCGTCGCAGACAGCATGGCGTCTTTTTGATTGATGCCTCCCTTCTCCGCAATTTTATTCTTCAATAAAAAAAAATTCTTTTTAAATGTATAAATCTATATCAAACACCCTTATTTAATGTATATATACAACTTAAAATATTTCCATTGTGGTAAATCTATACACCTTTGGAGCACTGCAATCAGTTATGAAATGCTCCAATTGTATTCAATTACATTCACAATTTCAGACTAGAAAAGTTAAAAAAGTTATAAAATATCATTAGTAAGTCAGGATTAAAACAATAATAACCAATAACAAATCCTTGTACTATTACAGTAGAAATGATAAATAATGCAGGTTATTCTATGTTCAGAGTCCTTAGAACGAAGTTCCAATACTAGTGATCACAGACCTCAAAGCTTTAATTAATATTATTGTTACAAACAGCAATGTTTTCATTTGTGTAAAGTAAGTCATCATTAATTATTTTTAACCTACAAAAATCCATATTACAGTTCCCAGTCAATATCATGTTAAATTCTTTCACAGGAATGTGATGAGGAATACGTTCACAAGTACATGTTATAGCTTTCCCACAAGTCAGCATCAGATGCACACAATCATTCAAAATGTGTACTCATGCTCGTCACCACATGTGTGGCAATAACCACCATACTTCCTCTCTGCTGAAGCAAAGGAAGCAGCCTGCTAAAGTTCACTACACACATACACCCTAATTTCAGACGTTTAATATATTGGTTCTAATCACATATATGAAAACAAAACACATCATATGAGTACGAGGCTAATAATTTGTGAAATTAAGAGTATTATTCAATAAAAACTTAATCAAGCATGATTTATGCAATATTGTCACATTTCAGAAACAGTAGTCAATGACCTCATTGCATGATTCCCAGAATAGATTTTTGTAGATTTCGCCCACAGCCACCAGCATGTTGTAGAGCAATTGTAATGAGTAACTCCATTTAATTTTTATACTCCTTGAACTGGAAACCTCAAGTCTCTTCTTAATCTTGAGATTGTTGAGTTCATTGTCATTTCACTAAGAATTGTATCGTCAGCAAAAGCCTAGGATCCAACATGAAGCCCTTATATGCTCACATGAATGTTCCACAGACAGAATAACAGGACTTCCGGCATTTCTACAAGTCACATCTCGAGGTGGTGAAATTAGAAGTAATAAGCCATATCAGGGATGAAACCTGGGACCTTACGGGAAATATAGCTGAGATTTACAATTAATAGTGTTCTTACAACACCAGACTTTGGAGAAGTTATTGTTTTTCCAAATTAAGAGCTAGAAAGAACTATGACTTCAGAGAAACAATCTTCTAGTTTAGCAACTTGAGCAGACTTTTTGAATCCTTTGAAGGATGTCAAGTAAAATGATGTGACTATGTTAAATCTGCCCTGGACATGTTTATCCCATTGATGACAGCTTTTCATCCTTGCACTTGAAAAGCTTTTCCCAGAGAGTATGATAATATCACCGATAAAGCAAATGCTATGACATTGCTCCTGACAAAATTTTACATTAATCACAATATTCTGACCATGGACAACCATTCTGCAGTAGATGTTTTAAACATAATGCAAATGCAAATTTCTGAACATAGGTCATAAGAGTTTTTACAGCATGGAAACAATTCCTTTTGGGCCATCTTGTCCATGCTGGTCAAACTCTCACCTGTTCTAATCTCATTTCCCAGCACCTGGTCTGTAGTCTTATATGTTATGATGTTTCAAGTGTTCATCTAAATGATTTTTAAGTATCTTGAGGAGTCCTGCCTCTACCATCCTTTTAGGCAGCGAATTCCAGATACCCACAAACATTTTTTCCTCAAACCCTCTTATCAATAAATTTTGTCACTGCTGAGGATATGAGTCAACAACTAAACGATTGCAATCTTGGGTTAAAAATCTAAGACCTCAAATGCTCAAAGGACTTTTAAACTGCATAATCTTTGCTCTTCTTGTCTGCAGTAGACAACCTGTGTTCTTAAAGCTATTCACCTGTGTTTGTGTATGTATATATGATGCTCATATTTTTTATGATTTTCAGAATTAGCAAGTAATAGAATTTCTCTTTCTTTCACTCAAGAAAACCTTGTAAGTGGATCCTTAATTAGAACTAGTATTCCATTTAAATTGAAGTGTGATAGCTGTAGACTTAAGAGAATAAAACTATTGCTGCAATCGACTGAGAGGGGGATTAAAAAGAGAGGAGCTAAATTACCACTCCTCACCAGCTCTTAGGTGTATTTACAAAACCACCAATATTTAAAAGTTTGATTAAACTACATCACAATACATAAAACGTCACTGTAACAGAAATGACATGGTTCCTTTCCCTCGTGAAAAAAATGGCTTAGTAAACACTTCTTGAGCAAACCAGACAGCATTTTAAAAATCAGTGAGTTTACAGAAAGGAAGTGAACAAAAATGTTTAGTCACCTCTACTTTTGCAATTATTTTTCACTATTCTATAGTGCTAAAATTAAATATATTTGAACAGTTTTCATAACACCCTACATCTCCAAGTTATATTTATAATTATTTCTCCTACAACAAATTGCATAGGAGTGCAGTCATTATTTCTTTTCTGTAAGCATGTGTTATTTTATACATAGCAAGCTCCTATAAAAAAAAATCAAGTGACCAATTAATTTGGTTTTTGGGATTGAGGAAGGAGCAATAACCAGGACATCAGGAAAACATCTATTTCTCTTCACACAGTGCTATAAAATCCTCTAGCATCCAACTTGAACAGGAATATGAAGCATTACTAGCTAAGTTCTGTTGTGCCATCCAATGTCGTGCTTCATCCTTTTGTCGTCAATCTAATGCAAAAATAATACCAGGTGATTTGCTTCAAAGGTTTATAATGGTGCCCCACTAATGGCTAATCAATGTTTCAAGTACACAATAAAGCTACATAGCAGTGGTTTTACCATGAATAAAAATTTGGGAGTGTCTCAACTTAGGGCAGATGGGTTACGCTCTGACTATTTGATTTGTCCAATTAATCATTGCTGTAGAACATTCTGAAAGCTCCTATTGCTGGCAGGGATGGGTGGAAATAAGTTGGCTGGTGCACATTGCATGAAAGAAAAAAAAAATCCAGCAATTGTTGTCTCATTGCACTTTGTACTACAGGCAGTTTGAAAAACAGAATCAGTGCTAAACAAAAAAAGACTGCCGATGCTGAAAATCAGAAACAAAATTGCTGGAAAAACTCAGCAGGTCTGGTAGCATCTGTGGAGAGAAAGCAGAATTAATGTTTTGGGTCCAGTGACCCTTCTTTAGAACAGGATCAATGCTGTCACTTCCCCTGTCACAGCAAATATGTAACCTCTCTCACCAAATTGACAGACTTTAAATAATAAGAACGAAGCAACAGGTCATTCACATTATTTCCCCAGATGTAGCTTTGATCATTGTGCAACTATACAGAGAGAACTAGCGATTTGGATACAGAACTGGCTCGAAGGTAGAAGACAGAGGATGATGCTGAAGGTTTGCTTTTCAGACTGGAGGTCTGCGACGAGTGGAGTGCCACAAGATCGGTGATGGGTCCATTGCTTTTTGTCATTTACATAAATGATTTGGAGGTGAACATAGGAGGTATAGTTAGTAAGTTTGCAGATGACACCAAAATTGGAGGTGTAGTGGACAGCAAAGAAGGTTATCTTAGAGTACAACAGGATTAGAGTACAAATGGGCCATTAGGCTGAGGAGTGACAGATGGAGTTTAATATAGATAAATGTGAGGTCCTGCAATTTGGAAAGTCAAACCAGAGCAGAATTTATACATTTAGTGGTAAGTTCCTGGGGAGTATTTATGAACAAAGAGACCTTGAAATGCAGGTTCATAATCCCTTGAAAGTGGAGTCACAGGTAGATAGGATAGTGAAGATGGCGTTAGGTATGCTTTCCTTTATTGGTTAGAACATTGAGTACAGGAGTTGAGAAGTCATATTGTGGCTGTACATGACATTGGTTAGGACACTGTTGGAATATTGCATGCAATTCTGGTCTCCTTCCTATCGGAAGGATGTTGTGAAACTTGAAAGGGTTCAGAAAAGATTTACAAGGATGTTGCCATTGTTGGAGGATTTGAGCTAGAGGGAGAGGCTGAATAGGCTGGGGCTGTTTCCCCTGGAACATCGAAAGTTGAGGAATGATCTTATAGAGGTTTATAAGATCATGAGGGGCATGGATAGGATAAATACACACAGTCTTTTCCCTTGGGGTGGGGGAGTCCAGAACTAGAGGCATAGGTTTAGGGTGAGAGGGGAAAGATTTAAAAAAGGACCTAAGGGACAACTTTTCACACAGATGGTGGCGTGTGTAAGGAATGAGCTGCTAGAGGAAGTGGTGGAGGCTAGTACAATTACAATATTCAAAAGGCATTTGGATGGGTGCATGACTAGGAAGGGTTAGAGGGATATGGTCCAAGTGCGGGCAAATGGGACTAGATTAGGTTAGGATATCTGGTCGGCGTGGATGGGGAAGTGCTTATGCCCGAAACGTCAATTCTCCTGCTCCTTCGATGCTGCCTAACCTGCTGCGCTTTCCCAGCAACACGTTTTTCAGCTCTGATCTCCAGCATCTGCAGTCCTCACTTTCTCTGGGTTGGACCTAAGGGTCTGTTTCCACACCGTACACTTCTGTGCCTCTATGACTCTATTTAAAATTATCTTTCACCCAAGCTCAAATTTGAGTGGGCCAAAGCTATGGTAAGCCATCCATAGTTACGTCCTTGCAATATAAAACTGTTACACTTCTACTATTGATCATTGGTATTTTTTATATATTAGTTGCAACATCCTGGTTCAAAGATGGATAAATTATAATTATGAATGAGCAGCTTACTGGATGCATTAAGCTAGAACCAAAAAATGGCTTGGCCACGATGCTTCTGTGTAGGGGAGCCTGACAGCCCTCATCATTAAATGAATAAAAAGTCGCCGGTGTGAAGTACAGAGTGACCATTGTCTGACATTATGGGTGGGATTTTCCTTTCTTTGCTCGGTGTTGAACTGGGTGTCTTTAATAGATCCTTCTGCCCCACCAATGAAAGCATGTTCCGATTTGGCAGTTAAGTCTTAAATGGAAACATAACAGGTTCCATAACTGAGAATTCCACCCTTCCTGAAGTGGCCAACCATTGTGAGTGACAGTCCCTGAGATCTGCAGGAAAGTTGGAGATACAGGGAGCTCAGTGGCAACTCCAGAGTCTATCAGCAACCATGCTCCTGCACCCTATCTTCAATCCTCATCCATGCCTGCAATTCACAGATTGGGACAAATGGAGCCTAGTCCCCCACACCCAGCCAGAAGACCGATTTTCCAGTTGAAAAGGCAGCCATTTTCCTCATCTGTCGGCAAGGGTGGGTAATCATGATAGTGGTGGCAGATTTTTTAAGTGGTCATTAATTGTCTATTTAAGGCCATACTTACTGGCCAGTCAAGGCAGTTGACCATGCACCCGGCTGTTCAGAATTTAATTGCTGGGGTAGCTGATATCTCTCTGGTGCTAATCCACCCAATTATTTGCTCCTCTACCACCTTCTCCACTACTTCTCAGGAGAAAATCATGTCCCATATTCGAGAGAAGGAGTTGGTACCATCCAAACAGTATAGTTATATAGATATTTCATGATGCTTTTAGGAAATGCATCCTCCACTTATTAATATGACAGCAAATAAGGACAAGGTTGCCTATATAGGTGCCAAGAACAAACTAAGTGGTTATCACCACCACGAGGTCACACTGCTGATAATATATGCACCACTATTAGATAAGATTCCATCCTTTTTTCCCTATCTTAGCTCTCAACCAGCCTGTGCAGAGCAGACCAGCAATACAATTTCTCTTTCACTGGCCATTTGGGACCCTCTGCAGCAATTGTGCAAGATATGGTCAGCCGAAATAAAATTGGAACCTGCAACTCAAAAGCAATTTACATGACTTTGAAATCCACCCGTGGCATAAATTGAGACTAACTGCACAGCACTGACAAGCAATAGCAATATTGTAGAACGGCTTCATGAAACACAGATCTGACAGGGAGGGGTTACTGAACTTGACAGTGTGAGGGAACTGAAAATTTATTTACAATTATTAATCTAGTCTGCTCCAGGGATCTTGTATTTTAACAGTGCGTGGTACTTAAGCTCCTCCACACTGTCAAAGTACCTCTAATTAGCCCCCCCCCCGATGATCCCAACAACATTGATTTCAACTTGTATTGAAATATCAACAGAGATTGACAAACAAGTAAAAATATGTTGAAATAAAACTCTCTGTGACAAATACATCCTCCTTAAAATCAAGTTTTGCACAAACATGAAATAGAGGTGAAAGAACAAAGTAGACAGATTCTAAATTCTAAAGGAGAAAGTGAGGACTGCAGATCTGAGTCGAGATTCCTGAAGAAGAGCTTATGCCTGAAATGTCAATTCTCCTGCTCCTCGGATGTTGCCTGACCTGCTGTGCTTTTCCTGCACGACATTCTAGATTCTAAATTCTCAGTAAGCCTCTCAGACTTAAAACTCTTTACTCAACAAAATATGAAAATACTTGCTGCGGGTCACATGCATAACAAATCAAAAAATGTAAACCTGCGTGATGAGGTCCAAGAAGCAAAGCATATTACCTCACAGTTTAGTACTTATTCAGTAACAGAATTCCTATGACTTGGCAAACAAGTGATAGATTACAACAGAAATCTTTGCCTTTTCTTTCACAAATAATATCATGCTTCAAGTTTAGAGTCCCAGAGTTTTATTTTTGCCTTAAGAGCACTGATTGGCATTAAAGATATTAAATTGAATTAGTTGTTTTCAGGACAATTTGAAATTTCATTTTCATAGTTACTGCTGGTAAGTTTTCTTTCACATTTATTTAATAAGCTGAATTTAGATTAGATTAGATTACTTACAGTGTGGAAACAGGCCCTTCGGCCCAACAAGTCCACACTGACCCGCCGAAGCGTAACCCACCCATACCCCTACATTTACCCTTACCTAACACCATGGGCAATTTAGCATGGCCAATTCACCAATTACTATGTTACCTGTTTCTCCACAATGGTTTAGAAACCAGTCATTCTCTTTGAATTATTAGAATTCTTTCTGCTGTCACAAGGAGTTGAGGTCAAGACATGCGTACAGGCTCAAAAATATGAAGTGTTGATTGTGAACTATGCACACATTTTCAACTTTTCTACAATGTTGCATATAGCACACATTTATCTCTTGGGAGATATTCCATTGGACTATATAATTTCATCTATGTAAGCTGCAACCTGTTTCTTTAGCCATGTTTTCTGACCTGACAGGACGGGGACACTTGTTTCTCTATCAGCTAAAACTGATGACATGGCTCTTGACTTACTTATGTTCTATCAAGTTAGAATTGGACGAATCACTAATCATCCTTTGGAATGTCACTTGTATTCCTGTTTACCATATTGAGCTCTTTTGCGTGAGTAACCACTGCCTCTTTTGCTGCTCTAAAATTGCACTCTACTTCTGTTTCTTCTGGAAGGAACCTGAAGTTTTACAGATATAGCATTCTTTTGTCATAACTGGGCACTATTAATGTTCCTAAGGTTTTTTGTTCCAAAGTGATGGCGGTTAGTATTTGCTGATTGGTCTGAACTTTGTTTTGCCTTATCACATCTGTCTGCAGAGGGTTTGCAGTAAAAGGCAGATAGGCTCTGTTGGTCCCCTGTACCAATGGTGACCTCCTCCTCTCAGGACTTGCCGTGAATCTTCCTATTTATGCTTCCTGCACAATCTGAATAATTTAGATTAGATTATGATTAGATTCCCTATAGTATGAAAACAGGCCCTTCAGCCCAATAAGTCCAAACCGACCCTCCGAAGAGTAACCCCCCCACACCCATTCCCCATATGTACCCCTGACTAATACACCTAATACTATGGGCAATTTAGCATGGCCAATTCACCTGACCCACACATCTTTGGATTGTGGGAGAAAACCGGAGCACCCGGAGGAAACCAACGCAGACACGGGGAGAACGTGCCAACTCCACACAGATAGTCACCCAAGGCGGGAATTGAACCCGGGTCCCTGGTGCTGTGAGGCAGCAGTGCTAACCACTGAGCCAGCTGCCACCAAACTTTCTCCAAAATCAAATCTTTTATGAAAAGTGGTAATAAATTTCATCAATAATGCCAGCAATTCTTACTAATTTTGATTTCGAGCCTCCGTAGACATTGTTCTCCATTTATGCGTAGAAGTCATTAATAAAATTACCTATAGATGCCCCAGATGTGGAACTCCTCTATCATGACTTTCTATTTCAAGAATTTTACTTGTTCCCTCATTGAAGTAATTATCAAAAGCTGTTCAAATACCTTCAACAGTTTCAGTCCTGCCTTTGATATTTTGGCAATGTACATCAGCTGCAGTCAATCCTGTTGAAATCAGTTACTTGTTCAGTTTGAGTTTAGTATGTAGTTTTTTAAGTAATTCTATATCTTAAGAACTGTTTTCACTAAGATCTCTAATGCTGTGCTCTGTTTTGATTATCTCTGACATTAAATGCTTCAGGTAACATTTCTTTCTCTTTTGCTTAATGTGGTTATTTATTTTTATTTTATTCATGTATAAATTTGCAGGCACCTGAATCTGTTTGCAATTTGATGGGTTTAAGTTTTTAATTTTAATGTTGTTTTAATTCCCTTGGTTTGTAGTCCCTTCAAATTTTTAAAGTCTATTACAACAATACTATGGTGTTTTCTTCCAATAAGCTCTTAAACTCCGTAGTATGGCAAAACTGTAGCTTAAAGTTCTGCTAAATGGTAATACTGTATCTCTGTACTGCTTACTGGGGGCTTCCTGCCAACATGCAATCAAAATGGTGGTTTTCCTGTCTCCTTCAGCCAGAATGGAGTTTTCCTTTTCCTTCATGGGCGAAATGGCCACTTTGCTGCTTTCATTGAATTACTATGTGATTCACATCCCTGTACCAGATTTTCAAATAAACTAGTGTCTGGGGCTTTAAGAAATCTTCTATCAAATCCATGGTAAAAAGTTTGTATCTCCCAAAGTTATCAAAGTCTTTAAATTCTTCTATCTTCTTCAGATAGACTCTGCCTTGCAAATCTTTGATCAACCTGCTCACAATATTCCTGATAATGCAGTCTTTGTTGTAAATTAACTTAATAGTCTTTGACATTTTTTAAGGAGCTATAACTCACAAGCATGCTTGCTACGGCAACCATGCTCATTGTTAATGATAAGTTCTCCTTTCTTTCCTTCCATCTTTGCTAACCTGCCTTTTTGGCCCCTTGCCTGAAGGGATCTTGAACTTTATTCTGCAGCTCCAAAATATTTGTTTCCAAGTCAAACTTTGAATTGAGACTGATCCTGCAGATTCTTCTCTTCTAAGAATTCTAACTGCCAAGTGCGACTAGTCATTTTACTCCTTTCTTACATGAAACTGTGTTTCCTGCATCTCTTAGCAGCTCTAAGATCAAGATCTTAGCCAGAAATTCTGCTTCTGTGACACCATTCCTTCTATGAGCTCAACAGACTCATTCTCTCTAAGCACCTGTAGCAGCTGATTACTGCTTTAGGAAGTCTCAATGTTTCTTAGTGAAAAAAATCAATTTTTTGTATACATTGTTCCCTTGAAGTGATTAAGCAACAATCTCAACGCTGATCACCATATCATACATTATTGTCTTTGGGATACAGAAGTCGAACAGAAGGCTTAGAGTCATAGAGATGTAGAGCATGGAAACAGACCCTTTGGTCCAACCTGTCCATGCCGACCAGAAATCCTAAATTAATCTAGTCCCATTTGCCAACACTTGGCCCATATCCCTCTAAACCCTTCCTATTTATATACCTATCCAGATGCCTTTTAAATATTGTCACTGTACCAGCCTTGACCACTTCCTCTGGCAGTTCATTCCATATGCGCATCACCCACTGCGTGTAAAAGTTGCCCCTTGGGTCCCTTTTAAATCTTCTCCCACCCTAAATCTATGCCCTCTAGGTCTGGACACCTCCACCCACCCAGGGAAAAGACCTTGCTTATTTACCCTAAACATGCACCTTATGATTTTATAAACCTCCACAATGTCACCCCTTGGCCTCCAATGTTTCAGGGAAAACAGCTCCAGCCTATTCAGGACACAGCCTTCTACCTCAAATATACAGACTCTACCACTGACCACAAGAACCCTAAATCCTCCTTTCTAGATATTTATAAATCAACCTGTTCAGATGTATTATGACACACCTCTATAGAAGGTGGAAATTGAACCTAGATCTTCTGGCTGAAAGGCTGGAATATGGAGACCACAGGAGACCTAATCCTGATTGAATCCATACAGCATGGAAGCAGGCCATTAGGAACTTTGAGTCCACACCAACCCATTGAAGGGCAACTAACCTGACCCACACCTCTCCATTTTATCCCTGCATCTTCCATGGCTAATCCACCTAACGTGCACATCATTGGATTGAGAGAGGAAACCAGTGCACTTGGAGGAATCCTTGCAGAACTGGGAAAGTGCACAAACTCCACAAGGTTGTTAATGGTGGAATTGAACCTGGGTCCTCAGCACTGTAAGGTAGCAGTATTGACCACTGAACTACTGTGCCCCCCCAATATACTATGCATAAAAGAAGATCCTTTAATAACAGTGGTAGAGAATAAACAACTAGTGAGTCTTAGCAAGAAGAAGCACTTGTCTGAATCATAAGATGTACTACTTTATGTCCTCATTAGGCACAATCTACATTTACCGGTTAGATATAATTACTGAGTCCATTAGTAGCCAGAGATGACACATATGATCCCATCAGGATCTAGAGTTAGATTCCTTGATTTCTCTATCAAAAGTGGGATGGCATCATCAGAATGGGTTGAGCCCAGAACAATCTCCAACATTAACTCTTTCAGAACTACTACTTTACACAACAATCTGATGAGGTCAGTTGGCAAATTTATTTTGACCCTTAGGCTTTAATCTCTGTTGGAATCACACTCACTTAAAATCACTAAAGAATGTCAGCCCCACTATATTCATACTAAATCTATTTGACCCTGAAAAGATTTCAAAACAACAATCCTAATCAAATCCCAGTTGGATTTTAGGTTGCATGTTATTTTATAATTTAGAGTTTTAAAAAGTTAACAGATTATAGCAAGGTTTTATTACAAGGAATCCGGCTGACTGTTAAACAATTAAAGTATATTTGCACATACTTTTAACAGGAACTCCTCTGCAAAAAAGGATTTTAAAACAATATCCCCTGAAGCAGAATTAACAGTGATTTAAATACAGGATGTTACCCTGCTTTGGTGCTGTATGATTAATATTGCGGACTGCTATTTGCAAATAAAACAGCAGGCAGCAGCATCTTCCATCATATCTATGTAAATTTCAGTACTAGTCATTACAATGAAGAAAATGTAATATTTTAGTCATTGGCTCTGTAATGCTGGATCACTGGTAACGATCCAAACAAAAATAGCATTCAGATATGTAGAATGTGTCAGATTAGTCGGGTATGAGCAAGCTAGGATAGTGCTGGTCAAGACATCATTTGGTTGCTGCTGTGCTCAGCCACTTCTATTTAACTGGGTACTATAGTACCCAGTACTACACAGCAGATTTACTGTGCTTTTTCATCTTTTACTACTTTTCATGTGAACAATTCCATTTTCTCATTTCAATTATTAATATTTTGAAGTATTTACTAAACATTTCTACATTATTCAGATTTGAAAGGCTGATATTCAGTTGCGAGAATCATAAAATACTTTTAAATGTTCATTACAGATTATGGATGTTTACATGGCAAATCCCTGAAGCAAAGGGCATCTACTATAGTCTATGCACATTCTTGGAGTATAATGAAGAGATCGCACAGGAGAAGTTAAGCAGAGAGGCAATCTTGTATATTGTCATAATAGTTTGTTCAATAGAAACACTGGCTGAGACTATTTTCAGATTTAAATTAGTCAATGGAATGTGGCAGATTTATAGGGCTACAGTTTACAAAGTAGGTTGCAACAGTTTACAAAATGGTTGAGAGGAAAGATTACAAAAAAAATAAAAAAGGCAAATTTAAAAAAATAAAATGTTTGAAGTATTTTTAGAGCAGTTCTACGTAATGGAGGTTCACAAGCTTCCTTCCCTCCCATCAAAGGAGAACAACTTGCTACTCTTCTCCTAAGTCCCTACTACCCTCAACATTGAGATCAAAGAGGTGACGGGGTATCAACTGGGGAGAAGATGAGTGTACTCACAACCCAACAGTTCGCATGAAGGTCACACAATTCAATAAAAGTAAGGCTCATATAAAAACAATAGCCCTAGGCAAAGTATTGGACACTAGGCAAAAGTGAGGACTGCAGATGCTGGAGATTAGAGTCAAAAGTGGGGTACTGGAAAAGCACAGGAGGTCAGGCAGCATCCAAGGAGCAGAAAAATTGATGTTTTGGGCAAAAGCTCTTCACCAGGAAGGTACTGGACACTGATATACATCCCAATAAATCACACCTGTAGCAGGAGCAGGCTAAGGGTGAAGAGTCAGAAGAAAATTGAGTAAAGAATATTCACTAGGTGTTAGGGATTAATATGTACAATCACAGATTTAATCAAAAGAAGGTTCCATCATTAAAATCTTACATGAACAGCAATTCATCTTCTTTCATACTACTTTCAACAGTAATATTAAAGTACAAATGAAGTGCTGTTAGTTCCCCAAGTGGTGTCAAGTGTCACTTGGAGAGGTTTTCCCCCTTCAGTATTAATATAACTCAGCACTAAAGTAGCATCATATACTATTGCCCACTTAGTGGCATGAGCATGCCATGTCATATGTTGTTTCACACAATGCAGTTGTTACAGTTTTTCCAACATTGCAGAAGGCACATAACCAAAATTGCAATTTGATAAACTATGCCAGCTCTTGTGCTTCAAATAGAGCACTGTGCAATGTAAAAAGGGAGGATTACAGAAAACTGGAGGCTAACATGGGAAATCTGTTTTCCATCTGTAGCAGCTCCACACACTATCAGTGAAGGATAGTAGCATTACAGTGTGATGTATTTTTAAGTTCATGCAAAAGCACATTGTATGCTCTTGGTAGAATAGTTCTATGCAAAACAAAAGGCAACTTTGAAGCTTTATGACGAAACAATTTTAATTTTAAATGCAGGGAAAAATAAAAATTGTATCAACTTACAATGGACAGACTTGAGTTAGTTGAAGTTATGATGGTCAAAACAAACAATTGTCCGGAGGTGACATGTGCAGAGGAATTTGATAACCTATGTACCCTTTGGTTATAGTGACATGCTGAGCTCTCTAGTTTCTATGCTCCATGAGCTTCTCCTGTTCTAATTACTTCTTCCCTCCCTGCCCCATAAATAGTCACAATCCCTTCTCCCTCATGCATGAATCAAAAGTCCCATTAATATATCAATGCTATTGATTTCAATTATTTCATATGGCAGAAATGCCTGCATTCTTAACACTGTGCAAAACTCCTCCCACATTCATTCATTATTTTTATTCATTCTTGGGACTTGAGTATTACTGACAAGGCCAGCACTGATTATACACTTCTAATGGACCCCTGAGAAGGTGAGTGGTTAGTAATTATTCTACACTTATGCCACTTGTTCTGGGCTCTACCAAAAGTTTCTCCATTAAAAATTCCCAATGTTTACCCTGTGGAATCATTTTATAATTTATAACATAAGACCACACCATAGCTTTCTTCTATCCAAATAAAAATTAATTTTGTTCCATTGTTCCTGATAGATATACATGCACTTAATTCTCTGAACATCTTTGAGAACGTCTGCAATTTCTCCAAACTCATTTTGCTAGCCAAAAGTTAACAAAGTATTTCCAAATGTAACCAACTTTCTATAAAATTCCAGCATTACTCCTTGCTTTTATATTCTATTCCTCTAGAAATAAATCCTAATATTATTATTTTGAACTCTTACCACTTTACCCAGTTGTGCTATTAGTTTTAGCAACATGTTCCCAGGACTCTTTAGTCCTCAACTCCATCTGATTTCTTACCTTCTCAGGAATAAGTGCATTTTGTATTTCTTCTAGCAAAGAAAACTGTCTTATACCATGCCCCATACAAATTAAGTTGTTCTTTACTCACTTACAGTACAGGCCTGCTTATGCCTGCACATTGTGAAAATCTTCCATATTATTTGTCAAAACTGCAATTTGGAGTTGCCTGAAAATTTTAATGCCTTCCAACCAATTTCTCAGTCCTAATTATTTAAACATAAGATAAGCAACATCATGGATCCCTGCAGGTTACAAGTTCCCACTTCAAGCAACATTCCATAACTCCAACCCTGTTTTCTAATTTAATCATCTAATTTAGTAGAAGACTCATCATTCAAACCTCTCCACCTACTGCTGCTCAATTTCTTCACAGAAATTCAATAAGATAGGCTTTGTTAACCATTCTTTTGAAATCCATGTTTATATACATTCTTCATATCTAAATCTTTGAAACGTCTAATTTGCAGTATACTGGATTAGTCCTAATTCCCTTCAAGTTAGGAAATGAATTTGCCGTCCACCGGTTCTCGGGCACTTTTCTAATAATTATTCATATATAAGTTCATAGTGATTTGGCTGTCTTCTCCTTTCAAATATTTGTCCACAATGTTATTTTGTTCTTTCAATTTTACCATAAACTGTATTCCTGCTATCTTAGCCATTTTAACAGCCTTCTTAATGATCCTGACAATACTGAATTCCCCTTTGCTACTTCGTCAGTGAAAAACTAAGGCAAAGTCAACCCATGCTCCATGCTGACCAGTTTCAAAGGGCCGCATGTTATGTCATTGCCCTCTCTCTAGCTTAAGTCTCCACTAAGTGTGCAATATTTAAAATATTTTTAAAAACACCTTTACATTTTTCAACATGGTCTTTTCATAATTCCAATGATACTAACCTTGGGCAATGCAGTAAGTAGTGATGAGAATAATTATAGATTTCAGGAAGACAGACAGCATTGTGCAATAGGCAAAAGCATGGCAAACAAACTTAGATGCAGAGATATTTAAAGTAATACATTTTCAGAGGACTAATATAAAAAGATGTACACCACAAACTGCACCATTTTAAAAAACAGTGAATGAAAATAGAGAATGCTTCAGTGCCTATATATGCAAATCCTTAAACTTGGCATGATAAGATGATTACAAAGGAATGGGTTACAGTGTTTTAGAAACAGTTGAATAGAAACATAAAAGCTAATAAATCATACTAAAACTTTATAAATATCTAGTTATACCATAGCCAGAGTACTGTGGACCAATTTGGTCACTGCATTGCAGGAAAGTTGTAAAAGCCTCAGAGTGGGTACTGAGGAGGTTTACCAGATTTGCCCAGGGATGTGAGAGTTTAATTATGAAGAAAGGTTGGAGCAGGCTAGGACTGCTCTTCTTGGAACAGAAAGGGTTAAGAAGTGACACAAGACAGTTTCAAATGCTGAAACGTTTTGATAGGAGTAGATAGAAGAAAATCACTCATCCACTTTGGTGAGTAAAAAACAAGAGGTCATAGATTCAAAGAAATTGGCAAAGTATCCAGAAGGGAGATGAGAGTAATGTTTTGACTCAATTGTTCAGATCTGTAACAACAGTTCATAAAAAGGTAGTAAAAACCAATTCCATAAATAATTTTAAAAGGAGTTGGACAAGTGTAAGAAGATGGGACTTTTACAGAGGGTTATGGACAAAAAGCGAGGATGAGAGACCAAACAGGATTGCTCCACCAAAGGACAAGCACAGGCATGTCAGGAATATCCTTTAATTTCTGTGCTGTAAGTTTCTACAATTCTCTCTTGGCATTTTTATCTCTTTCTGAAGTTCATTACATATCATTTTATCACCCTTTTCTTGTTCATGTTTTGTAAAGGATACTTCCTTTAGATTCAATTTTATATTTGTCTCTCGAGTGAATATGGAATCTTATTTCTGTTTGCTTTTAATGTACTTCTCTTGAATACTAACAGCTTCTCTTTTAAATACTCCTCACTGTTGTTCCACATCTAAGCATTTGTTTTTTTCTTGGTCACCTCTATCCGTACTCCCTCTGATTTTGATTTTTTAAAAAATCTCACAGTAACGTTCAAGAAGCCCACAGCAACAAGCAGCTGCAACCAGAAAAGAGAAGTGTGACAATGAAGTTCAGATGGTAAGTACATGAAACCAAGAGGATTAGGAAGTACTGCTGGAGGTTGGGGGTGTGTGGGGTGGAGTGGGTGCAGAATGCTGTAAAAGATGTCAGTCTCAACTGAAGAGAATGTAAGGTGGCAAGAGGTGATGCCAAATGAACTGCATGGAGGGAAATGTCTGAACATGAACTGGAAATGAGGTGTGAAAGGTTAATAATATCTCTCTTGTGACAGTACCAAGAATGCAGGGCATTTTAAAATAATGCTATTAACATTTGAGGAATGAAAAATACTATACATAATCCATATTTCTGCAGAAAATAAACAAGTATTGTTAAGTGTTCGAACATTTGATTGAGCTGCAGCTTACATTATGACAGTCCACAGTCCATCCCCTGTAACTGAATACCATAACACTTCCAATTCTCTCATAATGTAGATGTCACTGCTGAAACTATAATTTATTGTCCATCCCTAATTGCCCTGAATTGACTGGTTTGTTAGCCCACTGCACAGTCAACCTCATGACTGTGGATTTGGAGTCACAGGTAAGCCAGACTCAATAAAAGGTGGCAGATTTTCTTCTCTAAGAATTTATTGATTCAGTTAGGATTTTATGACAATCAACAAGAGATTTCTGATATTATTACTATGGCACCATCCCCTCCATGTAAACGTAACATGAGGTTCTTTGAAACTGGTCAGCTTTTCCTCCTTTACTTGGTTGTCAAGAAGGTTGCTGAACTCAGCTGTTGCTCATACCCAAAGTGCTGCTTTATTCTGCAATTGGGACTTTCCTCTGATTCTGTTATTGGGACTTTCTGGCCACGATTAATCAGGAATTCCTGTCAGCAGAACAGTATTTAATATCGGACTGAAGCACAATCAGGCATTGTTGTCAAGACGGGCAGTGACGGGCACATCATGGAAGCATAATTAAATTTATTGGGGAATAACACAGGGGCAGAAGGTAGAGTTTGACTTTGTAAATTAGAGGGGGAAGTGGAAGGGAATAATTGCCCTTGAGAAGAAAGCAGAACTATTGTGGAAGTAACTTTTGGGTAAATAAGAATTTTCCACGTTCTTGTTTTCAATTTTTAAAACAAATCCTCCTAGTCGCAAACATCTAAGGACTATTTGAAATAGTCCATTTTATTAGAGGTTGAAATATTTTTCAGGGAAACACATCATCAGATCTGTTTTGGGTAAATATACTGTGTGGGCAAAGCATTGAAACTGTGCATAAATTCAAATTTTATGTTCAGGTCTTCATAATTCACCATAATTCTGAGCTAGATGAAATGCAGGGACACAGGGCAGGAGCATGGCAAAGTAGTCAGGATGGAAAATGAAGTATTTGGGTGAAACAAGCAAAATTTATTTTTAAGTAGGCCATGTTTGACATTACAGAAACACACTACAAACTTGCATATGATTTCATTAAATGTGACACCACACTATTAGACCATAAGACATGGAAGCAGGAGGTAATTCAACCCATCCAATCTACTCCTTCTTTTAATGAGATCATGGCTAATCTGACAATCCTCATGCCATTTTTCCTTATAATTCTGAATTGCTTACTGAATAAAAATCTGCCTCAGCCTTGACAGTTCTCTGAAAGAAGAGATTCCTCCTTGTCTTGGTCTTAAGTGTAAAACCCTTTGTCTGAGATGATGTCTTCTAATCCTAGACTCTCTCACAATGGAAAAAAAACTCTTTGCATCTACCCTGTCAAATCCTCTAAGAATCTCATACGTTTCAATAAGGTCACATCCAATGAGTACAGACTAAACCTCTCCTCATAAGGCAGTTCGTCCATACCAAGTATCAGCCTAGTGAACCTTCTCAGCATTGCTTCTAATGCTTGTATATCCTTCATTAGGCAAGGGTCCCAAAATTGTTCACATTATTCCAGCAGTAGTCTGACTAGTGCCTTGTGTAGCTTCAGCAAAACTTGCCTACTTCTTTATTCTATTTCCTTTGAAATAAAAGCCAAAAATCCATTTGCCTCCCTCAACACCCACTGAACTTAGATATTAGCTTTTTATGATTCATGAAAAAAAAGGTTTATAAATCCCTCTGCTCTTTGGCTTTCTCCATTTATAGATATTCAGCTCCTCTATTCCTCCTGCTAAGTGGATAACCTCACATTTCCCTATTACATCTGCCAATTCTTCTGCCCACTCAAAAAACAATCCTGTCTACAGCCCTCTGTAGACTTGGTGTCATCCTCACCAATTGCCTTCTCACTTATTTTGTGTTATCCACAAGCATAGCTAGAGTAGATTCACTTTCATCATCCAAGTCATTAATATGTATTGCAAATAACTATGGTTCCAGCAATAATCACTGCGGCACCTCACAGGTTTGGAAGGTGTCATCAACAGTGCTATCAAGCAGCATCGGCTCAGTGACACTCAGGTTGGGTTTCGCCAGCAGCACTCTGCTCCTGACCTCATTACAAACTTGGTTCAAACAAGGACAAAAGAGCTGAATTCCAAAGGTGAGGTGAGGTGAGAATGACAGCCCTTCACATTAAGGCTGCATTCGATCAAATGTGGCATCTAGAACCCATTGATTCCAGTTTTGCAATGGCTATCGAGGCAAACTCTCCAATGGATTCATACCTGACACATAGTAAGATAGCCTTGTTGCTGGAGGTCAGTCATCTCAGCTCCAGGATATCTGTGCAAGAGTTCCTCAAGGTAGTGTCCTCGGCCCAGCCATCTCCAGAAGCTTCATCAATGACTCCCTCCATCATGTGGTAAGAGCAGCAATGTTCGCTAATGATAGTACAATGTTCAGTACAATTCATGAGTCGTCAGATACTGAAGCAACCCATGTTCAAATGCAACAAGATCCAGACAATATCCAGGTTGGATTGACAAGGAGTAAGTAACATTTGCATCACACAAATGCCAGCTATGACCATCCCCAATAAGAGACAACCTAAGCATAGCCTCTTGACATTCAATAATGTGATCATCACTAAATCTTCCATGATCAACATCCTATGGGTTATCATTGACCAGAAACTCAAGTTAAAATGCTGCCTATGTCCCAGCTCCATGTTTTAATTAGCCAATCCTGCAATCATGCTAATATACTACCTCCAACACCATGGGTTCTTATCTTAAGTAATCTAGTGTGAGGTACCTTATCAAACACCTCTGGAAATCCAAATATATGTTACATTCACTGTTTCCCTTTTATCTATCCTGCTTGTAGCCTCCTTAAAGAATTTGAGCAAATTTGTCAGGCACAATGTGTCTGGACTCACCACATAAACTCCGTGGCTACAAGAGCAGGTCAGAGGCTAGGAATATTGGGGCTACAAGGCACAAGTCGGGATGAGTGCAACTCCAACAACACTCAAGAAGCTTGACACCATCCAAGGCAAAGCAGCCCACTTGATTGGTACTACATCCAAAAGCATCCACTACTTTCATCACTAACACTCCGTAGCAGCAGTGCCCACTATCTACGAGGTGCACTGTAGAAATTTACCAATGATCCTCAGACACCACCTTCCAAACCCATGACCACTTCTATCTAGAAGGACAAGGACAGCAGGTACATGGGAAGACTACCACCATCAAGTTAGCCTCCAAGCCACACACCACGATGACTTGGAAATATATCACCATTCCTACAGTATCATTGGGGAGAAATCTTGGCATTCCCTCCCTAATGACATCATGGGTCACCCATAGCACGTGGACTGCAGCAGTTCAAGGTAGCAGCTCACAACTACCTTCTCAAAGGCAACTAGGGATCGGCAATAAATGCTAACTAACCAGCAACACCCACGTCTCTCAAACAATTTTTTTAAAAATTCTTTTGCAATTGATGCTAACATTTTCCCAATAACACACATTAAGCTAACTGGCCTGTAGTTACCTGCATTTTGGCTCCTTCATTTTTGAAATAAAAGAGTTGGTAGTTTCCAAAACTCTAGACTTTCTCCAGAATGCCAGCCGATTACGAGCAGTACATCCACTATGTCAGTAACTACATACTTCAATGTCCTAGAATCCATCACATCGGGTCCAGCGACTTCTTGGTCTTTTGCTTCCATTAATTTCCTTGTCACTTTTCCTGCAATTATTGTTATTGTACTTATTTCCATTCCTTCTTATGTCCCTTGATTATTTACTCATTTTGGAATCCTGTCCAGTCTTTAATCCAACTTTCTACCGTGAAGACTGATATGAAATATTCATTCAATTCTTCTGCCATTTCCTGGTTCTCTATTAATATTTTCCAAGTCTCACTTTCTAAGGAGCTCACATTCACTTTAGTTTCTCTCTTCCTTTTTATATATTGAGAGAATGCAGATGTGCATTCAGACACCACACAGAAACAATATAATAGCACTCTTCAGGTACATTAGCATTTTGTAACTTTTGTCAAAGGACAAAGTTAGTGTACATTCAAATTTTTAAAAAGGAATATCAGAACTTATACATAAGTGTGACATAAGTTGTTTTGTAGATCTCCTGCCTCCAATTGAAATATGTGCTAAATTCAACATTATACAGATGTTTCTTTTCCAGTTGGCTATAAAAATGGAAAATCCCTTTGAAGCTGGATCTTAAAGCAATTATGTTTTTACAATGCTATTTTCACCTTCCACAGAATCACAGATCGTGTGTGTTTTATGTCAAACTCCATTCAGACAGCATCATAACGATGCCAACTTCAATACTGCTGCACCATCTGTATTATATCTAAAGTAATATGAATACAGATGTTTTACATATTTCCCACTAGCTCTTTATTTAAATATTTAACAGACACCTATATCCAAGGATGTCCTATACTGCATATTGCACCTCACAGACACAAGACGTATTCCAGCGTAAGATCAGAAGTGATGATATTTGGACAGGAGCTTGGTGAACCTGGACATTCAATTTTTTTTCCCCTCAGGACATTGACCCTTATCTGGGGACTATTGTGTAAAATGGAAGGATATGGGCACCCCATCCTGATGGATACTTTGAAGTTTTTCTTAAATTATGAACGATAGTAGAATACTTCCATTTACTTATCAAACATAGCTACTAAAACTAGAAATGATGCAGTTTTGGCTAATTGTAAGCAAAGATCTGACAAGTAAAGGTCAAAATGTTACTGTGGTTATCATCTTGTGACACATGTCTTGAAATCTCCCATCCTAGGGAAAAGACAACTACCATTAACACTATCTACACCCCACATTATTTTATAAACTTTTATCATCAGGTCGCCTCTCTGCCTCCCACGCTCCAATGAAATAAAGTCCCAGTCTACCTTTATAACCCAAACTCTTCCATATCTGGCAACATCCTGGTGAGTCTCTTCAGACTCCTCTCCAGCTTACTAATATCTTCCCTAAAACTGAGCAACCAGAACCGGACACAGTATTCCAGAAGAGACCTCAATGTCCGGTACAATCTCAACATGACTTCCCAATTCCTCCATTCAAAGGACAGAGCAATGAAGGCAGACATAACAAACACCTTTTAACCAGCCTGTTTATGTGATGCAACCTTCAAACAATTATGCACCTGTACCCTTAGGTCCCTCTGTCCTACAACACTACACAAGGCCTGCACATTAATTGTATCAGTACTGCCCCTGTTTGTTACACCAAAATGCAATACCTCACACTTATCCAGATTGAACTCCACCTGCCATTTTTCAGTCTATTGACTCATTTGATGAAGATCTTTTTGTAATCTTAGAAAAGCTGCTTTCAATCGAACACAGCGGCGTTTAAACCCACGACTTATTTTTTTTTAGCCCTGGTCAATGAGATCACCAACCTGACACGAAACAATAAATGTTTCATATTCCTCCCTCAGTGATGTCTTTATTTTGAAGGAGAAGCTATTGTCAACACTAGCCAGAATGTGAAGGACGGTCCTTTTCTAGGGTCTGAAGTTAGATGCGGATTTTCTTTTTTGAAAAATCTACACATCTAGAGAGTGGTTAGATTGCGAAAAAAAAATGCACGAACATACAGCGTTCACATTCATAGACTGTACGCTCACTAACAGAAACTCAAACCGTTGGCTGTAAACCGTGACCATTAAATGGAGTTAAAAGGTGCGACTTCAGTTTTGACAAGATATCTTTGTAATTCTCCAGTGGAGACTCCGACTGTTTAGCAGATTTTGATAAAAGGTCAGAAAAGTTGATTTCGAGCCCTGATTCGATTAAGTCTGAGGTCGCTCAAGCGCCTTGCGAGTATTTGTCGACGGTTTTGTGTGTGTGTGTGTGGGGGGGGGGGGGGGGGGTCAGAGAGCGATGCAGCCCATGGCCACGTGATGAGGTTATCGTGCTGATCTCCAGGGGGTACAAGCTCGTTAGGATTAACTGGGATCGTGCCGCTCCCCCGGGGCATTGAGCAGAGGCGACTCGCGTCTCCAGATAAAGCGCTGCCTCCGCCGGTAGCACAACACTTCAGGAGACAGGGCACAGGCAGAATTAGGCACGGAAAGCGACAGAGAAAAGAAACAGGCATGCAGATAAGCGATATAAAGAACGCGGAGGCAGCAGAGATAGAGGCGGCCGAGGATATTGACGGGGGGTGCGGGAAAGTAGACAAAGGCGAGAGAGAGAGAAGAGCAAGAGGGAGGGGTAAGGAAAGCATCGGCACCAGAGAAAATCTAAGGGGTGGGGGGGCCATCGGCACCAGAGAAAATCAAGGGAATGAGGAAAGCGAAACCAGCCCCGCCTCCCCGGGAAAGGAAGTCGAGAGAGGTAAAGGGAAAATGTGGACAGATGAACCAGAACAAAAACAAGCCACTGGAGCCAGTGCCCCTGGTGATTGTATTTTTTTTGGGGGGGGGGGCGTGAGGAAGGTATCACATCAGCTGCAAATCCATAACTAAGCCAACTCTGTTTTCTAACCGCACTGAAACATTACTGCTCACGTAAGCCACGACCTAATCCTACCCCCTTTTCGAACTGAACCTTAACGGGTGACCACAAGACCAAACAAAAAAAAATGCGCCAGAAATGTTCAGAAACTCACATTACATCAAATGATTTACGGAGGTTTATCCCCAAGCACCGGATCAAGTTACAAAACCCCCCCGAGCGTCCAACCCCAGCATGTTTCTGAAGGTTCCGTGTGAACACCGCTCGGCTGGACTGAAATCTGCTAAAAGCTGCAGTTCTTGACCTTAGATTGCTGCTAATCGATATTCAAAACGTCAAACAGAGTCACATTGCAGCGGTTTTGAAACCTGTAGCATCGTTTTGAAATGATTCGCGGCAGTTGCAGTCGGCGCCTGGAGACAGGCTGCTTCCCCCCAGCTGCAGTTTGGGATCACGGCTGACTATCTGAATGTCGAGATTGGCATGCGGGCTTTTAAAGCTCACTTCGAATAAAGTTAGAAACTTTATCGGCATGCTGAACTCCAAGTGAACTGTTGAAAAAGGTTGCTCCCCCCAAAAGCAGCGCCAGAAATATTTTATTTCACCAGGAACCGCCTTTAAGCGGGTGACCTCTTAATAACAAGGCAAAAGGAATTCATTGGGGAGGGAAGCGTTATTTGTCTAATGTTACCCATTGGAATTATCCTACACCAACTGGGCGTGTATACCCAATATTAAATCAGTGGAGAGTTTTCTGCTGTTTCTCTCCTACGTTACGGTTTACAGGTTTCCCTTTATTTACGCGTGTTCAGATGGCACACGGCTCCTCCTTCTGGTGATAGGTTACAATGTGAGGATCGAGTGAGTTCGGCCATGTAACCAGCTGGTAACGACGGCGGCATCGTTGCAATCATTTATTAGTTTGATAAAACAATTGACTGCACGAGTATTAGTTGCCACATCATAGGCGGGGATCGGCCGCTCTTACCAGGTCCTGTTCCTGCCACCCGGTCACTGGGAGCAATCCCAGGGACAGACGGCATTTCAGGATTGAAAAAGATACCAACTTCCTTCGCGCCAAATGCAAAATTATTATTAGTTCAGAACGTGCATCCCCTTTACTGTAGGTCAACTGTTTAAAATCTTAACTGCCCCGATTACTGTGAATTCCAAATAGATAAAATAGTGCATTGTTTAGTCGGACGGGTGATCTGATGGTTATTTTAGCAAGAAAAAAAAACTGCAGTCAATATTATTAGAATTAAAATAAAAGAACCACCGATTGAGCATGGAGTAGTCATTAGGAAGATGTTTTGCACTCCTGGAAGATCACCTGTATTTCTCTCTTCCCAGAGATGTTCATTTCATACTGATACAGGCGGTCATGTCTGGGCCTAAGAACCCTGTAGCGGGCTGGCAGGACAAGAACAAAATGCCAAGAATTTGCAATCTTTTTCCTCTCTGCCACTTCTACTGACTTGTGTAATACCGCATAACTATTTCAGGTCCAAGGCGGGGCTGCCTGGTAAAGCAGTCTGGGATCTCATGACACAACCTGTAAGTGGTACCAACTGGACAGTCCGTTCGGTCAATAAACCAGCGAGCGACCTCTGTGTCTATGCTATAGCCTTACGCACGGCTGAGAGAGAAGTCAGCACCTATAACTAATTCTCTGCGGATGAGCGTTTTCATTTCAGAGCTCTACCAGCCGATCCAACTGTTACTGCAGCCTTTCTGCCAATACAATGCCATTAGAGAAGAAAAGCTATGTTTACAGTGGAGCGAATGTGAAGTACAGTTACCAGCAGGTTTCAGCCTGGAAATCTCTGCTGGCAATGGTTCCCGAATTGTTGTAGGTTTTGTGGAACGCTCTCTGATCCTTGAAGAGAAGCACAGACAGAACTGCATCCCAACAGTTAAAAATAATGTCCATTTACAGTAGGAAGGGGACCATTATTTTCCCTTCTCTAAACATTGAAGCTAAGATCGGTGGGTTTGCACGCTAGAGATTTGCCAGGGCAGATTTGGCACCCATTGTACTCTATGCTACTTTCTCCCCACCCCCACCTGCCTCTCGCTTATCACTCTACGCTTCAGGCTCTCTGCCTTTATTCCTGATGAAGGGCTTTTGCCCGAAATGTCGATTTTACTGCTCCTCGGATGCTGCCTGAACTGCTGGGCTCTTCCAGCACCACTGATCCAGAATCTAGTTTCCAGCATCTGCAGTCATTGTTTTTTTTAACCAGGCTGAACATACAGTCCGTTCAGTGACAAATTGAATCAGCGTGACACGCGTTCCTATTGCCTCACCGACAAACTTGCTGTACAAATAAACCGCATTGTTTCAGATCGGCGCTACTTTCACGGCAAAAGCACAAAGATTTTGAGCTCGTATCGTGGTGAGGGCGATAGTTTAATTCCTTCCTTTGTGTAGGAGTCAGCTGACCAGCTAAAGGGGAAAAAAAAGTTCACGACTACCTCCGCCGAGCGGCCTTTGTTCTTATTTGAATGCAGTAAGCTTTCCACTGAACTTATAAAGGGCTGGCTGCACGTTTCATTCTGCTTGTCGGGAGAGAGCTCCGTTTTTATGCCAATCCTGTTCCACCAGTTAAACTTTAAACACGTGGGCAGTTTGTGGGGGCACAAGTGTTCACGTAAATCTGTAAACATGACCTGCCCTGACTGCAGTAAAAGCGAGCAGACTTCGAGTGTAAATTCAGCGTGGTGTCAAATCAGATGTTCAACGTACCGTTCCGTATGCTTGGATCACCTGCACACTTTAAGCTTGTCAATATTTAATTTTGACCATTTAGACAATGCCAACGCAATTGTCCACATGTTTAAAGTGTAACTGCTGGAAGAGGATTGGTGTAAATAACGGAGCTCTCTCCTGAGAAGTAGAATGAAACGTGTAGCCAGCCTGTATAAACTGAGCACTGCTCGAGTGAGCTGCATTCAAATGAAAACAAAAGGCCGCTCGGTGGAGGTGGTCGTGAACATTTTTTTTTCTTTCCTATGCACGAATCAGCTGACCAGCTAGGAATTAAAGTATCGCTCCCACCCCTGTGCAAACCCACGTTCACCCATTTACGTTAAGAATGTACATTTGTACTACTTAGATTTTTATGTAATTCCGGTCTAATTTGAATCTGTCAGTTTACGACATTTCCAAAGCAGGAAGCAATGGTAAAGCGCGACTTCATCATTAAAGCATTGTAAATTTGGCCTTCAGAGTACTTATGTGTTTATTACCCATTGTCGGTGTAGGAACTGACAAAACTAAACAAGACAAGCATAACCCAGCTGTAGGAGACAAACTAGAAGTAAAAAGTGCTCCACATTCAGTGACACATTCAATTACAATAGAAGCAAAGCACAGACAAACTTTTTAAACAAACATTTGGAAAGCATTGAATACCAAAAAAAAGTTACATTTTACTAGGTTTTGAGAGCTGTGTAAACAGCTTGGCATGGATGTCAGCCAAATGATGATCTGCCAACTGGCCAGACACCAATTAACTGCACAAAACTAATTAGCACTAACCATTGTCATCAGGTATAGCACTTTAAAAAATAATCTGGGATCCAAGAAGTTTTTAAATCCTAGTTTCATGTCAGCACTCCTTACTGCAGTCAGATTGAAATGGGAGAAAAATCCTTTTGAGCACTAGGGCCTTTAGTGACTATATTAATGGACTAATAAACTAAAGGTTTATTACTAAAACTTAATGATCCACAGATATGAGTTCAATTCAAGAACTGGGAAGCATCTGAAAAAATTTAAGTTACATTCATTGAAAATCTGGATTTTAAATAATCCAGTACCAACAATAATGGGTATGAAACTAATGGACTGTGTCAAAGAAGAAATAAAATCTGCCATTCCTACCTGGTCTCTGCAATTCCATGTGGTTGACACTTAACTGGCATCTGTAATGGTGTAGCTAGCTGCTCAAGTGTATATAGGTTTACAGTGACAGGAGAAAGATATAAAAGGGATCTAAGGGACAACTTTTTCACAGAGGGTGGTACATGTATGGAATGAGCTGCCAGAGGAAGTAGTGGAGGCTGGTACAATTACAGCATTTAAAAGGCATCTGGATTGGTATACAATTAGGAAGGGTTTAGAGGGATATGGGCCAATTGCTGGCAAATGGGACTAGATTAGGTTAGGATAACTGGTCAGCATGGATGGGGATCTATTTCTGAGCTGTACATCTTTATGACTCTTAGAAGGTGCCACTTTCTCAATGACAAATTGGGATGGGTAAAATAATTGCTGATATTTATCATGATATACTTTATGAATGAATTTCTATCAAATTTAAAACAATTGCTGAATATCTTTCCCTATGCATTTATTAAGCAATGAAGAGGAAGATGTCATAATCCAACAGAAAAAGATTCACAGAGGATTGTATATATGCCAGTGTGGGGGTGGAGAGTAAAATAAAGATCTTTTCCCTTGCTAAGTTGTGAATATTAGCCCTTAAGAGTGGAAATGCAATGCACTATTCCTAATTTCAGCACTGAATGCCAATGTCATACATTAGTAGATCAAGTGTGATTGCATGCTTTACCTTTTATTGTAGTTATGACAAAATTGGTTCTGCAATATGTTATATACGTGCAGTTGATAGCAGTTTGGTTAAAAAGCATTATTTCCACTTTGAGACAAGTACGGTCAAAAGAAATGGCACATGCAACTATTCCAATTAACCAGAGGTGAAGAAACACTTTAGTACACAGTATTCCAAACATACAATTACAGAGTGACCCTTAGAATGTAGCCAATCACAGATTCTTGCTAACTGTACAAGAGATATGATACAAACAAATAGACAATCCAAACTATTGCACTTAACAGCTGATACATTTAATACAATGCCTATGTAAATTCATCCTAATATGGAGGAAGATATAGATGTTCTTGTGCTAGTTTACATGAGGATTATTGGTAAATTGAATCATATTCTGTTATATGAAATTATTTGATTATAAATTGATCAACTAAATCTAAAATGGACAAATAGAACACTGGAACTGTGTTATAGGTTTAAGTCAGGCAGCACTGAATTCCAATTATTAAGACTGATTTAGGGCACAACTGGGAATGGCTATTTACATCATAACCCCATGGTAAATAAGACAGGCACAGGGCCTTATTCACATAGTTTCTCTGCAAATAATCAAGTGTTTTGTTCTTCTGCAGCTGCTGGATGAAAAAGGTCAAAGGACAGATTATTTTACCAGTTGCTGGGTGAATACCATCAATCCAGTTTTTTTTTATTATTTTCCCAAAATTTGACCAACATAGAGTGCTATCTTTATTCTTTGTGTCATATAAAACAGTTTTGATATGTAGAGTAAATTTTTACTGCAAACAATGGTGCATCAATTTCCTAACAGACAGGAACTTGAAGCTTATTCTAACTTTAAAACAGTTTCTTCCCATGATACATTTGTGCACTTGTTATACTCCAAGAACATGAATAAAAACACTTAAAAGTGTGCTATCTACAGTTGGAGATTATTTCACGGTTAACCTATCTGACCAATAGATAGAAGGCAAATAAACAATTTAATAAAAAGCTGAAAGGTCTGGTTGTTACTACTAATAAGATCACAGATATTATTTCACTTCCTGGTTGATGTCCTATTATTTGAATACTGCAAATTATCACGTTGTCAAATAAGAAGGCGGAGGATAATATTCAAAATGTCTGTCTCCCCAAAGACATAATAATTCCAAAAAAGCTTTCCCCATCCATCCCAGAAAATAACCAGGAACGTCCTCCCTCTGGTCTTTTCAATACAACAATTAAATGTTACATCAGAAAACAGATTGTGTTAATATAATCTGGGTCTTGAATACCCGTAAGTAACTAATTGTTCTGGAAGGAGCATTACCATTGAACTAGCCTGTGAGAAGGACGAAAATGTGACAAATACACACTACCTTGCGTGAGTTAGTAATTTTAGAAGCCTGTGATCTGTCTTTCATTACTGTCAATATATGTTCATCTACTACCCTTCTACACACACACATACACAAATGTCCGGTCACATTAAAGTACAAAAATGCGAATTAACACATCAAATTCACGGTCACAGTGTCTTATACTTTCCCTGAGGAACAAGCTGCACATCATGTTACACAAGGGGTGAAGAAAAGACTAGGCCATTTCGGGAAAGGACTTGTAAATAATGTCAACACGGCGAGCTTTAAAGTCAGTGGTCTATTAATAGCACTCGTAACACCAAATCATTTCTGTACTTTATCAGTACGCGGAGCTCTACCTTGGGATATCTTCCTAAAATCGTTTTCGTCCGTTTGTGTCTAGATAAACACATTGTGGGCAAATTAGAATTTATTATTAGAACTAGTTATCTTGCTGATCCACCCTGGTAATTATTACACATGGCAACTCATTCTGGGCTATCTGACAGCTGAAAGCGATACATAACCGAGGGAGAGTCGACCCGGACAGATCACGTGCGGCCCACTGAGAAATGACCTTGAGGGCTGGTCCGTAAACACATGTAACCTTTGTTCTAATCTGCTGGCGGGATCAAATTGCGGGTTTGAATAAAGGGGGACACGCCAGTGCAAATTTCATTTTCAGAATCTGACCTATCCCTTCACTGAAAAACATATACTCCAAACCAGAGAACTGGCTAGGGAATACGTGACCGATAAAAGACAGCATTTTCCCCCATGGACAGCTTTCTGTCCAAGTTTGATCTGCTTATTTACTTATACATGGCACAGAACTGCCGATTCTGGCCGGTTTAAAATGGCGGCAACCCGTAGTTAGCCAGACTCTTATTTATAGAAATCCCTGTTTACAATTTCCGATGAGGGGAGGGAAGATTTTTTTCAGCGGGGCCATTAGAGGAAGCAAAAAGTTGCAGTTTTTGTAGAGTTTCACTGGGAAGCTTTGCTCAGGCAGCTGTGCCAGTTTGGGTTTTTTTTTGCTCTATATACATCGTGAACTACGTTTTAACTCTTGGTTCTTGGGGTGTCACGGAGAAGCAGAACCTGAAAGTCCGAGTGAGCAGCGCTGCAGTAACACACAGTGGGCCCGGGTCGGTGCGAGAGAGAGAGAGAGAGCCTGGCCTGATCTCGCCATTGTAATCAATAAACCAGGTAGACGCGAGGCGTCTGGTTATTGATGGGTTTTGCACTGCTGCCTCCTAAACATTTTCACGACCAGGCAGCCTCAACTCTGCCCTGCGATGGGATTAACTTTAATGACAGGACTTTCTCCATTCCGCGAACACTCCGCGCCATTTTAGAAGCAGCTCCTGCTCGCCAGACACAACGAAGCTCAGCTCCATGGGGACCGAGTTCATTTTCTGGCTGCGCTCTCCTCTGGTTTCTAACAGCACAATTGCGATCCGCTGTGTGTGTGTGTGTGTTGCAAGCCCCCTTTAAACAGGATAATCAGATTTACAATGAAAAGCCGGTTGGCCCAAAAGCAGAGCTGCCAGTCAACAACGCCTGAAAACAAAGATAAACTGGAAGGGACGTTAGGAGATATTGATCGCGGATGGGTGATTTCTGCATAATTGTGGAAGGCAGGCAACTCGCTGTATTCTCCATTGTCGGAGCAACAGCTTAGTCGGCAGGATCGATTAGCGGCAACCCCTGGGGGAAGCCGAGAGTAGACTGCAGGACTCTACCAGGAGTATCCAGCAATCCTCATTACAACACCAAAGACCTTTCGGTGGGATTTCTTTAACGGCCCACTGCTTCCTTCAAGCTAATCGGAGAGAAATCATAAGTGCAAATAGTATAATGTGTCCAACAGATTGGGAGGTGGGGAATGTGCGATTTACTACACGGGGTGGCTGGGGGGCAAGACTCAATTGCGATGTTACTCAGTTACATTTCAGGTTTTGTTGGGATTAACTTCAGATTTTGAAGAGAGATGAAGTGGTCTTGACAGGACGGTGTTACAGCAGAGCTAGGAATTTAGCTCGAATTTGATTTCATCTCGCTGCCAGTTAAAGCTCCGTGCTCGTTAATAGCACTGCGCCTCTCCACTGGCTTTAGTACAAACGGAACTCTGGTCAGGCTGAACAGAATCGATCCTCCCCCCCCCCGCCACCCTACCAAGTGTTTGCGGAATCAGCAGCTTTCCAACTCAAGTTGGAGAAACCGTTGCCTTATCACAACTGGCAGAAGCTGCAGTCTGCTCAGAGTTAGCGGAATCGGCATACTTCCGATTCCGGGGAGCTGAAAGGCAGGTTTCTCGAGGTTAGCAGTAACAGCAGCTTGCTGAGGGCGAGCAGAACTGGGCCGGCGGAAATGGAATCGGGAGAGAGTGAAAGGTTTCGGTTATATAAAAAAAGTTAGGATCAACAGTACCACAGATCTCCTTAACAAAATTCACACCTCGGATTAACAACCTGCTCTAAAACTGTCAGGTACATGTACACATTAGAGTTCACCAAGAACACCCCACCGCACGCAGCCAGGGCGACTGGAATAACCGTGTCATACTGAAGCAGCTGGGACACCCTTCCCGCCACCTGGCGATACGTTTTCGGCTAAACTCCGGAATAAAAATGAAGACGACCAATGCATTTTGTCTAAGCTGGTTCCCTACATGTGGTCTCTTTATAACCAGCTTGCCGCCCCCAGGTCTCCCAGTAAAGTCAAACATCGTTTCTGATTTCGACTGTTGCCTCTTTTAGCCAGTGGGATCGCAATAAGCGTCGAGCTAAGCCACCGAAACATCAGTTCTTGCAAGTTTACATGATGAATATAAGCAATAGTTTGATCAAGCTGCCGTCTCTAACAAATTAGGTTTTCAAAACACATGAAATGTTTGTGCACTCTCACCCTACTTCTACTACTGAAGAAAGCATTGATTAATGAAGTCCGAAATCAATAATTCATATTAAAACAACCCATAACAGCAAAGGTCTGTCGTGTTTCTGTGAGCAGACTCTTGAAAGCGCGGAAACTAACGGTGAACCGTGTGTGTACTCGATGGGGGTCTGAAAGCTGCATTCGAGAACGTGAGCAAGTATCTTGCCCGAGCCTGGAGGGAAACAGAGTAAGGGGCCACCCGCCCCTTGGGTTTCACACAGCTTAGTAGCACTGCAATGACAGGCCGGTTTAATAGTGAACTGAGAGGCACCAATGTGCAAAGCTCGCTGCCGGGTAACTGCCCTGTAGTTTCAGCCGGAGTATACATGGGACACTATCCAACTGGAACCAATACTATTGTTCCGGTATAATCAGGAAACGTATGGTACATTCCCACTCGACCTAACAGGTTTTGGCCAGTGTCTCTGTACTCCCCATAAGCCTCCTCCACTCCGGTTACTTCAACTGATCAACATATCCTTGTTTCTTGTGTTCATCTCAATGCGTCTAAGCTGCTCATATCATCCATTTATTCCACATGGTAGGCACTTCCACATTCGCATCATTTTCTGCACGTGTTAGTAACAGTTTTATCTATCGAATCCCTTCCGAATTTGAAAGTCCTCTATCATCCTCTATCAGGTCATCTCTCAAGCATTTTTCCAGTGAAAAGAGTCCCAGTATGATTTATTTTATACTTGGCAACTCCCTAAACCGTTTTCCTATAATACAGGTTTAGACTTTCTACACCAGGAACAGGTTAAAACCGTGCACACAATTCATTTGGAAAAATGGACAGTACAACTACTTAAGATACTGCCTGTCCTTGTTCAGTGAGCAGTCTCTCAGTCTGGAACCCTCTGTGCCCACACAGTAAGCGGGAAATTAACAACCTGGCCTCTTGCGCTGCTATGACACGGCGCATTTTCACACCCACGTAATCCAAATAGAGACATTGTGGTCGATGTCCATAATATCCCGCTTTTTCACCATCATGGACAACGGAGAAGAATGTGAATATTAGGCAGCTCTTTGATCTAACCCTTCGATTGGTCGCTGCAGTGAATTAGTTCATGCCTGCTTTGAGATTTCAAAGTTGTGTTCATTGATCTTTCTATCTCTTGAGAACTGCATTTCCTTTTCGACTTCCCAAGGTAGCAAGACACACAATATTTACACCAGAACAAATAAAGCAGACATGGCGTCAGGATTTGCGAGAGTTGCTGGAATTACATACAAATGCAGCTCTCTCAGACGTTGGCTGGAGAGAAAGCATTGCTTTCGTGATATGGATGACCCTCAAAGAGTTAACCTCAGACTTGTAAAAAAAATGCGTCGTCTCTGATTTAAAATAAAATCAGAATACGGTTTTAATAATAATGTCAGCAACGAGGTTGTTATCTCTTAAAGATACGGAGAGCGGGTGCTGGTATTAAAGGCCACATCCTCGAACAGATGTCAGATTATTTCTACTCGTCTCTCAGGATCACCGCTGTAAAAAAAACTACGCATTCTCCCATTTGAAGACCACGAGACCGCCCAACAACAACATCTTTGTCTGTTCTTATTGCTTTAGAATCTACAGCAGCAGCTGCGTTCCCTAATCATGGTATCACCCCATTATATAGACTGGAGCAAACACATCACAACAGGCCCAAGAAGGGGCTCATATTTCCTGATGCTTTTCACCTGAATCTAACTAACGATCTAACCGATTGCAATAAATTAGGAAGGGTCTTCGCAACTGCATTGACCGAGATTTTGATCGTCAACAGAGTACACAACTCCTTCGGACCTCGGTGTCAGTGCGGCGCCTAGGCAGGCCCATTACATTTCAAACGGGCCAAACTCTCCTTGCTTGCTTCAACTGACCATGTGCAACACAATTATCGAATTTTATACAAAGGAAGACAAAGAAAAAAAAATCTTCGGAATGGACAATTTTATTTCTGACTACATTTCGGGGTATTCTATCAACGCATTTATTTCTTCATTCACCGTACAAAGACTATAAGCAATGTTATCATATTCCGAGATATCAATTTTAAAACATCCATTAATGGGTTACTGAAAGAGCTAGAATTCAACTGTTAGCTAACTCACTCGAGTTTGAAATAGAAAAAAGTGCCCCAAAACATACTTGAGATGTGTCGAAAGGTTTGACCACACACACATTTGTTAAATGACTAAAACCGTTTTCTCACACAATCCTAACCCTGTAAGTCAATTTGCTATAGGCCTGGACTCTGAAGCCTTTGTGCGCAAAAGAACGCTTTGTTTTGATCCCCCCCAAATGGAGGGTGGGTATAATGATCACATATACAAGAACGTACTCCAACTGGGTTCACAGCATCCAAAGCACTTTTTTATAACAACAAGGAAGGTGGCATTGATGCAAATCATCTTCCAAAAACCGAGGAACTGCCACCTGAATATTGGGACCAGTGGTCTGATCTACTGCTGCCTGCAGCACCTGTCTCACGTGACTCTCACCACCCCATTATAAACTCAGCGTATTTTCCACTTTTATAATGCAGTGTCAAAAAAAACCAAGTGTTCTGTTTCCGCTGTGGAATTTTCTTTCGTATTTTTCACGAAATGGTTCCAATATAGTGTTCAAAGGGATAGCAAAATAATTTATTCCACGCACGTTTTGGAATACTGTGGATTGCACTTTAATATGAAGGTGTCGTGTAGTTTTAATAAGATAACCATTCTTTTAGAGAGTCTCTTTTTCAGTACTGGAAATGTTCCAGTGAATGTCACTAATCACCTAGCTATACGAGTGCGGTACAATAAAATCACTGCAAGTTGAAAGTATTGTTTGACATTATCTTCTGAAACTCTAATTATTTGTATTTGAGTTACAGAGGACAAAGGATAATGTTAGCCAAGTTCGACGTCTGTACTTAATGCCATCCAGCCGATAAAGTTAAGCCACGGTACACACATACGCACAGACACACACAGGCCCATCTTATAATATGCGAGGTATTACCATTGGAAGTGTTAGGAACGATAGCTTGCATTACGTGGCCAATTCAGTCAATCACCGTTAGACCACAACTCGATATTCACTGCAGAGGCACAGGCAGCTCGTTTCCTCCAAAGAGCTCAGCGATCCGTGCCTTCTCGGCCCTTTTCTCACAAAGGTTTTTTTTTAAAAAACTGCTCGCGCTCTCAGATTTCAGGGCTGGTCTCCCAGGGGAGGCAGGAGCCGAGTGCGCTTCAATCAAACCCTGACTTCTCCTCTGGGAGCACAGCCTGAAATCTGATCTCGCCCACTTACTGCCTGCCTCATTCCACGCATTTTCTTTGGGCGTAATAACCTTTCAGTTTATTGTAAACACGGTTGGGAGGGATGCTAGATATTTAAACAGGATGTAGTTATTGTGAAATCGGTGTCCAGTGTACTTAACGGCGCATCGAGACCGATAGACGAGAAGAGACGGCCTGAGCAAAGATATGCCTGGTAAGTAGGTAACCAAACCGTCCTGTAATTAAATGGTTTCGTGCTTTCAAAGGCCCTGCAAGAGGCCACATTCGCGAGCTGCTCCGATATAAAAGGTAAAAGCAGGCTTTAGGTGAAAATGAGAACAGATTCTGAGGTTAGTCCCAAAAATGAAACTGCGCCAAGTGCTCAGCACAACACGCAATGGGCGCTTTCAACAAATCGCCATGAGGTAGATTCCATGTTTGCATAACTTCTCTGTGCCAAAGGTACCGAAGGTAAAGAAAATATCAGGTCCATATAAACAACCAGAATGTGTTTACCATACGGAAGAAATCATTTCTAAACTCTGACACTATCATACCTTCAGACTTTAAAAAGAACATATTGCGTTTCATGGGATAAGACAAACGACTGCACAACCACGTGTGTAAGTGTGAAGTATATTTCCAAGTCATGGCATTAAGTACAGACGTCGAACTTGGCTAACAATATCCTTTGTCCTCTGTAACTCAAATAAAAATAATTAGAGTTTTAGAAGATAATGTCAAACAATACTTTCAACTTGCAGTGATTTTATTGTACCGCACTTGTTCATTTGGCAGTGTGAATTCCTACATATTCTACACAGTGATTACAATTCGAAAGAACTTCGCTTTGGACATCTAGAGGTCGTAAAGGGTGCTAAATAAATGCATATATTTTTGAATTAGAAGGTTAAGACGTTAAGCAGGATTTAAATTAATCAAGTCTTCACTGCTGATCAGATAACACATATCTCTAGAGAGATCAACGTGTAAACATTCGGATTTTTTTAAAAAAGAGTATGGAATGTTTAAGATTGTGATTGTCCATGTGTGGCATACGTCCTGCTGTCTCACACAATAACTGGATTTTTAATAGATTCTAATTGAATGGCTGCACGGCACTATCATTTTTTAAAAATCACCCAATTTACTTAACGTGAACAAGAACCAGTTCAGGATAGTGTATACCTTGATACTGATTCAGAAACCCTTTCCTTGCCGCTGTTGTATTTGCCAAGCTAATCTGATTTCAAATTTTACGTGACCACAACTGAACTATTCGAGATATCCTGGTAACACGTGTCTGCACATGACGCACTCTTGGTTTGCAAATACACGGCCCTATGGTAACATTTGATAGCAACTTGTATTTTGACTCCCTACAATTTACTTACGTCGAGTGCGAGGTGAATGCATTGCATTAAAATAATTCAGACCAAATGTATCCGTTCAGATGTAAATGCTTATACACTGTATAAGCAGATCAATTAACATGTTACGTGAAGCCGCCTCAGTGTTGAAATTAAAATTTCAAAACTGAGCATGCTTTCAACGTACAATTGATACATTTCAGGAATGCATAGGTCTAAAATCAGCAACACCTTTTAAACGAGCAAAACCTATATTTGCATTTTCCTTACAATTCCTGTTACGCTATCAGTTTATAGCAACCTCAAATATATCCAACGGAACTACAGTTTGAATAACATGGTATTTGGGATTTCCATAATTATTATGCTAAGTTCCACAACTTTGCAACATCGCTGTTCTTTAATAATCGTGCCATAAATCTCTTCAATTTGGTTCGGGTAGTTTACTTTCTGCTGTCAAAAGAAGTAACTGCCAAATCTGTTATTTCCATCGCTCCAGAATTTTGCAATGTATGGCCAGTTCGGAAAGTGTAGCTAATTTTGCAATTTCCAACCACCCCATGCATGTGAGTGAGAGCTCGAGTGTGGAACCTTTTGCAGTACCCCTAGAGAATCCAAGAAAAGTATAATCAGATACCGAAGTCTTAAATACGATACTGGTCTCTGTGTTACGACTTTAAAGCCGGCCTTCAGCTACAGTTTGCAGACAACAATGCAAGGGCAGTTACAAATGGTCAAGGCAGAAGGTTCCCAACAATAGTTTCTCCATCCTTTCATTTATCTAAGCTTGTCGCAACCAGCCTCTGGTACTCCAGTTTGCGCCAGTTATGTAAATCCTCACATGTCATATTAAAGCAAGGCTTTTTCAAAATATAAAAGTTTACAAAGTAAGCTACACAGAAAGCAAATCAAAATCCCCACCGCAGGTCTCCCCATTGGTGCAACTTTGTTCGGAAAACAGCTTGTCGAGTTAATGGACGAATTTAAAATGCATTGGAGACCACAGTGGGAAGAAGGAAGTGATTTTAAGCATTCCATACACCGGCGAGCTGCAGCTGAGAAACAGGGAAAACATGGGTTCAACCACGCGCTCAGATACAACTTAGATATTTTGAGAGCTACGTGAAATGAGAACATAAATTTGCAACAAAACTCTGGAGATGCGAACTAGAAAATGCACTGCCCATAGATTTCTAAATATTAATTTTGCCACAAAGCTCAACTAGGTGACAGTTTATCTAAAACACACGTTATCAAAGCTGCTATTGGTCACAGCAGCTGTTGCAGCATTATGTATACTCGGCAGCTGCTCGGACTCATTGTAGTTTACAAAACTTAACATTTAACGTTGCTGCGACATTCGTGATAACAATAAAGACGCATTATCAAATAATACTATGATTGATAAACTATGAGCACATAATAGATGAATAAGACATAGTTGCTAAGAATTGAAATGGAGTACATAATGAATCAGTTCAAACTCTGTACTCTGTATTCTATTTAAGCGTTGGGTTCAAATAATGAAATTTAACAATGCCAAAATATTACACTTTAAGAGACTTTAGAAAACAAAGAGCTGCTCTTCAGTTGAATCTTGATTTTTTTAAAAATTTAATTCATAAGTTTGCAAATCTAAACATTAGACAACTATTTGCCAAGTGGAGAACCCAATAAGCGCGAAGATAGTCCGTCCATTGACCGAGAGGGCGGTATAAAACGAGAGCCAAGAGCGTCTCTGCTTCTCTCTCCAAATAGACTTCAGTATCTAAGAACATTTGACTGATTGCAGCATATCTTGTACCATCATGTCACTAGAAGCGTTTCTTCACAACTAAGAAAAGGTTGGCGGTAAGGTAACCATTTCCCTTCAGTAAAGTGATACCATGTTTGTGTTGATTTTGGCATGGCAAGCGCACAATTAACTCCTCAGTGTCTCTATGATGATAGTATTGTGAGTAGCGCCTTAACCCATTCTTGGCCAAGAGATAGAGATCAGTTTGTGGGCCCTCGGTTGGAGAACAGGTTCAATGGGCCTTAGGCAATAGCTGTTCTTTCAGTCAAATTATTCTAAACATGAATATGCAACGTATTCCCAAAATTTAAACACGTTTGCTGTAGATTTTGCTTTGAAACATAACGGAAACAATGCAATCTTGCCTTCTCCGGGAGTGTTATTAGCTCACGAAGTGAATTACGTGTATCTTGGTTTGAGGTATTTAAATTACCCGATACAATTATAGGTTTTATTTAGATAATTTGCAAAAATGTCTTCAGATTTGCTCGAATACACAGACTGCGAAATGGGTGGTTTAATCTGGTATTCCAAACATCTATCAGGAATCCTAGAGTCCATGAGAAATTTCGAATTACGTCATTCACCAACCAAGGGTAAATATTTCAAATAAACTGCTGTGTGCGAAATGAATCACAAAACATGTGGAGAAAATGGGAGTAAACCTCCCATTTAAATGTAAAAGCACATCAGCGCATCTGCTTACAATTTTTTTTGCCTCGATTCACTAGTAAGTGTAAAAGGGTGAATGTAAGACTGGCTGGTTATCTGACGAGGTGTGCTCAACCATTTGGGGACAATAATAGGTGGTAAAAATCCAATCCCTGGGTATTATATTACTTCCAGATGTTACTACCAGAAGCAACAGATGATGCAATAAACTGCAAAATCTCAAATTCTGACTGAAATTTAACTTGTCACAAAAGTGACAGAAAATCTTATGCTCCGATTACAAGTGGAAATAAAAAAAACATGAACTTAAAACATTTCAACGTAAAGTATATAACAAGCGCAGATCTAGTTCTTCAGCTGTCTCAGAGGTTCTATCAATGTATTTTCGGTAGTTCCTACAATCTAACTAAAATATATATAATTAGGCCTAATTATTGGCCTTAGTGGAAAAGCCAAGTTTACTACCTTTTCCGTACAGTACAGTTAGTTTGTGTGAAGGTTAACGTGTTTGATTTACATATATAGTCCGCGATCTGCCCTCCCAGCAGCACTGTGGGTGCACCTACACAATGACTACAGTGGTTCAAGAAGATGGCTCATTACCACTTCCAGATAAATTACAATGCAGCCTCAGCCTGCACTGCCTACATCCCGAGAAATAACAAAAACAAAAGTTAAAGTCCCCAAGAACAGTACTGCATGGTCTCCAGTGATTGTACCCAAAGGACTGCAAAGCGGAGGTTTCAAGTTTTGGAGGACAGAGACAGACATTCCAAAGTGTTCACAAAAATGACATGATTTGGAGATGCCGGTGTTGGACCAGGTTATAGTCCAACAGATTTAATTGGAAGCACAGTGGTTAGCACTGCTGCCTCACAGCGCCAGAGACCTGGGCTCAATTCCTGCCTCAGGCGACTGTGTGTGTGGAGTTTGCGCATTCTCCCAGGGTGCTCCGGTTTCCTCCCACAATCCAAAAATGTGCAGGTTAGCTGGCTTGGCCATGCTAAATTGCCCGTAGCGTCAAGTGAAGGGGTAAATGTAGGGGAATGGGTCTGGGTGGGTTGCGCTTCGGCGGGTCGGTGTGGACTTGTTGGGCCGAAGGGCCTGTTTCCACATTAGATTACTTACAATCACTCTAGCTTTCGGAGCGACTATCACCTGATGAAGGAGCGTCGCTCCGAAAGTTAGTGTTTCCAATTAAACCTGTTGGACTATAACCTGGTATTGTGTGATTTTTAATAAAAATGAGTTTGCTTAGCCCTACAAAAGTCATGACCCAGTTTAGTACACAGGCAAGGTGGTCATCTCAATGGAGTTACATTCCAACATCGCCACTGACGGGATGGATTGGATTGGGGTCGGTTCTTATTAAAGTTGTCCCAACACCATCACAGGCTTTTTTTAAATGAACAAATCCTAAACGCACGTAATATTCTCATGCAAATCGACTGCTTTTTGTTTGGCGACATTGTTTGAAACAGCCCGAACATGAGGGTTTTATTTCATTTGGAATTTGTAAACTGCCTTTCATGACAAGAGAAAGATCGACCAGGCTGGAATTTAACAAAGACTTTTCCCGGTTCTGATTCATGCAGTGTATCGCTTCCCCGTATCCTGGCGCTCTGACCGAACTGCAATCCACCTCTAAAATTACTCGTTTATTTTCTTGTTTTATAAGGCTTTGCGGCTTTTAGTTAGCCAGTAAATTCTAATGACGAGGGGCTGATGAAAATGGAACATTTCATCAAACCAAAAAATATTTTTTTAAGTTACTATGAAATGGAAATCGAGACTATGAGAACATGGTCTCGAGTCGTAGGGAAACCGTAGAGCTTTAGTTGGGACAGAGGTAGTTTCAAGGTGTTTGTTTACATCGAAAGTGCGGCGGGAGGCGAGTGGGTCAGCGGTTCAGCCGGCCAATCCAGGAAGGCACCTCACGGACTTCAACAGGGAGTTTCACAGCGCTACTGAACAAACAATATTTGTGAAGCTGGGAAGAGCAACACATTTCCTAATAACGGAAACACGTAGAATCGATATATTCCGATGCGCTTAGGGAAAGAAATCGGAGCGCCAGCTCGCAGTCCACTAATGAATCCAATCGTTTCTCTGAAACTGGATGCTCCGGCCGCACAGACGCGCAGATCGTTAAACACAAAAGTCAGCGAAAACAGACAAAAGGGAACGGGCCGTCACTACTGTTGTCACTTCCACCTCAACCAACTCTGCTCGTGCAGTAGGTGCCCTGCGTTCATGCAGCCTTGTAAATAGTTCAAGGAAAGCTTAATTTGCTGAACGAAGGTGCATTTACCCCAGCAGCGCTCAGCAATTGTATATTTTTAAAATACACCGTCTGTGTGCGTATGCGCTTACAGTTCCATTCTACACGCCTTACATTGTATCACGCTGAGACAGTGAGATGCGCACACTACATGGTCATACATGCAAACACCTCCCGCGCTATATCCGGATCATGAAATTCTCCGCCAACAACTTTCAGTCTCTGTTCGCTCAGTTCACACGGGCTGAGGGCTGAACCCGCCCATCAAGACCCAGACCACGCTCTGGTTTACTTGCCCTCATTTTTTTCTCTCTCTCTGCGATGACCATTCTCTCCTGAGCGTGCAGGGAGCCGGCCACTGCTGTCTAGACCAATCGATCACTTAGACAGAGACATACAAATACGGTCAGCAGCCTTCAGTCAGGCAGAGCTGGTATGTGCCACACGGGTACTTGTCACCTTGCAGGTAACCAGTTAGAACTAGCACAACCTTCAGCGTTAAACCTCAGCTGAAAAGCACACTCTGCCAGTCTGAAGTGATTATTAACGTATTAGGCGGACGATGCACACTTTAAGCAATAAAGACCCACGTTAGTTAAAAGCTGCTCTGGCAATAACCTCAAAGACACAGTTCAAAAATAAATCATCCGTCAGCGTAACCCATAAGGTTCAACTCATGAGCTGGGAATAATTTAGCACGCTGTAGTTATTTGTAATATACCCACATACAGGGAACTAATCCGCCCCCACCCCATTTAAAAGATCAGTTAACACCCTTTAATAAAACGCTTTCATCTACTTAGTGCTGAATGGACACGATGTTTTTTAAAAAAGGGTTTCCGTCCTGATTAGTTATATCTGTGCTGATTTTCACACCACAGATAAACGCAAATGGTAAATTAATTAAAAGCATTTGGTGAAACTCGGACCGGAATCCAGTGAATAAATCCTGGTCCTAGCCGTGTTGGGGGAGGGGGGGGCGGTGGGATACGCGGCTTGGCTTTACACGATTATCCCTGAGGGCCCCGTGCGATCTGGAGACTGAGCGAAATGCGATGTGAAAAAGCCGCAGTTACCGTGCGGGCAATATCGACAGCACTTCCCAACAAAATATCTTCCCAACAGAAAGTGACGTTCGCCCCGGTCGAGCTGCTCCAGATGAACGTGGCTTCAAAAAAAAAGACCGACTGGATCAAATCCTGCACCAAACCCTCAAGAAGTTGTCGGGCACGGCAGCAGGATCGTGCTGGAATGGTCCGAGTCTTGAAACTTGCCCTCAACACTCGCGCACATTACACCGAGAGCCGAGCTAACACGGAACCCGGAGCCAGTCTCCCCTGAGAACGGAGAAAGGGGCTGAAGATTGCCCCGGAGCGGACTGAGAGAAGTCACCACCCAGACAGACAGTCTCCGCGTCCCCACAACCGGCTTTACCAATACGATAAACCACTCCCTTCACATAACACACACACACACAAAATCACCCCTTACCTGATTCCAGGCTCTCGGTAGAATTTTACCAGACTCTTCCTCTGGTGCTGACCTTGTCTTTTTTACTGCATCCACGTGCCGTTTCAGGGTTTTTTTTAAAAATCGCCAAGCCAGAGGGAGAAGACTTGTTTCATCTGAGCCGTGTGCTCACAGATTACCCCCCAAAAAGTCCGGATATCCACCACACGGGGAGAGAGAGAGAGAGAGACACAGAGAGAGAGCAATCCGCCGGCGGCTAACAGTGAAAGGTACAAGGAGGTCAGGCCTGGCCCCGGCCAGTGTTCCCGGCTGTTTCCCCCGGGATGGAGCAGCGGCTCTCAGTGTACAGGTGGCGGGCGGCTGCGAGACTCGGCCACAGCAAGACTCCGCAGCGCCATGTTGGCTCCTCACCACACAGAGAGCGGCGGAACTATCCGGTCTGCGGGCTCTATCGGACTCTGCTCAGCCCGCATCCCCCTGCCTTGTGTAAAACCTCAGGCTGCTGCCTGCTAGGGGGTGGGGGGGGGGGGGCAAGGGGAGGGGGGGGGGGGTGTTTACAGAGAAGAAGCCCTTTGGCAGATCACTGGAGCAGATGTGCTCAAGCGTCTGTAACACAGCGAACGGATTTTTTTAAATTTCCGATCCAGCTCTGAGCGTGCAGCTCCCCTCCGAGCCTGGAAAAAAATCTCTACCCATAAGGCCAGTCGTTAACTTCAATTACCATAAACATCAACCTTTAGCTCACAACCCCGAGTCCAACCTACAGCCGCCTCCCCCCTCTCCCCTCCCCTCCCTATACACAATCCGCAGACACCGCGGAACGCCGACCTGCTTCATTCCGGCTTGGTGTTTTTTTTAACCGGAACATACAGGGGGGGAATTCCTAATCTGAACCAGAGCGCAGGGCGGAATCCCGAGACAGACAGACACAGAGAGAGAGAGAGAGGAACAGCGAGGGCCAAATAAAACTTTCAGACGTCCACTTCACTCGGCTCTACCTGCTGTTCACTGCGTTCCTCAACTACGTGGTGAGAATCAGACTAACATTCACACACACACACACACACACCATCGTCCGGGTTAGCGGGTGGTCTGCACCAGGGCAAGGGGAGTGAGGGGAGGGGGTGGGGGTTGGTTTTGTTTTCCGGTTATTGCCCCGGATGAGCAATTTTATGTTCAATTGCTAACCTCAATGTTTCCATCTTATCCGCACAAGTAGAAATGATGAGAGCTATTCTTTCTGCACACGAAAAAATCGGAATCAACCAGAAAAGCTACAGAGACTAAATTCCACGTCGAATAAAAGCACATCTTCAATGTTTTGATTACATTAATTTAAATGCAGTCAGGCTTCATTTTAATATTTTCCACAATTTTCAGCAGGGAGTCTTCGAAACTTATTTATCTGTACACTGAAGAAACGTCACACTTACCTCCTAAAATAGATAGGAGATGCAAGTGATTTGAAAATTACACATAGTGCAAATATGTAGCTCATGCACTTCAGAGTACAAAGTAAGCTTTTCTAGGCACGTATGAGGCTGGAGGCAGAAATGACGAAAGGTACAATCACATCGTTGATGCGCACAAACACACACACACACACAGAGTTCAGTTTGAAGGGGCTTTGCAGAGCTCAAGAAGCGCTGCCTTCGCCAGTCTCTTGGGAGTTGACCCAAAGGTCAGGACGCGGTGCGCACGTCTCGCGCGGGAAATCTTCACTCAAGGGCTCTCACACTCCCCGGAAACCTCACAGCACACACTCACCATATTCACCCAATATACTCATTGCACACTCAGCACACTCACCGTAAACCTCACAGCACACACTCACTGCATTCACCCAACACTCTCATTGTACACTCAGCACACTCACCGTAAACCTCACAGCTCACACTCACAGCACACTCTCACTGTATTCACCCAACACACTCACCGTAAACACCACAGCACACACTCACTGCACACTCTCACTGTATTCACCCAACACACTCACCGTAAACCCTACAGCATACACTCACTGCACACTCTCACTGTATTCACCCAACACTCATTGTACACTCAGCACACTCACCGTAAACCCCACAACACACACTCACTGCAAAACTCAGCACACACGACCAAACACTCACCCCACACATATTGCACACACTCAACGCACACTTCCCGTCAACCTCTCAGCACACACTCACTGTACACATCGTAAAACTCAGCACACTCACTGCACCCTCACCGTGAACCTCACAGCACACACTCACCCTACACTGTACTCTTAAATCAGACACACTGCACACACATCACACATTCACTGTACACGCTCACCGTATTCACCCAACACTCATTCTGCACTCAGCACACTCACCATAAACCTCACAGCACACACACATTATATTCTCTCTGTACACATTGTACACTCTTAGCACACATTCACCCTAAACCTCTCAGTGCACACTGCACGCTCACAGCACACACTCATTGTAAACTCTTGCATTCACCCAGCATGCACTCATTGTACACTCACAGTACACATTTATTGTATATCCTCTGCACACACTCAGCGCATTCCCCCATACACTTACTGTACACTCCTAGGACATACACACCATCACCATACACTCACTGCACTCTCAGCACACACCGTAGTCACCCAGCACACTCATCATAAACCTCATAGCATTCATTCATTCATTGTGCACTCTCAGCACACACACGCACATTCCCCCAGCACACAATCACCGTACCCACCCACCACACACTCATGCTTCACCAGCACACACATGCTGTACTCCCTGGGCTCACACTCGCCGTACACAGCACACACACGCTGTACTCCCTGGGCTCACACTCGCTGTACACAGCACACACTGTACTCCCTGAGCTCACACTCGCCGTACACAGCACACACTTACTGTACTCCCTCAGCATTCAGTCACTGGAAACTCAGTGCACTCACCCATACACTCATTGTACATTCACTGCACACACTCTCAGCACACACTCCCTGTTGGCACCCACCCAACACACCATATACTGCCTCATTGCACACAATCGGCTCACAAGACACACCTAGATGGGAACATTCATATTTACCTGCAATCAGTCACACACATTGCCCTGCAGTGAATCCTCGGCTCATCCTTCCCCGCAGCTCTCCAAACCCCAGCAACAGTCTCCCCTTGTCTCACATACACACATACGTATACACACACGAGTTGCGCAAACCACCGTCTCAATAATTCTGATAACTACTACAAACCGAGATACCCTGGAACCACCGGATCCATCCTCCGGCAGCCAAGTGCTCTCAGTTTCGTAAAGTCACATTCTCTCACTTCACGGACCCTCTCTCTCTCTCACACACACACCGTTACATTCTTAGTCACACACATGTATTCTTCAAAGTTAACAATCACACAACACCAGGCTATAGTCCAACAGGTTTAATTGGAAGCACTAGCTTTCGGAGCGACGCTCCTTCATCAGGTGATTGTCTTCATCAGGTGAAGGAGCGTCGCTCCGAAAGCTAGTGCTTCCAATTAAACCTGTTGGAATATAACCTGGTGTTGTGTGATTTTTAACTTTGTACACCCCAGTCCAACACCGGCATCTCCAAATCATGTATTCCTCACACTCGCATATCCTCCTTCACACCACACAGACACACAAGTGCCCTTTTCCTCACTGTGTCCGTCACACTGTCCCCGCCCCCCAACACATTCTCTCAGTCTCAAACACACTCATAGACTCTTACACAGCCACACACGCCCACAGCCTCCCTCGCAACCAAACACATTCCCTCCATGACACGCCGCTTGTCGGAGTCACAGTTGCACATTACTCCCCCGCAAACTCTCAGTCACGTAGAAGCAATCTCTCACACCCGCACTAACAGTTCGCAGCAGCTGCTTCTCTCCGCGACGCGTAAGCAGAATCGCTCTGTGTTTCTCCGAAACTGGGCGGAAACAGGGCGTTGAGCGCTTGACTGTTCTCATTTAGAAGCCTGTCCTTTGGAGACGCAACCACGAGGAAGCTCGGTTGTTAATGCAGAACGTATCTCAGCCTGCTCACCACTTTGTCAGATCTTTTCCCCCAAATCACTTAAATTTTTGGTCAAGGCTTCTTTCCCCAGCCCGTTTCAGATCAAACATCCAGAGTCTGAGAGCCAATGTTTGTTTAAAGGATGAGACTGGCTACGGAATATAGCCTGCAATAAAATGGGGGGTGGGGTGGGGGTGGATAATTGGATAGAGAATCGCCCTAAACATTCATACAGCGCACGAAGTCTCCTAAACTACAGTTATGACCTTATGACTGAGAGTAGCTGATAACACTTATAAAGTTCCTCCCTAGAGATAGCAGGGGAGTCCTAGAGTTAGATTAAAAAGTACAGAAATCGTCAATTGTCTGCAAATAATGTTTTCATCCACTGCATGGTTTGAAATATTCCATACCCCGTCAGTCTGAGCCATCTTGGCCATGAGGTACAAGAGGTTACATTCCCAGCATCAAGAAAGCTCCGCTCACAGATAACAAGGAGGACGGGGGTGGGTCACCTTACCTACCACTCTATTAATTCCCCCTCCCCCAACACACACACACACACAAGTGCCGGCAAAGATTCGCTACAATAAATGAACTGCTCGTTTGTGCTCCCGCATTGTTTAATGTAGCAATTATTCACAATCAGTTGGAGGTGTTTTTTCATAGCAATTTGTGTCAGCGTGTAGCGACTGCACGACGCTTTCCTTTGCTGGGATCGGTACTCTGTGTCGAGTTCGGGCTCTTTAATCACTCGCCTCACAGCCTTGAGCTGCTGACCTCTCTCTCCCTCTCTCTGTGATGTGGAGTGCAGTAACTACTGCACAATTTCCATCACCGCTCCCGATATCCTTCTGTTTTACTTTGGTTTCTCTCAGAGGCGGTTAATAACACCTCACTCTGAAGAAAATATCGCTAACCTCTCGTTTCACATCCTACTTCAGGGAACCGCATCCTTCTTTCGAAATGAACAAGCCTACAAATATGACTAACGTCAGCTGATTTCTGTAATTTCCCCCCCCCCAAAGGAAACTTCGCTTTTTAAAAAGCAGCATCAGCCGCAGCTCGCTGCTTTGTTACCTGTTCCTGACAGTAGCATTATCAATAAAAGGTCGGGTTTCTACACTCTTTGTTCCATATCATAGTTTTTGATGCAAATAAAAGAATCCACGTGTCCGGGGAGGGGTGGGGGGGTTACATATTTTAATAGATGTAAAGTCACCGCCGGTAATGAAATTGGTGTAAATGGATAGGCATTTCGGGGTTTTTAATTATTCAGTGGGATTAAATCCCTGTGTTTTTTTTCGTGAATGTAACTGGCGATAGCGGCTGCGCGAAGTGCGCCACCTGTCTCAGTGCTGCTGCCTCTAGCAGAAACGCCAGCAGCAGCAGCCTCAGCGACTTCACAAGACAAAGATGGCGAAAGCTCCCATCCCCCACCTCCACCACCCCCCCCTCCCTCCACCCCCATCAGCGAGTGCCACTTCCTCGACCCGACCGCTTCGCTGCGATACGTACACAGCGCCAATCTCAAGCTTATTATCAAGATCGAAACGCCTGCTTCCAAACGGACGCAGGAAACAAGCAATGGAAGGGCACTCGACAACAGCGATACAACACGCTGCAACAGCTTAAAACAAAACACTGAAAGCCCCTTCGCTTTCTTTCTTGAAGGACGCGTGATGTTCAGGTTGCAAACACGAACAAAGAACAATAAATGTACTGCGAAAGGCGCTTGGTGTGCGGGGGCGGGGAGGACGAGACTCAACAGAGTATCGCTATTTCATTGCAAAACGAGGTACAAGAAAAGTACATCTGAACTGTACAGAACTCCGACCGCAGCTGGAGCAGCACATTTTAAAATGAACAAAAAAATCAGCTGCACGTTTGTCAAAGAGCGTCGATTGGCTTCATATACCACCGAAACGTGAAAATGTTTCTTGACCATGAGGAGGATTGGCTTTTACTGCATACACAGATGCTGTAACCCAAAGCTTCAATGTCATTGCATTCGCTTCTATCGCACCCAAACGGCGGATTACAATTTCCGACCAGATACAAACGCAAGCTGTGAATCAGTGCGACTCTGGTGCGGATTTAAACCAAATTCAAATTAAAATTCAGAGTGGAACTTTATCAGAGTGGAACTCCAGCCGAGAATGGAGCTGCATTCGCCATTTGGAAAACTTACAAGAAAGTTTTAAATTAAAGTCAGCAAGATAACTCAAATAGTAACCCCCTTACTTACACACACACTCTCTCTCTCTCTGCGAAGTAACAAAACACTCTTTTAGTATCGTGTTACAAAAGCTTATTAGGATCCGGCCCCCACTACGGCGACCTTTAAAATACAAGCCATCGAACAACACACTATTTAACTCTGTTCAGACAAATTCTGAAAGTTAATGTCACAAACAGAATACATTATAACCTCTAAATACGAAATATCTCAATGTGATGCAGAAAACTTGGGGCAAATATTTATTTATATTTTACGCAAGTGGAAATAAAAAAAAATGCATCCACGATTACCAGCTTTTCTTCTGGCAACACTACCTACTCTCTGTTTATCTTTAGTTTGTGTACATCTCACCGCTTCCAACCGAAAATACTGGAATGAGGAGACCATTTAAACTCCCCTAAACGGAAAAGATTTACTCCAACTCAACACTGATTTATGGACGCCACAATGGAAATATAAAATAATTAAAAGGAAATTAAACGTAGTTAGCGACGAAGAAGGAAAACCAAACGTTAAGGCTCAAACTAACTGTAATCAAAAGGAGGAGGCAAAGAATCAGAATTCCCATCCAGCAAAGTATGAGTGTATGGATGAAGGGTAAGGATAGGATTAGGCCGTGAGTCCTTCACGCAATGTCCATTCTTCACACAATACGCTGTTGTGAGAGGCTCTGGTAACAGTATCCCAAGCAAAAGTCAACACCTTCCAAAGAAGGGCTAGGAGATCACTGGCATGGAAAAGTACTGCCAAGGTATTGGAAGTGTAAATAATTTCCCCAGCAGTACATTTGGTACTCCAGTTTGCATCTGTTCAGCATTCAATAGTGAAAAGACAATAGTGGGAAAAATGGACTGTTGATTTCCCCCAGAAACCTGCAGGGTAGAGTTGTACAGAGGAAACAGACCCTTTAGTCCAACTCATCCATGCCGACCAGATAACTTAATCTAGTCCCATTTGCCAGCATTTGGCCCATATCTCACTAAACCCTTCCTATTCACTAACCTATCAAGATGTCTTTTAACTGTTGTGGTTGTACCAGCCTCCACCACTTCCTCTGGCAGCTCATTCCACATGTGCAGCACCCTCTACATGAAGAAGTTGCTCCTTAAGTCCTTTTTAAATCTTTCCCCTCTCACCTTAAACCTATGTCCTCTAGTTTTGCACTCACTTACCTTGGGAAAATGACCTAGACTATTCACCCTATCCATCCCATCATAATAGGGTCACTTCTATAAGGTCACCTCTAAGCCTCTGACAGTCCAAAGAAAACAGCCCTAGCTTATTCAGCTTTTCACTATAGCTCAAACCCTCCAACCCTGGCAACATTCTTGAAAATCTTTTCAGAACCATTTCAAGTTTAACAACACTTTTCTTATGGCAGGGAGACCAAAATTGAAAGCAGTATTCCAAAAATGTCCAAATCAATGTCCTGTACAGCTGCAACACAATCTCCCACAAACTTCTTGGGTACACCTGATCAAGACCCGGGGACTTAGCCACTTTTATGTATTTTAAGTCATCCAGCACCTCTTCCTCTGTAATGTGGACACTTTTCAAGATATCGCTATTTATTTCCTCATTTTCTCTAGTTTCCATATCATTCTCCACAGTAAACACTGATGCAACATACTCATTTAGTATTTCATCCATCTCCTGCAGGCAGCCTTCTTGAACTTTAAGGGCCCTATTCTCTCCCTAGTTACCCTTTTGTCCTTAATGTATTTGTAAAACCCTTTGGATCTCCTTAACACTATTTGCCAAAGCCTTTTTGGCCCACCTGATATCCCTCTTGCCCTACTCCTACTGCCCTTATACTCCTCTCGGAATTCACTCAGTCCCTGCTGTCTATACCTGACATTTTTTTTTCTTTTTCTTGACCAAAACGTCAATTTCTCTCGTCATCCAGCATTCCCTCCACCTATCAGCCTTGCCCTTCACCCTAACAGGAGCATACCGTCTCTGGACTCCTGTTATCTCATTTCTGAATGTTTCCCACTTTTCAGCCATCCCTTGACCTGTGAATATCCGTGCCCAATCAACTTTTGAAGGTTCTTGCCTAATGTCATCAAATTGGCCTTCCTCCAATTTATAACTTTAACCTGATCTAAAAGTTATCTTTTTCCATAACTATTTTAAAACCAATAGAATTATGATCACATGCTCCAAGTGTTGGTAAACAAAAGTCGAAACTGAATTTATTTCAAACCTCTGTCACAACTGAAACAAGAAAGCTATCATTGAGAGTGGATTTAGTCAGGTAGTTTATTGTTGCCCATTGCATACCGCTCAAAAACAGCTCTAATGATTCATTTTAAACATAAACCTCACAAATTATATTTTAAATATTCTAAAGGTTCAAATGGAACCAAAGTGGCTAAAACAATTCAGCCTCTCACTATACCTACACTGAGTTATTCATTTGTGATATTCTTGTTTGCATCTTTGATAGTTCTCTGATGTTCACTTGAGTTGCAGAACATTTTTAATTGTTCATATTATGTGGTGCCATTAACCGGGCCAACATTTATTACCCTTCCCTAGTTGTCCTCAACTAGTTAACTGGGACCATTTGCTTGACTTCAGCAATCAGCAGTATTCTTTCATGTATAATTAATGAAAACATTCACCACCTTAAATAATTATTCCTTCCAGGTACCCAGTGGCAGTAGTGTGTACCACTTATAAAATGCATCACATCAAGTATCATGACTCCTTCAAAGCACCTTCCTATTCCAAATCTGCAACATCCACCTCCTGGAAGATCCAGGGCAGCAGGTGCATCAAAACACCACCACTTGCCAATTTCTCTCATGTTACATACCACCCAGAATAGGAACAATCTTGTTACTCCTTCACTGTCATCAGACCAAAAAAACCTCCCACCAGCACTATGGGTGAAGAAAGCAATAAGCTCCATCTTCACAACAGCAATTAGGGACAGGCAAACATCTGAATGCCTTGCCACTTTCCAAGAACAAATGCAAAATAAAAGGTTTTTGATTCATTAAAAAGGTACCTTGTAAAGAGTTTTATTGCAGTTTAAAACTGCACAACTCATGGTAACTTGCTCATAGGCATTGGTTAAATGCCTGTAGGTAGAAAGTTGTTAAGTTATCAATAAACTGATATCTACTTGGAAACCTATTATGAGAGTTGTCCTACAGGGATTTGCATTTAAACATTTGCTAATGCATTAATAATCTAGAGTACAAGTGTAGATTTTGCCAAGTTATTTAGAAAGGTTGGTGTGCAGGGGATGCTGAACTATGCAAAACAGATCTAGATATGTTGGGGAAAGGACCCATGTTTAGCAAATTATGCTTAACATGAGAAAATGGCAATGCTTTGATACAAACAGGTCAAATTGATAAAGATATGTACAGTCTAAAAAAAGCAACAAGCTTAAAACTGGTGCTCTGTGGAAAAAATGATTGTGAACCTTTATACAGTGGTATGATACAATCAACACTGTGATGCTGTAGCAAAACCAAACAGGATCTCAGGTTGCATTCACATGACGATTTATGATAAAATAAAAATTTTACCATTTTGCTTTTCTTCAAAACTTAAGGTTAGGCCTTCTCGGATATGTTGTACCATCATGTGGAGGATATTCGGACTTTGAAATGAGTCCAAAGGAGGGCAGAAGATTAATTCCCCTTTTGAAACAGCTTAATTACCCAGATATGCTCAGGCAGCTTCGACTGCAACTTTCAGAAAAGCACAGACCCAAGCAATTTGACCAAGGTTTATAAAATAATGAAGGTACTAGATTATGTTTATGTAAACCAATTTACTAACTAGATAGGTGAGGAAAGTCATGCTTACAAATGATGTACAAGCAGAGCTAAATTTAATATTAGAGACATGCCTCTTTCCCAACATATATGGTGTACCTGTAGAACAGGCTGCTGGCTTTCGTGGTGAACACCAATTTGATGTCGTCATTCAAGCAAAAGTACAGGCCTGTATCTAACAGAGATGTAGATCACAACATAGAAAGGTTATATTTCCTCTCATCTAAATAAGGATTGGTGTGAGCTCCTCATTAATTTCAATCACTTAAAGTGTTCAGAGACGATATTTATAGGTTTTTGTTTCCCTAACTGGCTTGAGATTTTATTTACTTTCTCACCTAATAGATCACATGGGTGACTGAAGTTTCTGTATTATGTAGCACTGTAACTATACAGAGTACAATGAACTCTGTTGTTTGTCATTTTTTACATTCGTGCACATTTCCCTTTTAGAATCTATTATGGATTTTGCCTTCAACATTGTTTCTTATTAAACATTCATTCCATGATCTAGTAAAGCCACTGCATTACAAGACAAACTTGCTTGACATTTCCCTCCATTGTGTCAGTGAAAAAGTTTAAATCTGTAACTTCCAGCTACTCTCTTGCTAACTAGCAAATAATATTTCCTTTTCATCTTATCAAAATCTTTTAGTAGTGAATTTATCCAGCAGCTTATCTTCAATTTCTGTTATACAGCAAAATAATAGTCTGCATAATATCACTGATCCTGACCTAACCTATGATGCACAAAACTGGACACATCATCTAAAAACTGACATACAAATAGAATGGCAGAGTATTATTTAAATGGTAATAGATAATTAAACTTTAATCTACAAAAATATCTGGGTATTCTTTTTAATTGAGTCATTCAAATTAAGCATGCAGGTGAAGCAAGCTGCTATTAAGGGTAAATGGTATGGTGACTTTCATTGCAAGAGGTTGAGTGCAGAAGCAACAGGGTTAGTCTATTTCGGAATTGTACTGAGTCTTGGTGAGACCACACCTGGTGTATTATGTGTAGTTTTGGTCTCCTTACCAAAGAAAAAAATGTACCTGCTACAGAGGGAATGCAACAACGGCTCTCTAGACTAATTCCTCACATAGCAGGTTTATTGTATGATGAGAAATTAGTTTGGATGGGCCTGTATTCACTGGAGTTTAGAAGAATGAGAGGGGATTTCATCAAAGTATGTAAAATTCTGACAGGGCTGGACTGAATGCAAGGATAATATTTCCTTTGGCTGCAGGTGCAGAACAAGGGTTCACATCCTCAGGAAATGCAGCAGGCCATTTTGGACTGCAATGAGAAGTGATTTCATCACTCAGAGGATGATGAACGTGTGGAATTCTCTACCACAGAAGGCTCTGAGGGTAATGTCACTGAATACATTTAAGAACAAAATAGATAGATTCTGGTGTTGAATAGTGAATCAGAAACAATGGGTTGAATGGCTTATTCCTGCTCCTATGTTTATCATCTAATTTATTTCATTTATCAATACAGTATCATTTCCTCAAATGATTCTTTAAATTTTGTCACACAGTGCAATTTACAAGCCTGTGCTAGCAGTCCTGCAGTAATCTATGTCTCTGAGTGAGTATCAAATGTATTCCAAAGTATAAACTCTGGAGAATGTGCAAGATTGTGGTCAAGACATTTCTACTGATCTCCCTCATCATTTCATAAAGCATGTCATCAGAGTCCAACACCTTTTACAGTTTAAACTATGCTTTTGCTGCAGTTATTATCCTACTTCATTTTGTTAACTAATTCTCACATACCCTTGGATTTTCATGATCATGTTCTGCTATGAAGTGCAGTAGTAATTTACTTACTTCTTCACACTCCCATCCTACTTGACATATAACCCACCTTTTGCTATTTCCCATTTTAATCTACCCAAACTTTATCCTACACCCTTTGACTCATTCTAATATTTTTGCATCATGATATACTTATCTTGATTGTTTTCTATATTTTCTGTATTCTCTTATTTTCTATAGCCTCTAATCAAACTATTTTGTCATACAAGGTAGTTCTGAATGCAAACAGTTCTTTCCAGAATCCTCAGTAGGTTCAAATAGGAATGTGATTCTACCAATTGGCCTTAAATATGCCTTCATTCATCAACAAGTAAGCTAAATGCTTCGAATATGGGTGAATAAAATATTCTGATCACATTTCCAAATTGTCAGTATTCATACAGAAAAGAAGCTCTACCCTCAATATCAGAATTATCCATAGAATTCTAGAGGTGCACAACTAACATCACGTCCTTGGCTTCTATACAGCCTATTTAGAACATTTTTTAGAATACAGAGTCATTTATTGTCTCTTGTATTTTCTAACAAAAGAAATGCAGTGAAAAGTGTTTAAGTCACAAGACCACGGTGCATATATTAATAACAGAAGGCATAAATAATAACAAAAATTAAAAAGAATGAAGACAAAGTCCATCATAGCTCTCGGCTTCAAGAGAAGACTGCTGCAAGACCACCAAACAGGCTGCTGGAATATCGGGCCGGAAACCACCTCTGACCAGGCCATCCATACCAGGAACTGGAATCCCGGGCTGCAGGATTCCACAGAAGCTCCCCAAGACCAATCTCGTCGCTGATCACACAAGTCCCCCAAAGGATTCCGTGGCCACCAGATGGTGGGCCAAACCACCTCAACGCCAAAGCTGCTGGCAGTGTCCACTGATCTAGCGGCCGATACCAGGTCACCATGCGCACTCCTCCACCAGCTGCCTTCTCAACACTAATTCCAGAATCCCATTCCGGACTCACCAGTTGCCTTGCTATCCTCCAGGTCCTACTCTGGATTCACCAGCCATCACTCTGGCATGAGTCCTGACAAAGATGCCTTCACCCCACCTTCCACCAAAATAAAAATAAAAGACTAGAGAAAACAAAGAAAAGTGACCCAGTAGATGAGCCTTTGTCATAGGAGCCCAGATGCTGCCTAATCTGCCACCATCATCTTAGAAGGGATCTGTGTCTAGGAGTCTCGGAGCTGTGAACCAAGGAGGAGAGCTGCTAACACAGATTTATCAGATTTTTAAAAAACGTAGGTCCAATCATCTTATCAGACCTTGTAACAATACGATTGTGAAAAATATTTACTTGCTACAAATAAAAAAATTAAGTAAACATCAACACATGCCCAATTACAAGTACTAATTCAGTTGCAAATCAATTTTGTCTTATGAATTCATAGGAGCTCTGGCTACAATACTGCAATCTCCCCAAGACACAGCAGAGGTGCTTGTAGACTGGAAAATTCAAATGTCATGGCCTTATTCAAGAATAGATTGATGAAAGCAGAGTGGTAGATGTCATCTATATGAATTTCAGCAAAATATTAAACAAGGTTCTGCATGTTAGACTGATTAGTAAGGTTAGATGACATGTAATCCGGGTGAGCCAGCCAACAAGACACACAACTGGCTTGAAGGTTAGAGACGGAGGGTGATGGGAGAGGGTTGCTTTTCAGACTGGAGGCCTGTGACCAGCAGTGAGCCATAAGGATCAGTGCTTGGTTCACTGCTGTTCATCATTTACATAAATGAATTGGATGTGAATATAGGAGGTATGGTTAGAAAGTTCATGGATGACACCAAAATGGGTGGTGTAGTGGACAGCGAAGAAGGTTACCTCAAAGTTCAGATCAGATGGGCCAAGCTCATTTAGATAAATGTGAGGTGCTGCATTTGTAAGGCAAATCAGGGCAGGGCTTACATACTTAATGGTAGGATCCTGGGCACTGTTGCTGAACAAAGAGACCTAGGAGTGCATAGCTTCTTTAAGTGGAGTCACATGTACACAAGTTGGTGAAGATGGCATTTGGATTGCCTTCATTGGTCAGACAATTGAGTATAGGAGTTGGGATTTCATCAGCAGAGCAGGCTGGAGACGTGTACGGAATGAGGCTGGCCAGCGGACTGGAAGTGCGAGCGGAGCGGGGACGGCCAGTGGTTTGGAGGCCCCAGCGGAATGGGGACGGCCAGTGCCTGGAGGTCTGAGTGGAGTGGGGACAGTCAGTGGCTGGAGGCCTGAGCAGAATGGGGATGCCCAGTGGGCTGGAGGCCTGAGCAGAATGGGGATAACCAGTGGGCTGGAGGTGTGAGCAGAGTGGGGATGACCAGTGCGCTGGAAGCCTGAGCAGAGTGGTGCCAAGCAGGGCAACATTTCATTGTACTCTGTACTACTGTTCGAGTGCATGTGACAATGAAGGATATTCTATTCAATTTGTGCTGTGGCTGTACAGAACACTGGTGAGGCAATTTTTAGAATACTGTGTACAATTCTGGTTGCCCTTCTATAGGAACAATGTTGTAAACTTGAGGGTGCAGAAAAGACATAGGAGGATGTTGCCAGGACTGGAGGATCAGAGGAAGAGGCTGAATAGGCTGGGACTGTTTTTACCTGGAGCATCAGAGGCTGAAGAGTGACCTTACCAAGGTTTGTAAAATCATGAGGGGCATGATTAGAGTGAATAGGGAAGATCTTTTTCAAGTGTAGGGAAATTCAAATCTAGATAGCATAGGTTTAAGATGAGAGGGGAAAGATTTAAAAAAGACTTAAAGGGCAACTTTTTCATGCAGGGGGTAGTGCATGTATCAAATGAGCTGCCAGAAGAAGTGGTAGAGGCTGGTACAATTGCAACATTGAAAAAGCAACAGGATGGTTATTTGAATTGGAAGGCTTTAGAGGAATATGGGCCAAATGCTGGCAAATAGGACTTGGTGAGGTTGGGATGTCTGATCAGTGCAGACACATTGGACCAAAGGGACAGTTTCCATGCTATATGACTCCATGACTAATATTTGTAAGGATTACTAACCTTTCAGTTTAACTGCAGTGATGGTAAGGCTTCTAGAATTATTCACAATAGAATTAAAAGTGACATGAAAAAAGGTGAGTTGATTAGGAAAAGTCAGCTCAGATTTCTAAAGGGGACCGTGTTCACTAACTTTTTTGAAAAGTTAACCAATGCTCTATTGAATACTCCAATTGAACCTGATGTAACAGAAAGGCTTGATGAAGGCCTTCCCATCCAGGCAAGCGGATGGTATTCAATTATTGTGCCTCATGGATGACAAACAGGAATTGGGGGGGCAGCAGGTGAGTTAATGTTGAACACAACATCAACATCAAGCCACATTAAAAGGCATTTGATACAATGCTGCACAAAAGATGTGGGAGGAAAGTTAAAGGACTTTGAATAAAAAGGGTCAGTAGCAACATAGATATAAAATTGGCTGGGCTCTTGAAAAGACAGTAAAGATCAATAGATATTTTTCAGGCTGGAGGAAGGTTTGGAATGGAAAGTTGGTATTGAGATCCTGACATATATTGGATTGAATCTTGGGTGTGCAGGGGACAATTTCAAAGTTTCCAGGTAATGCAAAACATGGAAGAATTTTAATCTCAGGAGGAGAGTGTAGAACTCCTACAGGATGCAGACAAGTTAGTGGAGTGGGCAGCTAGGTAGCAAATGAGTTCCAATGCAGAGAAGTGTGAGTTGATGTATTTTGGTAGGAATAACATTGTAAAACAAATAGAATAGAGAGTGCAGTTTTAAGGGGAGTGCAGGGCAGAGGGATCCGACTGCATGTGTGCATAGATTACTGAAAGCTGCAGGAAAGATAGATAGCAATCAGCAAACCATGCAGTATCATCAACTTTATTGATAGGGTCACAGAGTATGAGAACAAGGAAGTAGTGTTGAAATCATATACAATACTTGCTAGAGCTCATCTGGAGAATTGTGTACAGTTCTGGGAAGAAAGGATGTGAATGAATTGAACACAGTGCAGAAGCAGTTTACAAGAATGGCTCCAGGAATGAGGAGCTTCAGCTATGAGAATAGATTGAAGAAGTTAGGATTGTTCTTCTTGGTGTGAATGCTCAGAGGAGATCTGATGAAAATTTTCAAAATCATGAGCAGGTTGGGTAGAGTAGATAGAGAAAAAAAAACTTCACATAAAAATAAGAGGGCATAGATTTAAAGTGATCAGCAAAGAAGCAAACATGAAGAAAGGAAAATCCTTTCCACTCAGCAAGGGTGGAATACACTGTCTGCAAGTGTGGTGGAGGCAGGTTCAACTGGGGCATTCAATAGAGCAAGAGTGTTGATGTGGACTTGTTGGGCTAAACAGCCTGTTTCCTCACTGTAGAGATCCAAAACAAACAAAAATAAGTGCAAGATTATAAGGAAAAAACACACAGGAGGTTGGCACTAAGTAATGATGTTCACTTAATGAGCCTGACAAAGCACAATGGGTCAAATGGCCTCTTTTTGCACTGTAACACATCTGGTGATTCTGTGATATAATCTGTTACAATTAATTCTGAAATTAGGTTATTTATAAAATCAATAAACTTATTGGAAACTAATATTTGCTTGAGGGGTTATGAACATGTTTGCTTTGCACTCCTTATTGCAGACAGTAACCAAGCCATAGACAATGCTTGAAATAATGTTTCTAAATCAGCAATCAGCTTCTTTGTTGCACACAAAGAGGTTAGTGGATGTCTGTAATGAGTTAATTATACCTTCACCAATTCTGCAATTTTTCTAGGTGCTCAGACATCCTATCCATCACACACTTTCAACATCACACATTTTCAAACATGATGTAAAAACTTAAATGAAACAAAGTGTGAAGAAATAAAGATAAACATTAAGAATGTACAGTCAAAACTCTCTGGGAACAGGACACACCAAAGCCATAAAATTCCTATCCTCTTAATTCACTGCTGTATTAACTCTCCCTAGGTATATTAATCATTTAAACTTTGTGACCTTAAAAAAAAAGACATTTCCACACTTCTGCAATAGAACATTATTTCACATTACGCATTATTCCGGTCATTATAAAACAACTAACTTGTTGGGAGAAGCATGAGAGGAGATTTGCATACTTAGTTGTAAAACAATATTACAATGAGCTGCCAGACGACATCGTAGAGGTGGGGTACTAATACAACATTTCAAAGATAGTTGAACAGGTACATGAATAGGAAAGGTGTAGAGGGAAAATGGCCAAATGCAGGCAAATGGGACTAGTTTAGTTTAGGTTGGCATGGACAAGTTGGACTGAAGGGTCTGTTTCCATGCTGTATGACTAAGAAAGAAATGCCATTCAAGATCATTATTCCAGCCAGCATTCTGAAATTTACAATTGTCTTTAACTGTCTATTTACGCCAATCCACTGCACAAGGTATTTCAAAAGAGACCATGAAAGAGACACTCCATGTTTGCTTTTAAACTTTACAACTTTACTATGTCAAAACAGTCAACAGCAATGCCACTTGGGATCAGTTTGTAATTAAATAATTCTACAGTTGAGAAGTTAATGCTGCATGTCACTTGAAAGCAAAGTGCAATTAAAAAGTAGTGTAATAAGTACAAGCAGACAAATTAGTAATAGTGTAATCACAAACCTAAAGCAGTTAGATTAAATGTATAAACAGGCCTTTGCTTTGTTTAGTACAGCAATTTAAAATGCACATATACAAGCTAAGGAGAATTGAAATTTAGTGACCAACATTGAAACATAAATGACTTAGTCAACACTATAATTCTCAAGGTTTAGATTCTAAAATAATATTGTTTCCACAATGACTGTGTGCCAGTCATTTTACCAATTTATATAGGATTATCTGATTGTACAGAAAGGGAGTGTATCTCCCTCTACTGATTTTTAAAAATTTATTTGCTGGGTTCAATAACATTGATACTCATGTTATCCAGTTCAGTACTTATTCTTAAGGGTAATGTGATTTGGATCATACAAAATACTTGAACATATTATTCAGAGTCAGAAGTTTTACAGTGTGGAAGAAGGCTATTCAGCCGATCACTTCTGCACTGACTTCCCAAATGAGCATTGTGACTTTATGCTGTTCCAATGCACACTATTTAATTGTAAACAATCATCCAATTCCCTCTTGAATGCCTCATCTGAACCTGTCTCCACTACACTTTTCAAACAATGCATTCCAGACTTGAACTACTCATGTGAAAAGTTTTTTCTCACCTTGCACAAGTTTTTTTTTGCAATTTTGAAATTCTTTTGTGATGAAAAATATGACAGCACCAAAATGGCCCCAACCAAAGTCATCCTGTTGTGTGTTAACCCTCCTTATCTTTCTCGATCTTCTTTGATATGAATAGTACTGCCTCTAATGGATCTTTCTGTATTCTGCAGGGGGATCAATCCATGCATCTTCCTCTTCCTTGTCTGTATGTGGCTGTTTAATATCATCTACAGGTATGGGATCAGTTTCCATACAGAGGCGGAATGCAACCAGCACCAAATCTCTTCATCTTCTGCATCACTGGTAGCAGATGGCTTTTATCAAGTTTGCTTCAACATCAAGAAAACTGGAGCAAGTGTCTTCATCTCCCACTACCAATTCCATAACCTTGCCTGCAACTACATTTTTTTAACCAATGCCTTCCTTCAGGGAAGAAAATATGTCATTCTTAACTGATTTAACTTACATGTGACTCCAGGCTCATAAAATATACATCACCCCACCAATTTTCCTATGTCGATGCAAATATCCATGACAGTATCAGTAGGAGCGCACAATCCTAGTTGATATGAGTACCATCTTTGTTCTGAGATAACCTCCAAAGTATTGTGTAGTGCTACCACTGAGCTATTTGGGGGAGATTTTGAATAGCTTTAGCAACTCCAGACCTGGCATCTAGGAGGTGCTATGGGTTATCAGCAGCAGAATTCTCCTCAAACATGTTCTATAGCCTCATCATCTCACATATGTCCCACTCTACCAATACCATCAGGCCAGGGAATCAATGCTGGTTCAGCAAAGAGTACAGGACATACCAGGAGCAGGAAAACTGTTTCTTGATCCACAGTTGTCACCAGGCCTGCTGAGTTTCTTCTGTATTTTCTGCACATTTCAGCTGTCAATTTCAGATGGACAAGTAAACAAATAGGAAGTGATAAGCAAGCATACTTAGCCCCAATGATGCCAAAGACCAGCTCGTCAGTCCAAACAGCTGAATTGTTTCCAACCATCTTCAGTCAGGGATGCCAGGTACATGATCAATTTGGCCTTCTCTTGGGGACAACACAAATATAGAATATTGTCTTCAGACAATTCAAATCACTCCATGGAAGAAATGGTTGTGCTTCAGAGCTTGGTTCTAGACAATTTCTTCCAGGAGAACTACAATGATGACATCTACATTATGTCAAAGATCTGCCGTAGTTCACAAAATCCAATTCAGACAATTATTACCACAGAAGTTCAGTCACATTTGTTATCAAATACTTGAAGAGGTCATTGACAGTCAAACAGTTCTTAGTCAACAATGGCCTGTTCAATTATGTCCCATTTGGGTCCCAGCAGGATTGTTTCATCCAGACTTCATAGCATCCTTAGCCTAAACTTAATAAAAGGGCTAAATGTCAGAGATGAGACAAAGGCAGCATTTGACCAAAGGTGGCATCAAAGAGTTCAAGCAAAGCTTAAGTCAATGAAAATAAATTGGAAAGCACTCCACTGTTTAGTGCTAGATATGACGCTCAATGAAGGTGATATCTTAGCAGAGATAAATGATCTCAGCCACACCACTGCAGGTCTTCTATTAGCAACGTCTTAATGCCCAATCATTTTCAGCTGTTTCCCCTTTATAAATCAGAAGTGGAAATCTGATGATTGCAGTGCTCAGTTCTACTCAACTCCTCAGATTATAAAGCACAAGTAACAAGACCTGACCACCTTCAGGCTTTGGTTGAGAAGTAGCAAGCAAAATTTACACCATATATGTGTGAGATAATGATTCAAACAACCTAATTCGCATCCCTGATAGTTAACAATATCAACATACCTAAATCTACCACACATCTCTATGACTCTATGACCTTGAGGTTCACCATTGACCAGATATTTAATCAGATCAGGTACATTATATTGTAGTTAAACATCAAGACAGAGGTAGAGAGTTCTAAGTGAGTCACTTCTTTCTTTGCCAAAGTCTGACCACCAACTACAAGACACAAGTCAAGAATCAACAGGATATTTCCTGTTGAGACTTCGTACATCCACTTGACAACATTCAAGTTGTTCAACACTATTCAAACCAAAGCAACTGGCTTGATTGCTACTCCATCCATTACTTCAAACATTCAAACCCCAAACCCTCAGCACAGCATAGGAACTATTTTCACCATTTTTAATATGCACTGTAGCAACTCAAAGCTCCTTCGACAGCCTCTTCAAAACCACAATTTCCACCACCTCAAAGAATAATTAAGGGCAGTAAACACATGGGAACAGCAAGTTCCCCTCCAAGCCACACATCATCCTGACTTGGAACTATGTTTCTATTTGTACAATGTCATTGGCCAAAGTCCTGAAACTCCCTAACAGTACTGTGGGTGTTCCTACTTCACATAACAGTTAAAGAAGGCAGCTCACTACTACTTTGTCAAAGACAATTACGAATGTACAGTTAAAGCTGGCCATGTCATCAATGCTCACAACACATAAGTAAACAGTTGAATGTAGAACCAGAATTACTGCTCCATGATCCTGCTTGTAACAATAAACCACCAGTCCAACTTATCTCGAAACAGATCTGTGGTTACCTGCGGGGCCATAGTGAAAGATAATTAGCGTATTTTCAGACACTGAAACTCTGAAAATGCCCCTTAAATTTCTACATATACTGGATGCAGCAAAACTTACAATCCAATTATGAATAATTTGCGTAAAAAGTCCCAATCCAGTTAGAGTGTCAGTATCTGAGGAGACCTCTTACATACAAGCACAATCATTGAAGATGGCACGATAGATTGAGAATGGAGTTTATACAATATTCAAGGTTTGATCAATATAGACATCGAAGCAAAGTTATGTTAAAACTCTGAAAGGCTCTGGGTCAGCCTCAGCTAGAATGTTACTTGCCCGTTCTGGGCACCAGACTTTAGAGATAGCCTGAAGTGTTAGAAAGGAATGGATGCACAAAGGAATCATGAGAATGATCCCTGGAATAAGGAACATCAGTTACATAAATGAATTAGCAAAACTGATCCTGTGAACAATAAATGTATGTGGGCATCACTGTCTAGGTTAGTATTTATTGACATTCCAAATGGCCTGCAAAACGTGGCCAACAGCCTTGAACTGCTGCATCCATGCTGTACAATTATATTTACATTGCTGACAAGAAAGGAGTTCCAGACTTTCGACCCAGCAACATATTTCAAGTCAAGAGGGTGTGAGGCTCAGAGGGGCGCTTGCAGGAGATGGTTTTCCTATACTATCACTTCCTGACCATCTAGAGGTTTGAAAGATATTGTCAAAAGTTCAGTGAGTTATTGTAATGAATGTTGCAGATGGTCCACCTATGTGTTGTTGGTGGGACACATGAATGTTGAAGGTTGTGGCTAGGATGTCAATTGAATGGACTACTTTTATTCAAAACTGTCTTGAGTTGAGTGTTGAACGAGTTGCATCCATTCTGCAAGTAGAAAGTATTCCATCATACACCTGACTTCTGCCTTGAAAATAGTGGATAGGCTTAGCAGAGTTGGGACCTCAGTTATTACCTGCTCTAGCAGCCACAATATTTAGAGATTCAGCCAGTTCAGTTTCTTTGGAAAAGAAAACAAAATCAAAGGGATATGTGACAGAGGAAATCAAAATTATGAGAGGGCTGGACAGGGTAGACAAAGAGAAACTGTTTCCATCAATGAGAGGATCTATGGCCAGAAGGCAGAGAGTTGAGGTGACTGACAACAGAAAGAAAGAGTGCTTATGCAGTGAATCTTTAGGAATTAGAATATTTTGCCTCAGAGTGTGATGAAGACAGGCAATCTAGGCATTAAAGAGGGAACTGGATTAATTGAAAAGGAAGAACATGCCAGGTGGCAGGGAGAATGCAGGACAGTGGTGCTAGGTGAGTTGTTTCTTCAGAGAGACAATGAAAACGCTGATTAGACTCAATCTGTGCTGTTGTTATTCTATGATATTACAACAGTTACTTTAACCATAAAACAAGGTGAAAGCCTTTCTACTTGTCCTAGGTTAGGTAGCTATTTACTTGACCTCCATTAAGTGATATCACCAGTTTCTCAAGCAAGACTGAAGCTCATCTTCCACAGGAAACATCAGAGTAAAGGAAATTGGGAAGCAGGGTTCCAACCAGCAAATAGGATTATTATTGTGCTTTCATGTATTCCATATATCCCACTTCACAGTCAATGGCATCTTTTGAAGTTTAGTCACTATTACTACCTAGGGAAAATCAACTGACAGCATAACTTTGACCTAAATCTGACATCCACGCAAAGGCACACCAACATGCTCCAATACTGGGGATGCAGCATGGTATATTTGACACAGCAATTTTGTATAATTTTGGCAAATATTAGTATTAAGCATTTAGTCCTGAAGTTTTGCCCAATTGAACTATTCTGTTCATAACAAAAAAGAATACAGGGCTTGGATATAAAAGCGATGTGCAAAGAAAGCTAGGGTGATATCAGAATAAACTTTTTCACAAAGCAAGTAATTAGAGTTTGGAATGCATTGTGTGGAAATGTGGTAGAGGCAGATTTAATTGAAGCATTCAAGAGAGCACTCAGTGATTAATTGGATAGAAAAGGTGTGCAAGAGTGAGGAAAAAGCAGTAGATTACCTAGTGCCAATGATGATCATGAGGCAACTGGCCTCCTCCCTCCATAACAATTCCATGGTTCTGTGATTGAACACATTTCAGCTTCATTCACAACCTCTCAGGAAACAAAGGCGTCCATGCCTTCATGCAGTAAGTTAAAATTTGAATTATAGAAATGCCAGGGAGAACACCACACCTTTTGACCATTGCAATGCTAGGCAACAGCCATCACCAACAAAAGAGACTCTAACCACCCTCGTTTGACATTCGATGGTATTATCATTAAATTCCATACCACCAATTTCCTGTTGGTTTCCTGAGGACCAGAAACTTAACTGGACTGGTAAACTGTAGGTATAATGTTTTGCAACATATCATTTGGCAATTTGGATTCTAAAGTACAGGAAGATGAATTTTAGTTCTCAGTTTGGTGGATGTCTATGTTGACCTATGGAGATCAGAAAGTCATTTTCTTTTGAACAGTGAGTTCAAACATAATTTCCAAAAAAGTATGTGACTTGATCAGAAAGAGAATCACATCTGGTGAATGTGCAGGCCTAAGTAAACACTTGTGACCTTGTAAGCTACATAAGAAATCAAAGAATTAAAACAGGAGTGTTACATCATAGCGATTGAAGGATGATAAAAGATATTACTGGAAATGGCTGAAGCATTCCTTTTGCCATTTATGATAAGATCTTCCTACATTATCATACATAGAACTTTGATATTTTCAGTAATACATTTGTGATTTTTTTTGTTGTAAAAACATTGCAGCCTGTGCAAATATGTTCGACAACTGATCACCATGGCAACCAAAATCACAAAATTAGAACTTATGATCTACCAAGCTAAATTTCACTGAGATTTGGCTTGTCCAATATTACCATCAGCTAGATTTTCAGAGACATAACATATCTCCCGATTCCTCAAAACCTGTCCATCTTCTACAGGAGAAGTGTGATGGAATACTCATCATTTGTGAGCACTTTCAACAATACTCAACAACCTGAATACCATCCAGGACAACGCAGCCTTTGACTGGCACCATATATAGCACATTAAAACAGTTTATCCTTCCACTTCTAGCTCACTATGGTTGCAGACTATACCATCTACAAGGTACAATGTAGCAAATCTCCAAGGCTTCATTGGCAGCATCTCCCAAACCCGCCTACATCACCACCTAAAAAAATAGAAGGGCAGGAGGCACAGGGGAACATCATGACCAAATTTCCTGCAAAGTAAATGTGGCCTTTAGATTCCTCCTTCAACACTGCGAACAGTTTAAACAGTTATCTACTCTGTAAAACCATGGGCCAAACTTTTGTTCCAGGATACAAAAAGGCTTAGTTTACCAGATTTTCAGTTCTCTCTTGGTTAGAGCTTAGTTTACTGGAATGAAGCCATTTTCATGCAAACTTTGTTTGTGCCTTCTCCAGCAAATATTGTTACTGGTAAAATTTCAATAGTAATCCTTTTGTATGCTTTTGATTGCCTTTGCCATTCTGTAAGTGAAATAACTCCACAGAGACCAGTATTCCGTCACCAAGCTGCCCTTTATTTACACGTGCATAGTACCTGACACGAGTCTGGCTTCCTCAGAGACAGCACTCAGAATGAACAGAACCTCTGACGCTCTGTTTATATCTGTCAGCCAGGGCACCCTGACTGGATCAGGTTAACACCCCCAATCAGGGAACCCATTCTATGATGTCCACCTGGCTGACCTTGTTATAATAATTACAGTAAGTATTTTAGATTTGTTCCTAACAAGCACAAGCCTTTAATTGTATGCCTGAAAACAAAGGAATACATTTGGGGGAAGTAGGAGAAATGAATGATACCCCTGATGAATCAGACACCAACAAATTTGATTCTATTTATTTCTCAACCTTATTAAGCCATTGCATCCCAAAGGCTTGGGCAGAGAAATCATTGATAATGTCTATGGGATTGTATTATAATTGCAGAAAATTTGCAATTATTACATCAAAAAGTGTAAGAACATTTTCTTCCTGTGTACACTTGATTGTCAATCTTGTCAAAATTGATTACTGGCTGCTGCTCCTAAAAGACTCTTACATACTAATTTTACAAAGTATTAGAACACATGTATCACTAAGGTTTTGGAGCAATGATATGTTGTCGAGAACTTTTAAGTGGGGGGGGGGGGGGAGAAACTTAACTGAACAGAATAGGAGAATGTAACAGTATTCTTTTGAAATACTGTATCTAGACTAGACAGTCTAATGCATTTTTTAAAAACAGAATAGCAAGTACTTGTGCTACATATCCTATTTGCTGAGAACTACTTCCTTTCCTGCAAAGGATACATTAGTCACAGTGAGATGCAATGGAGCTGTAGGAAAATAGTGGCTGAACTCAAAATAAATGCTGTTATACTTTGCTTATAATCTAATTTTGATTCAAGGATGAGCTTTAATTGCATTTTGTATTGATAGCATAAGCTATCAAAGGGAAAACAAAAATATTGTGCGGAGAATACTTGGACCAGTACAAAAAAGTAGATTCTGTTGGAGCCTGGGTTTTCTTGAGGTGAAAATTTCCCCAACCTCAATCAGTAAAGCAGTGGAAAGGATTGCCTGTCTCTTATTAGAACCTATTTGGTTTTCATTACCTTTGATTGTATAGGTAATACATAAACAGGTTATTCCACAAGTAAGCAAAATTCTGAAAAACTCATTCTTCTCTGTTATTGAATCTTGATTGAAATTGGTATTCTGGACACTCAAGAATGAAATAAGCTCTATTTGCACTTGTCCACAACAGACAGCTGAAGGAAAATTATGTACATATTAATGGTAACACCAAAAACAACTTTTATTTATTGTGCATTTTGATGTTGTAAATTGTCCAGAGGTCCTGGTACTACATGAGCATTACCAAATAAATTTGGCATTGCACTGCAAGGAAATAAGTGATCAAAAAACTTAGTCAAAAGAAAGGTTTTAAGGAATATCTTTTGAAATCAACATAGAGTCATACAGCAAGGAAACAGACGCTTCAGTCCAACTAACCATGCTGACCATAATCCCAAACCAAATTAGTCCCACTTGCCTGCGATTGGCCCATATCCCTCCAAACCTTTCCTATTCATGTATTTAACCAAATGCCTTTCAAATCCTGCAACTTTACTTGCATCCGCCACCTCCTCTGGCAGTTCATTTCACACATGAATCACTGTGGTTAAAAAAAATTCCCCCAATGTCCTTTTTAAATATTTCTCCTTTCACCTTAAAAATATAGCCCTTAGTTTTGAACTCCTCCACCTGAGGGAGAATACCCTTGCTAGTCATTTAATCCATGCCCCTCATGATTTTATAAACCTTTATATGGTCACCCCTTAACCTCCTATATTCCAGTGAAAAAGATCCCAGACTATTTTTAAACTCAAACACTCCATTCCTGGTAACATTCCTGGTAAATCCTTAATGAACCGTCTCCAATTTAATAATATCCTTTCTATAGCAAAGCCACAGAATTGCACACAGTACCCCAGAGGCCTCACCAATGTCCTGCAAAACCTTAAAATGATGTCTCAAATCCTATACACAAAGCTCTGAGCAAAAGTAAGCCTGCCGAATGCTTTCCTTACCACTTGTTTACCTGAGATGCAAATTTCAAAGAATTATATATCTGAATCCCTAGGTCTCTCTGTTCTAAAACACTTCTTACCATTAATTGTATAAGTCCTGTCCTTTGTCTGGTTTACCAAATTATAATACCTTACATTTAACCAAATTACACTGCATCGGCTACTCCTCAGTCCATTTACCCAATTAATCAAGATCTCTTTGGAATCTTAGGTAATTTCTTCACTGTCCACTATACTACCAATTTTGGTGTCATACCAAACTTACTGACCATGCTTCCGATATTATCATCCAAACCGCTTATATAAACGACAAACAAAAGTTGACCCAGTACTGATCCCTGTGGAACACTGCTGGTTACAGTGGTCCAGTTTGAAAAACAGCCATACACTATCACCTTCTATCTATCTAGCTCTCAGGTACTCATGCTACTCAACCAACCTTGTCTATCTTATACACTGCAGGCAAGGATGCCGTGAGGCATGGTACGTTGGCAGGACCAAGCAAATGCTACAGCATCAGATGAATGGACACCACACAACAATCAACAGACAGGAGTGTTTCATCGCAGTCAGAGAACACTTCAACAATCCGGGACAGTAGACCTCGGACCTTCGGGCGACCATCCTCCAAGGCTGACTTCGGGAACAGACAACAACACAAAGTGGCCGAGCAGAGGCTGATAGCCAAGTTCGATACCCATGGGGATGGCCTCAACCAGGACCTTGGGTTCATGTCACACTACAGGTGACCTCACTGCACTACACACACACTCCTACAGACTCATACGCTCACGCAGACCCTCTCTCATACGCTCACACATACAATCCCACACACACGTATGCACGCACCCTCTCACAGACTTATACCCCTTTACACTCACACTCACACACATACACACACTCTCTCACAGACACTTATAAACCCACCCTGCCACAAACACGTATATACACACACACACACACACACACACACACACACACACACAAGTTTGTGGGGTGAATTTGTACTTGCAGAATTACATTTTATTTTGCTCAAAATCTTACATGGATTCATACAGTTTATGTAAATCCATTTTTTTAGATTAGAATCAGTCTGAACATTGTGGCACAGTCACATGCAGGGCACCTCACACCTTCAATGCATTATCTGGGCCGACATGACACCAAATGTTAAAAGTTCACTTGAGAATCTAACTTTAAAAAAGTTCTGTGATTTACATATAAGAGAACTGAAACCAACATGTCCATTCTAAAAGATGAGAGACTTAACAAGCAATCAAGGTATTTTTCAATGTATAATTTCAGTTACATCACACTGTAAACTTTTGCTATAAATTCTGTATCTTATGATTTTATACTCCACAACCACCTGATGGAGGAGCAGCACTCCGAAAGCTAGTGCTTCCAAATAAACCCGTGGACTATAACCTGGTGTTGTGTGATTTTTAATCTTCTATCTTCAACCTTCAAGGCAATTTTGTATTCCAGTTGGCAAGCTTACCTTCAATCCCATGCGACCTAACTTTACTAATTAGTCTACCATGCAGAACCTTGCCAAAGGCTTTACTGAAATCCAGTAAACAACATCTACAGTTCTGCCTTCAACAATCTGTTTGGTTAGTTTCTTAAAAAAACTCAATGAAGGTTGTGAGAGAAGATTTCCTTTGCACAAAAGTATGCGAACTATCCCTAATCATTTCTTATCTCTCTAAATGCTTGAAAATTCTATCTTTCAGAATCACCTACAACAATGTACCCACCCCTGACATCAGGCTCACAGGTCTATAGTTCCTAGGCTTCTCTTTATAGCCTTCCTTAAATAAAGGCACAACATTAGCCACCCTCCAGTCCTCTGGCACTTGCGGTTATAGACGATACAAGTATTCCTGCTAGGGACCCGTTTGAGCTGTGTGTGGAATAGCAAGGTATGATGGTTTAGAAATAACATTCTAAAGTTTAAGGAATTCTAAATGCTATGGACTAGGCAAATGAAGGTACAAATACCAAAGCTGTAGTGATTAATATTAGGAATTTGCAAGAGCCAGAACTAAGAAGCACTGAGATTTTGGAGTGTTGCAACACCAAGGAAATTTGACATAGAAAGGGCAAGGCCATGGAGTGATTCAAAAATAGGATAAGAATTTTAATATTAGGACATTGGCAGACTGAGAACCAATGTAAGTCAATGAGCACTGATGGATGAACAAGACTTGGAGAGAGGTCAGACACAGGCAACAGATTGGAAACCAAGCCTTTGGTGCTAAGTTGTTAAACACCAAACTCTGCTGCTCATTTAGTTCAAAGCAGTGATAGCATACAATTCAAATCAAGAGTGAAAAACTTATTTCATGTTAATGGATGGATCGAGTGAAGACGCGCAAAAAAACTTGATATTGCACCCGTCACCTTCATCTTCTAATCCGAAGGTGTTAGTTGCTAGAGTAGACTTCCAGAAGCCTGGCAATATGGCTGAAGCAGTATCCGTTCATATGCAACCTTTTACAATCAAAGCCCGACCTCTACTCCAGCTGAAATAGCACAAATCAGCATTTAAATGTGGGATCTTCCTGATCTATCTAGTCAGCCACTTATTGAATCAAATGCTTGAAAGAACTTCACAATGTGGTCTCCTCTACACTGGCAGATTAAATACAGACTGGGTGATCACATTGCTGAACACCCCTGTTCTGTCTGTAAAAATGAACCTGAGCTTCCAGTTGCCTGCCATTTCATCACACCACTGTGCTCCCATGGCAACATTTCTGTCTCAGACCTGCTGCCGTGCTCCAGCAAAGATAAATGCAAGTTGGAGGAACACAATATCTAGTACCTTACAACTCAACACTGTTTATCAATTTCCAAGCATGAACACCTTCCTCCACATTTGTTACCCATCCCCATACTCCAGGGTCTTTTCCACAGGGTTTCTCCCAGCACAGTCAACCCATTTTCAACTACAGTATTCACAATTCCGGTTACCTCCCTCCTGCTTTACTATGAGCAATTCCTGTGTCTGCTTCCATATTTTTTCTCTCTTTCTCTCAGCACTGTCTCCATCTATTTTACTCACTCCTTAGATACTACCATTTCCCAGCTGCTATCAGATCTGATTAAGAGTCATTGGATTCAAGATGTTAACTCTGTTTTTCTTTGCACAGAGGCTGCCAGACCACTGAGTTCCCCCAGCAGTTTAGTTGAAATAGCTTGTACTTCTTGAAATGAAATAAACTTTCACCAGTGCACGTTAAAGCAATTTTAGCGAACTTACTTTTTGGTTCATATTGTAGCAAATAAGCCTTGAAACATGAACATGATTGCTATGTTTTGTGACAATTAATGCAGCAATTTAGATTAACAGATAGACTTTTTAGAGACACTCTAATTTAACACTCCAATTTTATGCAGTGGACAACTTAATTAAGTTATCAAGTTATGAAAGGAGATGGTTGCATATTGGCATTGTCACTGGATGGGTAATCCAGAGCATCAGGCTAATGTTCTGCCACACATTAGCTTAGCCTATTCCTGTTTCTAAGGGAGACATGGTTTTAAATCCCACTGGTTGAATTTGAATCCAATTAACACAATTTGCAATGGAAAGCTGGTCTTTGTAGTAGTGACAATGGAATTATCACCAATTGTCATAAAAACCCATCTGGTTCACTGATGTCCTTTTGGGAAGGAAATCTGCTATCCTTACCTAGGCTGACCTACACAGGATTCCAGACTCATAACAATGTGAACAATTCTTACCTGCAACACAAATGATGTGAGAGACCACTCACTTTAAAGGTAACTTAAGAAGGACATCAAATGATGGCCATGTCAGTGATGCCCACACTCATTGAACAAGGAAAAAAGATGTTTTGCTGCTTGGAAGGCATAGTAAGAAGTTACGGTATAGGAATAGTTATAGGATTAATTACTATTCCTTGCAAACAATCAATAAAAATATTTAAGTACGTGGTATATTTTTGAACAGTAATACCTTGAGAATCATGGCCATTAAAAACAAAGTTAAAAAGTTAATTCATTTTTCATTTCTTTTTGCTGACTTTAGAAAAATGGCCCAATTCACTGTAAATTTTATTCTAAATCACTGTGGCTATTGTTTTGAATATATGTGAATGAAACAAGACACTGCAACTACACAGCCTGCTGCAGCAATTTGGCAAGCACTCATGAACTGGGCCAGCCGCTGTTGTCACTGCACTTGTACTGGCAACATAATGGAGGGTTGGCCATACAACAGTGCATTTAACACTGTTGCTTTGCTCATGACAGCAGCATTGGAACTCTGCTCTTCAGATTTGGAGCTTCATTGTGTACAAGCAAGTCTAAGCTGTACTGGTGTTCTTAAATTACAGCAGAGGTCAGAATGCCCTGTGCATGCAATCCACTTCATCTAGCCAAGCACTTGGCAAATTATTTCCGGTGCAAGTCAATAGCAATCAGATTCACAAGTGAATGTTCCAGCTCTTCTATGCATCACAATGTTATAACATTGAAGAACATTGGTTACTGGATGTGACATTAGGCTTAATTTCTTATAACTGAGTGAAAATACCAATGTATAGTCAGATCCATATTATCCTGAATGGGGGTCATTTAGTGTTATGCTTTCAAGAACAATATTCTATGTAATTTTTGAATTTATGCCAATACCACTGTAAATTATGATCTAAAAGTATTGTACAAATATTCTAGCGCCATAAAACGTACTCTGTGGATTTGAGTCATTGCCCACTGAACAGTAGTCTCTGCATGCAGGATCTGACAACACTTCAATTAACACCAGTTGTTTTGAATGTGTCAAGAACACAAAGAATGAATGAACTCAGCACTGAATAAGACGATGAACACCACCAAATGTGGGAAATGTAGCATTGCACGTCTCACTGCTGTTTGGGGAGGAGGGTGGGGAATCTAACAGAGGGGATACCAGCTGGAGATTTATACATCAAATGTCATGACCTGTCTATTTGTGCCTCTTTATGTATGGTTTCATGATTGTTTGACTCTGTATTTGCAGCATTTTTACATTCTTATTTCAGATTTCCAAACGTAACAATTTCCCTTCTGTCATGGGGCTGCAAATGGTGCAATGGAACTTCTACTCTGAAATAGACATTTTCCACTCATCAAAATAAAAGGAAAAACTGCAAATGTCGGATATGAGAAACAAAAACAGAAACTGCTAGTGGAAGGTGGCAGGTTTGGCAACATCTGTGGGGAGAAAGCAGAGCTAACATTTGAGTCAGGTGACTCTTCATTAAACTGATAGCAGCTAAGGAAAAGTGGAAGAGAAGGAAGAGAAGCTGATTGAGTGGCAATGAGAGTTCAAAGTAGGAGAGAATGAGCAGATCGTGCTGAAATCAACCTAGTTAATGTGATGATCGGTCTGAGAATGGGTTTGCTGTCCTAAAAGCAACTAAGGCAAGGTTCCATGTTGTGGTCTGGTTAGTAATGTTAGGTCAAGTGGAATCCAGGAGGAGCTAGCCAATTGCTTAAAAAAAATTGGCTTGAGGTAGGAGACAGAGGGTAGCTTTTTGGACTGGAGGCCTGTGACCAATAGCGTGCCACAAGAATTGGCACTAGGTCCACTGCGTTTCATCATTTTCATGCATTTGGAAAGGCAAGGACTGATTAGGGATAATCAACATGACTTTGTGCATGGGAAATCATGTCTCACAAACTTGATTGAGTTTTTTGAGGATGTGACAAAGAGGACTGATGAGGGCAGGGTGGTAGATGTGATCTATATGGACTTCAGTAAGGCATTCAACAAGGTTCTCCATCGGAGACTGATTAGCAAGGTTAGATCTCATGGAATATAGGGAGAACTAGCCATTTGGATACAGCACTGGCTCAAACGTAGAAGACAGAGGGTGGTGGTGGAGGGTTGTTTTTCAGACTGGAGGCCTGTTTACATAAATGATTTGGATGCGAGCATAAGAGGTACAGTTAGTAAGTTTGCAGATGACACCAAAACTGAAGGTGTAGTGGACAACAAAGAGGGTTACCTTAGTTTACAACAGGATCTGGACCAGATGGGCCAATGGGCTGAGAAGTGGCAGATGGAGTTTAATTCAGGTAAATGCGAGGTGCTGCATTTTAGGAAAGCAAATCTTAGTAGGACTTATACACTTAATGGTAAAGTCCTAGGGAGTGTTGCTGAACAAAGAGTGTGGAGTGCAGGTTCATTGCTCCTTGAAAGTGGAGTCACAGGTAGAGAGGATAGTGAAGAAGGCGTTTGTTATGCTTTCGTTTATTGGTCAGAGTATTGAGTACAGGAGTTGGAAGTCATGTTGCGGCTGTACAGGATATTGGTTCGGTTACTGTTGGAATATCGCATGCAATTCTGGTCTCCTTCCTATCGGAAAGATGTTGTGAAACTTGAAAGGGTTCAGAAAAGATTTACAAGGATGTTGCCAGTGTTGGAGGATCTGAGCTACAGGGAGAGGTTGAACAGAATGGGGTTGTATTCCCTGGAGTGTTGGAGGCTGAGGGGTGACCTCATAGAGGTTTACAAAATTATGAGGTGCATGGATAGGGTAAATAGCCAAAGTCTTTTCCCTGGGGTTGGGGAGTCCAGAACTAGAGGGCATTGGTTTAGGGTGAGAGGGGAAAGATATAAAAGAGACTTAAGGGGCAATGTTTTCACGCAAAAGGTGGTACGTGTATGGAATGAGCTGTTAGAGGATGTGGTGGAGGAAGATACAATTGCAACATTTAAGGGGCATTTGGATGGGTATATGAATAGGAAGGGTTTGGAGGGATATGGGCCAGGTGTTGGCAGGTGGGACTAGATTGGGTTGGGATATCTGGTCGGCATGGATGGTTTGGACCGAAGGGTCTGTATCCATGCTGTACATCTCTATGACTCGATTGATCTGGATGCGAATATAAAGAAGTATGGTAAGTAAAATTGCAGGTGACATCAAAAATTGTGGTATAGTGGACAGTGAACATTATCTCAGAGTACAATGGGACCTTGATCAGATGGGTCAAAGGGCTGAGGAATGGCAGATGGAGTTTACTTTAGATAAATGGGAGGGTCATATTTTGGTAAGTAAACCTGGGCAGGATGTATACACTTAATGATAGGAGCCCTGGAGAATGTTGTCAAAAGACCTAGGGTTGAAGGTATATACTTCCTTGGAAGAGCAATTGCAAGTACACAGGATAGTGAGGAAGGTATTTGGCACACTTGCCTTCATTGGTCAGTGCACTGAGTATAGGAGTTGGGATGTCATGTTGTGGCTATACTGGACATTGGTTAGGCCACTTTTGGAATACTGCATTCAAATGTGGTCTCCCATAGGAAAGATGTTGTTAAACTTGAAGGGTTCAGAAAAGATTTACAAGAATGTTGCTGGGATTGAATTGCTTGAGCAATAGGGAGAGGCTAAGTAGGTTTGGGCCTTATTCCCCTGCAACATTGGAGGTTGAGGGGGGTGACCTTGTAGAGGTTTATAAAATCATGAGGGGCATGGATAGGGTGAATAGCCAAGGTCTTTTTTCCCCCAAGGTTGCAAAGTCCGAAACTAGAGGGTGTAGGTTTATGGTGAGAGAGGAAAGATTTGAAAGAACCTGAGGAGCAACTTTTTCATGCAGAAGGTGGTGACTAAATGGAACGAGTTGCCAAAGGGATTGGTGGAGGCTGGTACAATTATAACATTTAAAAGACAGTTGGATGGGTATATGAATAGGAAGAATTTAGAGGGATATGAACTGAATGCTAGTAAACGAAACTAGATCTGTTTAGGATATCTGGTCGGCATGGACGAGTTAGACTGAAGCATCTATTTCTGTGCTGTGTAAGTCTATGACTCTATATCTCTATGAGATAAAGTATCTATTTTCCATCAACATCTTAAGTACAAAGACATACAACTGGATGGTTGTGCACAAATGCTACTGTAAAATAATTAATTAGAATTTATTATACAGTATTGTTTGTTATATTATGCACTGCACATTTTCAAAAAGTAGAATTCTACTCTCCAATTTACTGCATGTAAATTGATTTTTGTGTTTGCATATTAAATAGTCAGGATATATGTTCAAAGTGATTCACTAATTGTGAAGTGCTTTGGGACAATGAGAAATTAAAATGCTATATAAATTGACGTTCGTGCTTTCCTTAACGAATCGCATCACTTTTCCTGCTACAGATTTTTATTTGAAAATATTTGCTTGCAGCAAAATTTAGTGTACACATTATTGGCTTAATGGGGAAATCAAGGAATGAATGACAGAATAAGCTTGTGGAAATGTAAAGCTATAAATTGTTACCATGACTTTTTACAACCAAGCCATACACTGGAAAGGTGGAGGTAGTGTAACATTCATCGCAGTTTATCAACACCTAACCCATTACCCCTTCTCATTTCCTCTAGCAGATTTTCTTATTTCAATAGCATTAGATTCTTCATTTTCCATTTTCTCCATTCAAAATTGTTAGGTGTTGGTAAACTGCGATGAATGTTACACTACCTCCACCTTTCCAGTGTATGGCTTGGTTGTAAAAAGTCATGGTAACAATTTATAGCTTTACATTTCCACAAGCTTATTCTGTTATTCTTTCCTTGATTTCCCTATTAAGCCAAAAATGTGTATACTAAATTTTGCTGCAAGCAAAAGTCCCTGGCTCTTTTTGAAATGTAATCTATTCTTGTTTTATCTCAACCAGTTATTATTAGGAGAAAGTGAGGACTGCAGAGACTGGAGAATCAGTAAGAAAGAGTGGAGCTGGAAAAGCACAGCAGGTCAGGCAGCATCTGAGGAACAGGAGAGTTGAAGTTTCTGACATAAGCTCTTCATCAACCAATTATGCGAGAATTACCTCTCATTCATAGTCACTTTAATCTGCAACAAAATTCACTTGGTCTCACCTTCAATTTGTTGTCCCTCCTCTATCACCCACAATATCATTATGCTCAAACCTCTGCCACTTGCATGCACAGTTAAGTCTTCACCTTGCTACCTGTCAATGCTTTCCTGCCTTCATTGATGCAATCACCAACAGAGTCAGCTCAAATTAGATCTTTATCAACTTCATCATAGACATCTGCTACCCTGTTTCTAGACACTCCACCCTTCCCCTGCATCTGCAGAAATTGCATCTACATTTCACATTATCCTTTTCGAATATTCTTTGGTATGCTACACCCAATCAGATCTTATAAGTTATAACTATTTATTTTGCATCTATAGACATTAAACTGCAGCATTAAACAATTAGCCCATCTATCATCTTGAAGAACTGTCTTGGGACAATTCACAAAACACCACCATTCTAAGTTCATAACCAAATGCAAAATTTATTCCTGTTGCTAACAGTAATAAATTGATTCATTCAATTAAGGTTGGAAGGGAAATAGCTGATGGCTGTTAATTGATCAATTGTTATCTAAATATATGGGGGCTCTGAGTCCAAAGGCCTGGGTTAAAAGTCCAACCTCTAGACAAATCTGAATGGGTTGAATAAAAATATCTTGTCTAGATATATGGGGCTTTTGTAGCACTGTGATAGTGTCCCTAACTCTGAGACAAATGTCTGTCATAATATTCCTGAACAGATTGATTTAAAGGAAATATCTATAAGCAACGACCCCTTGAAGTTCCTTGGTTGCATGCATATGCAGCCACTTCTATATTCCGCGCACGGTGATTAGCATGCTGATACAGACTGCAGCATTGACTTCTGGTTCTGAATGTCGCTGGAAAGTATAGACCTTGGAGGTCCACGCAGAATGAAAAAAGGAAATGCTGTCTAAAAGGACTGACCCTCATTGGAACTGCTTCCATTCAGCATGATGTAGATTATGTTTCTACTGGATTTCCATAAGAGTATTTGTCAAGATATATGGGTGGCTTGTGGTACAATGATACTATCCCTGTATTTGGGCAGAAGTTCTGTGCATAAATCACACCTATGCTTGAAACATGGCCTCACATGTCTGAGCATGTTGGGAATTTTTTTTAAAATCCAGGCATATTTCAAATCACTTGGAGATGTCGGCATTGGACTGGGGTGGACAAAGTTAAAAATCACACAACACCAGGTTATAGTCCAAAAGATTTATTTGGAAGCACTGCTCCTTCATCAGGTGGTTGTGTGCTTTATAACTATATACAACTGGAACAGCTGGGACTGGGTGTCAGAGCCACTGGACTGGTAAAGTCAATAAACTATCTGCACAAAGGAGATCTGTCTCTTACTTTATATAAGAACAGTCTGTTTAGAATACATAAACAATTACTGCAAATCATCCTGGAAGATAAGGATATCCCAAAACTGCGAATGTTCGTATGAAAATTTCCCCTCCCTTACATACCATACTCATCAGTAAATAAAAAATAAACACATGAATTACCTTGCTTTCAAAACAATCTGGTCAGCCAATGTACTCCCCTCACAACATTATGATCATTGCATTTTCAATTTCTTCACTGATCTCATTCTTCTTAAAACCACTATGCTACCCTCCTGTCTATAAAACGCTACTCTTTGCCTTCCTATCATTGTATGACATTAAGTCCTCCAACCATTCACTTACCTGATCTATCATTCCCTTCTGGAGTGAGTTTTTCCAATCCAACTTCCAACTGGCCCAGACCAGAAAGATTATCTTGTTCAAAATCGCCAAAGGCACTCTTTACTGGTTTTCAATCACATTCAATGTTTCTCTTGGCCCATGTCAGTGAAACCACTTATTGACTGTTCTTTTGCTACCTTTTTGAACAGTATTTTCTTCAGATAGTTTCTCCTTCTATGCTTGCAGTCATTTCTGATGAGCCCCACACCCTCAGGCTTGGGTTGTTTTTGTTTACTAGCTGTATTCTACATCTTGGTATTAATGTTGGAAAATAAAGTTAATTTTCACATTTGGAATCAACTCAACTAGGTTGCCAAATTGGGATGTGTGTCAAAGCTGAACTATCCAATCATTTAACCAAAATCAAGATTTGGACCTTTTGATCAAAATCATTTTGCACAGTTCTTGCAAATTTCTGTTCTTAATGAATTGCTAAGGCTGAGCCTTGTGGTATATAATCTAAATACTGTGATCTATTGAGAGTTCCTATACATTCTGCAGTCATTTGACTTGAGTCCAAACTTTAGTTGCTCCAGAACTCAACAACAGCTCTTATGGATAGACTTTGTTTTCTTTAGGATGGCTTAGCACTGGGAGGCTGATGGAAACTTTCCCATCAGAAAGCAGTAATTTGGGAAGAGGGGAACAGTGTACACTCTTGCTTCTTTTTTGTCTTTTAGAACCTAGCAGACCCAGCCCACCCCACTGTTTACCAGCTTAGTTATTTTCACTGAAATAAAAGCAAAATACAGCGCACTCTGAAGATCTGAAATAAAAACACAGAATGCTGAAGAAACTCAGCAGGTTTGGCAGTGCCTGTGGAAAGAGAAACAGTTAATGTTTGGAGTTCCATGATTCCTCTTCAGAACAGCTATTTATTCTCACTGTTGTGCTCTCTACTGACAATGCTTGACCAGTTGAATCCTTTTCTTTTTTTATGTCAGTTAATTCTATTTTTGTTTCAATACACTACAGGTCATTCTGCTGGCAGAACGAAATAAACTGAGTGCAAAGATAATCTCGGTTTATTCATTTCATTTGTTTTAAACAAATTAAAAATAGTTGCTCACCCTTGATTTTCTTTACCCTGATGAAACTGATTGACAGAGATTGTCGTGTTTCAGATTTCCTGCATTTTTGGGATAGCAATCTCTAACTCACTCAATGCCAAAGAGATCACATTAATTATATATAATGATGACCGGAATGAGGGAAGTGAACGTAGTATAAAACAAAGGGATTATCCATTTGATACAGAGATGAGGAAAAATAATTTACTCTTGGATGATTGCGAGTCTTTGGAATTCCCTTCCTCAAAAGGCAGTGAATGCAAAATCTTTAAACAATTTTCAGGGCAGAGGTCAATACGTACTAGATTTACCAAGGGATGAAAGATATTTGGAGATCTGCAGAAATGGGAAGTTGAGATTAAAATCAGATCAGTCATGGTCTTATTGAATGGAGGAGCAGATTCAAAGGGCTGAATGGTTTCTTGTTTATCTTTTGTGTGTTCATATATACTATTCCTAAACTCGCAGATGTTGCAAAACTGGGTGAGAAGGCAAGCATTTAGAGTGGTATAAAGATGCCACAGAGGAACATAAACAGGTTAAGTGAGTGGGTTAAAAACTTGACAGATGGAACATATTGCAGGAAAATGTGAGGCTATGCACTTTGGTGGGAAGAGGAAGAACTGAATATTATTTAAATAAAGGAAGACTGCAGGTCTTATGCATAAACCTAGAAAAAGCTAAGGAAATCTTGCTAACACTATGCAAGGCACTAACCAGACCACAGCTTGAATACTGTGAACATTCTTGGTCATCTTATCTAAGGCAAGATTTACTAGCTTTGGATGCAGTACAGAGAAGATTCATTAGGTCAATTCCAAGTATAAAGGGTTTTCTTTGAGGAGAGATTGAGTAGGTTAGGCCTGTACACAGTGTGCAGAAGAGTAGACAGCATCCTTATTGAACAACCAAAGACTCTTAGAGTGCTTGAGAGGTTAGATGCTTAGGAATTGCTTCCCCTTTTTGGGAATCTAGGGCTAGAGGGCACAACCTGAGAGTAAGCAGTTGACCATGTTCTTCTCTCAAAGGGTAATGGATCTGTGGAATTCTTTACACAGAGGGCTAGAATCAAGGTTAAGTATATTCAAGACTCAGACAAATAGGTTTTTTTTAATCAGTAAAAGGAATCATGAGTTATAGGGAAAAGGCAGGAAAGTGATGTGGAGGATTATCAGATCAGCCATGATCTAATTGAATGGTGCAGTAGACACAATAGGTCAAAAGGCCTACTTCTGCTCTTGAATCTTCTGATCTTATGCCCTTGCTTGTTATTTAAATTATCTAGAGTTCTGTCATGTCCCTCTGCATGAACTCCCACCCAACTTATCACTTTCATTTTCACCAACCTCTCATTTAACTTCAGTGAATCACTTCAAAATTCTAGTCCTCATTTCAAATCTCATGTATTAGCACATACTTTTAACAAAATCCATTCAAACCATTCCTCACCATCCAATGTGCAGATCCTAAACTGTCATGACCCTGCTCTCAGATTCTGTCCAACTGTCTTACCAGCTTGGTGAAAGCAAGGACTGCAGATGCTGGTGATCAGAGTTGAGAGTGTGGTGCTGGAAAAGCACAGCAGGTCAGGCAGCATCCAAGGAGCAGGAGACTCAACGGCGATTCTCCGGCTCCTCGGATGCTGCCTGACCTGCTGTGCTTTTCCAGCACCACACTCTTAATTCTGTCTTATCACCTTCTTATATGTCTCTCTGCCTTCAAGAGTCCCTTAAAAATCTTTCTTTACTGTACTTTAATTTTTGTTCAATTTCCTATTACTCCTGGGTGACACCACAGTGTCTGAATCATGAGTTCAACTTCTTGTGCAAGACTGGAGGAATCAGTTTATGCTGACAATGTTGCATACTAACCTAAGGGAAGTCCTATGTGTCCACTTCAGATGGAAATAATTTATTATGTTAGCACTGTGCAGAGAAATTTGCTGGTGCCATAAACAATATTCTTCTCTCAACCAGATTATTTATTTCATTTATTCTTTGTGAAGTGCTGGTGTGAAAACTAGTCTATCCTTACAAAATAGCAGTGACATAATTTCAGCAACATAATTAACTATGAAGAAGTCCTGAGGGTGTGAGGCACTATATAAATGCAATATTGCTTTCCCCACCCATTTGATGTACACTTTTCTTGTCATTTGCTAACTTTGCCAGAACAGATCACAAAATGCATGGTGACTTTCTCAATGCTTTAAAAACACAACCACCTGATGAAGAAGCAGCGCTCCGAAAGCTAGTGCTGCCAAATAAACCTGTTGGACAGTAACCTGGTGTTGTGTGATTTTTAACTTCAAAGACACAGATCATTGATGACGGCTTAGAGAACATGAATTTCTGCGAAAACTTGTTCGAAAAAACAATTCCAGGTACGGAAAACATTTTCTAAACACTTGAGGTTGTGATTGGAACATTGTACCATTAAAATGCAGATGGTTCCAATGAGCTCCTAGCCTGAATACATGAACGGCCTTGTGCTGAGTTCAAAGGTCATGCATTAGACTCTCCACAGCAGCTCTTACAGATAGATACTTCTATACTGTGTTCTGGTATACAGCTGCATTCTCGGAGATGTCAGCTTTCAGTTACATGTTATGCTCATTCAGGCTAAATTTAAAGAATCCCAAAACACGGTTGGAAGAACGACGGGAGTATTCTTCTACGTTATTGGCAAATGTTGGTTTCTTCAAACAATATCACCTCGACACATATCCCGTCTTAGTCTCGCTTTTTTTGCGGGACCTTACGCTGTGTAAATTGGCTGCCACGTATCCAATAATAGGAGATTCCACTTTTTAAAACCACATTACGGAATGTCAAATATGTTGGGGGTGTGGAGGTGGTGAAAGGCGCCTTATAAATGTCAGTCATTTGCTCTAAATCAAAATCAAATGTTCGCCTGCATCCCCTTCTCATTAGCCGGAACTGATTACAACTACAGGCGAGTTTGGACCATCAGCCCGGTGCCAGTAACAAAAGCATTCAAGTGGGCATTGGATTAAAAAAAAACAAGGGGATGGAGGAAAAGTAGGAGATTGACATTCAGTAGTGACACACATTTAATTGCTTCCTTCTGCACCGTAGTATTTGTTACCCCATGATCAGTACTTTGGAGATATGCGGAATATAACAAATAATAAATGTAAAGTCGTGTGTGCATTTTCCCCTTGATATGAAATTGTAGCCAGGAATCTAGTTTAAATCTAGCTAACCGAGTTTACCGTTCGACACCATCGAACGGCTGGGGATGTTTTGATTTACAGCGCAATGTCTTCATCACATGAAGTGCATTAAACTCAAGACCTTTCCCGGTGACAAGTGTGCGCAGAGATCCAGCAGCCTGGCGATCCGGTTCACACCCCGGTTGTGTCCACGAGTGTGCTACAGCCTGGAAGAAGTGAACTCCAGATGAGCTGGATGGAACAGATTTGCAGGAGCACAATGAGTAATGGCGTGTCAGCAGGTAGAGGGAGCGCTTTCACAGTCACGGCTGACGGTCGCCTGAGGCAGTGAGGACTGCACAGCCTCCCATACACCCGTCTGCACCGCAGAGGAAGAATGACGCCGTGCCTACAAAGGAACATCCCAGCCTGTTGGGAGCAGAGAGGACAATGATCGCCAACAGCAAGCTAGTCCAGTCCGAATATTCGGCACTGGAATGGAATTTACAAAGTTCGGCCGCACAGTCGTCAATAGAAAACTGGATTTTCAGCAGAAGCTGTTAGATAAATAACAGATCAAGCATTAGATACCTCAATGACCAAGGGACTAGATCCAGCGAAATCTTTGGAAAATTAATTGCTACATAAACCAGTACCTTCGGACAAATCTAACAGGGCAGAAAATGTAGCTTTTCTGATCATGGGGACCCCACTCCCATTGTTCTCCGCCACACATCGCTCAGGTCGATAAGAAAGGAACTTCTACCTTCCACAGCACGTTGCACTTCGCAAACACGCCTCTTCAAAAGATTATATTCATAAAAAGTCGTCCATTGAAAGAAGCGGTCTGCATTGCAGAAAGCTCAAAGTGCACGGTTTAATAAACTACAGACTGGGTTAATGAAACCCAGTGCTGTCCGCAAAAATGCCCAATCTGAGTGCACAAGGCTCAAAACCACCACATTCAGACATTTATTTCCTCGAAGAGTCGAACCCCCACCCTGCCACGAAAGAGTGAATCATAAAAGTCACATACAACCGTAAATTCCATGTTTGAAGCATCAGAACTGTGCCTCCTGTAATTAAACAGTGTATTCTATCAGTGTACCTTCTCCTCAGTGGGAGGGACTGCACATTTACCAAATACAAAATGTGCGAAAACAGTAAATGAGTCGCTAATAACAGCAACAGATGATATTTCAGATCGTCCTCAAATGAAACGGTAAAATGACTCAAGCGATACCAGTAATCAAAGCTTGGCTCTTTTTCTTCAAAAGATCAGTATCGGTGGGACGTCTTGAAAGATTCGAGGGGAAAACTGTCGAAAATACATCTGCCAGCACGTTCACCTTACTACCAATAATTTTTTTTGTAATAGAAGCAACGTGCCATGGCTCCGAAAAAAATATGGCAGCTAATAATGCCAGTAAAAATCGTGAAATATTAATGAAAAATGTTTGTAAAATAAGCCTTGGGTAGGTTACAAGAACCTGGTCGATCAATTGGCAGATTGGGTTCCATCAACCAGTGTCTTTTTTCGTAAATAGATTTTAAAACACAATAATGTTTTAACCGAGTTTAAATAGGTCAAAGGATGATGCTGAATAGTGTTGCTGCTGAGGGCGAATGTCTCTTGAATAAATGCATTATACAACACCGACAACTTCCTGAATGATCTTCGGACGTTAGCTGGCAAATAGCTCGTCCGGCGCATTCCAGTTTACAGTACTTGGGTCGGTGCGAAGACATACATTGCATCCAGCTCAAACGTTTAGTAAATTTACTGCAGCGATGGGAGTGGGGCATGAGGAATTTGCTGATTCAACCCCGCCACCCCCTCACCCCACACAACCCCAATAAAGGTCCAGACTGAACCAACTGATTAACTCTGCATACTTCAGTCTGATCGCAAAGTTTAAAAGGAAAGTGGGTTCCAGTGAAAAGTGAAATACACAAGTTTCACTTTTGAAACTATTAAACCTAGCGGTATTCTGATAAACAGCAAATACGATTGTCTCTCAAACTGAGTTGGTTACGTACACCAATGAAAAGTGACAGCGTACATAGCAAGAGAGCTCCAGCTTATCTTCGGTAGATTTTCCTTTCTCAGCGCCAGAGGTTTTAGTAACTACACCAGAGAAGAATATTCTCCATCACTGCTGCACCTACTCGCGACGTCATAACCAGGCAATTTACAACGGATGTTATCTATCCACCTTTACTATCTGCTCTCAGATCTCTACAGCGGGTCCTACATCCTGTCATAAGTGCTAAGCAACGACAGTACTCGAAGGTAAACCAGACCCTGACTGGCTGCAGATTAAAACATCGCGACCCATTTTTGTTTCGTGGAATTTAGTGTCCGCAGTATTTCTCATGGGTCACCTTTCAGAGTCTATTATTTTTTTAAATGGCAAACATAATTTCACCCATTTTAATTGTTTTTGAAATTAGACCAACAATACATTAATCACTGACATTTCTTCTATTTTTGGCATCGTTAATTTTTGAAAGACACTTTTTGAAGCCCTTATGGAGGAAACAGGTTTTTCACTTCAGAAACGCCAAAGGACTAACAATAATTGAGGCGCGCACACACACAGAGAGTGGCAGACCCTCTCAGTACTGTACTATCACATTAGTCTTTTCTAAAGGTCAGAGCTCGGCCAAAACTTCATGCAATTAAGTAGAATGATAAAATCAAACAACACAGAAACAGTTGGAGGCCATTTGGCCATAATCTCCGCGCCATTTAGCGGAGGGGATGCCGACTTGGTCGCACTCCCTTCCTTTAACAACTATCTAAGGTCACTTTTACTCATGTAAACCTTTTATATCCCAATTGAAATGTTAAGTTCAGTGTTGAAAATAAATGAAAGATCAGAGAAACTTACTTACACATTAATCAGCTCTGGACCTTGCTCCAGTAATATATCCACACTATCATATACTCAGGCAATACTCGTTTTGAACTCTTGAACAGAACCATCCTCACTGTTCAAATGAAGCTATCAAAATCTTTTTCCCCAAAGATCTCAACTTACAAGTCAGAGATGTACAGCATGGAAACAGACCCTTCGGTCCAACCCATCCATGCCAACTAGATATCTCAACCCAGTCTAATCCCATCTGTCAGCATCCAGCCCATATCCCTCCAAACCCTTCCTATTCATATACCCATCCAAATGCCTCTTAAATGTTGCAATTGTACCAGCCTCCACCTCTTCATCTGGCAGCTCATTCCATACACTTACCACCCTCTGTGTGAAAAAGTTGCCCCGTACGCCTCTTTTATATCTTTCCCCTCTCACTCTAAATCCTCAGGCGACTGTCTGTGTGGAGTTTGCACATTCTCCCGTGTCTGCGTGGGTTTCCTCCAAGTGCTCCGGGTTCCTCCCACAGGCCAAAGATGTATAGGTTAGGTGAATTGGCCATGCTAAATTGCCCATAGTGCTAACTGCAATAGTCAGAAGGAAATGGGACTGGGTGAGTTACTCTTCAGAGGGTCAGTATGGACTTGTTGGGCCAAAGGGCCTGTTTCCACACTGCAGGGAATCTAATCTAATCAAAAGCACCTTTGTACAGTCAGAAATAATCAGCAAATCTTTAAAAAAATGTCTGGAAATGGGTAAAGGTGGATAAATCCCCAGGGCCTGGTCAGATGTATCTTAGAACACTGTGGGAAGGTAGAAAAGTGATTGCTGGGCCTCTTGCTGAGATATTTGTATCATTGATAGTCACAGGTGAGGTGCCGGAAGACTGGAGGTCGGCTAACGTGGTTCCACTGTTTAAAAAGGGTGGTAAGGACAAGCCAGGGAACTATAGACCAGTGAGCCTGATGTCGGTGTAGGCAAGTTGTTGGAGGGAATCCTGAGGGACAGGATGTACATGTATTTGGAAAGGCAAGGACTGATTAGGGATAGTCAACATGGCTTTGTGCGTGGGAAATCATGTCTCACAAACTTGATTGAGTTTTTTGAGGAAGTAACAAAGAGGATTGATGAGGGCAGAGTGGTAGATGTGATCTATATGGACTTCAGTAAGGCGTTCAACAAGGTTCCCCATGGGAGACTGATTAGCAAGGTCAGATCTCATGGAATACAGGGAGAACTAGCCATTTGGATACAGAATTGGCTCAAAGGTAGAAGACAGAGGGTGGTGGTGGAGGGTTGTTTTTCAGACTGGAGGCCTGTGACCAGTGGAGTGCCACAAGGATCGGTGCTGGGTCCTCAAATTTTTGTCATTTACATAAATTATTTGGATGTGAGCATAACAGGTACAGTTAGTAAGTTTGCAGATGACACCAAAATTGGAGGTGTAGTGGGGACAGTAAAGAGGGTTACCTCAGATTATAACAGGATCTTGACCAGATGGGCCAATAAGCTGACAAGTGGCAGATAGAGTTTAATTCAGATAAATGCGAGGTGCTGCATTTTGGGATAGCAAATCTTAGCTGGACTTATACACTTAATGATAAGGTGCTGAACAAAGAGACCTTGGAGTGCAGGTTCATAATCCCTTGAAAGTGGAGTCGCAGGTAGATAGGATAGTGAAGAAGGCGTTTGGTATGCTTTCCTATATTGGTCAGAGTATTGAGTACAGGAGTTGTGAGGTCATGTTGCGGTTGTAAAGGACATTGGTTAGGCCACTGTTGGAATACTGCATGCAATTCTGATCTCCTTCCTATCAGGAAGATGTTGTGAAACTTGAAAGGGTTCAGAAAAGATTTACAAGGATGCTACCAGAGTTGGAGGATTTGAGCTACAGGGAGAGGCTGAACAGGCTGGGGCTGTTTTCCCTGGAGCACGGAGACTGAGGGGTGACCTTACAGAGGTTTACAAAATTCTGAAGGTCACGGATAAGGTTAATAGGCAAAGTCTTTTCCTTGGGGTCAGGAAGTCTAGAACTAGAGGGCATAAGTTTAGGGTGAGAGGGGAAAGATATAAAAGAAACCTATGGGGCAACGTTTTCACATATAGAGTGATACATGTATGGAATGAGCTGCCAGAGGAAGTGGTGGAGGCTGGTACAATGCAACATTTAAGAGGCATTTGGATGCGTATTTGAATAGGAAGGGTTTAGAGGGTTATGGTTTGGTTACGGGCAGGTGGGACTAGATTGGGTTGGGATATCTGGTCGGCATGGACGGGTTGGACCGAAGGGTCTGTTTCCATGCTGTACATCTCTATGATTCTATGCCCTCTAGCTCTGGACTCCCCGACCCCAGGGAAAAGACTTTGCCTATTTACCCTATCCTTCAACGACCCAAGTCTTCTTTTCGTTCCGCATAATTAACATGATCTAATCTATGAAGATATGATCTTATAAATTCTCTTACTTGCTGGAATTTTGAACCTGATTATGTGGGAGGACCAAGCCAGGGTGGTCTTCATTCAAATTTAGGTACAGATTTATCACCAAATTAAGCTGGTTGTGGCAACTTGACAAGAAAACATACATTTTTCTGAATCATACACAAATACTGTTTTCACAGCTTCCAGTTTTGTCTCATGTCTCCTGAAGAAATTTATTTATGTAACTAACCTTTTATCACTTGGCCATCATAGTTAGTGTGGACGGTGATTACCAACTAGTCATGCATCATTGCAGTCTTCATCCAGGCCCATAGCAATGGACTTCCAAATACTAAGCAGAGAAACACCAAAATGATTTTTGTTTCTCTTTGTCCAGGGAATATGGGTACAAATGAGACAGTTTTACATTATTGAACAGTGTGATCAACAAGTCTTTTAAAAATCAATTGTCCGGATTCAGAACTTACAGGTAACACCAATATTTATTGTCCATCCCTTGGTGACGATGGCTTATTTTGAATCACTGTGGTCGATGTTTAAAGTGGTCTGGAATTAAAAACTGGAGTGAGCCATACAGTCCCTAGAACCTGCTCCACCATTTCATCAGATATGGCTGATCCAATTGTAGCCTTAGCTCCACTTCTCTGCAAGCTCCCCATAAACATTTGACTTCATTGTTGATCAAAAATGTGGCTAACCCTGCCTCCAGTGCACTCTGGAGAAGAGAATTGCGCTGACTAGCCATTCTCACAAAAAACTCCTCCCATCTCAGCGTCACATAGAGATCCCCAACGTTAAAACTCCTTTGTATGGGAAACTCAGAATTCACCCTGTCAACTTTCTTCAGGTTCTTATACATTTCAGTGAGATCATAATTACCTCATAAACTTCAATGGACACAGGACCAACCTGTCCATTCTTTTCTCATTCCGGAATTAATTAAATGTATCTTTGTTGAACTGTTGCTCATTTCTACACAATACTGCAGATGTGGTCTCACTAAAGTCCTATCCAACTGCAGTAGAATGTTCCTTTTACATTCTATTTGCAATTAATTCCAACACAGTATTTGTTTTCCTAATCACTTGCAACCCCTGTATACCAACATTTTTCTGATTCATGTACCAGAGCAGCCAGATCAATTTCTGCCAGACTTCTGTAGTGTCTCTCCATTCAGAAAATGTACAGCTTTTTTATTCTCCCTGCCAAATTGGGTGAGTTGCTTTAGGAAGAGGTTAAAGGATGAATCACTTTGATTTGCAATCACAAATAAAAAGAGGTACATCAAAGGAGAAGACAAATCAGCCCATTGTGCCATGGCAGCTCTATGAAAAGGAAATCCAATTAGTCCTATTCCCTAGCTCTTCCCCAACATTCTTGCTATTTGTTTTAATCTTTAAGTACATATCAATTTCCTATTTGAAAGCTGCTACAGAATATCCCACCATCCTTACAGGCAGTACATTCTAGATCATAATAATTCATTATGATTTCTTTAAGCCTAAACTGGGTAAGTATGGTTAATTTCCTTCTCAAACTCAGGATCACTGTTTAAATCTAAAGTGGTTGCCTATTTAAGATAGATGAATTATCTTAGAGGGTTGAGAGCTTTTGGAACTCAAAAGGGAATGGAAGCAGCATGTTTGTATATTTTTAAGGCAGAGGTAGATAGAATATTGATAAACAAGGGCTGTAAAGTTATCAAGGGGAGGTACGAATGTGGAGTAAGCAGATCAGCCATGATGTGTGAGTAGTGTAGCAAGTTGAGGGGCAAAGTGGTCTACTTCAGCTCTTGATTCATATTTGCATAATTCTCTGAAAGACAATAAGGATTGGATGTTCAAATGCAAAAAATGTTAGTTTTTTTAACAACTATCTAAGGTCACTTTTACTCATGTTAACCTTTTATGTCCCAATTGAAATTTTAAGTTCAGTTTTGAAAATAAATGAAAGATCAGAGAAAGTTACTCACACATTATTAGGCTCTGGGCCTTGCTCCAGTAATATATCCATACTACCATATCCTCAGGCAATAATTCTTTTGCACTCCTGAACAGAACCATCTTCACTGTTCAAATGAAGCCATCAAAATCTTTTTCCCCAAAGACCTCAATTTCAACCACCCAAGTCTTCCTTTCGTTCCACATATTTGACATGATCTATTCTGTAATTTCTTCTAATCCATCATTTCTATTTCTTCAACCAAAGGACCTCTCTAAATTTCAAATAACGTTGATCCTGCTTTGTGCACCTCCTTGGCATCTGTAACCTTGTATGCCTCGTTCTGACTAAGCACCCTGTGATCTGTACGTCCCTGTGTGATATGATGTGCCTGTACTTTTTGCAAAACAAAACTTTTCATTGTACTTAAGTATACGTAATTACAATAAATCAAATCAGGTTCTAAATGTAGTCTTATTTTAAATGTTAAAAGTTATACATTTGATGACTATTACACAGCACAATAAGGCAATCTTAGCTACTAATAATTGCTATGCAACATTTCTTAGATATGCTTTAATCTAAAACAAAATCATGTTCAGTTTTGCATGATCTTGCAAACAGTACTTGTCTGGAAATTGCATAATGTGCCATCGTACACTAACAGTACAATTGGCCTGAATTATGAAATTATCTCAAGTGGATTCACAGCTATCAGACAGTACTGTTGTAGTCCCATGATATTCACTGGTGACACATTTCTACAATATTCTGGCCTGCTGACAAGATTAGAGTCTCTGTTGACACTGGAGATTTTGAATCAGTATTAGTCCAGTAATAGACTAACATGTTCCCAGTGTTAAGTAATGTAAGTGATTATTATTCATTGGTTGAGGTTGGATGGTGAATATTGGCAAATTACTCAAAGTGTAGAGGTCATCACAGCCTGGGCTGATCAATTCCTTACTCACACACATACACTTATGATTGTTCACTAGTGACTAAAGTAGGGAACTTAGTCAATTTCAATACTCTAACATAGGAATTCTGTGCTCAATCACAATACTTGGTCAGAGTGGAGTAAGACATTAGTTTAACTCAATGCAATCCCTCTCCTATAATATTAAGAAATGGTGACTGTATTTATTAGCCATTTTTCAGATTGACTTGAACAGATGAGGTGAGGTGGCAAGGAGATGATGATTGAACAACTGGGGTTCTTGCTCTGACTGTACAATTATATCTTGAATTTCTGTTCAAGCTGGAATTGCCTACATTTCCCTATGTAAGGAACAAAGTAGTATTTGAGATGTTATCCAAGCTGCTGAAATACAATTCCTGTATTCAATAAATAATTTCAACAGATTTTACTTGTTGATATGGATTATTTTATTTTATTGTTTGACTGTATGTGGAGGTTCACAATGAAAAAATGGAGTAGCAGACTATTTGAAAAATGAATAGAGGAAGAATTAATGTCACAACTGGTTCATGTCACAAAATACATTCTTTCACATTTGATTGAGAAACAATAGGAAATTGCAATGGCAATCCCAATGGGTGGTGGAATAAAACAATGGAAATTTCCATTTGTACATGCTTGGAGTCATGTGGTTGTATATTTGACTGTCAAATACAGCATTTATTGCAAGAATAATAAAATATACTCATTCAAGCATTATATTAACTTCCTCCCTTACTATTAATTCAGTGTATGTTTACTGGGCTGGATATATTGACATTTACTAATTGCACACCAATATTCACTCTTACAGTAGCACATATAGATTTCCAGTGGTTATTTGAACTGTGATTAGGGAACTAAAGACTAGTACTATATTATTGCAATCATAAGTGAGATCTGTCTACTCTGATTGGAGGATATTGCAAGGAAACAAAAAGAACTGAAAATCTGAGCAGAATTTACAATACAATTTCTTCAACATTGTGATTTCTGTATGACCAACTACTAGAGAATAAGTAATTAATTAGCATCCACTAAATTAGCATTTAAAACTTCCTTTACTTGCATTATTTTAGACAAATATCCAACAGTCCAAGCTACCTGAAGCATACTCAGAAGTTGATTTAAAAACATTCCTTAGCAATTTACACATGCTTGACATATCCATTACAGAAAGATTGTAATTACTGGACTTGGATCCATTAAACTTTTAATAATTTCAGTCTTTTCTGTTTTCTCAAATTTTGCTTGTAAATTAAGCTACTAAAGAGAACTAGTTAAATAACACTATTATTATAAACAACATTTTGGCCATGAAATAGTGAATGAACATGATTATGTGGCTGCAATTCACATGAGGCACAATATGTGGAAATCAGGAGATTTTTCATAAGAAATACAAAAATGAAACATTGAATACAGGTATATGGATGATTAGCAACACATAAACTTTCAGCGACGACTTTTAATTATCAGTTCAAATTTAGATAAGAAAGAACCATGCTTCAAAATCACCATTTGTTAATGTGCTAATTTATGTTCTTTTTAAGTATGAAAAAAGTAACCCTACCAATAGATTCCAGAGCTACTGTTCAATGATCTAGAATTAAAGAACCAGAATTAACAGATAGCGAAGGGTGACTATTTTCTAGATGACTCATACTTCTTTTGCAAAAGACCCCTAATGAAACAGTTCATAAACACTAAAACATCAGCAATATGAATGAACAAAGTGCAAGGCGACATCGACCATCCAGTGAAATGCGTTGTCAGATGATGCATTAAAATGATGCAAGCCACACAACATTTATAAATCCTCTGGGTCAGACTGATTTGGCTTAAATTACACTTGCAATCCTAAATATGTTTGTAAAAAATTACATTTTGCACAGTCACTGTGTTACATCCATGTCAAGCACCTCATTATGCCCTCCCCCCCCACTCAAACGTACAATCTTTTACGTTTTATCTCGAATTATTATTCGGTTCGCCTTTCTTTCTAAATTCAAGTGTGTGGTGCTGGGAAAACACAGCAGGTCAGGCAGCATCCAAGGAGCAGGAGAGTTGACATTTTGGGCATTAACCCTTCAACTCTCCTGCTCCTCGGATGCTGCCTGACCTGCTGTGCTTTTCCAGCACCACACTCTCGACTCTGATCTGCAGTCCTCACTCTTGCCTTTCTTTCTAATTGTCAGGAGGGAGTGTGAGTATACAACTGGCATTATTTATTGCTATTTAGAGGGGTCATCATCTCCACTCATGCTACTATTGTTCAATGCCACATATTTCTTGACGATCACTCGGGTTGAGTCCGATTGTCCTTGGTGTGTCTTCAGATGGCTGAAGAGGCCAATCCAGGATCCGCAGATTCTGTTGCAGTGTGGGCATTAGTGGGTGGTAATGGTGGTGGTGGGTTGACCTTCCTGATGTTCTGTCTCTCCTCATTTCTGTTCAGTCGCGTTGCTGGATGATGTTTCCCCAGTGATTCCAGTTTGTGACCATGTCTTCTCAGTTGTTAATGTTGGTATGAAGTGTCTCGAGGTTGGTCCGAATGTTGTCTTTGAAGTGTTTCCTTTAGCCACCGGGGCACTCGGACCTTCCCTTCTGTTTTTGGAGGAATGAGTTGGGCATTTGGATGACAGAGCTGATCCATCGAAGTTGATGTTGAGTTATGGTGTTTGGATGCTGGCTATACTGGTCTCCTCCAAGACACTGGTGTTAGTGAACTTCTCTTCGCAGGTGATCTGCAGGATTTTTCACAGAGATCTCTGGTGTTGTTCTTTCAGTGCTTTAAGGTGCCTACTGTAGGTGGCCCACATTTCAGCTTCATATAACAGTGTGGGAAGCACAACAGGTTTGTAGACCAGACATTTAGTCTGGATCTGTAGGTGCTCCTCTTCTTCTGAGTCAGGCATAGGCTTTCACTGGCTCAGCTCAGATGGCATTGTATTACCGCACTGATGTCGACCGTGAAGCAGAGAAGGCTGACAAGGTATGGGAAGTGATCTGCATTTTCAAGTAGATGGTCATTGATCCTTATGGGAAGGGAGGAGGGACTGTTGGGTGCTGGCTGATGGAGTACTAGTGTCTTTTTTACATTAAGGGTAAAGCCTAGGAGTGTATATGCTTTGTCATACAATTAAAAGAGCATGCATGCATATAGGATGAAGCTCAGGTATAACAGGTTCCATTGTTGTTTTCCAAACCTTTGCTCATTTTACCACAACTCCATATTTGAACCTGTCCAAAAAGTTGAAATGTAGCCTGACCACAGCACTGAAATGGCCCTTAAAGTCACAAACTATATCCCATGTAGCTGCGACAAAGGTAAACTATTTATCTGTTTTCAAAGTTCTCAACTTGCTTGCATTATTTGCCATGGTTGGCCATAAAACCTTCAAAACCTGACTTCCCTGGTCCAGGTGAGTGTACTGCCCGCTCATCGCATTTCATTCTCATCGGTGCAGTTACAATCAGGAGAATCACTTGCAAATTATTTGTTCTCTTACATGACTCCTCCAGTGGACTCCAAGAATATATCCTAGGCTCCCTGCTATTTCTCATTTACTGTGTATGCTTCCCTTGATGATGTCATCAGAAATCATGACATCAGTTTCCATATATACACTGATGACATCAAGCTGTATCTTACAACTGGTTGTTTTTATGAGCCATTGTCATTGTCAATGCCATTGTCTTCCTCTCTGCTAAAATCTTCAAACCCAAGCTACTGACAGAATGAACCAAATGGTTTTCTACGTTGACATCCAGTCTTTCCTGAGGTTTACCAGTTACGTATTGAGAGTTGTTGTTTTAAATATTATTTGAGAGTCTAAATGCTAAACTAGTGGCATTTGGGTATTGGTTGGTTTTTGAAAGGATTCAAAAATTAACTAGGTCAGTGTTTCCAGAAACATAATTTTAAAACCAGAATGTATCAGACAACAGGTTACTGAAGGACCCAAGTGTTAATAGAACTTTGTTTATGTTGTGTAGGTTTATCACAGAAGAGGGAAAACATGAAGACATTAGCATGAGCAAATTCTATGATACGCAAGTTTTTAACTAACTAATTCAAAAACTTTAGTTTTCAAAGAAATGATACTGGAAGGACCACCTGACATCAACTTAGGCACCAGAAATGAGAGCAGCAAAAACAGTCTTGACAACCCTCCTAATTCCTCCTTATTAAGATCTGAGGACAACTGCCAAAATTGGAAGAGTTGTCTCATAGAGTAGTCAAGCAACAGTGTGCTATAGTCATACTTACAGAATCATACCTCACAGACAATGTCCCAAACAGTACCATCACCATCCCTAGATATTCCTATCCCACTAACACGATCAGACCTAGTACAGTGGCACACAGTCAGGAGAGAGTTTCCCTGGGAGTCCTCACCATTGATGCCGGAATCCAAGAAGTGTCAGGGCAAAAAACATTTCCTGCTGATTACCACGTACCATCCTCCCTCAGCTAATTAATCATTACCCTTCCCTGTTAAGCAACACCTGGAGGAAGCACAGATGGCAAGGCATAAAATTTCAAGGAATTTCAATGTCCATTAACAATGCCTTGGCAGCATCACTACTTGTCAAGTTGGTGGAGCCCAAAGGGACAGAAGTGCTTTGCTGCAGATGCTAAGAGAGCAAACAAAAGGAAAAAATATACTCAAACTCATCCTGACAAATCTGCCAGCTACAGATGCATTAATCCATGACAGTATTAGTAAGAGTGATCACTGCCCTTCCCATGTGGAGACAAAGTCCTGCCTTCATATTGAGAATAATCTCCAACTTGCTTTACGGCACTATTAATGTACTATTAGGATGGACTTTGAACAGATCTAGCAACTCAAAACTGGGCATATACAAGGCACTGTGGGCCATCAACAGCAGCAGAATTGTACTCCAGCATTATGTGCAATCTCATGGCCTGGCATATTCCAGACACAATCAAGCCAGGAGATAAACCCTGGTTCAATTGAGAATGCAGAAGGGCATGCCAGGAGCAGCACCAGGTATATCGAAAAGTGAGGTGTCAACCTAGTGAAGCTACCAAACAGGACCACTTGTGTGTCAAACATCATGAGCAAGTGATAGACAGAGCTGACTGATCCCACAACCAGCAGAACAGACCCAAGCTTTGCAGTCCTGCCACAACCAATTGTGGCCTGCCAAATTTAAACAATTCACTGGAAGAGGTGGCTCTACAAAATACCCCTATCCTCAAAGATGGGAGAGCCTAGTACATAAGTGCAAAAGATAAGGCTCAAGCATTTGCAACAATCTTCAGCCAGAAGTGCTGAGTGGATGATCCATCTCAGCCTCCTCCAGTGGTGTCCAGTCTTCAATCAATTCAATTCACTCTATGGGATATCAAGAAACGGTTGGAGACACTAAATACTGCAAAGGCTATGGGGGGCCCAGACAACATTCCAGCTTCCTAAAGACTTGTAGTCTAAAACTTGCCACTTCCCTAGCCAAGCTGTCCAGTGCACTGGCATCTGGCACCAATTCATCAATGTGAAAAATTACCCAGATATATCTTGTACACAAAAAGCAGGACAAACAAACCAGCCAATCAGTTCTGAGGGTCACTGGACCCAAAATGTTAACACTGATTTCTCTCTGCAGATGCTGCTAAACCTGCTGAGCTTTTCCAGCAATTTCTGCTTTTGTTGCCAACCAATTACCACCGCATCAGTCTACTCTAAGTCATCAGTAAAGTGATGGAAGGCATCAGTGACAGTGCTATCAAGCAGCACCTGTTCAGTGACACCCAGTTTGTGTTCCGCCAAGGCCACTGAGCTCCTGGCCTCATAACAGCCTTGGTTCAAACATGGACAAAAGAGCTGAATTCCAGAGTTGAGGTAAGATTGATAGCCCTTGACATCAAGGACAATGACTGAATGTGGCATCAAGCAGCCCTGAGAAAATTTGAATCAACGGATATCAGGGGGAAAACTCTCCATTGATTGGAGTCATATCTGGCATATCACAAGATGGCTGTGGGTGTTGGAGGTCAGTCATCTCAGCTCCATGACATCTCTGCAGGAGTTTCTCAGGATAGTGTTCGAGGCCCAACCACCTTCAGATACTTCATCAATGATTGTACCTCCAATGTGGGGTTAGAGTGAGAGTGACTGGTGATGATTACACAGCGTTCAGCACAATTTGTGACTTCTCAGAGACAGTGTCAGACCATGTTCGGGTGCAATTAGATCTGGACATTATCCAGGCTTGAGCTGACAGGTGACAGGTGACATTCACACCACAACTGGCCATTGAGTGTAGTTAGGACTGAGATAGATAGGTTCTTGATTGTCAAGGAGATCAAAGGTTACGGGGAGAAGGTGGGAGAATGGGCATGAGAAACTTATCAGCTACCATTGAATAGTGGAGCAGCTCAGTGGTCTAATTTCAGCTCCTATATCTTATGATCTTAACTGTGGGCAGTGATCATGTCTAATGGGAGATAGTCTAGCTGCCACCACTTGGCATTCAATGGCTTGTCATCGCTGGGTATCACATTATTGATGTCCTGGGGTTACCATTGACCAGAAACTCAACTGGAGTTGCCATATAAACATAGTGGCTGTAAGAACAGATGAGAGGCTAGGAATATTGCAAGAAGTAACTAATCTCCCCAAAGCCTGTGCACAAACAAACAGCATGTCAGGGCAGCGATGGAATATTCCTCACTGTGCCTGGATGGGTACTGCTCCAACAACATTCAAGAAGCTTGACATCATCCAGGACAGAGCAGCCTGCTTGATTGGCACCATAACCATTCCTTCCACCGTTGACTCGCAGTAGCAGCAGTGTGTACTATCTACAAAATGTAATGCAGTAATTCACCAGAGATCCTTACGACAGCACCTTGCAAGCTTATGATCACTTCCATCTAGAGCAATAAGAGCAGCAGATATATGGGAACAGCACCTCATGCATGTTCTGGTCCAAGCCAGTCATTCTGACTTAGAAATATATAATCATTCATACAGTATCACTGGGTTAAAATCCTGGAATTCCCTCCCCAATGACACTCTGGATCAACCTACAGCACATGAACTGCAATGATTCAAGAAGGTAGCTCTCACCTTCACCTTCTCAAAGGTAACTGAGCACGGGCAATAAATGCTGGTAACTAGCGATGCCCATATCCCTTGAGCAATACAAGAACAAAAATTAACGTAAAGTTACAAAAGGTTTATTTTACTGATCAAAAATTGCTGTAACAAGTTACAATATCACGGATTAAAATTTGTTCAATTATTTCCCTGGTACCTTAATTCCTGAACTGATGTGTTAAAGGGTTGTAAATCAACACCTAACATTGGACAGACGTTCAGAATGTTTCCGGGCTCATTTCATGACGCTATTATTACCGAATTACCCCCACTAGAAACGGGCTAGACTGCGCCAAGGTTGCTGATACTCCCTACAGTGCTGCTCAGAATTCAGAGCAGGCCAGCAGTACCGGAGGAACTGAATGTGCACATTCTTCCTTCCAAGTTGAGTATGGGATTGTACACTGCTGCTTCGAAATGGCGATTTTCCGGAATTCTTGCCATAACTGATTTTTTTTTGTCGGAATGATAAATCGAGAGCTGACAGTCAGTTCTCAATGGGGTCAATTCTAAATGATTCTAAATCTTTTGCCTAAAACTTGGTTTCGATTAGCATCCGAGTTAACCAGAGCTTCGATTTACTTTCTATTTGGAACTTAATGCGAGGTTGTAAACTTCGAGATGAAGTGGCTGCAGGCAAATTCTACTGCTTGCGCTTCGGCACGTTTACGAAACTGATCGTCGAAAAAGAACATTTTTACATAAATGCGGTGCTGAAGTTGCGAAATGAGCAACAAAAACGTCGCCAGGGAGATTAGCCAAATCCGGGGTTTAACGTTGCTTCTGAACCAAGTACGGTTTTTCAACCCTTACCCTCATTGCCCGAAACACAATGTCTTCAATCTTCGGCTTTCAGTCCGCTAATGAATGTAGGATTTCGCACAAGAAGACCGTGCTACGCTCCAGTAGTTTTCTAATCCACATTTTTATGCGAATCTACTATCGCACATTTCGACTCCTAACCCTGCAGATTTCATCCTTCGGTTTTGGATCTGACGGCTGAGGTATTGTTCGATAGGAAAAGGAAAAACGCGCACACAATCCTCTAGACAGTGGCGCTTGTTATTAAAAATGAATTGAAAAGCCCGAGCGATGCCGGAATCGTTTTTGTGTCGGCCGCCAGCAGCTCTGATGCAGATTAATTATCCGTTTCGGCTTAGTTTACCACTCCCCTGCCCCGGGTGACCCCAGCGCAGAGCGACGTCTCAGACGGAAACTGATGAATAGAGATCAGTTACAGCACTCTGCATCTCACCTCCTGCTCACAGAGATTCACCAGGAGCTGAGCCGCAATATCTTGTTTGCAACCAACGCAACAGACAGCGACAGTGTTGCAAGGAGATTTGCTTCCAAAGTGTTAAAATGGGGGAGAAGGCTGGCCCACAAGACCAGCTTTCTGTACTTAATTTCCTAAACACAGGCTGAACCATACAGCGGATACTACACACCTATACACCAAGGCACTCGCTACCTCATGTGTGGGAATAAACACGTGACCTTGTGTACACACATCGTGAATACATTCTTTGTGAAATATTGTTCAATCACATCGATGCATTTCTTTTTAAATCTGGTAAAAAAAAGTATCTGGAAGTAAGTTGTGTACCCTGCCTCCTGCGTGAAATTAAGCCAAACATAATGTGTACAGTGTAAAATATTCATTGTTTTTGGTTACAAATGCTCATTTGGAATAAGTCAATCATGCCTGATATTGTATTCATTTTGTTCTTTAAAGTCCTCCCTGCAACAATAGAACAGTTACAATGAGCCTTTAAATGCAGCAAAACAGCCCAAAGCATTTCACGGAGGGATCATCAAACAAAATTTGACATCGAAAGAGATGAATGGCCTTTAGGACAGATTTGGCCAAAGGAGTAAGTTTTAAAGAGCATCTGTAAAAGGCGGGAGAGCGAAACTGCATAACCTCCATTGTTTAAAAAAAGAGGCCAGAGTTGAAGGAGCGCTGAGGGCCCAAGGCTAGAGGCTTGGAGAAGGTTAGATAGATAGGAAGGACGAGGTCATGGAAGGGTTTTACTATTTGATAGTCCGTGAGTTGCTATGCTGGGAACCAAGGCGGGTTACAGACAGTGAAAGATGGGAGTCCACCTCGGAATATGAAGTCTCTGGAGACGAGAAACAGGGATGATGGTTTCAGCAACAGATAACGCGGAAGCAGGGAGCACAGATGTTGAGTGTGGGTGGTGTGGGTGATGAAGCACAGCTCACATTGGATGAGTCTGGGTTAAGGTCAGGCTTAGGCAGTGCGCACCCAAGGGGATTGAATGGTTGGAGAACAAAGTTTGTCATGGGGACCAGAAACAATGGCCTCAGACCTCGCAACAATTAACTGAAGGAAATGTTTAATCAAACGGCTGAACTTCAGGCCTTTAAACTGTGTGACTTGGATCAAAACTTCCTCTTTCGAACAAACATTAATACGCAATTCTATTCATGAGAACATCTGCACAGTGCCATAGGTGACTTCAGCCTGTTTAAGATTAAGCTGTGACCTCAATCTTGCTTTTTTCCGGAACCCGCTTAATATGAATTTCTGCACAAAAGGACAACTCAAAAACGACTGTTGTGTAACAATCTCGTGTGTGTCCTGTCACCTTATTCTTCCTACGAGGCTTGGCCGCTGTACTTCCCCAAACCGGAGGATGTGCTTGCGAGTCTTCCATCTCCAGAACCAGCTCTCTGAAGGAGAGGCTTCAGCCAGGCAAGTCCAGAATCCCCGCTTTTTGTCAAGTTGAGCTGGAGGAATAGAAACCCTCCGCTTACGGTTCCTATGTACGTGACGCTTTGGTTGGGTAACCGTCCACTGAAGTACATGTCCGGCACACGGCCAGCGTTTGGGGCTGATTCAGTAACCGGAATCGCGAAACTGGTGTTTTCTCGACTCCATACAGCTGTCTCCAACCCGATCAAGTGATACAAGAGGACTCTTTTTAAATCCAACCTGAGTGAATACATGGGGTCTCACAATGCCCCTTGTTGCGGTAGGTTGTGTATATAGAAAAGGAAACGGTCTATAGGGAAAGTCTCCTTCCAGTCAGCGAGGACTTGGAGGTTAGGGCTGTTTCTCCGGCTGAGCCATCTCACGCAATGCTGCTGCTGCCGCCGAGACCTCCCAGCTCCGCACCCACTTAACAAAGATCAGCAACTGTAAAGCTCATCGCTGGAGTTCGAGCTCCAGTTCGCCTTCTGCAGTAACAGCCTCGACCAGAATTATCTCGGAACAGAACAGACTCGGGCCTGACTGCTACTTCCTGCGTTCAAGAATGTGGCCTCGGGAAATAAATTAGTAAAGCGAAACAAAATAGTCACGTGAGCTCAGCTACCCATTCACCAGCCGCTTCGTCCACAACTTGAGCTCAAGTTTCGGCTGTTCTGCTTAAACCTTTTAGAAGCCTATTTACAAAATCCCATACACCACTAGTACGTGTGATCGTTTCTTTATAAATTGTCTGTAATTTAATTGATACGCCCAATCATTTGAAAAGGGAGCACTAACCCTGGGAGCCTGCAGACATGTCCATCCGCTCTCGGCTCCTATCAGAGTACACACAAATTGTCTTTTCAACTTCACAGATCAGTGTGGTGCCAGGGCGGCGGGGTGGTGGGACGGTTCAGTTTCTTGTACAGTCATTCTCACGGACTTCACTTATTGCATATTCCGTATTGTCTTTCTGCTCGAAGAACATCCTGAGGGTCATACTTGAGAATGACAATCAGGAACATATTAGGAGCCTGGAGTAGACCATTCGACCCCTCAGATCTGCCCCGCCATTCTATTAGGATGAAGGCTGGGTCTTTCCTGTCAGTTTCCCATTCCTCTTCCCGTTTACCACCTGACCAATTATTATTACTCCATAAAATCTAGGATGTCGAATGCGTTCTCATTTTCTTTTGCAACCTTTTGTGCCACTTTTAACAACGATATCCGAACAAGTCAGCACTCCGCTCCTCTACGTTTCTTTTTTTAAAAAATGCACCGTTTCAATCTTCCTTCCCAAAGAGATCACTTGAAAATCTAGTACATTATGTCAACCTTCACTCAACAGGGGCCCTCTCACCTCTGAGTTACAAGGCCAGGGGCTCAAGTCTTACTGGAGACTTCAGCAGAAAGGCAATTAGCGATGCCCATGCCTTGACATCTGCATCCCGAAAGGGAATTTTTAAACTAATTGACAATTTAATATGGTGCTTAGGAAATGCTTCTGTGTCGGAGGTCTAAATTTTCAGAGGAGACGAAAGGAGTTCCCACAGCAGTGTTTGAATCAGAGCATGGAGCTTCCCCAGATTTATTGCTAACATCATTAAATATATTGACCTAAAAATTCAGCTGCACCCATTGGTATGGTGCTCTGATAGTTATCCATCACCAAAATTGCGAGATTCAAGATGCCTCCGATATTCAGTAACTGAACTCCTTCGTGTGGTGGGAAATAGGGAGTCAAAAATCGTGAGGACATGGGGAAGACCTGGAAAAATTGTGGTGATCCAGATCATTCTTTAACGTGTGGTAGGGACTAGTAGGGCTTATGCCCGAAACGTCGAATTTCCTGTTCCTTGGATGCTGCCTGACCTGCTGCGCTTTTCCAGCAACACATTTTCAGCTCTGATCTCCAGCATCTGCAGACCTCACTTTCTCCTGGGTAGGGACTAGTAATCCTGTTCCCTCACTCCAATCCAAGTGGCTCTACGTCCAGGCAAAGCACTTGTCCACGTGGTTAGTAAGCGTTCTCCAGTGCTGTTTTTCCTAGGTTAAGCCACTGACTGCCCTCAGGGTAAACAGATATTGGAATAGGAGCTGAAAGCAGGCATGGGCCTCTTATTTTCACATGCAGAGGAACACAATACCTACTCTATGGGCAGATAAGAATGGCTCCTGCTTTTACTCAATATGACAGCTGGCCCATTCTATTTGGGAAGCACAGCATGGTTCCCACCCGTCACGTGGGGCCTCAACGGCCACCCTTTTTTTCTGGGTACTATGTGGCCCAATATCTAGGTTCATTATCTGATCATTTGTTCAGTACTTTTAGTGCTGTGTTCAAAGTTACTGCTATACTCGGGGCATTACAACAGGATTAAGATTGGAAAGTATCCTAATGACCATGAAAAACTCTGGAATGTTCTGAGAAAGTGAAAAGCACACAGAGAGAAAAAAACCCACTAGTTTTATGTTGGTCTTTATGCAGCATGGTTTCAGAATTCTATTTGTACAGGAACAGTGGGTGATGTGAACAAAATGTCTTGTGACAGACTGCAAACAACAGGGCCAGCACCTTATCTTTCAGGACAGCCTGAAACTGACTCCAAAATATTTTCCAAGAACGAGTTTCATAACTGAAACACGGAGGACGTTAAACAGGAAGAAAGTGGTCAACTCAGCAAGACTTCCGTGTTAACGAAGGAAAATTGGCGTTGTCCAGTAAGATCCGAGAATCTTCCAAAATATTCGCGCGCGACACAAATAATAAAGTCGAAAGGTGAGTGTGAATGGGAAGCAAATTTGAAACAGCGTCTCAGGGGCATGAAGAGTTCGCCGGAAGCCCCCGCGCTTTTGCAGGAAGACAGTGAGTACATGGACGGTCGTTACCCTCATACAGCAGGGGGAAACTTTCAGCATACTGAACCTCCTGGCCAAACAGAAAATCCATGCTAACATCACGACAGCCTATCAGGAAGGAGTGGGTGAACACAGGCACCAGTGAATTGCTCAAGCCCTAGGTGAACAACATCACAGGCCTCCCCTAGTGAGGACGAGCCCACTCCACCATCCTGCACAAATTCCCTGCCGCCTCCCGCGGAGCGTGAATCACAATGCTCTCCACCCGGCCCTCTCCTCGCAGCTGGAAAGACCACACGCCCTCGCTGCCTGAGCAGCCAAATCATGTGAAAGACGAGAGTTAAAAGGCTCGACTGTCAAGAGCCGCCAACGCCTTTGGGCTGGACGCAATAGAGCAATAAGGTAAAAACAATGACTGCAGATGCTGGAAACCAGATTCTGGATCAGTGGTGCTGGAAGAGCACAGCAGTTCAGGCAGCATCCAAGGAGCAGCGAAATCGACGTTCCGGGCAAAAGCCCTTCATCAGGAGCTGGGCTGAGGTCCTAAACTAGATGGAATCAATATTTGTAACTCAGCAAGGTACCTCCCCTTCCAAATAGGCAGGAAGCACCCCCTCCCGCTAAATATGGAATCGTGGCTGTCCTTCGTCAATGTTCACCAACATCAAATCCCAACCTCGCATTGCGAACCAAAATCCTCAGGCTCCCCCGCCCCAAGGTGATTAGGATTTATGGCCTTCCCCAAAGCGAGAACCAATTCGAACCCGAAACTCCCTCTCCACCCGAACAGAAATCCTCTCCGGGTCTCCTCTCTTCCTGCTCAGCTCTCTTCTTTCATCACCACCCTTTATCCGGTTCCTCCAGCTACCCCCCTCCCACCCCCCCCCCCCCCAATCTTGCCCCCTTCCCCACCTCTCCTCCTTTAACACTTCCTTCTTTGCAGTTCAATTCAAATACCCGCCTCAGTCGATTTTGGCTATTCTTGCGCAATGCGACGAAGGGTTATCTAGGATTTTCCTTATTTGTTTGAGAGAAAAGCATTTAAGGCAACAATGGATCCGCAGGAGACATTAGCGTTCAGGCCCCACAAGTAATACTCTGCTTCCTGTCCTTGAACCACCGCCTAACACATTGCCCGGTTGTATATACAGCATTATCACTATACAAAGTGATAATCATGTGATAGATGAGACAAATATTCCCATGAACCGAACTACATTTATACCCAACCCCACGTTTATTTTGGCAGCCATTTATCTCCTTCGGAAAGTCATAGGGAAAACACACAGGACAAGTAAATGCCTTCAGAACCCAAAGCACTTGTCTGGTTTTCCGGGAATATTTATGGTGCAGAGGAAACCCCCGAATACAGCATTTGAAAGACTCAAAGTTCAAGTGCTGATGTATTATTCACATCCAATTCATCAGTAACGACGCAAGTTGAAGGACCGAACGCAGACTTGATCTAAACACTCAGGCGCCGCTTCCATGCATATCCTTGATCGCCCCCGCTGTCAACACACTCTTGACGCAGTAGACGGGAACAGCATTTATGACACTGTTATACCTGCCCCAACTACAACTGGCCGTTCAAAGCTATTGGTTCGTGCAAGGGAACTAAAGTGACACAAAAATAAGTCTGCCCCAAGAAATTGTCTTCCTTATGGCAAGTTTCTCGCAGTGCTGTGCATTCTAAAACACGTACAAACATGAATAAATGCAGATTCCACTTTCTGCTGGTTGAGGCATGCACCAAAAAGAGGGCAACTAAACGCTAAATGAGTGCACTGCAAATACACTGAAAAGTTACAACAAGTGACCAAGCCCGTAGACATTTAGACTATAACAGAATGATAATATCATTAAGCTTTCCGGGCGGTATGTTAGATAACAGTTCCATGCATCTCTCTATTGTTTTGTCCTTGGCATCGTAAGCAATTTAAGATCGACTTTTTGATTGGGGTAAATTGAAATGTATATCATCGAAGAATATGGTGCTGGAAAAGCACAACCGGTCAGGCAGCATCCGACGAGCAAGAGAATCGACGTTTTGGACATTAGCCCTTCATCAGGAATATGAGGAATGAAGGGCATTCCTGAAGAAGGGCTGATGTCCGAAACGTCGCCTCTCCTGCTCTTCGGATGCTGCCTGACCTGCTGTACTTTTCCAGCACCACACTCTTTGACTCTGATCTCCAGCATCTGCAGTCCTCACTTTCTCCTTTAGTGTATATTAATTGACTTAAAACCAAGACCTGCGAAATACCAACTGAAATTTCCATTTTGGAACAAGGAGAAACACGTTTTAAGATTTCCTTCATCTGGAACCAAGTATATAAACCAAGTATGTGAACATAGGAGGTATGGTTAGTAAGTTTGCAGATGACACTAAAATTGGAAGTGTAGTGGACAGCAAGGGTTAACTCTGATTATAATAGGATTTTAATCAGATAAGCCAATGGGCTGAGAAGTGGCAGATGGAGTATAATTTAGATAAATGTGAGATGTGGCATTTTGGGAAAGCAAATCTCAGCAGGACTTATCCACTTCATGGTAAGGTCCTAGGGAGTGTTGCTGAACAAGGAGACCTTGGAGTGCAGGTTCATAGCTCCTTCAAAGTGGAGTCACAGATAGATAGGATAGTGAAGATGGCGTTTGGTATACTTTAATTTATTGGTCAGAGCATTGAATATAGGAGCGGGGAGGTCATGTTGTGGCTGTACAGGACATTGGATAGGCCACTGTCGGAATATTGCGTGCAATTCTGGTCTCCTTCCTATTGGAAGGATGTTGTGAAACTTGAAAGGGTTCAGAAACGATTTACAAGGATGTTGCCAGGGTTGGAGGATTTGAGCTTTAGGCTGTTTTGAGCTAGGGCTGTTTTCCCTGGAGCATCGGAGGCTGAGGGGTGACCTTATAGAGGCTTATAAAATCATGAGGGACATGGATAGAGTAAATCGACAGTCTTTTCCATGGGGTGGGGGAGTCCAGAACTAGAGGGTATAGGGTTAGGGTGAGAGGGAATAGATATGAAAGAGACCTACAGGGCAACTTTTTCACGCAGAGGGTGGTGCATGTATGGCAGTGGGGGAGGCTGATACAATTACAACATTTCAAAGGCACCTGGGTGGGTATATGAACAGGAAGGGTTTGGAGGGATATGGGCCCGGTGCTGGCAGGTGGGACTAGATTAGGTTGGGATATCTGGTCGGCATGGACGGGTTGGACCGAAGAGTCTGTTTCCGTGCTCTACATCGCCATGACTCTTTGACTCGATGACTCGAGAGAGACGCAAGTCGGCGAGGCATTTGTTTCTTGAGCCGAGACAGTGCGCGCTAATGAACGAGGGATTCAACAACTCCTGGGTGGAGCAATACTGGGGAATGTCGTCACTGGAATGAAAGAATTTCACAAGTAGTCTCTCCTACCTTATCTGCCTCTATGTCCCGTCTCCCTTCCGGCTCGAATCAAGCCCATGACCAACACAAGGTGTAAAGCGTTAATCAGCAACCGATGATAATAGACCATCACAGCCCCCCACTACAGATCATCCTCACGCTTATAAAACATAGCTTAATGTTCTATCACATCAGCATTAAACCACTATGATAAATATTCAGCGTCTGAAATTTTAAAAAAACTCCAGCACGTGACCACGCTCAGATTGCTGAATGTTCATTTACTTACGAGGTCATATCTAACCAAAGTGTTCTATTTCTTCAGAACTGACCAACTCCCATCGGGTAAATCTGCTAAACTACTTGAAGCAACGGCACTTTCGCTTCAGACACAGGGCACGCCCAATAACAGAGAACCAGAACATAAATAACTTCAAAAACCAGAGCAAACCATTCCCGGACTGCAACGAGAATCGTCATACGTTCATTAGATTTCAACAAGAACCCAGATAAGTGCCAGGAAATGGAGAGTGGGTCTTGTAAATATCGGATTATGCATTGTGTACATAGGGAGCCATATGACATCAATCAAGAGACGAAGAAACGGTCCCAATGTCGCTGCCCTCACACACAAACTACAACCATTTACTGCACAGCGACATCGTGTTTATTGTGCTCTGACTGGAGAAGCGGATGGGACAGAATAACAAACGTACTAGACATTCTGAAACCGAGACCACGAAACACCTGGCAGAATGATCAGGCGAGGAGGCACTGAATGAGACGCCTCAGTGCGGTATCGCGGCTTCATCTCGCATTAGACGCCTGTGTCAGCAGAACGGCCGTGAACTCATTTCCTCCTCACTGCTGCACCGCCAGGGAAGTGGAACAAAACCCAGCCAACAATGGCTCTTTACTGAACAACCGGCAGGTTTTCTCTGGACTGGATGAAATAAAACACACGCCCGCGCAGTTTCTTGGCCGAACCAGCCCTCCTGGAAGCTAAGCAGCTCCGCTGGGCTGCTTTATTATGGTGAGAGAGGTGCAGGTGGCCTGTTCGAAAGTTTGAGTTACACTATCATTGTTTCAGGGGGGAAAAAAAACCGCTGTATTGGTAAGTGAACTGCGTCTGAAACTTACATTTTTAAAAAAAAGGAACTGCGGATGCCGAACCGCAGAAACAAAAAGAAAACTGGGGAAACTCAGCAGGTCTGGCAGCATCTGTGGAGAGAAAGTAGAGTTAACGTTTTGGGTCCAGTGACCCTTCTTCTGAAAGTCAGAACCTGCCCGAGTCTGCCTTTTTAAAATGGGTAAACATGTAACAGACACAATACGTAATTTAAATCGCGTCATGTATACACTCCCACCCACCCACCTCACTAACACAGCCAGCTCAGACAAACCTCGTGTGTACACACTAAGCATCCAGAGTAAACAATGCTTTTGCTGCACTGAAAGACGTAGACTTCCCAAAGTCCATCAAAACATCACTCCTATATTCCCCAGAATTTCGCTTCCTCCGGGCCGTGTCATGCCTGCACAAAACCCACATCAGCGAGCCAGCGCCTCACTGCGATTGCTATCGAAAGGAAAAACAACGAATGCGCGACATTAGGAACCTTTATTTCAAGTCATGGGAAAGGATTTTTACAGCAATTTCCAGCCAGGCTGAAACGAAACTGTGAACTGCATGCCGGGATGAGTGGTTTCTGTTCCAGTTTCAAAGCAGACAGTAGGAATTACTGTTGGACACCTCTCCACATTTTGCAGTTTGAACCACCTCCTTCCCTCTCCTCTCCCACCCCCACACCCTTCCCTCCCTCCCCGGCAGCCGTGTCTCGATTCTCCTTCAGTTAGGTCCTTGTAAGCGCGGGATTCTGAAACATCTCCACTTCCTTCCGCTCCGCTGCACACTGAAACCAGTTTCTTTCAAGGCAGATCGAGTAGAAGGGGGAAAAAAAAGCGCGCCATGCTTTTCCAACTTTCCGCCAGTGTTGATGTATCATCCTTTCCACCCCCTCCCCTGCGGCACCTGCGAAACCTCTCTCACAAATCCACACAGCCAGAAATTTGCAAACGCGAGAAGAGACATCAATCAAGGGAAACCAACCCTCCCTATCTACCCGGAGCAAACACATTGCTGCTTTGTATCACAGATTCCCAGATCCTGATCGCTGCGAGGCACTACTCCCTCCCCCGATCGCTGCAGCTAATGTTTCACCAAACAGCTAATGTGCAAAGTCATGATGGCTCGCCTTCAGAGCGCTACACCCACACCGTGGCCCCAGCAACGCCCAGCAAAATCGCCTCAGTGAAAGAGCAGAAATACGGGACATTTTAGTGAATGTGCTTTTCCACCGCGCTGTTTGCCATTGAAAACAACCATGCAAACAGTTCCTTCGAGACTTTTCCGAGCCTGGGCAAATTGCTTTTTATCCAACGGGTGCTGAACATATAAACAAGGAAATACGAAACCGCCTACTGAATTAATTATTGGTACATCTACGGCTCTTAAACGCTAACTACAGCTTACTTGTTCAAAAGAGTTAACCTACGAACAATAAATTTTCAGGCCAGTCTAACTTTTACATTTTTAGACGGGTTATTCAGGAACACCCAATGTGATTTAGGTGGACCATTGACCCTCTTAAAATTGGCCGGGTTCTTGTAAAGAATCGGTATTTTTAAAAAAATATTTGTCAGTCCTTATATGTTTCTGACTTATAAAGACCGGTAAATGGGCCCCTGACTAGTCCAAACCAACAGTGCACTTCCGGCAGGATTTGAGTTGAATAAAACTTGTGCTGGTATGCTAATTTCCGAAATTATACTTTATAAGCAAAGTAAAGTAATGTCTTATTTTCAACAGCAGAAATAAAAACAAGAGAAACACAGGAAGATGCACGCCAAAAGGGTCGATTTGGGTTTTCTAAAACAATAAAATAAAACCAGGACGAGAATGATCTTTATCAATTTCATTGTTGTGCGGTTTTATTTCTGTATTGCTGCATATTTGTTATTGGCGGTCACCCACACTAACCTTCTCTTCCTAAATCGATAGATTTTTAGAAAGTGTACTTTCACCCTTATAATTGATCTTATGGTATTCAGTTCACTTGTAAGTTCTCCAAGCTCCAAGTTAATGCTGAACTTTAAATACGTTTTGTCACTTTCCTGCCGGGATCCAGTGATTCGTGGACAGCGTTATGAAGATGTCTCCAGTCGCTTTGCAAATCAATAATGAAGATGTGTTTTGAAGTCTTAACCAACCTGACTTTTCATTTTAATTGGATATATCCCACCAATTTCGATAGAAATGTCACTGTACTCTCATTTTTTTCAGTGGTAGTCTCGAGCCTACTGTAATTGGAACTAAAGTTGCCATTGAAATCTCGTGGCTTTAAAATCATTCACTATGGCAAAAGCCCAACATTTGTCAAAGAGTTTCTGATGGCATGGTGTTCTCAACTTTAAAAAAAACAAATATCAAAATAGATATCTACACAAGCAAAGAATACAAGTAACATTTCACAAAACAAAACTAATTTCCAATTCTGAAGAAAGGGTCACTGGACTCCGAATGTTAACCCTGTTTAGTCTGCAGATACTGCCAGACCACGCGAGTTCCTCCCAAAAATTTCTGCTTTCATTCTTTCACATCTCCAGTTTCAACAATGCCTTGTTTTATTAAAAGTAATTTGGGCTATTGATTTTTAAAAAGTTGGCTATAGCTATAAAGGTGCCTTTGCAAAGGAGATCTGGAGAGAAATGCAGTGGTTTTGAAGTGTATCCCTAGCTGCTCTCTGACTCAGGACACACAGCTCTCTACCATCTGTTTCCAGGGTACACACCTCATCAAACAAACTACACTATAGTACCATCAACTAAGTGAAAAACATTCCTTAGCCTATCCAAAATCGGCTGGTCATCGAGACATACAGCATGGAAGTAACCCTTTGGTACAACCAGTCCATGCCAAACACCATCCCAAATTAAACCAATCACACCTGCCTGCTCTTGCGCCATATCCCTCCAAATCTCTTCTATTCATATACTGAGAAAAGTGTCTTGGAAACATTGTAACTGAGCCTCCATCCACCACTTCATCAGAAACTTCATTCCACTCATAAAACACCCTCTATATTAGAAAAAAGCTCCTCATTATTAAATCTCTCTCATCTCATCTTAAAAATATGCCCCCAGTCTTGGAAATCCCACATCCTAGGGAAAATACACTTACCATTAATCCTATCTATACCCCTCATGATTGTATACATCTCCCAGCGTAGAGTTGATCTTGTGTTACAGACTGACACCTTCAGGATGTTGCCAGGGTTGGAGGATTTGAGCTATAGGGAGAGGCTGAACAGGCTGGGGCAGTTTTACCCTGGAGCGTTGGAAGCTGAGGGGTGACCTTATAGAGGTTTACACAATTATGAGGGGCATGAATAGGGTAAATAGGCAAAGTCTTTTCCCTGGGGTTGGGGAGTCCAGAACTAGAGGGCATAGGTTTAGGGTGAGAGGCAAAAGATATAAGAGACCTACAGGACATTTTCACATAGAGAGTGGTACATATATGGAATGAGCTGCCAGTGGAAGTGGTGGAGGCTGATAAATGTTGCAATTGTAAGAGGCATTTGGATGGGTGTATGAATAGGAAGGGTTTGGAGGGATATGGGTCAGATGCTGGCAGGTGGAACTAGATTGGGTTGGGATATCTGGTCAGCATGGATGGGTTGGACCGAAGGGTCTGTTTCCATGCTGTACATTTCTATGACTCTATGACTAAAGAACAACTTTGGGCTGCTTCACAAAGGATGCACATTACAAAACAATTGGATTAAAAATGTTTTAAAGGATAGAGTGTAGCATGGTATATGGAGAGAAATGGTACACGCTTTGCACTTCTTGTCATCTCCAATTTGGATTGTTTTCACCCCAGACTGCATATCTGTCAGGAATGCATTTTGGAAATAATATGTCTCCTACAATCATATTGTGCAGAACATGCCATATGGGGACAAGTTGAATATTATTGCAAATTGAGGAATTCAATTTTAGCAAATTTTATGAATAATTTGGAAAGAAAAACATGCTTTCAAAGGTTGGAGAACTGTGAAACCTCGAAGTCTCCAGGATTCTGATAGGAAGTACTCAAAATGAACATTGAGAAGTTGTTCATGCTCCAAGTTCCTTGGAAGACAAGAGGAACAGAGATAAATCTGCCAACTCAAAGGCATGTAGAATCTGCTCCACTGCCGTGAGTGGAGGTCACTATCAATGAGGATCTCTATTAAATGAAAAGCCAGCAAGCCTTGTTCTTTGATTCAGAGGCCTCCAATATCATCCTTCATTTCAGATTCTGTTCCATGGAACAGGATGCGATGTGCTTGCATTTCTTTTTCCAGAATTCGGAGAGAGAGAGAGAGCTTTGTAATCTGCAATTTGAAGCTCAGTAAGGTTATCACAGTCTTACAATTTGAAGATCAGCAAATCCTTTTGTGGCAGGGTCTTTGACTTGAAGCCCAAAGGCAGCGCCACCTCCCAGTTTTCCTGTCCTCTATAATGAAGGCTTTAGACAACAGTACATGGAAGAGCCTGGACGATCCAACAACTCTGGATGAGTTGACTAAGACCTCTTTGCAACTGCACTAAACCAACCTGTGCTTATAAAACTCTCAACACAGTGGCCGACATTACAGATGATGCTGCAATTGCACAACATTTTCTGGATCGTCTGGAGTGTGTAAAGAATTACACTGACAATCAATTGATGATTTAAAAAGCAAACCAAAGAACTGCAGATGCTGGAAATTAGAAATAAAATCTGAAATGGCTAGGAAAGTTCAGCAGATCTAGTAACATCGGTGGAGACAAAGCAGAGTTAACATTTTGAGTCCAGTGATCGCTATTCAGAATGTTGTGAAAAAGGGTCACTGGAGTCGAAACATTAACTTTGCTTTCTCTCCACAGACACTACTAAACCTGTATTTTCCCTGCAATTTCTGCTTTTGTTACCAAGTTAGGACCGTTATTCAGACACTCTGGTGCACTTGCACATAATGGAAGTTACATATTAATACATGAGGCCATGTTTTTGCAGAAAGAAAGAATGTGCTCCAAATCAACAAAATATGTGACAGTCACTTGATACTTCATTTCTGAGGGCAATACTCTGACCAATCTGAGCTACCCCGACTGCTTTAGAAGTTAAGCAAAGTCTGGCCAACTATCATTCATTAATGCACTCTTCATAGTAATACCCCTACCAAGGTCCATTTGCCCACTAATTCGCAATCTCATGCAACGTAGATGTTGATTTTTCCTCTTAAATTTGGTATTCTTGCAAACTGGCCTGATGAATGGATGATGACAAGCTTTCACAAAATGTTTTTTCTTTAACAATATTATTGTTGTGATAAAACATCCAGATAAAATTTGAAACAGAGCCACATAAGGATATATTAGGAGTGGTGACCAGAAATTTGATCAAATACATAGATTTTAAGAAGCACCTTGAAGGAAGAAGGATAATAGGCAGGAGGAAATCCTTGAACTTAGGTGTTAGGTAACCAAATGCTCTGCCAACAATGGGGGAATCAATGATAATTGAGAGTGTACCAGAGGTCATAACTGCAGGATCACTGAAACCGAGTGTTTAAGGACTAGATAAGAGATTTGAAGTAAGAATGAGAATTTTAAAATCAAGGCATTGTTTGACATGGAGCCCAAGGGTAATGGACAAATTGAATTTGATGGGAGTTAGGATGTGGTTCTTTTTTATGTTATGAAAAGTCAAACAGATTAGGTCTATGATTTATTGGAGATCAGGGAATGAGAGGTGATCTTACTGAAAAATATAAAAATTTTGATGGGACTTGATATCTGAAAGATTTTTCCTCTTTTGAGGGAGATTAAAAGTAGGGAACGCTTACGTATAAGAGATCTCCCTTTCAACATAAGAGATGGATTTTTCTTTCTCTCAGACAATCAATATAGTGTGAATGTATTTACCCTGGAAGGCAGTGAAGGTTGGGTCTTAAAATTTACTCCAGCTGAATTATACACATTTTGGATAAACAATGGAACTGAAAATTATAGAATGCAGAGAAGAAAGTGGAGCTGAGACAGTTGCAAATATCTAGGGCCTTAGTGAAATTATCATCTGCGTACCATTTAGTCTCCCTTGTCTTAATGAGGCTCAAGGAAAAAGGTTCAAAGTTGATTCCTCGGATGAGAGGGTCATCCAATGGTGGATGGATTGCATAGAATACTCTCTGGAGTTTAGAATAATTAACATTTCAAAAACCTCATGAGATCACTTCTGAGAGGACTTGATGGGTATGTTCCAAAGACAGTTTCACATTCGCTGTAACCAGCAGAACAAAAGGGGACAGCCATTTCAAACTGTGGTAAGGGGAAATTACTTCAAATCAGAGGGTAGTGAGTTTTTGCAATTCTCTACCCTGGAAGCTTTTTTTTTAGATGTTCAGACTTTGCATACATTAAAGGTGGAGATTGATAGTTTTGTGAACTCTAAGGGGAACGCGGATTAGGAGGGAAAGTTCTGCGAGGGCAAGGATCAGCCATGCAGTCGTTAAATGGCAAAGCAGCCTCCCAGTGTAGCCTGATTCTGCTCCTGTTTCGTGAACTTTTTTTATATGCTCCGTATAGATCATGCCTAGTTCAGAATTTTTTTTTTAAAAAATCAAAGCTCATTAAAAATAAGGTCAAACTCTTTCAAATAATCTCGGACTGATTTATTTGTTTAACAATAGATTCAATTTTAAAAGTTGTTGTTTCTCGAGGTTGATTTGACAAAAAAAAGACGAACACATGATAATTTCAGGAAAGGAAAATTATGCCCACGCAAAAACTAAGTGTCAACTTACTGAAATAATTTCCATTGGATAAGTGTGTAAAGGGAAGAGTAGTGTTACATATAGGGACAGCAATCCAAATCAAAATGATCATATCAGGTGGAAAGGCGATCTTCAAAGCGACATTTATTTCTGAACCGCTGGTTAAAAACACGCCTATCATTATGTCCCGTCATTCGGAAGAGAATGCGTTGATCTGGTTTTAATGTAAGTCTGACGAGGCTTCGAAAATCTTTTGATTTCTCAAAAGTTAATTTAAAGACATTGTTGCCTATTCTCCAGAAGTTGTGATTCCCAGTTATTTCATTTGGACCTCTATGTGTCTGTTTATTTGGACAAAAAAAGAGTAGAAGAGGTTGGGTCAAGCTGAAACGACTATTAGTGTTTCGATCCTAGTTAGTCCTGTTTCTACCTCCCTTGATTAGAGGCCCGCTGGTTGAATTAACAAGTACAGCATGTCGAAGATGAGAAGCTAATAGAGGAGAAGGCTTCACCAGTCTGCCGCAGACAAAACTCGCAGCTCAGCGGGTGATTGACAGCCCGGAGCTAACACTCAACCCACATGTTCTGTACTTCCCGACGCCGAGAACAATGCGGGAGATCGGCAGCACATAGCACGGGGCTTCCAGCTCGAACAGGCGCAGGCGTTTACAGCTTAGTCTTCTTTCGGGAAGCAACCCAACTCTAACCGATATTGTGCCTCCCAAAATGTTGCACACTGGTAATTCCTACATACCGTTTTTAGTACTCAACGTAACTACAAACCTTCCTATAGAATTCAGCAGCCAGGATACACGTCATTCACTTACTCACCAAATGTTTTATCCTGTACCCTGACTGAATTAATTATTTTCATTTGAGCCGATCTACAGCTTTTATATCGCTGGAATTTTATTATGGACATTACGATCAGCAGTAGGGAACTAGGGTAATTGTTTTCTTAGGTCTTTGGGGGAAGCACATAGCGTAAATAAACTGGCACGTCATGGTAACTATGGTCTATAAACAAATTTTTAAAAAGCTTTTTTGGATGCAGTTTGAACACGATTTAAGAAAGGGAACAGAAATAGTGATGCTTCAAAAATCCCAAATGACTGAGTGTCAAAATCTAACTGTCGTTTGTAAACACAGTCTGCATCATGGCCGCTTTAATTGCATTGGTTTGCAGCGCAGATAAATAACAGGAAAATGCGATATGAACACTTTCCACTTCGTCACTAACTGATATTCTCAATGAGCAAGAGTACTGTTTGTTTATTGAAAGCTACATGGTCGGTTTGTGCGCTGAATCTTAAAGCTAGGCAGCAAGTTCCGAAATCTCTCACACAAACCACACCACGCATCCCCACCCCACAACCATCCACACCCTTCTTAACTCGGACTAAGTTTTGGGTCACGTCCTAATCTCAAACTTACGTTCTTGTAAAACCTTTACTATGTTAAGGGTCCTGTACAAATGCAAGTTGTGGTTGCAATTATATTGCCTGTCGCTGCACTTTAGTTTCAGACCAGAAATGAACGTGATTACCTGGTCTTACCGGAACCATCGCGGTCTCGCCCAAAAGAACCTGGTTACAGCCCTGGGCAGAACTCGTTTTACGGCTGTTCATAAAAGCAAGAAAAAGTGTTGTTATGTTCTCAAAAAAAAACGTTGAGGTTCGATGGCTTTTATGTTTTGGAATTTCTATTTTTAAAAATGGGATTGAGTTATGCTGATGTTTTGTAAACAAGGCATTTTTTTTAAGGTGGGGAGCCACAGGTTATTGAACATGTGTATTCAAACCAGACTGGCTAGTTTGTGAAATGTCACAGTTCATAAGTCTGCTTCAAACTGACAATAAAACCCAATTGTCTATCTCAAGGTCAGGACAAATCACATTCACCTTGAGAATAGATGGACTTTTTTAAAAACAAAATGTGCGGAGATAGCCTTGTGATCAGGAGTGATCCGGTTTTTACATTTCAACAGCAACGGAACAGAATGCCTGATATTTTTGCCAGGCCCTTGGTTGACAATTAAAATATTAGTTAAAAACAAACAAAAACTGAAATTGCTGGAGAAACTCAATGGGTCTGGCAGCATCTCTGGAGAGAAAACAAAGTTAATGCTTTGAATCAGTGACCCGTCTTCAGAACTTGTCAGACCAGTTTCAATTTTTGTTCTTTGTTAGTTTCAGATCTCCAGCATCTGCAATTCTTTCATTTTAGTTTCGAATTAAAATATAAGCCCCCGTCCTCTACACGAATGATCCCAAAGATTGACAGCTTTTGAGCAAGGGGCTGTGGCATTCATAATATCTGGGCCTAGAAATGAAAGCTTAGTAAGGGTATAGTATTTAAGTATCTTGGAATGCTTTGCTGTGATAAAGATGCATACAAATGAAAATTGTTATTTGCCAAAACATGGAAAAATTAAGATTCAGTTGATGGTTAAAGAATGCAAATTAAGTTTATTATTAAACAAGTCCATTATTAAACAAGCTGAATTGCCTCATCATTGCCATCCAGTCGGTTGGTACTGTCAGTCATAGAGTCATAAAGTCACAGACATGTATAACATGGAAACAAACCCTTCAGTCCAACTTGTCAATATGAACCAAATATCCTAACCTAATCCAGTCCCATTTGCCAGCATTTGACCCATGTCCCTCTAAACTCGTCCTATTCATGTATCCATCCAGATGTTTGTTAAATGCTGTAATTATACCAGCCTCCACCACTTCCTCTGGCAACTCATTCCATGCATGCACCACTCTCTGTGTGAAAACATTGCCCCTTAGGGGTCCCTTTTAAATCTTTCCCCTTTCACCTTAAACCTATGTCCTCTAGTTCTGGACTCACCCACTCCAGGGAAAAGACCTTGTCTTTTCACTCCATCTATGCCCCTCATGATTTTATAAGTCTTTTATAAAGGTCAGCATTCAGCCTCCAATGCTCCAGGAAAAATAGCCCCATCTCTTCAGTCTTGCCCTATAGCTCAAACGCTCCAAACCTGGCAATATCCTTGTACAGCTTTTCTAAACCTTGCAAGTTTCACAACATCAGGGAGACCAGAATTGCATGCAATATTCCAGTAGTGGCCAAAGCAATGTCCTGTACAGCCGCAACATGACCTCCCAACTCCTGTACTAAATACACTGACCAATAAAGGCAAACATACCAAATGCCTTCTTCACTATCCTGTCTCCCTGTGACCCCACTTTCTAAGAACTATGAACCTGCACTCCAAGGCCTCTTTGTTCAGCAACACTCCCTAGGACCTTACCATTAAGGTGTATAAGTCCTGGGTAAAAACAATGACTGCAGATGCTGGAAACCAGATTCTGGATTAGAGTGGTGCTGGAAAAGCACAGCAGTTCAGGCAGCATCCGAGGAGCAGGAAAATCGATGTTTTGAGCAAAAGCCCTTCATCAGGAATACAGGCAGAGTGCCTGAAGGGTGGAGAGATAAATGTAGAAGTCCTGCCCTAATTTTCCTTTCTAAAATGAAGTCAATGAAGACTCCTAACTTTAGGGCAAATAAAAGGTTAAGGAGGTGGAGATATTTGAGATACTCTTAAATCAACAAAAATAACTTACATGGTCAGCATCTCAAAGAGCCTCCATAGTCAAAATCCTCCGCTCAATTTAGGTGAGGTACAGTTAAGTACATTGTACTTATCTTGACTAAGTAAATTTCCTGACTGTGAAATAAAACAGCCTCTCTACCTCAAAAACTGGTGAAGCAGGTCATTGAAAATTTTTGTGGTAGTCTAGTTAGGCAATGGAATCAAAAGTTTAAGTTGATCAGGGGTAGATGGCAATGTGGAATTCATGATGTGGAGCTGCCAGTGTTGGACTTGGGTGATTTTTAATAATGTGGAATTCAAAACACAAACTGATCAGCCATGACCTTGTTGAATGGCACAGCAGGCTTGAGGCCAAACTGTCAATTTTTGCTCTTACATCACATGTTCATATTTATATCTAGCATTATCACGCTAGATATAATATTCAATTTAAGTTAAAACAAACCCTGCAGATGTCACCTCTTTTGTTGTAATTGGTGACATAAGCCAGAAATTAATTTCAGAATATCTGAATAGTGGTTCAAAAAACTTCTCACAGCTATTGAAACAAGAGATTCGCATAGGAAAAGATGTTTTCAAGAAGGCTAACCAAATAAAGCCTACCAAAAGATCTAAAAACTAACATTATCATAAGCACAGTGACCTAATCAGTCATGGTAGATAGTCTGACACGGAGGAATAAAATATTGTAGATGGGTTAATCAAGACTAAAACAATGAGGATAAATCAAATCTCTCAAATGTAACATGTACATCTGGATACTTTTAACATTGGAATGTTCTCATGCATTACCTCAAAATTATATCAAACAACTGAGCTGATGTGCTAAACTAACCTAATACTGTGAATGTGATCAAGAAGTTCGGTGCTGGAAAAGCACAGTCGGTCAGCCAACATTGGAGGAGGAGAGTTGGCATTTCAAGCATAAGCTCTTCATCAGGAATGTTGAAGCATCAAAACGCTGACTCTCCTGCTCATCTGATGCTGCCTGACCAGTTGTAATTTTCCAGTGATCTCCAGCATCTGCGGTCCTCACTTTCTCACAACATTGTGAACATGCCTGGGGTTATCATTTCTCTTGCAGACATGAAACGTAACCCTAAAAGAAAAGAAGGGAGGTCTTGTGCTGAAATGGGTAGAGTCCTTTGCCTCTGAGCCACAATTTACAAGTTTGAGTCCTACTCCAGGATGACATCCATCAAAATCCTTTAACCATACCCATGCCAGGCTATAAAAATGGGGCAGTCTGATGGTCAACCATTTGTGATATGTACAGCAGCATATCTCAAACTATAGCCTCTACCAACTGGTGAGTGACCTGTTCCAGAACAACAATGTTTAGGAAACAGAAATGAGCCCATGCTTTAGAAAAGCAGCAAACCGTAGATGCCAGGAATTGGAAATAAAAAATAGGAAAGTTGGTAAAACTAATTATGTCAGGCAGCATTTATGTAAAGAGTGAGAGAGATAATATATCAGGTCTTTGACCTTTCATCAGAACTGGGAAAAGTTAAAAATGATTTGATCAAGGGGTCAGTGGGACAAAGCCCAAAAGGAAGGTCAGGTGGAGTGGAAGACAAGAGACAAAGAAAAACTGAAGAGTTAGTTTTCCAAGGTAATGGAGCAAGAAAAGATAAACAAAGCAACAAAAAAAAATGTGCCCAATGCAGGTTTGCTGCTTAGTGGAAAAGACAGACCAAGAAACAGGAATCAAAATGAGGGCCAAGGTTTATGGTATAAAGTTACAGAACTCATATTCTGAATCCAGAAGGCTGCTACATCCCTAATTGAACAATAAGGTACTGTTTCTGAAGCTGATGTTGAACCTCACTGGAATACTGCAGTAACCAAGGATAGAGAAATCAGCATGAGACACTGAGAAGCCTCACTAAGAAAAATATAGCTTTGAGCCAAGTGATCATTCTTTTTAAACTCTTCTCCCTAGATCTTGAGGTATTTGTACTTTCTTTCAATTTATTGGCACTAATATGGTCAGTGCTCCATAAATTATTATGTTAGTCTTCTGAAGTTCTAAGTATCACCTGACATTCTCTTTATTGTGTCATGGGATGCGGGCATCACTGGCAAGATTAGCAACAGTTACCCATCAACCAAATAATTTGCTGAACCATTTCAGATGGCAGTTCTGTCACATTACTGCAGATCTAGAGTCACATGTAGGCCAAAATTACAGATGATTTCCTTCCCTAAATGTCAGGAGACATTTTTTATCTATGGAATTTTCATGGGACTAATTACATTTTTATTCCATATTTTATTTATTGCCATGGTGGGATTGGAATCTGTGCCCAGACAGCCTGGGCCTTCAGATTGCTAGTCCAGTGACATGATCAGTCTGCCACCATATTCCCCCTTTTCTGATTTCTATGACCTTATTTGTGTTGAAATCAAGTTCTGTCATATTATCTGCTGTTCTTTCATTCCTAGGGCCTCAAAGCTATGGAATACCATATTGTCAATCGTCCCTTTTTTAAAATCGACAATCAAAGGCATCTCAATCCCAATCTTAGTGGCACCTAATAATTCCTACAGAAGCAGCTTATGTGGAACTTAACAATGGAAACTTGATGTATCTGGTACATCTAAACTTTGTTTTAATTGCCCAAGTAAGGTCAGTGTTCGTGAAAACATATTACGGAAGTTTCTTGCCATTTTGAAGAAACATCTCCTATTCTCTCCAATAAGAACAGAAAATACTGAGAATACTTAGCAGGTCAGACAGTATGTGTAAGAAGAGAAATGTCTGGTGTGAACTGGAAAAGGTTTGAGAATTAACATGTTTTTAAAAAGCACAAAGGAAGAGGGAGGGCACAGATAAAGAACCAAAGTGAGAGTTTGTGATAGGATGGAAAAGTTGCAAGACAATATGATAAAGATGATGGTGGGAGGAAAAGGAAACAACAGTGGGGCAATAAACAGAAGAAAAACTAATGGAAATAGTGGAACCATTAATAGCTACCATCCACAAAAAGCATGGTGCTGATTTGAAACTACTGAACTCAATGTTGAGTCCAGAAAACCACAAAGCACCAGAGTGTAAAACAAATGAAGTGATCTCTCTCAAGTTTACATTGAACTTCACTATCACAGCATCGGAGGCTGACACCAGAGGGAGTTCAAAGCTGAGTGGGGAATTAGAATGATGAGCCACTGGAAACTCAGCATAATGCTTACAAACTGAACAGAATTGTTCCACAAATCATCATTCAATTTGCATGAAATCTCCAAACATAGAGGGGACCACCATGTAAGCAGCAAATACAGTATGCTAAATCAAAAGATTTTTAAAAAGCTAAATCAAAGGTTTGGAACCTAGGTCATGAGGAGGGGGGAGATAAAAGAGTGTGTTGTATCTACCGCATTTACATGAGAAGGTGCCATGGGAGTGGTGTTTGAGGAGGGGAACAAGCTATCATGAAGAGAATGGTCCCTTCAAACTGTTGAAAGGGAAAGGAATTTGGTGGTGGCATTAAGGTGCAGGTGCAGATTGGTTGCTGTGGTAGTTGAAAACATGACAACGACTATCATCATTCTTATATGGTCTCAGACCCGCACGGCATCACAGCATCTCAGTTAATGACAAGTCTATGAACTTGAATGAGATATATTTTATCTGGCCAAACTGATAATCCAATACAGATGAACAAGATAAGCTATTAAAATAATATGCACAGTTAGGGAAGATAGAGTTACTGCTTTACTAATTTTTTATGACAAAATAAAGCCAGAAATAGGCATTCCACTGTATGGTTCCAAATTGACATAGCCTACCTTCATTTTTTTAATCTTGGCGATACCCTGCCAGACATGCCATGAACCAATGATAAGGTTTTAAGAAAAGAAAATATACTTTAGTATGCTTTGAGGTAATCTACTGTTGAATTAAACAGATTTTGAATTATTGATTATGTTTGTCATCAGTCATTGAGGAATCATCAGGCCAAAGTTCTACAGGCACGGAAAGCATTTTATTCTGTTTTGAACTCAGTCAAATTAAGCAACAAGATTAAAATCATCTTTACATTAAAACTCTCTTTATAATCTGCAAAACTTTAAAATTGGAACAATTAAATTAGCCTAGCAGTAAAACCATTCTTTAAAAAGTCATTAAAGCAAATACGAGCATAGTCAATCCCCAGAAGAGTTTAAAGCTGCAACAAATAAAATGTTAGCAAAAATTGTGAACTAAATCTTGGGTGTAGAGTGTACACATTACTTCTGAGCACAACCAAATTTTGCCATTCATTATATAGAATGATAGACTTTGTACAGATATAGTGAAGGTTAGTATCTCATGACCTGTATCATCCATTAACCATAAATCTACATATATTCCGTGCATCCACATATAATAAACTATTAATAAAAGAGTTACTCATGATTAAATTGAAATTTTTTGTCAATTGGCTCATTCTCCTGCCCTTTTTTAAAGGCATAACGTTCAATTCCTTGAGCTCCAGTTAACGCTTTAATATCTCATTCAAGTCACCATTTTTGATGCTTCAGAGAAGACATGGACTGTTGGAACTTCATGTGACCACTAGATGGAATCACAGGTGAGCTACCATCCATGCATACATACTCTCTTCCAATAAGGGTTATTGGACACAAGTGAAAACACTGATTAATTTTTCCATCTCGAAACCACTTAGGTACAGTTCAGTTGCAATCCAACTACTCCACCCATACCCCGACCAAAACAACTCACACATACATAACATTCTTCACAGGAACATTAATCAGACAAAGCTTGCATTCAAGTCACTTAAAAGGATACTACGACATATGACAAAGCTTAGTCAAAGAATAGGTTGTTGAGAGGATGTTAGGAAAGGAGATAGATGTGTAGGAATTTAGAGATTTAGACAAAGAATTCCAAAGTTAAAAGGCCAAGTCAGCTGGTGCGGCCATTGAAATCAGAAATTGGTGTTCAAATTGGTGGAACGCAAAGACTTTGGTGATTTTAGAGTTTTAAAAAACTTAGGGAATTCACTGATCAGAGACATGTCTGAACCTTCTAATTGTAATGTTTAAAACCAAAAATGTCAGGCATCTATTCTCCAATGTTTAAACAGTATGCATTTGGCCATGCTATATGAGATGGCCAAAACCACTGTGTAGGAGACAGTTACAATAACAAGGGTGAAGATAAGAGAAACAAGCTTAAGGAAGACAGTATTAAAGCTGAGAAATAGAAATATCTGACCTGTTCATGCTACGTGTTGGAGTTAACAAAGCTGGAAGATACAGTACACAGCAAATTCAGTAAACAGATGCAGGAAATCAGCAACAGTTCAAAATAAAAAGAAACTAAGTGAAAACACTTTTACAGAGCAATAAAGAAAAATCAGTAAAAGAGAAATAAAATACTTCTCTAAGTCTGCAGACAATAAAGAACTGGTTGGGAGGATGAGCTGAAAGGAGGATGCAGAGATATTTCGGTATGCTTTGGAAGTTGAGTGAGTGGGTGAATAAATGGCACATTTATTCTTGGTTCTCTTTGTGGGATGTGGGTGTCTGGCCAGAATTGAATGCCCATCCGAGCTCCCCTCAAGAACATGGCAGTGAGCTGTCTTCTTGAACTAATGCAGTCAGTCCAAGTATTGTAGGTAGATCCACAAAGACGTTACAGAGGGAATTCCAAGATTCCAAATTAGTGATACTGAAGGAACAGCAATATATTTGGAAGTCAGGATGCTGAATGGCTTAGAGGGGAACTTGCAGGTGGTAGTAATGAAGTACAATGTGGATAAATGTGAGGATACAGATAGGACATTTCAGACAGAGATGAGGAGAAATTTCCTCACCCAGGCAGTGGGGAGTTGGTGGAATTCTCTGCCACAGTAAGCAGTGGAGGCCAAAACATTGAATATTTTCAAGGAAGAATTAGATGTAGTTCTGAGGACTCAAAGATTCAAAGGGTATAGGAAGAAAGCAGGGTCAGGGTATTAAGTTGGGTGATCAATCATGATCATACTGAATTGCAGAGGAGACACGAAGTGTCAAGTGGCCTAATCCTGCGTCTATTTTCAATATTTTCACATTTTTAACTCCAAAAATAAATTAAAAACACATTAAGAATTAACCAGAGGCAGAAAGGAGAAGAATCAGAGGAAATGGATGTTCAAAAAAGACAGGAAGAGGTAACAAAAACAGCCAGACAAAAGGAGAACTAAAAGTAAAATTTTCATGGCAGTAATTTGAACATATCATGTTGAAGAATCTGTAACCTGGGTAAAATAATTATTCACTAGATCCTTAAAACAATCAATATTCTTTTGGGGATAAACTTTGTGTACGGCACAAAAATGTTAAATTTAAATTGTGCAGCCCAGAGTGAAGATTGAAAGGGGAGAGAGTTGTCAAACTGCAAAGTGTGAAGGAAGGGAGAGAGTTACAAACTTTAAACTAACCATTTAAAACTAGGTTTGACCTGAAGAAAAAAGTGAAGGACCATATTTTTGCAGGCTGTGGTTGCAACAATGATAACTCAGCAAACAGACCAATAAACCATGCCTGCTGATAAAGATAAAAAGCAGAAGCATTTAAAAAGGGACTGGAAGCAGTCAAAGCTCAGGCCCAGCTCTTCAGCTGCCATTGCTGCTTCAGAACTTAAAACCTTAAAATCTCAAAACAGCAAGTAATTTTATGAATTCCACAGAATAAATTAATTTGTTGTATGTTGTCATCTCACAATTTATTTAATTCTACAGCAAGGCATTATAATGCAGGAGGGACTTTTTGGGTATCTGTCAGAGAGTACCTAAACTCATCAATGCATTTGAATCTTTGGTTTGACCTATTGTTTTATTATTGAGACCACAATGTCATGATAACTCTAGTTAAGCTAAGTGAACAAAAGCACCAAGATAATCATGAGGATTAAGTGATTTACTGTGATTTGGAGATGCCGGTGTTGGACTGGGGTGTACAAAGTTAAAAATCACAACAGCAGGTTATAGTCCAACAGGTTTAATTGGAAGCACACTAGCTTTTGGAGCGTGCTCCTTCATCAGGTGGTAGTCACATGATGAAGGAGCGATGCTCCGAAAGCTAGTGTGCTTCCAATTAAGCCTGTTGGACTATAACTTGGTGTTGTGTGATTTTTAAACTTGGATTTATGGTGGATTGTCATCCCATATTGCCACATGTTGTGTAAATTGAAATAAAACAAGAAACTGCAGAAACATAACACCTTTAATAGAGCAAAATGTGCTAAGGCAGATCACAAAAGCTTTCAGCAGACAAAGTTTTGGTACTAAGTCACATTAGAACAGCTCAAAGAGGTAAGCTGCAAGATGCATTTTAAAGAAGGGTGATGTGGAGAGAAGAGCTGAAAATGTGTTGCTGGAAAAGCGCAGCAGGTCAGGCAGCATCCAAGGAACAGGAAATTCGACGTTTCGGGCATAAGCCCTTCATCAGGAAGGGCTTATGATTCCTGATGGAGGGCTTATGCCCGAAACGTCGAATTTCCTGTTCCTTGGATGCTGTCTGACCTGCTGTGCTTTTCCAGCAACACATTTTCAGCTCTGATCTCCAGCATCTGCAGACCTCACTTTCTCCACCCTGATGTGGAGAGAAGGAATTCTAGAGGTTAGGGATTAGGCAGCTGAAGACATGGTCATCCATATGAAGTGAAGAAAAATGGAATGTATAAGAGGCTGAAATTAGAAGAGCATGGAGATTTAAGATTTATAAGGTTTATAGAAATTAGAGACAGCAATTGGGAGGCGGGGAGGAGGCAATGTTGAGCATTGCCACATAGGGGGCCAATAGTGTGTGCATTGGGTGATGAGTAAGAGGATCTAGGCACAATTTATGACCTTGGTCGAGATTTGGATAAACTTGAGGCTACCTCTATTTATGCATCTCCTTTCATTACCTCAGTTAACTTTAAAGCACTTTGGATGTCCATGTATTTCAATTTTGTTTGATAGCTCCTGAGGCAAGCACATTTTAATAACTAAATTAACTAGAATGAAAACAAATCCCTTGTCATAAAACAACAAAATATTGTTCACCAACAAATTATGGCCTAATTTTCACAATACACTCGTTTGGTGTATTGCTACTAATCGAAGGTGAACGATTAGAATGAAATTACATAATAAAAGTTGCTAAAGAGACCCACATTGCTGAAGCTTTTCATTTTACACTTTAACGAACAAAATGCAAAAACATCAAATTTTAAACGATCGCAACAATTTGTACGACAGGACGAATAGATGCTAGTTGGCACGTGATTGACTTGAATTAGTTGAAGCATTGTCATGAAGGAAACAATAGGGAATTGTAGTCTCCAAACTTAGATTACTTACAGTGTGGAAACAGGCCCTTCGGCCCTACAAGTCCACACTGACCCGCCAAAGCGCAACCCACCCATACCCCTAGATTTACCCCTTACCTGACACTACGGGCAATTTAGCATGGCCAATTCACCTGACCCGCACATCTTTGGACTGTGGGAGGAAACCGAAGCACCCAGAGGAAACCCACGCAGACACGGGGAGAACGTGCAAACTCCACACAGTCAGTCAGTCGCCTGAGGTGGGAATTGAACCTAGTTCTCTGGCTCTGTGAGGCAGCAGTGCTAGCCACTGTGCCACCGTGCCGCCCAAAAACTTCTTGGTAATTCAAAAAAGGTTCAAGACTTCACCATATTTCTTTTGGTTGCATTGAACAAGACTCTTAAGTGAATGTATGCTACTTCTAACCAGCATAAAAGATTCAGATTGACAAGCTCAATTGATTATCTTAAATTGGCTGTCAGTGTAATTATTAGCACACTCAGTATTGTTCAGCAAGTGTTGAACATAAAACACCATGCCTCAATTATGTGGGAGACAAAATTTGGAGAGATGGCAGCATCCCAAGAGTGAAAAATAATACATTTGTAGCCACAGTATTGAAGCAGCATGAAATAGTTTCCGTGGAACAACGTAAATGTTAGTGCTAGTGTGGTACATAAGCCATAAATACCAGTTGATCAGATAATATGTTCTTTAACTGAAAACAACAAATGCTGGAGATCACAGTAGATCAGGCAGCATCCATGTTTCGAGTCCAGATGACCCTTCATAAGAGCTGAAGTGAAGGTGGAGGAAACAGCATTTACGCAATAATGGGAGTGTGGGATGGTGGGGTGTTCGGTGCTGGTGGAGAAAAGATGTTGATAGTTCAGATTAAGTGATCAGACTGTGACAATGGCAGAATAATGGTGTGTCTAACTGCCAAACTAGAAAGAGCAGACAGTCCCATTGGGGTGTGGAGAGGGGAGAGAGAACTTGGTGACGGAGAATGTAATATGCAAAGTTAAAAGATAGAGAAGGAATGGGAGTTGGTTCACAATTTGAAGGTGTTGAACTCAATACTGTATTAAGTCCAGAAGGTTGTAACATGCCTAGCCTGAACAGGACATGTTGTTCCTCCAATTTAAGCTGTGTATCACTAGAGCATTGCAGCATTCTGAGGACAAACAAGTGGGAATGCAAGCAGGATGCTGTGTTAAAGTGACAGGCAATGGGAAGGGCGGGGTCATGCTCATGTGCTAACTGGAGATGTTCTGCAAGACAGTCACGCAGTCTGCATTTGGTTTCTCCAATGTAGAGTCTGCCACACTGGGTGCAGTGAATGCGATATACAAGATTGGAGGAGGTGTAGGTGAGCAGGGAGGAATTGAAGTAGCAGGATTTGCAACATCTGCAGTTACATGGGAAGGGGCTGCTGGGGTGTTAGTGGTCATAGAATGGACTAGAATTGCCCAGAGGCACAATCCCTGCGAAATGCAGTAGGGGGAGTGATGGGAAGACGTGTTTGGTTGTGGCATCCTGCTGGAGTTGTCTGAAATGACATAATAGAATCCTTTGAATGCGAAGACTGGTAGGATGGAAAGTCAGGACAAGGGGGAGCCGATCACACTGTTAGGAGTCATGAGAAGGGGCAAGGGCGGAAGCACAGGTGATAGGTTGGATGTGGTTGACGGTCTTGTCAACCACAGTGGGCAGGAAACCAGTAATGGAAGAAGGAAGCCATGTCAGCAGCACTGTTTTGGAAGGTGAAGTTTATTTGTGATAGGTAAAGTACAGATAATGTTCAATCAGTTCACACTCACAAAACAAAACATTTACTGTTAAATGTGATTCTGCAATTGACAAGCATTTGCTGAACAATCCTGATTGCTAATAACTAAACAACCAACTAAGTTAAGATCATCAATCTGATAATGTGGCTAATTTATGTTTGTTAGAAGGAACACACATTCATATGCATGGGTCTGTTTCCTGCAAACAAGGATTATGTTCAAGCCTCTTTTTTTCTCTCTCTAAAATTACTAGGGAGGTTGGGGAATCTAGACTTTCTTGATACTTCCTCTGTGGCAGCACCTTGGCCAATCAGCCGACTTACCAACCAGTTAACAATTTATACTTCGTGAGAAGTTGAGTTTCGCAAATTTCTAACAATTATGTTTGTCCTACTGAATCCAAAAGAAGGGCTCATGCCCAAAACGTCGATTCTCCTGCTCCTTGGATGCTGCCTGACCTGCTGCACTTTTCCAGCAATACATTTTCAGCTCTGATCTCCAGCATCTGCAGTGTACACTTTCTCCTACTGAATCCAAGACAAAAAGCTTCAGCAACTGGTCTTTCCTTTGGCAAAATTCAAGTTCTAAACTTCCCTCTCCAAGTTTTCATTCAAGAATCGATGATCATTAGCCGATATTGTCAAAGTGCGCTGCATCTGTTTTTAGCTTTGCATATATTAGTTTTTTTTTGCAGTAATAAGTTTAGCCTGGGGAAAAGATTGGAATTATGAATCAGCACTTGATTTTTAAATAACATTCCTCAATGGGATGTGAACGCCATTAGTTGGACCAGCATTTATTGCCGATCCCCGATTACTCTGAATAATTTGTTTGTGAGTTGTCTTTTTGAACTGCTACAGTCTTTAGGAAACCCATCATCCTGTTTGGAAGTGTGTTCCAGGGTTTTATTCCAGCAACTGTAAATGAACAATAACATAGTTCCAGGTCAGAAACAGTAATCATTGGAAGAACTCAGCAGGTTTCGCAGTATCTGTGTCCAATAACGTCTTCAGAACTTGAAACATTAACTCTGCTTTCTTTCCACAGATGCTGCCAGAGCCACTTTCTCCAGCAATTTGTGTTTTGTTTTCAGATCTTGAGTTCTTTCTTCTCTTTTGTTTTATTTTAGTTCCAGGTCTGGAAGATACATAGCTTGGAGGGGAATTTGTAGCTGGTATACTCATGCGCTTGCTGACTTGTTATTGTGTTCGTAAAGGTTTCATGTTTGGAAGGTGCTGTTACAGGAGGTGGTCTTGGTGAGTCATTGCAGATGGTACACACTGCTATCATGATGCACATTGGGGAAAAGAGGGAACATTCGAAAAAGAGTCAAGTTTCTTGAGTGTTGTTGGAGCTGTATTTATCCAGGAAATTGAAGAATATTCATTCCCCTCTTGTGCTTGGTAGATAGCAGATTGACACTGGGGAGACAGGAGGGGAATTACTCACCCCAAAACATCTAGTATCTGTCCTGTTCTTGTAGCCAAAGTATTTATCGGGCCATCCGGTCTTGATACCTATTTCACAATGGGGTATTTAGCAAAAGGCAATGCCATTGAATATCAAGGTGAGATGGTTAGGTCTTCTCTTGTTGCAGTTGTTTCTTGTTGCAGTTGTTTCTTGCCACTTATTGACCCAAGCCTGAATATTGTCCAGGTTTGCTGCATGTGAACGTGGACCGTTTTGGTATCTGAGGAATTGTGAATGGTGCTGAACATTATGTAAATCAACAGCAAACATCCTCTCTTCTGCTCTTATAATGGATGGAAGGTCATCAAAGAAGCAGCTCAACCTACAGGGAACTCCCCCCCCCCCCCCCCCCCCCCCTCACCCATCCCTCCTGATTCTTATTGAAAATCAATTGTTTTGCTAGGGCTCCTTGATTCTGTACTCATCCAAATACAGTCTTGATGTCAAAGACAGTGACTCTCACTTTACCTCTGCCATTTAGCTCTTTTGTCCATGTTTGGACCAATGCTGTAATGAGGTCAGGAGCTTAGTTTTCCAAGCAGAACCTAAACTGAGCAACAGTGAATAGATTATTGTTTTGCAAGTGCTGCTTGACTGATAATTTAGATCAGACAGATAAATTCAATCTGACTAATTTATCCTGACTGGTGTATGCACAGGATATACCTCAGCAATTTTTCCATATTGGTGGATAGATGCCTAGTTGTAGCTGTACTGGAACAGTTTGGCCAGGGACATGGCTAGTTCATAAGAACAAGTCATCAGTACTATTGCTAGAAATTCTGTCAAGACTCATATCCTCAGCAGTATCCATTGTCTTTAGTGGTTGAAGACTGGCATCTGTGATACTGTAAACCTCAGGAAGAGGCAGAGATGGTGTATCCACTTGGCGTTTACAGCTGAACATGGACACAAATACTTTGACCTTATCATTTGCTGGGCTCCTCTATCACTGACCATGGGGAGGTTTGTGAAGCTTCCTGCTCCAATGAGTTGCTTAATTGATGTAGTAATACTAGACCTGTTGGTTGCAGGTTCACTTAGAATGTCTACTGTGTCTTGCTTCCACTGTTTGGTGCAAAAGTAGTTATGTGTTGCAGCTTCACCAAGTTAAGGTATTTTTAGATATGCCCTTTTCTGTTCCTCTCCTGTCTTTCTGCATTCTCCACTGACCCAGGCTTCATCCACTGACTGGATGGTGATGGTAGGATGTGGGATATGTTGGGTTATGATGCTACAAATTGGAGCTGAAAATAATTCGAGAGTGTGGTGCTGGAAAAGCACAGCAGGTCAGGCAGTATCCAACGAACAGGAGAATCCATGTTTTGGGCAAAAGCAAAAAAAATTCTGCGACTGGTGGCCCACAGCCCAGGGATACCCATTTTTGAGTTGGTTTGACGTGTTCAAAGTCTATTCCCATTTATCATGGTGATAGTGCCAAACCACATAATGGAGGTGCCCTCCAAATGGAGATGAGACTTTATTCCCACAATGACTGTGTGATGGTTATTTCAACCAATACTGTCCTGGACATAACTCAGTCAGCTCTGTAAGTAGTGGTGCTACTGAGCCAATCTAGGTCATTGACATTAAAGTTTCCCATCCAAAGCACATTTTACGCCCTTGCCATTCAGGTTCTTCTTCCAATTGATATTCAATATAGAGGAGTATTAATTCATCAGTTGACTGATGCAGTAGGTGGTAATCAGCAAGTTGCCCATGTTTGATCTGATGTCATGATTTTTCATGGAATCAAGAGCCAATGTTGAATACTCCCAGGCCAACTTCTTCCTGACTATATATCATTGTGCTGTGACCTGTGATGGGGCCTGCCCTGCCCTGAAGATAGAACATACCCAAGGATGGTGATGGTAGTGTCTGAGACAGTCATACCTTACAAATAATGTTGGGCTGTTGCTTGACAAGTAAGGGACAGCTTTCTTAATGGTGGCATATGTTGGTCAGGAGAACTTTGCAGGGTTAACAGAGTTGTGTTTACCATTGCTTCTGAGATCGAGGTCAATGCTAGGTGGTCTGCCCAGTTTTATATTTTCATGGACATTTGAGCAGTTTGATAAAAATGTGCACCTTATTGGCCATTTCAGAGGCCAGCTAAGAGTCCAGCACATTGCTTTTGGTTCTGGAGTCACACATATCCTCACCAGGTAAGGATGGCAAAACTTTCTTCCATTAAAGAACAATAGTGAAACAGATGGTTTGTGAAAATCAACAGTCACCACTGGACTAGGTTTTGTTTGCAGATTTCATGGATTTCAAAATGCAACATCCACCATGCCAGGATTTGAATCTATGCCCCAAAACATTAGCCTTTGCTGTAGATTACTAGTCCAGAGACTTTACCATTAAGTCACCACCTAGCCCCAAACTTTATAAATCTGTTCCTCATCATATCACTAAAGCTCTGAACATGCATCTCGAAGGGTCAATTAAGGGGTATTGTTGTGCATTGTAGTATATCCACACCTCTGGGCCAGAGGTTCTGGGTTCAAGTCCTATGCTAGGGCTTGTTAGCCATGAAAGATGTAATTGGAACATAATCTATCTGACTATCAGTCGGTGTGGACTTGTTGGGCCGAAGGGCCTGTTTCCACACTGTAAGTAATCTAATCTAAAAATCTTTCCAATATGGCAGGCAGTAACCAGAAGAGTTTCCTGGTCAGCCAAATTGCAGAAGGCAATGGTAAACCACTGCAATGCATTGTCCATAAACATGGAAGTTCATGGCCCAACCCTTGGAAATACGGATCAGGAGTAAAGACAGATAATTGTAGTGTTAAGATAGAAAGGAAGGTCACAGGTTCAGTCATTAGAATGCACTGGTTGCTAACAGAGCATTAGATCCCCTAGAGTGTGGAAACAGGTCCTTTGGCCCAACTAGTCCACAATGACCCTCCAAAGAGTAACCCACCCAGACCTATTCCCCCCTAACTAATGCACCTAATTCTACAAGCAATTTAGCATGTGGGAGGAAACCGGAGCACCCGGAGGGAAACCTATGCAGACACAGGGAGAATGTGCAAACTCCACGTAGACAGTCGCTTGAGGCTGAAATCGAACCCAGGTCCCTAGCGCTGTGAGGCAGCAGTGCTAGCCACTGTGCCACCGTGCAGCCCCATGAGAAAAATGTAACATTAGTTCATGTCATGCTGAATCCCAAACACTTGCAGAAAATGCTGGAAAAACTCAGCGGTTCTGGCAGCATCTGTAGAGAGAAACCAATGTTACTGTTTTGGGTCCAATGACCCTTATTCTGAACTGATTGTAGCTAAAAAAAAAGTAGTACATATGCTGAAGACAGGCAGTGGAGAGATAAAAGAGGTAACATTACATGGAGATGGCCGCAGAGAGAGAGGGAAAGACAACAACAGTTGAGCAGACGAAAAGCTGGATAATGAGGAGCTGGGGAGAAAGAAAAGCTGCTAGTCAGGAGCATGAGTGGATGGGGACCTGCAGCCCTTAGGACATAATATCAGGTTCAATAATTTTAGAGCCTAAGCCCCTCCTCTCCATGTGTTTTACACACTACCATGCCACTGGCACTGTCACCACATGGGTTCCTTTCATTACTGCCCACTAAAGGTTCTGAGTAACAACTTTTCTTTCTCCATGGCTCACCCCTTTGTCTGCCCAACTGCCATTCTCTCTCAATGGACTCCATCTCCCCCTAAAATATTTACTCCTTTACCCCATACCCCCACCCCTTGCCACCAATTCCCCATCCCTTCAGCATCCTTCCCCTAGCTACGATCAAGTCTGAAGAAAGGTCACCACTGGAAACTCTGCCTTCTCTCAACAGATGCTGCCAAACCTGCTGAGTTTCTCCAGCAATTTCAATTTTTGTTTCAGATTTCTAGCATCCACGTTTTAGGTTTTTGCTCCCATTTTCCCCCGAGACCCACTACAGGAAGCATAAACACCTTCTGCTAGGCATTTTCCTTATATTCTACCCAGATCAGAATACATATTTTCAAAAACTTGTGAATTTACATCAACCACTGTGCAGCAAATCTATCTATACACCAGTGACTGGGCCCAGATCTGTGTTCTTGATCTCAACTATTATTGATCATAGATAGCCTTGATTCTAAAAGAGGGGAGTCCACACAAATAACTGTCACTATTTATTTCTGGAAATTGTGATCTTGACTTATATAAAAGAAAATGTTTGAGAGATTGTACAAGTACCCCGTACTAAAACAAATATGTTAGCGGATTTGAAACGTTGACACCAATTCTGCGATACGTTTGGTGTCAGTCGGTCCTGGTCTTTTCTCTGGACTGTGCAGTGCTGCCCCGTTGCACCGACATATCCAAGCCGTGTAACACTGCGACACTGCTCAGAGGGAAGGAAATCGTGTGGAGTTCCCACAGTGAAGTTGTAAGTCGCCTGCATTACAATGAGTACACAACATCAATAAAAGAGGCCATCATTTCGTTTTGCATGAAATGAGAAGTAACTATCTTGTAGGCTGGGTTTTTTTTCCGTCTCTGTACGGTACGTGCATACAGTCAACGGTCAAAAAGCAAATCTTGCTCAGCGATCTGAACAGCGTGTGCTTCCCTCCGCCTGCGTGTGGTTCTGCCTCTCAGCCTCCCTATACCACACACGCACGGTCTGTGTAAGGTAGCAGCACCTCTCAGTGTGATCTGCCTCGGGCATATTTCACACTTAGAGTACTGTCTGACAGCACACAAATGCTGTAGGCTCTCCCACAAGTGACAGCAACATGCAATTTTAAAATGTCTTCACAATACAGCCACCGTGCTCGCAGCCGATCAGCCTGCGCTTTGAACAAAATCTAGTTAACTGCTCTGCTTTTTCCCGAACTCCAACACCTCGCCTCACAGCACTTGTTCCTGTCGGTGTGTGTTCTATTTTTTACAAAATGTGATACCGTTCCTTATCCACACAATGGAGCTGAAATTTATGCAGCTTAATCTCAAAATATTTCAATTCAATAGTTTAACTTTAACCGATTGTTTCGAAATTTCTTTTCCAAATCTAAAACCGATATTAAGAGCTTTGATCTTCTGGGAGATAGATATATTGTATTGAAATACCACTCCAGCCGGCCTACCCCAGTCCACACCCACACGGTTTAATTTGGAAAAACACATTCTCAGTTATGTGCAAGCGCTTGAACTGAAGGCAGCTTCCAAATGCCTCCGTTTAATGATATGAATTAGACGGGATCGTAGAACTGCCTATTTATTATTGGAAATTACAATTTGGCATCCAAGCACCCTCAGGGGCTCGGTGATCGAGGACTTCTTCCAGCTTCCAACCATCAATAATGTCGACATCACACACGACACGGTGTGCACACGTTTGAATCCAACAAATTATGTTGCAATAAAACGATATTGCGTTGCATAGGTTACCGTATTTTAAATTATTTAATAGTCACGAACATAACTCAAGTGGAATCAGCCCTCCTGTTTCCACCAGTAGCTAGAATTTCCGCCTCTTAAAAGTAATGAAAACGCTGGACAATTTATTATCTGATTCATATCCACCAAAACCACTTTCGGGTTGTATACCGTGCACATGATTTCGCCTACAGGACTTGCTAGTTTGGCTTCCGTCAGAGTCTGGATACCCATTCACGCTGGTCAAAGACAGGAGTTCAGTTAGGCCCCTGAAATTCCCGGAACTGTAATCAGTGCGGCATTCAGTACACACACACAGAACCGCTTAGCTGCAAACAGTTAAAGATCTTTCCAGCAGGCAGGCGCTGATCGCGTGACACATGAGAATGAAAGAGACTTCCTCAAAAAAAACGTTTCCTTTAGCTTATAAAAATGCTTTGGTTGCATCAGTAGATCAGCGTTGTAGGGACTCGAGAGAAGCTTTATAGTAAGTTTACAGTTTCAAGTTTGAAATGTTTAAAAGACAATCAGTGGATGCCCCAAGCACAAAGACAAACCTTATAACTCAGTCAGCCACATGAAAGCCTATTCCTGGTTCACACATTCACACTGCACATATTATTACTCCCACACGTTCCTACAACTTACACACACCAACAATGGCTTACCTTCACGCATCAGCTCTCACTCTGACTCATACACATTACACACAACGTTTCCGTCCCCCACCCCCGCCCCTCTCGACACGACCCCACCAACTCGCTCTCGATTCATTTTCTCTCTCGACTTCTCTCTTAGTTAATGACCAACTCCCTTTCCACGGGCTTTTACAAACCAGAGCACTCTCACAAATAATCAGCCAGGCCTGACTGTCAGCAGAGTAACAATACTATGGCCTAAATCTGATCTCTTCTCATTCACCTTGCGCACAAAACGCTTTAATCAACAATTCATTTTTAGAGCGCCTTCAAATGTTGATAAACCGTACGGAGATGCCCAGGGGGGTGCTCCCATTGCCGAGCCCAATTAAAGAGACGTCAGATAGGCCACACAAGCTTGGTCCAATCGGTTGATTTTAATGACTTAAAGCAGAAGTAGGAAGGCTCTAAGAAAAATCCAGTGCTTAAGGCCGAGATAGCCAAACACACGACAAGCAACGACAAGAAAGTGGGGCTGCACGATAGACCAGAATTGGATAAAAGATAACATTCTCCGATAATTGTCAAGAGAGCGATTTGAGTATGAATATGCATTAAAAGGACACTGGAGTCATAAATGGGAATGGGACAGTTACAAAAAGGTATAAGAAAATTTTGAATCGGTTTATGTTTATGGAGCTGCAAGATTAAAAGGTGGTCCAGGGGAATCCTGCAATACTTAAAATTTATGGGCAACTATGCACGGTTAAGATTACAAAGAAAGGGTAGTGAGGGGTGATAGATGATCTATTTTTAAGTAATTAGGTGGAATGGCTAAGAAGGAAGATGTTAGGCCTGGTTCAGTGAGATCGTGGCCAGAGAAGAAGGAATTGCTGGCTCGGTTACGGAGGTTGAGACAGCTGTCCAAAGACAATGGCTACAATCTAAATGACACAATCATTGGACAGTTGGAGAGAGAGAGAGAGAGAGAAAGAGACACAATAGGTGCAGGAGTAGGCCATTCTGCCCTTCGAGCCTGCACCACTTTCAACATAATCATGGCTGATCATCCTTAATCAGTATCCTGTTCCTGCCTTATCTCCATAACCCTTGATTCCACTATCCAACTCTTTCTTAAATAAATCCAGAGACTGGGCCTCCACTGCCCTCTGGGGCAGAGCATTCCACACAGCCACCACTTTCTGGGTGAAGAAGTTTCTCCTCATCTCTGTCCCAAATGGCCTACCCCTTATTTTTAAGCTGTGTCCTCTGATTCGGGACTCACCCATCAGCGGAAACATGTTTCCTGCTGCCAGAGTGTCCAATACTTTCATAATCTTATATGTCTCAATCAGATCCCCTCTCAGTCTTCTAAACTCAAGGGTATACAAGCCCGGTCGCTCCAGTCTTTCAGTGTAAGGTAGTCCTGCCATTCCAGGAATTGACCTTGTGAACCTACGCTGCACTCCCTCAATAGCCAGAATGTCTTTCCTCAAATTTGGAGACCAGAACTGCACACAATATTCCAGATGTGGTCTCACCAGGGCCCTGCATAGCTGCAGAAGAACCTCTTTGCTTCTATATTCAATTCCTATTGTTATGAAGACCAGCATGCTATTAGCCTTCTTCACTACCTGCTGTACCTGCATGCTTACCTTCATTGACTGGTGTACAAGAACACCCAGATCTCTTTGTACTGCCCCTTTACCTAAATTGATTCCATTTAGGTAGTAATCTGCCTTCCTGTTCTTGCCACCAAAGTGGATAACCATACATTTATCCACATTAAACTGCATCTGCCATGCATCTGTCCACTCACCTAACCCGTCCAGGTCACCCTGTAATCTCCTAACATCCTCCTCACCCTGCCACCCAGCTTAGTATCATCAGCAAATTTGCTAATGTTATTACTAATACCATCTTCTATATCGTTAATATATATTGTAAAAAGCTGTGGTCCCAGTACTGATCCCTGCGGTACCCCACTGGTCACTGCCTGCCGTTCCAAAATGCAGCGGTTTATCACTAGTCTTTGTTTCCTGTCAGCCAACCAACTTTCAATCCAAGTTAGTAATTTGCCCCCAATACCATGTGCCTTAAATTTTGCTCACTAACCTCCTATGTGGGACTTTATCAAAAGCTTTCTGAAAGTTCAGGTACACTACATCTACTGGATCTCCCTCGTCAATATTCAGCGTTATTACATCCTCAAAAAATTCAAGATTAGTCAAGCATGATTTCCCCTTCATAAATCCATGCTGACTCTGACCTATCCTGTTACTACTATCCAGATGTGTCATAATTTCATCATTTATAATAGACTCCATCATCTTTCCCACCACTGAGGTCAGACTAACTGGTCTATAATTTTCTGCTTTCTCTCTCCCACCTTTCTTAAAAAGTGGTACAACATTAGCCAACCTTCAATCCGCAGGAACTGATCCCCAATCTATCGAATTCTGGAAAATAATCCAACGCATCCACGATTTCTCGAGCCACTTCCTTCAGTACCCTGGGATGTAGACCATCAGGCCCAGGGGACTTATCAACCTTCAGACCTAACAGTCTCTCCAACACCAATTCCTGGCAAATATAAATTCCCTTCAGTTCAGGTCCTTCAGCTACTGTTACCTCAGGGAGATTGCTGGTGTTTTCCCCAGTGAACACAGATCTGAAGTACCAATTCAATTCTTCTGCCATTTCTGTGTTCCCTGAAATATATTCCCCTGTTTCTGTCTTCAAGGGCCCAATTTTAGTCTTAACCATTTTTTTGCCTTTCACATACCTAAAAAAGCTTTTCCTATCCTCCTTTATATTTTTGGCCAGTTTACCTTCATACCTCATTTTTTTCTCTGCATATTTCCTTCTTAGTAATCCGCTGTTGTTCTTTAAAAGCTCCCCAGTCCTCCGTTTTCCCACTTATCTTTGCTATGTTATACTTTTTCTCTTATAACTTTATATGTTTCTTAACTTCCTTCGTCAGCCACGGCCACTCATGCCTCCTCCTAGGATCTATCTTCCTTTTTGGAATGAACTGATCCTGCACCTTCTGCATTATACACAGAACTAGAAATAGAGAGAGATGATGGTAGTGAAGAGGAGCAAGGCATTAACAACATACGTGAATCTGACTTCATATTTTCATAGGGTGTCACCAAGGGGCAGCATCTAGATTGAAATTAAGCAAATAGTAAGGAGGGCTTCAGCGATAAGAGACAATAATGCATTACAAGCGATTTCATGGCTACACTGGTTAGACAAGAACGGAATCAAGCAAACGCAGCTCTACTCAGCAACGAGAGAGAGGAGACCAGTTGGATACAATGGTGTGGTGAGCGCTGTCAAAAATTACAGACAAGAACAAGAACAATAAAATCCCTAGTGTTGGCCCACGAAGTGCACATCGACCCTTCAAACAACATCCAGACCTACCCCTCGACTTGTATCCCTGCATTTCCCATGGCTAATCCACCTAGTCTGCACATCCCTGGACATATAGGCAATTTAGCCTGGCCAATCCACCTAATCTGCACATTTTTGGATGTGCGAGGAAACAGGAGTACACAAATGAAACTCACACAGACATTGGGAGAATGTGCAAACTCCATTGAGACAGTCGCCTGAGGGTGGAATCGAACCCGGGTTCTTGGCAGCAGTGCTAACCACTGAGCTACCGTGCCACTCCCTACTGTTTCTTCACTAACAACCACTTTTAGAATAGCTTTGTTTGACAGACAAAATCAGTTCCAAGTCCGCTTGATTCATAAGCTCTCGCCAATTTACATTTTTCATGCATGCCAATCTATTTAAATAACATGCTTTTGTTTTTTTTTCCCCATATAGCACCTTATAAGTATCTTAATTGCCCACAGGCTTATCATTTTTGCCCTATAAATTTTCTCATCTGCACGTCAACTGTTAAAGAGATAATTTTATGTCCTTTCTACCGCAATATCTTGCTCTGTTCACCCATATCAATAATGTATTACTACTAAAAAGTTAAAATATGCTGCCAGACTTGCTGAGTGTCTTTAGCTTTTTTCTGTTCCTACACCATTATAACAGTTGCTACAACTTGATTGCAGAACTGTACTGGAACTCTCCAGCAAATGTAGGCAGACACCTATCTGGAAGTTTTTTTTAAAAACAACAATGAAGCCAAATGTCTGTCAAAATCGGTTAGGGTTCTAACAGTTTGGTGGAGAGAAAAATCTTTTGCAAACTTGTCATGTTACTTTAGCATCGTTCTCCCAATTTTATAAAGATCTGAAGTCAATGCAATTCTATGCACTAAATATATTGGTGTGCACACATTTCATAATACATGCATATTTCATCACACACATCAAGTGATACTTAAAACCTCAACTTCATCCGATGTGTAGATGTTTCACAGGGTAATATATACCTAAATCACAATTATTTATTCAGAACAGGATAGATTTTGTGTGATGCCAAGTGCGCGCACACACACATTATATATATAGGTAGCATCCATGTACAATTTCCAAATACAATATTTAAATGCTACAAAGTATATCTAAACATCAAGCACTTCACACGTTGTTTTGGTTGAGTTCCAAGACAGTCACCTTTTTATAAAAATGGGAGTAGCAGTATCTATGTTTCATAGACACACCGTTCATAAATGTTTACTACAACTGACAGCGGCCTAAAAAACTGGCAGTGGTCAGGACATAGCGTCCAAGACTCTGCAGGAAAAGGAGAGGGTTGATCCTGTCACATGATTCCATGTGCAGTCACTCAAAGTTGCCACAATATTTCAACAAACACCAAGACATAGCTTGGCTGTTGGTGAGAAGGACACTACTCGTCAGATGCTTCAAGAATGCGCAGACTAACTGCATCATTGCATGTTCCCCTTAAAGTGGATGCTGGGGGGTTGTGGAAGTGGAAAAAGGCCATCATATCTCCTCCTTAACGTGCTTTGAAAAGAAGGTCTGGAGGGTGGTGCAGTGGTTTTTCTCAAAGTTCACTCTGTGTAGCTCCGCGATGTAGGACTCCATGCTCTACCATCTGTTTCTTTCCTTGGGATGCACACTAAGATGAACATCAACATTGCTGAGAATATCATCAACTCAGTGAAAGATGCTCTTTGGTCTACCAGAAACTTGTTGGTTTCCAGTGTAACAAGCTGTCCTTGACTAAATATTGCAGACTGGCACATTCCAACGTCCAGGACTACATAGAGCAATGCACTAAAACTAGGTGCAATTGGGAAAGAACCTGGTCTAATGTCTTTCTGTCAATGGGACTCCATTCAGTCATCAGATCTTTGCTGCCTCAGAATGAATGTCAATAGTATCCTATATGAGTAGAAAATATCACTGTTTGCAACTGCAGGGGAGCTCTAAGGAATGTTAAATTCCAGTGTGTTTGTTTTATTTCCTCTGAAAAGACTGTACAGAACTGTTTTAATACTTTATGTCCATAAATATTTTTCATGAGTAAAGTATATTTCTGCAATAAAAACAGTTACACACATCTTCTATCTACCTGTTCTCTGTCACAGAGTTGTTAGATGAGAGCCAGTGGGAGAGTCTAGACAAACCTCTAACTCTAATGAGCTGACTAAGGCTGTCAAATTGTTCCAGACCAGTAAACTCCAGGAAGCATTAGCTTCTTGGCCTGAGTTGTATATGGGTGGGATTAGATAAAACCTGATTTGTTGGAGGTGTGCAAGACTGACAGCCATGTCGGAATCCATGATGAATGGCAACACATCGTCCTCACCTACAGACAGAAGGGGAAAAAGGAGAAATTGGCAGCTCATTTCACAGACATGATGGACCGAAGGGCCTGTACCTATGCTGTACTGTTCTATGTTCAATGATAACATTCTGTCCAAGGTCATTGTCAAGTGGGCCAAGCCTGTCCCACAGTTGGTGACTTACCCGTATCAGTCCTGCATAATACATGCCAAGATCTCCAATAACCTTGCAGGACTCAGAAATGTGATTTCCAAAATGGGGTTTTGGCTGGGAATCTGCAGTCTGGCAGTGAGAAGGGCTCCCATGGTCATGTTGCTCATGCAAATAGAGTTGAAGTACCACTCACACTGTCCTAAACGTGACTGTTGTGGGGAAGAGACTGTCGCATACCTTCTGTTGAATGTGCTTTTGCAAAGATCTGGAAGGAAGATGAAGAGACTGCATGCTTGCTTTTGAATGTAAAAAAAAACACACATTGGAACTGTACTGCAAGAGCTCAGCAAGCACCAGGCTTAATGAAGAAAAGTCGAATAATATTACATTTTCTGACATTTTCTGTCCAATTTGAAACACTTTGGAATTTGTTGTGAGCTATTTTGTGAAAATGAAATAGTTCGGAGGGAAAAAAATCATATGGAGAAAAAAAATCATATGGACGACAAATCAAATAAGCATGTGACTTCGAGAGGTCCACAAATGATCAAGTTGCAGTAACACGACACCTAAATGGCCTTTATTAGGTGTTGCACAGACAAACGAGATACTTCAAATAAAGTACTGAATGTACACGCCAACTCTCACAATGTCAGACTGTTGTACGCTAGCGTGAACCCATTCAAGCTACAGATGTCCACTGCAACTTTTTTTTTTGTAAAAATACAAGTATGAGAGATCATATAATCTTGGCTCGAAGCTTCAGTTTCTCGAGCGGTCGAACTGGAGTCCCCTTATAGCGTGAGATAAAAATCAGCACTGCCATCCAACCTCAGTCCTAAGACAGACATGCTTCCTGCTGATTATAGGCGCAAGCTGTCTTTTATGACCTGCAATAAATCTATAGAACACGCTTCATTAAAATACAGTAGAACATGCGGTTCCCATCAAGTCTGCTGCACTACGTACAGTAAATGGCCAATTGGTGCAGTGTATTCTGTACTGTTTTTAGCTCACTCTCTCACAAACACTGGGACGTGGTAGCCAGAATGTTTGAGGTTATTCGACTCCTCGGCCCTTAACGCTCACCGTTTAAAACCCATCGCCACAAAGCCGCTTTAAAAAGATGGAAGTAGATCGATAGATACTGAGTAAACAACTCCGTTCCCGATCACAAATGTATACTCTTCACACAAGCTGAGTGTAGACCAGTTCAGGTACATTTCACCTATAGATAGCAATGGGTGGGTATGCCTTAATCTGATTGAAACACAATAATTAATTTACATTCATATAATCCATTTTAACAGACATCGCGCGGCGCTGGGTAATATGATCGTGCACGATCCAACGCAAACGAGGCAACGCAATAATGCTTGTGTGTTTAACTAAGAATTAGTATTCTTCGAATTAAATTTAATCATCAAAAAGTATATATGAATAAAATAGTTCAGCAGGAACTAAAGCTTATCACACATTTGTTGGTGTTTTATCTGTTTTTAAAGAGATACAGTTCAAACCGATTTGAAGAAACATGCCTGTATTACAGACTAACACGTTAGCACAGTAATTAAGAAAACAGGACAATTGAACAGAAAGAAAGAAGCCGAAAATAGATGGTAAATGAAGCATGTGTACTGAATACATTGATCTCTGCCACAGCTTGATCCCACTTTACACGCTATGCATGCCTTCGACATGAAGGAATTGCAATGCGAAGGTGATGACGCGGTGGACTGATTGGACACTAACTTGAAAAATTGATTACATTCCATCAGCAAATTAACTTTCTCATGTTAGACCGAAGTTCACAAAGTGAGAACCGCATCTTTCCATCAGAAAAATGCGACATTTGGTAAGTGAGAGTCAGATAAATTGACATCTTACAGTGACTTTTCAATTTAAGCCTTCTTCACTTCACAGCTTTTTAAAACAAAACGTGCATGACTCAGGATTACACAGTGGTCCTCAATCTTTAAGATGTGCTCTCCACAATATCTGGGCGAAAACAAGTGCTGGTTATGCTGATTTGGTATGTTCTCTGTGCTATAGCACAGGACAGCCGGGTCATGCCTCAAGGGAGCAACTGAAAGCACGTGAGACATGTTTAACTTTTACCGCATGACCCCCCACAGAACACAGCTGGTTACACTTCACCGCAGCAGGCATTCGTTTAAACTTCCCTCCCTTTTAGATTTTAAAAACCAACAATAACGCCGAACTCCCAAAATGGCTGCGCTTATTTTCACTGTCCGACTTGTAAGATAAGCACAGTCTTGCAGCATCTAAATAAACAGAAACACACTGAATCGTGGGATAACTCTACCACAGTCACCCCCACCAAACCTGCAATCAAATCCCTCCGTCTGATCTTTCAAATCGCGGTTCTATTAAACGTTCAGAGCAGATGTCGTGCGATCTTTCCAGGCTCAATAATTACCATGTAATTTGCTGAATGCTGGTAATACGTGTAAAGTACTCTGTGCTCTACCCTCCTTCCCATTCCACTAACAAAAGATTCAAATGGTATCTAAGGTCTAGTAAATTACAACGCAGTGTTTTTTTAAAAAGGTACTATGCGGTATCATTAGAACTTGCTCGGGGCTGACTTCTTTCCAAACTGGCAGATTGTGTTTGTAGAATTGCTTGCGCTTAGGGATAGTTTGGCAGCATACATATTAATAATGTTCTAGTCTTGGCTTCTCCTTCTAGAGACAGTCATGGGGCTAGCAGTAGGCCTTCTGAAAAAGTGGACGCGTCTTGACAGCTACCACAGCAGTCTTTGAGTGCTGCTTTTGTAACTGTCCTACTTTTTACATTCTCCTTGTGTTGGCGAGGCTTTACCAATGATTGTTTGAAGTTTTGGCACTATGGTAAATCTGATATTTCAATGTCTGTGCCAAGTTGATTGATAACTGTTCATACAAATGAAATTGTGAAGATGATTAAATACACTTTTTACATTACACTGTGGAATACTTAAAACCAAAATCAACATTAAATGCGTTTTCACAACATTGTTTCAATCTACCAGAATGGGAACATTGTACCAGAAAGGTATCAAAATACTCTACATACAACTGTTTTATTTAGTAAATGCAAATCCCCAAAGCCAAGCAAAAGCTTCGTTTGCCGAATTTAAGGAGATTAGTCAGCCGTTTAATCTGTAGCGGATTTCTCCTGGGTTAGTGCAGCATTGTTCATGTCTCCACAAGTGCACAAAGGATTTTCATTGAGGCCCTAGTGGTGGAGAGAGGCAGTGCAAGGGCCTGGCTGGTCCTAAACCTGTTTAGCAAGGCCCACTCTCGCCTTTGTAGCTCAATGGTAACTCTAACTGCCAACGAGGGGTCTGATGTATTTTCCATTCCCTGTTCCAAATGATGTCTACTGTAGATTTTGCTCAGGAAGGTTGCACCATATGGGGTTAAAAATGGGCAAATAAGATGAGTGAATTGAACAGAGTGGGAAATGATCTGCAATACAAAAGGTTTCACCCAGCTTGGGAGTTTGCATCAGCCAGTGGATGTGTAGGGCAGCAGTCATGATTTGGAGATGTCAGTGTTGGACTGGGGTGTACAAAGTTAAAAAAAATCACAACGCCAAGTTATAGTCCAACAGGTTTAACTGGAAGCACTAGCTTTCGGAGCGCTGCTCCTTCACACAACCACCTGTTGGATTATAACCTGATGTTGTGTGACTTTTAACTTACAGCAGCAGTATTTGCAAGGATAGGAAGCCAGGGAGGAATTTTGAGCATGATGAATTATGTTCTTGATGGTTAGGGGTGGAACGTTGGTAAAGCTACAATGCTCATCAGATAGTTCTGTAAATTTCATGTTATTTATTGTAAAGGATAAGAGTAGTCCTTGGGTGAAATTATTCAATGAGAGGAAGGCTAACTATGACAATGTTAGGCAGGAACTGGGGAATGTAAATTGGGGTCAGCTCTTAGAGGTTAAATCCACATCTGCCATGTGGGCATATTTTAAAGGCCAGTGATTAATGTTCAGGACCAGCATGTTCCCGTGAAAATGAAGGATAAGAATGGGAAGATTCAGGAATCTTGGGTGACAAGAGAAATTGAGAGTTTAGTCAGAAAGAAAAAGGAAGCTTACATAAGGTCCAAGAAACTGATACAGAGCCCTCAAGGAATATAAAGAAAGCAAGAAAGAACTTAAAGAATTAAGAGAGTTGAAAGGGGCCATAAAATGACCTTGATAAACAGGATTGAGGAAAATCCCAAGTCTTTCTTTACAAATATATGAAGCAAGTGGGCAACTAGGGAAATGAATGAACAAAGGAGAAAACTTATGCATGGAGCCACAGCATACAAAGGAGGCCCTTAGTGAATACATTGCATTAGTATTCACCAAGGAGGAGGACATGGTGGATCATGGAATTGTACAGTCCCAACAGTGCAGATCGAGTCCATTCTGCCATTGAATCTGCAGTGACCCTCTGAAGACCATCTCACCGTATCTCTATAATCCCACATATACCATAGTTAACTTATCTAGCTTGCACAGTATAAAGCAATTTAGAATAGTCAACCCACCCAACCTGCACATCTTTGTACTGTGGGAGGAAACCAGAAGACTCAGAGGAAACCCAAGCAGACACAGGGGTAATGTGCAAACTCCAGACAGACAGTTGCCCAAAGCTGGAATCAAATTTGGGTCCCTGGCTCTGTGAGACAGCAGAGCTTACTGCTGTGCTGAGATGGGCATGGTGATATCCTAGGGCATTGTGATATGAAAAAAAAGGTAGTGTTGGGAATTTTTAAAAACATTTGGGAGACAAGTCCTCAGGATCTGATGGGATCTATCCAAGAGTACAAAGGGAGATGAGGAAGGAAATTGCTGGGGCCTTGTACAGTTTGTAGGTGAGGTTCTGGAGGATTAGGGAACAGTCAACATTGTTTCTTTGCTTAAGAACAGCAACAGGAATAATCCAGGAAATTACACATCAGTGGTAAGGAAATAATAGGAGAAGATTTCTAAGGACAGAATTTCTTCATTTTGGAAAACCATGGACTTAACAACAGGCAGCATGACTGCCTGTCTCACAAACTCGATTGAGGAAGTGACAAAGATGATTATTGAGGGTAGGGCTGTGGATGTTATCAACATGGACTTTAGTAAGGCCTTTCACAAGGTTTCTCCTAGCAGATTGATTCAGAAGGTGAAGACATAAGAGATCTGTGGTGAGCTGGAAAGAGCTACAGAATTGGATTGGATTGGATTGGTTATTAAAGTAGTGGTGGAAGGATAATTTTCTGACTGGAGATCTGTGACCAGTGCTTTTCCACAGGGATCAGTGCTGGGACCCTTGTTATATGTAATATATAGTAAAAAGTGAGGTCTGCAGATGCTGGAGATCAGAGCTGAAAATGTGCTGCTGGTTAAAGCACAGCAGGTTAGGCAGCATCCAAGAAACAGGAAATTCGATGTTTCGGGCCAGAGGCCTTCATTCCTGATGAAGGGGTCTGGCCCGAAACGTCGAATTTCCTGTTCCTTGGATGCTGCCTAACCTGCTGTGCTTTAACCAGCAGCACATTTTCAGATATGTAATATATATACATGATTTGGAACAGAAATGTAAGGTTGTCTGATTAGCAATTGCAGATGACACAAACATTGGAGGAGCTGCCAGGGAAATAGCAGCATACTGATAGGCTGAAGACTTGAGTGGAGAAATGGCAGATGGAATTTAATGCAGAAAAATGTGAGGTGATGCAATTTGGAAAGTCTAATGCAGGAGGGAAGTAAATAGCAGAATCTTCAGGAGCATTGACATATAGAGGGACTTTGGCATGCAGGTCCGCAATTCCCTGAAAGTGGCAACACAAATGAGTAAGGTGGTCAAGAAATGTATGGCATGCTTGACTTCATAAGTATAAAAATTGGCAAATTATATTGCAGCCATACAGTTAGACCATAATTGAAATGTTATGAACAATTCTGGTCACCACACTATCTTGAAGGATATGGAAGCTTTGGAGAGGGTACAGAAAAAAAAGTTTACCAGGATTTCTTGTCTGAATAGAGATTGAAAACCCTTTGGTTGTTGTCACATGAATGTCAGAGACTGAGTGTATGACCTGGTAGAGGTTTACAAAATTGAGAGGCATGGACAGAATGGATCGTAAAAGTCTTTTTCCCCAGTGCAGAAATGTCAATTTCTAGGCAACATACCTTTAAGGTAAAAAGGGGGAAAATTTAAAGGAGATGTGAGAGGCAAGCTTTTATTACAGAGGTTGGTGAGTGCCTGGAATGTGCTATCAGAGGAGGTAGTAAAAGCAGACACAATAACATTTCGTAGGCACCTTGACAGATACAGAATTAGGCAGGCAACAGAGGAATATGGACTGCATAGAGGTAAAAGCTTTTTAGTTGGGAAAGGTATCATGTGTCAGTGCAGGTTTGGTGGGTCAAAGGGCCTGTTCCTGTACTGTACTGTTCTTTGGTCTTTGTTCTCATTGCTGTACTTCCACGCAGGCAGGCAGGGCTCAGTCTAACAACGTAACTGATGGAAGTCAGCAACGGAAGTAGCATACGAACACGATAATTAGGGTGCAGGGGGAAGGTCTTGTAACATGGTAGACCCAAGCTCAGAGGTAGTGACACTAAGTCCCACTTGGTCCAGAGGTATGTTGTAATGTGCTAAGGCTAGAGGGCTCTCGTGGTGCAGTAGTAGTGTATTTGGTCCAATCACCTGGATGAGAACAGCTTCAACAACATTCCAGAAACTTGACACCATTCAGGATACAGCACGCCAATTCATTGGAGACACATCCACAGACATTCACTCCCTCACCCATTCACGCACAGTACCAGCAGTGCATAACCATCTACAAGATGCACTGCTGAAATTCACCATGTCTCCTTAGACAGCATCTTCCAACCCATGACCACTACCACCAGGGACAACAAAGGCAACGGAAACATGAATCTCTGAGACATCACTTGCAAGTTCCCTTTTTGACTTGGAAATATATCACCATTCCTTCATTGTCAAAGATTTTACTCCTCCTGCAACAGGAGGCACCAGCACATTCTCAAGGGTAACTAGGGATGGGCAGTAAATGATAGTCAAGTGATGATATTTACTTCCCATAGATGAATATTTTCAAGAAGTACTGCAGCAAGGGGTCTGCATAGGACTTCAGTTAGAATAGGTGTCAATTCTGGGATAGAGCTTAAAACAGACCTTTAGATGAGAAAGACACAGTTGAAAATTGAGATAAGGTGGTTACAGATACAAACAGAATTATTAGGATTCTCCAATCACCCAGGAAAGCATATTTTAACATGTTACTAATGATACAGCAATATGGAATATGGAATGTTATTTCATTTGGAAAACTGAATTTGTGTACATGTGCTAAATTTGTTCATGCCTGATTTTCTGCCTAGTAGCTTTTAGTTGCAAAAAAAAAGCTGTGCTATCAGAATATATTCATTTCTTTTAAATCACTCTATTGAAAATGCCACTCCACAACAGAATTTCAAACTCTGGGCATGAGTATGCCAAACATGCAGCACAGTGCCTCACTGCCGCCTCACAGCACGAAGACCCAGGTTCAAGTTACTCTTGGATGACCATCTGAGTAGTTTGTACATTTTCCCCATGTCTGCATGGGGTTGCTGCCAGGTGCTCCTGTTTACCCCCACAGTGTAAAGGTGTGCAGGTTAGTAAAGGCAAAAAACAACTACGGATATTATAAATCAGAAATTAAAACAGAAATTGCTGTAAAATTTCAGCAGCTCTGGCAGCATCTATGGCAACAAAGCAGAGTTATCATTTTAAGTAGAGTGACCCTTCCTCAGAAGTGTGGGTTAGGTTGATTGGTGAGACTGTCCCATTGTCTTGAGGTGTGCAGGCCAGGTGGATTAGCCATGGGAAAGGCAGAGCTACAGGAATAGGATAGGGTGGGCTGGGTTTTGGGTGGAATATTATCCAAAGGGTCAATGCAGACTCAATGGGCCAAATGGCATCTTTCCACACTGTAAGGATTCTATGATATGCCTCTTGCCTCTTTCACATTGGTGCATCCGGATTCTGGGTCTGGTTCCTGGAGTAAGGTAGTGTATGTATTGGCTCAGGCTTTTGTTGAACTTTGCATTTCTTCTTCAATTTGTTGAAAAGGTTGCCAGTGTTTTCCTTCATTCGTTTTTATGTAGCTGGAGGAATTTAAATGGTTTGGGCAAATTGCTGAACAGTTGACATGCTTTGCAAGATTTTTGCACAAGCTGAATTCTAAATTAGGAATAAGAGTTCCTTGTTTGAGAGGAAACCAAACAATGGATGAGGATGGGAGATAAAAGGAATGATTCTTCGGGCACCAGGGCCTCTCTAGGCATGACTCCTGATTTAGGAAAACCTGAATAGAAGGGGGACTTAAGCTGGAAGCCCAAATATTTCTAAATCAATTTGATCAGACATATTATGACACATTTCTGGAGTAGGTGGGGTTCAAACTGAGGCCTCTGGCTCAGAAACAGGGACACCACTACTACACCACAAGAATATATTTTATGTTGTTTATGTTTGCCTTCCCACCATTAGTACTTTAGATATTTCTAATCAACTTGTTCAGAAAAGTCATTGCCACCACTGGAATAGATGGGACTTGAACCCAGGCCTCCTAGCTTAGAGGTACCAATGCTGCCACTGCACCAGAAGAGCCTTCAAATTAATGGCCTCTTTTTGTGCTGTATGTAAACTGTCTCCACTTGCAAGGGAAGTACAGCATGCAGCTATTGCAAAATTAAAATGAAGGCTAGTTAGCTACATGGCTTGTATGTGACTCAGAATAACATCAAAGACATAGGTTCAATTCCTGTTCCAGTTGAGGTAAACTTTATATCTGGGAGAAGTTGGTAAACTCTAGCTGTGCCTCCTCACCATGCCCAGGAAGAGGAGCAATTGCAAACCACCATGACAAAACTGTTTGAAAAAAACAGTTTGGGAAGAAGCATTAGCAGACAATAAGCCTAAGGAGCACCCTTCAGTCAATGGAATTTTCAAGCAGTGGCGGTTGTGTGGAACACTTCCAATAAGGTCTTCCTAATGAAGCAAGGCTGCCACGGAACTTCACTTCATGTTACATTTGATCACTCTAAAGGGATTGCTCTGTAAGTGCAGGCAATTCAGTGCACTGGACCAGCACAATCTCACTTCTCCCAATTTCAAATCTAAAAATCAGAGTTTTTAAATGTCCACAGGAACATTCACATTTTCTTTGGATTTTGCTTTTCAGTAAAACTTTACTTTGACATCTATCTCTCGATATTTCAATTTTTAAAAGTAAAGGTCAACAATTGCATTGCCTGTCCCTTCACATTTGGTCGTAGAGTCACAGAAACGGACCCTTCAGTCCAACCCGTCCATGCCGACCACATACCCCAACCCAATTTCATCCCACCTGCCAGCACCTGGCCCATATCCCTCCAAACCCTTCCTATTCATATACCCATCCAAATGCCTCTTAAATGTTGCAATTGTACTAGCCTCCCCCACTTCCTCTGGCAGCTCATTCCATACACGTACCACCCTCTACGTGAAAAAGTTGCCCTTTAGGTTTCTTTTATATCTTTCCCCTCTCCCCCTAAACCAATGCCCTCTAGTTTAGGACTCCCTAAAAGAGTTTGTCTATTTATCCTATCCATGCCCCTCATGATTTTATAAACCTCTATAAGATCACCCCTCAGCCTCTGACGCTCCAGGGAAAACAGCCCCAGCCTGTTCATCCTCTTCCTGTAGCTCAATTCCTCCAATAATGGCAACATCCTTATAAATCTTTTCTGAACCCTTTCAAGTTTCACAACATCTTTCCAATAGCAAGGAAACCAGAATTACTTGCAATATTCCAACAGTGTCCTAACCAATGTCCTGTACAGCCGCGACATGACCTCCCAACTCCTGTACTCAATATTCTGGCCAATAAAGGATAGCATACCAAATGCCTCCTTCACTATCCTATCTACCTGCAACTCCACTTTCAAGGAGCTATGAACCTGTACTCCAAGGTCTCTTTGTTCAGCAACACTCCCTAGGACCTTACCATTAAGTGTATAAGTCCTGCTAAGATTTGCTTTCCTAAAATGCAGCACCTCGCATTTATCTGAATTAAAGTCCATCTGCTATCTCATTGGCCAATCTGGTCAAGAGCCTGTTATAATCTGAGGTGTCCCTCTTTGCTGTCCACTACATCCCCAATTTTGGTGTCTTCTGCAAACTTACTAACTATACTTCATATGTTCACATCCGAATCATTTTTATAAATTATGAAAAGTAGTGGACGCAGTACTGATCCTTGTGGCTCTCCACTGGTCATAGGCTTCCATTCTGAAAACAACCCTCCACCACTACCCTCTGTCTTCAACCTTTGAGCCTGTTCTGTATCCAAATGGCTAGTTCTCCCTGTATTCCACGAGATCTAATCTTGCTAACCAGTCTCCCATGGGGGAACCTTGTCGAAATTTAGTGAAGTCCATATAGATCACATCTAACGCTCTGCCCTCATTCATCCTCTTTGTTACTCCTTCAAAAAACTCAATCAAATTTATGAGACATGATTTCCCACGCACAAAGCCATGTTGACTATCTCTAACCAGTCCTTGCCTTTCCAAATACATGAACATCCTATCCCTCAGGATTCCCTCCAACAACTTGCCCACCAGTGATGTCATGAACACCTTCAGATAAAAAGATTTCTATTGAAAGTCTGACAGTATTTCCAAGTTGTTATAAAGTCAAAATTGTTTCACGCTTACCTTTCACATCACAAGCTATAATGGTTCAGGAAGGTGGCTTATCATCAACATTCAAGAGCAGTTAGCGATGGACAACAAATACTGGCCTAGCCAGAGATGTATACATCCCATGAATGAATAAAAAAAACACAACTTGTGAATTATGTTTGATACCTGGGCCTTAAACAGATTCCGAAATGGTGGGCTGTTTACTTTAAGAATCATTCATGCCATTTTATTCCAATGTCAGACCATCAGAAACAGAATACTTTTACCCACAGTATTAGTACAAAATTGAACTGCTTCATGCTAACACTACAGTTACAATGTGAATCAGCCCTCCAAAGAATAGGTGTATCTGAAAAGCACTTACACAAGGTAAGCATTTACACAACTTGCTTTATAAGATTGAATCCCAGGCTTTCCTTTATACTGAGAACTGTGTGCTTCTCTCAGCTGTTAGAACTGATTAGTCTCTAACAATATTATCCATTGCCCCAGCTATCACCTAATTTTTTTTCAACTAACAATAAACCTTTTTTACTGAACATAATGTTTTACCCAAGGAAAAATTGTGTATCAAAGGATTATTCAGGTTGGAGAAAGAAGTAAATGAGCATGGTATATTCCTGTGTGAGCAGGCAAGCATGCGTCAGTGTATGAGAGTGAGTTCATATGCACATAGGCATGAGTGAGTGCATGCCTGGTTGTGACAGTCAATGTGCCTAAGTGAGATCCACTTCATTCTGCCATTGGCTTTTTAAAGCTGGTGACATACCGAACTCGCAGACACAATTCTGCACAGAAACCATGGTATTGACTACCTGAGCCATAAGTTGTTCATTATGAGTTAAGGACATGTAGAGTACCTATGTTGTTGGTTCATTGTTGCACATATAAAACCAACACTAACAAGGTATATATTTTTCATGTCTTGAGTGACTGTTATTTAACAAAGTGCAAAAACAAAATTTTTCCCCCTTCCTAACATAAAATAACATGTCAACAAGATCAGTACAAAAATAGGAATTTCTCCTGACTACAAGTAAAATTTTGCCAGTAGACAGCAGGGAAAGTAAAAATTAGAAATTAAGGTACAATATGAATAGATAAGATGAAGTAGAGGCCAATTAATAATGTATTATTTGAATGGTAAAAGTAATTTTGGTGTATCTCAATGATCAATTCTCATATTACATTTAGCTTTCTATATAAACAATGGAATTTCTAAATTTCTAGAAAATGCAAAATTGTAAATGATAGTTAATGAAATAACGATAGTAGATTTCTTTAAAAGAACCCAAAGGGGCAATCAACAAGATTTACAGTACACCTGTAGAGGTCCGCGTGCTGTATCTTCACCACACTGCTCCAAAATGCTCCAAAACATTTTTAACTCATCTAGTCAATTAAATTAGAAACAGAAATAAACCAAAATGTTATAATATTCTATAATCTCTGGACAGCACTATATTCAAGGATACTTCTTCTGTTGTCAACTATATCCTTTTCTTTCAGGCCAGACACCTATTTGATCCTGAAATAAACATTAGTAATACAATAGAAGGCTTCTGAAACCACAGCAATAGCTTTGTTGTAGGAATTATTACTCCACATTTTAAATGTAAAACATGTACAAAATGTATTAATTTCTCCTCAACATTTTGCTCTCTGTCCTTTTATTTATGTTACATGCTTCCTAAGGTCATTCATGTTTTTAGTACTAATTTTAAATTTTCTTTCATTGTCTATTTTAGAAGAGAACATAATTTTACTGAAAAAGACTGAAAAAAGATAAAAACATTGTTATTCTACCTGCAGACAAATGACGCTCGACAGTCATCTTAAATCAAAGAGACTACATTGATAAAGCAAATGCACTACTTGCAAATACCAATACTTACCAACAAATGGCTATAGACCCAACCTCACAACTAGAGAACCGAATCACAGCCTACTCAAAAAACTTCAGCGATCTGGAGAAGTAAATAAGACCGACTTCCAAACACTGAAACCAGACAGATCCAACACACCACGCTTCTACAGATTACCCAAAATTCACATACCAGGAGTCCCCCCTCAGACCCATAGTCTCATTACCTGGAACACCCACTTGCAGATTGGCCAAGGAGCTACATCATAGACTAAAACACTGAGTAGAAGACTCACACCACTCCATCCACCCCACCCAAGAATTCCTGAGGACCAAAGACACCAAGATAAAAGAGGATGAAATAATGGTCTCCTTTGACGTAACAGCCCTGTTCACATCCATCAACATCAACGTGGCCAAGGAAACACTGACTACATTATAAGAACCACCAAAAGACACATACACCAAACACCACCGTCATCAGCAAGGGCAGTATCATCAAGCTCGTGGACCTATGCCTTACCACCCACTTCACCTTCATCAGCAAAACCTACAAAAGAACACCCATGGGATCTCCAATATCGGGGTTCTTAGCAGAGGCAGTAATGCAGAGACTCTAACAAACAGCCCTGCCAACTATCCAACCCAAAGTTTGGGTCCACTACGTAGATGACACCTTTGTCATCACTAAACTAAACAAATTAGAGGGATCCATCAAGGCCATCAATAACATCCTTATTGGAATAACATTCACTCAAGAGGAGGAAAACAACAACAAACTGCCATTCCTAGATGCTGCAGTAGAGCGAACAGCCAATGGGGAACTTGAAACCAGCATCTGCAGGGAAAAAAACACATACGAACCAAATATTAAACTACAGAAGCAATCATCCCAACATCCACAACCGAAGCTGCATTAGAACATTATTTCAACGAGCCACCAAACATTGCAGCACAGAGGAACTACACAGAGCAGAGGAAAATCACCTGCACAGTGTATTAAAAAAGAATGGATACCCAATGAACATACTCACCAATTTCTGAGCAACAAACCCAAACAAACAGACAACACGTCCAGAAACCTGAGCCACTCTCCCCTACATCAAAGGCATCTCGGATATGACTGCAAGGCTACTCAGACCCCTCGGCATCATAGTAACCCACAAACCCACCAACACACTAAAACAGCAGCTAATGAACTTGAAAAATCCTATACAGACAACAAGCAAAACTAATGCCATTTACAAGATATCTTGAAAGAATTGTAACTAAACACTACATTGGATAAATAGGCAGATAACGAGCCACCAGGATACATGAACATCAACTAGCCACAAAATGACATGACCCACTCTCACTAGTATCCTGACATACGGCTGAGGAAGGACACCACTTTGACTGGGACAACAGATCCATCCTAGGAAAAACCAAACAGAGACACGCATTAGAATTCCTAGAAGCATGGCATTCCAACTGGAACTCTACTAACAACTACATTGACTTGGATCCCATTTACCACCCCCAAGAAAAAGAACAGCAAGTGACATCACCATAGGAAATTATGTCACCACAGGAGATAATGTCACCACATGAAGTTACATCACCACCCCTAGGAAACTCAGACATATATAAGTAGAATGCAGGCTACACCACCAGTGCTTCATTCAGAGGCTCATTGAAAATGTTACCTAGTATGGTGACAAAATGTCTGAAAACGAACCTTCCAGCTCAGTGACCAAACCGACATCCAGAACCTCAACCTGATCTACAAATTCGTTAGAGCACAATTTTTTTTTAAAAGAGAGCCTTGGTTGCTTATAAAAACAGCTTCAAAGTTAAGATTACAAACAACAAAAGCCTAGATGTTGGCGATAGGCATAATTCGATGAAATATGTAACAAGACCAAATGAAAATCATAACAACAATTTATACAGCACCTTTAATATAACAAAATGCCCCAAGAGTATTTATAAGAGCATTTCAAGATGAAGTCTGACACTGCAACAGATAAGGAGATGATAAAGCAGATGTTCACAAACTTGATCAAAGAACGGAGTGACTTAAATGAGGAAATAAAGTAGAGTGGCAGATGTATAGGGACAGATTTCCAAAGCTTAAGCCCTAACAACTGAAGGCTTGGTCACCAATTGTGGGACAATAATAACTGGAAATATTTTTTCATGTTTCAAGTCCAGTAATCCTTGTTCAGAGCTGTTCTTCAGGTTCTGAGGAAGGGTTATTGGGCCAAAACATTAACTCTGAATTCTCTCCATAGCTGCTGCCAGACCTGATGAGTTTTTCCAGCAATTTCTATTTTTTCTAATTATCTCCTTATGTAGCTTGGTGTCAAATTCCATTTGATAACATTCCTTTGGGATATTATATTGTGTTATATGTTCTAAGTGCAAGCTGCTGCTGTTTGTATTTTTTTGGGATTTGAGAGTTAACTTTTCTGTCATGGATGATACCTTCAGTTTCTTCTTCTGATTAGTATCTTGAACAGCAAATGGAACTGCACAGGTGAGGGCAGGATTGGCTATGTCAGTCATGTTCTTGCTGCAGCTGAATAGCTGGCTTAAAAATGGCCAATTGAGCAGAGTACTGGATGGTGTCCAATGTGCTGCCTGAGTGCCTATCTTCATAAAAGGAGGGCAAGGGGAGATGAAAGTAATATATAATGCCGACCACTTAAATAAAAATATTTTGCTGTGATTTTGGCATAGCTATAAATGCTATATGAAGAAACTAGATGGCAGTGTTGATTAGGACTGGTCTTTCAGTCTGGTATTGGATTTTAACCCATTCAGAATGATAAATTAAAAGATTTCCCTGTATCATTATTGTATAGATATTATTTGGGCCATCTAAATAAAATGCTTTGTGTGGGTGTGCCTACAGTCTAAAAACAGCACTAATTTGGGCACTAAGTACCAACCTCATTTGTTGTGAGGTGTGGACAGGAAGTGCACAAGATGGAAGATCTTGGATTGAAAAAGCTAGTCCTCTGACTAAGTAGGGAATGTTATTCTGTGATTGGGGTAGTGAAGCAGGAACTCTGTATTCTGCTCATTATACTACATTTGTCCAGTGTTTGACACAGAGTGGGATGAAATTCAATTTTGGTGGCATATAAACTGCATGGTAGAGAACTGTCCTTTGATTGCACAGCCACTTTGCACTGAAATCAGAAAACTTGGACAATCTAACTGCCAACCAATTTGTTATGGTAAATTCCTGTTTCCTAAATATCAGTACTCATCAATCAGCAGAAATCTCTGTCATCGGAAACACAAGAAACATACGAAACATGTAGGCATAATGCAGAAGTTTAAGCAATGTAACTACAGGGGATAACTTGAACCACTACACTACTTAAATGTTGGATGGTAATGAGCTGAAATTTTAAGTGTAATAGCAGCACAAAGTACACTCTGAAACTGTCCATATCAATGACTGTACTAAATGATTTAAGACCCACCAATGGCCATGATATTTTGCTCTGTGCTTGCCAGCCTGGGATTTATTTTCTGTCCATTCACTTTATCAAGGAAAATCAAGGACTGGCAAGCAAAGAAGCAAAAAAATCTCAAGCCAGAAAATTTAAGGCCAAAAGTAGCATTTAATTTTCCATGATGCTAAATACCTGCTTTTAAAAAAAAAATTGCTTTTGTGATGTGGGCATCATTGGCTGTCCGGTATTTGTGCTAATTATAGCTGGAAATACTTTTTCACTTTGACAAACATAGACTTAAAATGACTCGTACAACACATTATGTGTACTGGGAAAAACATCTTCAGTGGCAGAAATGGCTTACATGATCCACAGGTTTAGGAATTCAATGCAAAAAAAAATCAGAAAGATAAATGGCAGCGCAGTCACCTAAGATACACCTCAAATGGATTCACATATGCAAGTAGAATGAGTGGTGAGAGAGCTCACGATAGTTATAAATAAATTGTTATCAGGCGAAATATTTTGAAAATATAGATTAAACCATGAATGATTTGGGTCTCAGGAAACTAGTACTGTATTTGTGAAAGCAGTACATTTCAACAGTATAAAACCAGTAAAGTTAATTGAAGTCAGAGAGAAAAAAAATCTACACAGCTAATTGTATGCATTTTTCCTTGAGGATTTATGAAAGCTTAAAATATTGTACCAAAGTTGTTGCTGATGCACCATTACAAGTACAATCTTGAGAGATGTTTTGATGCCTCCCTGTAAATTTAGAAGCAGTAAAGGAAAAGGCACCATTGTCTTACCAGACCATGGGACAGCTCTATTATTAGACTGGTGATGGTTTTAATCTGAGGGGCACCATGCCTCATGTGAGGGGAGTCACTGAGAAGGACAGTCCTACATGGCAACCTCCACCAGTGTGGGAATTGAACCCACTCAGTTAGCATCACTCTCTATCACAAACCAGATATCCAGTCAACTGAGTTAACCGACCCCGTCTCACACCCCCAACCCCTTGTAAAAGCATAATATAGAAGTAATAACTGTCTTTGGTGTATCTAACTGTTAAATCCACCATTTTATTCCAGATCAGCAGGTCTGGAAGCATCTGTGAAAAGAAATCAGAGTTAACGTTTTGGATCCAGTAACCCTTTCTCAGAGGGGAAAATTTAACTCTGATTTCTCTTCACTGATGCTGTCAGAGCTGCTAAGCTTTCCAGCAACTTCTGTTCTTGTTTCTGAATTACAGCATTCACAGTTCTTTTGATTTTTCTTTCATTCTCGCTGCCTGGCTCATAATTAACACCTTTGCTGCCTAGTGTAGAATTTCTCCAAAAATTCAATATTGTCTTCATATTCAAAAAACCATCTCTACTTATGCAGAGATGTTGCACAAGGAGTTATTTATACTGGTGAATTTATCAACAGTAACAGTGAATTCAGCACCTTTTGGAAGCTGGTATTATTGCAGAAAAATTCCCATTAAAGGAGGCTTTGCAAATGCACAAGTTTGCCATCAGCAGCATTGTTGACATTACTGGAAGGTTGATCATAAAAGTAGAAGTACAGCAAGGTTATGGGAAACAAGGAGCAAAGGTGACTTCAAAAATGCTTTACTTCTATTAAAAATATTTATCCATATTAAGAAATCTATCAAAATTTTGAAAATCCTAAATATTACCCAATATGCAAGAAAGCAATAGTGAGCAAGCAGAAGGAAATAGAAAAGTAAAAGAGGTAGTAAATAGCCACCGAACATCAGTTATCCATGATTGGGAACTAACAAAATCACTAAAATGCTTTCATGCTGTCTTGGTATCTGAGGAACTAAGGCAATTTGATGAAATTGCATTGATTTGAAGTATCACCCTGCTGACAGAATATGTAAAGAATTTTGCCATTCAAATTCAGTGCAGTTCTGGTCATTTTAACAGGTATTTAATTGATGTCAGTACAACTTAAATTCCTGATGTATCCTCCTGGTGGGCAAAGGACTGTGCTAGAATTGTTTTTGTAAATTTACCTTTTAGATGTAAGAAAAGTCATGTATAAACGCTTAAATAAAAGGCAAGTACATTTCAAGCATACTTATAAAATTTCATATATTTTAGAAATGTGTCCAATAGTCTCCCACCTCCCAAGAGGGGCCCATCTTCTCTGCTGCCTGGAACTTGTAGCTTTGTTCCTTCTCTGGTGCTGTGCTTTAGTTCTAGACCTTCCAACATAATATTTTTGAAATGTCATGCATGCTTCGGTGCCCTGTAAAGTGTTACTAAAATGTTGAATTGGATTTCTGCAGGACCACCCAAGTGTTCTGAAACTGTTCCGACCACAAATCCAGCCAAAGAGGCAATCTTAGCCTCCCTGACCAAAGCAATCCATCCTTGACTTTGCTTCTGACCACCCATGATCAATGCCTTGAGAGATCCTTGTCTATTTTTAGAAACTGTAACAGATAAATTAAACGAACCAGTAAATACCATTCCTTTTCTAATGTACTATATATACCTGAAGTAAATATTTCATAATTATGGTTTGTAATGATAAATCAGGCAGGCACATTGTTCACAAAGAGAAAATTATTCCCTCATTCTATTAAAAACACTCATGTATACATTTAGAAGTGAACAAAACCACTTGAGAGAACTGAAAAGGAAGGAGGAGAGAACTTAAAAAATTGAAAATGAGGGACTTCTGACCTCGTTGTCCATTCTTTAGACAAGCAAGTGGGAGTGAGAGGGGACTGTTTGGCAGGGTAAAGGGTGAGGGGAGAATGAACAGACAGATGTGGTGCAGAAGCAGGCCATTCAGCCTCTTAAGCCTGCTCTACCATTCAATATAATCATAATTGATCAGTGCTTTTTGAATTCCACATTTGCCAGATAATATTATCCCAGATAATATTAAATTCCTGTTTCTAACGAGAATCTATCCATCTCCACCATAAAAATATTCAATAATTCTCCTCCATCACCTTCTGAGGCAACGAGTTCCAAAATCACACAACCCTTCATAAGAAAAATATTCTAATCACACCACTAAACCAGTGATCCTAATTTTTAAACTGTGACCCACTAGTTCTGGACTTGCTCACAAGAGGAAACATCCTTTTCAGTACTATTTGTAAGCTCTTACTTACTGAAATCAAGTCACCTCTTATTCTTATAAATTCAAGTGGAAACAAGCTAAATTGATCCTAAATTTCCTCATTATACAACCCACACTTTCCAGGAATCAATTTGGAAAATTTCCTCTGAATATTCTCAAAGCAATAATTCCTTAAATAAGGAGAACAAAACTGAATACAGTATTTGAGATGTGATCCCACCAATGCTCTATATAATTGAGGCAAACACCCTTACTTTTATCTTCAATTCCTTTTCTAATTAAGGTTCACCTTCCATTAACGTTCTTGATTACTTGCTGCACTTGCATACTTGGTTTTTGGGACTCATGCACAAGAATACCTAAATAATCCTACAATGCTGAAATCTGCAGTTGTGCTCCATTTAAGTATTTTGTTTAATTCCTTCTAACAATATGAACCTCAAGGGTGAGGATAACATGGAAAATGAATTTGTACAATGCATCAGGGATTTTTTCTTACAGCAGCATGTACCTTAACCCGTTAACAAATTATTTTAGATCTAATAATGTGTAGTAGGTAGGAATAATCAGAGATCTTGTCATTAAGGATATTCAGCAATAGCGATCCCAGCACAGTAGAATTTAAAACACATTCTCAGAACAACATGGGTCTCAACATAAGTAAGGGCAATTACAAAGTAATTAATAAAGAGTTGCCAAAAGCTAGTTGGGAAAATAGACTAAGGGGAAAATCAGTGGATGAACAGTGGAAGATATTGAAGCAGATACTCCATATCACTCAATAAAAATATAATTCGACCAAAAAGGTCTCAGCGTGAAAGAGAAACCACTGATAGTTAAAATAAGTGGTCAAGGAGAGTATCCTATCAGAAACAAAGGCATGCAATGCAGGAAAAACTAGTGGTAGGCCAGAGGATTAGGAATTTTGTGGCAGTCAGCAGCCAATGGTTGAAAAGCTAATAAAAAAGGAGAAAATTGATTGTGAAAGTTAATTCGCAGGAAATATAAAAAGAAACAGCAAGAATTTCTGGGGCTATATGTAAAGAAAGATAGTAGCTAATGGAACTGTAAGGCCCTTGGAGGACGAACTGGGGAATTAATAATGGGGAATGGCAAATAATTTAAACTAATACTTTGCATCGATCTTCACTAAGGAGGACACTATAAACATCTCAAATATAACAGATAAGCAAGGTGCTTGTGGAAGGAAGGAAGATCTAAAAGGGACTAAGTATTTGACAAACTAATGGAACTACAATCAGACAAAGTCACCAGGCCTGCATCTAAGTATTTTAAATGAATGGCTGTAGAGATAATGGAGGTATTGCTTGAAATATTTCAAAACTCACTGGAATCCAGAAGGGTACAGTGATTTGAAAAACTGCTAATATGACACCACTGTTGAAGAAGAAGGGAGGGAGATATAAAGCTGGAAACTATAGGTCAGTTAACATCTGTGGAGGTGTCATGTTGGACTGAGGTGGACAAAGTCAGAAGTCACACAACACCAGGTTATAGTCCAACAGCTTTATTTAAAATCACAAGCTTTCAGAGCACTGCTCCTTTAGCCTGACAAAGGAGCAGCGATCCAAAAGCTTGTAATTTCAAATAAACCTAAAAGTCACATAACACCAGGTTATTGTCCAATAGGTTTATTTGGAAGCACTAGCTTTTGGAGCACTGCTCCTTCATCAGGTGGTTGTGGAGTATAAGATTGTAAAGACACAGAATTTATAGCCAAAGTTTACAGTGTGACGTAACTGAAATTATATAGTGAAAAAGATCTGGGTTGTTTGTTAAGTCTCTCATCTTTTAGATTGACCACGTTGGTTTCAGTTCTTTCATTCGTAAATCCCAGATTTTTTTTTAAAGAAGTTATATTCTTAAGTGAACTTTAACAATAGGTTCCATGTCAGCTCAGATAATGCATTGAAGGTGTGATGTGCCCTGTGAGGCTGTCTATGCCCCAACATTCAGACTGATTTTATTTCTAAATTAGTGATTTACAGAATCTTACATGGATTCATATAGTTTTTGAGCAAAATATAATGTCATTCTGCAAGTACAAATTCATCCCGCATACTTAAATACGTGTGTGTGTGTGTGTGTGTGTGCGCGCGCGCGCCAGGGTTGGGGGTGGAGAAGGGTGAGTGTCTGTGAGAGAGTGTATGTGAATGTAAAGGGGTATACGTCAGTGAAAGGATGCGTGTGTGGGGTGTGTACGTGTGAGCATATGAGAGGAAATCTGTGTGAGTGTATGAGTCTGTGAGTGTCACCTGTCGTGTAACCTGAACCCAACATCTACGCCATGTTCTTCACAGCCTGCAACACATTATTGATGAGGATGAGCACCTTGCCAGGACCTTCCCCACACCTCCACTTCTTGCCTTTAAACAATCACCAAACCTCAAACAGATCATTGTTCACAGCAAACTGCCTGGCTTGCAGGACAGCACCATACAATCCTGTCACAGCAGATGCTGCAAGATGTGTCACAGTGTCTGTACGAATACTATCATTACAAGTGGGGACACCATCGACCATGTACACAGTAGGTACTCATAAGACTCAGCCAACGTTTCTCTATCTCATACGCTACAGACAAGAATGCCCTTAGGCATGGTACACTGGCGAGACAGAGCAGAGGCTACGGCAACGGATGAATGGACACTGCACAATAATCACCAGCCAGGAATGTTACCTCCCAGCTGGAACATTCGACCTCGGATCTTCAGGTGACTATCCTCCTAAGGTAGACTTTAGGACAGGCAACAATGCAAAGTGGCCAAGCAGGGGCTGTTAGCCAAGTTCGGTAACCATGGGGATGGCCTCAACCAGGACCTTGGGTTTATGTCACACTACAGGTGGCCCCACTGCACTATACTCTCGCTCACACACATTCCTACAGACTCGTACACTCATGCAGACCTTCTCTCATACACAAGCTTTCTCTCTTATAAGCTCACACACAGACCCTCCTCCATATTCACACCAACACACACACACACACACACACACACCTTCTCACAGACAATCACACTCCCCACATGTACGAACAAATGTAAGTTTGTTTGGTGAATTTGTACTGCAGAATTACATTTTACTCTGCTCAAAAACTGCATGAATCCACGTAAGATTCTGTAAATCCCTTTTTTAGATTAGAATCGGTCTGAACAATGGGGCACAGAGAGCCTCACACAGGACACCTCACGCCTTTAATGCATTATCTGGGCTGACATGGCACCTACTGTTAAAGTTAAAAATCACACAACACTAGGTTATAGTCCAACAGGTTTAAATGGAAGCATGATCTTTCAGAGCGCTGCTCCTTCACCAGGTGGTTGTGTGCGCCACCCACCTCCGCCGCAAACAAACACACACACACTTGTGGGATGAATTTGTACTTGCAGAGTTACATTATACTTTGCTCAAAAACTGCATGGGTCCATGTAAGATTCTGTTAATTCATTTTTTAGATTAGAATCAGTCTGAACATAAAGGCACAGTCAGCAGCACACAGGGGGCTAACACCTTCAATACATTATCTGGGCTGACAATTTTTTAAAAAAAGTTTTACAATTTACATATGAAAGAAACAGGGTCATTCTAACAGATGAGAGACTTAACAAACAATCAAGGTATTTTTCAATATAAATTTCAGTTACATCACACTATAAATGTTTGCCATATATTGTGTATCTTACAACTGTGTACTCCACAACCACCTGAAGGAGCAACACTCCAAAAGCTAGTGCTTCCAATTAAACCTGTTGGACTATAACCTGGTGTTGTGCGATTTTTAACTTTGTACAATCCAGTCCAACACTGGCACCTCCAAATCATGACTCCTATTGTTAAAGTTCACTTAAGAATATAATTTTAAAAAAGATCTGGGATTTACATATGAAAGAACTGAAACCAACATAGTCATTCTAAAAGATGAAAGACTTAACAAACAATCTAGGTCTTTTTCAATAAATAATGTCAGTTGCATCACACTGTAAACTTCTGCTTAAGTTCTGTGTCCTATGATCTTATACTCCACAACCACCTGATGAAGGAGCAGCACTCCAAAAGCTAATGCTGGCAAATAAATCTGTTGGATAATAACCTGGTGTTGTGTGATTTTTAACTTTGTACGTCTCAGTCCAACATTGGCACCTCCAACTCAATAATGCAACCAAACAGTCTAGATGGTTTTAAAAAAAGAAAAATCATCCTTGACAAATTTGTTAGAATTCTTTACAGATATAAGAAATAGAATTGATAAAGAGGAACAAGTAGATATATAGTACACTTGGATTTCCAGAAGTATTTGGTAAGGTGCTACATAAAAATGTTATTTCACAAGCTATTGCTCACAGCATTGGGGGTAAAGTATTAACTTGGATCGAGGATTGGTTAACACAGACAAAGTGTTGGAATTCATAAGATATTTTGAGGATGGTACGTGTATGAAATGAGCCACCAGAGGATATGGTGGAGGCTAGTACAATTGCAACATTTAAAAGACATCTGGGTATATGAATAGAAAGCATTGGAGGGATATAGGCAAGGTGTTGGCAGGTGAAACTAGATTGGGTTGGGATACCTGGTCAGCATGGACAAGTTGGACCGGAGGGTCTGTTTCTGTGCTGTACATCTCTATGACTCTTTAACGAATGCAGTGTCAGAAGGAGCAGTTGTAGGGCCCCAGTTATTCATTCACTATTGATCCAGAGGAGTGGACAGAATGTAATGCACTCAAATTTGCTGACAAAAATAGGTTGAAAGGTATGCTGTAATGTGGACATAAGGAATCTGCAAAAGGAACGTAGATACTTTTAAGTGAGAGGACAAAAGCTTGGCAGATTAAGTTTAATGTAGGCAAGTTTGCGGTCATACACTTTGGTAAGAACAACTGGTAAGAAGAATCAAAAGACAGAGTATTGTTTAAATGGAGAATGTCCAAAGGTGTACCGCGGAAGGATCAGGGCATGAAAAAGAAAACATTAGCACGCACTTTGGAGCATGAGAAGTGAAAGGTTTCAAAAGTAGGGAAGATTTGTTAAAACTGTTCAGAATGCTGGCAAGGCCACACTTGGAATAACGTGCACAGTTTTGGTCCCTGTATTTAAGGAAGGATATCCTGGTATTGGAGGCAATTGAAGAGATTCACTAGGCTGATTCCTGGAATACCATCAAAATTCACCTTTCTCCAATTTAAAATTTCAACTTTTATATCTGGTATATCCTTTTTCATCACTATTTAAATCTAATAGAAATATGGTCACTGGCCCCAAAGTGCTCCCCAATGACCTCTCAGTCACCTGCCCTGCCTTATTTCCCAAGAGTAGATCAAGTTTTGCAACTTCTCTAATAGATACATCCACATACTGACTCAGAAAATTTTCTTGTACATGCTTAACAAATTCCTCTCCATCTAAACCGTTAACATCATGGCAGTCCCAGTGTATGTTTGGAAAGTTAAAATCCTCTACCGTAACCACCCTATTAATAATTCTTACAGATAACTGAGATCTCCTGACAAATTTGTTTCTCAATTTCCCTCTGACTATTAGGGGGTCTACATTACAATCCCAATAAGGTGATCATCCCTTTCTTATTTCTCAGTTCCACCCAAGTAACTTCCCTGGATGGATTTCCAGGAATATCCTCCCACAGTACAGCTGAAATGCTATCCCTTAACAAAAATGCCACTCTCCATCCTTTCTTGCCTCCATTTCCATTCTTCCTGTAGCATTTGTATCCTGGAACATTAAGCTGTCAGTCCTGTCCATCCCTGAGCCATGTCTCTGTAATTGCTACGATATCCCAGTCCCATGTTCCTAACCATGCCCCGAGTTCATCTGCCTTCCCTATTAGGCCCCTTGCATTGAAATAAAAGCAGTTTAATTTATCAGTCCTACCTTGTTCTCTGCTGTGTCCCTGCCTGCCCTGACTGTTTGACTCGCTTCTATTCTCAAATGTACTATTCTCAGATTGATCTCTTTCCTCACTATCTCCCTGGGTCCCACCACCACACCCCACCTCTGCGCCCAACCTTACTAGTTGGAATCCTCCCGAGCAGCTCTACCAAATCTTCCTGCCAGCATATTAGTCCCCTTCCAACTTAGATACAATCCGTCCTTCTCGTACTGGTCACTTCTACCCCAAAAGAAATTCCAATGATCCAAAAATGTGAATCTTTCTCCCATACACCAGCTCCTCAGCCATGCATTCATCTACTCTATCCTCCTATTCCTGCCCTCACTAGCTCGTAGCACTAGGAGTAATCCAGATATTACTATTCTTGAGGACCTCCTTTTAAATTCCTGCCTAGCTCTCTGTAATCTCTCTTCAGAATCTCAAACTTTTTGCTTCCTATGTCATTGGTTCCAATGTGGACAATGACCTCCTGCTGCCCTCTCTCCCTCTTGAGAACATTCTGTACCCTCTCGGAGACATCCTTGATCCTGACTGCCAACAAGCATGAGTTCAATTCCTGTATCAGATGGAGGTTATTGTGAATGATTCTCCTTCTCAACCTTTGTCCTTGCCTGAGGCGTGGTGACCTTCAGGTTAAACCACCACCAGTTGTCTCTCTCTAATGGAAGAACAGCCTTATGATGGCAACTTTACTTTTTATTTACTAGAGGAAGTGACAAAAGAGAGGGTGTACACCTTTTCTTCCATCATCAAGTTTTGACGGGAGCTGCTGGGTACTACAGACACTATTTTTGCCATACCACTCACTGAAAGTGCAGCTACAAGCTGTGGCTGACAGAATTTCATCATCAGTCCAAATAAAGAATGTAAGAGATATAAACAAACTAAACAATGGAACAAGAATAAATCCAAATGATAAAATAAGAGGAAATTGAAATATTCAGAATGATGTTCATTAGTTACAGGAGACGTCCAGTGGGTCCATATATGCTGCATGTTCGTACAGTAATCTGTTTCCACCAAGCATAACAAACAGAGAGAGGAATTCTGTCCACCATTTTTACAGCCTGATTTAAAACAAAGTTAATGAAACATATTGGAAACAAAAATTCCTTAGACTTGCTTCACCATTATAAACGTAATGAGGTAGGAACGTACGCTCATGATTCTGTTGCACTATGAAGGGGTCAAGTACAAGGTCTGATGTACATTATCAAATACTATGTGATCAATTGTCACAAGTTCAGACTTCCAGAAAGAAATCCAGAATTAGAAATCCTTATCTTAAAGCACCAAGAGACGTACCACACTACCACCACAATGGTTTGAATGGGGCAGATGGTGAAACATAGGCACAAAGGGTCGTGTGAAGAGTAAGATGTCACAAACTGTGCAACAAATTAATTGTCTGCAAGATAAGCACTGTGTCAACAATGAAAACATTAATATTTCTATCTCCCTACTTGCAGTCTGACCAACAGTATAAGTGCATCAGTAGTTGTAATTCCAAGTGGATTTTTTTTAAACCTTTTTTGGATGGAGGTGTTATTATTCTTTCGATTGTTACACAGAGGTAAATTCAAAATTATGTGGGTAGTCATAGAATATCGATACATTAATAGACCACCAACTCCTTTTGAAGGCATACAGTATGAAATCTCTAGTAGAAACAAACAGAGAATTGTGCTTTAATGCCAGTGGCATCACAATGTCATTGTGGAAAATACATAATGACTGCCATTGTAAATTCACACATAGTACTGCGATCACCAGTTTCTGACTGCAGGGTAAATTTTAATGGCTGAGAAACAGCTGAGGAGATAGTTGACTGTTATTAACAAGTTTATTTCCATTAATTAGCAGAATTGTAGATTTGCAGTGAAATAATGTTTCTCATATTGTTTCTATACAGATTTTTGTATCTGAAGTTTGCATTGTTTAAATTGCCTGCTAAAGGATACTAGAATTTTATTACAGATATGATTTTGTTTTCTCAATTATATGCATTAAGTTATTTTAATTAATTTGTTCAGCCATGTTTCAATACACCTCCAATGCAGGAGAGACTTGAAACTGGACATTCTGGCACAGAGGTAGGGACACGACCATCATGCCACAACAGCATATATATGTAGCACTAGCAATATTTTTAAAGAAAGTGTATCAAAAAAAACTGAAGTGTTTATCTTGACACAAAAGGGACTAAAAATAAAACTCAGCAGTATGTGGAGAATTTGGATCATGCCAACAAAATAATAGCTTGTGAGTGATACAATATTGTGAATTCAATACATTGGAACATCCTGTATATCTATTAATATGTACACAATGGCTGGTACTCCAGATCAAAGTCTAGTACTTCTATCCATCTTTCTTTTGTTTCATCTCTTAGATACATTCACTCTTCGCCTCCACTTTCTGTCACAGTTGTGCTACTATTAATTACTTTCGCCTCATGGTGGCTCAGTGGTTAGCCTCACAGTGCCAAAGTCCCAGATTCGATCCCAGCCTCGGGCAACTGTCTGTATGGAGTTTGCACATTCTCCCAATGTCTGTATGGGTTTCCTCCAGTTTCCTCTCACAATCCAAATATGTGCAGGTCGGGTAAATTGCCTGTAGTGTTAGGTGCATTAGTCAGAGGAGGATGGGTTACTATTCAAAGGGTCAGTGTGAACTTGTTGGGCCAAAAGGGCCTGTTTCCACACTGTAGGGAATCTAATCTAATCTGACCACCTTCTGCTGAATTGTTGGTCACACAATTTTCCTACAAGTCCTTAGCTTTCTTAATCACCGAGAAGTTTGTTCCCTCTCCTTGGATGCTATCTCCATATTTTTCATACATACTTGCACGATCTCCATCCTGAAAAATAAAAATTTTGATCAATCAACCTTTGCAAACTACCATTCATGCCAAATATTATTTTGTATTCCTGAAGTCCTTTAAGAATGGTTTTGTCTGTCACATACATGTACACCTTTCCCAAAACCTCTAGACTTGAACCTCTCAAATTAGGTCTCTACTTTAAAACCAAAGCCACAATTGACAGGTTGTGACCTCATCATTGTTTCCTACCTTGCTTCAATCTTTAGCATTGTTGGTCACGCAATCCTCCTACAATTCCTTTGCCATTGTCCAGCTTGGTGGGACTGATTTCATTTGGTTCCACTCCTGTCAATCCAATCGTAGCCGGAAAATTTACGACAATAGCTTCTCTTGACATGCCCACACTTTTATCACTCAGGTCCCCCAACAACCTCTCTTGGATCCTCTTCTCCATGTACGTCTGACCCTTACATCATGTAAAGATATATAATCAGATTCCATGTGATGACACCCAACCATAGTTCTTTTAGCCTTTTCACTGCAATGGTATTGTCAACTGACATAGAATCCTGGATGAATTATAACTTTCTCTAGAAAAACATTGGGAAGACCACAGGTCCAGGCTGTGCATCTGCTTCTGAGCCTCTGTTTCTTCACCACTGGCTTTGGTCTTCTTCAGCCTCTGCCTCAGGTTGAACCTGAATGTTCACAATCAATACTATTCAAGCTCAACTAAGTTTCCAATGTAAATGTTTTCCATTGCAACAACTGCCTTCTTCTACCTGTCTAACATCCATCTCTGCATGACCTCAGCCTATCTTATGCTAAAACCTTCATCTGTATTGTTGTTACCTCCAGGCTCTTTTATTCCTATCTTCCTGTCTTGTCTAACATGTTGCATCTTCCATCATCATTAGCTCTACTGTCTGCATCCTCACTTACATCAAGTCCCATATACCCATCACCTGTGCTCACTGTCTCCCTTGATATCCAGTCACCAAGTGCCTTGAATTTAAAATTCTCATCCTCATTGAATGGCAATGCCAATACCTATCTTTGTAAGCTCCTCCCACCCTAGAACCTTCTGTGAACTCTGCATTCCTCAAACTCTGGCCTCGTGTGTACCACTATTATGTCTTCACAAGTCCCAGGTAAGACATCGTCTATCTAGATCATAAGATCTATTGTTCTCTCCATATACTACTTGACTGCTCCTCTTCTCTCTCATCCATTAAGATAGCTCTTAAAATACACTACAACCAATTTGTAGTTACCAACCCTAGTATTTCCTCCTTTGGCTCAATGGCAATGTTTGTCAAATTAGGCTTCTGTGAAGCTTCTTGATTGTTTTCCTATTAAAGGTGTTACATGAATTCCTGTGAAAGATTATTACAATGTTGATAGTAACTGATGACCTGAGACCACTAGAAACTACAGTGCCAGATACTAGATTTTTTATATTCCATTCAAAGTAATTCAAGCAAAGTGTAAACAGTATTTGTCAACAATGTCCTTATTAGTAAAATAGTGGTTACTTCTGTCTGTAAACATCTTTGTCTACCATTTTGAAGCAAAATGGTCATTAATCCACCAGACTTCCTTCTCTATGAGGACAAAGTACTCAGGAGCTATGGCATGACAGGAGAAGTCAAGATGATATAAAAACCCAAATTGGGAAAATGGCAGCAGAAACACCAGACTGATATCACAATGGGTTACAGCACAAAGTCAGTTATACGTCGTGTGTCTGTTAGGTCTTTATAGGAGCTAATTCTATCATTAGTCTTTCCCATAACTCCACACTTTCTGTATTCTTCAAATGCTTGTCTATTTTTTTCATAGAAGGTGCAATGATCTTGCCCCCCCCCCAAAAAAAATGACACATTAGCTATGCTATATTTGGTCATTTTCTGTGTGGCTCCTGATGCCACATTTCTGTTAATCCAAAATGTATACTGTTGAAATATATTTTAAACTTTAAATAATGAAATTAGAAATACTGTTAACATTTTAATTGTACACACTGATGAATACAAATATCAGGCATTAATTATTCAAAAGGTAAAAGATCTTTAGAGGACTTACAGTTGTATGAAAGTGGCTTGAACCAATAATGGAGTATGGTGTGTTTAGGCTGTTAATTTTGTTTTAGGTTATAAATATGACCTGAAGGTACAGGTGTGAATGATTTGATCCCTCTTGCTCATGCTTCCACAGGATCCCTCAGCCTTACATCTGTCTGCCTGTTGCATCATTCCAGAGTTTGTTTTTGCTTCCACTGTAATACTGAAGTTAATCCCTTTGCATGGAAAGGTGCTTCCTGACATCAGCCCTGAACTTCTCTTTCATCAGCTTGTGCTGATGTCCCCTTGCCTAACAGGTGTGGTTAACCCTGGAATAATGCTTCGAATTAACCCTCTCTTTTCTAATTGATATTTTTAAAACTTTTTTTTTCCCTGCACATTTTAAGCGTAAGGAGTAGGAGTTTTCTTGTATTTCGGGTCAGCCTAATCACCCCTCTCTGCCTGAACGAAAATGTTGATTGGTTCAGTTCTTGGCTAAGCACCATATTCAACATACAGACCAGAATTCGAAACAGCTTCAAGGGTTACGATCTTTATAATGAATTAGCTATGTGACTGATAAATATTGTACAAGCAGTTCTTGTAGCGACGATGAGTTCTATGGACCTGTACATGAAATGCAAAAGCATCTGTGTACGTACAAAATTTAAGGAAGTAATCAAGCAACATCGGCCCGTACTTACCATCCTAATTGTTGAATTGTTGGAGTACCTTTTTGTCCTATCTAACTCCCACATTAGCCTTGGTCTTTGTTATTTTTTTAAACACAATACCTTCGTTTGGATAGATGTCTCCGAATATGGCGTGGTTTGTGTTTTCATACAGAGATTTAAAATATATAGAGAGATTGTGGTGGTCTAATCTGGAGAAGCCCTCACTCACCTTTGCTATTATTTATCCTGAGGATGCTGATTAGGAATTTGGTGCTGGTTATTTGTGTTTTCCCAATGGGTTTGGTTTGTCCGGTGTAGTCACGTGACCGTTGCCATTATTCTTTTGACAGCAAGGTCTAAAGCGAGTTTCCCAGCTCTGAACAACGTTAGCAGGACGTGCAGCCTCACAAACTCTGCATTGTCCTGCCAACAGCAATGGATCACTCGGACGCTTATCAAAGAACCACCCGCAAGGTTAAACAGGAATGAAACGTGGAGTCGACCCTTTTTTTAAAAAAAAAGGTAATTAAATAGATGACCATCATTTAAAAAGAATGATAGCTTTGGAAAACAGCAATGTCGACTCCGCAGAGATTCTCCTCTTAATTAACAGGAAAACTTTCCTTTCTCTTGAAAACATCCAGAAGACCAAAAGAAAGACTGTCAAGCGAATTATGCCTGTCAGTTTTCAATAAATAACCAGCCTTTTTCTGAGCACAATATGTTCAATGAAGCCCGTTGACTGTTTAATAAATATATTGACCCTGCATCAACACAACGGAGGTGGCACGGTTTGTGTTAGCGCTCAGAATGCTGGTTAATTCTTACTCATTATGGGAAGCTACGTTGAGCAAGTACTGCGGTACCTTTCCTAAAGTACACTTCAACAGATGTTGTTTTCTCTGATCTAATACTCAACGTTGGCAATTCTCCGTCGTCGGGCGGCATGGTGGCTCAGTGGTTAACACTCCAGGGACCCGGGTTCGATTCCACCCTCGGGCGACTGTCTGTGCAAACTGCACGCATTCTCCCCGTGTGCTCGGGTTTCCGCCCACAATCAAGTGAATTGGCCATGATAAATTGTCTATAGTGTTAGGTGCATTAGTCAGGGGTAAATATCGGGTTACTCTTCGAAGGGTCGGTGTGGACTTGTTGGGCCTGTTTCCATACTGCAGGGAATCTAATCTAACCGAGTCTGTACTCCATTTCCTTTTGTAACCCATGAGGATAGAAGGGAGTGCGAGCTTCAGTTGCAAACCTTGAATCCAGAGTCAGAATAAGACGAAGAACATTGTTCTTGCTACCATTTCCACAGCACTGGCACCATTTAAATTCTACAGCCTTAAAATTTTCCAATTCCTGCCAGGGACGCTGCTTACCAAAAAGGTACACATTATATGCAACAGTTATTTCTCCTTTTGACCGAGGAACAAAAACAAAAAATATATTTCAAAGATATCGTTCAGGGTGAGTTTAGTTCACCCACTGAAGCTAACATTTAAAACTGGCAAGTTGGAGATGGAAACAATGATAGGGGAATAGCGCTGCCTGGAGTGTGTTCAATGGATAACATGAATCCAGTACATCTGGTCATTTGTGGATCCGAACCAGAAAATGACACTGAAAGCTGTACGACTGGTTAAAATAAAAGCGAATGAAATCTAAACCCCGATATGGTCTATACACAACTTCAACTCCCAACTGATTCACGATAATCTCATAAATAATAATTTCTCAGGCGACTGACTGTGTGGAGTTTGCACGTTCTCCCCGTGTCTGCGTGGGTTTCCTCCGGGTGCTCCGGTTTCCTCCCACAGTCCAAAGATGTGCGGGTCAGGTGAATTGGCCATGCTAAATTGCCCGTAGTGTTAGGTAAGGGGTATATGTAGGGGTATGGGTGGGTTGTGCTTCGGCGGGTCGGTGTGGACTTGTTGGGTCGAAGGGCCTGTTTCCACACTGTAAATCTAATCTAATCTAATCTCAAAACAATCACGGGTGAACAATAGTGCAGCTTTGTCAACGTCACCACACCCTGAGAATACTTCTTAAAAATCGCAGGAACGTAAACCAAATGACCTTACTGATTTTCCCTCACAAGCTGTCATTCAACTATCCTTCTATTTTCAGTGGACTGACAATCACAAAAGTTTTCGAAAAAAAAATCCTAAGAACCAGTGAAAAATGTGCATCTCTGGATGGCTGCTAAAAATTAGAATAAGTTCAGTTTTGAATCCTTCCATAGTCAAAGTGCCACAACAGTTACTGTATTGGTTTGTTCTTGGTGCGTGGCCATGAAAGAGGTACTAGAAGTCCGAAAGTTTAATGAGTCCATCACTTCAGGAGAAGATGCAAGCAAATTGAGTGGGTGAAAGGCACCTGGAAATATGATTGTTGCACCAGTCTCTCTCCCTCATTTGAGGAATGCAACAGTGCAATCAAATCCTAATGGAAAATGCAGGAACGTGTACAAGATATTATCCACATGAAGTTAAGAATATTATAACATTATACATGATTTGAAAGAAAAATCGGTCAGAGCAGCAATTGGGGCACAGCAACAGGTGAGAGGGAGGAAGTCAATCAAGCTTATTGTTCCTAACTGCCACACAGTAAAGCTCTGCTCCAACTGTATGATTTACTGAGATGTCCCTTAAGCTGGAGAGGCCTTCACTGAACCCTTAGCTGACTTGAACTGGATGCCATAAATCAATCATTGGTGACTAAAATGTATTTGCAATGAAGAGAGGAAAAATGGGAGGAGGAAAAGGATGCAATGGGAAATAATGTGAACAACATTCTGTACTGAGTTGAAATTGCACATGAATATGTTTTAATTCACAAAAGTTGTGTCTTAAATTTCAGCAATAATGAAAATTGATCAGTTTTACAGTGTTGAAGTTTGTTTTTGCTTGCTAAGTGGATTTTCAGTGCATTTTAATAACAATGCCTGTATGATAACCAGCAATAATGTAACAGTTTTGTTTTGCCATACTGTACAGTAAACAAAAGTACATTTTTATAACTGATTACAAATCATAATAAAACTAATTTACTTACTTTAGATCTAATGAGGTCTTTTTGACTCAACTGTGCCATTAAGTATTGATAAAGGTTTATATGAAATTCTGCACTTACTCCCTCTTAAAGCAGCAATGTGTTAAAGCCAAATGATGATTCCAAACATGCAAGAAATTGATTATTCCCAAGTTTAATAATCCAATCATCATGCAATTTTATTGCAGTTTTAAGGAACATAATAGAAATATAAACTGGTGCTTCTAGTGGGTAAGACTGTACACCAACTGGGAGCAAGTTGAAGATTTGGAATAAGTTTGTGATGGTTCCTGGAATTTAACCAGTTCTGAAGTATTAAAAATTCAATATGTCAATCCTTGTAAGGTTGGGCATTGCCTTATAACAAGAATTCAAAGTTTCTCAAGGATATAATCTGTGTGAAATTTGCCTATCCTGTGCTGCATTAGTGAGGAGTCCTGAAGAAGATAAAATGCAAGTAAGTTAAATTGTACAATTGCCTTTAATGACAGGAGGTTGGAGTATTAGAATTGATGTTTTTTTTTCTTCTGCAAGTATCTATGGTTTATCTAAAGGTGATAGCTGGAATACTATACATAGTACTAGTCCCTTTAAGGAAAGGTATACTTTGGAAGTCCTGGGATGAGAGGGCTGTCCTATGAGGAGAAATTGTGTAGAATGGGTCGAGGTACTCTAGAGTTTAGAATTCCTTTGAAATGTATAAAATTCTTTCTGGGTTTGAAAGGGTAGATGCTGGCAGACTTTTCTCCCAGCTGAAGAGACTAGATCTCAAATCTTCGGAATTTTCTACCTCGGATGCCTGTGAATGCTCCATTATTGAACATATCCAAGAATAGTATTTTAGGCACTAGTAGACATAGGGACAGGGCAGAAGTGCAGGATTCAGGTAAAAGAATAGCCATGATTTTACAGCTTATTGACCCAGTTCTGACATGCACTGTGGCATTGGCTTAGCCTGGTTTGTTGCTAAAAGTCTGTTATTTTCCAGCTACGAGGGAGAATTTCTTTATTGCATTCTTTTTGACCTAAGCCCTGCAATAGTTTTAACCTTATTTTCAGTGGCAAGGGTTGTGCTATATAATGAAAGGATACATATTTGTGCACCAGCACTGAGTTTCACTGTACTGCGTATCATAATACATTATTCAAAACACAGGAGATTATGAAGGAAAGAACTTGCACTTTACACAGCAACCTTCATCATATGTCACAATACTTTTATATCTAACAAAAATACCTTTTTGAAGTGCAGTCACTGCTGAAATGTGGATAACATAACAGATAATTTGCACAAAATCAACTTTCACCAATGTAAATATGATAAATGACCAGATAATCTGTTTTTAGAAATTTTCAGTTTGGGATAAATAATAGTGACCGAGTGAGAAATATGCTGAGATAGATAATGTGGTTGAGTCCACATTCAAGCCCTGTACATTGGGGAACATGACCAAGCTGGTTTGACACCTTCACACAACAGACATAGAAACATCTAGGGGGAAAAAAAACAATTAATCAATATGGCAGAAGTGGGTACTGCAGATGCTGGAGATTAGAGTCAAGATCAGAGTGGTGCTGGAAAAGCACAGCAGGTCTGGTAGCATCTGAGGAGCAGGAAAATCGACGTTTCGGGCACAAGCCCTTCATCCTGATGAAGGGCTTTTGCCTGAAACATCGATTTTCCTGCTCCTCAGATACTGCCTGACCCGCTGTGCTTTTCCAGCACCACTCTGATCCTGAATTAACCAATATGGCCCCTTCTCCATTTGATGAGTAGGAAACAGCCTGTTTGGCCCACCCAATTCTCTGGAATGAAATTCATTCCCAATAATAATTCTGGTTTCATCATGCTACAACATTTTACTACATGGTTCAGATTTTTGACAATCAGAGAGATAATGTGCAGCTCGGCCATGAATAGAGTTTCATTGTCGTGTTACATGCACCCAAACCTAGCCTTGCCTAAAGATCTAACTTGCTGTAGGTCTTATCTATAGATAGGAGTATTTCCCTTGACTCTATAATTCATTACCAGAGATTGTCTCAGGTAGTGGAGCTTTTACTTAACTCAAAACATAATTAGATTCCCACTACTTAGTTAAAATGTTTTACTTGGTTTTATCATACAGATAAGACTAAGATAACTATAATGTTTAATAATTTGCCTCACTAATCACATTCTTCAACTTTCTATAAGGTTAAATCTAATAACGAAAAAACCCAGAAAATCAGAAGAAACAGAGATAAGCCAATACTGTCAGAAAACAGCTTTTCTTCAATAATAGATTGAAAAATGCACAATCGTTTGGAAAATGGCTGCATGTTCCTTTGCTCTTCATTACATATTTTTTCATTCTTTTCTAACTACTAAAAGATGCAAATTATTTTCTACAATTTGGAAGGATGATATAACTTATGATTCTAGAACAAAACCATAAGGTTGTTTTATTAGAACAGGGTTTATATTACCCATGGAATCGGTGTTTGCAAATTATAAATGCTCAGCATTAACACAGAAAATTGACTAGGTGTGGAGTTAGGGTCTGATGCAGCTTATTTTTAAGTGACTATTCAATGACTGATATGATCAGAGATCACTATCAATTAAATTAATGGAAATAAACTGCTCATCTTGAAAAATGTACAAACATTTATTGTTAAATCTTGCGTACAAACTTTCCGGTTTGGAAACCTTGATTAATTTGTGGTCATGTTCCCATTTTCCTCAGTCATATTTTCGTGTCAACTTTTCTGGTGATAAATTTCTGTCTTGACATTTTGCATTAAATTCTCCCATGTCAACAGCTGGATTGTAGGGGGTTCATGTCACACTACAGCTGACCCCAGTATACCGTACACTCTCTCACACAAATGAAGCATACAAACACACACTCTTACATACTCACACAGACTCTCTCTCTCACAGATGTGCATACATACATCCCCTCACATGCTCTCACCCATGCCCACACCCTCTCACAGACTTATACTCCATCACACTCATGCACACACTCTACCAAGTCTATGGGGTGAATTTGCACTTGCAGAATTGTATTTGCATTCTATTTTTGTGCAAAAGGCACACAACCTGCAGGCAGTCAATCAATATAACATTTTATAAATTCCTACTTTGGAAACAGAACCAATCTGACTCAAGATTGGGATACAGACAGACTCTAACCTCATACCTTTAATACATTGTCTGAGCTGAGATGTCACTTTTTTTAAAAAATGAAACTAAGTTATCTTGAGAATGTGACTTAAAAGAAATTCTGGGATTTACATATTCCGAACCAAAAACAGCAACCCATTCTAAAAGTTGAAAGACTTAACAGCAACCTAGGTTTGTTCAACATATCATTTTAATTGCATGGCACTGTGATCTTTTTGCTATAAATTCTGACTTATGATCCTGCCCCACTAGTTATCCAATGAAGGAGCAATGCTCTGAAAGTTAGTACTTCCAAATAAACCTGTTGGACTACATCCTGATGTGTGATTTTTTTTAACAGTTTGATTGTAATTACAAGCTCTAGCTACCAGGCAAATGAAGTAAAAGCAATATGAGAAACTGTTGTTTCACACAGCAATGGGTTGAGATCAGGGTGCATTGCTGACAGGTTCAGTCAAGACATTTAAATGAAATGAGACTGTCATTTGAAAAGCAACAATGTTCAGGATTATGGAAGAAGGCAAGAATCTTCTATAAAGCTCACTTAGAAGTCATTGCAGACATGATGGGCTGAATGATCACCTTCTTCACTTGAACAATTCTGTAATCATTGTGAACTTAACTCTGCTATCACAATGAACTTTTCGAACTATGATTCTTCTCTGGTAAGCTATGTATTGCATTCAATATTTAACTTCACACTGAAGAGTTTAAAAGTGTGTTATTTTTCTACGACATATTTGTCTTCGCTCCTTCACTTCATAAGCCAAATACCTCACTGTCATGACATAACTTGTTTCATCTGACATCTACTGTTTCTATAGATCAGGTCTCCTCATCCCCACCAGTTGGCTGAAGGATGAGAGCAACAGAGGCACTAATAGGAAGAAAATCAAAAGAACTGATGGAGGCACTACTTCCTCTAAACTAGTGGGTGAGATAGAACAGAACATCCTTTAGTTATATTAAAAGTCCTCCAAGTATGCACACTTCTTGATGCCATAGTTGCTTCCTATGAAAGACATTTTTGTACTTCTGCTTCAGTGACCCCTGCTTAACTAACCAAAATAATTTGATATTTGTATGCATTTTTATGTCAGTACCCTGTGACTCTGTTGTCAGTTTTTTGTCACACTTTTTACCCCAACTTTTTCATTTATAAACTGTTATGTCCACATTTAACATAGGCTTTGCATGTGAAAACAATAATCAGTTGGCATAACCCAACACTGATCGTTTAATATGACCATTGGAATATGACAAATTTCAATGCTCTCTGATTTTTTTTCCTCAGTAACATTCAAAATAATGAAATAAATAACTTCTTAAAATATTTAAGTTCAGAATGTTCAATAGATATATGTATTAGTTGAGTTTTCTTTTGTGTCTTTTAAAATTGTCATTGTTAAAGTTTTCACTCAAAATTCTGAGATCCTCACAGAAACCTGAGCTTGGAGGTGACATTTTTATCCACATGTGTAACACGGACCTGAATTTGGATCATTTAATCTGAATATATGAATGTTGTTAACTTCCCAGAATGCATTAGTGCCACGTGATCAGCTTTGCTGACATTTTTTCTTCAGGATTCTTTAACCTGTTGTGCAGAGAATTTACTTCAAGTAATTTTGAAAAAACAGGGAGCAACTCCCAAAATCTTAATTCAACTAACACTAATATTCAATGTTTTCACTGGAGGTGAAAAACAGTACACTTAGAGTCATAGAGAGTGCAACCCATCGGTCCAACCCATCCATGCCGACCAGATATCCCAACCCAATCTAGTGCCAACACTCAGCCCATATCCCTCCAAACCCTTCCTCTTCATATACCCATCCAAATGCCTCTTAAATGTTGCAATTGTACTAGTTGTCACCAATAAAAGCAGAAAGTACTAGAGAAACGCAACAGGTCTACAGCATCAGATTTTCTGACTTTCTCTAGCACCTCTGTTGTTATTTCTGGTGTCCAGCATTCACAGTACTTTGAGGTCACTACTCATGTACCATTTATAATTTTGGTTTTCCGCAATCCAAATTTTTGAACATGCATTAAATATAGCATGAGAGAGAAAAAAAGATTGGATGAGAGACAAAGGGATAAAGGTCTGTGTATGTGCTGGGTTAAGCAAGGAGGGCTGGGAGAGTGGGTATTTGGAAATGAAATTGAACAAATGAATTCAGATACAGCAGAACAGCCCAAATTGATGAACTCCCTCACTTTCAATCATTGAACCACATTAACATCTTTACAAAACCATATATCTTTGTGGCTTTCCATCAGCAAAGCAACAATAAATCCACACTGAGTTATTAAATTTGTTCTTTCATTTTTCTAATTTACTGCTGTAAGATAGTTTATTTTCAAAGTATAGTTTGGAGCTGGGAAAGCACAGCAGGTCAGGCAGCATCCAAGGAGGAGAATTGACATTTTGGGCATAAGCCCCTGATGAGCCCTTCAATACTGCCTGACTTGCTGTGTTTTTCCAGCACCACACTTCGACTCTGATCTTCAGCATCTGCAGTCCTCACTTTCTGTTGTTGGGAGTTCACAAAAATATTTCAAATCAAGTTTTAATAGTACTTTAGATATTTTAAATTAAATTTTAATACTTTGACTCATTTCTAATTTGTATTAAATAATAAACAGTTACTTATAAACACAGATATTTTGTTTTCTATCCCACAGATATTTTGTTATCATGCTGCCTGACATGAACAGTTCCTATATTTTCTATGTTTTTAAATTTTGTGCACTTAGTACTTTCCTTTTGTTTTGGTGTTTAGCTTCTGTGATGATGCTGCTCCTTTAACAAGGTTATGGTGTCCTTGTGTTTTCAAAAAGGGTTGTAAAAGGCAGAGGTTCCAATTTGTCTGGGTTAGGTCACTTTGATTCTGGTTAACAGATACTGCCTAAGGCAACAATTAGGGAAAAAAGGCTTTTAGGTTTTTTTGTTAAAAACACTTGAACCTGTACAATGAAAAGGTAGTGGCCAGTTGTCTCAGTTCAGGCACATTTCTGGTTTGATTTATTTTTAGCCATTCAAAGCTACTAGTCAGAGAAGTTGCTTCACTGAAAAGAGGTTCCATGTTCATTCTCTCTGCAATCTCTCTCTCCTGTAAGAACCTGTGTTTGAATTTACCTTTTAGCCAAGTTGTGCGTTTGTGTGATTTTTTTAGGAAATCAGAACGGCTCTTTGTTAAGTTATATTGTGTCGATTAGGTTTTCAAATCATTATTATTTTAAATTCTGTTTTCCTTTCTTTGTGTTTCATTCAGTGGTGTGTAAATAAATTCTGTTTTACTTGAAGCCAAATGGTTTGACCAGCTGCACCACTCCTGGGATATCCACCTTACATCTGCCTAAAACAACTAGAAAAGTTAGGGTCTGGGCTAATTTCTTAAAATGTTTTGAGGGGGTCTGGCTCTTCCAGGTGTGTCCAACTTGAAGTAGTTATGTTCTTTGTCTCTTGCATTTTCTATATTTTCCTGTATGCTTTAAATCGCTAAAACTCACCATCTAAGTGAGATCATTTATTAGCAATTGCCTTTTCATTTCTTTTTATATATCCAGAAGTGCTATCCCACAACCGAATGACTTTCCCACCATCAAATCACTGTGACTTGCTTGTTTTTTTAAACTAATAACCAAGTAATTGCCTTTTATTCATTTGCTCTTCAACAGCAGGTGCTGGAAATGGAGGATGTCTGCACCATAGCCTCTGCCTGTGGAAATTATGTGGACAGGTGTTTGGGCGGGAATTCCCCATTGGTCCATTGCCAACAAGATTATCTGATTTCCTTCCCATATCTCCTTATGCAATCTCCAAATTCATCCTATTGTATGACCGACCATATGATCTCTCAATTCTATATCCACTGAACTGTTAACCAGGCCACAATGCAAGCTGCCATGAATGGCTTTCTCTCCTCATGTAATCTGTTTTGCCATCAACCCTCCTCTATAAACTTCTAGCCTTCTATCCTTGAGAACTACCTTCTTTTAAAAATCATTCACACATACAAATGTTGCTGGCTTGACCAACAATTATTGGTTGCCCTGAGGGTAGTTAAGAGTCAAACACATTGCTGAGAGTCTGGAGTCACATATCGGCCAGGCTAGGTAAGGGTAACAGATTTCCATTCCTAAAGAATGTTAATTAACTAGATGACTTTTCATGGTAAACAAGGTTACCATTTTGACAGTTGTTTATTCCCAATTTCATTAAATTCAAATGTTAACATCTGCCACGGTGGGTTTCAAACCAATATTCCCAGGACTTTGGCTTGGGGTTCTGGATTGCTAGTCCAGCGAGATTACCACTAGGCCATTGTTCCAAATTCACTTGGCCTTTCCTCGCTACAGTATATAAAGAAATGTAACCTCCAAAATCAGTATCCACTTGTCCTGCAATTTAATGTTTGAATCTCTCTGATAAGGTTCTATGCTGCCAAATCACTTAAACAGCAGTATCTTGATGCACTGTTGTCATCTAATATGGTCTGAAAGGATGCCTGAGACTTAATGGAGTAAGGAAACAGGTGATGGATGTACTAAGGAAAGATCAATTGGCTGTGAATTAGTTGCATAAAAATGGGGAGCTAGTAAACATTGGGGTGAATGGCTTAAGGAGTATAGTTAACTGAAATAAAATCTTCACTAGAAGTGTGGACTTCAGACTCTGTTCAAAACATTTATCATATAATACACTATTACTCTTCATCCCTCAGTACATCTCTTCAACCTTTGAAGTAAATGACTAACTTCAAGTTCAGTGTCACTATGCTCACTTGCTCTACTTCATCCATGATTGATTCTCTTCTTATTTTGTAATCTTTTTGATAGCATAACCTGAAGACATGGTTAAAGTTCCACATGGATATTAAGGAAACTAACTTTACCTCTCCAACATTTTTGATATCAGACTTGTACTTCAACAACAGTCCTGTATGGTCTGCAACATCCGGCAATTAGTTACTGGCGCATTCCCATTGCTATGTGCTATCTCCTGCTAAAACCCACTTGTTTGGAACCTCGTTGTCCAATTTGATCCAATGATCTGTTTCTGAGCCTAAATACACTTTATGACAAAGAGCAAAATTCTCTCCATTACTATTGCAAATCTCCAACTCCAGCTTAGGCAAGCTGCTGTAAAAATCCTCGTTTAAGTCTTTGTCACTTATGGACTTGAATATTCCAGTGATATTCCAGCTGTGGTTTGAGAGAAAAGGGGAGTTTAAATCCTCGTTGACAAAACCAGGGCAGAGCCCAACTCATTCTAGGTGCACATTATTGATTGGACTCCCAAATGGAATCTCTAGTACATAATATGGAAAAATAAGATCATATCTAAGAGCAAACAAGCATGATTCTAAATAAAGTAACAAATTAATCAGATAGGAAATGCAAAGTAAAATCTACAACACATGAAGGATAAAAATATTGTGCAGTTCACTGGAGTTAATGAAGCAGGAAGAGAAACTTTCCAAAATGGTAGTCTGATGGAAAAGATTATTGAAATAAAGTATCTCCAGAAATGCAAATTAAGGCATTTTCTGTACTTTATCAGCAGGTTTTAGGTAAGAACCATGAAAAGTTCAAAAATAGCTGAAGCAGAAGATTACTGTAGGAATTAATATTCTGAATGATGACCTCTTCCAGGTCTTCATTAGGAAAGGCATTAACAATATGATCTTCACAGGTAATGACTTAAATGAAAATACGATGGACATTCTCAGTAACCTTAAAAGGACTCAAAACAAACAAATCCACCAGAGAGGGATGGTGGTTATCAGCGAATAATAAGAGACAGGATTGTAAAAGCGAGGCATTGATGACAATTATGTGGAACTTGTTGACTACTAGGAAGACTTTGCTGATTGGAAACAAATCAATCTGATGCTCACTGTCATAGTAATAAAGATGCTAAGGGACGTGAGAGGAATTGTGGGCAGATTGGGATAGGGAAGGGAGGTAATGGGATCAGAAGATTATGAGTGGGGAGAAGGATGCAAAGGTTAGGGCAGAAATGGGGAGGGGGTTGAGGGCAGTTCTGCTTGGTAAACATCCTTTACACCCTTGAGAAGCAACTTTCCATGTGGACCATTCAAACTCTAGTCATTATGTATAAAGACTTCCTAAATACATTTGAAAAGTACCCCTTGTAGATATGGGGATTCAGGGTAGTCTAGGAAATGGATTTTTAAAAAAATGACCCATTGGAAGAAAACAATGGTTTCATGGAAAGAAAATGACAAAGATGCTAAGTGAGCTAACAATGAAGATTAAGATTTATAATCCTTGTAGACTTGATTCTCAATATGTTCAACTACCATACAGCAGCATTCAGTAAATCTAATAGAAATCTTAGCTATGTAGGCAAAGCAGTATCATGCAAACGAGGCAAAGCCATGCTCAATAAGTAAAGTTTTCTCCACAAATGATGGAGTACTGTGCCTGGTTTTCATCAGTGGAACAAAAGAGAAATGTTGAAGCACGAGAAACAGAGAAAAGCTACAACACTTAGGTTGATTGCGAGATGAGATTTCGGCTGCTCAGTTTCATAGGTGGTATAGAATTGTAAATGGTAAAGAAAATGTAATATGGAAAATTATTTCAAATTAAATTGCAGGAGTATTACAAAGGGAACAGAGGTTCAAACCAATCAGAGGTAAATTAAGAATTAATATTAGGAATTTCTTTGTTGAGTGATCAAAACATGATCAACATGTGATGGTGCAACAATCACACTGGAATTATTTATGAAGCAACTTGATGTCACAATGGGTGAGATTGAAGAAAAGCACCTATAACGTAATTGGGAGGAAACAGAAATTATAAAAAATAAAAAATGTGATCTGGACAGAAAGAGAGAAACTGGCAAAAGCAGGAAAATATGAAGATACTATTCTTTTAAAAAGAAAGAAAGTACCATGACAATATTATAGAGTAGTCAAGAAGCAGACAATTTTGGGATGAATGAATTGCAATTTTTGAGCAATCACAAAAAGATCGGTTTGTGTTTTTAGTAACTGTTATGAATACCAGGACCACTCAGATATTGGAAACTGTCCCATCTCTTGCTCCATTAAAACAATGGTGAGGTTTGGTTGGGGCAGCAGATACTGTATGTATCGATGTCCAAAAGATATTTGACGAATTACTGTATAACAGACGTTTTAACTAAAGTAAGTTCCATGGAATTACTGGCAGTGGCATTTTAAATATGAAATGTACTAAGATACAGACTGCAGAGATTTCTAGTGAATGATTGTTATTCAGACTAGAGGGCAGTGCACAGTTTTATTTTCTGAGGTGTTGCTAAGGCCACTGCTGTTCTTGATTGCTGTTAATGACCTGGACTTGGATAAACTGGACATAACTGCAAATTTGTACATGACTCAAAACTCAAATTCACAAACAATGAGAAGAGTAGTTACAGACTACACAACCATAAACAAGGTTTTTTGATATGAGCAGACATATGGCAGATGAAATCTAATACAGAGAAATGCACAGTAATATACATTTGGTATGAAGAATGAGAAAAGGCATTAAAAGATAAACCAAACTTTAAAGAATTGCAGAAACAAAAGAAATCTAGGCATAGATGTACAGAAATCTGTATAAGCAGAAAGACAACTTGAGAAGGCTGGTATTTTTAAAAAATCTAATATGGTATGTTTAATATTAAAGCAAAGTACTGCAGACACTGAAAACCAGAAATAAAACAGAAATTAGAAATACTCAACAAGTTGATGACATTTCGTCAGAACTTCCAATGAAAGTCATAAACATGAAGCATTGGGCAGAACCTTTCCAGCTCCTGAACCAGCGGCAAGTCAGTTGGGACAAGAAGGTGCAATCAGCAGATTCTCAATGTTGACAGGAAGAGTCAGATTCTCCAACCAAGCTTTGAACAGCGAGATGAGAATTGCAATAATGAGCAGTGAGAGAATTGGGCACTGGGAAAGGAATAGCCATTCCTTACATGGAGTTCTATGGTGGAATAAGGCCTTATTTGCAACAACTGTATGTATTAGCCTGTCATTATGATCTAATTTTGCCTCGTTGATATGATAATTCCTATTCTCACACCCACCAGATATAAACAAAATGGCAATAATTGGCGACATGAAAGTCAGAGTGGGTACCTCGAAACTTCAGCTCACTGCTTGCTCCTCGAGGCCTCCATCTTGGACATTGTCACCAACATTTCAGAGCACATTCAGGGAAACAACAAGCCACACCTGCATTCACAGATATTGACATCAGATGCGTATCAGCCTTACCCCACATCTTCAATCAACTTGCACCTTAATGCTGCAATTTGGAGCTCACCAGCACCTATCACTGTCAAGCTGCTGCCACTGCATTTTTCACACTGCGAAAAGACACCCAAGTCATGGATTCAACAGTATACTCTCAGCGTTTCTTCCTTGCTCTCTTAGCTAAACTCACTCTCTTATGACTAGTGGATGCTCACAGTATCTCTGCCTTGCCTGGTCTTTTTAGCACTTTGACCCCTCAGCCAGAGCTTGAAGGTTCACAGTACTTCTGTCTGGTCAGACACAAAACCAAGCCATATGTCATGGTTGTCAGCAGTGATCAGTCAAGGGGATACGCATGTTGCTGTGTCAATGTTACACTTACACCAAGTGCCTGCATCCTACGTCACAAGCACACTACATGCATTAACTGAACGGTCTTGCCTCAAAGTCATTGGGAGTAGTCAGTGCAAGGGAGACAGCCTTCAATCTTTGGATGCCAGCATGATAAGTCATGGGCAGTGCCCCAATCAGCGTAAGGCTTGAATAGAGTCAGTTGGATGCTTGGGGCAGTCTGGGGCAAAGACCCATACCTCTACAAAAAAAGGATCACGTGCAGACCTGCAGGTCCAATGCAATCAGTCTGGGGATTTGCAATAAGTCAGTCAGGGAGATGCACATGAATCAGTGAGAAGTCTGGTGAGTCATCCATCAGGGCTGTTTGTCCAAGTCAGTCAGGAGGGTGCCCATGGTCTTTCCTGGAAACAACTCAATGTAAGTCACAGGGATCATTAGGAGGCCACTAGTGTGGCAACGAGGTTGGGAAAATCAATTCTGGACTGTGGTTACAGCATGCTGGGATGCAGAGGGGACATCAATTGGGAACGGAGGGGGTGAGATAATACTGCACTGGAGAACATGGGTTACTGCACAGGTGAGTGATCAGTGTGTCAGAGTGTGGGGTGAGGGGTGAGCATGATACAGCATGATGGCTAGCATGTCTAAGCTATAGTGTAGTTGAAAAATGTGTTGCTGGAAAAACACAACAGGCCAGGCAGCATCTGAGGAGCAGGAGAATCTACGTTTCTGGCATAAGCCTTTCTTCAGGATTGAGGCTGGTGTGCCACGCGGGCGGAGATACGAAGGTAGGGAGGAGGGGATTTGGGGAAGGGATGCTGGGAATACAATAGGTGGAAGGAGGCGAGGATGAGGATGATAGGCCAGAGAGGGGATGGGGGCAGAGAGGTCAGGAAGAAGATTGTGGGTCAAGAGGATGGTGCTGAATCCGGGGGTTGGGAATAAGATAAGGTGGGGGGAGGGGAAATGAGGAAGCTGGAGAAACCTACATTCATCCCATGTAGCTGGAGGGTTCCTAGGCAGAAGATGAGGCGCTCTTCCTCCAGGCATCGTGCGGTCAGGGTCTGGCGATGGAGGAGGCCAAGGACCTGCATGTCCTTGGCGGAGCGGGAGGGGGAGTTAAAGTGTTCAGCCACGGGTTGGTTGGTGCGGGTGTCCCAGAGGTGTTCCCTGAAACATTCTGCAAGTAGGGGGCCTGTCTCCCCAATGTAAAGGAGAGCACATCGGGTGCAGCAGATACAGTAAATGATGTGTGTGGAGGTGCAGGTAATTTGCGACGAACATGGAAGGATCCCTTGGGGCCTTGGAGGGAAGTGAGGTGGAAGATGTGGGCGCAAGTTTTGCACTTCTTGTGGTTGCAGGGGAAGGTGCCGGGAATGGAGGTTGGGTTGGTGGGGGTTGTGGACCTGACGAGGGAGTCGCAGAGGGAGTGGACTCTCCGGAACGCTGATAGTGGTGGGGAGGGAAATATATCCCTGGTGGTTCAACTCTGGTCTCCAGCATCTGCAGTCCTCACTTTTTCCTAAGCCATAGTGTAGGCTGTACTGGGTGCTGGGAGAGGAATAGCCTCTTGCATTAAGTTCTAAGGTGGATTGAGGCTCAGAACAGGTGAAAAAAGGACAGTTAATCTGTGGAGCTTGGTTCCTAAATAACATTAGACTTACTGTGCACAATGAAGTGTCAGTTGTGCCGCCTATGTGCCCTGAGAAGTGTTTCTTTTTGGTTCCTCTCACACTGGATACATGGTGAAGGGCAACTGCTGACTGACAGCACTTGATCTGGTGCACAGCTGGGCTTTAAAAATTGAAATCCTGAGAGGTCCCAGCAATGGGGACTACCTCCACGTGGCAAAACGGAAGAAAGGATGACTGGGGTGCCATCGAGACATGATGCACAGGTAATTAGGAAAGAGAAACCCTGCACAAAACTCACCAAAATTTACACCCAGTCAACTTCTGGGAAAATCCAGCCCATCATCTCTCCACAGATGTTCCCTGACTTGCTGAGTATTCCTCGCAATTTCTACTTGATATGCATTCTGTACTTCTTCTAATGAAGATATTGAGTACAATGCAAGGAAGTTATACTGAACCTTTATAAAATATACATTACAACTCAATTGGAGTATTACGCTTAATTCTGGTCACAACACTTCAGGAAGGATTAAATAAATATTTATAAGTATGTTACCAGAGTTGAGTGATTTCAATTATGGAAAAAATCTTCAGTTGTTCTCATTTGAGCAGAGAACATTAAGAGGAGATTTAGTAGAGGTGTTCAAATCCTAAAGAGTAGAAACTTTCTTTATATTTTCACAAGGAGTTATGATAATGTGGAATGCAAAGCCTGAAAGTGTGATGGATGCAGGGACAATTTAATTTCTGGATTCAAAATTGAGATGGTAAATATCCCATGTTTTATAATTATTGACTTGTGCAGTTTGTTATCATTCCCGAGTTAACTTAATCCAGTAAAGATTACTCTGAGAATTTCATGCTTGCTAGCAGCCCTCTTCTTGAGATGCATGTATAGATGTTAGATGAAGACAAGTTGGGTTCCGGTGTGAAGGCACTGTTTAAGCTTACATACAAAAATAATGATTCTTGAATGAGATACTGGGGTCAGCCTACTTCAATATAAGCTGTAAAAGTCATCAACTCCAAAGTTAGAGAAAAGAGAACATGATGGGAAGTAGGGGATAATAAAAGTTCATTTGTGGTGAAAATCAGATTTTCAAAATTAGAAATAATGGGACTTCATCAGGTGTACCCTAGAACTCTGTGAGAAGTGAGGGAAGTGATTCCTGGGCCCCTTGCTGAGATATCGGTTTCATCGATAGCCACAGGTGAAGTGTCCAAAGACAGGAAGTTGGCTACCATAGTGCCACTATTTAAGAAAGGTGGTAAAGAAAAGCCAGGGAATTATAGACCAGTGAGCCTGATTTAAGGGGTGGGCAAGTTGTTGGAGGGGCCCCTGAGGGACAGCATTTACATGCATTTGGAAAGGCGAAGACTCACTAGGGGTAGTCAACATGGTTTTGTGCATGGGAAATCATATCTCACTAACTTGATTAAGTTTTTTGAAGAAGTTACAAAGAGGATTGATGAAGGCAGACTGGTGGACATGATCTATATGGACTTCAGTAAGGCATTCAACAAGGTAGACTGGTTAGGTCTTGTGGAACATGGCGAAAACTAACCATTTGGATACAGAACTTCCTCGAAGGTAGGAAATCAAGGGTGGTGGTGGAAGGTCACTTTTCAGACGGGAAGCCCAGGACCAGTGGTTTGCCACAAGGGTCAGTGCTGGGTCCACTGCTTTTTTGTCATTTACAGAAGTGATTTGGATGTGATCATAGTAGGTATGATTAATGAGTTTGCAGATGATACTAAAATTGGAGGTGCAGTGGATGGTGAACGAGGTTACCCCAGAGTTCAATGGGATCTTGATCAGGTGGATCTAGGCCTACAAGTGGCAGATGGAGTTTAATTTAGATAAGTGTGAGGTGGTGCATTTTGGGAAGGCAAATCAGGACAGGACTTAAACACTTCATGGTAAGGTCCTGGGGGAGTCTTGCCGAACAAAGAGGCCTTGAAGTGCAAGTTCATATTACCTTGAAAGTGGAGTTGCAGGCAGACAGGATAGTGAGAAGGTGTTTGGTATGCATGCCGTTATTGGTCAGTACGTTGAGTATAGGAGTTGGGAGGTATGTTGCGGCTGTACAGGACTTTGATTAGGGTTACTTTTGGAATACTGCATGCAATTCTGGTTTCTCTGCTATAAGAAGAATGTTGTGAAACCTGAAAGGGTTCACAAAAGATTTAAATGGATGTTGCCAGGGTTAGAGGGTTTGAGCTACAGAGAAAGTCTGAATAGGCTTGGGCTATTTTCACTGGAGTGTTGAAAACACTCTGGGTGACCTTATAGAAGTTTATAAAATCATGAGGGATATGGAAAGGGTGAATAAGCAAGGTCTTTTCCCCAGGGTGGGGGAGTCTAGAACTAGAGAGCATAGGTTTACGATGAGATGGGAAAGATTTCAAAGGGGCCCAAGGGGCAACGTTTTCACACAGAGGGTGGTGTGTGTATAGAATGAACTGCAAGAGGAAGTGGTGGAGCCTGTACAATTACAATGTTTAAAAGGCATCTGGATGGGTACATGAAAAGGAAGGGTTTAGAGGGATATAGGCCAAATGCTGGCAAATGGGACTAGATTAATTTAGGATATCTCAATCAGCATGGATGTGCTGGACCGAAGGGTCTGTTTCTGTGCTGCACAGATCTATGACTCTAAATTCTAATTCAGTCAATTAATATTAGAAATTCAATCTAAATACTATGTAACGCTTTTGAAAAACAAACAAAGGCTTAGTTAAAGATATGCAAGACACTTGCTCCTCTGTGGTCGGACTATTGTAAATACTTAGGATATTATTAAGTTTCTGTGCCAAACAAATGGAAGTGCACTAAAAAGAATTCTTCTCACTAATTATTTTCTCAGTCTTTGGAGATCAATTTTAAGTTTAGTCAAATTGCCACATACTGCTATGGTAAATTACTTGTCTCAGTTCACTTAAGGGTGTAACTTCCTTGAATGGCAAAGCATTATAGACAAAATAATGTTTTGATGCATGAAAATTGTTTACACTAATTATTTTTTCTTGCTGAATATCCTACCTCTTTTTCAAATTTCGCATTACTACCTATTGGTGAGTTATTTCCTTCAACATGAAGGTAACCTAGGATCGCAGTTTTTTACCGTTCCTTGAGTAACCACCAGAACACTTTCACAATGACGTTGCTCTTGTCATTTTATTTTCTAAGTTGACAATTGCATTGTCATGGAATGCACCATTTTGAGATGTGAAAGATCATCAAGTGGGCAGTGTTGCACCTGACAGTCAGCTGAGTCATTTGAAAGTTAAATACTACCAGCAAGAGTGCTGAGCTAAGCTACAATTAATATTGTGGGTTCATAGTTGCTCAGTGATTTGATACTCAAACAAATTAATTTCAGGGATCCCCAGTAACTTCATCTGAACTGTTTCCATAGAATTAAAGCAGTTTTAGTGCATCCCATTCTGTAGTTATGATAATCTTTATAAACAAACATTTTGGATGTTGTAACAACAGGCATACAATCAGTGTTCATTAATATTATACAGAAGGTAATATGATGAAAAATAGTGCTCCTGAACACTGAAACAGAGACCATAATAGGGTGTTACAGAGAAAGGAAGGGTGGGTATTACTGCAGATGTAGAATAATATGACTCTGATCTATTGTTAGCACTCTCACTTTTTAACTGTAACAATTGTGGGTTCAAGTCCATTCCAAAAAAGTGAACAGAATCTGGGCTGACAGTTCAGCATAGTACTGAAGGAGTGCTGCACTTATTGAAGTGTTTTCTTTTGAACAAAGCAGAAAAAAAGGTTAATCTGCACCTTCAGGTGAATGTAAAAATCATATGGCATTATTTACACAAGCACACTCTGATCTCCTGGCCAAGATTTATTTTTCAATCAACATCGCAAAACAGGTTATCTGGTCATTTATCTCACCTCTGTTAGGGTGACCTTGCTGTACACGCACTGGCTACAGCGTTTCCTTGTAGTACATATAACTACACTTCATCTTGGCCTGTCAGGAAAGGCACTACATTATCTGTCCGTTTGTTTTAAATGTCTGATCCATTCCTCCATATTTACAAAGCCAAAATATTAAAACCTTTTGTAAAGTGTGATATTTCTGATATAGTTGAAAAATCCATTAATTATTCTTATGTTGCAAGTAAAATTATCTAGCTTTGGACTGTATAAGCAATCACATTCAATTCAATAGCAATCAGCAATTTTTTTTTTAAGTTGTCTTGAGATTCTAGTTGCTGAATCTATAGCAAGGTGTCAGTCACTGAACTCAAACTTGAGTCCCATTTCTATCTGACATTTAAGCAACTCTCTATGGCCAAATACTGGCATTGAGCAGGTCACAACAGCAACCAAGATCACTCGAATTCTCCATTGCTTAAGAAACAAACAAACAGAAATACCTCTTGGTCAGTTGTTACTTAACAGAACTGGCATTCATGAAGCCCAGACTTTTGTGCTCAGTCAAAGATGGATGTTGCATAAAAACTGAAGAGGGAGGGGGAAGAGAAAAGGAAAGTCTTTATTCTTAAAGCCCCAGCCACATTGTTCTCTCACTTTCTTCACTGCTGAAAAGGTTCATAGCCCCTTTTTGCATATATTGATTGAGAGCTTAATTCGTAAATGAATGATCAAATTCATTCGTTCCAGGGACTTTGGTTTGATGGCACTAAGATAGACAGCATCATAAGAATTGCAGATGGAAGCAAACTATTTCAGCTTCGTTCAGAAACCAAGTGAATACAGCAGCAAATCAGTTTAAATATAGGCAAGTCAGAGTCAGTTTTGGTCTTAACTTTGGGTGTAAGAACTACAGAATCTCTGGTGAAACAGCAACGTACTGGAGACACTCTAATGTCCACATACATAACTCATGTTAGTACAATGAAGAGGCACAGAAAATAATTGAAAAGGCCATTGGTAGCCTTAATGAATGGAGTACAAGAATACAAGGGGTTGAGAATGCACTGCAAAGCGCTGGTTTGACCTCACCTGGCTTTCTGTGAGCAGCACTGGGCAACAAATCACAGAAAGCAGATATATTGGCCTTAGAGTATGCAAATTAGACTTAACAGAATAATACCTAAATTCCATGGGCTTAAATTACAGAGAGAGAGAACACAAATTAGTGCTTTATTCCCTGAAATTTAGAAGATTAAGGAGTGATTTAATGTAGATTTAACATAGCAAGCAGAATAGAGATGATGGAGAGAGAGAAACTGAACCCTCCAATTAGAGAAATTAGGACAATGAAACACATGGATGGAGGCCCCAGCCTCACCACATCAACTCTACCTTCCCTCCCCTCTTCTAGCCACACTAGCCTTAACACACACCTCACTAGCCTCCCTCCGCCACCACCTCCCCCAAGCCCCAGGATGCCCCTCCCAAATCCCAACTTCTCAATCAGTCTTTCCCTTCTCCACCCTGGCAGTCTCACTGACTGCTGCAGCTCATGCTCTCACTGATCCACCAAATCACAAACTGCTTTTCTCCTACATTATCAAATGTGAGAAAGAACTAGTTTGTGATTAGAGTAGCAGCTTTTCACATCTTCTGGTCAGTTATGGTTATGAGAGTTACTCCGTCTCTGATTTATCAACCCATTGTTGAGTTTTCCGAGGTGTTTGATGGCCTTCAGGACAAATTCCCCCACTGCCCCTGTATATACTGAAGGTTATCTCCCTGCCAAAATTAAACTGATTTCCACAGATACACGTGGTCTACAGTTTGCTGAAGTCTGCAGTGTTTTGCCTCCTTTGCACTGAATTTACAAGTCACTTGCGAGGTCTTCAGTTGTGCTTTGAAGGAATTTGGAGAAAGTGAGGACTGCAGATGCTGGAGATCATAGCTGAAAAATCTGTTGCTGGAAAAGCGCAGCAGGTCAGGCAGCATCCAAGTCCCCCAAGTCCCTCCTCCCTACCTTGTATCTTAGCCTGCTTGGCACACTCTTCTCATTCCTGAAGAAGGGCTTATGCCTGAAATGTCGATTCTCCTACTCCTTGGATGCTGCCTGATCTGCTGCACTTTGAAGGAATTTGGCATGAAGTGAAATATTACCAATCCATATTAATATCCATTTGGTCAACCAAATATTTCAATTCTGAGATTATGTTGAAGAAAGGATTTAATATATTGAAGTCTTCCATACATGGATCTCCTTGCCAATGGTGGCCACCAACAGTGAATCAGCTTTTAACAAGTATGGCACTGAGTGTATGTAAATGAAGACCTTCACAAGTCAACAAAATTCCAAATGTGCAAAGCAGTCTTCATCAACACATGAGACGGGCACTATGTATCTGCAATACATAACAATGCAAAAGAATTTCATCAGCAAAAACACCTAGATACCCCTGGCAGAGAGTGTCAAATAAATGCTACTGTCTTTTTTGAAGCCAGGTTCACAAATATTCAGATAATCTCTCGCAAAATCAACTCAGATGCATTGGGGCACTTTCTAAATCGTGAAAGACAGTCTTCCCATCAGCTACTCTTCTCTCTCTCTCTCTCATATCTCAAATGGCCAAATTCTGCTGGAAGCATGGGAGCTTTGATTGAATGAGGCAGAATTGACCTTAACAACTGTGAGGAGCTTGTACCTATTGTTCAGAATTGCGAAGATTTGTCCATCAAGCTGTGTCACACAATGAGTTCCACCAGAGCAAAAGAAGACGATGAAAGAAAAGGTAGCAAATCCCACACTCCAAATCCTACTAACTGATGGGACAACCTGCCCCATAAGTTGAGAGACAGCATTTTCAGTAACATGAAGATCCATGGCAGAAACTCACAACCCTGAGTACTGGCTATCCTCAGCCAACAGACTACAAAAGACAAACAACACTCAGTTAAACAATTTAGATTGTAAACTGCCTCCATTCAGTTTTTTTGTTGATACAGTTTTGTATGATTTCATTATTTATCCCTTCACAATGCAATAGGAATGATACTATTCAGCCATTCACACCTCATTTGGACATATCCTTTTCTTTCTTTATGATTCCCATCATCATTCCCTTTGGTGTTTTTCTTGTGAAACCTTTTGTCACTTAATCCTCCTGCTCTTCTCTGTAGTTCTTTCTCCCTATTCCGCACTTTGACCTGACATGGCCTGCTGCAAAGTTGCAGTGAAGCTCAAAGCAAACTGGAGGAACAGCATCTCATCTTCTGACATGGCAAGTTCCAGCCTGCTGGTCTCAACACTAAATTCAACAACTTCAGATGATTATCCCATCTCGACCCCTTTGTTTACATTCTGCTCCGTAATTTTATTTTAGTTATCCTTTCTTAAATTTTTTTTCGCTGTTCTGTACTTCTTATTTCTCGATTGTCTCGCTTTCTCTCGCTCCCCACTCTCTCATCACCTTTTTCCTCTCCTCTTCCCCCTTTGCTACCCTTCTCCCCTGTTTTCCATTTTGCCTCTGCTTCACCCATTCCCCCCCCATATTTTGTCACAGAGCACCGGCTTCAGCCTTGGTTATTCACAGCTCCTAATCTCCCTATAATCTCTCTATGTACTATCATTATCAGCTCTTTATTGCTACTTTTGCTTCTGGAGCCATGACTCACCTTCTCTGAACATAGTATAAATACCTCCCTATTTCTCCTTTTTTTTTAGTTTTGACAAAGGGTCAGTTAGACTCTAAACGTCAGCTCTTTTCTCTCCTTACAGATGCTGCCAGACCTGCTGAGATTTTCCAGCATTTTCTCTTTTGAAACCAGTGTAGACTGTTTGTCAGCTATGAGTGGGTGTCCCTTAATGTGCACTGAGCTGTGCATGAAGGAGGCATGGACATGTTTCTGACACCCATGACCCTCCACTCACCTCAACAGCCACATAATTATCTTCTCATTTTGCAAGTTGCTTGTTCAAAATTTAAGCAAGCATTTGTAAAACATATGCATACACAATGAACAGAAGACACTAACCTCAACTTCAAATCTCCACTCTAACAAATTCAGTCTTGGAATTACAAAATTAGAACACACTTCTCTTTTGTTAAGTCAATTTAATTGCAAAGCAATTATAACTGACCCTGTCTCAATCAGTACTTCTTCAATCAAAGGCACAAGTGTGGATATTTCTAATCAACCTATTCAAATCTATTATGGGGGCCCTGTGGTGCAGTAGCAGTACCTCCACCTCTGGGTCAGGAGGCCTGGGTTCAAGTACCACCTGCTCCAGAGGCATGCGATACCTGCTGAACAGATTCATTACAACACAGACCAAATATATTAAGACATACACCTTGAGCAGATGAAACTTGAACGAAGACCTCCAGGTGCATGGATTCCTAAGACACAAGTATTGCCCTAAATTTGGACTTCAATGAGATTACTACAACCATCTACAATGTGGGTATGTCATGCACACAAAAAGCAGGTCAAATTAAATCCAGCCAAATACCACCCTCAGTGTACCCTCAATCATCAGTCAAGTGATGGAAGGAGCCTCCAACAGGGTTGTCAAGCAGTATTTGCTTAGCGCTAACCAACTAACTGACTCTCAAGTTCAGCAGCCCACTCAAGCTCTTGACATCATTACAGCCTTGGTTCAAATAAAAACAACAGAGCTGAATGCCAGAGGGGAGATTAAATTATTGCCTTTGACATCAAGGCTGCATTTGAACGACCATGACATGAAGAAACCCATGCAAAATTGGAGTCAAGGGAAATCAGGTGTAAACCTTTCCACTGTGTGGAGTCATATTTAGTACAAAGGAAGATGGTTATGGCTATTGGAGGCTAGTCATGTCAGCTCTAGGACATTTCTGCAGGGGTTTCTCAGGAAATTCTCCTAGGCCCAACCACCTTCACTTGTTTAATTCAGAGACATTCCCTCCAACATAAAGTGGGAATGTTTGTGAATGATTGCACAATGTTCAGCTCCATTTACAAGACAGAGGGGATCTGATTGAGACATAGAAGATTATGAAAGGATTGGACTCTCTGGAGGCAGGAAATATGTTTCCACTGATGGGTGAGTCCCGAACCAGAGGACACCGCTTAAAAATGTGGGTTAGACCATTTAGGCAGAGATGAGGAGAAACTTCTTCACTCAGAAAGTGGTGGCTGTGTGGAATGCTCTGCTCCAGAGGGCAGTAGAGGCCTAGTCTCTGGATTTGTTTAAGAAAGAGTAGGATAGAGCTCTCAAGGATTGTGGAATCAAGGGTTATGGAGATAAGGCAGGAACAGGATATTGATTAAGGATGATCAGCCATGATCATATTGAATGGTGGTGCAGGCTCGAAGGGCAGAATGGTCTACTCCTGCACCGATTGTCTATTGATATCAGCATTGACGAGTTGGATCGAGGGGTGTGTTTCCAAGTCACATGACTCTATGGCTCTATTTTAGTGGGTGTTAGTAGATTCTATTGGACCATTATCAAAAGCGAGAAAAGGTTATCAGTATATCTTTACAATGACAGATATTAAAGCCCAATTCCCAGAATCTATTCCTTCAAGGACGATTACAGATGGACGAGTAACTCAAAATTCAAAGCAATGTTTTTACTCATCATGGAATAGCAATTGAGATGAAGTTAGAACTCTGATTGCACTGCAAGTCTAAGGATTTTCAGGAAACATGAATAGTTGGAGTATAAAATAATTGAAGTCAACTGCATCTCATTCACAATCATAGGGAGCTTTTGAGATACCATCAGATCCTCAAAACCGTGATTAAGGCATACTGTCATGAAATTCCATAGGTCTGGGGCAAAGAACTAGATTTCTTACTAGTTATTACCAGAAATTCCCCGATTTAGTCAATTGGATTTCATCCATTTCAATTGAATTATGCTCATTGGATTAGAGATCCATTAAAATTAAATAGGGAAAAGTTCTCGAATCAAAAAGATGAATCCTCAATGTGTGTCCAAGTTTCTAGAAAGACTCATAGGAGCACATGAGGCAGCACAAGAACATTTGAAGTTTACAGGTTAAAATTAAAGAATGGGCAGATAAACATTCAGCACTAGAATGTCTTACGTGGGAGATGAAATATTGGTGTGGTTGCCTTTTTGGAAGGTGAATGTTGAAGCAAAATTCCAGTCTTAACTAATAAATACTCAATCATCAGAAGAATAACTGGTTTTGTTTCATAAAGGTATCATTCTACAAATAACAAAAAGGAGGAAGAAGTATGCCAGGTAGTAAGAGGGATAAAAGAGGCAGTAAGAGACTGAGGTGAAAAGAGGTAGACAGTTCTGAAAAGAAAGTGGCTGTGGCAATTCTCAAGCCCTAATGCGAGAAGGTTTTAAAGCTGCAATTTGGAGGATATATTAATTTTTTTGAAGCCTATGGAAATATTAAAATAAATGGAAGTGGATGAATAAGAAAAACAATGAACTGAGAAGGGGAAGACTAGGAGCGTGAAATCATATGCAAAAGTGGAACTTGTGAAGACATTGGAAGAGTGAAAAACAAGGAAACACAGAATTTTGACAAATTATTAGGTGCACATAATTATGTTGCTGGAGAAGCAGAATACAAAGTTAAGTCACAAACACCATGACATTGAATGTCAGTAGATTTTGCATTTTATCTCAGTGTCCTACCACCTTCTATCCAGGGTCTTCCTTTGCTCTGCATCCAAATGTTAACTACAACTACTACCTTGCATTTTGTACTGGTCTGCTTTTATTTTCCACCTATCTCCACACTTTAATCAAAACCTATACAAACAGAGGGAAACCACAGTTCTGATTCACTTTAGGTGGATAGCACCCTTTGATTAATAAAGCACCTCCATAAATGCTAGTTCTGACTGATTAGACTATTATCACATCAGTTCTTTTTCTGCACATTCTCAGATTATTTAGGTGATGCTAAGTCAGTGTTGAAGGACAGTTTAAAAATGTTAAATCTTAAAGACATTTTTTTGTGGAATTCTAGACCTATTAAAAGCAGCTTTATCTAATGCCCTATTTTTCATCTACATTGTGGTTCGTGAGCAAAAAATGGCCACTGGAGAAAGTTATCTGAAAGTTCCCATTGCCACTTGAGCAATACAGCATTAATGGTAGGTGTCTTCAGGGAGGAGAACACAGATGAGGAAAACTACTATACTTATAAATAAACAATTTAAATAGAATTGAACTGAATAAATATAACTACATGAATCATGTGCTAATAAACAACACACACATCCTGCATTAAATTTCTTTCTTGATCAAAAGATAAATTATATATGAGGAGCACAAACAGCACACATCACTTTGGGGTACTATTGTAGACTCAATATACAAATTTAATGTTATTTTAGCATCTTAAAGAAGTCAGATAAGCACTTATTCCACATGTACAATGTTGTAAAGTGTGGTGCTGGAAATATCAGATTCCTGAAGAAGGGCTTATGCCGAAACGTCAATTCTCCTGCTCCACGGATGCTGCCTGGCCTGCTGCACTTTTCCAGCACCACACTTTTCAACTCTGGTCTCCAGCATCTGCAGTCCTCACTTTCTCCAAATGTACAATCCTTATTAAGTGAAACTAGTAATCATGGTGATGAACAATAAGATTTCCATTGAAGTTAAATAAATCCCAATTTTGGTTAAATGCCATATACAGTGCTTTAAACATATTATCTCTCTGCAAAGAAAGACAAAGTGGAAAAACGAAATGCAGTCAAATTTCTTGTTGAAACTGCAAAGTTACATAATATAACCTTCATAGATTAGATTACTTACAGTGTGGAAACAGGCCCTTCGGCCCAACAAGTCCACACCGACCCGCCGAAGCGCAACCCACCCATACCCCTACATTTACCCCTTACCTAATACTACAGGCAATTTAGCATGGCCAATTCACCTGACCCGCACATCTTTGGACTGTGGGAGGAAACCGGAGCACCCGGAGGAAACCCACGCAGACACGGGGAGAACGTGCAAACTCCACACAGTCTGTCCTGAGTCGGGAATTGAACCCGGGTCTCAGGCGCTGTGAGGCAGCAGTGCTAACCACTGTGCCACCATGCCGCCCACTTTTGAAGTGCCAATTCCTTTATCATTCTAATTCCATTCCTAGATTCCTTCAGGGTCTAAAATAATGTCATCATGTCAAAATACCAGACTGTGCCTGAAAGTTATTTTTGGTACTGGGATACCACAACAACCAGTGGGCAACTGATATACAAAAGGCTGTTAACATTTGTAACCAATGTTATACATTCATAATGACTATGAAAAACCAATGATTTATCACTAGTTCTTTACTCATGGCACAGATGTCCATTCTGAAGGACTGGGTGCCTAAAGATCTGAAAGTAAAACAGATATAACGTTCACTTTATATAAATTCATGAGTGTCTGCCTTCCCTAAGTAGTATTTACCTATAACATAACTTTTGTAAAGTAATTTCAATAATGGCTATTGCAATCCTGCTATTTTTATTTGTGATGTGGAGGTACCAGTGTTGGACTGGTGTGGACAAAGTCAGAAGTCACACAACATCAGGTCACAGTAACCAGACTTCACCTGACGAAGCAGTGCTTCGAAAGCCTGCAATATCAAATAATCCTGTGAATTTTGACTTCATATTATTTGTAACATAGACATCACAGAACGATCTAATTGGTCTTTGAAGTGAAAATACTGTGAATTTTAAAGTTTTGCTCATCAATAACGAAATACGATAGTAACTTCACAGACAAATTGAAACTGCAATATTCTTTTACAACAATTTACAGTATGAGTCAACTCATAATTCACACTGATTCAGTCAACAACCAGCCTCTGGACATTGGGGGTCAAATTTAGAAAAAGGTCATTAAAAAGTGATTTCAACAACAGAGATAATGCACAGGGAAAAATGAAATGGGATGGACCAAATTTTAAACAAGGTCACTAACCTAAACTAGCTGTATATAAAACCGCTTCATAAAATATTCAATGAGATTTATCATTTTTATTTTTTTTCAAATCAAAAGGAGACCCTAAATTTGTCAGACTTGGACAAGCAAATAATTCAGAATAGGAATTCATAATATATTAGAAACATATTCTAAGATGACACTTCTGAATTTTGAGAATGTGATTTTTAACAGAGGAAAAAAGTATTTAGTAAGCCTAGTTCAATAAACAGATTTTGTCTATATTACTACAATTATAGCTCTTTAAAAGTTCCCGCCTTTAAATTCCTCACCCTTTACAGATTACCATCCTGAAAATACCCTCAATTTCACAACTCTCTGTCTCTGTTAGAGTGGTGGCTGTGTGGAATGCTCGGCCCCAGAGGGCAGTGGAAGCCCAGTCTCTGGATTCATTTAAGAAAGAGTTGGATAGAGCTCCCAAGGATAGTGGAATCAAGGGTTATGAAGGTAAGGCAGGAACAGGATACTGATTGAGGATGATCAGCCATGATCATATTGAATGGTGGTGTAGGCTCGAAAGGCAGAATGGCCTACTCCTACACCTACTGTCTATTAGTCAATCCTCCATCCATCCTAATATACCTCCAACACCATGGATTTCAATCTTCTTAAGCAGCCTCATGTGTACATAAGCTATGAGCATTCCACCACCCTCTTGCCAAAAAGCCATCCCATATTCCCAATACTCAAACTCCACTATATCTGCTCCTAGAATGAGTCACTCAAATCCAGGACATTCCAGATGTCTTCCTACTTCAAGGACTGTGATTTCTCTTTCCCCATAATCAACGATGCCCTCAACTGCATCTCTTCCATCTCCCACACCTATGCCCCCAAACACCCCCAACCAAACCACAACAAGGACAGAGTCCCCCTGGTTCTCATATTCCATCCCGCTAATCTCCAAATCCCTTGCATCATCTGCCATTTCTGCCACGTGCAGTCAGACTTCACCACCAAAAAGATATTTCCTTCTCCACGCCTAACTGCTTTCCATATGGTCCATTCCCTCCATGAATCCCTCATTAGATCCTCACTGGCCACCAACCTCCCTTCCACAACCTGGCACTATTCCCTGCGACCGCAGGAGGTGCAACACCTGCCACTGCACCTCCCCCCCCCCTCACCTCCATCCAAGGCCCCAAGGAATCATTCCAAGTCCGGCAGAGATTCACCTGCATTTCCTCTAACCTGATTTACTGCATCTATTGCTCCCAATGTGGTCTCCTTTACATCGGAGAGACTGAGCGCAAACTCGGGACCGGTTCAGAGAACATCTATGGTCCTAAGCTCCAAGTAAACCACCTCACATTTGCCAGCCATTTCAACTCCCCCTCCCACTCCCCTGACACATGTCCATCTGGGCCTCCTCTACTGTCAAAATAAGGCCACATGCAAACTGAAGGAAGAACACCTCATCTTCCACCTTGCGAGCTCACAATCTTATGGCCTCAACATAGAATTCACCAGCTTCCAAAACTCCACCCCTCCCTCACCTCATCCCAGGTCCAACCTTCCCTCTCCCCCCTATCCCTTCACCTGAACTAACCTGTCCATCTTCCTCCCCATTTATCTGCTCCACCCTTCCCACTAACCAATCTCAATCACCATCTACTGTATCCACCTAATGCCATCCCACCAATTTTGATCCCAGCCCTACCCCACTTCCTCTACTTATATCTCAGCCCCTTCCCCCTTCTCAGTCCTGATGAAGGGTCCTGCACAAAACATCAACTCTACTGCTCCTCTGATGCTGCTTGACCTGCTATGATTTTCTTAGCATCACATTTTATTAACTCTAATGTGTACAGGACACAGGGGTATCGGTACAGCAGATGAATTATAGCCAAAAGGAATGCGTAGTATTAATACAATACATATTAATGACTCGTATGAGTAAATGTACTACAGCCAGGCTTGTAGATGACAAAAATAAATGGGAAGGCAAGTGTTGAGAATGATAGTAAGAATTTTCCATGAGATATAATCAGATTAAGTGAATGCATAAAAACCTAGCAGATGGAATGCAATGAGGAAAAGTATGGGGTTACACATTTTGGCAGGAAGAATAGAAGAGTTGAAATTAATTTTAATGAGACTGGATAGAGAGTGGAGCTGGAAAAAACATAGGTCAAGCAGCATGGGAGAAGAAAGCTACGAAAAAGAGGGAAATGGAAATCCTCTTCCATGCATTACAAAAAGCAAGCATTAATTTCACATTGGGTAATAAGGAAGGCAAGTGGAATGCTGGCATTTATTTCTTTGGGAACAGATTATAAATGTAGGGAGGTTTGGTAAAACTAGTCAGATTGCAATTGGAATACTGTGAACAACTTTGGACACCTTATCTAACAGAAAATATACTGGCATTGAAAACAAGCCAGAGAAGGTTCACTAGGGTGATACAGAAAACTGTAGGGACTGTCTTATGATTTTAGAAGAATGAGAGAGAATGCCTTTATTGAAAGGTACAAGACTCTTAGGGACTTGACAGGTTAGATGCAGAGAGGTCATTTCCGCTTGTTGGAGAGTTGAGGACCAGACAGCATAATCACTTGTTTAAGACAGAAATAAGAAAGAAGTTAATCTCTAATAGGGTAATGAATCTGTGCAATTCAGTTGAGACTGAGTCATTAAGTATATTCAAGGCTGAGATAGATTTTAATTCAGTAAGGGAATCAAGAGTTTAGGGAAAAGGCAGGAAGGTGCATTTGAGGACTTTCAGATCAGCCATGATCTCATAGAATGTCCTTTAGGGAAGGAAACCACTGTCCTTACTTGGTCTGGCCTACATATGATTCCAGACCCACAGCAATGTAATTGACTTGTTACTGCCCACTGAGCAATTAGGAATGGCAATAACTGCTGGCCCAATCAGCGACGCCCACATCCCATGAATGAATAGTAAAAAGATTTCTCTAATAGATGTCATTCTAATTCCAGTTCAAATAGTTATCAGGGTCCTTATTTGTACTGAGTGCGAAAATTTCATCTCAACATCACTAGGTCTGAAATAATATTGCTTGACTTGAGCAAGTCATTTTAGAGTATCATCTCCCTCTTGCTAACTCAACTAGTCACTGCTGACCTTCCATCATATTGCCAACATTCCCCTTGACTGCCTCTTCAGCTTGTAATTCATTTCTGCAACTTGAAGCTGCTCTTCCTGCCTCCTCCTCACAGCAAGTCTAGATGAGTGGGAGAGTTAGTGAACACAATTAGCAGGGAGTGAAAGAGATGGCGAGCCAGAAGAATGGGGAGTAGGAGAGGCAACAAGTTGGAGGAATAGGTAGCAGGAGAGGTGGTGTGCCAGAGGAAAGAAGAGAAAGAGTCAGCACACTACTTTTTGTATTTTTAAAATTATTTTAAAGCTATTTTATTGATGAACATAGGCATGTAAAGCATTTGTACTTACAGGGTGTGATTTTTGTTGTTATTTTCAATGCGAATGGGCCTACAGAACGTTTCTATGGCTTTTAGATCAGCGAAAATGGGAAAATGTAATTCACTTAACACTGTTTCATATACAATGTTGAACAAGAACTCTAAGTCAATTCTGTGCTGTGTGATAAATCCCAACCCTAGAAGAGATTACAATGAGCTCTATTTTTAAAGCACACTCAAATGCTGTACATGCAGGGAGAAGGACATTAATCAGAGCAAAAGTCTTAGAAAAATGCTGGAGAGCTTTATGTTTCATAAAACTATCCAAGATAACTTTAATCCTAGTTGTCTAGTATACTCTAAAAGAGAGGGTCAGAAAGAATGGAAAGGTCAGAGTAAGGAGAAAAGATGTGATGGGAAGGCAAACATTCTCCAACAGATTAGTCAAACTATTGAGGTTCATTCATCTTGGTTAATTAGAATTAATTGCAAACCTTCAGAATCAGAATAACTAATAAATGATGATGAGGCAACCTTCACCTTACTTTCCATCTTTCTAGCTCCAACAATTGCATGGAACAGAATGAAATAGATACGGGCAGATGGTGATCGACAAAATCATACCAATGTTCAGAACAGAGCAATATACCCAAAGGACCACAGTCTAGGGTCAGCACTAGGGTGGCACACATACCATTAGGGTCCAGTGAATGCAGCAATGTGCAAAGAAAGCTACTGACATGTTCAAACTGTGGCTAAATTTCCAGGATGATGGACATAAGGTAAGATTTATGGACTGACAAAATAATGTTAAACAGTATAAAGCCAGAAAGTTAAGTAGCTCTTTTCTTTGTGGATCAGAGAGGGACTTTTGCACTAGGAAACAATCACATATTGACAACAGAGCATTCAAAAAAGTCACAGGGCCAATAGAGCCTATAGCTGAACAAAAGTTATCCAGTAGAACAAGGAGTGCAGAAAAATCTAGAAATTCTACTGAAGTTGAAGTCCTGGAGATCAGGACATTTTGGTGGCTGCCAACGAAGTAGAACATAAATTATTAAGAAAGGTAAAATAAAATGGGTTGAATAAATGCAAAGATTTTATTTCTACTCTGAAGTGTAGAACAGCCAGCCTTATACACAGAAAAAAATTCCCAAATAAGACATATAATGGTTTGGAGTTACAAAGGCACACATGTAAATTGAAGTATTAAAGTGAACTCCTCCCACAATGAGAAAGTAGTCATGAAAATTTCCTTAGCTCAGTTGGCCTCATACTCATGAGAAAGTAGGCTGATTACAAACGTTGTGCTTTTGTGAAATGAAAAATTTCAGAGACAATTGCTTTTGAAATTGATCAAAGAGATCAGTGATGTACAAGGAAAGCTGTGGAAATTAAGCAAATGCATTTACAGATTGAACAATGTCATCAAATTTATTTCTTATTTACGTTTGTCCTGTTGAAAGTTGGCTGTACTCTCCTGAAAGCAGTTCTAGGAATGATCTTCTGGTACCACAAAGTGAAATTCTTAGGCATCTTTATGATACATGTTATAAATAAGATTACAGTGGATTTAAGTTTTAAGTAAGCCTTTCAGGCCAATAACTATATTGGCTTAGACATTAAACAAAATAGATCAGAAATATCCTCGTCTCCAAATGCTCAGGACACAGAAAACAGAAATCCTCAGTGGCTTACAGGTTAACAACAAAAAACTCCATCAATATTAAGTTTTAAGGAATCAGAGAGGAAGACATCCTGTAAGGCTGTTGAATGCATGTGTTTGAGAAATGCATGTTAAGAGTAAATGAGCTGTGTTAGTGGTTTGTTAGTGAGTTTCAAAAAAGGGGCAGTAACTGAAGAAAATAGCCCTAAGTGAATGCAGACATTTGTCATAAAGAAACTAAATACAGCCATGCCCACTGAATGAGGATCTTTAAAGTAGAATACCTAAGCAGTCCATGTCCATATGCAACAAGACTTGGACAATATCCAAGCTTGGAGCTGACAAGTGACAAGAAACATTCATGCCACGTAAGTATTAAGCAGTCACCATCTACAACAATGGAGAACCTAACCATCCTTCCTGACATTTAACAGCATTACCATTGCTGAATCTCCCCACACCACCCCCACCCCCACCCCCCACATCCCCCCACCTTCTGTCAACATTTTAGAAGTTACCATTGACCATAAACTAAGCTGGGTTAATCATAGAAATATAATAGCTACAAAAGCATGTCAGAGCCCGGAATCCTGACACGCCAAAACCTTTCCACCATCTGCAAGGCTCAAGTCAGGCAGATAACGGAATATTCACCACTTACCTGAATGAATGTAGCACCAATAACACTCAAGAAGCATGCTGTCATCAAGTATGTAGCATCATGTTTGATTGGCACCACAACCACATTCACTCTCTCCACAACTGACATATAGTCGCAGCTGTATATACCATCTACACGATACGCAGAACACATTCATCAAGGTTCCTTAAACAGTATCATCTAATTTCATGCCCACTGACAGGGCAGCAGATACATGGGAATGATGCCACTTACAAGTTACTATGTAAGCCACTCACTATCCTCACTTGAAACTTGAATGTCGCTAGATCAAAATCCTGAAATGTCTTGCCTAACAACACTGTTGGTATACCAACACTGTATGAACTGAAGTGATTCAACAAAACAGCTCACCATTATCTTCTCAAGTGTAACGTGGGGTAGGAAATAAAATATGGGCCAGTAAGTGAATGGAAAAGTAAATTCCCAAATTTTACTCATTTTACCTACAACTCTAAATTTGAATCTCAAGTTTTTTTCTGTCCGCACCATAATGCCAAAATGTCCCTAATTAAAAGTCACAAATATTACTCTATAACTGCGACTTGCTGTAGTACACTTCTGGTCTTTTCCTCACCCTCTGACACAGCGGTTCAGATCAATTTCCTCTAATGAAACACCTCTCCATTGTGCAGATGTGTGTGAATTCTCTAGCTTAGTTCCACTCTTGGCTATATGAATGTAACCAGATCATCTCCTGACATAGTGTCTCTCCCAGCCCCTGTCCACTAACTCAAATTCCATAAGGATCTAACTTGATCCACTCACTTTCCTGATCTACATGCTGTTTCCTGCAGACATCATTCAAAGACATATTAAAAGGTTTCACATACATGCCAATGATACAATGTCACTTCTCTAGACTTTTGTTTGACCTACAGTTTTGGAGGAGTTACAACTGCTTTCAGCTAAAAACAGTATTCAGATCTTAACACAAACAGGATTCCCACTCCTTTTTATATCCCAAAGGTCCTTTTGGAGGATGTGGCTGTTTTGATTTAAGAGGACAGGATTGGATTGAAATACGAGTCCCATTGCAAAACAGCCCATCAGTATGGTGTCCCACACTAAGAAAAACATTTTTCAAGGTATAGGGGGAACAATGTTTCAACAAGAGTTATTACTGTTGATTGAAAAACAATTAAAAAACAAGGTTCTCTTTCTCTCCACCTGACCATCGGTGATCAAAAATATTTATTATGCAAACTGCTGGACCACTAATCATAGCCTTCCAAAGAAACTTTGACTCACATGGAAGCTTTTAGCCAGTTTAACAGAAGTGTATTCTTCACATTACATTGAAGAGTCTCCAATTTCCCCCATAAAGAGACTTTCTTGTGAGAAAGGAATTTGTTTAAAATTGTAAAACACAGAGCTAACAGCATTTGTATCTTCAGCAGCAGGTGATGTGAAAGGCAGTTTAACGATTACAGTATTAAAAACCCATCAGCAGCAAATTTGGCTATGTCTGATTCTCAAACAAGTAAATGGATACAATTATTTTAGTACTATTGTTTAAAATGATTTCATGAGAAAAATGCATTCCCAAAATTGAGGATGATCTTATAGAGATTTATAGAAGTTTATAAAATCGTGAGGGGCATGAATAAGGTAAATAGATAGACAATGTCTTTTCCCTGGGGTGGGCGAGTCCAGAACGAGTGGGCATAGGTTTAGGGTGAGGGGGGAAATTTAAATGGGACATAAGGGGCAACGTTTTCAAGCAGAGGGTGGTGCACGTGTGGAATGAGCTGCCAGAGGAAGTGGAGGAGGCTTGTACAATTACAACATTTAAAAGATTTATGAATAGGAAGGGTTTAGAGGGATATGTGCTAAATGCTGGCAAATGGGATAGTTTAGGTTAGGATATCTGGTCGGCATGGACGAGTTGGACCAAAAGGTGTTTTTCTGTGGTTTACACCTCTCGGACTCTATAATTAGTTTAATTAAATTAAATTAATTTGGGGAGATCCAAGATGGCGGCGACTCAGCAAGTCTGAGTCTACAGAGCCCTTCCCAAAACCTGGGTAAAGTGGGTTTCCTGCCCCCACCACACTTGCCAAACCACCCAAAAAATTTCTTTAATCTTAATTAGCTGCTGAATATTATATTTAAATAGTCTAATACTGAGTGGATAATGAGTAAATCAAAGGGACCACGCAGCTCTCAGAAAACAAAGACCCCTCCCCCACCCTCCTCTCCTCCGGCTGCAGCTGATGTAAAAACAGGCCTTATAGAGATGATTGCCAGATTGGAATCGACACTCGTCAATTTCATCGCAGAATCCCGACAGAGATGGAATGCATTCGAAGAAAAGCTGCAGAAACAGAATCAAACCATGGAGGAGCTGCAGAGCCGAGTGGAGGGGGCGGAACTAAAGGCCACGACCTCCGTGGCTGCAGCTCAAACAGCTGCAGAACAGGTGCGAGCTCTGGAGCAGAGAGTCCGGGCCTTTGAAATTTACATCGATGATATTGACAACAGAAATAGGAGAAAGAATATTCGGTTGCTGGGCCTTCAAGAGCAAGAAGGGAAAGGAAAGTTAGCAGCATTTCTGGAGCGATGGCTGCCCCAGTTTTTAAACCTGGGGGCTGAAACTGACCGGGTAAGGGTGGAGTGGGCCTACCGGGTCGCAGCACGCGGATCTGGCCCAAACCAGCGCCCACGCCCGGTCCTGTTCCGGCTGCAGAGTTATAGGGAGAGGCAGATACTCATGGATGCCTCCAGAAAGCTTGGAAAGGATCCTAAAGCTATGATTCATGAAGGATCCAAGATTATGTTATTTCAGGACTTCTCCCCGGCTTTGGCATGAAGAAGGAAGGCATTTGATGAGGTGAAGAAATGTTTAAGGGACTTAGATATTCAATACACCTTACGCTACCCAGCGACGTTATGCTTTACCCACGAAGGATCCGAGTATAATTTTAGATCATCGGAAGAGGCTAAGAAACTTTTAGACGCGGTTAAATAAATCATAAGAGACAATTTATGTTGGCTTGCCTCTCCCACACTCCGTGGGGAGAAATGGATACTTTATTCTACTTTACTTTTGCCTCTGGGAGCGGGGTTGTCTTCCTTGCTATGTTATTATACTTAACTGTAATCTGTTGGAGTTGTAATTTTATAGTTATGTGTGTTTGTACGTGGCATTGATGCTATTAGATATACTCAGGTATGGGTGGGGAGGGGTGGGGGTGCGGCGCTCGCTGTTAACTCTAGCTCGGTATTATATCTAAATCCTATTAAGGAGCGCCCGGGTCGAGGGTGGGACACTGTTTGGGAGAGGATATGGTGGAATGTTGGAAAGGTAGTAAGGCCCCCTGAGAACAAGGGGGAAGATCTCCATTCAAACATGTTTAATTTTTTTTTGTTTGTTCTTATTGTTTGGAAATAGCTTCCTTTTTATCATACTGTTATGAGTGTATTAGAGAACATTTTCTCTTATTTGAAGGATGTAAGCGACTCAACTATACACTCTGGATGATTGTGGATTAGTTGAATTTTGATGATTATATATTTAAGATCTATTTTTATATTAATGTTTGTGCTTGAAAATTCTGCTTATTTTTGTAAATTTGTCAAAATGTTAAATTCCCAATAAAAATATCTATTAAAAAAAAATTAAATTAATTTATGAAATAGTCTAAACTTCTTGTATCAACCTTGTTTTCCATATGGTTATTTTAGTATTAGCTTTTGTTCTGTAGAAGAGCCGAGTTATAAATCCCATCTCTCATTCATCAATAAATCTTAATGCTTAGTGCAATGTTGCACGCATGCTTGTAATTCAACATTATTCTATTCAGTATTACTAATACATGTTCTCAAAATATTAGAAGGTGTGCACTGTAGAAAAATTTCAAACTTTGGAAGCAACATAAATGGTATTCAAACGATGAGGTATCCAACTCCTGTGTTTCTTAAGCTAAATTGTTTCAGTGAAATGTTCCAGCCTGTTATTGAATTTTCATTTTATTATTCTTTAAAAAAAAAGAAAAACTACAATAAACAAGCAATCTTATATATTTTGAAAGACGGATTTCAAATTGTTTGGCAACTAGTTGCAGCCGGGGCTGGCTGGTGGCTGGAGGACAGCCTGGGCACTTGATAGTTAAGGCTGAATGGAAACATTCTCAGAAAAGTAAGGTCAATCATTATAAAGGTAATTGATCATGAAAACTATGGTTTCTTATTCAAAAGATTATGATTTTATGTATTATATAAGTTCAATAATCTTACAATACCTCGTCACTTACAAGCAATAGTAAACAATGGGTTGGACTTATTTCCAGCAGAACTTTTAAAACATTGAGCCAAATCTTCCAGTCTGTAGATCATTAGAGATTGAATGTGTGAGTTGAGATGCACATGGGAAACCTGAGGAAATCCTGGTGCATGGATATGTGTACAAACTACCTGGGAAGTCTAAATTTCTCATGGACATTTTTCTTCACCTGTGCCAGCATTGTGTGAATGTCTCAGACTCTGAGATATAGTCAAAGACTTTCAGAAATTCCTAGGTACTTACCTTGACATTTCCCAGGAACAATTTGATATTAAAATCGCGTGCTACATCTGGGTAGCTACATAATTGATTCATACAAGCACCTGCCTAAAGCTACACATCACACCTAACCTGAACTTCCAACTCTGTCTACCTGACCCCACTATTTACCACTTTACCTTTTCAACTAGCACCCCAACTATCTCTAAACTCAGATTACCTTCCACATACTCATGTGCTCCCCCATCCATCCAGTCAGCCCCATGAACAGAATAATGCAAGCTCCCCATCAGTCTGCAAATGGACTCAACTACCTCTCTTGACCCAACTAGATCAGCCCCTCAACCACCCAAGTGTTATGTACCATCTCCTCTCTGACCCAATCAATCCCCAACCTGAGTGTATCCTCTGGCTTAAACTAGCGACCCACCCCTCAGCATGGCAACTACATTCTGACCGCTTGATGCACTAAATTCTCTGTTTTGTCTTTTAACATCTTCCTTAAAGATCCTAGTTCAGACTTTGGAAATTTTCTATTTCTTTGATTGGAAGCCCTTCTCCTTGCTTTTTAGTAAACTGTTTAGCCATTGCTAGTTTACATTTGTATTATTTGTGCCAACTTCATTCCTTCCAATTTGGTCATGACTTCTAGCTCCTTTCAGCTAAATAGGTACAAGCCTACACACTGCAATACAATGCTTGAAGTGAGACAGGCATGTACTTATATATATATATATATATATATATCTTGACAAGATTTCCTTCTGTGCATTTCCTGCACATAATGACTGTGATGCAAGAGGGAGCATGACAAATGGATAAGATTTCCCAATTAGGTTTAACTTGTGCTCAGACAGTTACAAGCATTGCACCTAGCACAAAGTCCTGTTCTGAATCACATAGATTTTGACAGGCTTCTTTCTGGGACAGAAGAGGTCCTTCCAACCAAAATGTCATTTTCAGCCTGTTCTACCTAGTCAGCTAACTGTTCTTGAGAAAGTGGTGATAACTGCTGTTCATCTAGTGTAGGTACACTTACTGTGCTTTGAGGAAGGGAGCTTCAAGACTTTGAATGTTTTTGATGAAGCAGATTATTATGGTTGGGCTAGGGCACTACTCCAAGGTAACCAATTACATTTATTAATAAATAGCTTTCCTTTTTTATTTTGAATAATTCACAAGCAAACGCCACCTGTGGCATTTACTTTTCATTAATAAAAGAAATCTAAATTTCATTAACTTTTTAAGTCCAAAAAAAATTCATATTGTGTTTCCAAACATATTAACTGGAATCTTGAACTACTGCATATATCCTTATTTATGACTGTCATGTCAATTATTACATGTCATTTCAGTTTGTAGTGTTGTTTGAGAGGCAAATGCTTAAAACTAAAAAACTCCCTTGTTTTATCCCACCTAAGTGCCTTGCAATTTTAAATTCCCCTGACCAAGCACATAATTTTTCTAAATGACAGAAAAGTAGCATTCCCTCAAACCTGCATGAAATTGCCTAGATTAGGAAGTAGATTTTTAGAGCTCAGCTCAATAGTACTCTGCATTTGAGTGTGAGAGAATTTTAAGTGTTGCAAAGGTTGATGTCTCTCTCAAGCAAATAATTGCACTTAGTATTTAACTCAAATGTTAATTCACAATTCATTTAATGTTAGTCAATGGAAACAAGCTGCCTGCTAGCGGCAGCTGTACACTTAATTAGGCGATTAGTTAGAACCAGTTACTGGGTCAGCTGATTCAGGTCTTTGGAATTCTTGCTGCCATATGTCTACATGTAAAGGATCTAATGCCAATGCAAAAGAATAAGTAATATAGGGGCTAACTTGATGGAGTGCAGCTTGGAAAGTGTACTCAAATAAGACATTTAGTGCAGTGAGATAAGAGATGCTGTTCTGCTTTTTTGTTGAAACAAGACATTAAACAGTCTGAAAGTTAGGGTGCGAGACAGCAAAATCTTAAAGTTGAGATATAATACATAAATTAAGTGAGCAGTTTGATTGATGGACCTTGTATTTTTTTTCTCAAAACTAGGTCAGTAGATCAAGCTAACACGGACCAGCTGGCGGGAGTATTTGCAGACATCATTAACCTCTCCTTACTATGATGTGAAGTTCCCACCTGCTTCAAAAAGACCACTATCATCCCAGTGCCAAATAAAAATCAGGCAACATGCCTTAATGACTACTGCCCAGTATCTCTCACATGCATCATTCTGATGTGCTTCAACAGGTTAGTAATGGCACACATTAACATCAGCTCCTGGATTGCCTTGATCCACTACAATTCACCTACGATTGTAACAGATCCATGGCAGATGCCAGACCCATGGCCCTACATTCATCCTTAGAACATCTGGATAACAAGGACACCTACATCAGAATCCTAACTGTTGATTTTATCTCTGCCTTCAACATCACATTTTCAATAAACTCATTTCCAAACTCCTGGACTTAGAACTCTGCTCCTCTCTTCAACTGGCTCCTTTATTTCCTGACCCGTAGACCACAATCAGTAAAGATAAGCAATAATACTTCCTCCACAATAATCCTCAAAACCAGTGTTACAACATGGGGTAAATCCCACCCTCCAACCACCACCCCGTTCCCCTGCTAATTTAAACCAGCAACACAGAAAAAATTTACCCCATGCTGTAATATGTGTAAGCTCAAGAGGCCAAGAACTATCCCAAAGATCACTATTTAAAGTAAAAAAGTTTTTTTTAAAAAAGTCTAGTAGGGAATAACTAATTAACAATTATTTACAACTCCTTTCTCTAACCTATCTTTTACTTTCCCTTCAATAATACTGGTCTGATAAAACCCTTAATTAGGATTTACCAAAAACTTCCATATTTCAAAACCAACCAGCTGTCAAATCTTCTCTTTGTATCTTTTTCCGTCTTCTTGTCCTCTCCTTAGGTTTTCTGTTTCACAGGTCATTGATAAATAAAGGTGCCTTTAAGAGAGCTATTCTGCAGGCAATCTGCATATATTGGTGGCTTGGCAGATCTTCCCCAACTGTTCAATTTGTTTAATATTTACACCCCAAAGCATTGGATCATTTCATTAGCTTTACTATTGTCAAAATACCAAATTCAAACTTAATTGGAGTTTAGTATCATGGGGCAGAATTTAAACTGATTTACCAAATATGAATATGTTTTTGTTCAATAGCAACCCAGGTACTGCTAGCTGCTGGACCAAATGTTACATTGTAAATTTTCCAATACTCTGTGTGGCTCTCTAAGTCCTTGCTAGCTTTTAACACTCTTAAAGGTACAGTACCCCTACATCTTCATAATACTTCCCCTCCCAAGAAAAAAAATTAACCATCATAACGAAAAGATGACTTCATTTCTTTCTATTCTTTAAACACATTACCATAACATACAGATAACTTTAATCTAAGTTCACCTTAACTTCTTTATATATATAATACACACAAAAAAAAATTGGATAGATGTATCTTATCTATACTTTTTCAGTTAAATTCACAATAACGCATCTGCGATTACATTCTTACGATCTGCAACATGTACGATTTTTAAATTAAAAGTCTGCAACATAAGACTCCAGTGAAATCATCTCATATTCCTGTCTTTATAATGTTCCAAGAATGTAAGAGGATTGTGATCCATGTACACAACTGTCTCAAACACATTGTTTGTGACATACACATTAAAATGTTGTAAGGTCAGTACCAAACCCAATAGTTCTTTTTCAATCATGGAGTATTTCCTCTGGTGGATGTTGAGCTTTGAAAAGTAACCAACTGGCAGTTCAATCCCATCCTCATCTTCCTGTAGTAGTACAGCTCCAACTCCGATGTCACTAGCATCGATGGCGACTTGAAAAGGTTTCGAAAAGTTTGGTGTAGCTAAAACTGGTTTGGTGGTTAATATTGCTTTCAAATGGACAAATACCTCCTGGCATTGTTCTGTCCACTAAAACTTTTGTGTTCTTCTTCTGTAAATTGGTTAACGATGTCACTACACTGCTGAAGTTTGGACCAAACTTTCGATAAAATCCGCTGAGTCCTAGGAATCAAAGCAACTCTTTCTTAGAGGTTGGTCATGAAAATTCCTCGATGGCCTTCGTCTTGCCATTCCATGGGGTCAATCTTCCATGTCCAATGTTATGTCCCAAGAACGCCACCTCTGCTTTCGGGAATTCAGTTTTATTTAAGTTAATTACCAGTAGTGCTTCTCATACTCATTGAAAGAGTTCTGCCAACTGTATCATGTGATTTTTCCATGACTTACTAACGATCACTACATCGTCCAAATAGACTGCATAGTTTGTTAACCCAGCCACAACTCTGTTCATGAGTCTTAGGAATTTGGAAGGCTCAATATCTTTCTCATCAAAATGTGACAGAGTTTTGATGCATTGTATATATTTCTTTTAATCTCCATCTTGTTAACATGATTTTGCTAAGTCGCAACTTCTCAAGTTAAATTCTCTCGCTTTTTGCTCAGCTAACAACCTTCTCTCTTTCTCTTTTTCCTCTCTCTTTCTCCTCTCTTTATCTTCTAACTCCATTTTCCTCAATTGTAATTTAAGCTTTTCTACAACTGCACTTGTCTATTTCTCTGACACATATAAGTGTGTAACTCCCTTACAATTTCAGCTTTATTTTTGTCCTTGGTTAAACCCAAATCTAATTTCTTTGCTAATTCTAAAAGTATGGCCTTTTTCTTTCCTTCTAAACTACCTTGGCAAATTTGAGAATCATCTTCAAATCCCAGAACATCTTTAGCAATTTTAAGAGCCATTTCTCTCACTTTTAATTTAATCAACCACAAATCACCGAAATTAAACAAATTGTCTCACCTACATTTTATTTAAAGATCTAGGACACTAACCTGCAAGTGTTTAAATCTGCTGGGATTTTTCGTACCCCCAAATCTGTCCAAAAATCAGTTCAAATAGCGGACGAGTGCCCAAATTGTTATGACACGGGTTAAACTGCCCTCGCTACTAATTTAAACCAGAAACACAGAAAAGTTTACCCCATGTCATAACACACCAGTGCTTCAAGACTACATGGTCAGCTCCTTATTATACTCCCTATCCACTCACAATTGTGTGGCGAATTTCAGCTTCAACTCCATTTACAAATTTGGTGATTATACCACTGTAGTGAGTTGAATCTCAAACAACGACACAACAGAATACAGGAAGGTGATAAACAGCTTAGTGGCATGATGTAAAGAAAATAATCTCTCCCACAATGTCAGTAAAGCAAAGAAGCTCGTCATTGACTTCAGGAAGCAGAGTGGAGGACATGCCCCAGTCTGTATCAATGGTGCTGAGGTGGAGGTGATCGAGAGCTTCAAGTTCCGAGGAGTAAATATCGCTAATGATCTATCCTGGTCTATCCATGTCAAAACTAAAGTCAAAAAAGTACACTACCGCCTCTACTTCCTCAGAAGGCAAAGGCAAAACACAATAACGCTTACCAACTTTCATAGATGCGCCATAGAAAGTATCCTATCTGGATGCATCACAGCTTGGTATGGCAACTGCTCTGCCCAAGACCACAAGAAATTACAGAGTTGTGAATGCAGTCCAATCACAGAAAGCAAACTTCCTTTCATTGACTCCATCTAAACTTCCTGCTGCCTCGGGAAAGCAACCAACATAATCAAAGACCGCTCCCACCCCGGTTACACTTTCTTCCACTCTCTTCCATTGGACAGATGAAACAAACGTTTGAAAATATACACAAACACACTTAAGAACAGCTTCTTACTTGTTGTTATCAGATTTATGAACAGTCCTCTCGCATATTAAAGTTGATCTTTCTCTGCACCTTCTCCGTAGTTACAATACTACATTCTACATTCCGTTCTATTACCCAGACTCATTTTTGCAAGGTATAATTTGCCTGTATAAGCGCATAAAATAATACTTTTCACTGTATCTCTGTGCAATGGTAACATCTCAAAAAAAATGTCAATTTTACAGAGGAGGAAGTGCTGGATGTCTTGAAACGCATAAAAGTGGATAAATCCCCAGGACCTGATCAGGTATACCCTAGAACTCATTGGGAAGCTAGGGAAGTGATTGCTGGGTCTCTTACTGAGATATTTCTATCGTCAATGGTCACAGTTAAGGTACCAGAAGACGGGAGGTTGGCTAATGTGGTGCCATGGCTTAAGATAGATGATAAGGACAAGCCAGGGAATTGTAGACCAGTGAGCCTGATTTCGGTGGTGGGTAAGTTGATGGATGGAATCCCGAGGAACAGGATACATACATTTGGAAAAGCAAGGACTGATTAAGGACAGTCAACATGGCTTTATGTGTGGGAAATCATGTCTCACAAACTTGATTGAGTTTTTTGAAGAAGTAACAAAAAGGATTGATGAGAGCAGAGTGGTAGATGTGATCTATGTGGACTTCAGTAAGGCGTTCGACAAGATTCCCCATGGGAGACTGGTGAGCAAGGTTAGATCTCATGGAATACAGGGAAAACTAACCATGTGGATACAGAACTGACTCAAAGGCAGGAGGTATAGTTAGTAAGTTTGCAGATGACACCTAAATTGGAGGTGTAGTGGACAGCGAAGAAAGTTACCTCAGATTAAAATGGAATCTTGATCAAATGGGCCAATGGGCTGAGAAATGACAGATAGAGTTTAATTTAGATAAATGTAAGGTGCTGCATTTTGGAAAAGCAAATCTTAGCAGGACTTATACACTTAAATGGTAAGGTCCTAGGGAGTGTTGCTGAACAAAGACTTTGGAGTGCAGGTTCCTAATTCCTTGAAAGTGGAGTCTCAAGTAGATAGGATAGTTAAGAAGTTGTTTTGGTATGCTTTCCTTTATTGGTCAGAGTATTGAGTACAGGAGTTGGGAGTTCATGTTGCAGCTGTTCAGGACGTTAGTTAGGCAACTGTTGGAATATTGCGTGCAATTCTGGTCTCCTTCCTATTGGAAAGATGCTGTGAAACCTGAAAGGGTTCAGAAAAGATTTACAATGATGTTGCCAGGATTGGAGGGTTTGAGCTATATGGAGAGGTTGAATAGGTTAGGGCTGTTTTCCCTCGAGTATCAGAGGCCAAGGGGTGACCTTATAGAGGGGCATGGATAGGATAAATAGACAAAATCTCTTCCCTGGGGTGAGTGAGTCCAAAACTAGAGGGCATAGGTTTAGAGTGAGAGGGGAAAGATATAAAAGAGACTGAAGGGGCAGTTTTTTCATGCAGAGGGTGGTATGTATATGGAATGAGCTTCCAGAGGAAGTGGTGAAGGTTAGTACAAATGCAACATTTAAAAGGCATTTGGATGGGTATATGAATAAGAAGAGTTTGGAGGGATATGGGCCGGTGCTGGCAGGTGGGGACTGGATTGGGTTGGGCTAACTGTCAGCATGGAAGAGTTGGATTGAAGGGTCTGTTTCCGTGCTGTACATCTCCATGACTTTAAGTGGCAATAATAATTCAAATCAAATACCAAGAAGCTTAAACTAATGTGTTATATTTATATCCTAACCAGTTAAACACTTATTATAACCATAAATAATTGTCCTGTTCTTTTCAAACCATGGAACACAAATGGTTAAATAATGAACAATACAGATTGTAAGATGAGTTGCAAATTGTAGCTTGTGGGAGTTGGAGGATCAGTGTGATCCACATAAATTACATCTGCACCAAGTGCCTATTGGTCAAGGAATTTCAGCTCAGGTTTGATGAGCTTCAGACTCTGAAATGCATTTGCATGGCAGAAAATCACTCAAACAATTTTTCTCAGAAGCTAGTCACATCCCTTATGTTAAGTAATTAAGATTTAGTCTGTGGTCAGAAACAGGGGGCATGATGATGAATGAGGAAGAAATGGGGATCCAGAACAAAGCATTGGAGGAGCTTCAGTCCTTCTCAGGTTTCTTGCAGCATGTGCGAATGACAACAAATACTTCAGGGAGAGTGAGAAAACTGTAAACAGAAAATTTAGCCAAGAGGGCAATGATATGGGGAAGTAAAGAGGATTGTAGTAACAGAAGCAAGTGCCAGAGGTAAGAACGTCACCTTGGATCTGGACAAGAATTTGTATTGGGAGGAGAAGGATCCCATCATCATCATCCACTTGGTCCTACCTATGTCATTGTTACCCTATAAAGATGTTTTGCTGAGAGAGAATGTACGCAAGGGAATAAAGTTTAAAAAAAACTCACAGGTAATAACCTCTGGACCATGAACAATGAATAAATGATAGGTCAAAAACCTAATGTTGGAGAAATGGGTTTCATTTCATTGGGCACCACTACTAGCATTGGGAAAAGAGAGAGCTCTACCAGTGGAATGGGCTTCACTTGAATCACAATGGAACTAGTGTCCTGGTGTCCTGAATATCTCGGACTGTAGAGACTGCATGAAAACGAATCGTGGAAGGAGCTCAGGTTGGAGAAAATTTAGAAAGTTAAGAGAAAGGATCAGGCAATAGTTTAGGCTAGGAATATAGGAAATGACAGTCAGAGTGTGATAGGAAGTGACAGCACACACAATGTGGGAATACAATCGAAGTAAGTTCAGTGTAGGGAAAAATGTTTAAAAATAATTTAAGTTCTTACGCAAATGTACATGAGCAATTTTAACAATATAGAGGAATTAATGGCACAAATGGAAACAAGTGAGTATGGTGACAGACATGGTTATAAGGTGACCTAAGCTAGGAACTGAATATTCAAGTACAAATGACATTTCAGAAGGACAGCTGGAAAAGAAAAGGAGATGTTATTGATGTTAATGAAGAATGAGATCCATGCAGTGATGAGAAATTATCTTGGTTCAGAGGATATAAATGTAAAATCAGTTTGGCTACAGCTAAGAATTGGCAAATAAAATAAGTCACAGGTGACAGTGGTTCACAAGCCTGCTAATCGTAGCTGTACTGTCAAACTGAACAGAAATCAAAAAACAACTTGATGTTATGTGAAAGTAACCTTAATAGTTGCGGGTGATTTTAATCCACATATAGATTGGACAAATCAAATTACCAAAAACCTTGAGGAAAAGTTCATAGAGAATGTTTGGAACAATTTATTCGAACAATACATTGTAGTACCAACCATGAAACAGACTACTTTTAAGACTTAGTTTGTGATGAGACAGGGTTAATCAATGATCTCATAGTAAAGGATTCTCGAGGTGGCTATTACATAATAAACAGTACTTGGTGCGACAAGGATTTGTCCTGGGGTTTCAACTATTTTCAATCTATATTCATGACCTGGAAGGAAAAACTGGTCATGTTGCAGATGAATTTCCTAACAACAGAAAAACAGATGGGAGAACATAATCTGTAAAGGGATAAAGACAGGTTAAGTGACTGAACAAAGATTGAGCAGAAGGTGGAGGAAAGTGAGAGGCTGTTCACTTTGGCAAGGAAAAAAAAGCAGAATATTATCTAAATGGAGCAAGATTATGGAATATTACAGTACTGAAGGATCCGGGTGTCCTTGAACATGAAGCACAGGTACAACAAATAATTCAACAGGCAAATAGAATGTTGGCTTTTATTGTAATGTGAATACAGTATGAAGGCAGGGAACTTTCGCTAAAACAATAGAGTGTTGGTGAGAAGTACTACATGCAGTATTAGTCTACTTATTTGAGAATTGATATTAGAGGCGGTTTACAGAAGGCTCACTAGGATAAATCCTGGAGTCAAGAGGTTGTCTAACAAGGAAAGGTTAGACTGATTAGGCTGACACTTAATGGAGTTAAGAAGAATGAGAAGTGATCTTATTGAAGAATACAAATATGAAGGATGAATTGACACCACATTCATAAATATGCACTGGTGCCCAGTAGCAGTAGTGTGTTCCATCTACAATACACACTGTTGAAATTCACCAAAGACAGTACTTTCCAAATCTGTGACCACTTCCACCACCTAGAAGGTCAAGGGTAACAGATACATGGGAACAACACCACCTCCAAGTTATCCTCTAAACTACTCACCATCTTGACTTGTAAATATATTGCTGCTCTTTCACCATTGCTGGGTCAAAACCCTGAAATTCCCTTCCTAATAACATTGTGGGTCATCCTATAAGGCATGGACTGCAGCTTGGCGTTGAGAGAATATTTCTTCTTGTGCATGAACTGAGATCTAGGGAGCAATGTATCAGAGTAAGGGACCTCCCAAATAAAATACTTACATGAGAAGGAACTTCTTTTCTCAGAGGTTGTTATAATGTTTGGAATTCATTGCTCAGAGCACTGGAGGCTGGGTCATTGAATATTCAAGGGTGAATATTGAGTTTGGGAGTCAAGGATTATGGAAAATTATGGATTATGGAAGAAAATGGGAGTGAAACCATAATCAGATTAACTACGCTCTTATAGAATGGCAAAGCAAAGTCTGAATGATCTAGTCCTGGTCCTACATACTTATGCATGTATCATGCAGGACATGGACTTCAACAGTTCAAGAAGGCAGCTCACCAGCACCTTCTCAAGGGCAACTAGAGGTGGCCAATAAATGCTTACCTAGCCAAAGATGCCCATATCATGTGAATGAATTTTAAAATATTAACATTTATCCATAACACAGAAGTTACAAACATTTGCATTATCAGCTGCTGTGAGCATATTTGCCAAAGCCAGAGTAAAACAGCTATGCAATTTATTATAAATAAGATAAACTAAAAGATTATTTCAATGCTTTACCCACTGTGATAGGTTAAATAAGTATATAACATTTATGTTTTATTTGAGTTATTTAAATGGCCCCCTGACATTTTAAATTGAATTATTAGCCTGTTAATCCTACAGGAAGGCACTATGTAACCCTCATTTAGAATAAAAAGATGTTTAGAAATGTTTGAATATTTTTAATGGGTTGGTTTGAGGAAAAATAGTTTTGTGTATGTCAAATCAAGCATCCAGGCTTTCACTGATTATAGAATATAAAGAACTGGTTGATACTTGAAACCTACGGCCTGTTTATCCCCAAGAATTTATCATTCTTCAAATTTTGTGGAAACACCAGTGATGTATCAGAAGCTTCTGCCGAAAATTCAAATTTTATTTGGGGTCACCTCGGGTGGTAACTTATGCTGTCACAATGTGATATTTTGGGTTGCATGTGATACTTGCATGAAAGTCACTTCTGAAAGCAAAGATTTGTACTAAGATGATGCTGCAGTTCAATCTGCAATATATATAGAAAATCCAATTATTGAGTTTAATTTTATGATTAAAACTAACAAAGGGTCAGTTAGCTTTTTGGATGGTAAATCTTTATTTTAACAAAGCAAGTTTACAAAATAATTTTTTTTATAATATTGAAGATGAAAATTATTACTTGAAAGGTCTTCATCTGAATCCAATTTGCAAAATGACAAAAAAAAACATTTGAAATTTCCTTATGCTGCCCTCACTACTGTCTATAATGGTTATTTATTTATAAATCCTCCTTCTCCTGTAATTTTCTCTCTTCATCTCCTGAAAGCATTGGTTTTTGTCACAATGCAGGCCTCATTCTCCATTATTCATCATGCTTTTAGTCTAAACAGTGGATACTACCAAGCCCTGGAATTTTGGAGTGCATTTTAATTGAACCAAATATTGGTCTAGCCGGCATTCAAACTGAAGCACATTCTATATAACCAGCTCAGCGAGCAAACCTACCTCCAGAACCTGAGCTACAAATCTTCTCCAAATTCGGTACACAATCAAACTTGAATCCATAAGCTAAATCGGAGGCAAGCAAAGTACCCACTGAGTCATGGTTGTCACCCAAAATATTAAAGTTATAAAATAACGATAGACAGAAGTTAAGCACGGAACATTGAAAAAACACTAAAACAATTCCTCACTTTTGGCCATCGTCTAATTTCACCTTGTAAAAATGTTCACTCTCCTAGGGAATATGTAGCCAGTCTGTCAAAAGGAAATTCATAAGTCCAAAGTTGACTAGATACTGCTACTTTCTGTCCCTCTCTTCAGGAAAAGGTTAAGTTGGTTTTCCACCACACTGTTCCTAATGCTGCACTGGAAATAACCACAAGCAGTGTGGGGAATACAGACAGCTGAATCTGCATCCAATCACTTGAGCTCCCACAAATAGAAAACCACACTTTATTTGTATAATAAATGGAGGAACGTGAAAGACAAAGTGTATTCATTATAATGCAAAGTACAGCTTAATACCCACCGATCGCCAAGTGCTATTTACTAGATACGATATTGAGCTAATCCCCATGATTTGTACAACTATGGTGTTGGTATCTGTTAAATGAAGGATGTATTTCAACAACGATACAAGCCTAAGGCATGCAGCTATAATGTTCACTTAAGGTAGTTTTGTCTGTTAAATTGGGAGGGGGGGGGGGATTGAATTTTACATATATCTGAACTCCATAGACAGAGCACATTTACTTGAAGACTAACACAGTAATAAACTGATCATAGACCTCATACTTCAGTAATAATTTAAAAGGACTACATAGCATTTCACTATATTATCATATAGCTGCATTTTCTCTTTAAAAGGCAATCATAGGAGAGAAGATAAAGCTTTGGTGATCTCCAGGACTTGTGGTTACATCGAGCTGACATTACATAGAATCATTACACAAACTCAGCTAGATTATATTTTGACAATTCCTCAGAGTTTCTACTGGTTATACTGGCTGCTCACATTGTCTGTATCAGCGAAAACAACCTCCATTTGAACAGCAAAACATTAAATGAAACACTCCTCATTGGTCTCCAACTTATATCCTTACTAACTGCTTTCTTCCAATGACTGCAATTCCTACTGGCTTAGGGACACTAGTACATTTTTCATGTACTAGTGTCATGACACTAGTACATTTAGCAGGTTACTTAATTAGAGGCATCATTATAACAAAGTCTAGTCCTGACATTACCAGACATGCATTCTCACACTTCTTTACGAAGTTGGAATTACTACATAGCAATTGTTGCAAGATAACACTGGTTAGTTTTCCTTCTCTGCAGCATAGGGAATATCCAACCACTATCCTACCTTTTTAGCTAACTAGCCAATGGATCAAATTTTGAATCTTTCTGGTTTTCGATCAAGTAACCATGTTAGATCTCTGTAGGATATAAAGTTCTTTCAACTTAACACCAGTACAATAGGTTACACAATTTTAAATTTAAGAAAACTTCATAAAAATGTTATAAATAGATAATGTGAAAGAACCAAAACAATGTCATAAAATCATAGAGTCATAGAGTTGCACATCACAGAACCTAGCCCTTCGGTCCAACTCATCTATGCTGACCAGACATCCCAATCAGATCTAGTCCCATTTGTCGGCGTTTGACCCATATTCGTCTAAAACTTTTCATTCATACACCCATCCAGATGCCTTTTAAATGTTGTAATTTAACCCACACCACTTCCCCCGCAACTTGCTCTGGCAACTCATTCCATACACACACCACCCTTTGCATGAAGTAGTTAACCCTCAGGTCCTTTGAAACCCTCTTAAACATATGCCCTTTAGTTCTGGACTCCCCCCACCCTAGGAAAAATACCTCGGGTATTCACCCTATCCATGCCCCTCATGATTTTATAAACCTCGATAAGGTGACTCATCTGCTTTCAACATTCCAGGGAAACCAGCTCCAGCTTTTTCAGTTTCTCCCTATAACTCAAACCGTCTGGTCCTAGCAACATCATGTAAATCTTTTCTGCATCCTCTCAAGTTTCACAACATCTTTCCTATGGAAGGGGCGACCAGAATTGTACAGTGTTCTTTAAAGTGACCTCACCAACGTCCTGTACAGCCGCAACATAACATCCCAACTTCTTTATTCAGTGTTCTGACCAATTAAGACAAATGGCATACTGTGCCAAATGCCTTCTTCACCACCCTGTCTACCTGCAACTTCACCTTCAAGGAACAATGCATCTGCACCCTAGGTCTCTTTGTTCAGCAACACTCCCCCAGGGTCGTACTATTAACTGTATAACTCCTGCCCTGGTTTCCCTTTCCAAAACACAACACCTCACATTTATCTAAATTTAACTCCATCTGCCACTCATAGGCCTATCTGCCCATCTGATCAAGGTCCTGTTGAACTCCGAGATAGTCTTCTTCAATGTCTGCTACACCACCTACTTTGGGGTCATCTGCAAACTTACTAAACATACTTCCTATATTCAGATCCAAATCATTTATATAAATGATGAGCAGTGGACCCAGCACTAATCCTTGTGGCACACCATCTACAGTCCAAAAAAACAACCCTCTACCACCACCCTCTGTCTCCTACCTTCAAGCCACTTTCATATCCAATTGACTCGCTCTCCTTGGATCACATGTGATCTGACCTTACTAACCAGTCCACTATGTGGAACCTTATTGAATGTTCTTCTTAAGTCCATATAAATAATGTTTACCGCTCTGACTTCAATCTTCTTTGTCACCTCTTCAAAAAACTCAATCAAGTTAGTGAATTATGATTCCTATGCCCAAAACCATGCTGACTCTCCGTAATCATCCCTTGCCTTTCCAAATACATGTAAATCCTGAACATCAGAAAATCCTCTCCAACAACTTACCCCCCACTTATGTAAAGCTCACTGGTCTATAATTCCCTGGCTCATCTTTCTTAAGTAATGGCACCACATTAGCCAACTTCCAGCATCTTACCCGTGGCTATCAATGATACAAATATCTCAGCAACAGGTCCAGCAATCTCTTCTCTAGCTTCCCGCAAAGTTCTGGGAAACACTTTATACATTTTGAGATCTCCAGCATCTCCTCTTCTGTCATATGAACTTTTTGCAAACATCAGTATTTATTTCTCCAAATATCCGAGCTTCCTTGTCCTTCTCCATAGTAAACACTGACATGAAAAATTTGTTTAGTATCTCACCCATCTCCTGTGATTCCACATATAGACGAACACCTTGATCTTTAAAGTGCCCTATTTTCTCCATAGTTACTCTTTTGTTCTTAATATACTTACAGATACTTATACTTAGGATTCTCCTTAACTCTATATGCAAGTGTATCTCATGTCCCCTTTTTGCCTTCCTAATTTCCCTCTTGAATAATCTCCTACAGCCCTGATACTCCTCTAGGGATTCACTATATCCCAGTTGTCTATACCTGATATATGCTTCCTTCTTTTTCCTGACCAATTCTTCAATTTCACTAGTCATCCAGCATTCTTTACACTTACCAGTCTTACCGTTCACAGTAAGAGAAGCATATTATCTCTAAACTCACATTATCTCATTTTTAAAGGCCTCCTACCTTCCAGTTGTCCTTTTACCTGCGAATGACCTTCCCAAAATCAACTTCTGAAAGTTCCTTTCTAAAACTATCAAAATTGGCTTTACCCCAATCTAGAACTTTAACCTTTTGATCAGTTCTATCCTTTTCCAAAATTTTATTAGTTTTTAAAAAAATTATGATCAAGTGCCCCAAAGTGCTCCCCCACTCACATCTTTGTAACTTGCCTGCCTTATTTCTCAACAGAAGGTCACGTATAGCTTCTTCTCTAGTAGGTACATCCATATATTGAATAAAAAAAATTTCTTGCACACATTTAAATTCCTCCCTGTCCAAGCCCTCAACACCATGACAGTCCCAGTTTATGTTTGGTAAGTTAAAATCCCCTACTTTTGCAACTCTATTATTCTTACAGATAACTGCGATCTCCTCACACATTTGCTTCTCAATTTCCCGCTAACTACTGGCAACCTATAAATATAACCCTGACGAGGTAATCATCACTTTCTTATTTCTCAGTTCCATCCATATAACTTTACTGGATGATCTCCCCAGATTATCTTCCCTAAGTACAGCTGTTGTGTTCTCCCTAACCAAAAAACGCTCCTCTCCCGCCTCCCTTTCTATCCTTCTTTGTAGCGTATATACTCTGAAACATTAAACTACCATTCCTGAGCTACATTTCTACAATAGCTAATGATATCTCAGTCTCATGTTCCCAACCATGCCCTAAGTTCATCTGCATTACCTGTCAGTCCTCTTGAAGTAAATGCATATTAAGTTATCAATCTTACTTCATTCTCTGTCAAGCACTTGTCTGCTTTGATTGCTGGACTTGCTCCCTTACCAACTGTACCAGCCTCACCCTTTTCTCTTTTTTCACTAACACTTTGATTCACCCATCCCCCCAAATAGTTTAAAGCCTCCAGAGTAGCACTAGCAAATCTCCCTGCAAGAACATTGGTCCCCCTCCACTGCACGTGAAACCTGTTCCTTTTATACAGGTCATTCTATCTCTGAAAAGACCCCAATGGCCCAAAAATGTGAATCCTTGTCCCTTGTACCAGCTCCTCAGCCAAGCATTCACCTGCTCTATCCTTCTATTCGTACTCTCACGTGACACTGATAGTAGTCCAGATATTACTAATCTTGAGAATCTACTTTTTAAACTTCTGTCTAGTTTCCTATATTTTCTCTGGAGAAACTCATGCCATTCCCTACCCATGCTTTTTGTAACCAACATGCACCACGACCTTCTGCTGGTCATTGTCCCCTTTCAGAATATTCTGCACCCTCTCTAAGACATTCTTGACCCTGGCATTAGGGAGGCAACACATCATTCTGATGTCTCATTGACAGCTGCAGAAATGTCTGTCTGTGCCCCTACCTAGACAGTCCCTTATTATTATTATTATAATAGATTCCTTGGTACCTGACATACCACTCATTACAGCAGAGCCAGTCACAGTATCAGAAACCTACCTATCAGTGCTCTACTCATCCGAATGTCCATTCCCCACACACCCCGCCCCACTATAGATCCAAAACAGCTTACCTGTTAAAGATGAAGATAACCACAGGAGACTCCTGCATGATCTAACAACCTTTCCTACCATTCAGTCAACAATCAATCTAACTGGATCTGCATTTTTCTATCTTCCTGAAACTGTCGTCTATCACACCCTTTGCTCTTGTCACCCTAATTGCCTGTTACTGCTGCTCCAGCTGATCCTTGTAGTCTAATAGAATTTGCAACCAAACACACTTCCTGCAGACAGTCTCCAGGAATATGCAAATTCTTCCTGATCTCCCACATCTGACAGGAAGAGCACACCATATCACTAGAAAATACAGTTCAACAAAAATATCTGAAGAATTACAGAAAAACAATAATTGTATTAGTAATGCCACAAAGCATGCAAATATTGATTTTATGATGAAGAGCAGTCCATCATTCACCAAACATGCCCTTTTTTTCAGGTTTGTTACTTCCAGTCACTTTCCACTGATGCCAAATTGTAAATTTGTTTGAAATTGGTAAGTTGATATAGTAACTTGACATTAATACAGAAGACTGACATCAAACATATGGTATACTGAGGCTCATGTTTCACTGCAGACTTTAGTACACAGTATATTTATTCCTACGTGCACACCCAGCTTAAAGCTGTCCATTTTTAACATGCTGCTCACATCCTGTAGTGGTCCATAAATTTAATAGCAGTTACTGATGGTGGAGAAATAACTGCAGGCCACATAACCAAATTCTCAAAATTATTTGTAAAACAAATATCAGAAACTCCCATGAAAATCTGGGATACAGCAGTGGTATTATTCAAGTTTTAAAAAAAAATTGAACAAATTTAAAGCATAAAACTATTCTATTCCTGAAAATGAAATAATTCACAGTTACATTTACAGAACTTGAGCAGATTTATTTCAAGTGAATTAAGCAAATAAGAGTCAAGAATGGACTTTCATTCACAATTTTCTTCTTTCCAGACGGACAATCCATCCAGGCTCTTACTTTGAATAAATGTCATTCTACCTTCAAATAATAATGATTCTAAGAGAACTGTAATGGCCATAAGATTTGCATTCTCAATTGTTTCATAAAGGATACAATCATCTGTTTCTACCATTGTTATAATACACAAACTATGAAATTAAAAATGAACCAAAGGCAATCCATATTAATTCACTATGTTTTATTAGGTACACAGCAGGGTCAGGCAACTTCTTGGATTTCATTGTAATGAGAACAAAATTGACCTTTTTCATGTCTCCAAAAAAAAAGCATACTTACATATTAAGGTTTATGAAATTACAAATCGTACTCCATTTCAGAGTCAACGTCAAGTGGAAACTCAAACATGCAAATGTCAATGCAGTTCAAAACGTCAGTCCACTTGACAGTTGTACTGTTACATCATTGTTGTTTTTATCCTTAACTATTCAATCTTGTTTATATAATGTCATTAATATTATAAAATATACCAAAATGGTTCACAGAACCAGTAATCAGGCAAAGTTTGAAACCAAGATACATCAAGTATTAGAATCTACGGTCAAAAGCATTCGCAAACAGTTACATTTAATATAGGAAGAGATAGAAATGTGGCAAGATTAAAGAAGGAAATTTAAGATTGGGCCGAGGTGATTAAAGGCATAGACACCAGAGTCCAAAACTAGAGGGCAGAGGTTTAGAGTGAGAGGGGGAAAATTAAAAAGGAACCTCAGGGGCATCTTTTCATGCAAAGGATGGTGTGTGTATGGAATGAGCTGCCAGAGGAAGTGGTAGAGACATTACAACATTTAAAAGGCATCTGGATGGATATATAAAGAGGAAGTGTTTAGAGGGAAATGGGCCAAGTGCTGGCAAATGGGACTAGATTAGGTTAGGATATCTGGTTAGTAGGAACAAGTTGGACTAAAGGGTCTGTTTCCGTGCTGTAAATCTCTAGGACTCAAAGTGACCCCGGTGTGGAACAGGATCCACTTTTGATTGACAAACTGTCTTTGGGAAAGGATTTGTCATTATGATGACCTCACATCAGCAGAGTATTTGGTCAAGAACTGAATTTAAAGAGGCAAGGGATGATGTTCTTGACATCTCACTAAATACATGTACAATATGGTGTGATACTGAACTATACAATCTGTAAGGACCACAATGTAATTTGTATGTTGATCTTAGCCAAATTAATTCAGACAATACCCTAGCCTCACAGTTAGGAGAGGAAAAGGGGGGAAAAAGTCAGCCAAACTTTCCGCTAGTTTGCTGAAATTCCTGTTGCAAAATTGGCGAAATGGACATTGTGTGAGGTTAGCAGCACTAGGTGCTTCCAGCAGGCAGTGTTAATAGAGGGCAACTATGATTGTGAATCCACTCCTCGTTGTAAAGTACCACCTTCATGAAAGCAGAAATAAGGAGAAAGTCGGAGTGCAAACTGGAGAAAGATGGACTGATGCTATTGCTTTACTGCTACTTCCAGTGAGAGTGAAACTTGTGACTCATTTAAATGAAAAAGTAGTAAGAGTACAAAATATTGGCTGTTTCATACTTGTGCTGATTATTTTGCCAAAATTGATATGAACAGAAATTTTGCCTCCATTTTCAATGCGGTTTTGAAATACCCCCAATCGTGGGCAACAGATTGGGGCAAAAAGTGAGTTTATTTCAATCACAATGAAAAATAAGGAGAAAGCTTTAAAGCCAATAAAAAGTCCAATTTCCATATTTTCTTGCTCTCAATCTAAATTGTGAAAAATGTTTCAATACGTTTCAATAAAAGAATTCTGAAGGTTATCATTAACCTGAAGCTCTGGTTCTCTAGACAAAAGGTAAAGTCACCTTAGCCAAACCAGACACAGGCTGCTCACTCATGAGAGAGAGAGAGAGAGAGAGACAACTGGTGGTAGTTTAATCTGTGGATCTTCACATCTCAGGTGAGGGAAGAGGTTGAGAAGGAGAGTCCCTCATGGTGACCTCAGTTAGGAAATCAAGCTACGGTTGACATCATTCTGAATTGCAAACCAGCTATCCAACAAACTGAGCTAAATAACCCCTCCCCTGAACACAATGTTTTCTCATTTGCTGAGTATTTCTAGAATTTTCTCTTATTAGTTTTTAACACATAACATCACGGTTTTACTTTCACAAATTTATTATGTGGTTCATTTTTAATTCATAAACACAAAAAAATTTGCACGTACAGAGAGAGAAACGTGGGTTTAATAGTCCAGGTGTAGATTCTTCTTCAAAAGAATTGGTCAGTGTTGACTACTACTACTCTACATGTGAAACTTCAACTCATCTGCTCTCTCCGCAGATACTCCACATTCCAGATGAAGGGCCTTTGACCGAAAGGTCGACTCTCCGGCTCCTTGGATGCTGCCTGGCCTGCTGTGCTTTTCCAGAGACACACTTATCGACTCTGATTTCCAGCATCTGCAGTCCTCACTTTCTCCACAGATACTGCTGGAAGGTGCCAGCATATTATAAATTGTTCCAAAGATAAGTACTAACAATCCTGACTAAATGATGAGCCACAGTCAGTTCACTGCAATTGTCCAGTCTGCCTTCCACAGCGAAGGATTCTGACTAATTATTGAAAATTGTCCAACAAGATTGTAACGTACTAAAGTTATGGGTTAAAACGTTCTTTTTTTAAAAAACTGTGATCTCATCATCCGATCAGTCAACCTCTAAAACTCATATCCTTATTTGTTCCATAGGGACATAAGACAATCGCTTCTGAACGCGAATTGAAAATGTTGCTGGCAGTTTATGCTGTGTAATCAGCTACAATCACTGGAAATTACTCACATAAACAGAACTCATGTCGGCTGCTTCAAAGTATGAGATTTTTTAAAAACAAGTATCTTGATATAGTTGCGCTTATAGGTGAAAGAAAGACACACGTTGTGCACTTTTAAATAAAGTCATTGCTCTTCACATTCATATGGAGGGACAACCTATGCTCATGGCAGCTCCATTAACTACGGTATACGGCGCAGGAGCGATCAGCCCCTCTACTACACCGAGCAAACTGATCTGCCACACGTGGAAAGGGCTATGAAATCGTGCGTTTAAAATTGTAATACTACTTTGTGGTTGACAAGTCACAGAAAATGGCATCGTGGTCAGAAGCAGCTCTTCCAGTCAAGATATTATTGCCTATTGTTCATAGGATTGGTTCTTGTCGTTGAGCTTTTCGATAACCCACTTCGATAAGTAACGACCTTAAAGGTGTAGGCGACATACACGCCGTAGTTTACAAGCTAACGGCGAACTTTGAAGGCAAAGATTCCTTCCAAATCCTAATTTCCCACTCTCCACGCCTCCAACACTCCTCCCCATGGTAATATTGGTTTGGCATGAATCTGACCCTGCTGTGCTCAAAAAAATCTATAGGGTAGCGACCACCAATCAAAATTGCTACATTTATAGCTTTATTCTTACTTTAAGGAAAAATGGATCTGCGCCCAAGAGTACGTGACTCGCACTCTCTGGGTTAAATAATGTGATCTATAGTACCATGCTCAGAAACCTCAGTCACATATCGTAACGATTGTGAGAGCATATGACTTTGTTAAGGCTAAATGGTTTACACCATTCTGATGAAACGAGCCTTCATGTATAGTTTTCGGTAAACGTGGCGCCGTGTACGTTGAACATACAACAACCTTCTCCTCTGATATCGCTGTAGGTTCGACTCCGACTAGGATGCATAGGGCAGATATTTTTAAGACAGCGCCACTGCTTTACCGTTGATGCACTTTGAATGTGAAATGCATCCGGGGAGCACAAACACTGCGTCCTGACCCATACCCACTCGAGATAGTTAACGATCCCTGTTTGACCCAAGGTAGCAAATATGATTGGCACGTGATGGAGAATGTCTCTAACATGTAAGCACACTGCTCCTGCTGACTGCTTTCCCGCTCCCGAGTCGGAGCCATTAGCCGGAGCCATTGTCTGTGAACAGGCGGCCAAAGCTAAGTAAATATTCACTGCGTCTCAACAACAAAGTGGCCCCTTTTCGCATCCCCATGCCACGCTCAAAGGCTCACTGTGCACGATTTATATCTACGTTCCGCGATCCAGTCATTTCAAAAGGAACACATTGCCTTCGGAGAGGAAGGATGTGATATCAAACTTTTTCGACTCCATTTTCGAGAGCAGTGTGTTGCGATCGACAGGAGGGTTACACTCGACACGGGAAAGCCTCGCAGTTGATAAGAACTGCAATACCTTTCAACCACCATGCTTATTTGGGCCTATGTAATCTCGGTTAAAACGAGAGGAGTACCGTTTTAAATACTTAGCGAGTGTTTTTTTTAAATGATTTGAAAACATGAGATACCGCTTCGAGATGTTTTTACCACAATTAGGTAAACAAATTATTTACAGATCACATGGCCAATGAAAAGCAATATTGCAACAAGACACAGTCATATTTTCTCATCCAGTTAAACTATTAATTTAATACAATAATTCACAACCGCTCGGCACATCCATAGTGTATTGAAAAATCCGTGTATAAAGTCGACCAGAACATTTCTGCTTTTCATCCCGGTGACACCAACAAAACGCCTCTTTTTTTAAAAAAAAAATCGCCCGTGCATTTATTGGATTCTGTTCTGAGTCAAAGTCAAAATGCCGTAAAGTTAAATTCAGAACCCCGTCTGAAGCCATCACCCATACGGAGGTGTAATTATTTATTTTAACTGTAGAAAGTTTTCAATTTACCAAAAGATACATAAAATACCCGAGCAAGTCTGCAGCAGCGCAATGCACACCCTGCAAGGTCCACTCGCACAACACTTTCAAAAAAACTCCACCGACATAAACCATACGACCATCTCTGTCAGAAATCCCAGACAGCTCTAGATCAGTCCCAACCACTCACTGGTGGTCACATTTTCTATTTTTAAAAAGTGTAAACTAATACTCTGTAGTGTAGATAATACTGCTTTGTTCCTAAAGCGTTTTTGTACAGATTTAACGTCTTTAATACAAGCGCACGGCTCAGAAGGGGTCTAATGCTCCCTGGTGCTTCGTGTGTGACCTTCCTGTGTGAGACTCACATGACTGCGAGCAAAGATGGTAAAACATAATGTAAAGCCCAAGCAATATTAACCATTTGTTAGGAGCGGGTTTCACATTCTTCATAAAAACGTGGCTGTTGCTTCAATGTTGAGAATTTATATAGGCAAAAGATGATTTATCAGAATATGACTCATCAGTTCAGGTGTTATCGAACGTACGGTGCACAACAGTATGTATTTGACCTCGTTACATTGATGTTGCAGAAGCCTGGCCGTATTGCTAATTTAACAAAAGTGACAGCGATATTTTTAGACGCATTCCGCGGGAGGATCAATAAATGTGCCGAAAGCAATCCTTTCGCGATTGCCTACCAAACGTTCATAGTCTGAATCTGGGGCAAATGGATGGCTCGAACACATTACTGTGTGGTCAGAAAATAATCATGTAATCAGCAATTTGACCATATGCACAACTCGCTCTGTTCAGCAACGTTTTTTTTTAATTCTCGAAAGAGAAAAGGCTTTATTCAGCAGTAAGTTGCCCACTAACTTCAAAGTGTTATGATACCTATAAAGTGCAAACATTTGTTGGTGGTGACCTGACTAGATGTTTCAGTTTGGCAAGGACATCCATATAAATGATGATGCAAATGGAAAGTGGGAGCTAAAGCAATCACACAAGATTAAAATGCTAATTTCCCTACTCCTGCAGCCACCAGTGTGTCGCCCATTGATACTGCATTATCTGGCAAACATGAAATGCAACTTCCTCGATATCAAACACGTAATATGTATTAAAAAGCTATGCCTTTCTTTCTTGCAAACAGGTTCGTTTTTCACACTCAACGCTTTGCTGTCGCATTCTGCAGTTCCTACATACCTTTTCCGTGTGGAAAATTGTGTGCAAAGTTTACTGCGACTGTTGAATGAACATTTTAAACAACACAAAATGATTGCCATTTCTGATACAGACTGACAACACATATTTCTGTAGTAGGCTGAAGCACTGCGTGTTTCATCTGATATACGGCTTTCCTACCGAAGAAACTGAATGTTAACCCTTTATGAATACTAATTACATTTTATCAAACAAGGCTAAATTTTAAATATTTATTGTTCCGAGGAGATTTTTTTTCCTGCATTTAGATACTTTTCCAGAATCTCGATTACAATCATAGGTAATTATATACAACAACGTTACACATCACTACTGCAGACTACGGAATAAAACACATTAGTGACGTAGAAGTTGCTCTGTTGTAAATAAACCATCCTTCTTCCCATTGTAGTTGAGTGAGTAACTGCATTACGGAACAGTAACTTCTAGACCTAAATCCAGTCGATATTTAAAAAAAAAAGAAAAATACACACTACCACAAAGAAGTCAATTACATCCAGAGTAAAGCAAAAACAACTGAACCACTTTTAGCAACATGCAGCTATAGGCCTGCCACCTGTGACATGAGAGCAATACAAGAATCACCTGAATAAGATTGATCCAAGAAACTTCTTATACATGGAATAAGCTTACCCTTCCCTATACCTGTATATATTTTTCTTGAGTTTATGTTCCTTTCCCTCACCTCCCATCTCAGTGAAAGAGGAATTATTCTTGGAGTACTGTTTGTCATTGATACTAAATCCAATTCACCATTATTTAAGTCTTGACAAAGAATTTTGACAAGCCATCAGTGAGGACATCACAGTCAAGCCAAATCTTCCCCTCAGAAGTGTGAACACATGAACTTCCAACAGGAATAACTGGCTTCTAAGAATATACGTTGTGACTGGACACATGTCCCTTAATCTTTATTAATAATTAAAGTTAGAAATCTAAAAACCCATTTACATTCTCTGCTTAAATCAAAAGGTAGTAAAGGCTATTGCAATACCCTACTTACTGCTACTCTGGCTGAGATAAGCTAATTCAGCAGTTTCACCTGTGACAATGCAGGTCTGTCTGGCTCAGCTACCAGTTGAATAAGCATGCTGATCTATTAGGAAAACTGTCCGTTTTTTCAAAATTCTAATTTTAAACTTAACTAACAAATGACATGATTACATTTCTCTGAACATTTGATAGAAATTATTTGAACATAATAACTACGTTTCAATTTCCTTTCAATGAATTGGATTTTGAAAGTGACACTAAATTCAGCAGCTATTCATAGTTTTCCAAATATTTTATAATTCGAGAGAAACAACACAAATGGATCTTATGCATTACACAAAATGATTTCCACTTCACATTGATACCAATTGTGTTGTATAACCACAGGAAAAGATTAACATCTGCTGTAAGATTTAGGATCATCTCCAGAAAGTAGTCCAATACTTTTCTGCATTAGCTGCACTATAGCTTTAGTCGACATTTCTTATTCCTTAAAGTAAAAACTGAGCTCTCTAATAAATCCACTGACTCTATTATACCGGTGGCTCAGTGGCTAGTACTATTGCCTCACAGCACCATGGATCCAGGTTCAATTCAAACTTTGGGTGACTGTCTATGTGGAGTTTGCATATTCTCCCTGTGTCTGCTTGGGCTGCATTGGGTGCTCTGGTTTCCTCCCACAGTTCAAAGGTATGCAAGTAGATTGGACATGCTAAATTGGGGCGATTAGCCCTGGTAAATGTGGGATTATGGGGACAAAGTGAGGAACTGGATCTGGGTGGGACAGTCTTCAAAATTAATGGGCAGAATAGCATCTTTTCACATTGTAGGGGTTCTATGATATGATTCCAATAACTATACTTCAAAAAGTACTTCATTGCTGTAAAGTGATTTGAAATGTTGGATGACCATGAAAAGCATTATATCCATGAAATTCATTTTGTCCTATTAATAGTGAGGACATATACCTGCTGCTCCACATCACGTTTTGAGAAGTCACTTCATAAGAAGGGGAATTTATGTGTTCTCACATCTCAATTATTACTCAAGTGTTCACAATCATAGTATTTGCTTATATTTGTTGGAATGTAGCAAGATCACATTTGACGTGTTTTTCATCACAATCAACTATCTTGCCAAAACACGTTCTAAAGAATTACACATGGAGGATTATAAGACCATAAGATATAGGAGTGGAAGGAAGGCCATTCGGCCCATCGAATCCACTCCGCTGTTTAATCATGGCTGATGGGCATTTCAACTCCACTTACCCGCACTCTCCCTGTAGCCCCTAATTCCTCATGAAAACAAGAATTTATCAATCTTTGCCTTGAAGACATTTAACATCCCAGCCTCCAATGCGCTCCATGGCAATGAATTCCACAGGCCCACCACTCTCTGGCTGAAGAAATGTCTCCTCATTTCCATCCTAAATTGACCCCCTCTAATTCTAAGGCTATGCCATGGGTCCTCGTCGCCCTGCCTAATGGAAACAACTTCCTAGCATCCACCCTTTCTAAGCCAAGCATTATCTCATAATTATCTATCCTCAATCTTCTAAACTGCAATGAATACAACCCTAGAATCCTCAGCTGTTCATCATATGTTAGGCCTAGCATTCCAGGGATCATCCATGTAAATCTCTGCTGGACATGTTCAGTGCCAATATGTCCTTCCTGAGGTATGGGGCCCAAAATTGGACACAGTATTCTAAATGTGGCCTAAATAGAGCTTTATGAAGTCTCAGAAGCACATCGTTGTTTTTATAGTCCAACCTTCTTGAGATAAATGGCAACATTGCATTCACTTTCTTAATCACGGACTCAATCTGCAAGTTAACCTTGAGAGAATCCTGGACTAACACTCCCAGATCCCTTTGTACTTCGGTTTTATGAATTTTCTCACCATTTAGAAAATAGTCCATGCCTGTGTTCTTTTTTCCAAAGTGCAAGACCTCGCATTTGCTAATGTTGAATTTCATCAGCCATTTCATTGCCCACTCTCCTAAACTGCCTAAATCTTTCTGCAGCCTTCTCTCCTCCTCAGTACTACCTGCCGGTTCACCTAACTTCATATCATTGACAAACCTCACCAGAATGCCCCCAGTCCCTTCATCAAGGTCACTAATATATTAATATAACAGCTGCAGCCCCAACACTGAACCTTGCGGAACACCACTTGTCACCAGCTGCCATTCCGAAAAAGAACCTTTTATCCCAACTCTCTGCCCTCTGTCAGACAGCCAATCCCCAATTCATGCCAGTAACTCATCTTGAACACCATGGGCCCTCACCTTACTCAGTAGCCTCCTGTGAGGCACCTTATCAAGGGCCTTTTGGAAGTCTGGACAGATAACATCCATCGGGTTTCCCTGGTCTAACCTACTTGTTACCTCTTCAAAGAATTTTAATAGGTTTCTCCCCTGACTAAATCCATGCTGACTTGTTCTAATGCAACCCTGCACTTCCAAGAACTTAGAAATCTCATCCTTAACTTTGGATTCTGGAATTTTACCAACAACCGAGGTTAGGGTAATCGGCCTATAATTTTCCATCTTATGTCTTGATCCTTTCTTGAACAAGGAGGTTACAACAATGGTTTTTCAATCATCTGGGACTTTGTGACTCTAGTGACTTTTGAAAGATCACAACCAACACCTCCAACTATTTCCTTAGCCACCTCCCTCAGAACTCTAGGATGAAGCCCATTAGGTCAGGAAATGTATCAATTTTTAGACCTTTTAGCTTTTCTAGCACTTTCTCTTTTGTAATGACTACCATACTCAACTCTGCCCCCTACTCTCTTTCATTGTTGGGATATTACTCATGTACTCTTCCACTGTGAAGATTGACGCAAAGTACTTATTAAGTTCTTCAGCTATTTCCTTATCTCCCATCACTAGCCCTCCAGCATCAATTTATCAAGTTTGGCTCATTACATAGCACTAAGTCCAGAATAGCCTGCTCCCTTGTGGGGTCCACAGTAAAAGCAACGGAGAATGACCAATACCTACAGCCATGGGACCTGGCAAAGAGGCAGTTCTTTTGTATTTCATAGATATGGAAATTCATCTATAATTGCCCTTGAAAATGAGCCTTTTTAAAAATGTGTTGTAGATCTTTAGAAAACAGGTAGCCCAAAGTAAAAATTTTGTTAAAATGGAGAGAAAGATTATACCCATATCATGAAGATGCAACTGAGTTTTAATATATTTGAAAATAATTAAGTGTTTCAAATAATCATTTTAAACATTAAACACTTCACTAGCCAATAAAAACTTCTGCGTATTAATTTAAATTTACAATCACTGTGTGACAAGGGAAGCATTATTCGAATGTTATCCATTTGTCCTGCTGTCAAACTTATACCAACGTAGATTTGATAGGTCTCATAAAAATGTGTCATTTTATGTAGACAAGAAAAGGCAAAGAGTTCAGCTGGTTTCACACACTGAAAAAGACATACCAAGTTTTATAATACAGTAAGGACACATTCTGACACAACAGTATAAGTACAAAGGTACAAGCTCCACTGATAACACTTCCTGTGTGCCCTTATCAAAAGGAAATAAAAAAGCTTCCAATATTTTTCTACCTTAAAGCCCAATAAATCTTTTAAAATCTACAAGTGGTGACATCAAACAGAAAAATCAGTTATATCAATGGGCAGAATTTAAGTTTGAGGGAGATAAAATAGTTAAAATTAAAACTTTCTCCAGTAACTTAAAATAATTGCAATTTCTCCCTTCTTTTCAACAAAAATGAGGTATTGTAATGCAATGGGTAGCGTCTCAGCTCCTGAGAGAGAAATTCCAAACTCAAGTTCCAATCCAGGGATGGGATGCTGACCAAGGAAGATGCATACATAACACAACTAAACAAGCTGATTATCAACATAAACATTCCTCCAGCACAGCAGTAAGAGTGGGAGAGATTCCTGATAGTCATGTGATAGAAAGGAAGTTGCTGAAGTTCCAACCACCTGGCCTTTGGCCTCTACCATTGCAACCCAGAGCTCCACACCACAATATGCAAGCATGAGAAAGCATAACAACCGTAACTCAAACTTCCTGAATGATCTGTAGCACACCAGCACTATCACCAAAATACAAAATGGAATACCTTTCAGTTCACTGGCATGTATGCTGAGTAAACAGATTACTTTAAATACTAGAGTATTGAACTGAATGATCCTAGCATTCAAGGTCGCATTTCTATGGCATATTTAACATAGCACTGACAAATCTGAATTTTTACATTTTTGAGAATTGAATTCTGTCAAATATGGAGCAGATATATCTGTGTTTTAGTTTGTTTAAGAAAGGTTCAATAAGTTAGAAAACAAAAGTAAAATATCCATAGTACTAAGATGTTCTGCACAAGAATGATTGTGAATTTGTTTAAAATTGATTCCTTTGAAAATGTAAATCTATAATTCATCTGGTATCTAACTTTCACATTGACCAATAATAAGTATTAACACAATTATGCGGGTTATAAACTCTTAAATATAAGAATACACAATTCCCTTTGGTAATTGTTATACTCTTCCTTCCACCTAGTCTTAGTCACTTCAACTGTTTTTGTCAATTTTCAAACCATCTGACCTTTGGTGCCGCCATTCAACCTGATAGCAATGCCCACCCTTGATATCCTCATTCCAGGAAACCTTCATGATTTCCCATTCTGATCAGTCACCTGGTGTAGCTCCAACTTCAGTTCATCAAGCCTGAATAGATACAGACAAGTATTTCTGGTTCATGATAGTTTAGTAATCCATTGCTGTGTCTAACTGCACCACAGCAATTTTTGTAGGATCCTAATTTCACCCAACATTCAAGGATTATCCAAGAGAGCTAATTGGCAATCCTTTTTCCATAAAAAATTGTTTCCTTAGAACCTGAATCCCTCTTACCCACCACCCCCAACCCCACTCACTGTTAAACAAAATTGTAAATAACTCCAGCATTTATTTGTCAAAGATAGGAAACAACGTTTGGCAATTCATACTGCTGCTTCTCCTTGCCCCCCAAGCTAAATATCCTTACAGCCCTAAATACTGTGATTTTTGTTTTAAATCAATCAATCTTTTTAGCGATGTCATTAAACATCTGTGAAGCACATGGGACTTCCTCCCAGGTCTCCTGGCTTAGAGCAAGGATACTACTACTGGACAACAAGAGCCCCCAACCCTGTAATGTTTCCCCAGTATCACCGTCATGCACCTGCTGCCTCCTGACCCTAATTCCTATAGTTGAACAGTCACTTCATTTCTTACCCCCAGCAATAATTAACCTTATAAATAGCTCCCAAATATTGTGAGTTTTGTGTCTTTCTCATTCTAAATTATTGCTATCATCAATCTTTAAAAGCTCCACTGTTGAGCTTTCTGTTGAATATTTCCATTCCATCTTCCCTCTCTAAAGATTTTAGCATCTATGATCCAGGCCAGTGTGTCTTTTAACCTACTCTTGAAATCCCTCCATTTACTGTACCACAACAACACAAACTAACCAAGTCAGAAACCATTCAGTTAGACCGACTGCGTTACATAACATATTCCTGTATTTCTTAAATTCTCCACAGTTTTGACAATGTTTACCTCATAACTCTCAACCGCCCATCTCCTTTCTCGATGGCTTACTTTCCCACTCATTTAAGATTCCCTTAAAAATCGATCCTCGGCTTAGAGCTCCTGCTTTAACTCTCCATGATCCCTTCACTGCATGTACAAAGTCAGATGGTTTGTCCAACAATTGGCTTTAGTTATGACAATTTCTTCAACCCAACAACATGATCAATGCCATTATCCTGAATCTCCTCCAGAAACTCCAGCTCTCTTAACAATCATCAACTCAAAAGGTGTCATGTTACTCTCAGCTTTATGCCCACTTTGACCTCCAGCTGAGATACTAATCCCACATTATGTTCTTCATAAAAGATCACCTCCTGTCTTTACCCTTTCCTTGTCCAGTTGCCAATGAAATGTTCATGTGATAATTTCACCAACCACTTTCTGATGACTATCCTCCCATTTGGTAACCTTGATCACCATCTCTCCATCCAAATTGAGAGTGTCCACTCTATTCTTACTGAGCTACATTGGGTCCTGATTTCCATAAGGCCTTACAATGCTTATTCTCTCTGTGTCTGAAGCCTCCATAAACACATAATCTTCTGCAGCTTGAACCCCACCATCCAAAATTCTTGTCTGTTATGCACCCACCTCAACTCATCAGCAGCAGCAGTGCTTTCAACTGCCAAGTCTCCATGTTCTAGAATTTTCTCACTAAAACCCCTCTGCCTTTCCTCTTTTAATGACATTCACTAATATCTTAGGTTAATCTAATATCTCTTATTCAGCTCAGCCTCAATTTCTTCCCCACTCTCTCCCCCCCCAATCTTGGGAAGTTTTTCGACCTGAAATTTGTTTATTAAAGAAAAAATGCTCTAAGTACTCTCATGATCCATCTGGTCATAAAATGATATCTAAAATTATCTTGAAATTTTAAGAATTAATTTGCCTACTCCAGAACTTTTTTCTTAACGCGAAACTTTAAAAAAAAAGCCACTCAAAAATAAGATGAGGGCAAATAAAAAACAAATCTGTATTTAACCTGCCACATTATAGAGGTTCAGCACTGCAGGTTGAAATGGACAAGGAGGTAGACGTTCACAGAAAATATACTCGATTGAGAGCAGGTAAACGGGGTTGTAATTGTGATCGGAATTACTATGCTGGTAGAATTTCCTTTCCAACCCACCTTCAATCCAGTCCACAGTTCACCTTTGGATGTCTTATCAACATCTCCCCATGATGGCCTACTATGTGCTTTCGGAGTGAAATGGTTAAACATTTAGAAGCAGGACCCACCTTCTTCCCACTTCCCAAACACTGCGAATCGATAACTTTCAAACTCTCGAGTCTTCCTCTGTCATTTTCCGGATCCTCTAACCTGGAAAAGATGATATTGAAGATTTTGACTAAATGAAATCAACAAAAGTTCGTGCAAAATATTACACTGTGGTGTTTATTTGAGTTAACAAAACGGTGCTGACTTTAACTTGGTATGCATGTGCAACATTTGCATTTCACAACATTGAATCAACGGATGCAATCACAGAAACCAATCACTGAAAACAGATGATTCGTATATGCGCTGGAAGAGGAAAACCGAAGCTCAAACTCACTTGGCGTTGGGCTTGTCGCGATCGTCCTTGCGGCCGATGTGTTCTGCGGGCACTGAACGAAAATCGCCATACATTTCCTTCCAAACGCGTTTCTCTTTGGTTTTCGCCATGTGTCCTTACAGAACACAGTCTCTAATCCACGTTTAGGAGCTGTCCTTACGCGATCGGAAGGCCTTTTTGTTTCATTCTCTTTAAAAACTCAAAAGAGGGTACAAAATCCCACAGGGGAAAACGTATCGAAAAAGCTGATCGAGCCCTCACGGCAGAGGCGGCAGCAGCATGATGAGGAAGAGGAGGAGAAACAAGAGGAGGAGGCTACCACTCCGGAGAGATAAAATCGAGGTCGGATGAGATGTTTTGTAGTGTTATTTCATGCCAAGCACTAATGAAGAGACGCCGTTCCTCCCAACAAATCTTCCAACAACTTCGACTGCTTCCTTTTGATTTTCTGTCCAAACACACTGGAGGTTCAATGCAAATCTTCCTTTTCTCACTGGCGCTGTAGTGAGGGGGAAGAAAGCAGGTTCCAGCTTCCCCGTTGTCAGTATTTTTTTTAATACAGTAGTTTCTTGAAATTAAAAACAAACCATTAAACAATTTACACGAGTCTTTTGAAATGCGCCGAGGTTTTCGTGCCTTTGCCTCCCTTATGTCACCACTTTCCCTCATGCAGTCCCGGTTGGTGGTTCGGGTCACTGAGGATTCCACCTTTGCCCTAGCTTCGCCACGGGTCCTGCTAAATCCATTTTCCAATCCTCTCTCTCCCTTTTTCTTTTACTTTTTAAAGTTGTGTCTGATATGAAGAAGAAAAAAAAAGAGAACAGGCAGAGGGAGGGAGGGGGGGGGGGGGGGGGGGAAGCCACGCAGTGAAAACGAGCAGGTAAATTCTCGCGAGTCGGGTAGGACGGCGGCTGCTGCTGCTGCTGCCTGCCAGCTTGTCTCGGCTGGGCTGTCCCTGTTGGCTCCTCCGCTCGGGCTCGGGCTCGGGCTCGGCCACCGTTCGGTTCGGGTTCGTCTCGGTCCGGGAAGTTTCGCTGGATTGAACCAGGCGAGCCCGAATGTCACTCAGCACCAAGCTCTTGAATGAGTGAAAATTAGTGAAATGCCCCAGATTGGGCGGCTTGGGGATTCTCCTCTACATTAATTATTTTAATTTATTCCGCGCCGTATCATACACATTTATTTATTCATTCATTCTGTGGTGATTGAATTATTACATCGCCGGCTCGCCACCCTTCACATCAGCACTTTACGGACCAACTTGATTAGGGAAGAGGGTGGGAGGAGAAGCTCGGACGCACTACCGATTGGCTAAACCGGTGGTTCGTTCCTCAGGGCGCCAGCTCTGATTGGTCACTTCGGTGTCAATCGGATGAAGCGGGTGACCGCCCCATTTTTCTTGCGACCTGCGTGGCGTCCTATTGGTCCATTTTCTGTCAATCGAAGTTGGTCACGTGCCCTACATCATGTGTCCGGCCAGGAGCACGCCTGGCTCCTCCCCTCCCCTTGTCTGCTGCGTCCAGAAAGCAGTGCGGCGGCAAAATGGCGCCTGGAGCGGGGGAACTGAGTGGCAGTGCTGGTCTCTCCCAGCTGTTCCTCATCGGCACAGTCCTGACAACTGGTAAGTCTTATGTTGGTCCACCTGTCTAATGAAATCCCTCATTTTATATGGTGATATCTTATGATTGTAAGCAACTAATTTTCAATCGCGGGTTAAGTGCCACTTTTAATTGTGGCAGTCCGATGATCCAAGGGAAGGTTTTTATATTAAAAACTCCAAAACACTATTGAGCCTGTTGAGGGTTAATTTGATTTTGGGGATTCGTAGGAGGTTAATGCGTCTTAGTTTCGATTGAAAATACGCTGACTCAAAAGGAGATGAAGATGTCATGTGATTTTCAGTTCCTCTGACTCAATATATTAAACCAGAGCTTAGAGGCATTCTGACTTAAAATTTTGTTTATTTTCTCAAGTTTTAGCTTGACTTAACTGGTAGGTTCAGTTTAAAACATTTGAGGCAATGTGGTTCCATATTGGGAGAAACGTTAAGTAGGGTTTTATGTCCAAGTTTTAGATCTCATGGTTTTATTTGAAGACCATTCTGTACCCCTACAATAATTCTTCTTTGAAACATCAGATTAGTTTCACATGTCAGTCTACAACAGTACTTCAACAACCTCCACACTTGCATCAATAGACACCACTTGTTAATAATCTTTTTCAATAAAAGGTGGAAACACATTCTCTCTCTCAATGATACCATCACTATCAAATACTCCATAAACCTGACAAAAGTTGCCATTGACCAGTTTTAAATGAGGCAGCCATGATGGTATGGTTATAATAAAGGCTTTGTATCATGTGACTTGCCCCATGATTCTTTGGAGCCATGTTAACATAGATGTACAGCAGCAAATTAGCTTATTTTGACAGCATCTCCCTGTGTTGTGACTTAATGGAAAGTTGAGTTACAAGGTTATAGCTTCAATTCCAAGTTATATACCATCCTTCAAGTGTATTAAAATGAAGTTCATAATTTAATCAAAATTTTTAACTCCTGGCTGGTGCCATTGTAGAAACATCAATACAATGACTGCAAAATTCACAGCAGCTTACTACTAAAATCATAAGGATGGGTGATAAATGTGACTTTACCAGAACTGTCTCATCCAAACTTGGTTGCAGTTTGCTGACAATAACTTGATTGCATTTTAAAGGAATTAATTGTCTTAGGACTTCATGGAAATATGAAGCTTCATATTGCTTCTGTAATTTAAACTTTCTTAACTGTCACTGGTTTAAACCTGTGCTTTCTTGCTGGAGATGTTCGAATATTATGGTTATCATCCATTTTGTTAGCACATACCCTTCAAGGTGACTCCTTTTGCTTTCATAATAGTGAAATGTAGATTCAATAATATTAAATATTGCTGAATACTTTACAAAACTTCTGTAATGAGTAGTAAGGTAATTCAAATCTTTTTAAGAAAACCTCTTGGATAGTTTGGATAAAATAGATAAATAATTGATTTCATTATCTAAATTTATAATACTGGCAATTAGATGAATATTTTATGCATTTAAATTTTGTGTTAGTGACAAAGACAAACTGTAGATTTGAACATTTGTATTGCAATCTACTGTACTTAAATATTTTGAGGGTAGTACAAATATTTTTAAGATTCTGTAGTTTTGCATCCCAGAAAGTAAACCTGGTTTTTAATGGAAGGACACAAAGGCACGACCTATCCGTACTTTGGAATCTAGTTGCAGGCAGCAAATACAAGCAAACTATTTATGGTGCAGTCTAAGCTATTTGGGGCAAACCTAAAAAAGCTTCAATGTAGAAAATTGAAATACAAAAATTGTGGGTCATCAAATAAAACCACAAGTATTCCTGAATTATCATTACAAGCCTTTTATGAAGCATACCAAGCTATTACTTAAGAATAACATGTTTTGTGATATGCACATTTCCAGTTTATTCTATCATGTGGTTTATTGGAATAGATGTAAACCCGTTCATTTAACAGGTTAAATAGTGCCACTACATGATCCCTTGAACAATTAATAAAATTATGCACTATTAAGAGTCATGTTTGAAAGTAGGTGCTTATAAAATATTGTACTTTATAAATTATAGCTGACTTAAAAGTGAAGTTGGTATTGTCAATAGCTAGCTTTATTTGTTACAAAGTAGTTTCTTGTAGATAATTCTTGTAATCAACCTGTTCAGGGAGGATGTTAATGCACACTTCTGGAGTAGATCGGACATGAACCCAGGCCTCCTGGCTTAGAAGTAGGGACAGTACCATTCACCACAAGAGCCCCCAAAGTAATTTTTTTGTAAGGGAGCAGGTGAACCTTTGGTGATTTGGATATTGAATATTAGACAATACTTGGAGAGCTATTGTTTACTTTTGAATGGTGTGATATTTTTGTCCATCTGGGCAGTCACACTGGATGTCAGTTTGTTTGTTAATAGCAGCGTGATTCTTGGACCAAGTAATTGGCTAACCCAGAAACCCCTCAAAGCAACATGGCTTCAATTTTGAGGCCTGTATTGATTTTTGTGCTAATAGTTTATTCTTCAATTTTGTATTTTTCAATGAGGGATTTGGGAGTATTCAAGACTAAATCTACAAGATTCAAAATTGTAAATTCTAGATTTTTAAGCTTCCTTACTTTCTCCTAGAAAGTAAGAAAGCATCTTCCCTTCTGTAGCATCTTTCCTGTCCCATGAAGGGCCTAAAGTCATAACTGTGTTTTGAAGAAGGGTCACTGGACCTTAAACATTAAGTCTGATTTCTCTCCACAGATGCTGCCAGACCTGAGGTTTTCCAGCAGTTTGCTTCTGTTTCAGATTTCCAACAATCACAGTTCATCCTTTCTTTTGTCTATAAAGTGCAAATGATATTTGCTAGATAATCTGTGGTGCTGATCAAGGGATAAACATTGGCCAGGATATTGGAGGGGGGGGGGGGTGGATAACTCCTCTGCTCTTTAAAATGCCCCATGGCATTACTTAAGGCTAGAAACAGCCTTGGTTTAATGTTTCATCTGAACCTGTAAATGCAGCACTCCCTCAGTACTGCGCTGGAGGGTCCTCTTTGGTTTTATTTCAGGCCAAGTGTAGGATTGAAGAACCTTCTAATTCAGAGCTGGGCCATGCTACTAACTGCACCACTTCTAGGATAATGGCTCTCATACTTGTGATGCTTTCACACTTGCAACATCATACCCATGGTGTAGCACGAGACTTTGTTTATCTTTGACTTATGAAGTTTAATTTAAATAACTGTTCGGTGCTACATTTTGGTAGGACAAATCAGGGCAGAACTTGTACACTTAATGAAGTCCTGGGGAGTGTTGCCCAACAGAGGCTTTGGAGTGCAAGTTTGTAATTCATTTAAGTGGAATTGCAGGTAGACAGGTTAGTGAGGAAGGTGTTTGATATGCTTGCCTTTATTGGTCAGAGTATTGAGTATAGGAGTTGGGAGGTCATGTTAGGGGAATACAGGACATTGGTAATTTGAAATATTGTATACAGTTCTGCTCTCCCTCTGATAGGGAGAATGTTGTGGAAAAGTGAAGGAGATAGAAGAGAAATGTGGTAAGGTTATGTATGGTTAGTAAGTTTGCAGATGCCAAAATTGGCGAAGTGGACAGTGAAGTTATGTAAAGTTAGAGATCTTGATCTATTGCATCAATGGGCTAAGTAGTAGAAGGTGGAGTTCAATTTGGATAAATGTATTATATTTTGATCATGCAATAAGAACAGAAATTGTATCCCTAATAGAGCCTTGTGCAGTGCTGTAAAACAGAGACTGAGGGGTTCAGACTCATAACTCTTGGAAACATGTCACAAGGTAGATACTTTGGTTAAGGAGGCATTTAGCATGCAGCCTTCACTGTTCAGATCTTTGGGTGTAAGAGTTGGGGTGTCATGTTGAGGTTGTACAGGACAGTAGTGAGGTCTCTTCGAGAATACTGTATGCAGTTCAGGTCACCCTGTTATAGCAAGTTAGTATTAAATTGGAGAGACTTCAGAAAAGATTTGAGGATATTAGTAATGGAAGGTTTCAGATATAAAAATAGACTGGAAAGGTTGGGACATTTCCCACTGGAATGTAGGAGGTTGAGGGGTGAGCCTTTCACTGAGGAGACATTCACCTTATCTATGCCACCCAGTTGTTTTCTGTAGGATGGGGAGCTCAAAAGTAGGGCATATTTTCAAGTTGAGGACAAAGATTTTTAAAAAGGACTCGAGGGGCAACTTTTGTTACTGGTTCATATGTGGAATGAGCTGCCAGAGTGTGCTGGATGCAAATACAGTTAAGTTTAAAATACATGGATAATACATGAATAGAAACGGTTTGGATGGATGTGGGCCAAATGCAGGCAGGTTGGACTAATTTAGTTTGGAAACATGATCGGCGCAGACTGGTTTGACTGAAGTCTGTTTCCGTACTATATTGGAAACCATTGAGACCATTGAAACTTGTCTCTCATCGGGCTCTTCTAGATGATTTCAGTTTGGGGGCAAATCCAGTTATGCAAATAATATTTTACTATATTTACTGTGTCCATTCCACATGTATCATTCTTTTAGATTTTGATTTAATCAACCTGTTCAGATATGGCACACTTCTGAAGTAGGTAGTGTGTCACTCTGGACGTCTCGGCTCAGAGGTAGGGACACCACTTCACCCGAGCCCTTTTATTTGAAATTTAACCATCTTGTGTGGTAACACTCAAACCCATATGCTCAGAATATTACTGGCAGTTCTGGATTGAGTCCAGTTGCATTACCACTATGCCACCTGCACCTGGAAACCTTTTTTTTTTGTTTCCATCCCCTCTTTTCCTCATAAAGGTGAAACCATTAGATCTGTGAACTCTTACTGTGATGTGAAGTGTAATCCTCCCCAGTGGTGTCATGCAATGTGCTTTTATTTCCGAATAAGAAAATAACCTATGTCCTGAATTGTCCATTTGTGCTGAAAATATTTAGCCAAGTATTTTGTTTGTGAAGTACAATTAATTTATACCTGTTTGATGCCAAACTATTACCAATGGTTGATTAAAAGCCAAAAGAATTGCCGATGCTAAATCTGAAACAAAAACACTTTTTAATGGGAATTGGAACCACATTAGAAAGCATTAGCTAAAAAGGAATGTCTGCTTTAGTATTAACTTAGTCATTCAGCTACTTTTTGTAAAATTATTTGAGGCTGAGACGTGATCTTTATAGAGATTTATAAAATAATGAGGGACATGAATAAGGTAAATAGCAAAGGTCTTTTCCCTTGGATGGGGGAGTCCAGAATTACACAGCATAGGTTAAGGTAAGAGGGGAAAGACTTAAAAGGGATCTAAGGGACAACATTTTCATGCAGAGAGTGGTGTGTGTACGGAATGAGCTGCTGGGGAAGTGGTGGGGATCAGTACAATTACAACATTTTAAAAGGCACCTGGATGAGTACAGGAAGAGGAAGGGTTTAGAGGGATATGGACCAAGTGCTAGCAAATGGGACTAGATTAATTTAGGATGTCTGGTCAGCAGGGACGAGTTGGACTGAAGGGTCTGTTTACATGCTGTACATCTGACTCGTTAAAAGGCTGTTTTGCTTCAGGATCTCAGGTTTGAAATAATTTAAAAATAACTTGCTCTGCAACAAAAAATGAAAGTGATACTTATTTGTGCATAAGTACAATGTCAAATTCTAATAAGACAGGCAGAGGTCATTGACTCTGCTACCTAATTATTTTTCCCCATATCCCCACAAACTCCTCCCTTTTTCAAGAAATTTACATTGAACCTTTTTGGAAATTATTTTGAAATCTGATTCTATCACAATTTGAGGCAATTCATTCCAGATCATAGAACTCTCCATGATTTAAGTATCAATTTAAGTAGATTATATCAATGCCTTTTCAAGGTTGCATGCAGCATCAGCAACACTACCCTCATCCACCCCCTCTGCTTCATGAGCTAACTCCTCCATGTTTGGTTAAAAAGTGATTTGCCAAATACATTTATTAACCTGAAGTTTTTGCAAGTGCCTGTTCATATTCCATGGCTGCTCTCCCATACCCAAGGAGGATTTAAAGATTGCCTTTGCAATCTTCATACTTGCTTGATTCAACGATGTAGGATCTATCCCATCTGGTCAGAGAGCATCCGAAGAGCAGGAAAATCGACGTTTTGGGCATCAGCCCTTTATCAGAATGAAGTTTGTGGGGCAGGTTGTGCTGAGATAAATGGGAAGGTGTTGGGGCTGGGGGGGAAGGTAGCTGGGAATGCGATAGGTCAGGAAAGGAGGGTGCGGGTAGATGGGGAAAGACAATGGACAGGTTGAGGGTGGTGCTGAGTTGGAGGCTTAGGACTGGGATAAGGTGGGGGAGGGAGAAGGAGGAAATTGGTGAAATTCCCATTAATCCCATGTGGTTAAAGGGTCCCAAGGCAGAAGATAAGGCATTCTTCCTCCAAATGTCAGGTGGTGAGGGTTTAGTAATGGAGGAGGCCCAGGACCTGCATGTCCTTGGCGGAGTGGGAGTAGGAGGGGAAGTTGAGGTGTTCCACCACTGAGCGGTGGGGTTGGTTGGTGCAAGTGTTCCAGAGATGTTCTCTGAAAAGATCTGCCAGTTGGTGTCCTGTCTCCCTGATGTGGTGGTTTCTTCATCAGGTGCAACAGATGCAGTAGATGACATTAGTGGAGGTACAGGTAAATCTTTTCGGATGTAGAAGTATCCTTTGGGCTTTGTGTGCGGGGTGTGGGTGCAAGTTTTGTACTTCGTGTGTTGGCAGGGGAAGATGCTGGGAGTGGGGTGAGGGCTGCAGAGGGGTGTGGATCTGACAAGGGAGTCATGGAGGGAATTGTCTCCAGACCCCCAAAACATCGATTCTCCTGCTCCTCAGATGCTGCATGACCGGCTGTGCTTTTCCAGCACCGCAGTCTTTGACTCTGATCTCCAGTATCTGCAGTCCTCACTTTCTCCTAGTTCATTTCTATCCCATCTATACTCAATGACTTTTCTACTTGAAGTATGGCCAGTCTTTCCTATTTTTACCTTACCACATTTCTCTTCTGCCTCCTTCACTTTTTCATTTGACAGTATCCTGTTTCTAGAGAAGACGGGGCTGTCTTTCTATCTGGAACTTGATCAGTTTGTTCCATTTTTCATGTGTGACTGTCTCCTTTTCTGGTTTCCACTTGAACTTGCTTTTGATTTAACTTTTAGAAATACTGAAAAGTGTTTTTTCTTACCTGTCTATTCTCATACAATCTTTGCCTCTGTTACGGTTCTGTCTAATATTTTTTGGATTCAGCCTGGTCATCTACCTCATTATGATAATTATCTATTTAAGTCTTTTGTTTTCTATTTTCCTTGAACTTCTGTATGTTGTTTTTGCAACTTCAGCTTTGGCTGCCGTTCCTTTCCCTTCATGGGGGGTGTCAAGCTTGGAATCAGTATTTCATTGCAGGCTTTCTGTTACTCATTTACTGGCACGTGCTGGTTTTGCCTTGTCCTTTTCCATGACTACCTTATTATTTTACCTAATGCTGTCAGTTGAAACTTGAATCACTTTTCAAATGATAAGGTTTTAGAAAAAACAAATGTCTGAGTTGCTGAAAGTTGGAAGTCCTCCTAAATATTCAACTTTGGTAATACAATCACTGATCTTTACTTTAAAATTCCCAACTTACACTTAAAAGATGTCAATTTGTACCAGTGTTCTGATTTGAAGTGCTTTTTGATGCATTATGAAGTGTTTTTTTTCCACATGTCCAAGGTTAAAAGATAAACTGAAGTTGTGACATCCAAGACTGGTTTGAACCTGACTTGTCGTCCATCCACACATCAGCGCAAAAGCAGCAAACAAGATTTGGCTTGCTCTTTGTCATCTTTAGCTGAAGGGAGTGATATAATGCTTTGGTTTCTATTCAGATCGTGATCAAAACTCCTTTCATAGTAAGAATTAGAACTGGAATCTTCTGATCAATATTGGAGTTTGCTCAGGAGTGGTCTAGGTGGGAGAAGCATAGATATGCTAATTACTTGAATTATAGGAAACTTATGACACGAGTCCATTTGGATCATTTTTCCCATGCCTGATGGAGTTATGTTGTCTAATCCCACCATATTTTGGTACTGTTCACTTTGTAGCCATAAATCTTGACAAAATACTTTTGTACTCTTGTTAGATTATTTCTATACTTTTCAAACACTGATTTGGGAACGTCAGAGGTATTCTAAATTGTTATTTTTGTTTCCATCTCAGAGTCTTCACCGTTTCAAACCAAAAAAAATAGTTTTTTTTAACCAGAAGGTTGCTTATGATTCATGTGCCCATTGATAATCTTTTTGTGGTGTTAAGCTAAGTACTTCATGACCTTTCCAAGTGGTCAAGTGTCTTAAGGTATGGCTTTCCAGTTTTCCTACATGACATCCCTTTTGCTTTGGTCAAGATTTAAGATTTAACATCGTAATATAGAATTATTTGCATTGCAGAATATTAATGCAATTCTACATAAAATTTAAACCACCACTACTTGCATGCCAATGTCACTGACATGACCATCATTTGTTACACATCCCAAATTGTCCTTGGACTGAGTTGCTTGCTAGACCATTCAAAAGGCACTTAGGAGACAGCCACATTGCTGTGGATTAGGAGTCAAATGTAGGCTGCCTGTGGTGAGTGACAGGTTTTCCTCCTTAAAGAATATTGAACCAGATGTGCTTTCCAATAACCGATGATAATTGGCATGGCTGCTATCACTGAAAACTGCTTTTCGAATTGACTGAATTCAAATTCCAAAAGTTGCTATGATGGGACTTCAGCCCATATTCCCAAAATGTTAACCACAATCTGTATTTCAAGTCGAATTACATTACTGTGATGCCACCATCTCTTTTACGTCAAATGTACTTGATGAGCTTATCATGGAACTCTACGGAGAAAGCCATTAATGGAAAAAAATCACAAATCTAACAATCTCTGTTTTCTTTTTAAAGGCATCCTTGGTGACCGGTTCAGTGTATTGAGGGCTTCGCAGTCTGTTCGTTTCCAAGATGCAGGACCTTTGCCTGGGGGCCGGATTCCTGATGTTGTGTCTCTGTCAATGGGCTTTTCAGTTGATGAGGTAACTGACAATTAATTCTTTCATGAACACTGCAGCCTGAATTTTCGTGCTGTGATTCTGTACCAGAAAATTCAATTATCTCTGGGATGTGTGCTTAATATTTGCTTGTCTTTTGAATCTGACCCTCCTGTGACAAGAGCTTAAAGTGTACAGGCTGTGAAATATGCTTTGTATTTTCACCTATTTAAATCAATTGGCCCAAGCCTTGGGTTAGCAATATAGGTAAAAATATCAATGCATTCCATTATTTCCGTGTAAATTGGACAGTAGTTTGCAGCAATTGCACAGACATAGCTAAATGCAGAATTCAGGAACTTTTCTTGTTCATGTTATTCCAATAGTATCTTCCCTTGAAGCTTTTCCATTCAAGAACATAGAAGGATAGGACCTAGCTGTTCTGGGATGATCAATACTCAATAATCATGCCAGAGGAAGTTTGACCTTGTCTTTAAAGATGTTTAACTCTTTTAAATGCATAATTAGCTCTTGATATTGTCAAGTGTTAAACCGTTTTGGTTCTTCTGGCATTTAATTATTGGTTTAAGACTTAAATTTTTCTTTTTTTTTGTCTTTTATTATGAAACTTGCAATCCCAACTTGTCCTTATTTTGTTCTTTTACATCACTCTGCATTCAATTACACAGTCTAGTCATTCTTCCTGGTTCTGACTCTGCCTCTATTTCAATACATATTCAGTTTAGTTTAGATTTGTTTCCCTACGGTGTGGAAATAGGCCATTTGGCCCAACAAGTCCACACTGACTCTCTGAAGAGTAGCCCATATGGATTTAAGAAGATCCAGTTACTTGCCCTGTTCCTGTGATCTCTCAGTACTGCTGTTTCCATTGTAACTTGCAGTTAGAAATCCAAAAGCCCAAAGGAAGTTTAAAAGCAAGTTTGTGTCATGGATAAGTGATTTTTGTTCATCAGTAATCATGAAGTACAACCAAAGAAGGGAAATAAGGCAGGGCAGGTGATGGAGGCTTCGATGAGAGAATAAGCTTCAAAATAGATAAAGGATAGAGCAGATCTAAAAATTAATTCTAAATTGGAGGAAGGCCAATTTTGATTGTATTAGGCAAGAAAGTTCAAAAGTTGATTGGGACGGATATTCACAACTAAAGGGAGAACTGGGAAGCCTTCAGAAGTGAGAGACACCCTCCCTGTTAGGGTGAAGGGCAAGGCTGGTAGGTGTAGGCAATGCTGGGTGACTCAAGGAATTGTTGTTTTGGTCAAGAATAAGCGTGTGTCAGAGAAAGACAACAGAAATTGATTCACTAGAAGAGTTTAAAGGCAGTAGAGGGAAATCAGGAGGGCAAAAGAAATGAGTACTTTGGCAAATAGGGTTGAGGAGAATCCAAAGGGTGTTTATAAATGCATTAAGGACAAAAGGATAACTAGGGAGAGAATATGCCACTCTCAAAGATCAGTAAGGCAGCCTTGCATCTGTGTTTACTGTGGAAAAAGACATGGAAGCTAGAGAATGTAGGGAAATAAATAGCAACGTCTAAAAATGTCCATATTACAGAGGTGGTGGTGCTGGATGTCTTGAAATGCAGAAAGCTGATGAATCTCCAGGACCTGATCAGGTGTACCCAAAACTCTGGGAAGCTTGGGAACTGATTGCTGGGTCCCTTGTTGAGATATTTGTATCATCGATACTCACAGGTGAAATGCTGGAAGACTGGAGGTTGGCTAATGTGGTGCCACTGTTTAAGAAAGGTGGTAAGGACAAGCCAGGGAACTATAGACTAATGAGTCTGATATTAATGATAGGCAGTTGGTTGGAGGAAACCCTGAGGAACAGGATGTACATGTATTTAGGAAGGCAAAGACTGATTAGGGAAATCGTGTCTCTAAACTTGATTCTTTTTGAAGAAATGACAAAAGGCATTGAAGGCAGTGTGGTGGATGTGATCGACTGCATGTCAGTAAGGTGCTGACAAGCTTCTGCATGGTAGTCTGGTTAATAAGTTAGATCACCTGGAATACAAGGAGAACTAGCCATTTGGATGCAGAACTGGCTCAAAGGTAGACAGGGTGGTAGTGGAGTGTTGTTTTTCAGACTGGAGGCCTGTGACCAATGGAGTGCCATAAGGATTGGTGCTGGGTCCATGACTTTTCTTCATTTATATAAATGATTTAGATGTGAGCATAAGAGGTATAGTTAGCAAGTTTGCAGATGACACCAAAATTGGAAGGGTAGTTGACAGCAAAGAAGGTTATCTATGATAACAATGACTCCTTGATTAGATGGGCCAATTGGCTGAGAAGTGGCAGATGGAGTTTAATTTAGATAAATGTGAGGTGCTGCATTTTGGGAAAGCAAATCTTAGCAGGACTTATACAGTTAATGGTAAGGTTGTGGGAGTGTTGCTGAACAGAGACCTTGGAGTGCAGGTTCATAGCTCCTGGAAAGTGGAATCGCAGGTAGATAAGATAGCGAAGAAGGAATTTGGTATGCTTGCCTTTATTGGTCAGAGCATTGAATACAGGAGTTGGGAGGTCTTGTTGCAACCGTACAGGACATTGGTTAGGTGACACTGGGAATACTGTTCAATTCTGGTTCCCCCTGCTGTAGGAAGGATGTTGTGACCCATGAAAGGGTTCAGAAAAGATTCACAGGAAGTTGCCAGGGTGGGAAAGGCTGAATAGGCTGGAGTTTTTTTGCCAGAGTGTTGGAGACTGAGATGACATTTAGAGGTTTATTGAATTATGAGGGCATGGATAGGGTAAATAGACAGTCTTTTCCCAGGGGTGAGGGAGTCCAGAACTAGAGGACGTAGGTTTAAGATGTTAGGGTGATGATGTCAAAGGGACCTAAGGGGCAACTTTTTCATCCAGAGAGTGGTGCATGTATGGAATGAGCTGCCAGAGGAAGTGGTGGAGGCTGGTACAAATACAGCATTTAAAAAGGCATTTAAATAGGAAGAGTTTAAAGAGATGACCAAATGCTGGCAGATGGGACTAGATTAGTTTAGGATATTAATCAGCCTGGATAAGTTGGTCTGAAGGATCTGTTTCCATGCTGTACAGCTCTGACTGACATAAGTGCTCTATTGAAACTTTCTCATAAGAATAGAGCTGAAGTTAAGATGTACTTGTAAATATTGGTCTTTTACACTGCTCATCATGGTTTGTTAATTTACACAATGAATTTCCAGACTTGGAGGAGACATCTATTCAAGTCATTAAGTCAAGCCAGGAAAGTTAGAGTATTGTAGCATGGAGGGAGGCCTTTTGGACCATTGTATTTACGCTGGTCATCAAGAAAAACTATCTACCTTAGTCCCATTTGCGAGTACATGGTGGGTTTCCTTGTATCCTGTGGCTCTTCAAATGATCATCTGAATGCTCATTAAATACTATGATGGCTCGAGTCTTTACCATTCCGTTGTGTTCCATTTACCCAGCTTCAAATTCCATAAATCCCTGTGAACCTCTTGCACTTACCTTTTAAATCTATGCCCCTTGATTTTGGTCCCAGTTTTAAGGGGTGAGATTTCTTCCAATTTATTTGGGCTATGCAATTTATAACTTTGTACATATCAGTTGGTTCTGCCTGTCTGCTTTCTCTGCTTTTAACGGAAACAACCCTAGCCTGGCTCAGACAATTTGCAGTTGAATTTTCCCTGCACCCATGAGTGAAATCTCATCCTGCCTATACTGGGACAATCAGAGCTGCCTGCATTACTTCAGCTATGACCAAACTATTATCTGAGCTCCATCATAACCTCCCTGGTCTTAGATTACTTAGTGTGGAAACAGGCCCTTCGGCCCAACAATTCCACACCAACCCTCCGAAGAGCAACCTTCCCAGAACAATTCCCCTACATTTACCCCTTCACCTAACATTACGGGCAATTTAGCATAGCCAATTCACCTAACCTGCACATCTTTGGACTGTGGGAGGAAACCGGAGCACCCAGAGGAAACACACGCAGACACTGGGAGAATGTGCAAACGCCACACACAGTTGCCGAGGCGAGGATTGAACCCAGATCTTTGGCGCTGTGCGGCAGCCGCGCTAACCACTGTGCCACCGTTCAATCCTTCAACTGATAAAGGTAAGTATCCCATATGCCTTAACCACTTTATCTCCCTGCCCTGTTGCTTTCAAAGATCTGCAGATATGCATGCCAAGGTTCCTTTGATCCCCTATATTTCTCATGTTACGATGTAGAGGTTGAATCCCTTTGTTAATTAAAGCCAAACATTGAGAAAAGCTCACCTTGCCTTGTAATGTTTTAGAGTCATAAAGATGTATAGCACAGAAACAGACCATTCGATCCAACTCATCCATGCCGACCAGATATCCCAATCCAATCTAGTCCCACCTGCCAGGTTCCGGCCCATATCCCTCCAAATCCTTCCTGTTCATATACCCATCCAAATGCCTTTTAAATTTTGCAATTGTGCTAGCCATCACCACTTCCTCTGGCAGCTCATTCCATGCACCTACCACCCTCTGCATGAAAAAATTGCCCCATAGGTCTCATATCTATCTTCTCCTCACCCTAAACCTATGTCCTCTAGTTCTGGACTCCCCCACTCCAAGGAAAAGATTTTGTCTATTTACCTCATCATTTTATAAACCTCTGTAAGGTCACCTCTTACCCTCTGACAGTCCAGGGAAAACAGCCCTAGCTTATTCAATCTCTATCTGTAGCTCAAATCCTCCAACCCTGACTACATCCTTGTCCATCTTTTCTGAACTCTTTCAAGTAGCACAACGTTTCTCCGAAAGGAAGGAGACCAGATTTGCACACAATATTCCAACAGTGGCCTAACTCATGTTGCAGCTGTACAGAACATGACCTCCCAACTCCTGTACTCCATACTCTGACCAAGAAAGGAAAGCATACCAAACGCCACCTTCACTATCCTATCTACCTGCAACTCTACTTTCAAGGAGCTATGAACCTGCACTCCAAGGTCTCTTTCTACAGCAACACTCCCTGGGACCTTACCATTAAGTGTATAAGTCCTGCTAAGATTTGCTTTCCCAAAAGGCAGCACCTTTCATCTATCTAAATTAAACTCTTCTGCCACTTCCCAGCCCATCTGAGCAAGATCCTGTTGTAATCAGAGGTGACATTCTTCATTGTGCACTACACCTCCAATTTTGGTGTCATCTGCAAACTTACTAACTGCACCACTTAAGCTCATATCCAAATCATTTATATAAACGATGAAAAGTCGAGGACTCAGCACCAATGCTTGTGGCACGTCACTGGTCACAGGCCTCTCATCTGAAAAACAACACCACCACCTTCTGTCTTCTACCTTTGAGCCAGTTCTGTATCCAAATGGCTAGTTCTCCCTACATTCTGAGATCTAGCCTTGCTCACCAGTCTCCCATGGGAACTTTGTCAAATGCCTGACTGAAGTCCATATAGATCATGTCTTCCGCTCTGCCCTCTTCAATCCTCTTTGTTACTACTTCAAAAAACTTGATCAAGTTTGTGAGACATGATTTCCCGTGCACAAAGCCATGTTGATTATCCCTAATCAGTACTTGCCTTTCCAAATACATGGAATCCTGAGGGACAGGATGTACCTCCAACTACTTGCCCATCATTGACGTCAGACTCACTGGTCAATAGTTTGCTGGCTTGTCCTTACGACCTTTCTTAAATAGTGGCACCATGTTAGCCAACCTCCAGTCTTCCGGCACCTTACCTGTGACTATCGATGATTTAAAAAAAACCTCAGCAAGGGGCCCAGCAATCACTTCCCTAGCTTCCCAAAGAGTTCTAGGGTACACCTGATCAGGTCCTGGGGATTTATCCACTTATATGCATTTCAAGGCATCTAGCACTTCCCCCTCTGTCATATGGCCATTTTGCAAGATGTCACCATCTACTTCCCTACACTCCATATCTTCTGTGTTCTTCTCCACAGTAAACACTGATGCAACGTACTCGTTTAATATCTTCCCCCATCTCCTGCGGCTCCACACAAAGGCTGCCTTGCTGATATTTGAATGGCCCTATTCTCTCCCCAGTTACCCTTTTGTCCTTAATGTATTTGTAAAAACCCTTTCGATTCTCCTTAACCCTATTTGTCAAAGCTATCTCATGTCCCCACTTTGCCCTCCTGACTTCCCTCTGAAGTATACTCCTATTGCCTTTATACTCTAAGGATTCACTTACTCTATCCTGTCTATACCTGACATATGCTTCCTTCTTTTTCTTAACAAAATCCTCAATTTCTTTAGTCATCCAGCATTCCCTATACCTTACCCGCCTTCCCTTTCACCCTGACTGGAATATACTTTCTCTGGATTCTCATTATCCCATTTCTGAAGGCTTCCCATTTTTCAGCCGTTCTCCTTTCACCTGCGAACATCTGCCCCCAAACTTTTGGAAGTTCTTGCCTGATACGGTCAAGATTGGTCTTTCTCCAATTTAGAACTTCAACTTTTAGATCTGGTCTATCCTTTTCCATCATGTTTTTAAAACGAATAGAATTATGGTCGCTGGCCCCAAAGTGCTCCCCCACTGACACCTCAGTCACCTGCCCTGCCTTATTTCCCAAGAGTAGGTCAAGTTTTGCACCTTCTCTAGTAGGTACATCCTCATACTGACTCAATTTTTTTTGTACACAGTTAACAAACCCTTGTACGCATCTAAACCCTTAACACTATGGCAGTCCCAGTCTATGTTCACATAGTTAAAATCCTCTTCCATAACCACCCTATTATTCTTACAGATAACTGAGATCTCCTTACAAATTTGTTTCTCAATTTCCTGCTGACTATTAGGGGGTATTTAATACAATCCCAGGAAGGTGATCACCCCTTTCTTATTTCTTAGTTCTACCCAAATAACGTCCCTGAATGTATATCCTGGAATATCCTCCCTTGAATAGTTTTGTAATGCTATCCCTGTCAAAAACATCCCTCCCCCTCGTCTCTTGCCTCCCTTTCTATCCTTCCGATAGCACTTGTATCCTGGAACATTAAGCTGCCAGTCCTGACCATCTGAGCCGTGTTTCTGTAATTGCTATGATATCCCAGTCTCCTGTTTCTAACAATGCCCTGAGTTCATCTGCCTTCTCTGTTAGGCCTCTTGCATTGAAATAAATGCAGTTTAATTTATCAATCCTACCTTGTTCTCTGCTTTGCTTTGTTTCTATTTGTTTGAGTCGCTTCTTTTCTCAACTGTACCAGTCTCAGATTGATCTCTTTCCTCACTATCTCCCTGGGTCCCACCCACCCCTGCACCTTAGTAGCTTAAATCTTCCTGAGCAGCTCTAGCAAATCTCCCTGCCTGTATATTAGTCCCCTTCCAATTCAGGTGCAATCCGTCCTCCTTATACAGGTCACTTCTATCCCAAGAGATTCCAATGATCCAAAAATGTGAATCCTTCTCCATACACTAGCTCCTCAGCCACACCTTCATCTGCTGTATCATCCTATTCCTGCCCTCACTAGCTTGTAGCAGCGGAAGTAATCCAGATATTACTATTCTCAAGGACTTCCTTTTCAAATTCCTGCCTAACTCTCTGTAATCTTCCTTCAGAATCTTAACCTTTTTCCATTCCAATGCAGACAATGACCTCCTGCTGGCGCTTCTTCCCCTTGAGAATATGCTGCACCCTCTGAGACATCCTTGATCCTGACACCAGGGAAGCAATACACCATTCTGATTTGTCACTGCAGGCCACAGAAGCGCCTGACTGTGCCTCTGACTAGAGCGTCCCCTAAGACGGTTGATCACTTAGAACCCGACATACTCCTCACTGCATTATAGCCAGTCGCAATACCAAAACTTGGCTGTTTGTGCTACATTCTCCCGAGAATCCATCACCCCCTCCATTTTCTAAAAAGCATACTCGTTTGAAATGGGGATAGCCACAGAAGACACTGCACTACCTGCCTACCTTTCCTCGAGTTAATCCATCTATGTGACTGTATCTGTGACTTTTCCCTCTTCCTATAACTACCATCTATCACACCCCATTGCTCTTGTAAATAACTCATTGCCTCTAACTGTTGCTCCAACTGTTCTATACGATCTGATAGGATTTGCAATCAAGAGTATTTATTGCAGAGAGAATCCTCAGCAACCTGTAAACTCCCTAAACTCCCATATCTGACAAGAAGAGCATATTACTCTTGGGGCCATTTTTTTGCTTCTTCTAATCTGCAGACCCCAAGAAAAACACCATTTTATTCTTCTGCAAAACACTACCCACACTAATTTAATACTTATGGCTTATGTTTTTAAATTTAATCAAGAGGCATATCTCAATAAAACATTTAATCAAGAAATAACCTACTTTATTCACTACTGCAGACTTATAGCAAGGCCACACTTAAAACTGCTCACTTATGTGTCTCTTTCTTTCCAAAGTTCCAAAACAATGCCACAGCACATGAAACAGTAATTGCTGCTCCTGGAATTCAAGGAAATCTCCTCCAACACCTATAATACTTCAAAGGAGTAGCCTGTTACAGCCATAAATCTTTCCTGTCCTCCATCTTGGATTACCCAGGATCTTAATGTTAAAATGTGAGTGACAGAACTCTACTTCCACTGTGTACAGGAAAAATAACAATTATTTTAATTCTGATAGTGAACACTAAGTAATAACTATTCACAAATCCAAGGCCCACTTAACTACGTAGTATCTGACCAGAACACACTCAAAAAAAACTGCTCCAATAACGCACTTGTTAAATATTATGTTAACTTAATCCCAAGCCCCCACAATCTGTCTTCCCTGCTGTCTTAAGTCTTCCAACTGATGATCTCCCTGGGTTGTCATCTGTCCTTTTTTTTAAAAACTGTGACCATATTTTACTGGCAAAGGCATCTTTGGTGTTTCTCAATTTCTTTGAGAGCAAGATGTTAAATGGGTAGTTAGCTCTCCGGCTATACAGCAGTTGCTCGTCTGATCAATAGCACTTGCTGTGATCAATTTTCACTGCCCGCATTTCTTATCTGTCATGACACATTAAATTCTTATTTGATTGGCTTCCAGGTGTCAGCAGTAAAATTTAAATTCCATTGGGTTTTCGTATCCTAGGCATAACATAAACTAATTAGTTTAGTTCAAATAGTTGTCACAACCACAGTTAAAATTCAAGTATCCAATTAACAGCCAATTCTTACATTTATCTATTTTGGGCCAGCTGATTCCCAGCCTTTCCATTTGGGCACCTGAACCCATACTTGAAGTTCAGAAAATGCTTGAAAATAGAAAGTAAACACACCATGCTTAGTAACACTAGGGTCCTACTATTTACACTGTACTCCATTGCCATATTAGTTCTCCAGCAGTGCATCACCTTGGGCTTTTCAGATTTAAGTTCATTTGCCATTGTTCTGTCTTAGCAACCCATCTATTTTGTTCTGCGATTCTAGGCTCTCTTCTACCCTATTACCACATGACTAATGTTCACATCTTCAAAGTTACTAATCATACTTCCTATATCGATGTCCAGATCATGATTTTACACTAGAAACAGCAAGGGACCCAGCACTGAACACTGTTTCACAACTAGATACTGGCTTAGTGACAAAAGCAAACTTTGACCATTGTATTCTGTAGCCAGTGATGCCCATGATCTGCATTTTAACAAAAGTCAAAATGAGGACAATGTAATGTAATCTGTGTGGATGAGATCCTAAACTCAACCTTCTGAGGGAAATCTTCTTTAAATGGAGACTACTATTCTGACACTGTACCTCCTAGTTTTAGCTGCCTCCTGAGAGAATCATTCTCCAGGATCTACCCTGTTAAGTCCCAATTAAATTTATATTTAAATAAGTTCACTTCACCATTCCTATGAACGCCATTAATTGCATGTCCAACTTGGTCAAACTTTGTTCACAAGATAACCCTTTTCATTCCAGGAATGAACCCTGTGAAAGTTAGCTCCCCAAGCAATTCTGTTTCTCAAGGAGACTGAAAATTGAGTATGATATTGCACTAGGTGTGGTCTCACTCATGCACTGCACAACTTCCTACTTTCATATACTTCCCCCTTGCATTAATTGCTATAGCCTATTTGCCTTCTGAACTGACTTGTTCCTGCATACTAATCCCTTTGTGATTTCTGTATGATGCTACTCAATCGTTCTGTACTGCAGCAGTTCTTGTTTCTATCAAAATGGTTTTCTGTTTTTCTAGTCTTCCTCCCATATATTCCATTTGCCAAATCTTTTACCCTCTTTTTGCAGACATTGCGTTACCACCTATCTGTGTGTATTGGTAGCATATATGGCTACATGCGCTCAGTCTATTAATCCAGTTCACTAATATTGATTGTGATAGTTGACCCCAGCACTGATCTCTTTGGCATTCCATGAGTTACAGTCTGCCTACCTGAAAATTACCTATTTATCCTGATTATTTCCTGTCTATTTACCAAGACTGTCCATTCTAAAGCAAACACCAGAGCACATCAGTTCTTGCGAAGTTGTAGTTATGCTGTATTTTAGTGAATGCCTTTTTGAACAATGGTAGATAAAGCTTAAAATTTCGATGCTTGTCATCCCTGAAGAACTCTAAATTTGTCAAATGAGACTTTTTTTTCATAAAAGCATATTGACTCTAAATTGGCTCGAAGGTAGAAGTCAGAGGATGGTGGTGGTGGAAGATTGCTTTTCAGACTGGGTGCTTGTGATTAGTGGTGGGTCCACTGCTTTTTGTTTTTTGCATAAATGGCTTGGATGTGAGCATGAAGTTTATAGTTAGTACATTCGCAGATAACACTAAAATTGGAGATGTAATAGACAGTGAAGAAGGTTACCTCCAGAATAACGGGATCTTGATCAGATGCACCAATGGGCTGAGGAGTGGCAGATGGAGTTTAATTTAAATGAGGAAAGGCAAATCGAGGCAAGGTCCTGAGGAGTCTTTCTGAACAAAGACCTTGAGTGCAGGTTCATAGTTTCTTGAAAGTGGAGTCACAAGTAGGTAGGATCATGAAGGCATTTGGTATGCGAGCCTTTATTGGTCAGTGCATTGAGTATTGGAGTTAGGAGGTCATGTTGCAGCTCTACAGGACTTTGGCTAGGCCACTCTTGGAATATTGTGTACAATTCTGGCCTTCCTATCGGAAGGATGTTATGAAACTTGAAAGGGTTCAGAAAAGATTGACCAGGATGTTGCTGGGGTTGAGGGCTCGAGCTATTGGTAGAGTCTGAGTAGGCTGGGGCTGTTTTCCCTGGACCATTGGAGGATGAGGGGTGACCTCAGTTTATAAAATCATAGGGGGCATGGTTAGGGTAAATAGCTTTCTCTGGGGTGGGGGAGTCCAGAACTAGAGGGCATGTGTTCAGGGTGAGAGAGGAAAAATATAAAAGGTACCGAAGGGGTAACTTTTTCACATGGAGGGTGGTGCATGTATAGAATGAGCTGCCAGAGGAAGTGGTGGAGGCTGGTACAATTATACCTATCCAGATATTTTTGTGTATGAACAAGAAGGTCTTGTAGATATGGGCCAAATGCTGACAAATGGGACTAGATTAATTTAGGATATCTGGTTGGCACAGACAAGTTGGACTGAAGAGTCAAATTCAGTTTTGTGCGTCTCTATGACACTGCCTGATTGTATTAAGATTTTCTAACTGCATTTCTATTACTCCTACCAATGAATTGTGCAAATTTCCCAATGGCACATGTTTGGCTGACTGGCCTATATATAAAGTTTCCTTCTTTCTAGCTGCATAATTTATTGAATGAATGTCAGATTTGCGATTTGCCAAAATCCTGGAACTTTCCTGACTAGAGGGAATTTTAGAAGATTATAGTCCATATCTGCTGTTTTTGCTGCTGCTACTACTTTTCAGACCGGAGATTGCAGACCATTAGACCTGGCAGATTTTTTAGCCAGGTCCCATTACTTTTCAAGTCCCCTTTTTTTTCCCCTCTATCAATAGTGATTTTGTTTTAAGGGTTTCACCCTTTCCTTTGCCCATCTTGATTTTTTTTTCCTGTTTTTTATTGGGAAATGCCTATATTCCCCTGGTACTATCAAGACAGATATAAAACACTTATTCAAAGGCTGTTTTCCATTGCCTTTATTTTCCATTATCAGTTCCACCATCTAATACTGTAAGGGGCCAACACTTGGTTTAACCACTCCCTTTTTTTTTTGTGTGTACTTCGACAAGTTGTTAATGTCTGTTTTATCATCTTGCTAGTTTTTTTTCTAATCTGTCCATCCTTTTAAATCATCCTTTGGGAAGAGTTCAGAAACTAATCCTTTGACTTACCATTGATCCTTGCAATATTGTGCTCCTTTCTTTCAATTTCATCTTTTTCAGTTTGATGCATTAACATGTTGACTTGGGCATAGATTATGTAGCTTTCTCTAAGCGTTTTTCTTTTTTTTTAATATGTACATTTTGAAAGCTACAAAAGATTTCATTAAATGATTCCTACTTCTATATCTGGATTACCTTTTCAAAGTAACTTCCAGTCTACTTTAGCCAATGTCATTTCCATACCTTTTGTAAAATGCCTTTCTTGAAGTTTAAGGCATTACTTTCAAATTGTTTGCTTTTATACATTTAGGTTGAAGGGACTTGCGCACTTGACCATTTTGTGTTGAACACACATGCAGTCATTCCACACTTATACCCTGAATATGAATGGTGGACTGCTGTGGGTAAGGTGGTGTCTCCATTTTAGTTGTCTTAACCACAACCATTGACCAGACATGCAAGGTTACCATGCTTATTCCTGTCCTGCTTGTCTGTTTATTGCATTATTATTTTTGATGGTTAATGTTCTTCATGGCCTTGTAATATAGCTAGTTTGGAACCTAGAGTTAATCAAGACTCAAGCTGACTTTGACTTTGTTGTGCCTTTTTGGCTTGTAAAAAGCAGGAACAAGTTGTACCAGATTTTCCTGAAAATTACACAATTTGCTTTTCAAGGATCTTTTATGGCCTGGACTTGCTTCTGGCAGCTTGTTTCATCGGCCAGGTGCCAACTTTCTCGTGACTGTGAGGGGAATAGAAGAACTGGCTTTGCCCAAGAGTGAAATTTCATACATTGTTGAAAATGTAAGTAGTTTCCATCTTTGTATGTAATCTGACATCAAAGGACAATTCTTGCTGCAAAATTGACTGCACCTTGGCAGATAAAATTTTATAACTTGGTAGAAGCCTATTAACTTTATTTTAATTCATCTTTTTATGGAAGTAATAGAAATTATGACTAAGAGAAAACAAAAGATTTAGGTGTCAAAACCCAATTTTCTCCTTTAGAAACTGCTGAGTTACTAGTTTTTAAAAAGTCATCCAAACTTAATATGAACTGTATTTTAGTTGCCCTGCTAACTGAAAATACTGTTTAGAATTCCCTGATGGCTTTGCATGTTGCCCACTCAGATCTAATCAGTGGTGTATCCTAAGTTGGTTGGTAACAGTGCTAGTGGTTCTCCATATGTCCCCAGTGCATCTAAATTGGAAGAGCTGTCCTTTTTTTCTCACTCTTAACTTATATTCTTAACTTATATTTTTAACTTGGGGGGGGGGGTGACCAGCTCATTGTAATACATATTGGTACCACTAAAAGTTTTTTTAAAATGAGGACAAAAAAGCAGAAATAGGGATTTAGGAAGCAAGTTTAAAAGGTAGGTAGTGAACGCTGATTTGCTACTATTGCCATGTGCTGGAAGCAACAGGATATATCTGTTGAATGTATAGCTTGAGTGATAGTGTGAGGGGGAGGGTTTTATATTCCTTGAACAATGGGAGCAATTAGGGGAAATGATCCCATTGCAAGCTGGGCAGCTTGAACTTGGACAGACCTGGAACTGTTATTCTGTTGAAGTATTTGCTAGTGTATTTAGGAAGGGTTTAAGGTAAAATGGTAGGAGTTAGGAACCTACAAAAGGAAATGAGGGGAAAAATGAAACAAAGGTAAGAAAAATGATAGCGTTCGAGAGCCATAATTAAAAACTGGGCCACAGTGCAAAGCAATGTAAATGGGGCTAGAATGCTAACAAGGAGAAAGTGAGGACTACAGATGCTGGAGACCAGAGTTGAGAAATGTGGTGCTGGTTTAAAAAAAAATACAGCAGGCCAGGCAGCATCCGAGGAGCAGGAGAATTGACGTTTCGGGCATAAGCCCTTCATTTGAAGGGCTTATGCCCGAAACGTCAATTCTCCTGCTCCTCGGATGCTGCCTGGCCTGCTGTTTTTTACCAGCACCACATTTCTCAACTCTGGAATATTAACAAGTCCAACCTTAAGGCCATGTCTCTTAATGCAGCAGGTGCAATAAAATAGATAAGTTAATTGCACAAATAGACATAATCGGTGTCTGGCATAGTTGAGATTACAGAAAAGTGGCTACCAGATGACCAAGGATCGCAACAGAGTAATTTGTTTTTGGGAAGATCAGGCACAAAGAAAGGAGATAGAGTAGCATTGCTGGTTCAAGAGGAAGTAATGCAATAATGAGGAAAGATGTCCGCTCTGAAGCAGAACCTACATGGGTAGAGTTTTCAGAAGCACTTCAGGGCAGAAAATGATAGTGGGGATTACATACAGATCCCCAAACTCTGATGTTGGGGAAGGCATTAAACAGGAAATTAGAGATGCAAGCAATAAAGGTTTGACTGTAATTTTGGGTGGCAACAGAATATTCCAGAATTATCACTTGTATATTTAGAACATATCTGTTAACAAGATTGTTCTGTCATGGATGTGTGTCAAGGCAAAAAGTGTAAATTTCAAATGAAGTAGACTTGGAAATGGATAACTGCAGCATGACATGGAGATATAATCAGTGTTTCAAAATGTATTTTTCTCGAATTCATTTTACGTTCTCAGTCCTAATGCTCAAATTGGCAATTAAACCCAACAGGTCTACCTGAATGTTGCTTATTATGTTGGTCTTTTTCCTACCTAGTTTCATCTTGTTCTAACGCATTTTTCTGTTTATCCCTCATAATACCTGTCTAGCTTCTCCTTCATACCAGTGTTTATAGTTGCAATTATAGTGAAGAGTTTTAACTTAAAACTGAGTAAGAGAAGTGATTAGACACCGACTTCTTTCCTTTTGAGAGCTGTAATTCCCCAATGCAAGTTTGCATAAGCAATTTCTATTATAAATGTGCATATTTTATATACAGCAAGAATTCTAACTGTATAAGATTAAAGATAATGTTTTGAAGATTGAACGCATACACACTGTTCTATGTTTTAACTGTATGGTGATATATTATGAAATCCTCACTTGATTGCTGTGATTCAGTTGTGCATTGTTTCACCAAAGTTTCAACTCAATGCTACAAATCAATTTGCAATATAAAATTTGATGTCTGCCCACAAAATTCCTGGCACTTTTTAATTCATAAATCCTTATGGTTGGAATTTTACACTAACATGCCAGTTCAATATATAGCAGCTCTTCAGACTGTATAAGAGAAGTCTAATTCCAGTTCTCCAACCATTTCTGCCTCTCACTTGGTTTTTAAACCATGAATGACTTATCAATATGTAATAAGAATAGTTTTTGACTTTTAAAATGGATACATATTTTGTCCACCTGCTGCAATCCAATTACTGACTGTCCTCTTGCCCTGCTGTTGAATTGCCTGTCTTCCATTATGTTGAATAGGATTTTATCTTGACTGTTGAGGGCACCCCCTCCCTCAATTTTGATTTGATTATTCATGCTTTACGCTTGCGTTATTTGTTTTCAACATTTTTGAAAGGTGTCTGGATGTAACTTGAAATTCATGCTCCCCGGCTGCTGCTTGCCATTGTACTTTGCAAATCCTTAGCATAACCTCTGTAGAGTTGACCTGGCTTTAAGAGTTTCACTCAAATTGCTACATCAGATTGTCCAGGCATTAAATTACAAGTCTTGTTATCTCTTCCTTTCTACACCTGTACTTGCACTCCTATTCAGGTCCTCTGGATAATCAAAAAGGAAAAATTGCCAAAGAACCTATCACGATCACCTCCCACCCAACCCATTCTACTTCCTTACCAAACTCTGACCCAATGAATGACTTCACTGGAATCCAGTTGAAACCAATTTAGTGCACACTGGAGATTTGAATCAAGGCACCTTTTTTCGTCTGTACCAGCTCAGTCCTGGCAATGTTATCCATTATCTATTGCAGTAACAAAATTTGGTGTGGAATATATTCACAATTAAGAGGTGACTGAGATGCAACATTTCAATTGTTTTAGCTTTTAGTCCCATTTGTGTTTCTCAAGTCATTCGTTTGAAGTTCTTAGTTTTAACTTAATTTATGCTACAGAAAAGTCATCATACAATGCGCATCTATGTGAGCAGTGCTAAATTTAAGCATCTTGTGGAAAAGGAACTATGTGTTTGTTGAGTTAAATTTGGGTTCTTAGGGTATTAGTTAAAATACGCCAAAGCTGAGGTGCAAATGAATTTCTTCTCTGGCAGGGTAGGGAATGTATCGGGTTCTCTACTTCAGAGTTGTGGAGGCTGGCTTATTAAAAGTACCTAAAGGAAGAAGGTGGATTTTAGAAATATTAGCAAGTTGAGGGAAAAGAGGAGCTGGCGTGGGTGAGAAATTTGAGGCTTGGGGCAGATCAGTCATGATATCAAATAGTGGGGCATGTTTATCAAAAGACTATTCTCTGCTACTCTTTCTTTTGCTCAAAGTATCAGCAATATGGATGTAATGAATCCAGTTAAACTGGATGGAAATGATTAAATTACTTTTCAATTGACTTTATAAGGAATTTTAATTTATGCAAATTTGCTACAATTTAGTCCAGTTTGATGTTTGAAATATATTGATTCAGGTTTACATTTGTGAAAATGCTGGCCTTCCTAGAACTAATAATTAAGCTTTAAAGTAGAAGTCGAAACCGAAGCTTGACAGTTCGTGGTTACTTGTGTGCAATATGCAGTTGCAAAAAAGCTTCCTGAAGTTCTGCTATTCTGCCTGAAGTTAAAATAGCTAATATAGCAACTGAACTTTTACCACATCAAAGCTATTTTGAGGAGTAGAACAGGAGAATAAAAATTTATTTGTGCTTTCCAAACCTTTTCCCAGTGTAATCCCATTCTAATGTTTCCGATGTTGTGACCAGGAGAGTCGTCATTTTGGCACAACAGTTGAGTGGGGGGAGGGGTTTGGATGTGGGCAAATATGTGAATGTTGAATAATGGGTTGTTCATTGCAAACGTTAGGGGTGTGATGTCAGTCATTGTTTTGGAAAGGTGGTGTTTTGATGAAAGGCATGGTTACTTGAAAAGAAAACATCTACGTTTTCATCGGCATTGCCAAATTGCTGCTGCAAAAACACTAGAGTAATCAATTAGACCATGCCTACCAAAAAAGAGAATTCAAAGGGGCTTCATAGCTGCTTGAAAGCAGTCTGTGCTCCACTCCAGCCATGACTGCCTCAGCTTTCAACCCCAAATCCCATCATGTAACTTCATTAGCAGTCATGACCCATTGTTAGGAAAGCACTTGTTTGATTATTAGACAGAACTGCTTTAAACAAAAAATCTGCTTCAAAAGACATGAGCATTTGTTATCGTGTTAACTCTTATATTGTCTGTTTTATTTTGTTCTAACCTATCAAGGTATTACAAGTGAAATGATTTATATAAAGAAAACTTAATGCTTGACAATCCATATATTTGAATAAGTTTATACATAAAGATGCCTACTGTAGTCTGTGTAGCAAGGTCCCTGGGTAGCCTAGTTTTGCAGACTTAGCTGATAATTTTACACACTTAGGCAAAACGGTTTCATCAAGTTTCTCCTATTTAGCACTTCACACGCACAAAGCTTTGTGGAAGTGGGTACTGCACTTGCTGACAATTAGAATCGAGGTGAGAGTGGTGCTGGAAAAGCACAGCAGATCAGGCAGCATCTGAGGAACAGGAAAATTGACGTTTCAGGCCAAAGCCCTTCCTCCTGATGAAGGGCTTTGGTCTGAAATGTTGATTTTCCTGCTCGGATGCTGCTTGACCTGCTGTGCTTTTTCAGCACTATTCTAATCTTGACCCACAAAGCTTTGACGCAGGTCAAGCTTTCGTTCTTCTTGAATGAGGCCAAGTAAAGGAAGATAATGTGGTTAATTTGAGGGAACATTCTGGAAATTCCTGAATTGCTATGGTAATCAAACAAAACTTCATTTTGTGACTGCTCAGTCTTCGTAACTAGGAACTTAGAATATGCACCTGCAAATCTACAACTGAAAAGGGTTTTATTTTTAAGGACCAGAGCAAATCCGTACCAGCGTTCTGGTTTTGTTGGGATGGGATGAAAGAAGGCAACTTTCAAAACAAGTGCTTTTTCCTAATCATATGTCAAGTCTTACTGTACATTTTTTAATAAAAACTTATTCAAACAAGCTGAATCCATTTCCTTCATTTTACAAAAAATAGCTCAGCAAATATTGATTCAAACAATATGTCAAGTCTGCTTTGAGCTCACTATCCCAGTATGCATTCAGAGGATTTTAAATCTGGTGTTTTGTGCGTCGAGGACTGGATGTCCATCTTTTAACTATTAACTAATAACTCCTAAGGTAAGTAATAATTTTGATCCACTTGTGTTGAAATCTTAAAAACAACACTTTGCTTGGTGTATCAGTCCCAAAAATGTAATAGGTGAGAAGGATTCAAAACTGGACATGTTAGTTCAAGTGTAGATGTATCAGTCATAAAAAGTGTGCTTAGTCCTACTTGTTTTATGGTCTCTACTCTTAATAACCCAATTAACTTCCCTCATCTTTTTCATAATCATTCAAAAATTCACAAGCATTATCACCAGTTGATTGCCCAGGTATCTTATCTGTAACCTTTACAACTTGCAGTGTCATCACTTAAATATTTATAGATCAAGTTTGCACTTGTTATGTTAACCCAATTGACCAAACCTGCAAAGAAGATTGCACTGTTTTGAAATTGAGTGCGTTATCTCCAAATCCACTTGTGTTCATTTGTTCTCTTGATCTGTCAAACTGATTTGATGCATTTTTCCCTAAATGGAAGGTGATGCACTTGGGCAGGGGAAAACAAGGCAAGGACATAAATGATAAACATTAGGACCCTGGAAAACTGTATCAGAAGGACCTTAGTATGCATGTTCACCAGTCCCTTAAGATATCAGACTGGTAAATAGGGTTAAGGTATATGGGATATTGCCTTCATTCTTAAAGGCATTGCATTTAAGAACAGTGGTTATGTTGGAACTGCATAAAACATTGATTAGGTCACAGCTAAAATACTGGATTCCGGGACTGCACATATTATAGGAGGGAGCGATACCACTGGAGAGTGTGCAGAGGGAACATAATAGGATTTTGCTTGGGCTGGAAAGTTTCAGTTATGAAGACTTTAGATACAGGGGAGTTCTTTTCCTTAGAGCCGCGGGGGTTGTGAGGGAATGCAGTCATACAGACATAATTTGAGGGAAGAAACTTTTTTTCCCTTTGGAGGGATCACTGACCAGGGAGCATAGATTTTAAGGTAAAGGGCAGAAGATACAAAGGAGATGAGGAAAAATGTTTTTCATCCAAAATGTGGTGGGCATTAGTAACTCATTACCTGAAAGAGTGATAGAGGCAGAAACTCTCCATAAATAAGTATTCAGATGTGCCTATAAGGCTATGAGCCAAGTGCTGGAAAATGAGACTAGAAGAATTAAGTGGCTGCTCTTTTTTCACTGGCATAGACTCACTGGGCTGTAGATCTGATTCATTAGGAACTTCTCCAAGTACTCATGTGAAAATTTCATGGTTCAGAAAGGAATTCCAGGTGTACTAACCCACAAGTATTCTTGGATGAAATGTGGTGAATATATACCTATTAAATGGTTCTGTAAATTTTTTAGAATACAAAAACAGTATCTTTTCTATATTCTTGAATTTGGACTGAAATGGGAAGAGTGGCTTTAAAAACAACAGATTGTTGCACTTTTTAATAACAATAAACCTAATACTCATTGCAAGTACAGTTTACATAACTGTCTTCAAGCAATAATGATTTGATTGTATGTAGTCACGTACCTAAATACAGTGAAAAGATCTTTTGCGAGCAGTACAGGTGGATCATGGCAAATAAGGATGTTGACATCAAAGGGTTCTTAAACAGTTTGAGGTTTACAGGTTACATTACATAGGAAGTGTTCAAGGCAAGATCAGCATTATTTGAAGTTAGTCTCCATTCATCAGTTTAATAACAGCAAAGAAGTTGTTCTTGAACCTGTTGGTGCATGTTCAAGCTTCTGTATCTTCTGCCTGACTGAAGAGGTTGTAGGTGACCATTACCAGGGTGGGAGGTGTTTTTGATGACAACCTTTCCACAGACAAACAAGAGCGCCTAGTTTGCGTATAAGCTGAAGTAGTGCTTTGGCTGGTAACAAATAGCTGACTGGTCTGTAGACTAATGACCAATCTTTTGAAGGCCTTCTGCCTGCCAATGACGGTGGCTCCCAGGTAACTGAATATAGCTGGAGGTATGAATGTTTTGGCAGAAACCATCAGACCCTAAAAGAATAGAAACTTTTGAGATGCTTTTTACTGCAGATAGCCCCTTCTGTCCTTCCATTCTTCCGTTTCCCTCTATATGTGAGCTTTGGGGAAGATTTTAGTTTCTAACTAGTTATGTCAACAGTTTGTAATTAGCGATCTACAGCTAGAAGCTATTTATTTGTACTAAATATTAATCATGGTGAGGTACAGAAATATGGCCCATTGTTTGATAAACTGATCTTAAAGAAAAGTTGGAATTTTGCAAAATTTTCAAATGTTTAAACTTGTCTGGTAACTCTGATAGAGTGGGTCTTCATTTCTGGCACCTACCCCAGAGAGTTGTAACAAAAAGGATTTTAAATTGTGATTCACCTGAGGACTGGACACTCTTTAAAAATAACTTCTAAAAGCCTCATTCCAGCTGTGTTTATAAAACTACCAGTTTATTGTTCTTGACTGAATCTAAAATTTTTTTTAACAAAAGAACTAGGAGCAGGAGTAGGCCATCTGGCCCTTTGAGCCTGCTCCGCCATTCAGTATGATCATGGCTGATCAAGTTCTACTTACCTGCACACTCTGACCATAATCCTTAATTCCTTTATTGCTTAAAAATTCCAAATTTTAAAGTTTACTGAAGTCATGTTAACTAATTCACTGCAAGGAATTCTGTAGATTTACAACCCTCTGGGTGAAGAAGTTCCTTCTCAATTTAGTCCTATATCTGCTCCCCCTACATTTGAGGCTATGCGCTCTTGTCCTAGTTTCACCTGCCAGTAGAAACATCCTCCCAACTTCTATCTTATCTATTCCCTTCAGAAATTTGTCTCTGATTTCCCCCCTCATTCTTCTAAATTCCAATTAATCTAATTCCAGCCTACTCTCTCTTCCTAAGCCAACACCCTCAACTCAAATCAACCTAGTGAATCACCTCTAGGCACCCTCTAGTGTCACTAAGTAAGGAGGCCAAAACTGCGTGCGGCACTCCAGGTGTGGCCTCACCAGCACCCGATACAGCTACAACATAACCTCCTGCTTTTAAACTCAATCCCTTTAGCAATGAAGGACAAAATTCCATTTGCCTTCCTAACTACTAGTTGGACCTGCCGATCAACCTTCTGTGATTGATGCACAAGGACACCCAGGTCCCTCTGCAGAGCATAATGCTGCTACTTTTTACTATTAAAGTAATAAACCTTTTTATTGTTACTTCTGCCAAAATGGATGACTTCACACTTACTAAAATTGTACTCCATCTGCCACACCTTTTCCCATCCATTCAAAGTATCTAGTTCCTCTGCAAAATTTCAGTTGTCTGCACACTTTGCTCTGCCACTCCTCTTTGTGTACTGTCAAAGTTTGCAGATTACACTTTGTCCCCAGTTCCAAATCATATATGTAAATTGTGAATAGTTGCAGTCCCAACACTGATCCCTGAGGCACACTATTAGTTACTGATTGCCAACTAGAATAGCAGTCATCCCCATTCGTTGCATCCTGTTTGTCAACCAATCCTCTATCCATGCTAATACTTTACTCATAATGCCATGCATCTTTATTTTGTGCTGCACAAGAGGCAGCTGTATCTTTTGGAAATCTAGGCACACCACATCCACTGGGTCCCTGTTGTCCACCTTGCTTGTAATGTCTTCAGAATTACGAAAGTTTTGGAAAGCATGACCTGCCCTTCATGAACCCATGCTGCACCTGCCCAACAGGACAATTTCTACCCTATTCCACAAGATGCCTTACTATTTCTTGATAGACTCCAGCATCTTCCCCAATACAGTGGTTAAGCTAACCAGTCTATAATTCCCCATCTTTTGTCTACTTCCCATTTTAAACAGTGGAAAACAGCAAATGTGGTGCCAATCTGCTGGAATTGCCTTAAAGTTCAGCAAATTTTGGAAAATTACCACAAGTGCACTTGCTATTTCTCCTGTCATCTCGTACCCTGGGATGCATTCCATTTGGGCAAGGAGACTTGTCTATCCTTAGCTCCACTAGCTTGTCCAACACTATCTCTTCTGTAATAATGTTTGTTTCCAGGTCCTCACCTACCTTTGTCTCTAATTATTCGCATGTCGTTAGTGCCCTCCACTGAAAACTGATACAAAATATCTTTCAGTGCTTCAGGAGACCGTTTTATATCCTTTGCTTGGCTCTGTTGGTTCATGATGATCTAGTTTGGATTACATTTCATTTTGGCTCCTACCCAAAATGTATAGTTGCAAGTATGTTTTTGTGAGAATGTCCCAATTCTACTCTGTAGAAGCTGTTCCCTAGCTACAAATGCATGACAATATATTTGTCTAAATTGAGGTAGTCATTTTAAGATTTGTCCCCAGCCTTGCCTTCTCTCCCATAGCATTATATTACTCTTGTATCCTACCTGTATCCATACATTCCAACTTTGCCGCCTAGTATTTTAATGCCATTGCTTGGAATATTATCTCAAGTTACTCCTTTTAAATTTTATTTAGTCTTTTTTTAAAACATTTTCAAAACACTAGCTTAGTCCAACATTTTGGTCGCCTCTCCTAAACTTGGTCAAAAGCTTAGCATTTGTGCCCTTTGTTTCCATGCTCCTAATTTCTGGAGCACATTGGAGAGTCGGTCAATACCAGAAGTGCTGTATAAATGCTAGGTTTTGGAGTTTTGTTTTCACTTATGGCATTTGGGCATTACTGGCTTTTCAGCATTTCTTGCCAATCCCTAATGATGTGGGTGTCCTATGGTGTTGAGCTTCTACCTTGAACCACTTCATTGTGTGACGAAGGTAAACCCACAAAGCCCTTGGAGAGTGAGTTGCCTTCTCGATGGAAGTGGTTGTGGGTTTGGAAGGTGCTGTCTGAGGATCTTTGAATTTCTCCCATGCATCTTGTGGATAATGCACTGCAATTCCAGAGCGTAGTGATGGAAGATGTGGGTGTTTGTGGGTGTGGTGCCAATCAAGCAAGGTGTTTATCCCTGATGGTATCAAGCTGCTTGAGTATTGTTGGAGCTGCACCTATTCGGGCAAATGGAGGGTATTCCATCACACTCCTGGCTTGTGCCATGTAAATGGCTGGCTTTGGAGTATCAGGAGGGTGAGTTACTCTATGCAGTATTCCTAGTCTCTGGCCTGCTCTTGTTGCTACCATGGTAATGTGACAATTCCAGTTGAGCTTCCAGTCAATGGAAACCCCAGGATGTGAATTATAGGGGACTCAGTGATGGTAATGCCATTGAATGTCAAGCAGTAGTGTTAAATTGTCTCTTATTGGAGATGGTCACTTGCCTGGTATTTTGATGGGGGGGGGGGGGGGCGAAGGAGGTGGAAATAGATGTTACTTACCATTTGTCAGCCCAAATCTGGATATTTTCCAGATCTTATTGCATTTTGAGCATGGACTGCTTCAGATCTGAGGAGCTGCAGATGTTGCTGAACATTGAACAATTATTGGGGTAAAAATTCCCACATCTGACCTTCTGGAAGGATGGTCAAAGAAGCAGCTGAAGATCTTTGGGCCTAAGACATGGGTTGTCTGCTACGTTGGACCTAATTTTATGTAAATTGGCAGAGACATTGCATTTCATTTTAAATGGAGTCCTGCATTTGTCTTTTGTGAATGTTTTGGCTGTAAATTTGGACTAAAAACTATTAATGGAAGTAATTTAAGCATACACTTTGTTTCTAGTCTGAGTCAAATCCAGCATGGTGGCAGCACAGCAGGCTAATTCTCCTTTCCTGGCTTGGATCAGAGAGCAAGTGTCCAGTTTTATTTTAGTGTTGCTGACCAACTTTTAAGACTGCAGTCAATGACAGTAGCAATGCAAGTCACATCTAGTATTAGAATTATGTCAGCTTGAATAATCAACTGTCACTAACCCTTTCTGTACAGGGCGACTGTTGTGTCTTCCATTCAGTATCCCAAGGTGACACTAGAATCTGGTGAAAGCAATTGAGTTGAACATGTTCCCTTTTTTTCCCCTAAGGACTGAAGGTGAAATGTAACTTTAGTGCGCTACCTAGGATTTATGTAACCAATTTGTTTTAAGAACCCACAGCAACACTTGTTTCATAATTTCATTATTGCATAATTTGTGAATGGCCCTCTTTGAAATGTCCTCTAAATGTGAGTAATTTGTGATAGTTGTGATTGCATTACCTTTTAACTCCAGTTTTCAAAACTTTAATTCAAATCTAGGTTTTTGCACGCTGCAACAAGAAATTGCTGTGTTTTAAATTATAGCAGGTCTAGTTGTCAGATCAATGTAAATTGAATAGTTCTCTTTAATTCATATACAAGCCATGGTTTGTCATTTAGCTGATGTAAGCTTCTGATTGTTAATTTGTAGCAACTTTTTTGTACTGTTGGGGACAGATTTCAAATCCTTGTGTTCAAATTGTTTTTATTTTCATTTGTTTTGGTGTTCTACCATAATATATCAAAGACATTAATTAAAACTAATACTTTTTTTCCATTTTGTAGCCAGTCCCTTTCACTTTGGATAGTATTTCTAATTCTATCCATTCGCTGTTCTCTGAAGAAACACCAGTTGTTCTGCAGTTAACTCCTAGTGAGGAGGTGAGTTGACAATAGAATTAGTTCAGAATTTGCCGAAGGCATAACATTTGCTTGTAAATATTTGCATATTATACTTTGAGATGGTGCAATAAATATGCTAAGATAGAACTTCCAATATTGCATCTGCTGCAGCTGCTTTTTACTTTTGCAATTTTTTTCGACTCTGCTAACGATGATTGGGTTATGGTTCTATGGGCATTGACTGTTCTTAGTACTTGGATTATATTAACTTTTTTTTTCAAATCCTGTCAATCACACTGACCTCTTAGTGTTCACTGCACATTTGTAACAAGGGATCTTGACTAATAAGATTTAGGAACCAAGAATGACTTCTGTCTAGTGCAGCGCACACACACGGGTGGGAGGTGGTTAGTGTTTTGATAAGACAAAGTTGACAAGTAATTGAATCTTGGAAGTTCGGCATTTAACTTTTGAGAAACTGAATAATAATGTTACTTTATGAATTTTTTAGAGACTGTACATGGTGGGAAAGGCAAACACCATTTTTGAAGATCTACCTGTGACATTACGACAGATGCGTAACCGCTTGTTTCAGGAGGACTCTGTTCTGGGCTTCCTTCCTCATAGCACTCTGAATAAAAATAACGAGGTAAGAGGAAGTAGAGGATTTCATTGCAGCTACTTTGCCTTGTATCAATATCCTATAAGACAACCGAACTAGGGCAGTTCTAGCTAGATAAATTGGAAAGGTATCTTGACTTTCTTAGTCCTTATCTCACCTCTACAAGAATTGTCAGAATGCTATTTTAGCTGGAGAATTGATCTGTAAAGTTTGGTGGTCCAGCTTCCTCCTTAGCGCTTTGGACTTGAAAAATGAAGTGTGCCATTACATGGAGATTGCCTGGCTGAATATACTGTCAAACATTGTGTAGCTTTCTTCATAGCTTGGCTTCTAGGCTAAAATGCCCTATCGACCTGACCTATCCGTCCATATTCCTTCCCATCCACTCCACATTCCCAACTGACCTATCACAATCACCTTATCAGCATCTACCTATCGCCATTCCACCTACCTTTCCCCCTTCACATCCCTGATGAAGGGCTTATGTTATGAAATGTTAACTCCTCCTCTGCTGCCTGAACTGCTGTGCTTTTTCCAGCACCACACTCTGACTCAAACATTAGAAATGCAACAGTGGAAAATGATCCACGTGCAAAGCTCTTAATAGGGCGTTGTTGTGGACTTGACTCTGCCACTTTGCGCACAACATACTAATCTCCTGAAGAGGTTAGACAGCACCAACTACTAATTAATGTTGTAATACACATTAAAGGCCTGAATCTTTGTGTACACCTAACTTAATAAATCAAAGCTGCTGAAAAGGCTTACTGACCAGATGCCATCAGTTGACTGAATTCTTTCAAGGTAAACTTTAAACTTTGTTTGCACTGCTTTCCCAGTTGCCTAATGAAGACAATCCCCCACCCAGAGTAAACTTTGTATGCTTGCCATCCTCAGTGCTTCCTCCAAGTGTTGCTTAGCTTGGAAGAGTATTGATTCATCAGCTGAGGGAAGATCGTATGTGGTAATCGATAGGTTTCCTTGCCCATGTATAACTTGAAACCAGGAGGTTTCACGGGGTCTAGCATCAATGTTGAGGATTCTGGTCAACTCCCTTCTGATTATATACTCCTGTCATTGCTCTTTGCTTGTCCTGACAGTGGGACCGGACATGTTCCAGAAACCACCATCCCTGTATGTTTGCCTGTGAAGTATGATTCCATGAGTGGTTATGTCAGACTGTTGCTTGGTTAGTCTATGGGACAGCTCTCCCGACTTTGGCACTGGCCTCCATCGATTAGTGAGGAAGACTGTGCAGGGTCGATAAGGTTTTGGGTGCCTTGGTCAAGTTAGGTGATCCATACGGTTTCATTTCTTTGAGGCTTTGTAGTGATTGATGAAACTGGCTTGCTAAGCTACTTCAGAAAGCAATTTGGAGTCAGCCATGTTTTACTGTAGGTGTGGAGCCATGTAGGCCAGACCAGGTAAGGAGATAATGTTCTCCCCTGAACCAGATGGGTTTTTCTGACAAGTAGATTTTTAATTCCAGGATTATTTTATTGAATTCAAATTCCACCATCTGTGATGGGATTTAAACACTGGTCCCCACAACACTTACCTGAGTTTCTCGATTAATAGTCTAGCTATAATGCCACTAGCCCATTCCCTCCCCTGATTGTTGCAACAATGTTATTTAGATTATTTGCATCCATTCAGTATTATTAGAATCCCTAGTGTGGCAGCAGACCACTCAGCCTGCTGAGTCCCCACCCCATACTCTATTCCTGTAACCCTGCCTTTCCCCTGGCCAATCCACCTAACGTACGCACTTCCTCTAGTTTCCTCCTACAGTCCAGACACTGGAAGAATGTGCAGACTTGTGTTGCCCAAGGGTGGAATCAAACCATGTCATTAGTGCTGTAAGGTAGCTGTGGTATTCGATCCTCTGTGCCACCATTAATTTTTGTGTTGATATTATGATGCTTTACATACCCAAGAATTTTCACGAGGTAATGCTTTGGAGAAAAATGAGATTTGAATATATTCTAATTCAGCTCATTCTTATCTTAGGGGTTGATGCAACAAATATTGTGACTCATCGTGTACCTGTTAATCAGACATTTGCAGTTTGTGCGCTCTCAGATGCCTGAAAAAAATTCAAGTTTGTATCCAGAAATGATTAAATTGCCTCAGTTGGCATGTGTTAATGTGGCATTGAAACTCAATCACACCTATGGATAAAACCTAAGCTGATAAAACGTTAATTGCATATCAATTACTTGCATGTTAATGTGGATCCATTTTTTTATTTGTAGGTATTGGGTATTTTAAGTAGTTCCCTATGGTGCAATATGTAATTCACTTAAATCAATTTCTCCTAAAGATTCAGCCTTGTTCTATCCATTAGGTTGACCTTCTGTTCCTTTCAGAATTGCAAGTTCTTCATGATATTTCTGCATTGGTAAGTTAGAAATAAGTTTCATTGCCTTAGTGTCACTTTTCTCTTAAACCTTTTGCTTCATCCTGGAATTTTTAAATTGCTGGTGTTAATGGCACTTTGTTCAACTGCATATGAATTTAATTTAATAATGTGCAACATTGTGAATGCTGTGTTTAGCATTATTGGCTGAGTATGATACTTGCAATAATTTTGCTGATTGTAAATAACAGGAAGCTGTTTGAGCATAACCATCTGATTGTGAAATTAGCCTAGTTTCCTGCAGTGTTAAACTTTTACATGGTATTTTTCAGTTTTGTTCTGTCAACTTTGTATTTAGAGCGAGCATATTGCTCTAGCAGTGACGTCTCTTCCTGTCTTTGCATGATCTGTACCATGGTAATCCTTGGGTTCCTGTTTTCTTTTTTCTTTGCTGGCTTGTCATCAAGAGTCAGATACAATGCTCAACCCTACCACTGTTGACAATCCTCTGCTCAGTGAGTTGACTGATGTGAAGTTGTGGAATAAGTTAATTTACTGCAACTGAGTACCAGAAAGACTAAATTGGTTTTCATTCTCTGCCATGTATTTACACTATTCATTGATATAAACTGTTTTCTTAGGCTGACATGCTATATAAAAATTGATGCACTCAATCCATATTCAAGTTTCATACTTCATACTCAGACAACCACCATATTTTTACTTCTGAACCACTACCCAGTCGGTTTTTTTTAATCTCAATGTCTTGTTTCTGTAAACTCTAATTCATTCAAAACTCTCATCATCCAAGCTGTGTTCACTTTCACTTGTCCACTGTAGCAACTTTGGTTTACATTAGATCGACATTATCAGATGTCCAGAGCTATCCAGAGGAGCCATATTGAATTGAATTTGATAATGAGCTGCATGAAATATGATGGCAAGTGACAAAGTTTGATATGAAGGAGCATCTTGAAAGGGTGATAAACCACAGATGAGTTGGGGAGGAGGAAATCCAGAGCTTTGGAGACTAGACAGCTGAAAACAGTTTGTTTCACGTTGATCTAAATAAGCTCCTTGACTTTGAAATGCTAAGTTGCTTTTTCCAACAAGTCTGATCACTTTCTCTTCCTTGAGATGTTGAGCTCAGATTCTTCCAACCAGGTCCTCAAACTAATTATCATAACCCAGATTATTTTCATTTTTTAAATAAACGAATCTTGTGCTGAACTGCAGAAGGTATTCTTTTGTAAACTTTGTACTCCCTTTCATACGATCTAACTCTGGCTTCTGTACACACCATCTTTCATCTTATTCTAGTAGTTATGGTTTTGAGTCATCTTAGCCCCACTATTGTTCTTTTAGGCAGATCAAAAAAGGTCGTCATTTGATTTTTGCTGCAAGATATTTGTCAGCAAATTCTTAATTCACCAGTAAGTTGGATATTAGAGCATCTAAATGCTACAAACATAGTCTTTCTGGTTGAATAATTTACAAAGCTTTGCAAAGCATAATTTCCATTTTTAAAGACAATTTATTTAGAGAAATGCCTGGTTTCTGCTGATGACTTGATCAGAGAAACTGACTGCAAAGACTTTGAACTTGAGTAAAATGAGGTGAAAGTTCTTAATTTACTCTGCCCTAAAAAATATTTGCTGATCAAATGTATCATTTCATTTGTTAAGCTTGTTATTTTACTGAATACTCTAAGTCAATTTCTTTATGTAAGTTAGGGATGTAAGAAACTTAAGTATGTTAACATCAATTTCATTTCTAAGCTAACTCTTTTTGGGATGAAAATAAGATTTAAATTTGGATGCCCTAGACTTTTGGAGAAGGAAAAAATTAAAATTGATAAGAGTGGGTCTTTGCAACTGTTAAATTCTCAAAACATTTAAGCAGCATAAACTGTTAGTGTAACAATAGTTTTTACTGTTGAAGTTCATAAGTTTTGCTGTAGTTTGTATATTTGGTTTTTTTTTTGCTAATCGGGATATGACTATAGTTGGCGAGGCCAACATTTATTGCCCATTCATAATCCACCTTAAAATTAGGATGAACTGTCATCTTGAACTATTAGGCCCCTTGCATTGAAATAAATACAGCTTAATTTTAGTCCGACCTTGTCCCTGCCTGCCCTGACTTTTTGTTTTTTTCTGTTTTGAGTCGCTTCTGTTCTCAATTGTACCAGTCTCCAATTGATTTCTTTCGTCACTATCTCCCTATCTTTCTTCCCCCTCTTCTTCCCCACCCCCTCCCCCCCCAACCAAAACCTTACTAGTTTAAGTCTTTCAGAGCAGCTCTAGAAAATCTCCCTGCCAGCAGATTAGTCCCCTTCCAATTTAGATGCAATCCATCTTTCTTGTACAGGTCACTTCTACCTCAAAAGAGATTCCAATGGTCCAAAAATGTGATTCCTTCTCCCATACACCAGCTCCTCAGCCACACACTTATCTGCTCTATCTGCCCTTCCTGCCCTCACTAGCTCGTAGGACTAGGGGAATCCAGATATTACTACTCTTGAGGACCTCCTTTTTAAATTCCTGCCTACCTCTCTGTAATCTCTTCAGAATCTCAATCTTTTCCCTTCCTATGTCGTTGGTTCCAATGTGGACAATGAAGTCTTGCTGGCCCCTCTTCTCTTTCCCCCCCCCCCCCCCCCCACTCCCCGACCATGAGAACATTCTGCACCCTCTGAGACATCCTTGATCCTGGCACCAAGGAAACAACACATCGTTCTGATTTTTCGCCGCTGGCTGCAGACTTTTCTTTGTACCTCTGACTAGAGAATCCCCGAACACAATTGATCTATTGGAACCTGACGTACCCCTTGTTGCATTACAGCCAGTGTAATACCAGAAACTTGGCTATTCGTGCTACATTCCCCTGAGAATCCATCACCTACGTTTTCCAAAGCAGCATACTTGTTTGAAATGGGTATAGCCACAGAAGACTCCTGCACTCGTCACCTGCCTCTCTTAGCTTTCCTGGAGTTAACCCATCTATGTGACTTTATCTGAGACTTTTTTTTTCCTCCTCCTTCCCCTCCCCCTTCCAAAACTGCCATCCATCACATACAGTTGCTGTTGCAAGTTCCTCATTGCTTCTAATGGTCTCTCCAACCGATCCATTCGATCTGATAAGATTTGTAAGCAACAGCATTTATTGCAGATATAATCCGCAGTAACCCTTAGACTGTTTTAAACTCCCATAGGATGGTAGCTCAGTGGTTAGCACTGCTGCCTCACAATGCTAGGGACCCGAGTTCAATTCCCACCTCTGTGCAAACTCCACACAGTTGTCATTCTCCCCATGTCTGCATCGGTTTCTTCCCAGGTGCTCCGTTTTCCTCCCACAGTCCAAAGATGTGCAGGTTAGGTGAATTAGCCATGTTAAATTGCCTGTAGTGTTAGGTGTAGGGGAATGGTCTGGGTGGGTTGCTCTTCGGAGGGTCGGTGTGAACTTGTTGGGCCGAAGGGCCTGTTTCCACACTGTTCGGAATCTAATCTGCCAAGAAGCGCACACCACTCCACTGAAGGCCATTTTTGCTCCTTCGCAATCTACAGACCCAGAAAATAACACCATCTTATTCCTCTACAAAGCACTGCCCCAGGTTAAATTAATAGCTATGGCTTATCATTTAAGTTTAATCAGGGCCTGTTGCCACTGTTTTTAAAAAAAAATAGAGACTTATTTTATAATCCTTGTCAGTGCAGAGCAAGATTTCCTATTCCATGATGGCAATTTCTGAATGAGTCCCCACCCTACTGCATGCTATTATACTTAACTGACTGTTGAATAGGCACCAGGGTCTAATTGTGGTCATAAGTTTGACTGTTATTGAAAGATGAATGCACACCTTTTGTTATGCCAATTGTTCTACTGTTGGGCATGAACAATGTGAAGTGTCTTGTTTACTAAATTTAAAAACTTCCAAGTTCAAAGTGGCACAGATGAGCCAAAGATTGATTAGAATGGGTTAGCCAATTTGTGGGTTTTCAGGAAAGCATTAATGTGACCAGTGAACTTGGAGAAGTGAAGGGTTTTCCGGAGGAGTGCATTTTTTTATTTTTGCTGAAGGCTTGTATACTGGGGAGAAGGAAAATGTAGAACAAGTTGGAGTCAGGAACAACAATCACCTATCGTGCACTAAATGTCTCTGCTCATTTCAACTCCCCCAACCACTCCCTTTCCAACATGACCATCCTTGGTCTCGTCCATCGCCAAAACAAACCACAGCTCCACTTGGAGGAACAACACCTTGTCTTCTGCCTGGGTACCTTACAGCCCAGAGGACTGAACGTTTGAGCTCCCCAATTTCAAATAACCTCTCTTCATCCCTGGACTCCCTTCCCATCTACCTAAAATGTCTCAAGGCACCTATTGTTTACTGTCCCTTAAAGGCTACACTTGCTTAGAATTGCAAATTTCTAATGTGGGTCGTCATGTGACAGAACAGGGTGATTCTTGACTCTTGGATCTTTTGAGCACATGGGGTAGAATGTCCTCAAGGTACTGAGATCTTGACTGCATGATTTAATTGTTTTGCATTCCTTTTCTGTCACTGCTCTGCTTCATCACTTTAAGACATTTAGACTCGAAACATGATGCACTTTGGACAAGTTAATGCCATTTGAACAATTGATAGAAATCTCCTTCCTTCATCCATTATTTCATCTATCATTCCTTCCATCAGTGCTGCCATCCTTTTAAGAAGAGCTTCAGAATGTCTTTTACAATTTTTTTTTTTGTTTCTGGAATGTTGGTAATTTTGCTGGTAGAGAATGCTGGACCTAGAGGGGGTTGAGATTACTCTTACCTGGATTGTCCAGATCTCTTTCAAGTAATGATTTGGCAGAAATGTCGCCTGAATGCTTATAGAGAGAGTTTTATAAAGCAGGCCACACTTTCTTCAGTCCTCAAACAGAAAACAGACTATGGTGGAGGCACGAAGAGCTTATGCTCAAAGTCGACTCCTACTCCTCAGATACTGCCTGACTAGCTGTGCTTCTCCAGCGCCACGCTTTTTGACTCTGATCTCCAGAATCTGCAGTCCTCACTTTCTCCAAGCATGACTGTTTACTGCCCCTGTTTTTTGAATCCCTGAAGCATAATTATTTAGGATGTTTTTCAAGTAAATATGTAAAGGCTAATGTACAGTATAGTGTAAAATTTAATAAAGCATTCAACAGTGGAGAGAACTTCATGGCTAGGAATACTGCATTTTTTTCATTGCGTTGCAGACTCTTCAGAGCTTCTGTATCTCTCTGAATTATAATTAACAGAAGGTCTATGCATGGAAAAATGAGAAATGGATGAAAATCTGTCATTCTTCAGTGTCTATTTTCTTGGCTTGAATTCGGCGCAAAATCTGATCCCCTCCCTGTTGCTAGTCTGGATAAAGTTTTATACTCTGTCATTATTTATTCTATCTCTGCAACAATTTGTCTATATGTCGTACCTTAGCACCACTGAAATTCAAATTATTTTGGATTTGATCATTTTCCCCTCCAATCTGTTTACTTGATTCTGTCCTATTTTAAAGTCCAACTTGTTCAAAGCTTCACTAGTATTCTAACCTGTTGTGCCATTTGTCCATCTTCCTTACTGATCCTGTCTTGTGACATTACGCAAAAGAACACAACCAAGGAGTCACAACATTTTGACCAGCTTTTAGCCCTCAATTCCCATCCTTTTCCAACATAAAAGTACTCATTGGTGTCTCATGGTGCTGTTTGCGGGATCTCAAATGTTTTGTTTGGTCACATCACATCAGTGATTACACTTCAAATGGAATTAGCTGAAATATGTTTTTAGGATCTGACAATGTTCTGAGGATCTAAGGATTTCTATATTACCTTCTATTTCCATTAATCTAAAGAGCATTGCTTGTAAAGTTTTTATCAAAAGAACAAGTTGCTTAGGAGGTCATTAGTCAAGTTACTACAGTTAATTACCACCAGTCCACCAAGTAAACTTGCAAAAGTTTCAGGAAACAATTGGGATTGAATACTACTCCAGTACATGATACAAATGGTTATCCATTTGTATAAGGTTTCAAAGCATATTAACTTGTAGCATTCTCTGTCTCCATTCATAAATGGAAAATTTTGCTGCCATCAAGGTATCTAAATCTATTATCAAGGTAATTACATTGCTAAGAAGCTTGTTAACAAACTGAACTCTTGTCAGCAAGTGCTGTTGATTCACAACTTTCTCGGAGCACCTGTGCTGTCATAAGTTTGTATTCCTTACAACTGCAAACTTAGTAATTTTATTGATTTAACAATATCACAATTGAAACATGTAATCATTTTCCAAACCTTATTCCCACTGTGGGGACTTGAGCTGAAACTCCCAATTTGATACTGATAGAATGCTGTAATGTTGGAAGTGTCAATTTTCAGATGCAATATTAAAGCCAAGGCCTTAACCACCCATAGATGCCATGGCACCACTTGGAAGACGAGTTCTCCAATGTTTCCTGGTCAGCCAACGTAGCTGGAACGAATAGGTTAGCTGGTCATCACACTGGAGGCTTGTCATGCATAAGATTGACTGTGATGTTTCCTATGTTGCATTTTGGAAGATAGTGTACTTGGCTGTAGTGCTTTGGGTTGTTCTGAGATTGCTGAAAGCCAAACGCTCTGGAAGATGGAAATCTGAAATAAAAACAATGCTGTGGAAAGTCAGTAGCCTCCAAAACCATTGACATTCAGCATCTGCTATGATTTCCCTTCTGAAGTTTACTTGGACATGATTGTAAAACTCGCTTGAATACCACACAAAGCTGTATTGCTTGGTCTGCATTGAGATAACTGGTGGCCATTATTTAAGAAGCTGTAAGGAAAAGCCAGGGAACTACACTGGTGAGCTTTGTCAGTGGGCAAGTTGTTGGAGAGGATGTTGCGGGACAGGATTTGCATGCATTTGGAAAGACATGGACTGATTTACAGAGTCAACATGGCTTTCTACGTGGAAAATGTCTCTCGAGTTTTTTGAAGAGGTGAAAATAAAGATTGAAGGCAGGGAGGTGAACATTGCTGAGTTGTCTATATGGACAAAGTGTTTGACAAGGTTTGATGTGGTAGTCTGGTTAGATCACGCGGAATCTGGGGAGCCGGCCAAAATTGGCATACAGGAAGGAGGTGGGATGTTGGTAGAGGATTGATTTTTAGATTGGAGGCCTGTGTCCAGTGATGTGCCACAGGATCAGTGCTGAGTCCACTACTTTTGTCATTTATAAAAATGATTTGAATGTATGGAGGCATGGATAGTAAGTTTCATGTATGACACCAAAGTGGATGGTGTAGTGGACAGTTAAGAAGTTTATTGGAGTGAAAGGGGACCTTGATCAGCTGAGCTAAGCAGTGGCAGATGGATTTAATTTAGATCAAATGTGTGGTGTTACCTTTTGTGAGGCAAATCAGTACTAGAGTTAAATAGTTAATGGTAAAGTCCTGTGAAGTGTTGCTGAACAGAGACCTTGGTGTGCAGGTGTATACAGTAGTTCTTGAAAGTGGAGTCACAGATAGACAAGGTAATGACGAAACCATTTGGTAAGCTTATCTTTTATTGGTTGGTGCACAGAGTACAGGAGTTGGGAGGTCCTTGTGGCAGTACAGGACTTGGTGAGGCCACTTTTAGAATGTTGCATGCAATTCTGTTTGACCTTCTATAGAAACAACATTGTGAAAGGAGTGTGCAGAAAAGATTTACAGGAATGTTGCCAAGGTTGGAGGGTTTGAGCTGAATAGGCTGAGGCTTTTTCCCTGGGGGTTTGGAGACAGTTGGGTGAACTGATAGAGGATTATAGAATCCTGAGAGAGACAGGATAAAGTGGAAAGATCTTTTCCAGAGGTGTGGGAGTCCAGAACTAGAGGGCATAGGTTTAGGGGTGGGGTTGGGGGAAGATTTAAAAGGACCTAAGGGGCAACGTTTTCATGCAGAGGGTGTTGCGTGTACACAATAAGCTGCCAGAGGAAGTGGTGGAGGCTAGTACAATTACATTATTAAATGGCATCTGGACGAATACATGACTAGGAAGGGTTTAGAGGAATATGGGCCAAATACTGGCAAATGGGATTAGGTTAGATTGGGATTTCTGGCCGGTATGAATAAGTTGAACTGACGGCTCTGTGACTCTGGTGGAATTCCAACTTTCTTGGGTCAAATCTCATGAAATTTAAATTTCATCAGCCTCTCATTTATTAGTTTTAGTGATGTCACCAATACAACCTGTACCTCCCAAACATGAAGTTCCAGGAAAGACTGGCATTTATGAAGGCATGTTGAAAAATTTTTGGGTTGCAAGGGAGAGTGAAGGTAGGACAATAGTTCTCGAGGACTGAGGGGTTTTTCAACAGGACTAATAGGAAACTGATTTGAAAGCAATGGGGGGCAATACCTGAGTGTTAATATCTCAAGTTATGAGGGGAGAAACTAGAGAAAGGGAAGTGTAGTTGACATTACGTTAAAGGAGAAAGTGTTGGTAGAGTTTGGAAATTAACTAATTTCATAGAGCTTGTATGGCTGAGGATAGTGTGTGGTTAATTGCTTTTTAGTTCTGCAGAGAATCATTGCCACAGTCGGAATGTTTCTTTTTGGTTTGGGCCTTCAGTAAGGCTCTGAAAAATACAATGATTTTTGAGGCACTCAGTCTGAATGAAACTTGGTTAAGGATCTTAGAGGTAACTTATCAAGGAGGTAAATGCAGTATTTTAGCTGGATAGGTATGAAGTCTTTTTGAAGACTGTCGCAATGATGCCCTTCTTAAAGGGGAGCATTCTGGCCAGAGAATTTATAATATCACCTACTAAGACTCAGGAAGGGGAGAATTTGATTTCAATTCATGTGTATAAAGTTTTTAATTTTAGGGGTGATCTTTGCAAAGTTGCAGTCATGAACTCCAATTACTATACTGTAGTGGTATTGATAGTTAGTGGCCCAGAAGTATGTCCTTTTCCAACATGACAGAAAGACTGGGAACAGTGGTCAAACTCTGAATTGTAAACAAGAAACACATTTTTAATCAGTAATAATATTGGGAACTTGGCTGCTTGCTGATCATTTGAATAAGATGCAAGTGTTGCAGATCTAATCTTGGGAGAGTTTGTATGTCCACCAATGTTTTTGGTCGAGAATTTTCTCCATGGTATGTTCAAATGTGAATTTTCTTAGATATTGGTACTAAACTCCTGCTCAAAAAAAGCATGTGAGCATCCAACTTACTGAGGACCCTCCATTACTATTTGGCTACAATACAAAGTTAATGTGACTTCACTCAGCAATTTAAAAAAAAATAACCTTGGATGTAAAATATTCCCACAGCTGTACAGGCACAAACGCTTGGCAAAAGAACGTTTACCTGCCCTTTATTCACTGGAGCTGGCAGGTCTGGAAGAAATTATAAAGCGTTATGGGCAGGACTCGCAGCAGTTCCGTGATGCTGCCCAAATCCTTGCTTCAGTCATCCAGAAGGTAAAATAACATTTTGAATTTTCACTTTACTCATTAATTTTTACTCTGCTATTCCACTAATTTCTGGCCGACAAATTGAATTTTCAGTTATTACCAAATTAGATATTGATGTTTTTGAAGGGTTTTTTACTCTTATCTTGTATCTAGAGAAATGCCTTATTGCTTCTGTTGCTTCCTAACCTATACATATGGTTAGAGTATTTTTGCAAGAGAAGTTTTTAACATTGTATCTGAAGTTAATAAGATGTCAAGTGCAATATCTTACAGAATGTAGTCAAAATCTTTTGCTTTGGACAAAACAAATCTCATGATTCATTTGCCAATTTGGATTTACATCAGTATAATTTGGTGAATCCTGATTGAAATCTGCTGCGAGAATTTTACACAGCACATGCTTTTTTGATCTTTTCAATCTACCTGCAGATTAGGCATGAGGAACTGTGATTGAATTTTGTTAACTTGCTCTCACCAATTTATATATGAAATTTTAAAGGTCATTCTCCTAATATTTTTCTTCAGAAAGGCATGATAGGCATTTTTTTCTTCAAAAACTGAGGGGGTCACATGCCAGGAAGGAATGAACTTGAAATTCATTTCAACTGTTTGTGAATATGACATTTGTGATTTTTGACTATTACTTAACTGTCTTGACCATGGACACTCCATTCTGAAATCTCCATCTTATTTCTGTAGAGGTATATAAAACAGGTTGGGTTTTTACATATGTAAATGGGTCTCAGGTGGCCATTTAAGGATGCCTGAAAAATAAGTCCATTGTCTTTCAGCATCCTTAAGGCATAGGACCTGTTTTTTGAGGTGCCTATAAAACACACTTGAGCAGATTCAATTTTAACTCTTCCCTTATTCAGATAGGTAGCAGTTCAATGCATGCAGCTAAAATGCCTTGGCTAGTAACAAATCTTTTGGAAGAGTATTTAAGATCTTTGTCGTCATGATTTAAAAATAGCTACTTTGCATGTTTCGTAATTGTTAAATGTCATTCTGTCTGTTGGGAGTTGATATGGTATTAGAAATTGCAAAATGTATTAAATTAAAAACAATCATTTTATAAAAACTGGGGAATATATTAAATTCAGAAATTCATCTAAGCAGTTAAATGAATACAGATTTGTCTCCTTTTATAGTCCACAAGTGCTAATGTTATAAACTGCAAATTTTTAAACTAAGCTGACACCACTGATTTTGGATTTTATTAGTTGTGCTTGATGTATTAAAGCAAGAATTTGTGGTCATAACCAATTTTAAAGCAATTTCAAAGGAGCACTTGACAAATTCAGTAGATATTGATTTTTGTTTAAAAGTCTCCTCACTTATTGAAGGAGCAGCACTCCGAAAGCTAGTGCCTCCAAATAAACCTGTTGGACTATAACCTGGTGTTGAAATTTTTAACTTTGTCCACCCCAGTCCAACAATGACACCTCCAAATCAAAGTAAATATTTAGGTTGAGATGATTGAAGATTGGCATTCATGCATGCAAAAGTAGCCTTTCATCTTTGTTGCTTCCTAACTAGTTAATCCAAAAGTTGAAACAAAGTACTGGTCAAGTTAACTAGGTTTAAAATGACTCTCTTTCTTCTGTTATTCTTTGTATTCCATAAATATATTTAAACTGCATTGATTCAGATTGTATCCTAACTTATTAAGCAGTAACTGCCTTGTTAAAAGCTTTTCATGTTTTATATACACAATATGGTAACCGATTTGGTTCTTGCAGTATAAAAACTGTAGCGCTTCATATTTTACATCCATTCATCTTGTTGGGAAGAGAAGTCTTACTGTCTGCCACACTCATGGCCCCATTCCCAGTATACAGGATCATGAATAAGAAGGCTTAGTCTAAACCAGTTAATGAAAGTAAAATTTATGTTAAGCTTTTTCATGCAACATCTAGATATCGTAGAGTACTTTTGAAAGTGTGATAGTGACAAGTTCAATTGTTGCATTCAATAGTGAGTTGAACTGTAATTTTTTAAAGGGCAAGTGTGAACATGAGAGAAGGCAAGAGAACTACATTCAGTGAAATGCTCATTTAGAGAGCCAGTGCAGATATATGCTGAATGGCTCTATCCCTAACTGTCATTGTTCTATGGTTCTGCAATTTGCTCATTTTACTCAATCTAAGGCAGAAAAATTTGTTTGAAAAGTAATCAAGGCAGGTTTTTTAAACTAATGCATTCACAATCCACTTCAATACTAGCAATTGTATCCTGGAATGAATAGTAAAATATGTCTCACTGCATTGATGTTCATCTGCTCAGGTCTGATGCTAAGCAAAAGTTGCTCTCTTCAACATAATAATGGTTAGTTTTGAGTTTATACGCTAAATAACTGAACAGAATGTGATGATTCTGAACTCTAGAACAGTTTGACCATTTTTTGGTTTAGCAGCCTAATTAATGGCTTTACCAAGCCCCCTCCCAAAGCACATCATTAGCATCCCACCTCACCAATTAGTGAGTGCAGGCAGATTGTTGTAATTCTGTCAAAGGAGGAATTTCTAATTAAAGGAACTGACATAAGTTGCAAGGGCTCTCCAACACTTGAATTTTGAGGCTGCTTTTTAGTTTTTTTTTCTTGAGATACTTACACACTTGATGCAACTGCAATATACCAACTTCTGTGAACAGCAACCATTTTATTAAGTACAGTACAAACTTTGGGGAAAGATCTCTCTGAACAAACGAAACAGTTCTTCCTTTATACAAATCTTTGCAGTCAGTAATGCCCACAAAACCACCTCCAGCCGCTCCCTTCGTCACATGCCACTCAAGAAACCATGCAGTGACCGCATCGTTTCCAGAAACAATATAATGTAAATCATCCCTTATTGGTCAAAACTCTTGCAAATCATTTTTTTAAATTACAGGGAGTAGTCAAATTCCAACTGTAATGTTCTGATTTGATTTCTAAGTTGGGGATGAAAATGTAAATTGGCTTTTGAATAACTAGAAAATGGCCCTGAAATGGATCCGAATGGCAAGGGACGGGATAGTAAGTTGCTTTCTACCTGTAGAACAGAGACATCCCACCCTAGCCTCGGAGCATCTAATTTCCGGCAGGTCAGCAGAGCAAATTAACTCTTTAATATTTCATGCCAAAACTGCAAGAATAGAGGGGAGACTAGGAAGGCCCTACTCAGTCTCTCTAAGCTAGCATTTCTACTTATGGGTCTGAGGTGACATTGGACTTCTCCAACCAGGCAGATGTGGAAGGAAGATACGGAAGTTAGCAAGACCAGTGTGCTCCCACTAACCTAGAGATGTGAGAACCTGACTGGTGTGACACATTCTACAAACTGGATTACCAGACATATGTCTGTATAATGCTCTTCAGATCAATGTGCCTTGAAGCTACCTCATTCTTTGCACAGCCACCCCTCATCTCCATCTGTCAGCAAATACTCAATCTGCATATTGCTGTTGCAGTCCTATGTCTGTGACCTTGCATTTCTGCATACTAATGTACATTGACATATTGCTGGTTTTTTTTCTCCTTGCACACTTGCTGAGGTGCAGAGGTCCATTGAAGCCTGGCAAAAACAAGTACCTTAACTACTAATAATACATGCCCACCTGTTGCACTTTAAAGATATCTTATTCCAGAAAGCCAGAGATGTCAGCAGTAGTCTGTCATGAGAATCTAAAGCACTGCTGCTTATACTTGTCAAGAGAACTTATTCTTTGTCTATAAAGAAGTATTTACTTTTTTAAAGCTAGTTCTTGGTGTTAATTCTATTTGTCCTTGGATATGCATTTGACAAGTATAAAGGTACAATTGCTGTTTTGAAGTATTGGTACATTATTACTTCTGGCTCTTCCCCTCAGATGGAAGATGGAACTGCATGAGCTGTTTCTATTCTACATTTTTAAAAAAACTAGCAGCCATGAAATGTAGTTGAAGGTGAGTGAAGTACTTCCAACAAGTTAGCAATCACTTGTCAAGTACTAAAAGCACTCAGAAGTGCTTTGAACAGAAATCTCTCAATGCCATGGCTGGTGCTGTTCTATGTAACTAATTAAAGCCTTTTCAGCTTGTCAGCTTCACTGAAGAAACTCTCTTCCTGCTGTGCACTTGTCTTGGTGACTCGAGTAAACTGCAGACACAGCATGGGAGCTGTGCATTGTTGGCAAAGAAGGAATTTATGGTTGAAAAGTCTCCATTGCTTTTTCAATCACCTAATTCACATTCTCTGCAGACCCATTGGGAATCAATGACTAACTGAATTCTGAGTTCAGATCAGAGAAAGAGGCAGGATGATATCCAGTGCCTATTTCTATGACTCCCATTTGGAACACAACGTAAACTGCTTCTGCCTCACTGGGGATGTTCTGCCTATTGTCTCTAAACCAAGAAGAGCATGTTTGTTTCTAGCTGATACTGGAGAGGTCAGATCCAGACTAAAATCTGGTTTGACAACTGATATTTTGTTCTATTTTGGTGTAATGATGCTGCACACTTTTTTTTGTAGATATTTTTATTGAAATTTAACATTTTTGCAAATTTACAAAAATAAACAAAACTCTCAAATACAAACATTGATGTATAATTAAATCATATATACAATAGTCATCTTTTAACAAAGAAAAGAGAAAGAAAGAAAACAAAAAAAAGAAAAAAAAACGAAAAAAAGAAAAAAAAACTCAACTTTCTACTAATCTAACCTATAACTAACCAGAGTGTATACCTAAGTCTCTTACATGCTCGGAATGTATAAACATCAAATATAATAAAACCCGTATTCGCGCAGGATTCCTCTCCCAAGGGGCCCCGGAGCAGCCCGGTCTGAAATCTTCACTAAATAAAAGCCCTTGTTAGGATAGCCGAAATATCTACATTTATATAATTCAAAAAGGGCTGCCACATTTTATAAAATAATTCAGTCTTTCGGTGCACCATATTTGTGAGGAAGTCAAGGGGGATATATTCCATAATTAATCTGTGCCAATTTGAAAGTCCAGGGGGGCCCTCAGCCACCCAGTTCACCAAAATATTTTTCCTTGCACAGAAAGAGAGAATAGAAAATAGTCTCTTCCCATGCATATCCAGAGATGAGAGGTTCGAAAAGCCCAAAAGGAGAGATACAGGGTCCACCCTAATTTCCGTTCCTAAAATTTCTGTCAGGGTATTTGTCACTTTAGTCCAGTATCTGCGGATTTTCTGACAAGTCCACAGACAATGTACAAGAGTACCCACCTCTATTTTGCATTTGGGACACATTGGAGATGCTCCTGCCTTAAATTTTGCCAGTCGAGCCGGAGCTATATGGGCCCTATGAAGTATCTTTAGTTGGATAGCCTGAGTTCTGTTACAGATAGCAATTCTTCTAGCATTTTCCCAAATGTCATTCCACATATCCTCAGAGATTTCTAGCCCCAAGTCCTGCTCCCATGTTTTAAGCAGGTCATCCATGTCTCCTGAGACTCCATGTAGCAAATGGTATATAGTACTAACGGAGGATGCCCCCGCTGGTCGTAAGACATTACGTTCTCTGTCTGATTTATAAAGACTATCTATTAATGTAGTCTTCCTCTGTATATAATCTCGAACTTGGAAGTATCGAAAGAGATCCCCATTAGGTATTCCGAATTTCAGATGCAGCTGCTCAAAGGACATCAGGATCCCATCTTTAAATAGGTCCCCTAAGCATGAGATGCCCCTGGATCTCCAGAGTTTAAAGGTGGCATCTGTAATCCCCGGTTGGAATCCCCATGCGCCTACTATTGGTGCATTGGGGGATGTTTTATGTGAGTTACCCTCATTTTGCCGCATTACATTCCAGGCCTTAATTGTGTTTAATATTATGGGATTTTTACAGTGGTCTGTAATGATTTTCCTCTTATCTAAAAATAAAAGGTTAATAAGTGGGTATTTTACTTGGGAGGCTTCGATATCCAGCCAAATTGATTGTGGATCAGATGAAACCCAATCAGCTATGTAACTTAGTAGGGAGCTTAACTGATATTTCCTAAAGTCTGGGAAGTCCAGTCCTCCCCTTGCCTGTGGAAGCTGTAGCTGCTTCAGCTTAATAAGGGGCCGTCTATGGTTCCAAATAAAGGAGCCCAACCAGCCATATAATTTACGTAGGGCTAGCCTTGGCAGCATCAGCGGGAGCATTCTCATAGGATATAAGAGACGGGGCAGAACATTCATTTTAATTAATGCTATTCTCCCTAGCCAGGAAATCGGAAGGTCTCTCCATCGCTGGAGGTCCTGCCTTATCCTTTCCATTAATTGTACAAAATTAGCCCTATACAGCTGATCAAATACTGGCGTGATAAAAATACCTAAATATAAGAAGCCCTCCAGGGACCAACGGAAGGGAAAAGGGGATCCGTCCATTAAGTGGGGTATCATAGCCAGACCACCCATTGGCATGGCTTCCGATTTTGAAAAATTAATTTTATAGCCTGAGAATGCACTAAATGTATTAATAACTTGAATTAGACGAGGCACTGACATTAAAAGATTACTGAGGAATAAGAGAACGTCATCTGCATAGAGGGTAATTTTGTGTTTACCTGTACCAATCCTCGGGGCCATTATCTTCGGATCAGTCCGGATGGCTTCTGCTAATGGTTCAATTATCAGCGTAAACAACAATGGTGAGAGAGGACATCCTTGACGGCAGCCCCTACCCACACTGAAGCCATCCGATCTTAACCCATTAGTAATAACAGCTGCTTTGGGGTCATTATACAATGTTGAAACCCATTTGGTAAACACCTGTCCAACGCCAAACCTTTCCAATGTGTAAAATAAATATGACCATTCAACCCTATCAAATGCCTTTTCCGCATCCAATGAAATTACTACTCCTGGTATCTTTCCCTGATGACAGGCTTGGATCATATTCAAGACCCTTCTGATATTATTGGATGATCTGCGGCCCTTAATAAATCCCGTCTGGTCCTCCTTTATAATATATGGCAGTACCCTTTCTAGTCTTAGTGCTAACATTTTTGAGAATTTTAAAGTCTACATTTAGTAAGGATAATTGTGCATCTTACAGACCATCTTCTGGGTCTTTTCCTTTTTTGAGGATAAGAGAAATATTTGCTTCTTTCAGCGTGGGCGGGAGACAGACCTGACTATGCGCAAAATTATACATATCCATAAGTGGGTCAACCAATATTCCTGTAAATTCTTTATAGAATTCAGCTTGAAAACCATCCGGGCCCGGTGCTTTTCCGCTCTGAAGTTGCCTAATTGCCTCAAGTATTTCTTGGACTGTTAAAGGGGTATTTAGGGCCGACACCTGTTCCGGAGTCAGGCCCGGGAAGGTCAAATTTTTTAAAAATGACTGCATCCTCCTAAACCTATCTTCACAATCCTGCGATCTATATAGTTCAGAATAAAATTCTTTAAAGGTCGCATTGATCTTTTTATGATCATGAGTCAGGGTACCTGTACTTTCCTTGATGGTCGGAATAGTTTGAGGGGCTTTCTTTTTCTTTGCAAGAAATGCTAAGTATCTACCCGGTTTGTCGCCATATTCATATAATCTTTGTTTCGCAAATAATATTTCCCTTTTAGCCGTTTGAGTAAGCGCGGTGTTTAAAGCTGTCCTAAGAGCTGTAATCCTCTGCAATTTTGTGATAGAAGGTCTATCAGCGTATGCTGTTTCGGCTGCTTTTAGGCGAGCTTCGAGCAGACGCTGTTGCACTCCCTTCATTTTCCTCTGGGTCGCTGAATAGGAGATGATCAAACCTCGTGCATAAGCTTTGATGGTCTCCCACATCATTGACGGATTGCTAGCCGTACCAGTATTAATTTCTAAAAAAGTTTTAAGTTCTTGGGAGAAGTACTTTAAAAATTTGCTATCTTTTATCAGGAAGGGGTCCATACGCCAATGCAGAGCAGATGTCCCATTGTTCTTTACCTTAGTTTCCATGTATACAGCGGCATGGTCAGAGATTGCTATAGTACCTATTTTACAGGTTGCTATAGAGTTTAGAAAAATCGATGGGGCAAAAAACATATCAATTCTTGTGTGACATTTATGTGGATTAGAGTAGAAAGAAAAATCTCTACCCTGTGGATGGAGACATCTCCATACATCTACCAATCCTAATTCTTTATTCAGGTCTGCCAGTTGTCTAGATCTGGGAGATACGCCAGCGGCACTCTTGGGAATCCTGTCTATTTCCGGATCCATAATACAATTAAAGTCTCCCCCTATAATTGTATGACGGGCACCAAAGGCCATCAGTTTTGAAAAAGCTTCCGTTATGAATTTAAAGGGGTGTGCCGGGGGGCAGTACACATTTAAGATCCCATATTCCTCTCCATTTATGAGGGCTTTAATCAAAATATATCGTCCAGATTCGTCTTTTATCTGATTTAGAATTTTCAAAGGGAAGTTCTTCCGGACAAGGATAACTACTCCCCTGCTTTTTGAATTAAAAGAGGAAAAAAAGGCCTGATCAAATCCGCCCTGTCGTAATTTTAAGTGTTCTTTATCCGACAGGTGTGTCTCCTGTAGGAGAGCTATATCAACTCTCTCCTTCTTAAGATTTGATAATATTTTCTTCCTTTTTTAACTGGCGAATTACTCCCCCTGACATTCCAGGTGCACCACTTAACCGACTGTTCAGCCATAATCATCTGGACAGATCCGAGACCCCTCGGGAGGGGAAACCCTATCTAGAACATCCCGAGCATGGAGCATACAAGATTTACAAAAGTAAAGATTCTCTGATACACTCAAAACAATATAACAAAAAACTCTTTCTCAGTATAAAAAATATAAAACATTCCAAATTGGAGATTTTCTCCCTTGTTCCCAGGGAGCGTCACTTCCTCTCCCACAGTCCATCTTACCCTCTTCCAACCAGTGCCCCACCCTTGACCCAGGTGTTCCTCAATAAAATGAGGAGAATTCAAATATAATATAAAGCTAGAGTTAACAGTGAACACCCCACCCCCACCCACACCCACATCTAAATATATTTGGGAATATTAATACCATATATAACTATAAGATTACAATCTCAACACGTAATACTTAAATATAATACCACAAAATAACAGGGGAAAGAAAAACAACCCCGCTCCTAAAAACAGAAGTAAAATAGAATAAGGTAACCACCTCCCCCCATCAACATTAACCAAACGCCCCAACATATATATATATATATATATACACACACACACACACACACACACACACACACACATAGGGGGAAAGATAAGAAAAGATGAAGGGATATAAACCAAAATAATGGGAAAGGCAGACCAGCGTCCACAATCTCTTACAGCTTATTTAAGAGAGTCCAAGAATTCCTTAGCCTTCTCCGGTGATCAGAAGTTATATATGGATCCTTCGTGGCTAAGGCGTAGCGTCGCTGGATATCGTAAGGAGTACTGGATATTTAAGTCCCTTAAACGCTTCTTCGCCTCATCGAATGCCTTCCTCTTTCGGACCAAAGCTGGCGAGAAGTCCTGGAACAGCATGATCCTGGATCCTTTGTGGGTCATAGCTTGGGGATCTTTTCCCAGATTTCTTGAGGCTTCCAGGAGCATCTGCCTCTCCCTATAGCTCTGCAGCTGGAACAGGACCGGGCGTGGGCGCTGGGTTGAGCCGGGCCCACATACTGTGACCCGGTAGGCCCATTCTACCCTTACCTGGCCTGATCCAGCAGGCAGATTTAAAAGTTGTGGCAGCCAATGCTCTAAGAATGCTGTCAGCTGACCTCCCTCTTCCTGCTCGGGAAGGCCCACCAACCGAATATTTTTTCTACGACATCGATTTTCGAGGTCATCAATGTGGTTTTCTAGGTTCTGGACTCGATTCTCGAGAAAACGGATGTGGTCGGCTGTTGATTTTATCGCAGTCTCTGAGGCTGCGGCCTTCGACTCCACCTCTGACTCGGCACTCCAATTCCTGAATGTCTCTGCCCTGCTTCTGCAGCTCGGCTGATTGAGTCTCGGCAGAGCAGAGAAGCACTTCGATAAAAGCATCAATCTTCGCCTCCCACCTGGCAAACATCTCCTCAAAGCTCATCTTCATTGGTAAATCTCCTGAAGTAGCTGAAGACACCTTTGTTGCAGCTGAAGAGGGAGAGGGTGGGGGAGGGGTCCCTGCTTTCTTAGAGCCGCCTGTTCCCTTCCCTTTACTCATTTTCCAGCTAGTATTAGACTATTTAAATGTACTAATAGGTAACTATTTAAGGTTAACAACTATTATAAATGGTTTAGTGAGTGTGGTGGGGGTGGATAGCCCACTTTTCCCAAGTTTTGGGTAGAGCACTGTGGACTCAGTCTTGCTGGGTCGCCGCCATCTTGGATCCCCCGCGATGCTGCACACTTGACAATAAAACAAATTTGTTCTGCAAAATTACAATTAGCACAAGTTTAAAGCTTCAAAATATCTGAAATACAATCATTCAAAGCAGTAATGCACACTTTACCGTATTCATACCTGCGAATTCCCTTTTAAGCATTATTATAGGGTTTAACTTGATAGGTGCTTAAATTCCTGGTCCTGAGGATCTGAGCCAGTTTCTTTTTAATATAACTGAACTTAAATCTTTACAAATTCTCAACCCCCTTCAGAGTTTTAATCAAGCACTTTTGATTGTGAGCTTTCAAACTAAACTCCTTACACTGAAGTAACCATTCCTTAACAGTTCTAAACTATCCCCCTTCAGGAAAAATGTTTAGCTTCAATCACCACTTCTGCGTACTAAAATCAGAAGCTTTCGTGCAGCTATGAATGTTTACATAAGCTCAAGAAAAGCCATTCTGGATCCTTCTTATAGAAACATAATGTACTACACTCTATTTTGTTCAGTTGTAAAATCCCTCCGTGAGCAAGTTCCTTTTAACCTCAAAGAACTGTTCCTGCCTTTGTTTTATTTAAAACAAATCATGGCTTTACAAAGACTTGATGACTAACCCCTACACTCAAATACCACATGCTACAAGTTTAAAATCTAAATGGAAATAAATGAATACTAAATATATAACAATCTTGCATCAGAAATACTACTATCTACAGTCATCATGGATTAGGGAAGGGGTAGAATTTTCCATTTCTAATTGCTGTTCAGTAATCCTATTGGACGTGTACATAGTTCTGAATTTTTCCTTGTCAAATAAGACACAGGAGCAGGAATTAGGCCATTCAGCCCATAGTCTGCTCTGCTATTCAATCATGGCTAATAAGTTTCTCAACTCCATTCTCCTGCTTTCTCCCTGTAACTTTTGATCCCCTTGATAATCAAGAACCTATCTAGCCTGACATTCAAAAGTGAAAAATGAGAGAGAAACTGTGCAAGTTCGACAGCCCCTGGAGAGAAATGGTTAACACTTCAAAATCCAATGCTAACTCTGAAAGAGTTATTATTCTCAAAGTTAAATCTTTCTGTCCACCGATAAGACCATAACCATAAGACATAGGAGTGGAAGGCCATTCGGCCCATTGAGTCCACTCCGCCATTCAATCATGGCTGACGGGCATTTCAACTCCACTTACCAGCGTTCTCCCCGTAGCCCTTAATTCCTCGAGACAACAAGAATCTATCAATCTCAGCCTTGAAGACATTTAGCGTCCCGGCCTCCACTGCACTCCTTGGCAATGAATTCCACAAATGTTGCTAGACCTCCTGAGTTTCTGCTTCACTTTGTTTTTATTCTGGCAACACTGTCCAGATTATGTACCATCAGCATAATGTTAATTTACCTGACTTATTGGAGGATAACTTCATATCCAGAATGGATTGAATGCCTTCTGAACAAGAGGTCATGTTGGTGGACAATATTGAACTGCCTTAAATGATGCTATTGTTTCAAACGTTCTGACACACTTCAATTTTCAGACTTCTTGAATGGCATGGGGATTTGCATCGTTTGTTAATTGCCTTGTGCCTACTGTGAAGAATGAAATGAAATCTAAGTACACCTGCTTCCAGGAGAAAGTGAGGACTGCAATTGCTGGAGATCAGAGTAGTGTGTGTTGCTGGGAAAGCACATCAGGTCAGGCAGCATCTGAAGCTGGAGAATCAATGTTTCGGGCATAAGCCCTTCATCAGGAAAGGCATTTGTTCTTGGATGTGGTGCTGCTCTTAACTGCAGTCTGTACTGAGTAATTCACTACCTGACTCCCTATCATCTACAAGCGCAAGTCAAGAATGTGATTATTACTTAGTACTCCACTTGAATGAAGGAACTCCGCACCACCCAGGAGGACTGCCTGCTTGATTGGCAACCCTTCACTGTTCACACCTTCACCAGTGCCTTCTGAAACCATAACTTCTACCACTTGGAATAAGGGTAGCAGATGTACGGTGATAACCTCGCTTGAAAGTCTCCCTGCAAGTTTCACACCATTGTTGTGGTTCTGTTCGCCGAGCTGGAAGTTCTTGTTGCAAACGTTTCGTCCCCTGGCTAGGCGACATCAGTGCTCTGGAGCCTCCTGCGAAGCGCTTCTTTGATGTTTCTTCCGGTATTTATAGTAGTCTGTCCTTGCTGCTTCCGGGTGTCAGTTTCAGCTGTCCGCTGTAGTGGTTGGTATATTGGGTCCAGGTCGATGTGTTTGTTGATGGAGTTTGTGGATGAATGCCATGCCTCTAGGAATTCCCTGGCTGTTCTCTGTCTGGCTTGCCCTATGATAGTAGTGTTTTCCAAGTCGAATTCATGTTGCTTGTTGTCTGCGTGTGTGGCTACTAGGGATAGCTGGTCGTGTCGTTTCGTGGCTAGTTGATGTTCATGTATGCGGATTGTTAGCTGTCTTCCTGTTTGTCCTATATAGTGTTTTGTGCTGTCCTTGCATGGTATTTTGTAAACTACATTAGTTTTGCTCATGTTGGATATCGGGTCCTTTGTTCTAGTGAGTTGTTGTCTGAGTGTCCGAGCTACAAATCTTCGCACAAACCTTGAAGTTTCACACCATTCTGACTTGGAAATATATTGTCACTCTTCCAATGTCAGTGAGCTAAACACTCAAAGCTTGCTACTTATAGCATCATGGCTGTCCTTGCGGCAGTTCAAGTGGGAAGTAAATGTTGGCCCAGTTAGTGATGCCCACGTCCCATGAATTTTTTTAAAAAATCTGACATCAGTTGTTGTTGGGATCCAGCATAATGGGCAACCTTATTATCATTGTCAAACAGCAACACTTGTTTTCTAGTGGAGTGGGTTATTGTTGACCTCATTCAGCAAGGCGTTTGCAGCAACTTCAAATAAGTTAGCCATTCGCAGAAATTTTATGAAGTAGTTTGACTCTTCTTCCTCAAATGTCATTTTCATTAGAAAAATTTCATTTTTCTAATTTTTGACTTTCACCGTGGACAAATGCGTTGCATTGATTTTGAAAGTCTAGTCACCTAATGTAATTTGCAAATGAATCTTTTGAATCGTTGCCCAAAAAGCAAATGATCCTGAACCTGACTGTAACTCAGAACAGGAGAAGTTGAGGTTTGCAGAGCTGGAGATCAGAGTTGTAAAGTATGGCATTGGAAAAGCGCAGCACATCAGGAGCAGGAGAATCAATGTTTTGGACATAATCCTTTCAGGAATGTTTGGAGTGGGGAGGGGTGCCATGAAGCAGGATGGGGACTTAAATAGGGGACGTGGGACTGGGGGAAGGTAACTGAAGATAAGGAGGTAGGTGTTGATGGAAGATAATTTGAGGGGTGTGGAGCAGATAGGTGGGAAGGAAGATGGACAGTTTCAGAGGGCGGTGCTGAGTTGGAGGGTTGGATCTGGGATGGGGACATAAGGATGGGGACAGGCAGAAGATGAGGTGTTCTTCCTCTGGGCATCGAGTGGCTAGGATTTGGCAGTGGAGGACACCCAAGGCTTGCATGTCCTTGGTGGAGTTGGTGGTGGGCCACAGGGCAGTGTATTTGTTTGGTGTGTGTGTCCCTGAAATGTTCTCTGAAACATTTGAGAGTTGGTGTCCTGTCTCCCAATGTGGATAAGACCACGTTTGAGAGCAACAGACAAAGTAGATGAGGTGTTGGAATGTGCAGGAAAATCTCTGGCTGTGGAAGGATCCTTGGGGCCTTGGATTAAGATGAGGGTAGAGTGTGGGTGCGTGTTGTACCCCTCTTGTGGCAGTAAGAGAAGATGCTGGGAGTAGAGGGTGGGTTGGTGGGGGGGCATAGATGTAATAAGGGAGTTGCAGAGGAAATGGTCTCTAGAACACTGGGGTGTGGAGGGAAATATATCACTGGTGAGGTCTGACTGTAGGTTGCAGAAATGGAGGATGATACACTATCCAGAGATTGGGGTGGAAAGTGAGGTGCAGGGGTTCTATCCTTGTAACTTTACATTTGACTATACCAATTTTCTTAAATGCCTTGTAGTTCAAAGGACTGATTTTGTTTGGTTCCTTTTTCTGCTATTGGATTATAGTTAGTGTCACCAAACATAGCTTCTCTTTCTGTTCCCTCAACAATGCTTTTATCCCCAAGAAACCATTCTTGGCTCTTTATTTCTTATCTGCATGCTATGCTTTGGTCACAGCATTTGTAGATACTCCAATTAATATTCTCTCTCTCTACTGTGTATCAACTAATATTCAGGTCTGGAAGAGGTGTGAATTACGGCAGCTGATTATTGATAAGATATCTTTGTGTACTTAAACTACAGTGTGTGTGTGTGTGTGTGTGTGTGTGTGGTTCGTTCGTCTTGGGCTGAAGCAGTTCTTGTCTACAGGACTCTCTTCTATTCCATCCATATCCTTTTGGTCATAAAGATAGGTACTTCCATCTTGGCTTTTTCATTCTCCTGTAGGCTGTGCACAGATCAGTATTTATTACCTGACACTTCTGCTTTAAAGTGGTGGTAACATCTCTCTGAACTTCTGTTGCCAGTGCTGCTGATTAGTGTTCCAGAATTTTTACCCAATAGGGAAAAACATAATAGATTTCACATGATGTTTTGAGACTTGGAGGGGAGGTTTCAGAGATTCCCCATGTACTTTCTGCCCTTGTTCTTCCAGGTGGTGGAGGTCACTGGTTTAAATATGTTTTTTTCAAAGAAACCTTTGCAAGTGACTGGTATGCATTACCCTCCACCAACCCTGCCTTAACCCACCTCTTAACAAATAGAACATTGAAATAGACAAGTTGATTTCCAGTTTCCATCAAAACATCTGCTTCATCTAAAATACTGCAGTCCGTATCCTTGCAGCTCCATATCCTGCTAATCCACGCAGATCACTAACTTAAATTTGGCTCCCCATTCCACAAACCTTCATGTAAAAGTCTCCTTGTAGATAAATCCCAGCCTGGCTGTCCATCCCTTTGCTTTGACATGCAACCTTCTAAACTCTTGCTTCAACTCTGGCCTTTAATGCATTCTGCATCTTTTTGACCTACCAGTGCCAATGAACCATTTAACCTTACTAAGGTTCTAAAATGTAAAATTCCTCTCTAATCCTGTCTGTCATTATCACCTTTAATCTCCTGTCATCACCTCCCTTCTATTTAAGATGCTCCTTAAAATCCACTTAATTTATCAATTTTATGGTGATTATTGCTGCTTTTTAGTTTTGAAGCCTCTTTAACAATTTTAAGAGGCATATTTACAACTCTTGATGTTAAAAGCTAATACTCGTTTTTGATTGGAATACAAGTGCTCCAGGTAACTAATATTTCATTCTACAATTTATTGTATGTACTGATACTTTTAATAGTCTTAACATACTGAGTTTAAAACATTTTTGGTCATTGTTTCATGACATTGACTCTTTAAAATCTGTGTTTTAGATAAATGAAGTTTCATGGAGTAGCTATAAGGTTTCATCCTTTTATTGTGACTTGCACATAATTTGCATGACCGCACTGGTGCTTTAAATTAAACGTGTAGGACTATGTTGCAGTTAGCATCTGTTGGGAAATATACATTCACTCCAATGTTTACTTCTGCTAGTTTGCAGATGAAGTATTCTCCATTTACAGTGGAAATGCTGTGATTGAATTGTTGACTGTAAAGAATTTTGATGCACCACTTGTGAGGAAGAGTCGATCTATCCTAGAGGTTCCATCCAAAGTAAGTATAGTATACTCTTAGTTCAATTGCCTAAAGCCTCCTTAATAACTTCGCACTGTATTTGCACATCTTTTGATGAAACGAATACTAGTTTCTTTTTGAGGCTAGCTATGCATCTCTTTCCACAGATGTTACCTAACTTGAGAATTTGTAGTCTCATTTTATTTGAGATTTATAACATCTGAATATTTTCCTTTTGAATAAGTACTTGCTTAGACATCCATTTAATATTTAAATGATTGTACTTGCAAGTTAATGTATTTTTTTCAAAACTGTCTAATGAAGTAACAATATACCAGTGACTTTTTTTGGTTTCCTTTTATAGAATGATCCAAGCCATACATATGGTTTAGCCTACCAATACAACTATAACTATGCTGTTGTATTCAATATTGTCCTCTGGTTGATGATAGGCCTGGCTTTATCTGTGATCGTCGTTGCCTACAATCTGTGGAATATGGATCCTGGATATGATAGCATTATCTATAGAATGACTAGTCAGCGAATTAAAATGGATTAAGCCATTTGCTTCGCATCCAATCAATGAAAATGTATACTTCAAAAGTTCTGGGAAAGTATCAAGAAGATTAGTTTGTTCCTGCTTGGGAGTGTTTTTTTTTCACATTATGGTAGTGGGAGAATAATAAAATTCACTCTTGGGTATGTAAAGATAAATATTCCCACAGTACCTTCTTAAATTATTTGTCTGTCATGGCTATTATTCCTAACTCTGGAATTGAGCAGGTTCCTTGATCAGAATTTTCTTTGATTTCTTGTCATAGTGTTTTAAGTACAAGCAGAGAATTTGTTCTTACATTCTGGACTAGAGAAAAATAGCCAATAGTGAACTTATTTTTCACTAACACATTCCATTGGATAAAAGCCACCTAACTCCATTTGCAGTATCCTCTATTTTGGAATTAACTTTGTATGTGTTGGTATTGTTTCTGCTTTTGTAAAATCACTACTGCGCAGCTTACTGTTTTAGGTTTAGTCTGTTACTTTCCTATTGAAATAGTTTCACTATCATGGATAGATGTGGCAGCTGTGATCAAAAATGCACTGCAACAGGTAATCTGATTTTAGGAAATGTGAAATGATTTGACTTTATTTTCATAGTAAATGTGGTGTAAAGATTTAAACTGCTATGCAGACTCCTGAATGGTGGTCATGTGTTTGTGTGCTTCAATTGTAACTGTTTTGGCTATGTTTGACATGGAATAAATCTAATACACGACAAAAATAATGATAAAAATTTGTGGTCAGCACTGCTATTTATGTTTGGCTGGTTTTACTGATGTGCAATGCAAATGTTAATAAAGTTGACTGTAAATATTCTGATTAAATTTATTAAGCAAACTCCATTGCAGTTATGTGATCAATAAATGTATCAAATGATTCCAGTCACTTTTGGAAAAATGTTGGTCCTATATGCATGGTATTTTGTCGATTTTTAATTTTGAATATTGCCAGTTTATCTTCAAATTTAGGAAGTACAACTTGAGATGTTTTACACTCAAATCTGTTCTACAGCATTGATTCTGTTTCCAGTTTGTTATGGACCAGGCCAGAAGCCCCCCCAACCCCCCTCAAAATATTTTAAGGTAGCCTAGACCAGAAGTGGGGGAACCTTTTCATGTTGGAAGACCACATTATGTTAGTTGTAATCTAATAAGGCCACACCCAAGAAACTTCAATTATATATTCTTCAAAATTCACATTTTTATAATTGTGGTAAGTCTGTGAGGATTATTTCATTGAATTTTCTTTTACTCTCTGGTATTTTAAATACACTTTAAGATTAAAATAAAAATAATAAAGGATGAAAAATTCATTAATAAAAAATGAAAGATTTCTGCAAAATTTGGATTCATTCAAAAGGCCAAACGCAGTGGCCTAGAAGGCCACATGCAGCCTTAAGGCGGCAGGTTCCCCACCCCTAGCCTAGACCGTAACTACTATTTTCTTTCTTTAAAAGTAGACATGAAGTGAGTGTTCCAGGTGTGATGGGACTGATTTAAACTACTTGACATTGAGCGAAACAATTTAAACATTTTAGTTGAAGTACAAATGAGGAATTTAGAAAATCTTAACTATTGAAAAACATAACTGAATAATAGGTAAGTACCAATTACTAATTACCAGTTCCCATATAGTAATTTTCCAAAAACACTGCTTGGCAAAAATAAATTTAGATACCCACTCGTAGGCAATTCTCCAATCCAGAAGGAAACAACATCAAGAAAGATTTCGGAGAATGTAGCAGCGAGGAATCATTATACTGAAGCACCAACTCTTCTGAGACCCAAACATCTGACTGCCACAGCTTGAAAACTAAAAGCTTGATCTGAGAACTGACAACTCCCCTTGCCATTGTTGCAGCTGTTTTTGTTTTAAATCTAAATTTGTTGTTTTTAGGCAATCTCCTAGTACCCACTCTGGCACCTCTGTCTTTACTCTCTCTCCACTCTTTTTTTTTCCCCTCTCCCCCCTCTCCCTCTCTTCCCCCCGCCAGAAAAAATTAGGAATTGCATATATTTGCAACTTTTTTTTCACAAATTCATCACCTAATTGCTTTCATTGGATTTCATTTCCCACACTTTTCTCCATTCCTTATCTTAGTTTCTTGGTCATCTAATGAATTCTCTCCTCTTTTAAACGTAATCTGAAAATCACCTTCATATAAAAGTTTTCTTGAACTAATCTATGTTTTCAACTGTTCTGTGGGAAAGAACTCTCCTTTGGAATTAAAAAGGTAGATGATCGCTGGCTAACCAATGTAAAATCCAACTTGCTGTCCTTCTAATTCCACAATTTTTTTAATCTTCTACATACCTTAAACCTCAGACTATATCTACTGCAATTCCTATATTAACCATGGCTCAACAAATTGAGATTTGTCGAACATGATTTTCCAGTTTCAAATCCATGCCGGTTAATTTAATTTCTCAAAGTCTCTGCACTCAGTGTCCAATGAGTTTTCTTAAACTGTATATGAATGGCTGTGCAAAACAAAGGGCAAGTGAGTTAACACAAAGCAGCTGCCCACTACAGTGACCTTGCAGGTTTGTGTCTGGCTGATTGTTTTGACCTTTTTTCTTTTCTCCGAAGAAAGAGTACAGAATTGTCTGAAATTGTTGAAGTCTAATGTACCAAATCAAAAGCCGATGTTGGCTTGTACTATTCCAGTAAAGCACCAGCATGAATGTCAATGAGAACAAGTTGGACAAAAATAATAATTGCAGACTAAATGGAGATATTGCACAAAATCACTTAATCTGCATATACCCTCAAATATGGAGGAGACTGTATTTTGATCAGCATATGCAGTAAACTTTTAAAAATGAGATGAATAAGCAATGGAATGTCTCAAAGGAGCATGAAAATCTTTCTACTTTCCACCAACATTTATAGTTCTCTCTTTGACACCACGATGTTTTTTTCCACTGCCCTGCTCTCCAAATCTTTTCTAGTGCATACAATAAATCCCTATAAATTGTAGTGAAGAAATGAGCAAGTGTTTGTAGGACTGTTGATCTTGTACTGCATCATATTGAATCAGGCTGACCATTGAACAGTTTTATCACTATTTTTAATTATGTTCTGATCTCTCTCCATTCCCCAACCATCTTTTGTCTAGTGGCCCAAAAAGAGTTTTAAATAGGCTTCAAAAATTTTTGGTTTGAACACCCTCTTTTTCCAACCTCTCCCTCATATATGTCATTTAATCTTGCATCCTTCTCCATCTTCTCCCTATCTCTAAACGGTATAATGATCATCATCTTACTCCCTTCTTAATGTCAGTTTTTTTTTCTCCTTCATGCCTGTGATTTTTAGCTCAAACAACAAGTTGGTAATCCTGATTCAGTAACAGACAGTGAATCCATCTTTGTCCTTTCCTGTAATGCCATTTTAAAATTTGTCCAGCTTTCAAGTTTGTTTTGGACATATCCATCTACTTACTTTGTACATCCATTGCCCTTGGTAACAAATTCCCAGTTCTATCAAATTACCAAATGAAAAACTGAAAAGAACTGCTGATGCTAGGATGAAATAAAAACCGAAATTGTTCTGAAAGGTCTTTGGACTCAATATTAACTTTGCTTTCTTCCCGCAAATGTTGCTAGACCTGAGTTTTCCAGCAGTTTGTTTTTGTACCTTTTTGGAGTTCTTTTACTCCAATTTTATTTATGTCCTCTGAATTCTCAACTAGTTTAGTTTCAACTGGTTAATCAGCTGCTAATATCTGGCTTGTGACCTACTAATTAACTTGGTTAACTATAACTGATTTGCAAATGCACAAATTAAAATTTAATTTCCTTCAGTCTGAAATTTAATCACTGCTGCCCTTTAGAGGATTATCATTCAACTCCATACCCTGTTCAAACTTTCTCCCCATAACCTGTGGTCTCCAAGAACTATTACTTAACTTCTCCTTAAAGGTTCAATGTCTTAGCCTCCACTGTTTTCTGTCACTGAATTCTACTGGCTCTTAACTCTTGAAGGGAAGAGATTCCTCCTCACTTCAGTCCTAAAGTGGATAACTTTGCATTTGCCCACATTATGCTTGTCATATTGAAGCATCTTTGCATTATCCTGAGTTTACCCCCTCATCCAAATTTAGGTCATCAACAATTATTTCATTTATATCCCTCCCCTTAATTTTACTAGGAATGGATCTTGGGATTTAAGCTAGTCATAAGTGTGCTGTTGACTAAGTAATTGCATCATGTTTTTGCTTGAGACCTATATTCATTTATAGTGAGGATAGCAGTATGCAGATTTAAAATGAGCTTTACTGAAATCGGGCTAGTGGAAAATTCCTAAAACCTTCAACAGCCCAGCAGCATTTGATGGAATTTGGAGGCATTAGTTAGGACAAGGTTAGATGGTCTTGTAGCATTTTTTAATGTAAGACTGCTGTGCTTTACCCAGCTTAAGATCTATTTGCAAAAGGGAGCAATGTTACTTATTGCACTGTTACCAAAAGCTTAATTAAGCCAGCCATATAAACAGTGTAGCTACACGCAAATCAAAGTTGGAGTATTCAGACCAGCATTCCATGTTTCTTATTTTTGTTGCTGTGTGCCGGTCATATCCATGCACAGCATCAGCTTTCAAATTGGCTCACCAATTTGTGTGTACAGAGCTTCTCTGCTATGGCATAGCCATGCAACTTAAAGAGAACATTGTCTAAGACTACTAACTCACTCCTAGCTTTCCCCAAAGCCTCTCCATCACTTCAAGGCATATCATGGGTGTGATGGAATGCTCTCTCCAGTTGTTTGAGACAAGCAGCTTAAACAATGCAAAAGCTTTACATATCTAAGACGAGGCAGTCAGCACCTTGTCCACCATCTTAAACGTTTACTTTTTCCACCAATAGTGCAGCATGACAAGCAGATGCGTTGTAATGACTCATCGACCTCCCCTATCCGGAGCTTTCCAAACCTTGACACCTATCATCCAAGAGAGCAGTGGCATCAGGCACAGGGAAGACTATCAACTGTAAGTTTCATTCCAAGTCATGCACAATCCTGTCTTGGAACTATATCCCTCTCCACGTGGTCACTGATCCAAAAACCTGGAATTTCCTCCCTATCTTCTGAGTTCACTTCAGCTAGCTTTGTCTTCAGGACCTGAAGGACTTAATCTTGGATCATAAAAGTGGTTGCAAAGACAAATGCGTAAGTTATAATTTTTCCAAGCTCCCTTAATTCTGAAAAGGAGGGAGAGAGACTGCAGGACTGCAAGTCAATTATCCTAATATCTGTAAAGGGAAAGTACTCAAATCAATTATTAAATGGGTTACAGCAAAGCATTAAGAAATTCTTCATGGAATTAGGCAGAGTAAAATGATTTTATAAATGGAAATCATGTTTGACTAATTTATTAAAATCATTTGAAGAAATACAATTAATGTGGATTAAAGGGTTAGGAGCTGTGCTTTACTTAGATTTCAAAAGGACATTTGATGAAGTGTCGCATCAAAGCTTACTGTGCAAACAGAGCTTATGGTGTAGAAAATAACATCATGTTTGAGAGGAAGCAGACAGCAGGGATAAATGGATCACTTTTGGGTTGGCACGATGAATATCTGAAACCAGCCACAGGGATCAATGATGGGCCTTGACTTGGATGAAGAGACTGATTGCACGGTTTCTAAATTTGTTGAAACAAAGAAGTAGGGAACATAATAAAACATGAAGATGTAAAGTGTCTTTACAAAATAATTTAGATAGACTAAGTGAATGAGCAAAGATTTTACTGATGGCGCATAATGTGTCAAAGTATGAGATCATTCACTGACAGGAAGTCTAGAAAAACTATATTATGGTTTCAATGAGAAAAGTTGCCAAACTCTCTGGCAGAGGAATCAGTGTCCTGATACATGAATCTCAAAGTTAGTGTGTCAGTATGGCAAGTGATTAGGAAACTAACTGGAATGTTGTTTATTGGAAAGGCAATGGAATGTAAAGGTGGGGAAGGTTTTCCACACATGTGGGACATTGATGAGACCATATCTGGAATACGGTGCACAGTTTTGGTCTTATTTGAGAAAGGTTTGAATAGCAATGGAAGCATTGCAGAGAATGTCCACTTATCTGATTCCTGGGATAAAGGAATTACCTTATGAGGAATAGTTGGACAGCTTTTATCTGTATCCATTGGAGTTTAGAAGTTTTGGAAATTATCTTATTGAAACAAGTAATGCCTTGATGCAGCTCCGTTTGTGGGTGTTGGGATGATTTGTTTAGGAATGGGGGTCTGTTGTCATTCCTCTCCTCTTTTGTGAACTTTATGCCTGTCAGGATATTCTTGATGGTGTTGTATGTTTCCTCTAATTTGTTCTGTTTTGTGATGACAAAGGTGTCATCTACATAGCGGACCCAAAGTTTGGGTTGGATAGATGGGAGGGCAGCTTGTTCAAGTCTGCATTACTACCTCCAGTATGAGCCCTGATATTGGTGATCCCGTAGGTGTTCCATTGACTTGTTTATAGGTTTTGTTATTGAATGTGAAGTGGATGGTGAGGTGCAGGTCCACTAGCTTGAGGATGTTGTCTTTGCTGATGAAGTTGGTGCTCTCTGGTATTTGTGGTCCAGGTTTTCCAAGTAGCAATGCCAGTGTTTCTTTGGCCAGGTCGATGTTAATCCATGTGAAAAGGGCTGTAACGTCAAAGGACACCATTATTTCATTGTCTTATATTTTGATGTCTTTTATGGTTTGTGTATTGGTGTCCTGTTTCGGAAGTCTGTTCTGTTTAATCACTGTTAAACAGAATCTCATCCTTTTTAACAGCACTTTAAAATCAGAAGAATTAAACAGGACAGACTTCCAAAACATGAAACCAGATGGTTCCAACACATCATGCTTCTATGGATGACCAAAAATACACAAACCAGTGACCCCATAAACCTCCCCAGCACCATAGTCTCCCTACCTGATATGCCAACATACAGACTAGCCAAAGAACTCCATCAAAAACTAAAACACCTAATTGAAGATTCACACCATTCCATTCACTCCATCCAAGAATTCCTGAACACCATCTAAGACACCTAGAAGAGGATGAAATAATGTGTCCTTTGACGTTACAGCCCTTTTCACATGGATAACATCGACCTGGCCAAAGAAACACTGGCATTACTACTTAGAAAACCTGGACCACAAACACCAGACAGCACCAAAACCTATAAACAAGTCAATGGAATACCTATGGGGTCACCAATATCAGGGTTCATAGCAGAGGGAGTAATGCAGACTTGAACAAGCTGCCCTCCCATCTATCCAACCCAAACTTTGGGTCTGCTATGTAGATGACACCTTTGTCATTACAAAACAGAACAAATTAGAGGAAACATACAACACCATCAACAATATCCTGACAGGCATAAAGTTCACAAAAGAGGAGGGGAATGACAACAAACTCCCATTCCTAAACAAATCATCCCAACACCCACAAACGGAGCTGCATCAAGGCATTAGTTCAATGAGCTACATCACACCGCAGCACCCAAGAACTACTAAAAGCAGAAGAAAAGTATCCAAACAACATTTTCAAGAAAAACGGGTACCCAATAAACACAATCCATCAATTCCTCAGAAACAAACCCAAACAAGCAGACATAACGCAACCAAAGACTATAGCCACGTAATTTTAAATCAAAGACATATCAGAAATGACTTCCAGGCTTCTCAGACCCCTTGGCATCATAGTAAATCTACTAACACACATAAACAGTGAACAATGAACCTAAAGGATCCAATAGATATCACCAGCAAAGCTAATGTCATTTACAAGATACCATGCAAGAACTGTAAAAAACACTTCATCAGACAAACTAGCAGGAAACTTGCTACCAGGATACATGAACACCAACTGGCCACCAAAAGACATAACCCACTATCACTAGTTTCTATACATCCAGACAAAGAAGGACACCACTTTGACTGGGACAATACACACATCCTAGGACAGGTGAAATAAAGACATGCAAGGGAATTCTTAGAGGCATGGCATTCTAACCAGAACTCCATTAATAAACACATCGATTTAGACCCTATCTACCTTCCCCTGAAAAAAAGAACCGGAAATGACATCACCCACCTTAAGAAACCAAGACCTATAAATAGAGAGGTGGGATATACCACCAGCGCTTCAACAGAGACTCACTGATGATGTCACCTAGTATGGTGATGAAACATCTGAAAACAAACCTTCAAGCTCAGTGAACTAACATATATACCTATCATCAACCTGAGCTTCAAATCTTCCCAAAAATCATTTAGTACAATGTAAGCTTAAGTTATGGTAGGGCAGTTCAGCCATGTGGAATGCCCATCCTGTGGGCACTGACTATAGTCATTCACTGACTATAGAAACATGTGCTGAAAATGTGTTGCTGGAAAAACGCAGCAGGTCAGGCAGCATCCAAGGAACAGGAGATTCGACATTTCGGGCATAAGCCCTTCTTCAGGAATACCATTCCTGAAGAAGGGCTTATGCCCGAAACGTCGAATCTCATGTTCCTTGGATGCTGCCTGACTTGCTGCGCTTTTCCAGCAACACATTTTCAGCTCTGACCTCCAGCATCTGCAGTCCTCACTTTAACCACCAGACAGACCAAGAGAATAAGGCAGTTAGTGCAGGATTCCTCTGAGGCTCTGCTCAAGAACTGGTTTCCATTCTGAATACTGGTAAGGGTGATGATTGCTCTGAGGAGTGCAGCAAGTGGACCATATGTGGGAATGAAGAGGAGTGCAAGGGCAGCAGTAACAGGGGGTTCATTGGTTTGGGGAGCAGATATATTTCTCAGATATAGATTTGACTCCAGTAAATGCTATTCCCTCCCTCCTGCCAGAGCCAAGGATGTCACAGAGAGGGTGATCAGGCCAGAAACAACCATTCAGTCCAATGCCAATAATACATGTAGGAAAGGAAATTGCATTCAGAGTTGAGGACACTTTGTAGAAAATTAGCAATCTGAACCTCAAAAGTACTTTCAGGATGACACTGAGTACAGAAATAGGAGGATAAGACAGATGAATGCATGCTGGAAAGATAGTATAGGAAGGAGGGTTTCACATTTCTGGGGCACCGGGACTGGCTCTGGGGGAGATAGCACCCATACAAAGCAGATAGTTGCACCACAGCAGAGCCAGGACTGAGTTCCTTGCAAGATATTTTGCTAGTGCTGTTGGGGGAGCTTTAAACTACCTCTGCATGGGTGTGAGAACTAGGAGAGAATATTAGTATCTGCAATACCAGAGTAATCGCTGCGAGAGGCAGATAGCATTAGAATAGAAGTTAGTTAATAACTGGAGGTGGAGTAATGGAGAAGTGTAAACATACTGGATCAGGTTGACACAGCCTAATTGATTATGTACTGAGTACAGAAAATAAAAATGATGAGTTACAGATGCAGATTGCCATGTAGCAATGTACTACATTGTGGCAATTAGAGAGACCTGGCTCCAGGAACACAGGGTTTACTGTTAAATATTCCCAAATACAGAGTGTTCAAGAAACATAGGTAAAGGAGAAAAGAAGGGGGGGTGTCAGTTTAGTTTAGGAGAGTATTGCAGTACTGAATGTCTCAGCAGGTGCAAGAACAGAATCAATTTGGTTACAGCTAAGGGACAAGAAAGATGCACTTAAATTGCTCAGCGTACAAACTACAATTCATGGGAAGGATGTAGAGGGATAAATCTACAAGGAAGTTACAGAGAGGTGCAAGCACTACAGAGTAGTTATAATGGGAGACTTTGATTACCTAAATATAGACTGAGATAGTGGTAGTGTTAAGGGCAGAGAGCAGCAAGCATTCTTAGAATGTGCTCAGGAGAATTTTCTACAACAGCGTGTTCAGTCCAAAAGTAAAGGAAGCACTGCTATGCCTGGTTTTATGAAAGAGGTGGGCCAATTGGATCAATCACCAGTGGGGAAAAATTTATGGTACTATGATTTTATTTACATATGTTTAGGATGACAATGGAAAAGAGGAATGAACAATTCAGAATAAGAAACATTAAGTGTGAACAATCAACTTCAGTGAATGGTGTTGGGCCAAATAGACTGGAGCCAATTGTTGGTAGGAGATACTGCAGTTGAACAATGGGCCGCCTTTAAAGAAGAGATGGTTCTGATATAGTCAAATGATATTCCCTCAAAAGGGAGGGGGGGATTAAAAAAGGAAATAGAAATTAAGAGAAAGAAAAAAACGTGTGCTTATGATGGGTGTCAGGTAGAAAATTCAAATGATCTACATTGCAGACTGATCAGAAAAATTGAAGCTTATGGAGAATGTTTTGAGTTGGATTCAAATTTGGGTCAGTGACGGGAAACAAAGGGAATGGGTGAGCAGATGCTTTTGCAAATGGAAAGTGGTTTCCAGTGGTTTTTCACAGGGTTCAGTATGGGTCTCCTATTGTTTGTAGCATATATTAATGACTTAGACTTAAATGTAGGAGGCATGGTTGGGAAATTCGTATACAATACAATAATTGACTAGGTAATTAATAAGGAAACGGATAGCTATCAACTGCAGACTGATAGCAATGAATTGATTGAGTGGGCAGGAAAACGGCAAATGGAATTCAAACTGGAGAAGTCTAAAGTTGTGCATTTTGGAAAGGCCAAATAAGGAATACACAAAAAATAGGTGGGTATTCAGAGTGGGATAAGAAGTGCGAGGCTTTGGAGTGCATGTCCATGGGTCCCCAAAAATGGCAGAATAGATAGAGGAGGTAATAAAGAATTCATTTGGGATGCTTTCTTTCATTTGATAGGTAAACACAAAAGCAGGGATGTATTAATGGAACTATATAAACCAGTGGTTAGGGCACAGCTGGAGGTTTTTTTCCATAAATTTCTGGTCACCACGTAGAATCATAGAATCCCTACAGTGTGGAAACAGGACCTTTGACCCAACAAGTTCACACCAACCCTCCTAAGAGTAACCCATCCAGACCCATTCCCCTATCCCTATTACTCTACATTTACCCCTCACTAATGCACCACACTTACACATCCCTGAACATATGGACAATTTAGCATGACCAATTCACCCGTGGCAGGAAGGACATAATTGTTTGAGAGAGTGTCGAGAGAAGGTTTACAAGAATGTTGCCAGGTTTGAGAATTACAAATATGAGGAGAAAATGGGTAAGATGGGGTTATTTCCTCTAAATAGAGAAACCTGACGGGTGACTTAATTGAAGTGAACAAAATAATGAGGGGCCTGGATAGCATGGACATGGAAGACCTTTACCCTAGCAAAGTGGTTAATTATTCAGAGGCAAAGATTTATTATCATTGATGGAAGGATTAGGGGAAACATGAAGAAAAATATTCTCACCCAGAAGGTGGTGGCGTCTGAAATCTGCCACTTAGTTTGATGGTAGAGACAGAAATTTGAAATGAATGTGACCTGGATCTGCATCTGAAATGTAACCTGCAAGGTAATGGGCCAAGTGCTGGAAAGTGGGATTAGAATGAGCAGTTTATTCAGCTAATGAACATATGATGGATTGAATGGCCTCTTTCTGTGCTGTAGTTTATCTATAATTGCTATGGGAGATGAGAAACCTCAGTAATGAGAATAGATTGAAGAAGTTGGGACTGCTTTACTTGGAGAGGAAAAGGCTGAGAAGAGATTTGAGAGAAGTTTTCAAAATTATTAGAGTTCTCGACAGAGTAGACAGGGAGAAACTGTTCCCCTCATAAATGGATCGGGAATGACAGGCACAGATTTAAAGCAATTTGCAAAAGCCATTGGAAGAAATTTTTTTCACGCAGTTTGGGGTCTGGAATGTACCGCTTGAAAATGAGGTGGAGGCTGTTTCTACTTAAGTAATCATCCAACGGTCTCTTTAATGCCTCAATTGAAACTATGTGCAGGGATATGGGGAAAGGTACGAGGACCTCATTGAGTCATGATGCTCATTCAGAGAGCCAGTGCAGACACAATGGGCCATGTGGCCTTGATCAGCTTAAAAAAGGTTAGCACAATCTCTATTTTACATTCCTATGATAGTGTCAGTGATTCTGTGAAATTAAGTTGTGTTTGAGAATCCAATCAAACTAATATCAGAAATAAAGCAAGGTTGCTTCAATGTTAAAATTTTTGCTACCAGAAAGTTTGTCTTCTAAAGCCACAGAATATCAGGCAGAAGAGTAATTCCACAATACAAGACAACAAAAAACACATTTCTTTACCTCCTCAGGTTTGCTTCAAAATATAATTTCAAAGCTCCCAGGTCCTGTGAGCGTTTTGTCTAGCAGATTATTTTTAAACATCCTTAATATGACAACTTTATGTCCTTTGGTCTTACCATCCTGATTTCTTATGAAATAATCTGTTACATCTGAGCTACTCTAGTGTGAAGATCACCTTAAGCTTCTTTCCAGATCTTGCCTGTGGAGCTTCAACTTCTCTAATCTTTCCCTATAATGTATCCTTTTTACACTTGAATTCATTTTTATTCTTCTTGGTGCATGTACATCAAGTCTGTAGTTTGGTCTGGCCAATATATTAAAAGGCTTAGCACAATCTATATTTATTTTGCATGCCAGTAGTGCAGTGTCAGAAAGAACATTACAGTATTGCCTCCAGTATAAGCTTGAATTGCACTGAACTTAAATAACCTCACTCAGAGGTGCTGCACACCAAAGAGTTTTGGTTGCCCTTTAATAGTTGCTGCTCACCCATAACGTTGGGTCAAGAGGGATCAAAGTAACTGGAGCAAGAACATGAATCAAAATTATCCAGTAAATGAAACAGTTTGAGGTCATCTTGTTGCAGAAAGATCTGCAAAAAATGTTGGAATATTTTGAAGCTGAGAGCTATTGTCAAGTAAGAACAACGAAAACTAACCTGACTGGAAATTACTGCAAGCAGTAATGTTTCTAATGGGTTTGAAACCTAGTAACAGGTGAATAAAATAAAGAAAATAAAATGCTGGTCTTGGCAGGTTGGCGAAGGAAATTTTATTGCCAAGCTCACTTAATTATAGTATGTTTTCTGACAGTGCATCTTTTCAGTGTTGCACTCAGTTTAGATGTTTCATCAGAGTGATCTGATTAGCTTTTGTGTCAGTGTATTTGTCTGGTGAACCATTACGTATGACAACCAACAACCAGTCAGCATAAGGTGAACACTGCACATTTGCACACCCTCTGAACTAAATGTCATGGATGTTATCTGATATTCTATTTCCAAACAACAATACCTTGTTGCCCAGAGGCCAACTTGAGGACGTTGGGCTGCTCAAAGGTTTCAATCTAATTACCTGCCTTTGAGAGGGTACAGAAGAAGCCTAACATCAGGTACCAAGCTTAAAGGATTTCAGCACGTGGAGGGATTGGAGAAGCTTAGATTGGTCCCTTTAGAACAGAAAAGGCTAAATAACTGTTTATTAGAAATGTAAGTAAGGAGAAATGTAAGTGGCCTAAAGATCAGTAACCAAATAAACAAGAGGTAGAGACAAAACAAGGATTTGTTTAAACACAGTAAATTCAAACTCCAATCTGGAACACAGAAACACAGCAAGTCTGGCACATCTGTGGAGAGAGAAACAGATTGACATTTTGAGTTCACTGTTTCAGAACTGCAAGGTGTTTATTTAATTATTTTTGACAGGCAAAGAAAATAACAAAGAGGTGGTTAATAGTGGAGAAATAGAAAGAGAGATGTAAATAGGGCATAAATTATGTTGTAAATTATGGGAGAAAATGTATTCCCTGTACTAAGAGCAAGTGCTTACTTCCTACCCCACTAGTCTTCACATTCAAAGGATGAAGCTCAGGCTTTTGTGCCACTGCCAGCAGGATGCCACCACCAAACACATCTTCTACTCCCCTCCACTGGCAGTACTCCGCAGGGACTGTTCCTTCTGTGACACTCTGGTCCACTTCTCCATCACTCCTAATGCTTCCTCACCCCTACCCCCCCCCATTACACATTTCCACACAATCGCAGAATCACAATTGCCCGTTCACCTTGTTACTCCTCACTGTCAACTACTCACATTGCAGTCTCCTTTACATTGTAGATACCAAACATAGACTTGGACTATCACATTTCTAAATTCTAGAGAATAAGTGTTTAATTTATTTAATCTCTCCTCATAACTTATGATCCTTGTAAACCTGTGTTGAACTCCGTCCAGGGCCAAAACATCCTTCTTAAGGTGTGGTGCCCAGATCAGCCCTCAGTACTCTAGGTGGGGTCTAACTAGGGTTTGTTTAACTGCAGCATAATGTTTGCATCCCTGTACTCCAGCCTTTCATTAGCCTTCTTGAATATTTTCTGCATTTTATGTTCATGGCATTTTAAAGGGTAATCCACCTGAACCTCCAGATCCCATTGGACATCCACTGTATTTAACTTTGTGTCCGTTTTCAGCCTGAAATGGATAACTTCACACTTGGTTATATTAAAATCCATCTGTCACAGCTTTGCCCATTCACCTAATTTATCGATACCTGACTGTAATTTTACTCTGTCATCAACATTGTCTATAATGCTGCCCAATTTTTGAATCACCAGAAAGTTTAAATATTTGACTTTTTGCGGCAGTATGCAAGTTATTAATGAACATTGTGCATAATTGAGGCCCAACAATGATACCTGCAGGACACCACTGGTCAAGTCCTTCCTATTTGAATACTTATCCATTACTCTCTGTTTCCGGCCACTCAACTAATTCCCTGTCTTCTATTCAAAATGTTAACTCTGTTTCAATCTCCATAGAAAATTACCAGACCTGCTGAGCTTTTCCAGCCTTGTTTGTATCAGATTTCCAGAAACATTTTGCCTTCATTTAAGTTGCAATTTGAAATAGAATTGCTTGAAAGGGTAGTGAATGCAAATTAATCGGTAAATCTCAATTGGAAGTTTAATAAATAAAAGAAGGGCAGAAAAAAATACATCGTTATAGGGAAACAGTAGGTTTTTAGAGGTACATATTGGACTTTACAATCATCTGAACATTTCGCAATCATAATTATCATGCCAGATTTTTCAAAATTAAATGATCACACTTTTATGTAAGATTTGAACTTAATGTAATTATCAAACTACATATTCCTTTGTTAAAGATAAAAATGGAAGTATAGTTGTAAAGTGGGATAAAGCTGATTAGAGATCCATGCTTCAGTGTCCCAAAGACATCCCTAGCCAATTACTGTCAGTGAGGACTCACTAATAGAAGAGAGATGGAGCCCTTTCTACTCATATGTCACAGATCAGTCATTTTTAGGCTAGTTGCTGTCAGGATGGGACCACATTGGGTCCTAAAGGCCAAAGCCATGAAATGGACCAAGTGGACGTTGTCTTAAATGTTAAAAATCACACAATACCAGATTATAGTCCAACAGGTTTATTTGGAAGCACTAACTTTCAGAGCGCTGCTCCTTCATCAGGTAACTATCTTAATGTGCTTTTTTTCAAATTATTTTTTATTATTATTCATTGTGAACTGTTATTCTGAACTTTTTATTTCTCTATTTCTTCATTTTTCTAATTTATTACAATAATTATGTACTTTTGAAGGTCTGTAATGCTGGACTTTTCTTTATTTTTCTAATTAATTTTTCCCAAAGAACTTATACTGAAGAATCTGTAACCTGGAACCTTTGTATCTAAGAAGGCACCATAAGGGGAGACCTGTAAACTTCTCACTATATTCATGCAAGTATGTGACAATAAAACTAACTCAACTCAATTCGAAAAACATTGGGTGTCTCTGAAAATATTTAGTTACTAAACTAGGATGCTATTGCCCTTCTCAAACCTTGCCCAACAAACATCTAAAATTGCATTGTACTAAAATATTCTAATGATCAGCTGGTACACATTTGACAACAGTTTTCAAGCAATCACAGGAAACAAAGACTAAACTTATGCTGAAACCAAAAGAGAAAATGCTGGAAAATCTCAGCAGGTCTGGCAGCATCTGTAAGGAGAGAAAAGAGCTGACGTTTCGAGTCTAACTTACCCTTTGTCAAAGCTTTGTCAAAGAGTCAGTTAGACTCGAAACGTCAGCTCTTTTCTCTCCTCATAGATGCTGCCAGACCTGCTGAGATTTTCCAGCATTTTCTCTTTTGGTTTCAGATTCCAGCATCTGCAGTAATTTGCTTTTAAACTTATGCTGAGTTTCCTCTTTGCAATGGAGTTTCTCTTCTGAGCTATGTGTATTCATGGAATGGAACATTCCAATTGTTGAAGCAAATTGTTAAAACATTTGTATGGAGATAATCTCTTTTTTATGCAATAGCAATAGATTACATGATTTTATGTTTCTGTTGGATCATACTGTTAAAAGTCAAGTTGCTATATTCCCACTCTCTCATTAGAAAGAGATGACTGGTGGTGTCTGAACCTGAGGATCACCAGGCCTTAGGTGAGAGGAAAGGTTGAGAAGGAGAGTCCTCAGCCAGTGCAAGAATTTAACCCACATTGTTGATATCACTTTAATTGCAAACCAATCGACTCTCGCTTTTGAGATAAAGTTGCCGTAGATTGTAGAGCTGCTGCCTCATTAGACAAGAGAGAAAGAGAGATGACTATTGGTGCTTTAACCTCAGGGTCACCACATCTCAAGCATGAGGAGACGTTGAGAAAGAGAATCTTTTGTGGCAACCTCAACTAGTGTGACAATTGAACCCTCTCTGTTAGTGATACTCTGCATTGCAAACCAACTATCAAGCCAACTGAATTAACCAAGATTTGGAGACGCTGCTGTTGGACTGGGGTGTACAAATTTAAAAATCACACAACACCAGGTTTTGCCCAACAGGTTTATTTAGAAGCACTAGCTTTTGGAGCGCTGCTCCTTCCCTTGAAACCCAAAGTTAGCGCTCAGGCTGAACACGATGCTATTTCAACAGTCAATTATCATAATCAAGTTTATATGGGTTTTTCAACAATTGGTTACATTTGGTATTAAGGTAATGTACAAGTACCAAAAATAAAGTACAGTGCATGCAATTTCAGATGAAGCCAGATAGAGCAGTATACTGAAACCAGGGAAGATTTGTTTATAAGAGTTTCCAGCAGAGGGCAACAAACCACGTACATTTTAAGCTCAGCAACACAGAACTCTGCTTGTCCTTGATGCAGTTGCACCTGTAGTGCAGGGGGCCAACCAGTCTATTTTTGAAAGACAAGCCTTTCTGTAAAATGGGGCAATGTTGCTGTCTAAAACTCACTAAATTGATAGAACTGGCAACTCTCAAGAGGACAGATGCCTTTGCTCATAATTACCAGTAATTGTTCTTCCAGGAGGAAAATAACACATTTCTGACTACAAACTAAAACAAAGAAATACAGATGCTAAAAATTTGAAACAAAGCAGAAATTGCTGGAGAAATTCAACAGGCTTGTCAGCATCTGTGGGGAGAAAGCACAGTAACTCTTCCCAGTTCCAGTGACTCTTCAGATGGCAGTAGCTAGAGAAAGGTAGTACTGTATATATGCTGAATATGGGAGGGGGGAAGGTGAAGGAATACAGTAAGCAATAGGTGGAGACAGAATCCAGTGGGAGACAAAGACAATTAAGCAGACTAAAGGCTGGGTTTATATAAAAGTTTTGTTTTGGCAATATTCAAAAACCAGACAAGTCTCTGTATGCAGGACTAAAGAGATTGAGAATGCAAATCTGGTGCAGAGTGGGCAATGACTCTACGGTCATTTCCTACTGTAGGTCATTAATGTCTATGGTGATCAGTGTTAAAAATCACACAACACCTGGTTGTAGTCCAGCAGGTTTAATTGGAAACGCTAGCTTTCGGAGCGACGCTCCTTCATCAGGTGGTTGTTACTTGATGAAGGAGCAGAGCTCCGAAAGCTGGTGCTTCCAATTAAGGCTGTTGGACTATAATCTGGTGTTGTGCAATTTTTAACTTTGTACACCCCAGTCCAACACCAGCATCTCCAAATAATGGTGATCAGTTTAGGTTTGACATAGAAGCAACTGAGTTTAAAGAATTTATATCCAGGTGGTATTTAATATTGACACCAGAAGGCAGTTGTTTTTTAACAAGGTGAAGAAACACTGTCTGATAGATTGTAAATAGTAGACCATAATTTATACAGATGCTGATAGATTGCTGCAAAAGGCTATCATCTGAAAAAGCATATAGAACCTCGTCAAATATTTCATCTCACATACCAGACTCTCTGCACCACTGCAACATGTAGGACTCTGTGGTCTATGGTCTGTTCCCCATAACACACCAAGGCAAACAACAATTGCATCTGGAAAATGATCAACTTGGAAAGACATTCTCTGGTCTGCCTGAAACTTGTTGGTCTTCTAGTGCAAAGAAGTGACCTCGACCAAGTGACCTCGACCAAGGTTCTGAGGGACACACTAAAGTTTGGAGCAGCTGCCGACAAGACTCTGTGAGGAAAGACCAATGTCTAAGGTCTCTCTGCCAAAGTATAATCAGGGTATGTTCAGTTATTGGACCTCTCGCTGCCTCAAATATGTGTAAGTAGCACCTTGCATAATTGAGAAATGCCTCTGGGTTTGTTGTGACTATAGAGGAAGTCAAACCCCAATGTTTGTTTGTTCTCAATAAGCAAAGACTGAACAGAACCAAACTGCTTTATAAACTGTGTATGCACATAGAAGATTTTCTTTATGAATAAAGTATATTTTTACAATAAAAAACAATTCATCTCACAAATATATTAAAGGAGAGACTTTGGAATGTGTTGAGCACTCTCTGCACTTTGGTATCCACCTCTTTCAAAAGGCTACCCATAATCCACAGCAGATCAGCTGCATTAGCTCAATCTTATACAAAGCACAGAAGCAAGTGTTTGACAATAAACACCTCTGAAGTCAACAAAAGTCATATAGAAATAGCTGTATGTGTTTGAGGAAGTAGACATTCCATTTTACTTCAGTATAAGAGTCTTAGTTTGAAAATTCCAAATCAAAGTGTTTAATTAAGAAACCTGAAGGGGTTATTTGAATCTAAAGAAAATTTAAGCTCAGTTCTATGATTAATCAAATAACAGGTCATCAAGCTCTCAAGACAGGCAATTGAAAGAAACAATTCAGACAACTCTATGGATTTGATAGAAAATGGAATTCTTTTTCTGATTGTTGAGTACTTTAAAGTAATGGTGTTGAGCAAGATAGAATTTTGTTCCTATGTGTGTTTTGAAATATTTCAAATTGTATTATATGTAAATGGCTTGGTTTGTTCTACTTTATTTTAATTTTTTCTTTGATAAATTTCTGTTTTATTATTAAAACCAAATCTGTAGCATTATTTGTTTATGTTTTACTGAAACACCACCATGCTAGATAAAGAAAAATATCAGGCCAAATTTAAGTCTAGAATCCGACTTATGTAATAGTGGCATTATCAGCTAAAACAATATTTCTGGCTAGCTTTCTCTCATACTCATAATTTTTTCCTCTTTATTAATTTTTTGGTCATTCTTTGGTTTTTTTTTATATTGTCTCCAAACTTATGACTTGTCACCTGCCTTTGCTCAATTCAAATTTCTTTGCAAAAAACAGAACTACTCAGAACATGTCCTCCAACAAAATTATTTTTTATAATGTGGCTTGTCCACTTATTTAGAACTATTCTGATTAGATGGGAGGGATGCACCATCTTTCTCTCATCCCACTACTCAATAAGTCACACAGAAATTGAATTGTTGTACCCGATTCCTGATATGTTCAATTGTCTATTTTCTCTGTATTAGACTTGAAGCTTAAAAACATTCGTCACCCAGGTTAATTTATTCTAGACAAATTATAATGGAAACTGATTAACACATTTTGTTTAAAATATGTAAATATAAATGTTTGCCCTTTTAAATAACCCATAACATAGACACAAGCAAACACACACACAAGCAAAAACACACACACACACACACACACACACACTAAAGAGCTTCACTTTGGGGGAGAAAACACTTTTGGCCAATAAGTCTTGGTTCTTGAAGTCAAAGGAAAAGGTATGATATGTTCAGACAGCTATTAGTCTAAAGTTCAGATGCACAAAGACATGGCACCAACCACATACAGAACTCTCTAGGATCTTTGCCAATGCAGCTCATTCAGAAAACAGTAACAAGGATTCTTCCAAGGGCATTTCAGGAGAAAGAAATGAGAGATCAGATGGGACCAGGGTTCCAGGTACCACACTAGTCCCACAAGGTAAAAACAATGACTGCAGATGCTGGAAACCAGATTCTAGGAGTAGAGTGGTGCTGGAAAAGCACAGCAGTTCAGGCAGCATCCGAAGAGCAGGAAAATCAACGAAAAAAAACGTCGATTTTCCTGCTCCTCAGGTGCTGCCTGAACTGCTGTGCTTTTCCAGCACCACTCCACTCCAGAAACTAGTCCCACAAGGAGGTTGTCTAGAAACACAAGAGGTGGGTTGAGGAGCTCTTATCCTGCCCCAGACTGACTATCAATTGAAAAAAATCAACACCAAAACAGAAGCTAAAACCTAACTGCTGTAAACCAAGGCAGTGGGCCAACGGTAAATGAGTTATGAGAAGGCTTGTGACTTTCAAGAAATCCCTTGTTAAAACAAATGTCCTTTCATTTATTTCTTTCTTAAAAAATGGTGCCACAAATCTTCAAATACAAGTCCACAAAGATTAAGCATAAAGCCACAGTGACAGTATCTTAAGAAAATATTGATTTTTTTCCTCTGGTCTTCATGTCTAAATTATTTATATGTGTTGGAAATAAGAATAGATCTGATCCCCTGGAGGTTACCACTATACACAAATTGCCCATCTGAAAAATACAAATTCACATTTCCTGATCACTTTCTGTTACCTACCTGTCTTACGACCTATGTAACTACTATCCTTTTAAAACTACATGCTTGAATTTTCATAAGAATTTCTGAATTAGCAACAAATTTATTTTGCAGAACCTAATCAAATGTTCTCTAAAAATCCATGCATGCAATCTGCACTTCTTTCATTGGCATCTTTTAAAACTAAAATAAATTAACTAAGCTCTAACATAATGCTAAAGCTACTGGTTTCAGGCTTTCACTAGATACCCCATCAAAGCAAAGGCTGCAAAACATAGTTTCGCCAGCTGACTGTTTTTGTAGGAACACCACCTCCATGGTACAAGGATCACTCAAGCACAGAAACCTGACTTGGCATTGCTATGTCACTCCTAAGTGACGGATGTAGCTGTTTTCCAACTGGATGGATAATGTATTGAGCTAGCCCAAGGGTATTAGTGAAGTAGTGATTGCTGACTGATAGGCTGAGGGGTTGTCGGAGGCAGGGGGCTTGAAAAGGCTGCTGTAGTGGAGTCACTGGTGCGTGTCATCACTGTTTCTAAGTCTAAATTCAGTCCAAGGTCAATTTCTGTCTCTTGATCACCAAGAGCTGAATGGCTGGTGCTACTTTGTGAAGGTTGTTTCCTCTTCTGGTCTTTGTACCCACTCCTAAATTCTCAGCCCCTGACTCCCTTGGACATGCAGAATTTCAGACTCCTTCAGGCCACATATACATTGCAGAAGATGTGACATTATTGCACATGGAACGTAATGACGCCAGCCACACACACATAGAATAATTCTGGAGTAAGGACATCTATAGCCACTAACTGATGTCACTGGGCTCACAGTGCATGCACATGCCAACATTTTGATGGCCAAACATGTGCTTGTGCTAATTACTCCATTTCCAGGCCCATCAATCAATTCTATAATGCTAGATTCAGTCTTGCATTACTTTAACTGTATCATTTCCAAGACATGGTTTAAGCAGAACTTATTTTACTACTTTAGTTACAACATTCTGAAACCAAAGCAGAAATAGCTAGAGAAACTCAACAGATATGGCAGCATCTGTGGAGTTCTGAAGAAGGAGTACTGAAGCCGGAACATTAACTCTGCGTTCCCTTCACAGATGCTGCCTGAACTGCTATGTATACAAAATATTTTCTGTTTTAATTCCACATTTCCAGTATCTGCAGTTATTTATTTATATACAATACTGGACACTTGCCTACAATATTTTTATGTCTCCATTCTGGTCATAGAGTCATAGAGATGTATAGCAGGGAAACCGACCCTTCAGTTCAACCCGTCCATGCCGATTAGATATCCCAACCTAATCTAGTCCCACCTGGCCCGTATCCCTCCAAACCCTTCCTATTCATATACCCATACAAATACTTCTTAAATGTTGCAACTGTACCAGCCTCCACCACATCCTCTGGCAGCCCATTCCATACTCGTACCACCCTCTGTGTGAAAAAGTTGCCCCTTAGATCTCTTTTATATCTTTCCCCTCTCACCCTAAGCCTATGCCCTCTAGTTCTGGACTCCCCCATGCTAGGAAAGGGACTTTGTCTATTTATCTTATCCATGCCCTCATGATTTTATAGGCCTCTATAAGGTCACCCCTCAGCCTCCGACACTCCAGGAAAAACAACCCTAGCCTACTCAACCTCTCCCTATAGCTCAAATCCTCCAACCCTCACAACATCCTTGTAAATCTTTTCTGAACCATTTCAAGTTTTACAACATCTCTGATCTCTGAAAAGACGTCTCTGATCGTGTTTTCTGGGTCCTTAAGGGGGAGGGGGAGCAGCCCAAAGTCGTGGTCCACATTGGCACCAACGACATAGGCAGGAAGAGGGAAGAGAATGTTAGGTAGACTTTCAGGGAGCTAGGTTGGAAGCTCAGAGTTAGAACAAACAGAGTTGTTGTCTCTGGTTTGTTACCCGTGCCACGTGATAGAGAGTCGAGGAATAGGGAGAGAGAACAGTTAAATGCATGGTTACAGGGATGGTGCAGGAGGGAAGGATTCCTGTATCTGGATAACTGGGGTTCTTTCTGGGGAAGGTGGGACCTCTATAAACAGGATGGTCTACACCTGAACCTGAGGGGCACCAGTATCCTTGGGGGGGGGAGGTTTGCTAGTGCTCTTTGGGGGGGTTTAAACTAACTCTGCAGGGGCATGGGAACCTAGACTGTAGCTTTAGGATGCAGGACATGGAGTGTAGGGAGGTTAGGAACATGGCATCAATCTCGAAGGAGGGTGCCTGTAAACAGGAAGGTGGCTTGAAGTGTGTATACTTCAATGCGAAAAGTATACGAAATAAGGTAGGTGAACTTGCAGCGTGGGTTGGCACCTGGGATTTCGATGTTGTGGCTATTACATAGACATGGGTAGAACAGGGACAGGATTGGCTGTTGCAAGTTCCAGGGTTTAAATGTTTTAGTAGGGTCAGAGGTGGGAGTAAAAGAGGGAGAGGTGTGGCATTGCTTGTCAAGGATAGTATTACAGCGGTGGAAAGGACGATGGATGAAGACTCGACATCTGAGGTAGTTTGGGCTGAGGTTAGAAATAGGAAAGGTGAGGCCACCCTGTTAGAAGTTTTCTACAGGCCTCCTAATAGTCCAGAGACGTAGAAGAAAGGATTTCAAGGATGATTCAGGAGAAGAGTGAAAGTAATGGGGTGGTTGTTATGGGGGACTTTAACTTTCCAGATATTGACTGGGAAAGCTAGATAGTTGTTGATAGAGTACATTAGATAGGTACGTTAGAAAGCTAGATAGAGTACGTTAGATAGGTTGGGGTTGGAGGTAGGTGAGCACTTTGGGGACAGTGACCACAATTCGGTGACTTTTACTTTAGTGATGGAGAGGGATAAGTGTGCACTGCAGGGCAAGAGTTATAGCTGGGGGTAGGGAAATTATGATGCAGTGAGGCATGACTTAGGATGCGTGGCTTGGAAAAGTAGGCTTCAAGGGAAGGGCACAATCGATATGTGGAGCTTGTTCAAGGAGCAACTATTGAGTGTCCTTGATAATTATGTACCTGTCAGGCAGGGAGGAAAGGGTTGTGTGAGGGAGCCGTGGTTTAATAAGGAATTGGAATCCCTTGTTAAAGGGAAGAGGGCGGCCTATGTAAAGATGAGGTGTGAAGGTTCAATTGGGGCGATTGAGAGTTATAAGGTAGCCAGGAAGGATCTAAAGAGAGAGCTAAGAGCAGCAAGGAGGGGACATGAAAAGTCCTCGGTTGGTAGGCTTAGGGAAAACCCAAAGGCTTTCTATAGATATGTCAGGAATAAAAGAATGACTAGGGTAGGAATAGGTCCAGTCAAGGATAGTAGTGGGAAGTTGCGCGTGGAGGCTGAAGAGATTGGGGAGACAATGAATGAATACTTTTCGTCAGTATTCACTCAGGAACAGGACATTGTTGTCGATGTGAATATTGAGTCACGATTAATTAGAATGGATGGCTTTGAGGTATGTAGGGAAGAGGTGTTGGAAATTCTGGAAAGGGTGAAAATAGATAAGTCCCCTGGGCCTGATGGCATTTATCCTAGGATTCTCTGGGAAGCAAGGGAGGAGATTGCAGAACCATTGGCCTTGATTTTTATGCCCTCGTTGTCTACAGGAATAGTGCCAGAAGACTGGAGGACAGCAAATGTGGTTCCCTTGTTCAAGAAGTGGAGTAGGGATAACCCTAGTAACTATAGAACTATAGGCCGGTGAGTCTTACTTCTGTTGTGGGCAAAGTCTTAGAGAGAATTGTAAGGGATAGGATTTATGAACATCTGGATAGGAATAATGTGATCAAGGATAGTCAGCATGGTTTTGTGAAGAGCAGGTCATGCCTCACAAACCTTATTGAATTCTTTGAGAAGGTGACTAAGGAGGTGGACGAGGGTAAAGCGGTAGATGTGGTGCATATGGATTTTAGTAAGGCGTTCGATAAGGTTCCCCATGGTAGGCTACTGCAAAAACTATGGAGGTATGGCATTGAGGGTGCGTTAGAGGTTTCGATTAGGAATTGGCTGGCTGGAAGAAGACAGAGGCTAGTAGTTGATGGTAAAGGTTCATCTTGGAGTGCAGTTACTAGCGGTGTTTGCAAGGATCTGTTTTGGGACCATTGCTGTTTGTCATTTTTATAAATGACCTGGAAGGGGGGCTGGAAGGTTGGGTGAGTACGTTTGCGGATGATACGAAGGTCGGTGGAGTTGTTGACAGTGAGGAAGGATGTGGCAGGTTACAGCGGGATATAGATAAGCTGCAGAGCTGGGCAGAAAAGTGGCAACTGGAGTTCAATGTAGGGTAAGTGTGAAGTGATTCACTTTGGTAAGAGTAACAAGAAGATGGATTACTGGGCTAATGGTCGGATACTTGGAAGTGTGGATGAGCAGAGGGATCTTGGTGTCCATATACACAGATCTCTGAAATTTGAAACCCAGGTAAGTAGTGCTGTGAAGAAGGCATATGGCGCACTGGCTTTTATTGGTCGAGGAATTGAGTTCCAGAGTCCTGAGGTCATGTTGCAGTTGTACAAGACTCTAATGCAGCCGCATCTGGAGTATTGTGTGCAGTTTTGGTCGCCATACTATAAGAAGGATGTGGAGGCAATGGAACGGGTGCAGAGGAGGTTTGAGCTGAAAATGTGTTGCTGGAAAAGTGCAGCAGGTCAGGCAGCATCCAAAGAGCAGGAGAATCGACGTTTCAGGCATGAGCCCTTCTTCAGGAATGAGGAAAGTGTGTCCAGCAGGCTAAGATAAAAGGTAGGGAGGAGGGACTTGGGGGAGGGGCATTGGAAATGCAATAGGTGGAAGGAGGTTAAGGTGAGGGTGATAGGCTGGAGAGGGGGTGGGGGCGGAGAGGTCGGGAAGAAGATTGCAGGTCAAGAAGGCGGTGCTGAGTCTGAGGGTTGGGACTGAGATAAGGTGGGGGAAGGGGAAATGAGGAAGCTGGAGAAATCTACATTCATCCCTTGTGGGACTATATTCACTAGAGTTTAGAAGAATAGCAGGGATCACATACAAATCTGCTAAATTCTAACAGAACTAGACAGGATACACACAGAAAGGATGTCCTATGACTGGAAAGTACAGAACCAAGGTTCATAATCTAAGGATATGAGGTAGGACATTTACAACTGAAATGAGGAGAAGTTTCTTGATCCCGAGAGTGGTAAGCCTGTGGAATTCTCTGCCACAGAAAGCAATTGAGGTCAAAGCATATGAATGTTCTCTCAAGAAGAAGTTAGCTATAGTTGTTAAGGCTAATGAGATCAAAGAGCATGGGGAGAAAACGGGAACAGGGTAGTGAGTTGGACAATCAGCCGCAGTCATATTTAATGGTGGAGCGGGCTCAAAGGGCCAAATGGCCTACTCCTGCTCCTATCATCCATGTTTAAAATCCAGGTGGCTCATTACTTTGTTTCACAAAAGGAAATCCACCACTCTTACCGAGTCTGGCTTACATATGTCTCCAAATACATGGCAATACAAATAAATACCTGACTTTAACTGCCTTCTGGAATGGCACAGCAAGTCATTCGTTTCAACAGTAATTAGGAATGGGCAATAAATGCTGAACCAGCCAACAATATCCCAATTCTATGTATGAAAAAAATCTTTCCATTAAAGAGCAAATGGTTAACTCATTGAAAGATGGTTCTCATGATGTGCGCCTGCAACATTTCAATAAAGCATATAGCAATAAAATAATCATTAGAAGGTAATATAAACTTTTTTTAAAAACTTAACAATGGTTTACAAAAGTAACATTTTCAAACAATCTTTAAGGGATAGATACAAATTTTGACTTCAGCTCACTGAATCTTCACCACATGATTTAATGTTGCATTAGTTAAAATTATGAATATGTCAGAAATACGACATACAGAAATTGAAATACACTTTCTAAAGGTTTTTTTTTGCTGTGAGAAAATTCAATATACAATCTACTTTTATTACCCATCACACTTCAACTAAAAGAATCATAATAATGCTGCATATTGCTTTAAAACTAACATGGTCAACTAAAAGAGGATCACATTTTTATTTCAACTCGCTCCGTGAAGTAAAGCAGTGTTTTCGAAAATTTCACATTTTTGAATTCAGTCATAGGACATAGGTATCACTGGTAAGGGTAGCAGTTACTGTTGGACCTTGATTGCCCTAAAGGTACACAGGGGGAACTGAGTAGCTTGCAAAGTCACTTCAGAGGGCAGTTACTATTCAATCCCATTATTTGGGTTCCATAGGTCACATGATTAGGGCTACAGATTTAATTCTGACAGATTACTGACCCTGATAGATTTTCATGACAAAACAATGGATTCATGGCCACTATTACTACTAATAGCTTTTTATTCAGACATACTGTACTTAATTAATTGAAATGAAATCCCCAGCTGCAATGGAGGGATTTGAATGGATGTTTCCAGAACATTAGTCCAAGTCTGTGGATTACTGGTCCAGCAGTATAGCTATTATACTATTACATAGCTGGATAATTTTGGAAATGATCTGCAAATGATATACTGTGCTCGTCAAAAATTTTGAAACATACTTTAGGAAGACAAGGCTTCTAAATGAAAATTCAAAAATTGTGCAATCATCCCCATCTTCACAGTGAAAGAAACTCTACTAGCAAAAAGTACAATTCCCAACTAGCTAAGGGAAAACCATGATGCTGCGATTTTAGAAGTTTCTTGCATGCCTTGATAGTCAACGTACATAGAAAAGAGCCCCTTTCTATTCATAAGAAGTCATTATATGAATAGAGTCATAGAGTAATACAGGATGAAAACAGGCGCTTTGGCCCAAGCTGGTCCATGCTGACCACTCAGCCATTTTTCAATTGTCCACATTTGGTTCATATCCCTCTAAACTTTTCCCATCCATGTACCTATCCAAATGTTTTTGTAAATGTTGCTGTTGTACCTGCCTCAACCACTTTCTCAGGCAGCCCATTCCACATACGCACCACTCTCTGTGTGAAGAAGTTGCCTCTCAGGCCCTTCTTAAATCTTTCCCCTCACATCTTAAACCTCTGCCCTATAGTTTTCAATTCCCCATACCTGGGAAAAACATCATATGCATTCATCCTATCTATGGCCCTCATGATCTTAAACACCTCAAAAGTATCACTCCTCAATCCTCTACATTCCAAGGAATAAAGTCCCATCCTAGCCTACTGGACCTGTGTGATGATGCTGCTCCTTTAACAAGATGATGGTGTCCTTGTTTTTTTTTCAGAGGGGTCAAAAAGTCATGAGTTCCAAGATATCTGGGTTTATCTACTTGAAGAAGCTTTTAGGTTTTAAAAAAAACTTGCACAATGAAAGAGGAATGGCCAGCTCTGCCAGCTCAGCTTTTCTCTGGTTTGTTTTGGTTTTAGCAGTCTGGCTGTTCAGAGCTGCTCGTCAGGTGTTAGCTGAGAATCCAAAAAAAACTGTTCCATGTTCCGTGAAGAATCTCTCTGCCAGCTTTCTCTCTTGGAAGACCTTGTGTTTAATTTTACCTTTTTTGCCAAGGGATGTTTATGGGGATTGTTTCAGGAATTTGGAACAGCATCATGAAGTTGGGATTTTGGATAGGTTAAGTTATTCCATATTCTGTTTTCTTTTGTTTGTATTTCATTCAGCAACCTTAGGAATAAATTCTGTTTTGTTTAAAACTAAGTGGTTGGGCCAACTACATCCCTCCTGGAATAGCCACTGGACACCTGCTTAAAACAATGAGCAAAGTTAGGGTCCGGGCTACTTTCTTGAAATGTTTTGAGGGGGTCTGGCCTGGTCCATAACATCTGCAACGCTTTTATGAATCTTCTTTGCATTCTTTCTGGTTAGCTATGTCTTTCCTATTATAAGGTGACCAAAACTGTACACAATACTCCAAGTGCGGCCTCACCAGCAACTTACACAACTGCAACATAATATCCCAACACCTATACTCAATGCCTCGACCAATGAAGGCTAGCATGATAACTGCCTTCTTCACCACCCAGTCTACATATGATGCCACTTTCAAAGAACAATGTATCATAGAATCATAGAATACCTACAGTGTGGAAACAGGCCAGTTGGGCCCAACACGTCCACACTGACCCTCCGAAGAGTAATCTAACCAGATCCATTCTGCTACTACTCTACATTTCCTCAGACTAATACACCAAACCGATACATCCCATAACATTATGAGCAATTTAGCATGGCCAATTAATCTAACCTGCACATCTTTGGATTGTGAGAGGAAACTGGAGCACCTAGAGGAAACCCACACAGACACGGGGAGAACGTGCAAACTCCACACAGACAGTCACCCGAGGCGAGAATCAAACCTGGGTCCCTAGCACTGTGAGGCAGCAGTGCTAACCACTGAGCGTGTATTTGTATTACTGCGTCCCTTTGTTCCACAACACTCTCAAGACTTTACCACTTAGTATATAAGCTCTACCTTGGTTTGACTTCCCACAGTGCAACACCTCACACGTATCCGTGTTGAATTGCATTTGCCAATCCTCAGTCCACTTTCACATCTGATCAAGATTACTTTATAGTTGTTAATAATAACCTTCCTCGCTATCAATGACACCTCCTAATTTTGTATCATTCGGAAACTTATTAATAATGCCTTGTACATTCACATTCAGATCATTTATGTAAATAACAAATAACAAAGTTCCTTGCACCAACTCCTGTGGCACACCACTAGTCACAGCCATTCGGTCTGAGAAACAACCTTCAACCATCACTCTCTGCTTCCTATTTTGAGCCAATTTTGAATCCAATTAGTTAGCTCTCCCTGGATCCCATGCGACCTAACCTTCAAGACCAACTTGCCATGGGGACCTTGTCAAAGGCCTGACTAAAATCCATATAGACACATTCCACTGCCCCACCCTCATCTACCATCTTGGTTACCTCTTCAAAAAAACTTTAAAAAGTTTGTCAAACATGTCATTCCATGCAAATCCATTCTGACTAACCCCAAACAGACATTGACAATCCAAATGTTGGTTGATCCTTATCTCAGTATCCTCTCCAACAATTTGCCTTCCACTGATGTCAGGCTCACTGCCCTCTAGTTCCCTGGTTTGTCTTTGCTACATTTCTTAAACAATGGAACAACATTTGCCACTCTCTAGCCCTCCAGAACTTCACTAATGGCTAGAGGTGAAGCACAAATCTCTGCAAAGGCCTTTGCAATTTTTTCTCGAGCCTCCCATTACATCCAAGGATGGGCTTGATCAGGCCCAGAGGATTATCCACCTTGATGCATTTTAAGGCTACAAACACCTTCTTTCTGGTAATATGTATACGGTCCAAAATAGAAGGTGCTGATATAGACTTTCAACGATTTCCTGAGGAAAGTATTGAGTCCTTTAGTTAGGTTGCTATGTCCAATGATGACAGGGTGCATCAATACACCTCCTTGGATGGGACAAGGCAATGCAGGAGGACTGGCCCTTGTTCATTCTGGTCAAATTTATTCCTGTTCCCTGGCTTTGACTACAAAAGAAATCTCAAAGGACAGGCTGTCTTATTTAGAGTGCTTAGAAGTACATTAAAAACAATTCCCAGCATGTGAGCATCATTGGCAGGATCAATGCTTATTAACCATTCCTAATTGCCCTTCAGATGTGATGGTGAACCACCTTCTTGAATCACTGCATCCATGTTGTGTTGGTACAGCCACAGTGTTATAAGAGATGGAGTTCCAGAATTTTGACTGAGTAACTTTGAATGAGCAGCAATTTTGTTTCAAGTCAGAATGGTGTATAGCTTCAAGCAAACTTCGCAGGATAAGGTGTTCCCATACCCTGCTGCTCTTCTAGATGATAGAGGTTATAGGTTCATAAGGTTCTGTCAAAGGAGCTGTGGTGACTTGATGAATCTCATCTCTGTAAATTATACACCATTTTCTCACTGTGTGTTGTTGATAGAGGGAGTGGATGTTTAATGTGGTGGATGCAGTACTAATTAAAGAGCTGCTTTGTTCTCCATGGTGTCAAGTATCTTGAGTATCGATGGAACAACAAACAGTGTGTTGGAGGCTGAGGGGGGACCTTATCGAGGTTTACAAAATCATGAGGGGCATGGATAGGATAAATAGACAAAGTCTTTTCCCTGGGCTGGGGGAGTCCAGAACTAGAGGGCATAGGTTTAAGGTGAGAGGGGAAAGATAAAAGAGACCTAAGGAGCAATTTTTTCACACAGAGGGTGGTATGTTAATGGAATGAGCTGCCAGAGGAAGTGGAGGAGGCTGGTACAATTGCAACATTCAAAAGACATTTGGATGGGTAAATGAATAGGAAGGGTTTGGAGGCATATGGGCTGGGTGCTGGCAGGTGGGACTAGATTGGGTTGGGATATCTGGTCAGCATGGACGAGTTGGACCGAAGGATCTCTTTTCATGCTAAACATCCCAATGACTCTATTTTACCACAATCAGGTCTTGTGCCTTTAAGTGTTGGCCTGGCTTTGAGGAGTTTGGAGATGAGTAATTCAGATTTCCTTAATCTGACCTGTTTTTGTAGTCATTGCAAAAATATGGATGGTTCAGTTAAGTTTCTGGTCAGTTGATAATTCTTGGGATGGTGATAATAATATGGGATTCAACAATAGGAATGTCACTGAACTTTGGGAGAGATTCTTTTGTTGGGGATTATCTTTGTCAGGAATTTTGTGATGTGAACATTTATCAGACAAATCCTGGATGCTGTCCAGGTCTTGCTGCACACAGGTACTCACTGCTTCAATATCTGAAAGGTTGTGTCTAAGACTGAATTGTGAAATCATCAGTGATATCCCCAATTTTGATCATATCTCAGAGAGAAGATTATTGATGAAGCAATTGAAGATTGTCAAGATTAAAACACCATCCTTGAGGAACTCCTGCAACAATATCCTGGGGTTGTCATGGACTGTGTGATGGTTACTACCATGGATAAATGTACTTGTGACAAATAGATTGTTGAGGGTGAAGCAAGTCGCTCGTTCCCTTTTGTTGGTTCTCTCATGGCCTGCTGTAAGCCAAATGTGGCAGATAAATCATTTAGGATTCAGTCAGTTGTGGTGCTTTCAAGTCACTTTTGATGATGAATATTAAAGGTTCCTACTCAGAATACATTCTGTGACGTTGATACTCTGAGTGTTTCTTCCAAGTGGTGTTCATAAGAAGGAGTACTGATTCATCATCTGAGGGTGTGTGCTGGTTGGTAATCTGCACAAGATTTCCTTGCTCATGTTTGATCTGATGCTCCGAGACATCATGAGGTTCAGGATCAATGTTGAGGGCTCCAGGGCAACTCCCTTTCAATGTCACCTGCCCCTCCTCCCAACTCCATCTCAATGCTCTTTATCCACTTACACAGCACAAACACCTGATCAAATTGGCTCAAACTTTCCAGCATTGGGGCAGGTGTCTGTATCCCCTCCATATGATGGAGGGGATGAATATGGGGGAGAAGGAAAAGGGTGAACAGCCAAGGGGTGGAGGTGAAGGTGAGGCTGTAGGAGGGGGTAAACACTCTTAGGGGTCAGGTATGGGGTGAACATTGTTAGGGGTGGAGCAGGGTGAAGACAGTAAAGGTGTGAGGGAAGGGGTGTGAACATTGTTGAAGTGTAAGTGGGGGCTAGCACTCTCAGCGAGGGGGCTCACAGTTCCACCTATGTGTAAGTCAGTGGACTGAGGACAGATCTTAACATGTATATTTCAGTTCATGGGCAGGAGAGGGTGCGAGTATGGCAGAATTATATTTGGTACTTGGCCTTCTGATTGTGTTTATTCCTGCACTTCTGCTGGAGCCAGCATCGGAAGGTAAAACACGCCAGTGTAACTTGGTAACTGGGCTGACTAAAATCATAGGAAGATCTGGAATCATGTATTTCTTTCTACAATTACTCAATAAGTAGGAAGATGAAATGAACTAGCCTATGCAAGAAATTGAACAATGTAGAAGAAGCACAGAAATCATAGAAACACAGAGTTAATTTAAACCAACCAGTTTTCCAATGTCATGTCAAAACTACAATTGAATGACCAATAATGATAATTCCTTTTTTTGTGGCTGCGACATCCTACTGTGATAACCACCTGTTGCTGGCTATTACGACACCTCAGCAATAATCTAAAAATACTGAGTACTACGTGCAGCGCCAGAAATATCGGAAAACAGGCACTACTCAGCTGTTGGGCAAAAATGGGTAATGCAGGTGCTTAAGATTAGAGTCAAGATTAGAGTGGTGCTAGAAAAGCACAGCAGGTCAGACGGCATCCGAGGAGCAGGAAAATCGATGTTTTGGGCAAAAGCCCTTCACCAGGTGGTGAAGGCCACCATTCCTGATGAAGAGCTTTTGCCCGAAATGTCGATTTTCCTGTTCCTTGGATGCTGCCTGACCTGCTGTGCTTTTCCAGCACCACTCTAATCTTGACACTACTCAGCTGTTGAGTATCCTCATGCAGCAACATTGGTATGAAACCAGTAATACAGCTAAGAGATATCTACTATTATATCAACAAATGGAAATGGGAACAAAAACTGTGGATCTCTGTGTTATATGTAAATATGTGTTTTATGTTGTGGGGGAGGGAAGAACAAAAAAACAAAGATTTATCCTGAATAAGGCATCACAGTTGAAGCAGCAAGTTTATAGCAATTGTGACCGTCAAGTCTTGTTAATTGAAGCCCAGATATTTTGCTTATAATTCTTATACTATATTTATTGTTACAGTTGTGGACCTAGAGATTTGGGCAGAACTATGTTTGAACAATATTTCCTCATTGATGGATAATTCTTAAAGCAAAGTCTGAGGTATTAAATCAGAACAGTACAATATGCAGGTTATGCCACTTCAATTCCCAATTTCTCTGCTGTAGGTAATTTCAAATCAACCTGTTCAGATATGTTATAGCCCAAGCTTACTCCAAAATGTCCCAAAAGATTAGCTATAATATATTAATATATTGCCATTGTGGGCAGCACGGTGGCTCAGTGGTTAGCATTGCTGCCTCACAGCACCAGAGACCCTTGGTTTATTCCACCCTGTGTGAAGTTTGCAAATTCTCCCTATATCTTTATGGGTTTCCTCTGGATACTGCAGTTTCCTCCCACAGTCCAAACACATGCAGGTTAGGTGGATTCACCATGCTAAATTGCCAGTAGTGTCCAGGGATATGAAGGATAGGTGGATTAGCCATGGTAAATATCGAGTTACAGGGTGGGCGTGAGGTAAGTCTGGTGGGTTGCTCTTTGGAATGTAAGTATGGACTTAGTGGGCCGAATGGTCTGCTTCCACACTGTCGGAATTCTATGAGCAGGGATCTCTATGGTCCAACTGATCACTCACCCCATCAACAGTAATGAATGAATTAAGCCGATCCTCAAATGTTGTATCCACAAAACATGAAGAAAGGTGCTAAACTGTTTCAAAAACTGTACATTGCTGACTAAAACAATGCTATCGATCATATAATGCAGTTGATTCTGCAGTTATGCCTCAAGTCTTGACCTTTTTGAAACCTGGTTTTCCAGAAGAAATATTATATTCACATGAAGACGGGACCAACCTTATCTTGCTGCACTCTTGTAATCTTCAGAAGAAATTCAGAAACTTCAGCCAGCTGCATTTGAGATTCTATGGGAAAGAACCTTCAGCGAACACTTTCTCTGGACTCAGACAAAAATCACATGACCAATTTCCATTTTTAAATTTTTAAATTATTAGCTGTAACCTTTTTCCTTCTTTTCATTTTATTTCTTCCTTGTACACAGAATGAATGAACCATAAGACCAGCTTTGACAAAGGGTCAGTTAGAGATGTCAGCTCTTTTCTCTCCTTACAGATACTGACAGACCTGCTGAGATTTTCCAGCATTTTCTCTTTTGGTTTCAGACTCCATCATCTGCAGTAATTTGCTTTTATTATGAATGAACCATGCTTCTGTTTTAAACCCTAAAGAGATGTTGTTGGTCAATTTTTTAAAAAATCATCCTTCACAAACAAATGGTTTGGAGGAAACATATCATAGCCTTTTAAATGGGGAAAAGAAACATGAAAAACAATTTGCTTATGGAAAAGAAAAATAAAGTAGTTCTCTTTAGGTCTCTCCCAATAACAGTTCAATATTTAGATGGCCTACCTGACCAGTGTCTTCTGCAAGGATGAGTGCTGGGACCTCTGCTGTTGTAATATGTATAAATGATTTGGATGAAAATATAGGTTGTTCGATTTGTAAATTTGTAGACAATATGAAAATTGGTGGAGTTGTGGATAGCGAGGAAGAATGCCAAAGGATACAGCAGGATATAGTTCAGTTGGAAGGTTGGGCAGGAAAATGACAGATTTAGTTAAATCCAGACAAGTCACTGGTACTAATATGTACCATGATCTCCCCCACAGAAGGCCCTGCAACCATTCGGTGACATCCTTGACACTGGCACCAGGGAAGCAACATACAATCCTTGAGTCTCTTTTGTGGCTGCAGAAATGCCTGTCTGTTCCCCTTACAATTCAATTCCTTACCACTACAACCCTGCATTCATCTTCCTTCTCTCTTGTGCAGCAGGTTCACCTGTGGTGCCATGATGTTAGCTGCCACTGCTTTCCCCTACGTAGTCACTTGCCCATAATATCCAAAATGCCATATCTGTTGGAAAGGGCGATGATCACAGGGGATTCCTGCACTACTCTGCCATCCTTTACTCTTCCTGGTGTTCACCCATGCTCTTTCTGCAAGTTCAAGTTGTGATCACCTCACTGAATGTGCTATGCATGCTGTACTCAACACTGTGGATGTTCTGCAGTGAGTTCACCCATAGTTCCAGCTCTAAAGCGTAGTTTGCCAGTAGCTGCATCTGGATACACTTCCTGCACATGCATTCACCAGCGGTAACTGAAGCTTCCACGATTTGCTGCATTGTACAGGAGGTGCAAAAGATTTTATGCATTTTAAAAGAATCAAGAAAGTTGAGATGTTACCTTAGTTTAATTAATTTTGAATTCTTGAACTTTTCTATATTCATCTGTGCTTTTACTCCAGAATAATATCTTGCAGCAAGAAAAATGGTCTTAATCCAGGAAGTTTACAACCATTATTTGCATGGAGAAATGTCTCTTAATTTCATTCAAAGAGGTTAAGGGTCATGAGGAGAAGGGGGCTGGCCATAAAGCAATATTAGCCTTGGTCTTACTGAATGGCAGAGAAGACTTGATGACCTTTTCCTGCTCCTATTTCCTATAGTCTTAGGAACTCTTGAAAAGTTTGCCTCTAACTTTTATCCCTATTCCTAGCCTTACCTACCAAGGGAAAGAAGGAGTACAATTTTGTAAGCGTAGGCAGTTTCCTCATGACAGGACAAGAAGTGAACACTGTTAGATAAGGCTGAAGATACAGGAGCTGATAAGAAGCTTTACAATGGACTATTATCTGAGAGGAGTTACACTGAGTCATTCAGGTCTGCAGGAAATCAGCAACTGATGTCTCTAGCAAATAAGGACAAAATGTTGAGCATTTGTCACACGCACAGATAATTTCAAATAAGGCACACATCTAGCACAGAGATCTGTGTATAAAACAGCCTGGAAAATTCTTGATTTTCAGCAGAAGTCTGGAGATTAACTTTTATGAAGAACTACTACAAGAGGAGGCATGCCGAGCTTCCAACTCTCTCAGGTAATAACATTTGGGGTTAGTAACAGAACCCAGGGTAGTGAAAGACAGTGATTCAAATATTTTTAGTAGTTAAATGTGTGTATTATTCATTTCAGTACTTAATAAATTGAGTTTCATAGAACTTTTAAATGTCTCTACTATATCTTGGTCTCTGTTGTCTCACAGAGACGGGCAATAGAATTTGGCATCCCTTGGTGGGTGTTATGAAGTCGCTTTAAGTTACTCCAATGCCAGACCTAGTCATAGAGTCACAGAGTCATAGAGATGTACAATATGGAAACAGACCCTTTGCGCCAACTTGTCCATGCCGACCAAATATCCTAACCTCATCTAGTCCCATTTGCTAGTACTTGGCCCACATTCCTATAAACCTCCCTATTCATATACCCATCCAGATACTTTTAAATGTTGTAATTGCCCCAGCCTCCATCACTTCCTCTGGCAGCTCATTCCATGCACGCACCACCCTCTGTGTGAAAAAAGTGCCCCTTATGTCCCTTTTATATCTTTCTCCCCTCACCCTAAAACTATGCCCCCTAGTTCTGGACTCCCCCACTCCAGGGAACAGACGTTGTCTATTTACTTTATCCTTGCCACTTATTATTTAATAAACCTCTACAATGTCACCACACCCCTCAGCCTCCAATGCTCTGGGGAAAACAGTCCCAGCCCATTTAGCCTCTCCCTTTAGCGCAAATCCTCCAAACCTGGCAACATCCTGGTAAATCTTTTCTGAACCTTTTCAAGTTTCACAACATTCTTCCGATATTCCAAAAGTGGCCTAACCAATGTCCTGTACAGCCACAACATGAACTCCCAACTCTTATAGTCAATGCTCTGTCCAATAAAGGAAAGCATACCAAACACCTTCTTCATTATCTGATCTACCTGCAACTTTACTTTCAAGGAACTATGAACTTGCACTCCAAGATCTTTTTGTTCAATGACACTCCCCAGGACCTTACCATTAAGTGTATAAGTCCTGCCCTGATTTGCCTGTCCAAAATCCAGCACCTCACATTTATCTAAATTATACTCCATCTGCCACTCCTCAGCCCATCGACCCATCTGATCAAGATCCTGTTGTAATCAGACCTTCTTTGCTGTGCACTACACCTCCAATTTTGGTGTCATCTGCAAAATTACTAACTATAACTCCTATGTTCACATCCAAATCATTTATATAAATTACTAAAAGCAGTGGACCCAGCACCAATCCTTGTAGCACACCATTGGGCACGGGTCCCCAGTCTGAAAATCAACCCTCCGTCTGAAAATCACTCTGTCTTCTACTTTTGAGCCAGTTCTGTATCCAAATGGCTAGTTCTCCCTGTTTTCCATGTGATCTAACCTTCCTAACCAGTGTACCATGGGGAACCTTATCAAACACCTTACTGAAGTAGATCATGTTCTCTGCTCTTCCCACACCAATCTATTTTTCCAACACCCTGCCTGAGCTTGATTTAAGGGACAACTGCCTCATGTAACTGCCAAGAGTAAGTGGGTGTAGGAAAAAGGAGGTGGAAATTTGGCGCAGAAAGACACAAAGAGAACTTTGGACACATCAGCATTAATGGAGATTGGCAGGTCCAGGGGACTTTGACTGGAGAGGATTCTTCCAATATTATACAACTGGAAAATGGATGAGTTACTGTGAGTATATCAGTATAGGAACAGGAAGACATGGGGATACGTTCTGGAGTATGGCAAAAGATAGTATGGGAAAAATGAAGGTTACGAAAGTACTGCAAGTGGCAGCAGAAGGCTATATGTTGGAAGACTGGGCACAGCAAGAGCTAAAGCTGTGAATAGAGGTCACTGAACTTGAGAAGAGATAAAGAGACTGACTGAGAGGTCAGGAATTTACAGAGCCAGAGAGATTCAGACCTTATACATATGAACCAGTGTCAAATGCAGTGTGAGAAATTGATGAGAGAAAGGGAGAAAAGTGAAGAGAAAACTAAAATGGCTCAAGCACAGACATAAGAGTGAAAGAAACAGTGTGGTGATTTGAAAACAGCTAACGCACAAGTCAGTGCAGGAGTGTAAGGGGGCCTCAGGCAATCATACAAAGTGCAGTTGCAGAATCAAGTATCAGCACAAAGAAGGATAATATATCCTTTATGACCCCACCCTTTGAGGAAGGATGGGGGAAAGATAGTGGTGTCAACTGGGGAGGGCTAGCAGACAAAATAGCCAGATATGAAGAGAAGGACCCAGGGGAATGGGGTCCTTCTTTGGAGGGAGGGACAGGAGAAAGGCCTATTGCCCCATGCTCCTACCCCTCCCCACAACCCATGACCACGAGGAGGCAACAGCCATCTGCCAACATCACATATACCACTACCTATGATATTCAGTATAAGAGGTATAGCTAAGTTTGTAGGGGATTGTCAGCCTATGGATGACCCCTGGGGCCTGTTCCAAGCTACAAGCAGCAAACCATACACAAGTTAGATAATGAGGTGGAGAAAAATCTAATACTGACATGCCTCCAACCCACTATACATTCAGCTTTGCCCAAGCCACAAAATATGGCAGAGGGAGCATTAGATGAGTTGAAGGAGGCTGTGCTGACAGAGGAGACTTGGGCATGGACGAGGAGCCCCACCTATGGCTGCAGTCAGTGGTACGACTCCAGAGGCTCATGAAAGTGTTTTAATGATGATGAAGAAGGGCACTATGCCAGCAATTGTCCAAACTCCCAGATGGGTGAGACGAATCAAATGCTAGTCCAACCTTTGGGACTAGAGTGGCCCCAGCCCGTACCACAGAACAATGTGTGACCAGTTGAGGCAACAGTCACAATGTAAATTTCAGGATTAAGTTTTTATTCAGTATTAAAACCAGGAATCAAACTGAAATGTGCAAGAAGATACAAGACACCTATTTGGTACTAATGGTGAACATTTTTTAACACATGATAAAACTTAATTTAAGTCATATGACAATACTTGCTTCTTTTTTCCTCCAATGCAATAATCATCCCTTTTGATAAAGGGGAGATGATATGCATTTCATACATTGTTAATTTTTCTGCAAAAGTATATGATGTCCTATTGCAATTATTTCTATATTAGCAACAGCTATCTCCTTGTTTATTGTATAAATATAAACTCACTTCCCTCCGTTCTCTCTCGTTTTCTTAATTTGGTGGGGAATTAAGGTACTTCTTCAGATTGTTACCTTTAAATCGTCCTACAGACTTAATCCAATTCAACGATTGCATCTAAACCATGGTACAATAATAATGATCCTAAATATCCCACCATTAGGTGGACAGTTTACGGGGTGCTACTACTGTAATGGACTCGTCAAATCAAACAAAAGTTCTACTTCTCTGGTATCCATATATGAAATTGGTTGTCAGACATACAGTTGAGTACTTTCTCATTTATTAGCTTCATTACTTCATAATTCATCATATTCTTCTGTTGGGATATGTATACAGGTAAACACAACTGCATATGAGGCGCACAGAGGTCTCCAGATCCACAGGAAGATTTAGAGATTTAGATTGAACAGCATGAAATGGACAGGATGTCCTCAGCTGACCAGACAGTGGAGCACTTGGTACTCAGATTGATAGAATCTGATTGTCGATATATTCATTAACTCCATCTTTCATTCCACCCTACAATTTTCCCAAATGAGACAATTCCTTTTCTATTTCATTTATACATTTGAGTCTACCAAATAACGTACAGATCCAGTCAAGTGGACTCTATCTCTACTATTTCTTTGGCTTGAGTATCTTATGTTTGAGAATCTTATAGAATGATTCATGCATCCATATTGTGCAGAAGAAATTTACAAAAATGTTGCCAGGATTTAAGGATCTGAGTTATGGGGAAAGGTTGGTCAAGCTAGGACTTATTTCTTTAGATCGTAAGCGACTGAGGGGGAATCTTGTAGAAGATCATGAGAGGCATGGATAGGGTGAATGCACTCAGTCCTTTTCCCAGGGTTGGAAAACGAGGATTAGAGGCATCAGTTAGAAGGGAAATTTGTATTTGTATTATATTTCCACATACAAATCTAACTTTAGTTAGAGGGAAAGAATAAAAGGGACCCTGAGGGCAACTTTCTTTTACAGAGGGCGGAATGAGCTGCCAGCGGAAATGGTTGAAGCGGCAACATTAACAACATTTAAAAGACATTTGGACAAATACATGGATAGGAAAAGTTTAGAAGGATATGGGCCAAGTGCAGGAAAGTGGAGGTAACATGGATGGGTACTTTGGTTGGTATGGACCAGTTTGGGCTGAAGGGCTTTTGTCTGTGCTGTAGGACCCTATGACTCTATCTGATAAATTATAATCCAATATCAAACTATATAGCATAACAATTAAGCTCAGAAGTTATTAATTCCAATTACATTAAAAGAAATAAAAGTTTTATTCATAAGAGATTAAATAACCCATAATTCTACGTATATATGTGCACAAGAAAGGCATTTTACAATCTTTTCCTGATTTCTCATTTACGATGCAACAACTCATTAATTGTATTCCATTAACGTCCTCAGTCCACATTAGGACACGGTTACCACACTAGGCTTGGTAACCGTGTAATAATGACAAGCAGTTGTATTCTTCATTCTAGAACCAACAATGAACCATTGTGTAGAATCACCGTTTGTCTTCTGACTCCGTTAGCGCACTGTTTTTACAAACAAATCCACATGCAATCAGTGATACGGTATCAGCATCATGTTGATGTCTTTATGTCTGTTAATCAAACAATGTTGGATTAGTTATCAAATTTTGATCATTCTCCAATAAACAGATTAATTTAATGCCATCTCATGTCTTTACATTTATTTCTTCGCTCATATATTGTAATAAGTACACAGAGGGGCTTGCTTTGTCAACAATAGGAAAACAGCCCCTCTGTTTAGGTTCAAACACACAATGGTTTTAGTTTAACACCATAACATTCTCACTGATTTCATATTCAAACAGTCAGATCATTTTAGCAAATCAAATTTTACGGTGGCACAGTGGTTAGCACTGCTGCCTCACAGCGCCAGGGACCTGGGTTCAATTCCCGCCTCAGACGACTGACTGCATGGAGTTTGCACATTCTCCCCGTGTCTGCGTGGGTTTCCTCCGGGTGCTCCGGTTTCCTCCCACAATCCAAAAATGTGCAGGTTAGGTGAATTGGCCAAGCTAAATTGCCTGTAGTGTTAGGTGTAGGGGTGGATGGGGGGTAGGTGTGGACTTGTTGGCCCAAAGGGCCTGTTTCCACACTGTAAGTGATCTAATCATTTATTTCAGCTAAATTGTGATTTCTCAAACTTTTAGGCTACATCATGATTGATGAAAAATAAAAACTAAAGAACTGCAGATGCTGTAAATCAGAAACCAAATCAGAAATTGTTGTAAAATTTCAGCAGATCTGGCAGCATCTATGAAGAGAAAGCAGAGTTTACAAACCTTACCTTTTGAGTCCAGTGATCCTTCTTCAATTCTGAAATGTTAACTCTGCTTTCTCTGCATAGATCCTGCCAGGCCCATTTCTCTACATTTATTCCTGACTAATGCACTTAACCTACACACCCCTGAACACTACGGACAATTTAGCATGACCAATTCACCTACCTGCACATCTTCGGATTACGGGAGGAAACCCAACCAGACACAGGGAGCATGTGCAAACTCCACGCAGACAGTCATCTGAGGCTGGAATCAAACCCAGGTCCTGGTGCTGTGAGGCAGCAGTGCTAACCACTGAGCCACCGTGCTGCTCAATAAGGAAACAGGTTCCTGGGAGAGAGGAATCAAGGAATCCATACCTTGTGGAAACAGGTCATTTGGCTCTACAAGTCCACACTTATCTGTTCCTAGATAAAGTCTCCAGTATAAAAATAGAGAGGTGCTGCTTCAACTGTACATGGGTTAATGAAATCGCACCTGGAGTACTGTGTATAATTTTTGTCCCCTTACTTGAGAAGGAATGTAATTGCATTGGAGGCAGTTCAGACGAGGTTCATTAGATTGTTTCAGAGATGAAAAGACTTTGAGCAGTTTAGGTATATACTCGCTGGAGTTTAGAAGAATGAGAGCAGGTCTAATTGAGGTATATAAGATGCTAAAGGGGATGATCAAAGTAGACATAGAAAGGACGGTTCCTCATGCGAGGTAATCCAGAAGTAGAGGTCGTAGTTTTAGGATAAAGGGTAGCAGATTTAAAACAGAGATAAGGAGAAATTAATTCTCTCAAATCATTGGAATTCATGATTCCAGAGTGCAATGGATGCTGGGACATTGGATAAAGTTAAGGGGGAGACAGACAGATTCTTAATTAGTAATGGGTTGAAGTGTTACGGAGAGCAGGCAGGAACGTGGAGTTCTGGGTAAGCTGAGATCAGCATGATCATATCAAATCGCGGAGGAGGCTCGAGGGACTAAATTGTCTATTCCTGTTCCTCATTCTTATGTTTTAATCTGGATGCACAAGTACATCTGCATGAATCATCCTCCCCTGTTGTGCCATCCATAGTTGCTCAGCCTGCCAAGAGATAGAGTTTGATGTTTATTTGAAGACTGTATCCTGTATACATTGGCAGAAACCACTTTTTAACCACTTTGAACTAAAAAACAAAAGAATGAAGAAAATAAACACCATTTGTCTTTGCCACTATTACCTTCATTTTCCTCCAGATTCCATTCCACTCCATCTTGACTTTTCACAGTCCCCACACCATGTTTCCATCTTTTCTCGACAGCATACAACTGCTGAACCTCTTTGTGAAGCACATTTTCAAGTTCTTTGTTTTGCTTCAAAAATTCTTTGAAAGTATTCAGACTGTTCATATGCTTTAATAGGACAAAGTAATGATTTAATAATGCAGCAAGGTAAACAGGCAACAGAATAATTTTTAATTAGAAACTAAACATGCATAACTTCGAAAAAAACGAAATATTATCCAATGGCAGCATCAAGGAAACCACAATTGTGAGATGATGCACTGACATCTGTTAAGTAAAATCACATTACATCAGAAGTGAAAATAATCACTGATCATTCCACAATTGCTCAACACAATGCATTGAAACAGTCTGTGTCCATGTGCACAAAACATGGACAATATTCAGACTTGGGCTATCAACTGACATGTAACATTTGTGCCATCCAAAGTGTCAAGCAAAACCACTTCCAACAAGAGAGAATCTAACCATTGTCCCTTGATATTCAACAGCAATACCATGTTTGAATTCCCATACTTATCCTGGGGATTGCTATTCACCAGCTATTGGAATACTTGGCAACACAGGAAGAAGAGTGGGAGTATGCCATTCAGCCTATGATACCCACCCCACCATTCTAGAACACTAGCTGATCATTTGGTCAATGCCATTGCCCTACACCCTTTAATATCATTGGTCTCAGAAACCAAATGATTTGTGTCTTGAACAGCTCATTGATTGTCCAGCCCTCTGGGACAAAGAATTCCAAACATTCAACACCCTCTGAGTGAAGAAATTTCGAATCTTAGTCTTAAATGGTGTAGATCTTATCCCGAGATTATGTCCACTGCTTCAAGAGTCACCAGCCAGGGGAAACATCTTATCCATACCCACCATGACATGCCCTGTAAGAATTTTGTAAGTTTCACTGACATCACCTGTCAATCTTTGAAACGGTGAAGAACCCAAACATGGTTTTCTTGATCTCATCTCATGAAACAATCCTGCCAACCCATGGATTAATCTGGTGAGTCTCCAATGCACTCCCTTAATGGTAAATATATCCTGTCTTTGATGAGGAGACTGAAACTCCACAGAATACTCCTGGTGAGATCTCACCAAGATTTTCTATATTTGCAGTAAGACATCTTTACTGCTGTACTGAAATCCTCTTGAAATGAACACCAACATACATTTTACCTTTCCTACTGCTTGCTGTTCTGCAATTTAGCTTTTAGTGACTCATGAACAAGGATATGCAGATCCCTTTGGACACCATATTTCCAAACTTCTCACCATCCAATAACTCTTCTGACTTCTTGTTTTTTTTCCCAAGGTGTGCCCAACTAGTAACAGCCTGTCTCTTAAGGATGATGTTTACCCCTACTCTCTGCTTTCTGTCAATTCACCAATTCTCAATCCACATTAGGAATTCACCCCAAGCCCACGTGTTCTCATTTTATTCACTGACCTTTTACATGGGACCTTATCAAAAATCTTTTGAAATTCCAAATGCATCAAATCTTTGGTCTTGCTACAAGTAATCTTTTTCAAAACCCCAACAAGTTTGTCATAGATCATTTCTTTTCCATAAATCCATGTTGACCGTGCCCAATTTTGCTATTCCTTTCTAATTTTTTTGGGTATCTCACCCTTCAAGAAGATTCTAACATGAGCTCAGTGGTTAGTATTGCTGCCTCACAGTGTCAGGGACCTCAGTTCGATTCTACCTTCAGGTGACTGTCTGAGTGCAGTTTCATTATAGTCCAACAGGTTTATTTGAAATATGTGACTTCACCTGAAGAAGGAGCAGCACTGCGAAAGTTTGTGATTTCAAATAAACTGTTATGTGTGTTATATGTTATGTGACTTCTGATTTTTTCCACTCCAGTCCAACACCGGCACCTCCACATCTTGTTTTGAGTTTGTGCATTGTCTCAATGTCAGTATGGGTTTCTTCAAGATGCTCCAGTTTCCTCTCACAGTCCAAAGATGTGCAGGTTAGGTGGACTGGTCATGCTAAATTCCCCATAGTGTCCAGGGATGTGCAAGCTAGGTGGATTAGACATGTTAAATGCAGGGTTACACAGAGAGGGGAAGGTGGTGGGGCTGGGAGGAATGCTGTTCGGAGTTTTGATGTGGGCTTCATGGGCCTAATTCCACACTGTCTGGATTCTATGATTTTCCTCACTACCAGCATCAAACTGAAGGTCTCCATTCTCTTCTTAAATAACAGGATTACATTGTCATCTTCCACTCAGCAAGAACATTTCCATAATCTGTTTCAGAATTCAGAAATAAAATATAATACACCACCTCTATTGTTAGTTCCTTCGAAACTCTGGGTGAAGCTCATCTGGTCCAGGATATTTATCAACCCTCAATCCAACTAATCTTTCAAGTACCACTTCTTTATTAATGCTAATTTCTTTCAGCTCTGCATTCATACAAGATCCTTGGTTGAGAGAATTTTCTGTCTCTTTGTATGTGAAAACAGATGCCAGCAACTATTTAATATCTCATCATTTCTCCAGTCCCCACCTACAATGAGTCCACATTTACCCTTATTAACATTTCTCCTTTCATGCACCAATAGAAGCTTTTACAGTCTGCCTTTATGTTCTTTGCTAGCTAGTATTCATATTTTCTTTTCCTTTATCAGTTTCTTGGTCCTCCTTTTTGAGCCCTAAACTGTTCCCAATCCTCAGACTAACCACCATTTCTGATATGCTTATAAACCACTTCCTTTGATCTTTGAGTTCTCTTATTAATCATGATTGATTCCCTTTTCTTTTGGATGATTGTACCTTAGAGGAATGTAGAGAAAGTGAGGACTGCAGATGCTGGAGATCAGAGCTGAAAAATGTGTTGCTGGAAAAGCGCAGCAGGTCAGGCAGCATCCAAGGAGCAGGAGAATCAACATTTCGGGCATAAGCCCTTCTTCAGGAATGAGGACAGCGTGCCAAGAGGCTAAGATAAAAGGTAGGGAGGAGGGACTCAGGGGAGGGGCGTTGGGAATGCGATAGGTGGAAAGAGGCGAGGGTGAGGATGATAGGCCGGAGAGGGGATGGGGGCGGAGAGGTCGGGAAGAAGATTGCAGGTCAAGAAGGCGGTGCTGAGTCTGAGGGTTGGGACTGAGATAAGGTGGGGGGAGGGGGAATGAGGAAGCTGGAGAAATCTGCATTCATCCCTTGTGGTTGGAGGGTTCCTAGGCGGAAGATGAGGCACTCTTCCTCCAGGCGTCGTGTTGCCATGGTCTGGTGATGGAGGAGGCCAAGTTCCTGCATGTCCTTGGTGGAGTAGGAGGGGGAGTTAAAGTGTTCAGCCACAGGGCGGTTGGGTTGGTTGGTTGGTGCGGGTGTCCCAGAGGTGTTCTCTGAAACCTTCCGCAAGTAGGCGGCCTGTCTCCCCAATGTAGAGGAGGCCTCATCGGGTGCAGCGGATGCAGTAAATGATGTGTGTGGAGGTGCAGGTGAATTTGTGACAGATATGGAAGGATCCCTTGGGGCCTTGGAGGGAAGTGAGGGGGGAGGTGTGGGCGCAAGTTTTGCATTTCTTGCGGTTGCAGGGGAAGATGCCGGGAGTGGAGGTTGGGTTGGTGGGGGGGTGTGGACCTGACGAGGGAGTCACGGAGGGAGTGGTCTTTCCAGAATGCTGATAGGGGAGGGGAGGGAAATATATCCTTGGTGGTGGGGTCTGTTTGGAGGTGGCGGAATGATGAAGGATGATACGATGTATCTGGAGGTTGGTAGGGTGGTAGGTGAGGACTAGTAGGGCTCTGTCCTGGTGGCGATTGGAGGGGCGGGGTTCAAGGGCAGAGGAACGGGAAGTGGAGGAGATGTGGTGGAGAGCATCGTCAACCACGTCTGAGGAGAAATTGCGATCTTTGAAGAAGGAGGCCATCTGGGTTGTTCGGTATTGGAATTGGTCCTCCTGGGAGCAGATGCGGCGGAGGCGAAGGAATTGGGAATATGGGATGGCGTTTTTACAGGGGGCAGGGTGGGAGGAGGTGTAATCTAGGTAGCTGTGGGAGTCGGTCGGTTTATAGTAAATGTCCGTGTTGAGTCGGTCGCCCGAGATAGAAATGGAGAGGTCTAGGAAGGGGAGGGAGGAGTCTGAGACGGTCCAGGTAAATTTGAGGTCAGGGTGGAAGGTGTTAGTAAAGTGGATGAACTGTTCAACCTCCTCGTGGGAGAACGAGGTAGCGCCGATACAGTCATCGATGTAACAGAGGAAAAGGTGGGGGGTGGTGCCAGTGTAGCTGCGGAAGATGGACTGTTCCACATATCCGATGAAGAGGCAGGCATAGCTGGGGCCCATGCGGTGGCCATGACTACTCCTTTGGTTTGGAGAAAGTGGGAGGATTGGAAAAAAAGGTTGTTTTGAGTGAGGACTAGTTCAGTCAGTCGAAGAAGGGTGTCAGTGGAAGGGTACTGGTTGGTTCGGTGGGAAAGGAAGAAGTGGAGGGCTTTGAGACCTTCGTGATGGGGGATGGAGGTGTACAGGGACTGGATGTCCATGGTGAAGATAAGGCGTTGGGGGCCGGTGGAAGTGAAAATCATGGAGGAGTTGGAGGGCGTCCCGAACGTAGGTGGGGAATTCTTGGACTAAGTGTACCTATTGTTCACATTGTTATATTTATTTAAAAAGTAACCACTTTCTTTCTTACATCAAATCTTTTACTGCATTTTCCCAATCCACTCTAGCCAACCTATTCCTCTCATCCTCATAGTTTCCTTTACTTAGGTATTAAATGCAGTTTATAATGAACTATGTTACCTTCAGACAGCATGTAAAATTCATGGTCGTTATTTTGCAGATGTTCCTTTCCAGCGAAGTTATTAATTATCCATTTCTCATTATATGACAACACATCCAAAAATAGCCCGATTCCTAGTTGACTCAACATACTATTCCTTACACAGTTTCTTACAGTCAGTAATTCATTCTCCATTGCATCTGTGCTGACTTAGTTAACCCAGTCTATACTAAAATTGCCCGTAATATTGTATTACCCACAAATCCTACTTCTTTATATTCCTGATTTAGTATTACAATTAGTATTACATTTGGTATTCCACAAAAAGCTCAACAATGTTTGCTTCCATTTACTGTTAATTAGCTCCACCCAAGTGGATTCTATATCTTGATTGTTTGGTCAAAAGTCCACTCATTCTAATGTACCAATATCATCTCTTATTAAGAATGCAGCCCCACCTCTCTTCCTTTTTGTCCAGCTCTCCTTATTGCAAAACATTTTTAGATAATTAGTTCCCAATCTCATCAATTTTTAACGAATGCTGCAGACATTCAGATAGAGCGTCTTTAATTCAGTTTCTTAACATTATTTTCTATTTGACAGCAGTTCAGAGGCTGGGAGTTCTGTGGTGAATAACTCACCTCCTGAGTGACTCCTCAAAGCCAGCAAGCAAGTTACAAGGCATAAATCAGGCCTGTGATAGAATAGTTTCCATTCGCCTGGATTAGTGCAACTCTAATACATTCAAGAAGCTTAACATGATCCTGGACAAAGCAGCCCATTTGACTAACATCCAATTCACTACCACAAGTGTGTACTATCCAAAAGGTGCACTGTAATAACAAATCAAAACTGCTTCAACAGCTTCTTCCAAACTCATGATCTCTAACACCTGGAAGGACAAAGGTGACAGAATCATGGGAACACCATCACCTCAATGTTTTCCCTCAAAACTGTACACAATCCTGACTCAAAGCTATACTGCTTGGTCCTTCACTGTTGCAGGGTCAAAAACCTGGAACTCTTTTCCTAAGAGCATTATGGATGTACCCATTCTTTATGAATTGCACAGGGAGATAGTGGCATGGTGGTTATGAAATTGCACTAGTCATCCAGAGGCCCAGGTAATCGCTTTAGGGACATGAGCTCAAATCCCACCATGGTGGCTGCTGGGATTTAAATTCAAGCAATAAATTCTCAATTAAAACAATTGAAATCAGTGTGAATTGTTGTAAAAACTCACCTGTTTCACTAACTTCACCGACTATCAATGATACAAATACCTCAGCTAGCGGCTCAGCAATCACTTCCCCAGCTTCCCACAGAGTTCTAGGGTACACCTAATCAGATCATGGGGGTTTATCCACTTTTATACATTTCAAGACGTCCAGCACTTCCTCCTCTGTAATATGGACATTTTTCAAGAGGTCACCAACTATTTCCCCACATTCTGTAACTTCCATGTCCTTCTCCACAGTAAACACTGATGCAAAATACTTGTTTAGTATCTTCCCCCATCTCCTGCAGCTTCACACAAAGGTTGCCTTGCTGATCTTTCAGGGCCTTATTCACTCGCTAGTTACCCTTTTGTCCTTAATGTATTTGTAAAAACCCTTTGGATTTTCCTTAATTCTATTTGCCAAAGCTATCTCATGTCCCCTTCTGGCCTCCTGATTTCCCTCTTAAGCATACTCCGAATGCCTTTATACTCTTCTAAGGATTCACTCGGTTTCTCCTGTCTATACCAACATATGCTTCCTTCTTTTTCTTAACCAAACCCTCAATTTCTTTAGTCATCCAGCATTCCCTGCATTACCAGCATTTCCTTTCACTCTAGTAGGAACGTACTTTCTCTGGATTCTCGTTATCTCATTTTTGAAGACTTCCCATTTTCCAGTTGTCCCTTCACCTGCAAACATCTGCCTCCAATTAGCCTTTCTCCAATTTAGAACTTCAACTTTTAGATCTGGTCTATCCTTTTCCATCACTATTTTAAAATGAATAGAATTGTGGTCGCTGGCCCCAAAGTACTCCCCCACTGACACCTCAGTCACCTGCCCTGCCTTATTTCCCAAGAGTATGTCAGGTTTTGTACCTTTTCCAGTAGGTACATTCACATACTGAATCAGAAAATGTTTGTTGTACACTCTTAATAAATTCCTCTCGATCTAAACCCTTAACACTATGGCACTTCTGTCTATTTTGGTTAAGTTAAAATTCCCTACCATAACTACCCTATTATTCTTACAGATAACTGAGATCTCCTTACAAATCTGTTTCTCAATTCCTGCTGACTATTGTGGGGTCTATAACACAATCCCAATAAGGTGATCATCCCTTTCTTATTTCTCAGTTCTACCCAAATAATTTCCCTGAATGTATTTCTGGGAATATCCTCCCTCAGTACAGCTGTAATGCTATCCCTTATCAAAAACGCCACTCCCTCTCCTCTCTTGCCTCTCTTTCCATCCTTCCTGTAGCATTTGTATCCTGGAACATTCAGCTGCCAGTCCTGACCATTTCTAAGCCATGTTTCTATAATTGCTTTAATATCACAGTTCCATGTTCCTAACCATGCCCTGAGTTCATCTGCCTTCCCTGTTAGGCCTCTTGCATTGAAATAAATGAAAGTTAATTTATCAGGCCTTCCTTGTTCCTGCCTGCCCTGACTGTTTGACTCGCTTCTGTTCTCAACTGTACCAGTCTCAGATTGATCTTTTTGTTCAGTATCTCCCTGGACCCCACACCCCACCTTATCAGTTTAAATCCTCCTGAGCAGCTCTAGAAAATCTCCCTGCCAGTAAATTAGTCCTAATTTCTAATTCAGATGCATTCCACCCATCTTGTACAGGTCATTTCTATCCCAAAATAGATTCCAATGATCTAAAAATGTGAATCCTTCTCCCATACACCAGCTCCTCAGCCATCCATTCATTTGCTCTATCCTCCTATTCCTGCCCTCACTAGCTCGTAGCACCAGTAGTATTCCAGATATTACTATTCTCGAGGACATCCTTTTCAAATTCCTGTCTAACTTTCTATACTCTCCCTTCAGAATCTCATCCTTTTCCCTTCCTATGTCATTGGTACCAGTGTGTACAATGACCTCTTGCTGGTCCCTCTCCCCTTTGAGAACATTCTGCACCCTCTCTGTGACAACCTTGATCCTGGCACCAGGGAGGCAACACACCATTCTGATTTTTCGCTGCTGGCTGCAGAAACGTCTGTCTGTGCTTCTGACTAGAGAGTTCCCTAACACAATTGATCGTTTGGAACCCAACATGCCCCTCACTACATTAGATATTCGAAACTTGGCTGTTCACGCTACATTCCCCTGAAAGTCCATCACCACCTACATTTTCCAAAACATCACACTCGTTTGAAATGGGGATAGCCACAGAAGACTCCTGTACTTCCTGCTTACCTCTCCTATCATTTTTAGAGTTAAGCCATCTACTTGACTGTACTTGCAGCGTTTCTCTCTCCCTGTAATTGCCATCCATCACACCCTCTCGCTCTTGTAAATTCCTCATTGCCTCTAACTGTGGGTCCAACCAATCCATTTAATATGACAGGATTCACAACCAACGACATTTATTGCTGACATAATCATCAGTAACCCGTAAACTCTTTCGAAACTCCCACATCCGACAAGAAGAGTATACCAGTCTTCTAAAGGCCATTTTGCTCCTTCTTATAGCACTGTCTTATTGCTCTACAAAATATTGCTCATTCCTGAAGAAGGACATGCCTGAAACGTTGATTCTCCTGCTCCTTGGATGCCACCTGACCTGCTGCGCTTTTCTAGCAACACATTTTTCAGCTATGATCTCCAGCATCTGCAGTCCTCATTTTCTCCTAAAATATTGCTCCAGACTAACTTAATACTTGTGTCGTATATTTTTAAAAACTAAATCAAGAGACAGATCCCAATAAAAACACGCAATCAAGAAAGGACCCACTCTACTCACTATTGTAGATATACAGCATGACTATACTTAAAGCTTTTCATAGAGTCAGAGTGTCATAGAGATGTACAGCATGGAAACAGACCCTTCGGTCCATCTTGTCCATGTCGACCAGATATCCCAACCCAATCTAGTCCCACATGCCAGCACCCAGCCCATATCCCTCCAAACCCTTCCTATTTATATACTCATCCAAATACCTTTTAAATGTTGCAATTGTACCAGCCTCCACCACTTCCTCTGGCAGTTCATTCCATACACATACCACCCTCTGTGTGAAAAGGCTGTCCCTTAGGTCTCTTTTATATCTTTCCCTTCTCATCCTAAACCTATGCCCTCTAGTTCTGGACTCTCACACCCCAGGGAAAAGAGTTTGCTGATTTACCCTCTCCATGCCCCTCATAATTTTGTAAACCTCTATAAGGTCATCCCCTCAGCCTCCGACGCTGCGGGGAAAACAGCCCCAGCCTGTTCAGCATCTCCTTACAGCTCAAATCCTCCAACCCTGGCAACATCATTGTAAATCTTTTCTGAACTCTTTCAAGTTTCACAACATCTTTCCGATAGGAAGGAGACCAGAATTGCATGCAATATTCTAACAATGGTCTAACCAATGTCTTGTACAGCCACAACATGACCTCCCAACTCCTGTACTCCATACTCTGACCAAAAAAGGAAAATATATCAAACACCTTCTTCACTATCCTATCTACCTGTGACTCCACTTTCAAGGAGCTATGAACCCGCACTCCAAGGAGTCTTGTTCAGCAGTATTCCCTAAGACCTTACCATGAAGTGTATAAGTCCTGCTGAGATTTGCTTTCCCAAAATGCAGCAACTCACATTTATCTGAATTAAACTCCATCTGCCACTTCTCAGCCCATTGACCCATCTGATCAAGATCCTGTTGTAATCTGAGGTAACCTTCTTCGCTGTCCACTACACCTCCAATTTTGGTGTCATCAGCAAACCTACTAACTATACCTCTTCTGCTCGCATTCAAATCATTTATACGAATGATGAAAAGTAGAGGTCCCAGCTCTGATCCTTGTGACACTCCACTGGTCACAGGCCTCCAGTCTGAAAAACAACCCTCCACCACCTTTGAGCCAGTTCCGCATCCTAGTGGCTGGTTCACTCTGTATTCTGTGAGATCTAACCTTGCTAACCAGTCTCCCATGAGGAATCTTGTCGAACGCCTTACTGAAGTCCATATAGATCACATCTACCATTCTGCCCTCATCAATCCTCTTTGTTACTTCTTCAAAAAACTCAATCAAGTTTGTGAGGCACGATTTCCCACACACAAAGCCATGTTGACTATCCCTAATCAGTCCTTGCCTTTCCAAATACATGTACATCCTGTCCCTCACGATTCCCTCCAATAACTTGCTCACCACCGATGTCAGGCTCACTGGTCTTTAGTTCCCTGGCTTGTCCTTACCACCCTTCTTAAATAGTGGCATCACCTTAGCCAACTCTAGTATTCTGGCACCTCACAAATATCTCAGCAAGAGGATCAGCAATCACTTCCTTAGCTTTCCACTGTGTTCTAGGGTACACCTGATCAAGTGCTGGGGATTTATCCACCTTTATGTGTTTCAAGACATCCAGTACTTTCTCCTCTGTAATATGGACATTTTTCAAGATGTCACCATCTAATTCCCTCCATTCTGTATCTTCCATGTCATTTTCGACAGTAAATACTGATGCAATATACTCATTTAGTATCTCCCCCATTTTCTGCGGCTCCACACAAAGGCCACCTTGCTTATCTTTGAGAGGCCCTATTCTGTCCCTAGTTACCCTTTTGTCCTTAATGTATTTGTAAAACCCCTTGGAGTCTCCTTAATTCTATTTGCTAAAGCTATCTCATGTCCCCGTTTTGCCCTCCTGATTTCCCTCTTAAGTATACTCTTACTGCGTTTATACCCTTCTAAGGATTCACTCGATCTGTCCCATCTATACCAGACATATGCTTCCTTCTTTTTCTTAACCAAACCCTCAATTTCTTTAGTCATCCAGCATTCCCTATACCTACCAGCCTTTCCTTTCACCCTAACAGGAATATACTTTCTCTGGATTCTCGTTAACTCATTTCTGAAGGCTTCCCATTTTCTAGTCGTTCTTTTACCTGCGAACATCTGCCCCCAATCAACTTTTGAAAGTTCTTGCCTAATATCATCAAAATTGGCCCTTCTCCAATTTAGAACTTCAACTTTTAGATCTGGTCTATCTTTTTCCATCACTATTTTAAATCTAATAGAATTATGGTCGCTGGCCCCAAAGTGCTCCCTCACTGACACCTCAGTCACCTGCCCTGCCTTATTTCCCAAGAGTAAGTTTTGCACCTTCTCTCGTAGGTACATCCACATACTGAATCAGAAAATTTTCTTGTACAGAACTAACAAATTTCTCTCCATCTAAACACTCAATCTGAGACGGGTACAGCTGAGAACAGAAGAGAGTCAAACAGTCAGGGCAGGCAGGGACAAGGGAAGACTAATAAATTAAACTGCATTTATTTCAATGCAAGGGGCCTAACAGGGAAGGCAGATGAACTCAGGGCATGGTTAGGAATATGGGATTGGGATATCATAGCAATTACAGAAACATGGCTCAGGAATGGGCATGACTGGCAGCTTAACGTTCCAGGATACAAATGCTACAGGAAGGATAGAAAGGGAGGCAAGAGAGAAGGGGGAGTGGCGTCTTTGATAAGGGATAGCATTACAGCTTTATTAAGGGAGGATATTCCCAGAAATACATTCAGGGAAGTTATTTGGGTGAATCTGAGAATTAAGAAAGGGATGATCACCTTATTGGAATTGTATTATAGACCCCCTAATAGTCAGAAGGAAATTGAGAAAAAACTTGTTCGGGGATCTCAGTTATCTGTCAGAATAATAGGGTAGTTATAGTAGGGGATTTTAACTTTGCAAACATAGACTGGGACTGCCATAGTGTTAAGGGTTTAGATGGAGAGGAACTTGTTAAGGGTGTACAAGAAAAATCTTCTGATTCAGTAGGTCGATGTCCCTACCAGAGAAGTTGCAAATAAATATTCATAGATCTATTTCTGTGCTGTGATGTCTCCCAAACAGGTTCATCAAAGATCAGTTGTGAAATTTGCTGTTTGTTAAGTTTTCTTCATTTCTTTACAATCATAAACATAATTATCATACCTGAATATCCAAAGCCTCTTGTTCTTCCATTGTGAAACACAGTTCCTGGATCCATTCTCTAAGTAGTTCTAATTCAGCATTTAAGATCTCTCCAGTATCTATCTCATCTGTAAACTTCAGTGCATCCACTTCATCAGTTTCCATTAGCTGAACTTGCCAATCTGATGATGCAACCTATTGATCCAAAAATAGAATCTGTTTCAAATTATACATTAAATTTTATATTATGAATTCTTCATATTTAATATTCTTGAGAACTTGAGTTTTGAAACATTAGGGAAATATTTATTTATTTCAAGTTGAATTAGAATCCCTAAAGTGTGGAATCAGGCCCTTCAGCTCGACAAGTGCACACCAACCCTCTGGAGAGTATCCCACACAAACCCATTCCCAATTACTCTACATTTACCCTGACTAATTCACCTAACCTACACATCCCAGAACACTATGGGGAATCTAGCATGACCAATTCACCTAACCTGCATATCTTTGGATTGTGGGAGGAAACCAGACCACCTGGAGGAAACCCACATAGATTTCCTCCAGGGGGAGAATGTGAAAACTCCACAAAGTCGCCCAAGGCTGGAGTTGAACCCAGGACCCTGGCGCTGTGAGGCAGCTGTGCTAAGCACTGAGCCACATTTATCTGGATTATTTTATTTTAAGACGGTCAATGAAGTGGCACATTGGAAATTTTAATAACAATTTCTGAGAAATCACATAAATAATTGCTAATTAGCGAGGCTAACTGATTGGCTTCATCTGCCTGGATGCTTTAATGCTGCCTTGCTTGGTTATCGTTATGGATAGGCCTCCTGAAGGAAAAGCTGTCCAACTCATTCTTTTTTTTAAGATTAGATTAGATTACTTACAGTGTGGAAACAGGCCCTTCGGCCCAACAAGGCCACACCGACCCGCTGAAGCGCAACCTACCCAGACTCATTCCCCAACATTTATCCCTTCACCTAATTTAGCATGGCCAATTCACCTAACCTGCATATTTTTGGACTGTAGGAGGAAACTGGAGCACCCGGAGAAAATCCACTCAGACAGGGGAGAATGTGCAAACTCCACACAGTCAGTTGCCTGAGACAGGAATTGAACCTGGGTCTCTGGCGCTGTGAGGCAGCAGTGCTAACCACCGTGCCACCATGCCGCCCTCTGCATTTTTGTAACATCTTTGTCATGTGTCCTTTGTGAAATCTGATTATACTCTTGAAGAGCATCTGGAAGATTTCTTGATGCTGTGTTTCCTCAGTAATCTGTACCTGCCAAGACCCAAGAGATAACTGCATGTCTAAAGTCAGAATGATAGGATCGAAAGCCATCTGAAATTGCAGCACCTAATATTTTCTCCAACAAAATAATCCCTTATTGGTCAATGTTTTTTTTTAACCCACAGCACGAATCCTTACAGATAGCAAATCATTTCTTCCCCTTTACCTGGTATGTAGGGGTGTGTTAACCAGTTTTGCAACTTTGTTGAATAATCTTGTTTTACAATAATTCAATAATTTTTAAGGTCTGTGAAGAAACTTACAGAATATTACTCTCAGTCTTATATGGAGAAAGCATACAACTGGTCAATTGGGAACTGGGTAAGTAGTTTATGTTGTGACCTTTGGAGTAGTGGGGTTAGAAAGGAACAGAGCACTCTTCCCATCTAAGCAAGAACATTATTTTGTTCACATTTAATCTCTAGTTTTAGTTATTACTGTAAATATGTAGCTCATAAATGGCACAAAGTTTTATTTTTATTTTGTAGATTAGTCACTCACGTTTATACAACCTAACCCCATAAATGAACCCTTTAAGCCTTATTATCATTCTGTTAATTTGTGCTGCACCCTCTCTCAGACTAACATATTCAGACACACACAGATGCTCAGAGTCATCATTATGGATGTTCCATAATGATTTCTAACCATTATTCACCATTCCCTTTGTGCATTAGTTGGTGACTGTAGATTACAGATGATATTGGATGGCAAATGCCGGATTTTTGCAAATCCAATTGGCTACTGTTCACCATGTAACTGATTAAATGGTTCGCATTGACCAGAAATTCTATTCTCCACTTTTGATATTTCCTACTTCTCCTCACCACCTTCGTCTCTCAGTATCTATATTTTGTTTTCCGTGGTTTCAATTTCAGTAAGAGTTCATATGTAACATATAATCATTAACAGCTCATTAACAGGTCTGTGCCCTGTCTGCTTCACAACCATTATCACTCCATTTCTCACAAAAGCAAAGAACTGTAGATGCTGGAAATCTGAAACAAAAATGAGAGCACTGGAGAAACACAACAGGTCCAGCAACTTCTGTTGATAATTTAATTAAATGGAGTTTAATTGAGATAAATTCGAGGTGTTGCACTTTGTTAAGGCAAACCAGGGCAGGACTTATACAGTAGGATCCTGGGGAGTGTTACTGAACAAAGAGACCTAACAATGCAGGTGCATTGCACCTCAAAAGTGGAATTACAGGTAGATTAGATTAGATTCCCTACAGTGTGGATACAGGCCCTTCAACCCAACACCGACTCTCTGAAGAGTAACCCACCCCTATTTAGAAATTCAGAAATCTGAAATGCAGAGGGACTTGGGAATCCTAGTCAGAGGGAAATAGGTCTGGGTGGGTTACCCCTTGATGTCTTTAAAATCTAGAAATGTGTCTATCTCTTTCTTGAATATATTCAGTGGCTTGGCTTCCCAGCCTTCAGTAGTACAGAATTTCACAGTTTGACTATCCTTTGAATGAAGAAATATGTCCTCATTTCTGTCCTTAATAGCCTGGCCCATATCCTGTCCCCTAGTTCCAGATTCCTCAGCCTGGGAGAACATCTTCACTGCATCTAGATTATACAGCCCTGTTAGAAGTTTATATGTTTCAATCAGATTTCCCATTCTCTGTTTCTGTCTGACAACCAATTCTCGATCCATCCATACTAAGCTGTGATGGATACCCACTTGTCTGTCCTCGAGATGCTGCAATGCTCCACTGAGTTCCAGCAAAAACTGGAGGTGCAACATCTCATCTTCAAACTAGGCACTTTACAACCTTCTGGGCTCAATACTGAATTCAATTTCTTCAGACTGTGAACACAAGCTTTGTTTGTTACATTCTCTGTCACCACTTCCTCTCTCCCCTCCCCCACAATCCCAGTGGGACTGTCTGTTCTTTCCAGTCTGGCAGTTAGACAAACCATTGTTCTTCCATTCTCATATTCCAATCACTTCATCTGAACTATCAACACCCTTTCCCACCTCCCCATGATTACATAAATGCTGTCCTCCTCCACACTAAATTTCAGCTCTGATGAAGAGAGTCATCTAGACTCGAAACGTTAGCTTGCTTTCTCCCCGTGGATGCTGTCTGACCCACTGTGACCTCCAGCACTTTTTGTTCTCAGAACAATTTCCAAATGTTTTGTTATCGCAGCTTTTATAATATTCCAGCATTTTCTTCACAACTGAGGTTAGGCTAACTGGTCTGCAATTCTGTTGTTGTCTTTCCCTCCCTTTTAAATAGTTACATTTGCCATATTCCAATTTGTACAAATTGTTCCAGAATTTGTAGAGTTTTGAAAGGGCGATCATGAATGCATTAAATATTTCCAGCATACTTCTTTTACTACATGTGGATGTAGATCATCAGGCCCTTCTGACTTTAGATTAGCTTACCCACAGTATGGAAACATGCCCTTTGGTCCAACAATTCCACATTGATCCTCCGAAGAGTAACCCACCCAGACCCATTCCCCTACCCTATATTTACCCCTGCCTAATGCATCTACTGACGCATGGCCAATTCACCTGACCAGCACATCTTTGGATTGTGGAAGGAAACCCACATAGACATGGAGAGAATGTGCAAACTCTACACAGACAGTCACCCAAGGTGGGAATCGAAGCCATGTCACTGGCACTGTGAGGCAGCAGCACTAACCATTGAGCCACCATGCCACCCTTGTCAGCCTTCATCCTCATTCATTTTACCAGTGCCATTTTCTTATTGGCTTCCTTCATTTCTGCACTGACACTTGGTTCCCTAATATTTCTGGAAGGTTATTTGTGCCCTCTTTTGTGTGGGTGCAATTCTCCTGCCATTTCTTTATTATCTGTTATACTTTCACCTGACTTTAAGGGACTTTAATTGTCACCTGACTTTAATTGTCTTTATTAATCTTCACATATTTATAGAAGCTTTTATGGTCAGTTTCTATGGTTCATGTAGTTGTACCCTCATACTCTGTTTTCCTCCTCATGATCAAACTTTTGCTGAATTCTGAAATGCTCCCAATCCTCAGGCTTGTTGCTTTTTCAGATAATTTTGTATGTCTCATCTTTGAATCTAACATTATCCCTAATTTTGTTTGGATACCATTATCTTTTCATTACTTCACAATTCAGATGCTTGAAGCAAGCGTTACTGAGGGTCAGCCTTTATTGTGGCCACTGGTTTTCAGAGTGCTCTTCAAGTAATATTTACTCATTGTTAAATAAAATCATTTTTCACAAAATATATTTATTATATTTTTACCTCTTGTATAATTCTGATGGCCTCATTTGCTTCAGGGATGCATTGAAATGCCCGTAGAAGTACAAGGGTCTTCTGTATATAGCTGTTTAACCATTCAGTAGACACTCTCATTTCGATGGAATGCATCAGGACATTGCGACATTTAATTATCTGAACATAAACACCAGAATCGTGTGTCAATATGAATGATGTTTTAGTGTTTCTGCCTATGATAGAATGCATCACTCATTAAGAATGCCTCCCCATTACATTAAGTTCACCATAAATCAATGGCATAATTGGATTTTTAAATATGAATGAACTTTAATTTATTTTAGATTTAAATTTGAGTAACTGGTATTTGAACTGTATTTCACAAAATATACAAGAGAGAAAGAATTGTTAGAAGTGAAGGTGCAACCCCTCTGTGGAGACAGTGACTTAATATGAAAGCTGCTTCCGTGCCGCAGGGTAGAACTCTCCAGAAGTGGAACAAGTGATTTGAAATCTGTCGTCGCAACCAAACTGTAATAATTAACATTGACTTCCAGATTTCATTTTCCAAGTGGTGTGTGTGCACCTGCATGACACAATCTCAAATGATCTTTAAGAAGACAGTGCATAAAGAGAAATTGGAGGTTATGATGAGTTAAAATATTATGGATGCTGGAAGTCTGATAGAAGAACAGAAAACACTGGAAAAACTCAGCAGGTCTTGCACCAACCGTGAAGACAGAAATACAGTTACCATTTCAAATTGATGACCCTTCATCAGAACTGGATTAAAGTTAAATATGTATCAGGTTTTAAGCAAGTACAGAGGCTGTGAAATGTGTGGGGTGGGTCCAAAGGGAGGGTCTATGACAGGGTAGAATACAAGACACATCAAGTGACGAGGAGGAATATGATGTAACCCAAATCCCTAGAGATTGTAATGCACAAGTGAAGAAACAAAGGATGGTTTAAGAGGAGATCTAAGTAGGAACTAACAGAATTAGACAGTTTAATTTACAATTGTTGAACTCAATATTAATTCCAGAAGGCTGGGAAGTGTCTAACAGGGAGGTAAAGTGCTGTTTGGCAAGCTTGTATTGAGTTTAATTTGAACAGTTTAGGGGGCTGAGAACCGACAGGTCAGCAGGGTGTAGAAATGACAGCCAACTAGGGGTTTCGAGTCATGTTTATGAATGAAGATGTTGCACAATAGATCACAAATCTGCATGTAGTCTTCCCAATGTAGAGAATACAAAATGGTAAGCATTGTGAACAGTACACTTAGGATATGGGCTCCTGGGTAGTGAGAAGGCAGGAGGTAAAAGGGAGGATATTGCATCTTTGCTGTGAAAAGACAAGGGGATTTTGAGTGTCTGAGGAGCAGTTGAAGTATCTATGAAAGAAATATGTTTACTTGACGGTGAAAAGTGATGGCAAGATGCATTTGATGGTGCCATCATGTAGAGGTGGTGTTAAAGTTGACCCATTGTTGAATAGGCTGATAGAAGGAAAAGGGAGGAAAAAGAGAGGGAGGGACAGGAAAGGCAGAAGTGGTATAAGAAATAGAATGTCAAGGCTTCTGTCAACTATGGTGGAGAGGAATCCTCAGTTGAGGTGATCAGAAACATTGGTTTGAAATGTGATCTTGTTAGGACAGATCATAAAAAATTTAGAGCACAGAGGAGGCCTTTTGACCTGACAAATCCATGCCAACAGAAGTAAAGGAATTGTGAGAATGGAAGAGAATATGGGAAGACTTGGTAGTATTATAAATTAAGGGTGATGGATACTTTCACAAGAAAGCCATTAGATGCAACAGGAAGCACTAGGAGGTGCAGATATCTCCAGACAAGACAACCTCAAACTGTGGAAGCTATGCTCTTTTGTGAGGTCACAGAAACTAAGCCTCTGTCCATAACCCCTCTGTTGCGAGTCATGCCTTCTGTGACCTTAATCTCCTTCTGTACATGTTAATTCTAATCATAGTATGTCCTCAGGGCTGTGAGTAGGGATGGTTATCCTAGAGTCATACAGCATGGAAACAGACCCTTCAGACCAACTTGTCCAGGTTGCCCAAGTTTCCCAAACTAAACTGGTTTGGTTGCGCGCGTTTGGCTCATATCTCTCTAAGGGAAAGAAAGTGAGGACTGCAGATGCTGGAGATCAGAGCTGAAAATGTGTTGCTGGAAAGGCGCAGCAGATCAGGCAGCATCCAAGGAGCAGGAGAATTGACGTTTCAGGCATGCGCCCTTCTTCAGGAATCCTGAGCCATTCCTGAAGAAGGGCTCATGCCCGAAACGTCAATTCTCCTGCTCTTTGGATGCTGCCTGACCTGCTGCACCTTTCCAGCAACACATTTTCAGCTCATATCTCACTAAACCTTTCTTATTCATGTACCTATCAAATGTCTTTTAAATGTTGCAACTGTGGGGGCATGGACCTAACAAGGGAGGCAGGGAAGGAATGGTCTCTGCAGAATGCTGATAGAGGTGTGGAAGGAAATATACCTCTGGTGCTGGGGTCTGATTGTAGGTGGCGGAAATGGCGGAGTATGATGTGCTTTATCCAGAGATTCATGAGGTGAAAGGTGAGGACTGGGGGGGTTTTATCCTTGTTGCAATTGGAGGAGTGGGGTTCAAGGGCAGAGGTGCGGGAAGTGGAGGAGAGGCACTGGAGGGCATTGTTGATCACATGGGAGGGAAAATAGGAGGCCATCTGGGATTCCTGGAGTGGAATTGCTCCTCCTGGGAAACAGGCCCAGCCTATTCAGCCTCTCCCAATACCTCAAACCCTCCACCCTTTGTCTGGCAGTTCATTCCATATATGAACTTCCATCTGCGGGAAAAAGTTACCTCTCAAGTCCCTTTTAAAACTTTCTCTTCTCAACTTAAAATTATGCCCTCTAGTTTTGAACTCCCCAACTCCAGGGAAAAGACCTTATTTCACCTTATCTATGTCTCTCATGATTTTAAAAGCCTCTATAATGTCACTCCTCAACTTTCTGTGCTTCAGTGAAAACGTCCCAGCCTTTCCAGCCTCTTTAAAACTCAAAACCTCCAATCCTGTTAAATCTTTTCTGAACTCTATCCAATTTAATAATATCTTTCCTATAGTAGGCAACTAGACTATGCGCAGTAGTCCACAAGTGGCCTCACCAACGACTTGTACAACCACAACATGAGGCAAGCGTGTCAAATGCCTTCTCTACCACCCTGTCTACCTGAGACACAACTTTCAAAGAACTATGTACCTGAACCCTTAGGGTTCTCTGTTCAACAATGCTATCCAAGGCCCTACCATTAACTGTATAAGCCCTGCCCTTGTTCATCTTTGAATTTGCTGCCTAACAAGTTCAAAGAGCCTCAGTGACCCAGTACAATCCTGTCACTTTCAAGGTTAAAAGAAGTTACATCCAAATAAAGACTCTCCCAAACATTTGCTTGCAGGTAATAGGTCAGCAATAAGTTAGATGGTACACTTTATTGTTCTATCCACGAGGGTAGTGTGCTGGAAATCAAGCTCTGCTATTTGTGCTATTAAGATGAGCACAAGGTAACTCGATGTTAAATGTAGAGTGATCCTTTCCACAAACCTTGTTTTTTTTTAAAATAGTAATTATCATATTTCAGTCCACAATTAAAATGCAGAAAATTAAAAATATATGGTCTTTACAATATCTACTTGAACAGCTGCTCAAATGGGACTCCGTTTCAATGGTTAGATTCCCAAATCCTTGGAAATTTGTGCTGCAAAGGATTAATTTGTAGTGTAGGTAGGGTAAATTTGCAAAGACCTTGATAACATTTGCCAAGAATATTATTTGAGCCAATAAATATCCAATCTGTGCAATAATTAATTCCCATCTTCCACAAGTATGGTTTGCATTGATTCCAAATGTATTTCCATTCAACTCAGAAGTGGATATGGGCTTTGCTTCCCATGACAAAATATCAAAAATTCAATTGTTGGATAATTTAGCAGACAGTTTGGGGTACAGGCTCCTGAAAGACTAAAATCAACATATCGTGGAGGTTAGAGTTTGGAAGATGCTCTTGGAGGAGACTTAGCAAGTTATATTTGTACATTTTGTAAATGGTACCTGCTAGTGCCACTGTGGTGGAGGGTGTGAATGCTTAAGATGGTGGGTGGGCTGTTTTTCATGGATGATGTCAAGGTTGAGTGTTGTTGGAGTTGCACTAATTCAGGCATGTAAAGGGTATTTCATCACACTCCTGGTAACTGCCTTGCAAATGAGAGGTGGGGCATGAGAAGTAAACACTCTTCATCTCTGACTTGCTCTTGTAGCCATACTACTTTATGGTGTCCAGTTAAATTTATTTTGGTCTCCAAGGTGTTAATGGTCGGCAATTCAATGATGGTAAAATCACTGAAAGTTAAGGAAAGATGACATTGTTCTCTCATCAACTGGTACTTTTGTGACATGAATGTCATTTGCCCTTGAATCTGAATGCTGTACAGCTTTTACTGTACAAAGAGACAGACTGCTTCAATATGAGTATATGTGAGTGGTATGGATAGAAATAAATGGTCCTGGGAAGGGTGCACTCATGAGCAACCATCCCGTTTCTAACCTTATTTTGGATAGAAAGTCATTGACAAAGCAACTGAAGATGGTTGGATTTAGGATACGAAGAAAAATTCCCTTGTGGTTTCCATGGACTTCAATTTTGTTATGAGTCCTTAATGCTTCACCCGGTCAAATGCTGTCTTGATATCAAGGGCAGTCATTCGTACTCCACCTGTAGAATACAGCTTTCTTCTATACTTGCGCTAAGTTGTATTGAGGTCTGGAGCATTGATGAGCAGGTTGTAGGTGAGGAACTACATCTTGAAAGCACTATTGATGACCCTACCATGCTGCTGATTGAGGGTGAGCTGATGGGGCCGTAATTAACTAGGTTGGATGTGTCATATTTTTGAGGATAGGATATACTGGAACAATTTTCCACGTTGTAAGGTAGGTGCTAATGCTGTAGCTCTACTCTAACAGCTTGAAAGAAATATATTCAGTTGAAATTCATTAGGAGACTGTCAACAGTAATATAAATACAAAAGAAAAGGAAAACCTGGTGACGTTTTATTAGAAGAGAGGAGTTTTAAAACATAGAAGGAATGAAATATAGCAACAAGAAACAGATTATTTTCCATGATTGTACATCTAAAACAAGGTGACATAGGCTCGACTTAAGAGTTTTGAGATAAAAATTCAGGAAAAAACTTTTTTTTCCCCCCAAATAGGGTGGATAGGTTGTGGAATTAATGAAGACCACATTAATCTCTAAGATAAAATTAAATAGGTGGTTGAAGGAAAAAATAAGGGATCCAAAAAAGTGGGAGGATAGGTGAGATGAATACCATTATTCATATGATGGATAAAAGCCAACACGGACAAGATGAATCAAACTCTGATTCCCACTTGCCATTTCTAGGTTGGTATACACCAACCTTCAAATTTATAGTGATTTGAATTTACATTTCTGTAGCACTACTCATATACAGAAAAAAAAATACAATCAGGAAGATAGAACTGGATGAAATCAAGGTTGAGTGTTAGGCTGCACGGTGGCTCAGTGGTTAGCACTGCTGCCTCACAGCGCCAGGGAATCAATTCCAGCCTCGGGCGACTGTCTGTGTAGTGTTTGCACATTCTCCCCATGTCTGCATGGGTTTCCTCCGGGTGCTCTGGTTTCCTCCTAAGTCCAAAGATGTGTAGGTCAGGTGAGTTGGCCATGCTAAATTGCCCATAGCATTCAGGGATGTGTAGGTTAGGTGTACTAGTCCGGGGAAAATGAAAATGTAATATGGTAGGGAATGGGTCTTGGTGGGATACTCTTCAGAGGGTGGGTGTGGATTTGTTGGGCCAAATGGCTTGTTTCCACACTGTAAGGATTCTATCATTCTATGAACTGTGCATTAAGTAGGAATGGGAATAGGAAAAATTGAGAGGTTTCGGATACAAGAATCCAAAAATACAGTTGAAGGGAAGGGTTTGAAGAGATATTCAGGAGGAGGAGGATGATGACAAGGTAGAGGAAACTGGACAGTGTATGAAGATATTAATGTACATCTTAACTACCCATATCCAAAATGAAACCTGCTCACAACTCAGATGGCAAATGCAAAACTATCTCTCTCTATAATTTTCCAAAATTATACATTAAAATTCCCCAGTGTTTTTAGGATTAAATGCATTCCCTGGATAGTACTAAATGAAACAGATTCAAAAACATTCACAATCAATTATTAGCTTGTGCTGAATCTGCTCATGTTGGTGGTCATGTTGCTACAATTGACTTAGTACTGGCAGATATGTTGAGTGAAGGAAAAGAAATAAGCTAGTATTACTAATCCTGATAGTTTTCCAGTGACAGTAGCTGGAAGTAGATATGAACTAAGGCTTAGGTAGAAAATGGCCCACAGTCAAATAGCTTGTTTTTCAGAACCAAATGAAAAATGGCTGAGCAATCAGAAGGCTGCCAGTACCCATCAATCATGTCTCAAAAACAGCAAGAGGCTTAGGAGGAGGGGAAATGTTAGACAAAGGCAATGCTTTAAAAAGGAGAAACTACAGTCACATCAGTAATAAGGCTACTTAGAAAACATTGATGTTGATTCTCATTGTCCATATTAGCAGAACTTTGTTAAGTTTGTTAACTACTTATAGCAACATATTTACAAAAGATGTTAAAAGCATATGGAGAAAGAACAGGGAATTGATATCTAAATGATAAGAATAGCAACAACTAATAAAAATAGAGAAGTGGGCTCGTCACCCAAATAAACTGCTCGTGTTCCCAAATGTTCCAAAACATCTACCGGTATCCATAGCAAAATCAGATAGATTGATAATAAATAAATATACAATAGGTAGGGAAACATTGAGGTGGGAATTAAATCCCAGCACGGATCTAAATGCTAGGATTTTACCTCTATGTGCCATTGAAAGTTTGATTTCCCCAATCCCCTCCCCCAAAATCCCCCAAGAATAAATTGTTCATATAACCAAGCTTTCAAAACAGCCATAAACTCCAGCAGATATAAACATTGGACCATTTTCTGAAATAACTAATTTGAGATAAAGTATGGGGAAAAATAAAAGTTCAACTACCAAAGGATGTTATTAGTCAGGCATGCTCGTGCCAGCTCTTCAACTAAACCATTGTCTTATCCCAGACTCCTTTTCAGAGAATGAAAGGAAGTTTATTAGTTGCATAGGGACATATAAATTCCCCAAAGATACTTCTGCACCAGCTCATTTAAGGCAAAGCTCTGCTCAATGGAAATTTTGCCGAGTATCTAATTCATTCTGATGGAATAAAAACTTCCCACTTCACCAATTGCAACGGGTATTTTTCTAAAAAAAAAACTTGATTAGAAACACTATAGAAAATAGCAATGCAAACAAAAAATAATTTACTCGAAATGTATTAGACACGTCTCCAAAATCTGCTCCCACTTTCTGACCTAATGCCAACCACATAGAGATAAATTACTACACCTCCCCCACAGATACTGCATTGACAGGGCAATCACCAGGATGTTCAGAGCACTCTGAACAGCATGCTACCAATCACACTGCTGGATAATGCATTCATTTCTAAACCTGATATACAGCAATAAAATGATCAGAAAACTACAAATGTAAAAATTCAGTTCGATAACAAATACATTTTAACAAAATAAATCATTGGAAGTAATTCATATCAACATATTTGCCTTCATACTGCATGTTTATCATAGAAAATCATCTAAATATGTTTGACAGAAAGTTAGACATAAAGTAGACACTGAATGAAGCATTTATTTGGTCAATGAAGTAAAATTTAAGGAGCATTTTAAAGGAACAGAGAGGCATTGAAGGAAAATACTGCAAATGTTAGACTTTTTAAATAAAAACAAAATGCTAGAGAAGCTCAAGTAGCACTAGCAGCATCTGTGAAGATAAGACAAAAGAGTTAATATTTTGAGTCCAGGATTACTGCCATATGGAAGAAGAACTACTTGAAACATTAAGTCTATTTCTCTCTCCATAGTTACTGCAATACCCAGAGTCATAGAGATGTACAGCATGGAAACAGACCTTTTGGTCCAACCCATCCATGCCGACCAGATATCCCAACCCAACTAGTCCCACCTGCCAGCACCCGGCCCATATCCCTCCAAACCCTTCCTATTCATTTACGCATCCAAATGCCCCTTAAACATTGCAATTGTACCAGCCTCCACCACATCCTCTGGCAGCTCATTCCATACACGTACCACCCTCTGTGTGAAAATGTTGCCCCTTGGGTCTCTTTTATATCTTTCCCCTCTCACCCTAAACCTATGCCCTCTAGTTCTGGACTCCCTGACCCCAGGGAAAAGACTTTGTCTATTTTGCCTCTCATGATTTTGTAAACCTCTAAAAGGTCTCCCCTCAGCCTCCGACACTCCAAGGAAAACAGCCCCAGCCTGTTCAGCATCTCCCTATAACTCAGATCCTCCAACCCTGACAATATCCTTGTAAATCTTTTCTGAACCCTTTCAAGTTTCAAACATCTTTCTGATAGGAAGGAGGCCAGAATTGCATTCAATATTCCAACAGTGGTCTAACCAATGTCCTGTACAGCCGCAACATGACCTCCCAACTCCTGTACTCAATACTCTGACCAATAAAGGAAAGCATACCAAACGCCTTCTTCACTATCCTATCTACCTGTGACTCCACTTTCAAGGAGCTATGAACCTGCACTCCAAGGTCTCTTTGTTCAGCAATACTCCCTAGGACCTTACCATTAAGTGTATAAGTCCTGCTAAGACTTGTTTGCCCAAAATGCAGCTCCTCGCATTTATGTGAATTAAACTCCATTTGCCACTTCTCAGCCCATTGGCCCATCCGGTCCAGATCCTGTTGTAATCTGAGGTAACCCTCTTTGCTGTCCACTACACCTCTAATTCTGGTGTCATCTGCAAACTTACTAACTGTACCTCTTATGCTCGCATCCAAATCATTTATGTAAATGACAAAAAGTAGGGGGCCCAGCACCGATCCTTGTGGCACTCCACTGGTCACAGGCCTCCAGTCTGAAAAACAACCCTCCACTACCACCCTCTGTCTTCTACCTTTGATCTAGTTCTGTGTCCAAATGTCTAGTTCTCCCTGTATTCCATGAGATCTAACCTTGCTAATCAGTCTCCCATGGGGAATCTTGGCGAACGCCTTACTGAAGTCCATATAGATTACATCTATTGCTCTGCCTTCATCAACCTTCTTTGTTACTTCTTCAAAAAACTCAATCAAGTTTGTGAGACATGATTTTCCACGCACAAAGCCATGTTGACTATCCCTAATCAGTCCTTGCCTTTCTAAATACATGTATATCCTGTCCCTCCGGATTCCCTGCAACAACTTGCCCACCACTGAGGTCAGGCTCACTGGCCTATTATTCCCTGACTTGTCTTTAGTGCCCTTCTTAAACAGTGGCACCACGTTTGCCAACCTCCAGTCTTCCAATACTTCATCTATGACTATCGATGATACAAATATCTCAGCAAGAGGCCCAGCAATCACTTCTCTCGCTTCCCACAGAGTTCTCAGGTACACCTGATCAGGTCCTGGGGATTTATCCACCTTTATGTGTGTCAAGACATCCAGCACTTTCTCCTCTGTAATCTGGACATTTTGCAAGATGTCACCATCTATTTCCCTACAGTCTATATCTTCCATATCCTTTCCACAGTAAATACTGATGCAAAATATTCATTTAGTATCTCCCCCATTTTCTGTGGCTCCACACAAAGGCCGCCTTGCTGATCTTTGAGGGGCCCTATTCTCTCCCTAGTTACCTTTTTTATCCCTAATATATTTGTAAAACCCCTTTGGATTCTCCCTAATTCTATTTGCCAACGCTATCTCAAGTCCCCGTTTTGCTCTCCTGATTTCCCTCTTAAGTATACTCCTACTTTCTTTATACTCTTCTAAGGATTCACTCGATCTATCCTGTCCATACCTGACATATGCTTCCTTCTTTTTCTTAATCAAACCCTCAATTTCTTTAGTCATCCAGCATTCCCTATACCTACCAGCCTTCCCTTTCACCCTGACAGAATATACTTTCCCTGGATTCTTGTTATCTCATTTCTGAAGGCTTCCCATTTTCTAGCTGTCCCTTTACCTGTGAACATCTGCCTCCAATCAGCTTTCGAAAGTTCTTGCCTAATACAGTCAAAATTGGCCTTTCTCAAATTTAGAACTTCAACTTTTAGATCTGGTCTATCATTTTCCATCACTATTTTAAAACGAATAGAATTATGGTCGCTGGCCCCAAAGTACTCCCCCACTGACACATCAGTCACCTATCCTGCCTTGTTTCCCAAGAGTAGGTCAAGTTTTGCACCTTCTCTGGTAGGTACATCCACATACTGAATCAGGAAATTGTCTTGTACACACTTAAGAAATTCCTCTCCATCTAAACCTTTAACACTATGGCAGTCCCAGTCAATGTTTGGAAAGTTAAAATCCCCTACCATAACTATCCTAATATTCTTACAGATAGCTGAGATCTCCTTATAAGTTTGCTTCTCAATTTCCCACTGACTACTCGGGGGTCTATAATACAATCCCAATAAGGTGATCATCCCTTTCTTATTTCTCAGTTCCACCCAAATAACTTCCCCTGGATGTATTTCCGGGAATATCCTCCCTCAGCACAGCTATCCCTTATCGAAAATGCCACTCCCCCTCCTCGCTTGCCTTCCTTTCTATCCTTCCTGTAGCATTTCTATCCTGAAACATTAAGCTGCCAGTCCTGCCCATTCCTGAGCCATGTTCCCATAATTGCTATGATATCCCAGTCCCATGTTCATCTGCCTTCCCTGTTAGGCCCCTTGCATTGAAATAAATGCAGTTTAATTTATTAGTCCTACCTTGTCCCTGCCTGCCCTGGCTGTTTGACTCACTTCTGTTCTCAGCTGTACCCATCTCAGATCGATCTCTTTCCTCACTATCTCCCTGGGTTTCACCCCTTCCCTTCCCCCCCCCCCCCCCCCCCACTTACTCGTTCTAGCAAATCTCCCTGTCAGTATATTAGTCTCCTTCTAATTTAGGTGCAATCCGTCCTTCTTGTATAGGTCACTTCTACCCCAAAAGAGATTCCAATGATCCAAAAATGTGAGTCCTTCTCCCATACACCAGCTCCTCAGCCATGCATTCATCTGCTCTATCCTCCTATTCCTGCCCTCACTAGCTCATAGTACTGGGAGTAATCCAGGTATTATTACCCTTGAGGACCTCATTTGTAAATTTCTGCCTAACTCTCTGTAATCTCCTTTCAGAGTCTCAACCTTTTCCCTTCCAACGTCGTTGCTTCCAATGTGGACAATGACCTCCTGCTGGCCCCTCTTCCCCGTGAGAACATTCTTGATCCTGAGACATCCTTGATCCTGGCACCAGGGAAACAACACACCATTCTGCTTTTTTCTCTGCTGGCCACAGAAATGTCTGTCTGTACCTCTGACTACAGAATCCCCTAACACAATTGATATCTTGGAAGCTGACGTACCCCTCATTGCATTAGAGCCAGTCTCAATACCAGATACTTGGCTGTTCGTGCTACGTTCCACTGAGAATCAATCACCCCCTACATTTTCCAAAACAGCATACTTGTTTGAAATGGGTATATCCACAAAAGATTCCTGCACTAGCTGCCTATCTCTCTTACCCTTCCTGGAGTTAACCCATCTATGTGACTGTATCTGAGACTACCCCCCCTTCCTATAACTGCCATCCATCACATACTGTTGCTGTTGCAAATTCCTCATCGCTTCTATCCGTCTCTCAAACCGATCCACTCGATCTGATAAGATTCAGCATTTATGGCAGATATAATCTGCAGTAACCCTTAAACTCTCTTTAAACTCCCACATCTGACAAGAAGTACATATCACTGCAAAGGCCGTTTTTGCTCCTTCAATCTTACAGACCCAGAAAATAATACCGTCTTATTCCTCCACAAACACTGCCCCAGGTTAAATTAATAGCTATGACTTATATTTTAATTTTAATCAAGATGTTAAGTTTCTCCAGCACTTACAGTTTGTATTTGAGCTAGAGAGGCTGACAGGTTCAGGGAGGGAATTTCAAAGTGTAGGGACGAGATGACTGAAGACACAGCTATGGAGAGAGGGGTAAGAAGATGGCTGGTAGAGGAAAAACTGCCCAAGAGACCAGATTGAGACGAACTGAAAGTTCTGCCATGGAATAGGATTCAAGAAGGTAACAGAGTTATAATAGTAAAAGTCAGGAATGCATTTAAACACAAGACTGAGAATTTAAAACTGGAGTACTAGGCCACTGGGAACCAATGTAGATCAATAACATCAGGAAATGGTTGAGCAAGACTTGGTGAGGATTGGGGATACAGGCAAACAAAACAAAGTGATAACCTTTCAAAGAATATTTCAAGATGTTATCTTTATTACCTCAATTACTTTTTGCCGTTCAACAAAATCAAACTGGTCACATGAAATAATTAGATTTAACAGAGCTGCCACATCACATTTTCCTGGTCCCTGTGTGTTGGCCTGTCCATGAGGCATATAGACCTGCAGAAAACAAAATACTGTCCATGATTCAACCACAACTCAAAATAAAATGCATCAAATCACTTTTTTAAAAATTTTAAATACAAAACACAGGCAGCATGGTGGTACAGTGGTTAGCACTGCTGACTCAGCACCATGGACCAACATTCAATTCAAACCTTGGGTGATGTCTGTGTGAAGGCTACTCATTCTCCTTGTCTCTGTATGGGTTTCCTCTGGCATCCTCCCAAAGTTTAAGATGTGCTGGTGAGGTGGATAAGCCTCGGTAAATAGAATCATAGAAATGTATAGCACAGAAACAGACCCTTCGGACCAAATTGTCCATTCTGACCAGATATCCTAAATTAATTTAGTCCCATTTGCCAGCATTTGGCCCATATTCCTCTAACCCCTTCCTATTCACGTACCCATCCAGATGTCTTTTAAATGTTGTAATTGTACCAGCCTTCACCACTTCCTCTGGCAGCTCATTCCATACATGCATCACTCTTTGTGTGAAAAAGTTGCCCCTTATGATCCTTTTAAATCTTTACCCTCTCACCCTAAACTTATGCCCTTTAATTCTGGACTCCCCAAACCCAGGGAAAAGACCTTTTCTATTTACCCTAACCATGCCCCTCATGACTTTATAAACCTCTATAAGGTCATCCTTCAGCCTCTGATGCTCTTTGGAAAACAGCCCCAGCCTATTCAGCCTCTCCCTATAGCTCAAACCATCCAACCCTCGCAACATCCTTGTCAATCTTTTCTGAACCCTTTCAAGTTTCACAACATCCTTCCTATATGACAGAGACCAGAATTGCACACAATATTCCAAGGTGGCCTAACTAGTGTCCTGTACAATTGCAATATACTCCTACTCCTATACTTAATGCTCTGAACAATAAAGGAAAGCAACTAAATGCCTTCTTCACTATCCTATCTACCTGAGATGCCACTTTCAAGGAGCTATGAATATGCATTCTAAGGATGGGTTGTACAGCAGTACTCCCAAGGACTTTACCATTATGTGTATAAGTATTGGTTTGATTTGCCTTTCCAAAATGCAGTACCTCATATTTATCTAAATTAAACTTGTGGGATTATCAGGTGGGAGTGCTGGGATGGGAGGATTGGTTCAGACTACATGGGCCAAATTGCCTCTCTCTGCACTGTAGAGATTCCATTATATTCATCTGGAATAGAATCAATGTGCTTAGAAATATAATTTGGGTAGGACATCAATACTATAGCCTTAAGGTTAAATTACAAACTGAGCTATTTATTCTGTCACATACTTGAAAAAGAGACATATATGGGCTAGCACTGATGAACTACACTTTTTCAGAGTTGAGAAACATAATTCTAACTCAATCAATTTTAATGCACAATACAAGAGAGAATAGTTTCCAGGATAGTGAGTTTTCCATCCTTAAAAAAAGGCTTGTTTGCCTACACTGTATCTTTTCATGAAGTAACAATGTTAATCATATAATGAAGTGTGGCAAGAAAAGCAGATTATAGCAGATGAACTGAATACATTGGGTGCACATTTATAGACAAATATATGAGTAAAAGCTTGTAAATTTGCAACTGATATGAAGTGAAATAATTATCGCACTGTCATCAATTATTCTACTCTGCTTTCATTATGATACCAACTTGTTAGTAATGATGTCACAATTGGGTCACAATGAGAATGAATTAAACAGGAAATGACCTGTTGTTGGGAGATGGAATTTTACCAAAATATTCTTCCTACTTTGGCACAAGATTACAAACTAGTTTTGCAAAAAAACATAGGTGGTTAAAATATACCATGTACCTCATTAACTCAGAGAACAAAGGGCACATCCAGACATTAGAGATCTAAGATAAAATATTGTGGTTGAAGTTTAAGCACACTGCTGTAGAGCAAGTGACAGAATGCGTATTCTGCTTATGTGGTTCATAGCATGGAAATTCTTGATTGAGATTGGTCCAGAATTTCAATTGTGCAAGAAAACAGGCACACAGGAACAGGGCCTGCACTGCAGTTATTTAAAGTTGCAAGTACTTTTTGGCATATAGCCACAATATAATAAATCTAGCATTCAGCTTACGCTACCTATGCTTTCCATTGACCGCAAATCTGTTTTGGTAGGTTAGAAATATGTCATATCTTAAGCCACTTGAAAGAAGCCATCACCTCTTCACATGCGTGTGCACTGGCAATGGAAAAAATAAACTTTCCGTTGAGCACTTATAACACAAATGGCTGCAACCAGTACTGTGTTAACACTAACATTAAGATTTCTAAAGTATTGAGCTCTCTGGTGCAGGGAATAGATGGGAAAAGGGAGATTACATACCCATCTAGGGATAAAAAAAATCCCTCTACACAACAATATCACTGCAATTGGGAAGAGATTGTAGAGAATGACACTGCAAGGATCAGCCAAAAGGTTTTCGGTCTTTTTATTACATTTATGTACAAATAGCTTATGGATTTATAACAGAGAGTCATAGAGATGTACAGCATGGAAACAGACCCTTCGGTCCAACCCGTCCATGCCGACTAGATATCCCAACCTAATCTAGTCCCACCTGCCAGCACACGGTCCATATCCCTCCAAACCCTTCCTATTCATATACCCATCCAAATGCCCCTTAAATGTTGCAATTGTACCAACCTCCACCACTTCCTCTGGCAGCTCATTCCATACACGTACCACCTCTGTGTGAAAATGTTGCCCCTTAGGTATCTTTTATGTCTTTCCCCTCTCACCCTAAACCTATGCCCTCTAGTTCTGGACTCCCTGACCCCAGGGAAAAGACTTTGCCTATTTACCCTATCTATGCCCCTCATAATTTTGTAAGCCTCTATAAGGTCACCCCTCAGCCTCCGACGTTCCAGGGAAAACAGCCCCACCTGTTCAGCCTCTCCTTATAGCTCAAAGACTCCATAGCTACAAATAAATTGTTAAAGATTGTCCAATCTCCTGCTGCTTTTGAGTTCAAGTTGTCACAATTCAACTGAATGTAATTCCCTGTAGTAAAGGTGATCCAATGGTTTTTGTGTTAATTTTGTTTTTGCAATAGAGTCAAAATGATTAGTAAGATGCCTGGATGGCCAACAATTTGGCAACTGGATATTTGTACCAGATATTTCATTTCTGGAAGCACTGTTCACAACAACATTCTGAGGGGCCGGGAAGAAAAGGGTCTTATTTACAAGGTTTCCAATAAGGCCAATCTTTTCCTGTGTGAATCTATAAGAATTTCAACACGTATACTGACCAGTGATGATAGGTTTGCTGTAGACAGTAGTAGAGAACCTCTGACCAATTTATAAACTAGGACATTGAGGAAAAGGAGCTTATTTGACTGTTTCATTTCATACCTAATTTTGCTGCTGATGTGATGCCAAGCATGTAGGTTGTATATCCCAAAGACTGATAGATATTAACAAGCATCATGTGCCTTTGGCTGTTGGTAACAAAAAGCAAGTCTATTCAGATTTGTTACTAACAAGTTACTAACTGTACTAAACAACCTACACTTGCAAAACTTGCAACACATTTTAACATTAGACGTGTTTCTGCAATTAGACAACAGCTGCTGGATAATTCTGAACTGTGGTGGAATTATGCTGATAATCAATTTAAGATTGTCAGTTGGGATGCAGTGTGGCACACTTGTGTTTAATGGGTGACACATGCATTTATACAGAGAGCTGATCTTTGTAAACAAAGAACACATACATACAATTTAAAGCCTTCAAATATTGAAACATTGTTTGAGAAACAATGACATCATGAATTATATATGACTGGCCATGTGACCAGAAGCCTACGGTTTTGAGCTTTCTTTCACAAGTTACAGAGAGAGAAAAAAAAGTACAAAAGGATCGATAAAACTTCCATCTCTTCACAGATGGAAAATGGGAGAAGTTTGTTTATTTCCTTGTGTAGTTACAGTTCAGAGACATTAGATATATTTGTCTTCATCAAATCCAATTAAATAATAAATTAAAATAATATTTGCTTGCCAGATTTGAATACTTTTACATTATCACTACATCCATGGGCAGAAGGAAAGAGAGGGAGGAAAGTGATTTTCATACAAAGTATTAGAATAGATTGAGAATATTTTGGGGCTACACAACAGGTGACACATTATATAGGAATAAAACCGTAGACTTCTGATTAGTGTGTCTGCAGCAGTAAAGCTGCACTAGCCACTTAATGTATTCATTGACACATCGCTGGAGTTGGAAATGATAGCCCTCCCTCGCTATTCACGTGGCATTTTTGCGATAGAAAGCTAAGGGCCACATTTCCTGAAAAGTCTGGTTACTGTGTGCAACGACTTGTGACAGACACTACACCGTTCCTTTAAGTTTGTGCCCTGCATCTTTGATTGCAACATTGCTTGATGAGGTCTGTATGAGATGGTTTTGAGAAAGAGTGGAAAGTTATTTAATCAGCATCAATAGCAGCTATAAATTCGCTATATCTCTGGGATAGAGACATGTGAACACTCCAGGAAATTCTGTAATGTATACAGGCGTTACGAACAACTGTAATTGCAAGCTTGTACCATTAACATGGGAAATTCTCCACCCAGTTTTCCAAATGCTGGCTAAAGTGATCTCTCTTTCAGAAAAGTCGTTTCTTTTACAAAGCTCCCTGCAGCCTCGGGCTTGGTGTACTGAAAGCTGTCCGTAGATTGTAATTTAAGATTGTATGCAGTTTCAGTGAGTCCTTTAACATTTTAAAACACATAACCTAGATCTCTCGGTAAGTGTTAATTTTATTGCAAGCGCCCGTCTATACTGGTTTCGCTGTACTTCAAAAAGTGGGTCATAGCAGTACCAAAACTAATTATTGCTCATAATTAAGCATATTACTGCTAATATGTGCAATTTTTAACTTGTCATCATAATCTATAGAAATTAACTCAACTGTAAAAGACAGGCGAACATTTTCAGCAAAATAAAAGTCACAGAAATGGCCTACATTTTGAAATAAGAACCAGAACAAACAATGTGTTTGCACAGTACAGGTTCAGGTTTTACATATTAAGTTACTGCAATCAGAAAATTTATTAATAATTACAACTGTTTATCACATTTCTGTGGATAAAACTTAACATAAAACATACTTTTGCCACTTCCCAAGCCTGCTTCGGCCACAGTGGAGGAGAACAGTTGCCCCAGTATATCACATTGTTTTGAACTGTATGATGTTTCAGAATTTCTCTCTTCCATACTTCGCATAAAGGGCACGCCCCCTGAAACTGAAGAAATTCATGTGTTGTAAGGGATTGGATAAGTTCACAGAATTTTTTAATGAGGAACATCAAATACAATATCAAGAAATTTTTGAAGTTACACAATTCTGCATTTCAACTTCAGGTCAAAAGATGAAAAATTGTAACACATGATGTAAGGTTAATGTATACAGGCATTACAAACAACTGCAATTGCACGCTTGTACCATTAACATGGGAACACCACCACTTGTAAATTCCCCTCGAAGGCACTCACCATCCTGACTTGGAAATATACCACTGTTCCTTCAATGTCACTGGGTCAAAATCCAAATTCCCTCCTTTAGGGCATTGTGGGTCAACCTACAATATATGGACTGCAGGGGTTCAAGAAGGCAGCTCACCTCACCTTCTTAAGAGTACCTAGGCCTGGGTAATGATATGCTGGCCAGCCAGTGGTGTCTACATCTCATGAATGAATCGAAAAATTATCAGCTGAAGTTCCGGGATATTGCATCTAGGGAAATCAACACTATACATTCTTTTCATTTGTAGTTACATTTTTTTATTGACAGATGAGGGCATCGCGGGCTAGGCCAGTATTTATTGCCCATCCTTAATTGCCCAGAGGGCAGTTCAGAGTCAGCCACATTGCTATGGTTCTGAAATCACATGTAGACCAGACCAGAGAAGGATGGCAGTTTCCTTCCCTGGGGACATTGGTGAATCAGATGGGTTTTTCTGAAGATGGTTTCATGGTCGTCATTAGACTCATAACTCCAGATTTTTAAAAAATTGAACTCATATTCCACAATCTGCCCTGGGTCCCCAAAACATTACCTGGGTATCTGGATTAACAGTTCAACGATAATACCACTTCTTCAGAAAATCACACCAAGTTACTTTGAAATAGCACATTGCTGCTTCAATAACCCTTTGTTTTAAAGGCATTTGTCAAAATCTACCACTTTGATTAAGCTTTTTTTTATCTGTCTTAATACCTCCTTATGTGGCTCAATGTCGATTTTTATTTGATAACATTTTTGAGGAAAGTTACGAGATGTTTCATAGTATTCAGAGGTACTATATAATTGCAGCTTATTATGTTCATTCAGGTCAGTGATGCATCTGCACCAAAAGGTTTGGTTAAGGCAGAGGCTTAGCAGCTTTAAGAGCTTTGTATTTAGCAATGCAAGGTTTTAGCAGTCATCAAAACAATCGGTAGCTTTTCAAAGCTTAGGTCCAATTAATGGGTGACAAGGTCACATTAGATTGGAAGAAATTTATGCAGCCATGGCATACTGGTTGGAATTTTTTAAAAACGTCAGTTTGGAAACTATTCGAAGTTTGAGTCAGGTCATGGATTGCCAGACAAGAGGATGGCACCTAGAACATTTAACACAAATTTCTGACAACTTGGAATAAAGCAGTTTGTATTCATTTGAGTTACACACCACACATAAACATTTGGAACTCTGGAGATTAAGTATTTAAAGCACTGTGTAACACAAACATGTTATATTAATCTTGCTCAGAGAAGTCCAGAAAGTGGATTTTTTTTCAAGTTTTGTGGAAATATCTGCAGTGGTTTCTTTATAAAATGTCATTGAAGTTTTGGGCCCATTATCTAAGGAAATGATATACTGCATTTGAGGCTATCCAGAGGATGTTCCCTAGACTGATATCAGGTATTAGGAGAAAGTGAGGACTGCAGATGCTGGACAGTCAGAGATGAAAAGTGCAGCACTGGAAAAGAACAGCAGGTCAGGCAGCACCTGAGGAGCAGGAGCTGTTCCAGGCATAAGCCCTTCTTCAGGAATGTGAAGGGGGAAGGGGGCTGAGACACAAATAGAGGGGTGGGGGAAGGCAGACAGGAAGGTGATGGGTAGATGCAGGTGGAGGTTGATGGTGATAGGTCAGAGGATAGGGTGGAACGGATAGGTGGGAAGTAAAATGGACAGGTAGGACAGGTCAAGAGGGCGGTGCCAAGTTGGAATGTTGGATCTGGGATGAGGTGGGGGGAGGGGAGATTTGGAAACTGGAGAATCAGTGTTGATGCCATGTGGTTATATGGCCACGAGATGCAAGTTGGTCGATGGCTTTGATTTGGCAGTGGAGGAGGCCCAGGACTTGCATGTCCTTGAGGGAGTGGGAGGGGGAGTTGAAGTGATTGGCCACAGAGCAGTGAGGCTGTTTGGTGCAGGTATCCTAGAGATGTTCCCTGAACCGCTCTGCAAGTTGGCATTCTGTCTCACCAATGTAGAGGAGACCATACCTAGAGCAGTAGAAAAGGTGGGTGGATGTGCAGGAAAATCTCCACTGGATTTGAAATGATCCTTTAGGTCTTTAGATGGAGCTGAGGGAGAGGTGTGGGTGCAGGTTATACACATCTTGCCGCAGCTAGGGAAGGTGCCGGGTGTGGAGGATGGGTTGGTATGGGGGCATGGATCTAACAAGGTTGAGGGAATGGTCTCTCCAGAATGCTGATAGGGGTGCAGAGGGAAATATATGTCTGGTGGTGGGATCTGATTGCAGGTGACGGAAATGGCGGAGGATAATGCGCTTTATCCAGAGATTCGTGGGGTAGAAGGTGAGGACTGGGGGGTTCTATCCTTGTTGTAATCGGAGGGATGGGGCTCAAGGGCAGAGGTGTGGTAAGTAGAGGAGATGCACTGGAGGGCATTGTTGATCACATGGGAGGGAAAAAAGAATTGCTCCTCCTGGGAGCAGATACGGCAGAGACAGAGGAATTGGGAGTAAGGGATCACTTTTTTATAGGGGGATGGGAGGAGGTGTAGATTGGCTAGCTATGGGAGTTGGTGGGTTTGGAGTAGATGTCCGTGTTCAGTCAGTCACCGGAGTCTGAGACGGAGAGGTCCAGGAAGGGGCGGGAGGTGTCCAAGATGGTCCATGTGAATTTGAGGACAGGGTTGAAAGTATTGGTAAAGTTGGTGAATTGTTCAACTTCCTTGTGGGAGCATGAGGTGGTGATGATACAGTCATCAGTCTAGTGGAGGAAAAGGTAGGGAATGGTGTCGGTATAACTGCAGCAGATGGACTGTTCCACATATCCGACGAAGAGGCAGACATAGCGAGTGAGTGCCCATAGCTACCCCTCTGGTCTGTAGGAAGTGGGAGGATTCAAAAGAGAAGTTGTTGAGGGTGAGGACCAGTTCTGCCAATCGAATGAGTGTGTCAGTGGAGGAGTACTGGTTGGGTCGGTGGGAGAGGAAGAAACGAAGGACTTGAACAGTGGAGGTTGAACAATTCATCAACTTCACCAACACCTTTCGCCTTGACCTCAAGTTCACCCGGACCACCTTCCTCCCTTTCCTGGACCTCTCTGTCTCGGTCTCCAGTGACCGACTCAACATGGACATTTCAAACCCGATTCCCACAGCTACCTGGACTACACCTCCTGCCACACCCTCTCCTGTAAAAACACGATTCCTTGCTCCCAAATCCTCCTCCACTGCATTATCTGCTCTCAGGAGGAGCAATTCCACTCCAGGACATCCCAGATGTACTCCTATTTCAAGAACCGCAAATTCCCCTCTCACATGATTAACAATGCCCGCCAGTGCACCTCCTCCAATTCCTGTACCTCCGCCCTCAAACCTCACCCCTCCAACCGCAACAAGGATACGATCCCATGGTCCTCACCTTCCACCCCACCAATCTTTAGATACAGCGCATTATCCTCCACCATTTCCACCACCTTCATACAGACCCCACCACCAAAGATATATTTCCCTCTCCACCACTATCTGAGTTTCACAGAGACCATTCCTTCTGCGACTCCCTCGTTAGGTCAATGCCCCCCACCAACCCACCCTCCACATCCAGCTGTCGCAAGAGGTGCAAAACCTGAACTCACGCCTCCCCTTCACCTCTGTCCAAGGCCCTAAAGAATCATTTCAAATCTGGTGGAGCTTTTCCTGCACATCCACCCATCTCATCTACTGTGCCTGTGGTTTTTGATGTGGTCTCCTCTGCATCGGGGAGACAGGACACCGACTCACAGAGTGGTTCAGCCAACATCTCTGGGACATACACATTAAACAACCTCAGCCACACTGCAGCCAACCACTTCAACTTCCCCTCCCACTCCCCCAAGGACATGCAAGTCTTGGCCTGCTCCACCACCAAAACAAAGCTACCCGCCAAGTGGGGGAAGAGCGCTTTATCTTCTGCCTCAGGATGCTACAACCACACGGCATCAACAATTACATCACCAGTTTCCAAATCTCCCTTCCCCCCCCACCTCACCCCAGATCCAACCCTCCAACTTGGCATAGCCCTCTTGATCTGTCCTACCTCTCCATTTTACTTTCTACCTATTCACTCCACCCTCCCGCGAACCTATCATAATTACTTCCCAACTGCATTCATCTACTGATTTCCCAGCTACCTTCCCCCCAGCCGCCACCCCCCCGCCCCATTTCTCAGCCCTTCCACACCTACATTTCTGATGAAGTGTTTATGTCTGAAACAGCAACTCTCCTGCTCCTCGGGTGCTGCCTGACCTGCTGTGCTTTTCCAGCGCCACACTTTTCGACTCTCAGGTAATTCAGGGACTATGTTATGGGAACAGGTTGCATAGATTTGGGTCTGTATTTGTTGGAATATAGAAGAATGACAGGTGACCTTATTGAAGTATACAAGATTACAAGAGGCCATTCAGTCATAGAGATGGAAACAGATCCTTTGGTCCAACTTGTCCATACTGCCCAAATATTCTAACCTAATCTTGTCCTATTTGCCTGCAATTGGCCCAAATCCCTCTCAATCCTTCCTATTCATATACCTATCCTGATGCCTTTTAAATGCTGCAATTGTACCAGCCTCCACCACTTCCTCTGTGTGAAAACGTTGCCCCTTAGGTGCCTTTTATATCTTTCATCCTCACCGTGAACCTACACCCTCTGGTTCTGGACTCCCCATCCCAGGGAAAAAAACCTTGTCTTTTTACCCAATCCATGCCCCTCATGATTTTATAAACCTCTATAAGGTCGCCCCTCAGCCTCTGACACTCCAGGGAAAACAGCCCCAGCCGACTCGACCTCTCCCTGTAGCTCAGATCCTCCAACCCTGGCAACATCCTTGTAAATCTTTTCTGAACCCTTTCAAGTTTCACAACATCATTACGATAGGAAGGAGACTAGAATTGCACACAATATTCCAAAAGCGGCCTAACCAATGTCTTGTACAGCTGCAACATGACATCCCAACTCTGATACTCAATGCTCTGACCAATAGAGGAAAGCATACCAAATGCTTTCTTCATTATCCTATCTACCTGCAACTTTACTTTCAAGAAACTATGAACCTGCACTCCAAGGTCTCTTTATTCAGCAACACTCCCTAGGTACTTACATTATGTGTATAAGTCCTGTTCTGATTTGCCTTTCCAAAATGCAGCACCTCACATTTACCTAAATTAAACACCATCTGCCACTCCTCAGCCCATTGGCCCATCTGATCAAGATCCTGTTGTAATCTGAGGTAACCTTTTTCACTGTCCATGACATCTCCAATTTTGATGTCATTTGCAAACTTACTATTTCTCCTATGTTCACATCCAAATCATTTATGTAAATGATGAAAAGCAGTGGACTCAGCACCGATCTTTGTGGTACACCACTGTTCACAGGCCATCAGTCTGAAAAGCAACCCTCCACCACCAGCCTCTGTCTTCTATCTTTGAGCCAGTTCTGTATCCAAATGGCTAGTTCTCCTTATATTCCATGAGATCTAACCTTGCTAACCAGTCTCCCAGGAGGAACCTTGTCGAATGCCTTACAAAATTCATATAGATCATGTCTACTGTTCTGCCCTCATCAATCCACTTTGTTATTTCTTCAAAAAACTCTATCAAGATCGTGAGACATGATTTCTCACACACAAAGCCTTGTTGACTATCCCTAATCAGTCCTTGCCTCTCCAAACACATGCACATCCTGTCCCTCAGGATTCCCTCCAACAATTTGCCCACCACCAATGTCAGCCTCACCAGTCTATAGTTCCCCGGCTTTTCCTTACCACCCTTCTTAAACAGTGGCACCATGTTAGTCAACCTCCATCTTCCGGTACCTCACCCGTGACTATTGATGATACAAATATTTCAGTAAGGGGCCCTAACTTCCCACAGAGTTCTAGGGTGCATCTGATCAGGTCCTGGGGATTTATCCATTTTTATGTGTTTCAAAATATCCAGCATCTCCTCCTCTGTAATATGGACGTTTTTCAAGATGTCACCACTTATTTTCCCACATTCTATATTCTTGGCAAGATAGATGCAGAAAGTTTGTTTACCTTTCTGGGAGACTCCTGGACCAGAGGACACAATCTCAGAATAAAGGCTTGCACAGTTAAGACAGAAATGAAGAGGAATTTCTTCTGTCAGGAGGGTAGTTGATCTATGGAATTATTTATAGTCGAAGGCTGTTAAGGCTGGATCATTAAGTACATTCAAGGCTGAGATAGACAGATTTTTAATCACTTAAGGATATCAAGGAATTGGGAACAAGACTGGAAAGTGGCACTCAGGACTATCAAATAAGCCACAATCTCACTGAATGTTGAGAGCTTACACAATACACTTCTGTTCGCATGTCTTACGGTTTTATGGAAAGTTAAGTGTGGATTTTGAAGGCCTTCTTTTATAAAACAAGGTCTCCTGCAAATCTGCTAGCTGACAACTACCTGCCTTGCTGTAGGCGGTCCCACCCCCAACCCACGTTCTGAAGAAGGGTTACACCCGAACCATTGACCTCTCCACCTCTTGATGCTGCCTGGCTTGCTGTGTTCTTCCAGCCTCCTGCTTGTCTACCATAGTTCATTACTGGGGCTGTTTTAAACAATGACTGGCTGAGAGAGAGATTCTTGTCTTTTATCTCATTCAACTGGAAGAAATCCTGTTAAGAAAAAAGCTGCTCAATTGATTGTTTGCATTTCTGAAAAGAAAACCCCCTTGTTGAGTTCAGGGTGAAGCCTTTTTATTCTGTGGAAGAATGACTATTAGAAAATCTCAAGGTTGCATGTCCTGCATCTGTATGACTTTGGAGGCATCTATGCAAAATTAGTGACTTGACAACATGTGCCAGGACACAAGTATCAGAGTCCAGAACCTTCTACTCTATATCCTTTCACCCTCAGAATAACCCAAGTATTTTCCTTAGACAACTAATCTCTGCAGACAAAAGATTTTTTTTTCTCTTTTATGGAATAGGATCTGCATTTATTGTATATTTGCATTTGCTATTTTGGGTGCATTTAAAGGAATAGGATTTGTACTTCTATTTTACAGACTGCATGAATTACCCTAATATTGTATCTACATTGAATAAATGTTTTGATAAATCAATAATTAAGTAACCAGATTGATAGATCTTGAAGTTTAAAATTTTATATAGAGTCATAGGGATGTACAGCATGGAAACAGACCCTTCGGTCCAACTTGTCCATGCTGGCCAGATATCTTAAACTAACCTAGTCCCACCTGCCAGCAGCCGGCCCATAGGTATCATTATCATATAGATAACATTTAACCGGTCATTTAGGTAAAATAAAAATACTTTTTCCAGTTATGTTGTGACCCATAGATTAATGGAACTAAAGTGATTAGAGCTGTTTTAATTTGTGCAATCCCTCCCAACATTTGATGACAGGGACACTGAGGCATTTTTCAATTCTTCAGGAAATGTAGCTCATCAGATGAGATTGCCAAATGATACTAGATATTACTCAAGCAAAGCAAGTCAACGGACGGAACTCATGAAGTATATGTCTTGTTTTCTGAGGAGGCTTCTGTAAATTGAGGAGGCAAAAGCTTTTTGTGGTGCTTGTGTGTTTATTCCTGAGGATTACATGCAAAAGTTTTCAGATAACCAAAAGCAATCTGGGGAGAATTTTCTTCTGACCCTCTTCTCTCAGAAGGTGGTCAATATGTAAAAGTCTTTACTGCAGTACACATACAAACACTAAATGAGAAATAATGAGATTTTTGGGGATGTACAGTTTTAATCTCATTTTTGAACACAATTTCAATAATACAACTCTCCACTAATGGTTATGTTCCTAAAGAATGCTAAGTGTGTGGGGTCAGGGGAATGTCAGGCATCGTCATAGAAGATGAAATCCATTTTAATCAATTAACCAATGCTGGCTGCAACAAATTTCAGTAGTTCCTTCAAAGTAGCACTTATTGCTAGTGATTTGGCAGTGAGTACAGTTCTGAAAAAAGTTGAATCAACCATAGTGAAGCCAGTAGGGTTATTTCTCTAAAAGGTTAGAATCCCATCAAAAGTGATGGTCTACGATGGAAAGAATCCTTGGGTTTGCTACTGACTCAGACATTTTGAAATATATGTGTAAAGAGGGAATAAGAATGTGTGTGTGAATGTGTCAACTTTTCTCATTTTCTTTGTCCACACTTCACAATAAAAACACAGAATTGCCACAAAGATGCTTCATATTTAATATTTCTTGGAGGCCTTATGTTGTGAAGGTTTGTGGGTAATTGATTCATTTCACGTTCGGTGGAAATGTCTTGAATGGTTTCTTTAAAAGAGGTCATCGTTATTAATCGGTTATGTGAGGTCTGGGAGCAAGAGTTAGGAGTGGAGATCTCTTGTGAAACGTGGGAGGACATATGGGAGAACATGTGAAAGATCTCAATCTGTAATAGGATACGAAATATGCATTTAAAAGTTTTGCACAGGGTTCACCTGGCACCAGACCATCTGGCGAAATTTAAAAAAGGGGCATCTTCAATGTGCCTCAAATGTACAATAATTGTAGGTACTCTTATCCATTGCTTCTGGACATGCCACAGGCTCCATGTTTATTGGAGCGTTGTGACAGGAGAGACAAGAAGGATATTAAGGACCGAAGTTAAAGTAAACCCGATATCTCTCCTCTTAGGTCGACTGAATTTATCACCTGTAGATGGGCATGGGAAGAAACTATTTAATATTCTTACTTACTGTGCACAGAAGAATATTCTGATGAAATGGGTGTCTGAGAACGCACCGGGCTTGCTGGGATGGCAGAAATTAATTACGGAGCACATTCCCTTAGATTTTTTTACAAATGTGGTGCACCATACAACAGAGCTTTTTTTATAAGACATGGCAGCCCTTTTTGAGTTATTTAGATACAGATTTATCTGCTATTTTAACTAGGGTGTTTGTTTAACCAGGATGGTTAAGTTTGCTGAGCCCTGGGCCCTAGAGACGGGGGAACTCCTGAGTTAATACGGGTTTATACACAACGCTCCCATTCTTTTGTTTGGGAGCTTTGCACCGAGCATTGCTATTTTGTGTTTTTGTGTGTCCTTTTGTTTTATTAGTCACTTACTTAATTATTGGTGTTGTTTTGCACAGTGTTAGGTTTTGTTTTGTATTATAGAGTAGGTTAGTAGTTAGTAAACAGTAATTGTATTGTAATTTGTGTTTTCCTTTATTATACTGATATTTGTTATTTGTTATATTGTCAATAACTTTACAAAAAAAGGTCATTATAAGTTCACTGTAGACGTTGGAGGTTTTTTTCCGGTTAAAACTTCATGTAAGTTAAATGACTAGTAATAACTGCTTGCCTTGCTGTAGGCCCTTGCTGAGACAGTTTTGAACAGTAATTGGCTTAGTGAAGTGCTTGGTTTATTGTCATGATAAGAACAAATTGCCTAGTTGATTGCTTCCATATCTGAAAAACCTCTTGTTGAATTTAAGGTGAAAACAATTTGTTCTTTTGAAAGAACGATTTTGAAAGGAACAGGTCAGGATTGTATTTCCTAAGCAAACTGTGTCTTTGAGACTTCAGAGGCAACAATGCATGATCAGAGGTAGAGGGGGGACCTTGTAGACGTTTATAAAATCATGAGGGGCATGGAGAGGATAAATAGATAAGATCTTTTCCCTGGGGTGGAGGAGTCCAGAACTAGAGGGCATACATTTAGGGTGAGATTTCAGGCAGAGGGTGGTGTGTGTATAGAATGAGCTACCAGAGGAAGTGATGGAGGCTGGTACAACTACAACATCTAAAAGACATCTGGATAGGAAGGGATATGAGCCGTGTGCTGGCAAATGGGACTAGATTAATTTAGGATATCTGGTTGGCATAAACGAGTTAGACTAAGGGTCCATTTCCATGCTGTGCATCTCTACGACTCTATTAGTGACTTAAGCACATTTGGAACATTCTGTGCTTTATTCTTTAGCGTCCAAAAATTACACATTGGCTAAAGCATACATTTTTTAAAAAGCCAATCTCTGTGAAAAAAATCTTTATTTCCCCTTTCAGAAATGAATGAAATAATGCTTTTGAAAGGATGTTACAAAGGATACAGTCAATAATTCAATTCCTGCCTGTTTCCAATGTGCAAAATTATGTAGCTCCATGGTTTTAGCTATGATACAATGAGGAACGTTACTTAAAGGGATAATGGAGAAAGGCAACATTCAAAGAATGCATAGGTGAACTGCAATAATTATTCATTCATATGTGGCACAAAAGAAAAAAGGGAAAGGTGAGTAAACCATGATTTCAAAGGGAAATTAGAGATAGTATGAGATCCAAGGAATAGGCTGACAAACTGGCCAGAAAATTAAAATAATAATGGACCTGAGGAGTGGAAACAGGTTAGAATTCAGCAAGAAAGAACAAAGGGAAAACGGAGTGCGAAAGTAAGCTTGCAGGTAACATGAAAACTGAATGTAAAATTTCTATAGGTATGTGAAGAGAAGAAAATTAATGCAGACAAATGTAGGTCTCTTGCAGTCAGAAACAGTGAATTTATAGTGGGAAACAAAGAGAGAACCAACCAACTGAATACATATTTTCGTTTTGTCTTCACAACGGTGCACACAAATACCGTAGCCGAAATGTTGGGGAACACAAGGTTTAGTGAGAGAGAGGAACAGAAGTAAATTACTATTAGTAGGGAAATTGAAGGGATTGAAGGGCATTAAAACCTGAGGGCCTGATAATCTACATCCTAGAGTACCTAAGGAAGTGGTCCTAAAAATCATAGATGCATTGGTGATTATTGTCCAGATTCTATAGATATCAGAACATTTCCTGCAATTGGAGGATAACTTATGTAACTCCTCTACTTAAAAAGGGCAGTAGAAAGAAAACTGGGATTTATAGACCAGTCAGCTTTACATCTGTAGTGGAGAAAATGCTAAAATCCATTAAAGCAAGTTTTATAGCAGAGCACTTGGAAAACAGTGGCAGGATCAGACAGAGTCAACACAGATTTATGCAAGGGAAATGATGCTTGACAAATCAGTTGGAATATCTCAAGGATGTGACTAGTAGATTTGATGAGAGATAGTCAGTGGATGTGATTTATTTAGACGTTCAGAAGGCTTTTGGCAAAGTCTCACATAAAGATTAATGTGTAAAGATAAACCACATGAGATCGGGTGCAGAGGTTAATGGATTGAGAGGGATAGAAAACTGGTTGGAAACAAAGACTAAGAATGAACACATCTTTTTCCGAATGGCAGGGAGCAAACTAGTGAGGTACCACAGAGATCATTGCTTGAAGCACAGCTATTCACAATATATATTAATGATTTAGTTTGGGGAACTAAATGTAATCTTGTCAAATTTACACATGACAAAGCTGGGTGGGGAAGTTTCAGAGAGGCTTAAGTACTATTTAGTCAAGCTTAGTGAGTCGACAAATGCATGGCAGATGCAATACAATGTGGATAATTGTGAGGTTACCTACTTTGGTAACAAAAACAAGAAGGCAGGTTATTTTTGCTTTAGAGGGAATGCAGCAAAGGTTTACCAGTCTGATTCTTGGGATGGTGAGACTGATGTATGGGGAGAGACTGGATTGGTTAGGACTATCTTCACTGGAGTTCTGGAGAACTGAGGAGGGGATTCTTCAAGAAAACTTATAAAATTCTAACAGGACTAGACTTGATAGATGCAGGAAGGATCTTCCCAATGGCAAAAGAGTCAAGAACTACGGGTCACAATCTAAGGATATGGGTAAACTATTTAGGACTGAGATGAAGGAAAATTTCATCATCCAGAGAGTGGTTAGCATGTGCAATTTGCTACTGCAGAGATTAGTCGAGGCAAAACCATGAAAACAGAAATTACTGAAGAAACGCAGCAGGTCTGGCAACATGTGTGGACAGAAACTAGAGTCAACGTTTTGGGTCCAGTGATCCTTCAGAGACCAAAACATTGTATGATTTCAAAAAGCACCTGGGCCTAAAGGGATCAAAGAATATAGGAAAAAAGGGGGAATAGCCTATTGAGTTGAATACTCAGCCATGGTCACAAAGAATGGAGGAGCAGGCTCAAAGGGCTGAATGGCCCACTTCTCCTATTTTTTATGCTTCTAACGTTATGCATTTTTTCAGAGTACCCATTTTTCTTCCTTTCACATCTGAATCTTCACTTTACCACCGTTAATCATCCCTTTGTCTCTGGGACAACCCTTACAATCTGTTGCACTTGCTCCTCTTCCCCCTCTGTCACTAGCATGAAAAAATAATTTTCCAGCACCTTTCAGTTCATGCAGATTTCTGGACTGTGTTGATTATTGTTTATGTGTACATTTTGGGATATTTAGAAGGATACACATTTATTCTTCTATGTAACTAACTTTTATTGCATATTAATTGAATAAGCTCTATTTTGATAATAAATCAATATTTAAGAAACTGACTTATGGATCATGCTGATTAATCTTAACTGATTACCTTGGGAACTGGAAAAAAGTAATTCTATGCTGTGACCTAATATATAGCAACAGTTCAACTAGTTGGAACAGCTACTAATAAAGTCAAAACATCATGTCACAAATGATATCAAATAACTCATAAAACTGAGATGAGTGAGGGATAAGAAATGCAACTGTTTAGTGGCTCAATACCAAGGAAGTCAATGATCAATTATGGGACTAACCACACTTCCAAGACATTGCTGCTGGGGTGTCCTCAGGACATCATTCTAAGTACCAACAGCTTCAACTACTGAAGTCAATAAGGGTTCTTTGACAGCAATATCTTAACCCATGAGCACTACCATCTAGAAGGATATAGACAGCAGATACATGGAAATTCCCCTCCAAGTCACTTATCATCCTGACTTGGCAATATATTGCCATTTATTCCGTGTTGCTGGGTGAAAATTCTGGAACTTCCTTGTGATGTCATGTAGGTCTATATATGCCAAATGGACAGCAATGGTTCAAGGCAGCAGTTCACCACCACCTTCTCATGGGTAACTAGGATGGGCAATCAATGATAGAAAAACACACATCCCATGAATTAATTTTAAAAATTTCCCATCATGACATAAGGGATAAGAGTTCATCTGTTTGTTGATGATTCCAGTGTCCAGCTCTATTAATTACCTCTCTTGTAATGAATGGACAGAGGCAGACAAATGCAGACCTGGACAGTGTCCAGATTCTGACTGACAAGGACACATGGCATTCAAATAACAAAGGGCAATCCATGAATATCATTAATGAGATTATAAGTCTCCAGGGGACTACCAGTCACTCTGTGTGATGGTCAATAACATTTATATTGCCATGATAAATTTTAATTTCCATCATTATCATAAACATTGACAATGTAAGTTTGTCATAATGCAATTTCATCCTCCTGCTTACATTGTTCCTTTATATAAGTGGTGGAAAGTATGAAGTTAATATTTAAATAGAAAGTTTTCATGATAATGTGCATTTTGCCAATATCTGAGACCACATTTCTATTGGACTCCTGAATCAATTTCTGCAGGTTTCTGGTCAACTCTGAAATGCTGCTGAACCATGAGATAAAGTTTGGCAGTGCAACCATAAACTGTCTCCCTGCACTCTCTTGAATCTACTTTCTTTGCAACTGTGTTCAAATCAGTCCAGTGGTATGGCAATGCTCCATGCTGATTTTATCCACCTTGTTTATAAGTCAAATCATTCGATAATTGAATTTCAGATACTAATAATATACTCTTTCCCATTCTCCTCCCAGCAGGACATCTCCCCAAAACTTTACCCTGGCACCTATGGAATTCTTTTCTTATCCATTTGTAGATATACGTTGGCCATCGATGAGGGCAAACCTTTATCTCCTCTTCCTCGGTGATGGCAAAACTATATTTCAATACTCCAACTACAGTTTAACTGGGAGGTAGGCCTGGCCTTGCCGTAAAAATGCAACTTTACGACAGAAAGCCTATCCTTGATATATTATGATGTATACATCTGCGGTTTTATCTCGACGACCTAAAGTGGAAGCTCGATGAAAAGATTTGTAGTTTTACATTCCCATATTTTCCCAACAGCTCGGGACAATAAATCCCAAATCGAATCCCTGGATACTGTACATGGAATTATTTCACTGAAATATAAAGTGCCTGACTTTATACTCAACAGGAAATAAAATACTTCAGAAAGTGCTAAAAGATGAAGAGTAAAGCTTTCATTTTGACGGTACAAAACATACAGTTGATAGTTCCAATCCTGCTTGTTTCCTTATGTGCAAAGATATGTAGTTCCTTGGCTTTATTTTACTCACTTTCGTTCCTTGGGGACGGCAAGAATTCTTGCAAATTTCTCGCCGCAGCACCGAGTTATTGTGAAGGAGAAATTGGTGGAATTTCTCCATTTCGCTGATTACAAAACCAATCAGACAATCTCGTATTTTCTGCAGACAGAAGCCTGCCTTGATCCAGTTTTTATATCCGCCGTCGTTAAGACGAATACGCAGCTCCGACTGCATTCTTGCAAATAAAAGAATAAATGTCGTTTTAAATGTGATCAGACTCTGGTTTTCAATCCAATCTCGGGTACATCGGGCAGGCTGCGCACGCAAACACAGAGCCACCACATGCGGAAGTGAGATTGAGAGCACCTCATTCAAAATAGAACAACACTTCCAACAACCTGCGAATTCCAAAGTATGGACCTGGTTTTCTATTCGGACTTGAGTTCGATGTTTGAGTCACACAGATTAGATGAAAATTAGCCCTTCTTTAATTTTTTTTTCTTACCCTGTACATTACAGCTAAGCCGCGCATCCTTGATGTTTTTTTTGTGCAATGTTATTCTAATTTCTATTCTACGTATGTCGCCCACATTTGATTTTTTTTACCCAAAAAAAAGGCCAATGCAATCGAGGTTGGCGGAAAGTGGGATGTGTATCTCAGTGTAGAACATTTCGATTTCAAAAACGACAAAGTCACTTTAACTGCTGAAGGACCAGCGCTCCGAAAGCTTGTACTTTCAAATAAACCTCCCGGACTTTAACCTGGTGTTGTGACTTCTGACCTTTTCCACCCCAGTCCAACACCGGCACCTCCACATCAAAAACAACAATTCGGGGATAGCTACAATGAAAATAAACAAAATGCTGGAGAAATTTAGTAACAGATGCTGCTAGACCTGCTGAGTTAATGTGTCAAGTTCGATAAAACTATTTCGAAACAATGTAACCTTCATTGGAAAATGGAAATTCAGTGGATAAGACGGAAAATCAAGCAATTAGAGGCAGGGATTTACGTATACACTGCCAAAATATTCAGGAACTTTAATACTGGTGTACGAGAAAAAGAATAAACTTTTAGGACGGAGGACTGCGGTTGGCTGATGAACTGAAACAGCGTATTACTTTGGTTGTTCCTAGTAGATACAATACACATGCCGCAATCAATTAATAAATCTAGGTGACCATTAAACTACTGTAGGTCAGAGAAAGGTATTTGCTGTCCTTATCTGATGTGACCTGCGTGTGCTCACAACAATACTGTTGTTTTACAAATGCCCTCTGGAAAGACAGAGCTAGCTACCTCATCGTATCCCGTTTTTGTGTTAAAAAGGAATTAAATTGGATGGAGGAATCGCACTGACCGAAGCGCCATTTGGGGACTTCATTCAAAATTGGGAAGCTATATCACATTCTAAGCTCGTGTTCTGAACAGTCACCCGCACAAGATCATGCCCCATCATTCTCCCACTTTACTGCACCCCTCCCCCCTCAATAAACCCCACCTGCCATCCTCTCCCCTTCTACCCGTCCCCCTCTTTCCCTACCTTCGTTCACCTTCAGTTCACCAGCTCTGCACTTCATCCCTCCGACCTGTCTTCTCTCCTTTATCATCCTCCATTCCCACCGCCAAACCTGTTATTGCTCGCTTCATGGCTTACTAGCAATTTCCGTTCAAAAGGTTTACAGCGTTATCACTTTTTTTTTCTGAAACAGAACATTTTATCCATCCCCAAGGTAGATTGTTTGCATTTATAATGCCATATATCTAGTCTCTTTATTCATTACCATCTCAAATAGCATGTTCATCAAAATTGGTTCATCACTCCATCAATCAAAAATTATATTGATAGAATTCATAACTTTGAATAATTGCAGAAATTAATTAGAAAGTTAAACACAAATGTTTATTTTAAAATTGAAGTACACCAAAAAGAATAGCCATACAAATAAATATGGATACTTCTAAAAAGTGATTTGAAAAATTGAAATTTAGATGAAAACATCAACATTTAAGAATTGCCTCTGCTTTTACATTACACCTATTCAGATTTAGAATTACTGTCAAGGTGGGAAAGTTGTATTAATTAAAATTAGGAATTATGATTAACTGGCAGAGGAAGACAAATTTAAACAGATGTTGAGAAAGTGAAAATCCATACCACAGGTAATAAGATGTTTGTGGGTGGCTAATGCTTTTTCATTACTTTTGACTATGAAAGCAAAGCTTTTACTCCACTCTAAGTGTCACATATTACTTTCCTAGTATTTTTCCTCCAAAAAAAATCTTGTATAATTTATTTGCTGCATTTAAAAACTAAAAAAATAAAAGTTTTGTTCAAAAACAATTTTTTCAAAATAGCAATTTTAGAATAGAACAAATCTTTTTAAATTGTACAAGATTTTGTAGAAAAATCTGGATTTTTTTCTTCTTTAATATATGCAAAATATATATTTATGAGGGCCATTGTTTTGGGCAAGGTAAAGTACACAATAAAGAACCATTCAATTAAAACATGTCGATGTTGAAAAAACCCATTTAACAATATTTTCCCATGAAAGGCTTAACCACAATTTTCACAAGGATTTTAATTGTAAACAACAGCTGTTTTCGGAGTTAGCAGCATAATTTTAGCATGAATTGATGCTTTTTCAACGTCAGTTTAAACCTGGTGTCAAGTCAAGAAATTCTCCAAGTGTCTAACAATGATATCATAAAACAGAATAAGTTACCAATTCCAATGAAATATTCTTGAACAGAAAACCAGGAAATAAAACACATTGAAATTTTCACTTTTAATTAACAACTTTACAGACCATAATAAATGATGGGACATACAAACAGGATTATGTCAAATCTGAAAGATCATAAATAAAATTTTAAAATTAGCAAAATGAATGTATCATCATGGACTAATTTGACATTACACAAATATAATCGTTTTTCAGGGACAATGAAGCAGTTTGGAATAGGTACACCATTAAAAATCTAGTGACACCTCATAACAAGGAGCATTTTTCAAGATTAATAAATTGTGACCAGTGGTGAAAATAATTCATTGTATTTATTGGTTTTTAACTTGATTGCAGTTAGGTGGGGTGAGGTGGGATATTTGTGCATTGAATTAGGTGTGCGCAAATTCTAGAAGTTGTTGTCAATTTCAATTTCAAAGGAGTGTGATGACAGTGAATGCTGACTGTTTTCATCAGTAGTACTGCCATAATATCTGGGCCAATATATTCAATGCCTGAAAAGGTTTATTCAAAAAGTACATTACATATGTTTCACAATGATCAAATTAACATCTCGCTGACATCTTCCCCCATTACAAACAATAGCTCATTTAAAATGCTGCAGTTTGCACTCTCACCCCTATGGTCCCCTTTTGGTCAAGCTCTAATTTAGGTGGAACACAGAAGCTAGTGATCTGAAAATTTATTTTCCCAGTCAAGGATTTCCCTCCAAGAGCATCCGACTTTATACACTTTAGTCCCATATTTCAGGAAGGATGTACTGGTGTTGGAGCGGGTCCAGAGGATGTTCACAAGAATAATCCCATAAATGAAAGGCTTAACATATGAAGACTCTGGGTCTGTACTCAATGGATTTTATAAGGATGGGTGGGGGGATCTAATTGAAACTTACAACAGAAAGACCTGGACAGACTAGACATTGGGAAGATGTTTCCATTAGCAGGAGCACAGCCTTAGACTACAAGGAAGACCCTTTAGAATGGAGATGAGAAGAAATGTCTTCAGCCAGAGATTTATGAATCTATGGAATTCATTGCCACTGTAGGCTGTGGAGACCAGTTCATTGTCTTAAATATAATCAGAGATAGTTGCTGATTGTTAAGGGGATCAAAGGTTATGAGGAGAAGGTGGGAGAATGGAGTTGAGAAACTTATCAGCCATGATTGAATGGCCTTATTTCTGCTCGTATATCTTATGGTCCCTACTTTACCATTACAAGGGCAACCTTGTCTGCACTTTCCTCCACGTGATTTTCTTTATTTAATATAGAATTTTCTGCTTGCAACTTAACACTGCCAAAAAACAAATATTCTCTTCTCAGCATCTGTCTAAACATACCTTTCCACACTATCATTCTCAAGGATTCATACAGTACTTTCCCAATGAGACAGCAAATTGTATGTAATTCTTCAAACCTAATGTGCTGGATTTACCAATTATGGTATTCTCCTAGAAAAAACAGGAAGAGCAAATGATGATTTTTCCCAATGGCTTCATTTTCATAGTAAATGTGATGCCTACCTCCTTGCTACTTTCCACTTAAACCTTGTGGCCAATGCTGTCTTTGGAATTTGTTTTCAGGTAACAAAGTGACTGGTTTTGGTCTTGCTCATCATTTTTTTCATCCTTCCATTTCTATATGCCTTACCACATCATCCTGAATTCAGATGTCTCAAATGCCAGTATTTCTTGCTTACTTGGGCTTCTTAGTGAGTGTTGTCTCCCAAATCTACCCATGGCCTTTAATCTATTTGTTATTTTTAGAGACACTTTAGCTTTAATAGTTTCCAATTCTGACGAAAGGTTCATGCCTGAAAAAAAAGCTGTCTTGTTCTCTTTGTAAATTCTGTATGACCTGCTGAATGTTTCAGGTAGTTTTTATTTCAGATTTCAAGCATCTGATGTTCTTTGTCTTGGTTTTATGATCCAAATCCTTAACTTCAAAGTCATCCATAAATTTCCTCTATCCTTGGGAACATTCTCCTACTTTTATCATTGTGGTTAGTCTTCTGGAATACATTCCCCCGTAACTCCACCTTTGACTCCCACTGTTTAATAGTTCTCTTCAACTGTCACTTGCCCCAATCAAAAGTACTTTTTCAAATCTCATACTTGGCATCGACTCTGTGCATGTCACCCTGGAAAGGCAGGAATGTTTATATTTCTATTTCTATGGTATAACACCTTGTAAATTTCAGCTTGGTACCAAAATATATGGAAACTTTTCAGATGGTGTAAAATAATGTCAAGTGAATCACTTTCAGTAATAGAGACAAGTGACAACTATAAATCAAGTTTCTATCGAACAACAAGACAGTGTCAATATAATCATTCTCAGTAAGAACAGCAGCCAGATCCTTGAGAAGTAATTTAATGCTGTAGAGGAAACTGTTCTACCGTTGTTCATTTACAGACCAAAACCAGTATGTTGTGACAGGTGTCTGGGAAGGAAGTCAGTGATGTCACCTCCAACAAACATGCGGTGGGGGAATGGAGTGGAGCTAAAAACTGAGAATGAAGCACAGGGCATTGAGATTGCTCCTCAAGACGAAGAAAAGAGAGTGACAATGGGTCAGAGCATGATGAGAGACAAAATAAAAGCATGATTAGTTTGACTGAGGACTCAAGCACGGGTTGACAGGAAGGGAAGGTAGTCTGAAAAACAAGAGAGCAAAAGAACTAGTGACTGAAAGAAGTACAGCATTCAAGGACAGCGAGAAAAGACTGAAAAATGCATTGTGTATAGAATAGCAGGAATGAAGAAATGATGCTGAGATTGGAGAATGGAGCAAATTGATGCTGCTGCTTAAGAAAGCAAAAGCACCACAATGAACATGAAGGAATTCAGAGTTAACCTTAAGAAAAAATGTAACAGGTATTTAAAATAACTTCAACAGCTATGTTTAGAACAAAGAAATACAACTTTAAACAAAAAAATTTGATAAACAGCCTTTTAAACATCACCCTATCAAAATAAATTAATTGTTTTGAAGTTGTACCTGTCAAAGTTACTGTTAAGTAAAGTAGCTATGAAAATAAAACAGAAATACTCACCTCAATATTTGGAATATTTTCAGAAAAGATAATGGGGGGATAGAAGAAAAGTATCTATTGGAATTATACAACCAAAATTATGCTGTACATATTGTCAATGTTGTTTGAATAAAGGTGTTAGATGGGATGGTGATTTTATTTGCTTGTTTATTAAATATTGTTTCTGAGGCAATATGACCAAAGAACTCAAATTTTATGAAAAGATTTAAAGCAGTCATAATAAAATACAGCTCCATTAAAGTTTCACAATTTACAATAACCAATGTAACAAATGAAATTGAAAATTAATAAAACTTAAGCTATTATGCCAGAACATATGAAAATTGACAGATTTGCATTCTCTAAAAAATATTCTTGGCATCATCATAATCTAATGATCTTCTCCTTGTAAATACTATACTATGGTTAAATCTAAATCAACCAAACAGGAGTCTTTTGGGATTTATATTTGTTTGAAATGCAGTTTATAAAATACACTATATAACAGCAGGTAAACAAAGTAATGAATGTATCTTTTAATGGAAGAAGTTCATCCCTGAAGAATAAATTATATCACGCTCTCAAGTCACATTGGAGCATGATTTTGATAATTAATTTCATTTTGCATCACATACTGTCCACCGAATAACATTGTACTCAATCCTTTTTCTCCACATGAAGGACACCCTAAGGCAGTCTGTAGTGTTACTGTCGACCCCCAGGGGGCAGTGTTAGATTTGCCATCAAATCCCTCACTGCTGCATAGATTGTGCAGTCACCTGAAAAAGTAACATAATTATTTTAAAAAGAGTACAATAGAGTGAGGTAAATGACCACCAGATTAAGATAACAATAAAGTTTTTTTTTGTTCATTTATGGGATCTGTGCAACAGTAACTGTGCTAGCATTTCTTCCCATCCCTAACTGCCCTTGGTAAAAGTGGTGGTCAGTCACCTTCTTGAACCTTTGCAGTGGAGTTACATTTACAGTTAGAAAAGGAGTTTAGGATATTGACCTAGTAACAGTGAAGGAATGGCAACTTATCTCCAAGTTGGAATAGTGTGTGGTTTTAAGGGGGATATACAGGTGGTGGTGCTCCCATGCATAAACAGCTCATCTTTCTAGATAGGAGAACCCGACAGTCGTGAGGGTGTTGAAGGAGAAATTATATCATGCTCTCGTCACACTGGAGCATGATTTTGATAATTAATTTTATTTTGCATCACATACTGTCCACCAAATGATATACTTATCCTTTTTCTCCACATGAAGGACACCCTTTGGCGAGTTGTTGAAGGGACTAAGTGTTAAAGGTGTTAGATACAGTCCCAATCAAGGTTTGTCCAGGATGGTGTTCAGCTTGAATATTGTTTTAGCTTCACAGATCAAGGCAAGTGGGGAATTTTAAATAGGCTTCAACTAGTCTCTTGCAAATAGACAGGCTTCAAGGTGTTGGAAGGGGAACTCAATGCATTCGTGTTCCCTAAAGCTGACCTGCTCTTGTGGCCACAGAACTTTGTGGCCTCTAGTTAAGCTCCTTGTAATTTCCAGGGTGTTCTTGATAATGGATTCAACAATGGCAAAGGGACCTTGGGCTGCAGGTTTATAGTTCATTGAAGGTGGAGTGACAAGTAGACAGCAGTGGAGATGGTATTTGATATGCTTGCCTTTATTAGTCAGCACATTGAACATAGGAGTTGGGATGTCATGTTGCAGCTGTACGGGATATTGGTTAGGCCATTTTTAGAATTCTGGTCTCCCTACTATAAGAAAATTGTTGTGAAACTTGAAAAGGTGCAGAAAAGATTTACAAGGATGTTGCCGAAATTGGAGGAATTCAGCCTAACAGCTGGGGTTATTTTCCATAGAACATTTGACGGTTGAGAGGGGACCTTATAGAGGTGTATAATTCATGAGGGACATGAATAGGGTAAATAGCCAAAGTCTTTTTCCTGCGGTAGAGAAGCCCAAAACTAAAGGGCGTAGATTTAAGGTGAGAGAGGAAAGACAGGAGGGACCTTAGAAGCAACCTTTTTGTGCACAGTGTGGTGACGTGTATGGAGTGAGCTGTCAGAGGAAGTGGTGGAGGCTAGCACAATTACCACATTTAAAAGGCATCTGGATGGATATATGAATAGAAAGGTTTCAGAGGGATATGGGCCAAATGCTGGCAAATGGGACTAGATTAATTTAGGATATCTGGTTGGCATTGACGAGTTGAACTAAAGGGTTTGTTTCTGCGCTGCACAAGCCTATGATTCTTTGCCATTGAACACTGCAGAGATAATTAGGTTCTTTTCTGTGCAGATAGTCATTTCCTGGCATTTTCAAAGCATGACTGTAACTTGTGTTGTGGAAGGTGTTATATGCATTACTACATTTTTTTGGATTTAGAGTTTAAAGCATAAATGCATAAATGTGGCTAAGTTCTGTGAAGGTTTATTTTAAGAAAGTCAGAAAGACAGTTTGGAATTGTGGTGATTTGAGTAATCAGTTCCAAGAAGACACATGACTGCATTCCAGTATTAGACTGTTGGGGTTATGACAGACAGAGTTAGCACATTAAGGTAATAGTTTACACATGAATCTTCAGAATAGAAAGTTCAAAGCTGTTAATTCAGGAGAGGTGTGGGCTATTGTTGGGCCATAGATTCAACTCCCATTATGGAAGTTCATGGAATTTAGGTTCTATTCAGAAATTTGGAAGTAAAAACCTGATTCAGCAACATTATCACCGCACCAGTACTTTCTTGGAACAAATATTGACAATAAATAGGCTTTTTTTGGGATGAAAATTGCTCTTTAAATAGATTATGCATTGTTGAAGAAGTGTACTAGAGATCAAGGCCTGCTATTCCTGGAGGTGTCATGAAGGTTCAAGCATTTTATCAAAGTAAGCAGAGTTCCTAATTTACTTGTTTGATAAACTCAGGTTAACGGAAAACACATACCAGGTTTCTGTACGTCACAAGAACTATTACAAATATATAGATCCTGTTATCACAAGTAAACAACCGAACATGCAGCACACAATTTTAGTAGATCAACTCTTAACCCCATTCTAAAAAATACCCATACACAAAGAGTATCATAGACGGAAAGAAAAAAATGGCATGATAGGTGGAGGAAATAAAATGCTGGAGAAATGGTTCTCCAAAATTCAATGGTATGTTATTTTTGTTGTCTGCTCTTCTCCTTTAGACTCTTGCACTTCTGCATAGGAGGGAGAGTGGCATGAATAATGAAGTCTCTCAGTAATTGGTTAAAATGAAAACCTTTAATTATTGGTGGGAGCAAACTATGGAGTTTCTTCAGGGTAAGAGGGGAGAACTGATAACCTTTGGAATCCACATCAACTCTACAAGCCCGCAGCCTGTTGCGATCTGAATCTTACTTTGTAAACACATGCAAGTTGCATTCTTTTGCACCATTGCTTACTGCTTGCCCAGCAACAATGGAAATATGATTTACAATGGATTTAAGTAACTTGCTTTTTAAAATAACAGCCCTTGGGGGTAAAACAGCCTTTTTCCCAATATACTTTATTTGCTTTTGATTATAGAATCAAAAGATGTGGTCTTCACTAAATGTCAGGTATGGTTTTACAGAAGTGAAAGAGAACCAGGGTTTATTCATCATACAAACTTGCAAACAAAAAGGCTGGCCCAGAAATACAAAGCAACATAGTAATGGATTCCACTTGGATATCCAAATTTGAATTATCTTGTCCCTCATCCACCAGATGGCTATATAGGTGGCTCTAGTAAGGTAAATTTGATTAATGAGCAAATTTAAAACTAATATATTATTTAACATTTACTGCATTTTGGAAGATACTTTAGTGCTATTATACAGCATATTCTCCAAAGCAATGAACTAATGTAAGAAATTAAGCCAAAGATCAAATCAAGCACCTAAATCTTTGCAAAAGTGCTCTGTATATTGACATAACATTTTTCATTATTTCTCATATGAGCTATGCTGCAGTCATCTTTGCAGAGATTTTAATTTTACTTGTCAAGTAGTCCTAAAATTGGGCGCAATGTGCATTGGGGTCATGCCTGTCAGAAATTGTGCAAACCCATTTTAAAACTTAACCTTAACAGCCAGTAGAGGGTGAGATGAAAAGCAAAGAGAAGCAACATAGATATTGGAAACATGCCTGGGCTTACATACAAAATTTAGGTTTCTAAGTACAACATTTTTTCAGTGTCCCAACATTGTTACATTTACTGTGGCTTTTTGCATTTTGTGCATATTGCAAAAAAATGATCAGATGATGGAAAACACACATCCTGCAAAATAACTTTGTTTTGGTTTACCTTGTGGTGGCTGGTGCACTTCTGAAAACCTCCTCAAGATGTTGCTCACCATTGAGGCAGCTGCTCCTGATGTGTTCTGTGGCCTTGGAATATCAGCTTGCTGTGTTGCCCCTGTTGCCATATCATAGACAATTGGCACAATTATGCTGATTGGTTCTTGTGGAACTGTTAGTCGCTGAGTGAGTTGCAGCTTTTGACAGGTTGAGGTTGGGTGAAGGGCAGAGACAAAAGATGAGAGAGAATGTGAAACTTTAGCTGTAATTTCACAAATATAGACTTCAAAAAACAAACAATTTAAGTATCATTTTCTTCCATTTGTTTCAATCAGAGCATCTGCATTGCATTCATTATTTCATTTCTGAAGTGCTTCTGGTATTGCACTGTGTGGAATATAGATGGGTCCTGTGCCTCATTTTATTAATTCTTTTCAGCTACGCTAAATGATACAGCTAGGGATCTCCAGTTTGGATTTTGTATATAGGTACGCACCATACAGTAATGTCAACCCTAACACCAAATGTCAATGACAGTCTTCCAACAAAAAAAAGTTAGATGAAGTTTGCATACTGATGCACAATTGTGGCACACTTTAAAGTGGATCTTCTATTAGTGAATCACTTGTATTTCTTGCTGAGAGTTGTGGTTACCATTAGCCTGAAGACTGAAAAAATGGAGTCAACTGTTAGAAAGTCACATGTTAGATCAGCAATCACTATTGGTATAACTGAATTGCATGTGAGAAAGGAGTCCACATCATGGAAGTGTTATTAATCTTGTCCAAAAATGTGTTGCTGGAAAAGCGCAACAGGTCAGGCAGCATCCAAAGAGCAGGAGAATCGACGTTTCGGGCATGAGCCCTTCTTAAGAAGGACTCATGCTAAAAAAAGGTTGATTCTCCTGTTCTTGGATGCTGCCTGACCTGCGGCGCTTTTCCAGCAACACATTTTCAGCTCTGATCTCCAGCATCTGCAGTCCTCACTTTCTCCTCTAATATTAATCTTGTGGCAGGATAGTAAAGGAATTCATGACTTGCATACAGAGAACAGACACCACTTTTGGGTAGGTAGGGGTGTATAAATGCTAAGTAGGGTTGAATGGCCTCTTTCTGAGCTGTACTTTGTGCATGGAATCTTTGAAAATCAGTACATAGCATCAAAACTGCCACTAAACCAAAATATTAGAAGGGAGTTGCCCATACAAATCTCATTTCTGATGTGAAATGTAGACAGTTGATAGAAAGCGTATACTAACATTCAACAGCTTGAAATATTTCAAAGTTACTATTACAAAATGTTTCTTTTTAGCTGGCTGGTCAACATTACTAACTATGAAGTACTTGAATTTGCTGAATTCAGAAATTATCATTTTTGAAGCTGATATTCAGTGATCAACTCTATTGGGCTAGATAGGTTAGTATGGATGGTGCAAGTTACCAAAGTAATAGATTTTGTGAAGAACCTTTTGAAGATAGAACAAAGTAATGCAAACAACAAAAGGAATTACATGGACACGATGAAGATTCACTTGAAGCAATGCAAAATGACTTGCTAACTTATAGAAACCATTAGCCTTAGACACTAATAGTGTGCCAAAGAACATTGAGTTGATACATTAGGCCAGCTGAAAGGCAAGATGCAACATATGGGTGAATCAACAATAGTAGAGGAATGAACATTAGAAGACTTCCAGAAACATGATATGTTAAGCTTGAGATAGAACAGTATCTCTCTTGTAACCCTGCAAGACCTATGAAGAAGTTCAATTTACTCTATTATTGGTACCAACAATCTTAAATAAATCATCTCTCTCTCTCACGCGCGCACGCAAACACACGTTTTAACATTCATATTTTTCTTGCCTCCAATCCTAACAGTTCCTCACATTTAATACATTACAATTTCATGATCTTCAACTGCAATACATGCAAACATGAGCGTGCAACTTACAAAGAACAGCATCTTGGATTTCAGCACCACTGCAGGTGTTCCTGGAGGAGCTATTGGAGGAGCACTAGGCGGGATTGTCAAACAGAACTGCACATTCCACCTTAGCTGAGTGGCCTGATCTGGAAACTGTTCACAACAAAAAGCATGATTTATTGAAATGTTAAACCAAGATGAAATTAGTTTTGGCATTTTGGTGCTTCAAGGTGATTTTCTACCTGAAACAAGTATAAACCTCTGTTCTGGGAAATATTAACATTTCAGCAAAAAGTATTTTCATGGAAGTTACATAAGCATTACTTTATCAAGATAATTTGATGCGGTCACATTTTTCTGTAGCAAAATTGGGCATGATAATTTGATAGAACTAGATAAGTGAGTCCAAATTAAGCTAAACTGGATGATGGACAATGTTGTTAAAAGCAGCATCTTATGTTAAAAGTGCACTGTGGCAGCTACATAAACCTTAAGCCAGCAGTGCTGTTTCTTTGTGGAACCAAGATGATTTAACAGAAATCCAAAAGGGTTAAAATGCTTTGAGGAGACTATTAATCATAATTAGACTGAGTTACTTCATATTTTGCATTATTCAACTATTTCATTTTAAAAAATCAAGAAGAAAATTCAACACTTCGACAACCTATGAGAATGTTTATGTCATTGAGTAAATGGTCCCTGTGCTTGGTCTTGAAAAAGCTAACCACAATATTTTGAACACGAGGTACAAATTGGGAAAGACCTTGTTGGGAATTTATCCCCAGAAGAACTATCAATTCACTTAAAACTGCATTACTGAAATCTCAGTTGCTTAGTCCTAATGCCACAATACACTTGTAACAACTCCTCTGCTCAGCCACACCATTACCTCCAATTTTGATGCTCTGATCCTGAATAAAACTGACTTCACCATTACCCACCCCACAGATCTGCTACTCCCCAACCCCTTCCACTTCAATGTTACAGACAGTATTACAGTGTCACTTACCAATTCCAGTTTCATGATGCGCACACAATCCCTGAGAATGTGTGTTGGAGCTCCCAATAGCTTAGCAAAGGCATTTAGTGTATTGGCTTTAAATGGGGGTCCAGCAACCTTAACAGATGAAAAATCTATTATTCATATTGCAGTTGAGTTTTATAGGAATGATAAATGTAATCAAGCTAAATGATACAAATAGGTTCCATATTTACAGTGATTTATTTCAACCATTTGGCTCAATATTTATGGAAAATGATTTTAAAAAACACCAATATAAAATGCACAAATTATTTAAGTAGCTTTCTCAAGGTACAGGCATGAGAACACAATAAGTATTTGGGATGATGGATTTTGATAGGAAATGAAAACTACATGTCAGAGCTCTTCTTTCAACTCTGTGTAATTTCCCTAAACACTAAAGTTGAGAAGATCAATATAACCTGCTCTAAGACTGACTGAGGCATCCAGTTTTAGCAAATAAATCCATTTTGCCTTCTCCCTCCTCTGCTGTGCAAAAGCAACTGAAATATAATTTAGCTCCATTTTCTTTTGAAGCTGACAAGCAGCAAACCTTTCATCTATCATTATGTCAAATCTGTTGACACTGACTCTGTTGCTTGATTTTGAGGTTTTTGATGAAAAATTACGCACAGGACTCATGAAGCTTGCTTCAATCTGTTGTCAAGTGATCACCACAGCCATTTTAGGTCCATGTTTCTTCCCTTTTAAAAACAATTTTAGTCCATGAAAGGTCTCAGGTATGCCAGTCAAATAATGGAAGTTAAAATTTGACAGTTCGTCATATCATTATCGTAACACTTGGCATTGTAGAAGGCTTATTAGCTCCATTAGCTGGACAACTGACTTGCGATGCAAAGTGATGTCAACAGCATGGTTCAATTCCCACATTGACTTAGGTTACCATGAAGGACTCTCCTTCTGAACACCCCGTCTGTTCCTGAGGTGTGGTGACTCTTGGGTTAAACCACCACTAGTTGTCTGTCTCCCTAATGACAGGACAGCCCTAAAGGTTTGCTAAGACTATGGCAACTTCACTTTATGTGGTCTTGCATTACAAAATAATAGGAGACATACAACTTTGAGTGTTCTTCTGTAATAGGATACTTGTTTGCACAATAGATAATTTTGCAATTTGAATTGCATTACTGTCATACTTACTCTTGTTTCAAAGAACTTTTCTAAAACTTGTAGTTCTTCTTGTGTCCATGGGTCTGGTGTTTCAGGTGTTACTTTGAATTGTAAAGTTTGATATGTCTGTGGGTTCAATGCTACTCGACACTTCAGTGCTTCAGTCTTAAACATGATCACACCAGGTTCATTTGAATTTATAAGTTGCAACTAAAAAAAAAATCAGAGAATATTTAAAATTGGCTTTTAATTATATATCTGATCAAGAAATCATAAGTGCATTCTCTGAAGAATGTACCCATTATTCCGATTAGAGTTGCTACAATGAAATTTAGTAACTAATTTTATAAAAATAGTAAAATTGGCTTCTAAAATGTCTCAAGAAAACAATGCAACAATTTTTGAACAATGGATAAGATCATTTCGAATTAGTAAAATGACAGAAACTGCAAAATGTAGTAATTTGTAACAGAAAGCTGAACGTATATTTTTGACGCTCCCCCCCAACAAAATGCTGAACAGCCTAGCATGTTATTACAGCGTTTGTTGTTTCTAAATGGGAATATCTATATATCCTCCTACCGGTTCCTGTTGTATGATCCTTTGCAGATGACGTCTCATCATAACAGATCCTAAGAATCGCTCTAGTGGGGAGCACAGATAACTACCAGCTAATCCTGGGACAAGACCCGGAGTCGGTGATGGACAAAGTAGAATGTGCAAGGCATTATGAGTCAAGATGGTGGGTATTGATGCAGCCCATGAACGCTGAGGTAGTGTACGAGGAGGGGGCATGTTGGTCGGCATTATTTGGGAGCCTAAAATAACAAAGGCAAAGTGTTAAATATTGCAATCTGTTTATTTTAAATTGACCTTAAATTGAAAGTTGAAAAATATGTGTTGCTGTAAAGGCGCAGCAGGTCAGGCAGCATCCAAGGAGCAGGAGAATCTGAAGATTCCTGAAGAAGGGCTCATGCCCGAAACGTCAATTCTCCTGCTCCTTGGATGCTGCCTGACCTGCTGTGCCTTTCCAGCAACACATTTTTCAGCTCTGATCTCCAACATCTGCTGTCCTCACTTTCTCCTTAAACTGAAAGTTGCCAAGTAGCATTGATACTCTAGCCACAATGTTCAAATGGCCTCCCAAATGAGAGAATTCCAACAATTCTCTCATTTGGGAGGCCATTTGAACATTGTGGCTAGAGTACCAATGTTGTTCTCTCTGTGAACCAAAAGTGACCACATTCAGGAAAAAAGAGATAGAATAAACAGTGAAAGAAAGGAACCTCTTGCTTCCAACCTCATCCTGCCTGATTTGAATAATACTCATACACAGATGTGAGAGTTATGTTTAAATACTGTTCCATCCTCTCACGGAAAGGTATACTCTCTGAACACAGAAACAAAAAAAAAATCAGCTGACAAATATTAGAATTTCAAGATTCATCTTGTGAAAACTAAATTTGACCAAAACAATTCACAAATGTTAATGCTGCAATGTAATTTCTCTTATTGATAGTATAAAACTTAGTGTGATGGTGGAGGAATTTTTAAAAATGTCAGAAGCTTGAATTTTGTTTTACTTTTATTTCCTTTTATTTAAGGATTGATATTTTACTGATATATGCCCAGTGAATTGTTAACTAATCTATACAGGAAATTTAAGTTTGCAAAACCATCAGGGACACCAAGAGACAATACCAGACTAAGTCAGAGTCCCAGACTAACCACACAAACACATGGTGAATGTGGCAAGGCTTACACACTATAATGGGCAACAAAGTGAGGTTGTGTAGAATCGCTGACAACAACACATCCCTCCCTGCTGAAGGGTAATGAAATGATGTCAGCTGCCCCAACAGCCTTGAGTACACTGGTACCCAGTCACCACTGCAGACAAATCAACCCTTTTGAGAGTGAATCCACGGATAGTGACTGGCCCGCACGGAGTCCCTGGTCATGCACTCAGATCCTGCGCAGAAGTACTCACAGATCTGAGGTTCCCATCTGCTTCATGACAACCACCATCATCCTGGTGCCAAAGAAAAATCAGACTGTGTCTCTTAATGACAGTTGCCTAGTGGCTCTGACACCCGTCATTATGAAGTGCTTCAAGGTGGTGAGTAATGGCACACATCAACTCCAGCTTCCCTTGATCTATTACAATTTGCCCACTATCCAATAGATCTTCCCAGCCCTAAACTTATCCCTGAAACATCTGGATAACAGTCCACCTATATTGGACTCCAATTTATTGACTTTAACTCCACCTTAAATGTCATAATTCCAACCAAACCCATCTCCAATCTCTGAAACATAGGACTCTGACCCCCTCTGCACCTGGATCCTTGACTCCCTGACCCACAGACTGTTAACAATGAGGATAGGCAACTACACTTCCTCCACGATGATCCTCAACACCAATGCCCCGCAAGGCTGTTTACTCAGTCTTTAATACACTCTTTACACACTCACAATTGTGTAGCCAAATTCTGCTGTAATTCCACTTACAAGCTTGCTGATGACACTACTGTAGCGTGGATCAGATGAGGCAGAATACAGGACAGAGATAGTGAGCTTAATGGCATGGTGTAAGAACAACAATCTCTCCCTCAATGTCAGCAAAATGAAGGAGCTGGTCATTGACTTCAAAAGGCAGGGTGGAAGACAATGGGGCTGAGGTGGAGATGGCTGAAAGCTTCAAGTTCCTTGACATAAATATTATCAATAATCTGTTCTATCCCACATTCCACAGAACATCAACACTATGGTCAAGAAAGCACACCAATACCTCTATACCTCAGAAGGCTCAGGAGATTTGGCGCATCCACCAAGACACTAATTAACTTTTATAGATGCACCATAGAAAACGTCATGTGGTATGACATCTACACTGCCCAAGACTGCAAGAAACTACACAGAATTGTGAACGAAGCCCAATCCATCACGCAAACCAGCCTTCCACCCATTGACTCAGTCTACACTTCCTGCTGACTCTGAAACATAGCCAACATAATCAAAGATGCCTCCCATCCCGTTTATACCCTCTTTCTCCTTGCAGAAGATATAAAAGTTTGTATGCAAGTACAAATAGATTAAAGAACAGCTTCTTTCCTACTGTTCTCAGACCTTTGAAAGGTCCTCTCATACTACAGAGTTGATCTTTCTCTGCAGCGTCTCTGTAGCTGTCACACTATATTCTGAATTCTGTTCTATCACCCTAACGTACTTGTGTAAGGTACAATTTGCCTGTATAGCACAGGAAACAACACTTTTCACTGTACCTCAGTACTTGTGACAATAATAAATCAAAGAAAAATAAAAATCAAAAAAAAATTTGCATTTGAAGTACATTTTGTGGAGTAAATGATCAAAGAAGTTGGAAGTATAAAAGGTTCATACAATTTTTGCAAATTATTATAGGGTACTATATTTGATAACCACAGCACAAAGTTTCATAATTGTGCAGATTCTAGTTATTTTAGTCAAGTAATTCAAGAGAATTTACAGAATTATCCTTCATCCCCTTTGGCTTCAAGTATTTTGTTTCCTCCAAAGACTGGGAGAAAACCCAGTATTAGGGTTCCTTGCTTTTTAATCTCTTCTCAGTCAGTTGCAGCAAACATTTTTATTTCTTTTAAAACTTCAATTAAAACTGTTTTCTGGAATTAGCCAGGTTTTCTTGATTGAAAGAAGAAATTTTATTACCATGAACTATGAGAAAAATTTATAAGTGACAGTGCAACATGAAACATACACAAAAATCACAGGTAACAAGTTTAAAAGGATAGCTCTGCTACAGACAGGGGAATCAAGTTTACACAAAATCTTACATTCTTAACATAGGACCATATAGGAACAGAATTAGCCATTTCTGCCCATCAAGTCTGCACTGCCATTTGACCATGGCTGATATATTTCTCAACTTTATTCTCCTGTCTTCTCCTTGTCACCCTTGATCCCCATACTAAATCAAGAGCCTATCTCTGTCTGAAATACACTCAACATCTTGGCTTCCAAAGCTCTTTGCAGCATGGAGTTTCACAGATTAAATGAAGAAATTTCTCCTCATCTCAGTTTCAAAAGATTGTCCTTTTACTGAGGCTGTGCTCTCAGGCCCTACTCTCTTCTACTACTGGAAGCATCTTCTCCATGTCAACTCTAACCAGGCCTCGCCCTATTCCATAAATTTCAAATCAGATACACTCTCATCCTTCTAAACTTCATTATGTATAGACCCAGAGCCCTCGACTGCTCCTCATTTGACAAGCCCTTCAATCTCCAGGTTCATTCCTGTAAATCTCCTCCAATCTTCCTTAGATATGGGGCCCAAAACTGCTCACAATTTTCCAAATGTAGTCTGATCAGAGCCTTTTATAGCCTCAGTCATACATCTTTATTCTTGTATTCTAGCCCACTTGAAATAATTGCCAACACTGCATTTGTAGTCCTAATCAGCAACTGAATCTACATGTTAATCTAAAGAGAATTCTGAACCAGGACTTCCAAGTTCCTTTGTGCCTTAGATTTCCAGAGCCATTCCATTTAGAAAGCAATATACACCTGTATTCTTCTTATCCAAATGTATAACCTCTTAGTTTCCTACATAGTATTCCATCTGGCACTTCCTTGTCCATTCTCCAAGTTTGACCAAGTCCTTCTGCAGCCTCCCTGCTTCCTCAACACTACCCGACCATCCAACTATCTCTGTCATCTGCAAACTTGCCCTCAGACCATTCAAATCATTAATGTATAAGATTCCAGTGATGATTATAATAGTGTCTTTCTTAGAGCGAGTTAGAACCCATCTACCACCTCCTGAGAAAAACAAGAAATGACATCACCAACCCCAAAGAAACCCAAACATGTAAATAGAAAGCAGGAATTATCAGCAGTGCTTTGCCCGGAGGCCCACTGAAGATGTTACCTAGTAGGGTGACAAAATGTCTGGAAATGAATCTTCCAGCTCAGCGAGCAAACCTACATCCAGAACCTCAACCTGAAGTACAAATCTTTTCAAAACTTGCTAAGTGTCTTTCTTACCTGCCTTTTCTATCTCAGATTTATTATTTTCCCCACAACCTGACTACTGTTTGGAGGCCTGCCCATAATTCCTATCAGGATCCTTATTTCCTTTCTGGTTCTTCAATTCTACCCACACCGAATCCAAGCCTTCCAACTCCATCATTTCTTGCTATTGATTTAATTTCAATCCTTCCTCACAAGGCAACACAGGCCCTCTGCCCATCTCCCAGTCCTCTCAATAGGATGTGTCTCCTTGGATATTTAGTTCCCAGCCCTTATCTTTTTGCAACCACATCTGTGATATGCACATTGAAATTGGAGGGTACAATCTATGCTGCAGGATCATTCACCTTGTTGTATTTAAATACAACACTATTATTCTTGCGTTGACTTGTTTTGGAAACTTTAACCTCTACTGAGCACCCACCCCCCAGGAAAGTGGATCAGAAAAGTGGCATTTACACCAAATGCCAATGACCATCTCCAATAAGAACCTAACCACAATCCCTTGACATTCAATGGCATTACCATGACTGAAACCCCCACAATTAACTCTGGGGTTTACCACTGACCATGAACCAGGCTTGCCATTTCATACTACAGCTACAAAAACAGGTCAGAGGCTAGGAATCCTGCTGTGCACAAATCATAGAGTCATAGAGATGTACAGCACTTTCTGACAAGGCACAAGTCAGGAGTGGGAAGGAATATTTCCCACTTTCTTGGATGCATGCAGCTCCAACAACATTCAAGAAGCTTGATGCTATCCAGGACAATGCTTCCCATTTGATTGACACCACATCCACAAACATCTAGTTCCGCCACCACCAAAACTCAATAGCAGCAGTGTGTAGTATGGCTTATAAGATTCATGCCTGAAATTCATCAAGGCTCCTTAAACATCAGCTTGCAAACTCACAACCAAAAGTACTTCCATCCAAAAGTACAAGGGCAGGAGAAAAAGAAGGGAAGCCTACTGCTTGCAGGTTCCCCTCCAATCCATTCACCATCTGACCTGGAAATACAAGGCATTCTTTCAACATCTCTGGTCAAAATCCTGGAACTCCCTCCTTGATGGCACTGTGGGGTCAACCTACATTACACTTGCTGTAGCAGTTCAAGTTGGTAACTCACCATCACCCTCTGAAGGAAAACTAAGGTTGGGTAATAAATACTGGCCCAGCCAGTGACGTTGACATCTCACCAATTAATATTTTTTTTTTGAAAAATGTCTTTGTCTTAAATGTCTGGGTCTTGTGTAGTTTGACTCAATCTGTAGTCAGGCAACTACTGAAGTCCTACTTAGGTCCATGTTTTTTCCCTACTAAAAACCACATTTGTCCATGAAAAGGTCTCCTGTATAAAAATCAGATAATGAAAATTAGATAATCCATATGGCAATGTCACTAAACTAGCAATCGAGAAGCACGGAGTTGGTTCTGAAGAAGGGTCACTGGGCCTGAGATGTTAACTCTGATTTCTCTCCTCAGATGCTGCCAGACCAGAGATTTTCCAGAAATTTGTTTTTGAGTCCGTTAGCTCTGTTCAATTCCTGCACTGGTTGAGGTCAACCTTAAAATTCTTGCCTCAACTGTATTCCTGTGATCTTTATGTTGAACTCACCACAAGTCATCTCTCTGTAATGGAAAAGGACCCCTACAGTCCTCTGGGCCTATGGTGACTTTCCTACTCCAGGCGCTCGGACTAATGGTCTGGGAATAATAACTCAAATTCTATCACACCAGCTGAGTAAATTTAAAATCAATTAATAAACTCTGGAATTAAAAGCTAGTTTCTTTAATAGCAATATGAAACCATAATCAATTGTTATAAAATCCCCATTGTGTGACAAATGCACTTTAGAGAAAGAAATATGCCATATGATGTCAGTTCCACAACAATGGACTCTTACTGCTCTACTGAAACAGCTTAGCAAACTTCTCAATTCTAGAACAATTAGGGAAGGACAAGAAATGCTGGCTTTGTTATCAATGCCGACATCCCATGAAAGAATAAACTTAAAGAATTAAAATATTGCAGGATGGGAGCAGGGTGCATTAAATGGACAGCATTAAAATTAAGCCTGCATTTTTATCCATTAGAACAATTAGATTATCATAAAGAAGTCCTTTTTTGACAAATTGGCAAAAGTGCAATGCAATTTGGAAGACGACAATAGTTGTTGAAACCCACTTGTTCCAGCTCGTGGAGAATGAGATACATCTGGGATTGGTGAGTGCAAGGATGGATTTGCTGGAGACATTCCAGGAATGCGTGCTAAAGTTGACCCAGGCAACTGTGGCGATCCAGGCCAGTTTCCAGAACGCTGACTGGGTGACATCATTGCATAAGGTGAGCTTGGGTCAATTGTGCCTGAACAAAAAGAAAATGAGAGTTATAATATTCAATTCTAATTCTTATACCCTCACAAAGCCAGATTTGTGGCCTCTGCAAACAGATCACGAAAAAGAATTGACACAATCATGGAGACGTTTATGTCTAATGATAGTTCAACTTCCTCAAAAACAGTACTTAAAAGAAACATCAACCATCACAAACGTAAGGTCAGTCATGTGAAAAGCTATTTTGGACTAAAATCACTAATAAACTACATTCATATGCAGAATACTTTTGAATTGAACCTTATTCCAATACTCAGTACTGTATTTTGAAATATTAAATCTTCCAAACTTTCCCTGCAGAACTGAAAAAACCTCAACGTTTAAATTTTATTTCAATTTTATTCATTTTATTCCTTTCCCAAACAATTTCTAATTTGTCATCATATACTGCAGAAAGATTATACCTTTAGGTTATAAATCAAAATGAAGGATGGGGAAAAAAATATGGCTGTAAGAGCTGCTCCCTTTTAGAGGGATTTTAGGTGTTGGAGCTGATTTCCTTGAATTCCAGGAGTAGTAATTACTGTTTTGTAAGCTATTGCATTGTTGTTTTGGAACTTTAGGGGGAAAAGATCAAAACAATGGCACTTTTTAAAAGGAGGAAGAGAGACAAAGGCAGAGACCACATGGTCAGTGAGAGGGTGAAGGAAATGGAGAGGGAGAGGAGAAAGAGAAAGAAACCTACACAGCTATCTAACACAGCAGTGAATCTGCGCAACTACTGCCTTTGCTTTGAGTTCAAGTATCTCTGGACATTGGAGTGCATCTGAGATAAATTAAACAGCAAAATTCACAGATGACCTTGGAGGAACCTGTGTAGGAGAGCTCACAGCACAGGAACATCTATGTGCACAGTTTTAAGTGTAGCCTTGCTGTTCTTTTTCTTTGTAAATCTCCAGTAGTGAGTAGAGTGGGTTCTTTTTTGAAAATATGTTTCTTGAGTACTGTCTCCTCATAACATTTTTAAAATAAAGAACATAGGTACTAAGTTAGCCTGGAGCAATAGGTTTTTTTTAAAAAGAGTGGCAAGACTGCTTTTTTCTGGGCCTGTAGATTGTTAAGGTGCAAAGATGGCCTTTAGTAAAGTGATGTGGTCTTCCTTTCAGATGTAGGAGGTTAGGAAGTTTCCACATTACTGATGATTATGTCTGCAGGAAGCACATTTGGTTGCAAATCCTATCAGATCATATGGATTGGTTGGACTGGCAGCTGGGGCAATGAGGAATTTACAAGAGAGATGTGATGGATGGCAGTCATAGGAAGGGAGAAAAACCATACATACACAGTCAGGTAGATGGGTTACCTCCAGGAAATGTAGGAGAGGGAGGCAGGTAGTGCAGGATCTATCCTCATCTGAAACATGTATGTAGGGAGTGATAAGACACTCAGGGGAATTTTAACATGAAAAGTCAAGTTTCTGGTACCGAGACTAGCTGTAATGTAACAAGGGACACTTTAGGTTCCAAGTGATCGATTGAGATAGGGGACTGTCTAGTCCGCGGCACAGACAGATGTTTCTGCAGCCGACAGTGAGAAATCAGAATAGTGTGTTGCCTCCCGGGTGCTAGGATCAAGGATATCCGAGTGCAGAATATTCTCAAAAAAAGGGGAGAGGTACCAGCAGGAGGTTGTTGTACATATTGCAACTAACGACACAGGAAGGAAAAAGGAGGAGATCCTGAAGGGAGAATATAGGAGGTTAAGCAGGAATTAAAAAGGAGATCCTCAAGGCTAGTAATATCTGGATTACTCACAGTGCTACCAACTAGTGAGGGTAGGAATAAGAGGATAGAGCAGATGAATGCCTGGCTGAGGAGCTGGTGTAGGGGAGAAGGGTTCACTTTTTCAGATCATTGAAAACTCTTCTGGGGTAAAAGTAACTTGTATAATGAGGATGTATTGCACCCAAATTGGAAGAGGTCTAATATACTGGTGGAGAGATGCTACTTGGGTGGATTTAAACTAGGAAGGTTGCAGGGGAACCCAGGGAGATACGCAAGGAAAGAGATCAGTCTGAGACTAGTACAGTTAGGAAAAGGAGGAAGTCAATGAGTCAGAGCAGGCAGGAACACTGCAGAGAATGAGGTAGGACTGATAAATTAAACTGCATTCATTTCAATGCAAGAGGCCTAACAGGGAAGGGAGATGAACTCAGCATGGTTAAGAACATGGGTCTGAGATATCATAACAATCACAGAGATGTGGCTCAGGACTGGCAACTTAATGTTCCAAGATACAAATGCTATAGGAAGGATAAAAAGTGGGGCTAAAGAGCAGGGGGAGTGGCATTTTTCATAAGGGTTGACATTATGGCTGTACTTAAGGAGGATCCAGGGAAGTTACTTGGGTGGAAATGAGAAGAAAGGATTGATTATCTGATTGGACTTGTTTTAAAGACCAATAGTCAGTGGGAAACAAATCTGTAAGAAGATCTCAGTTATCTGTAAGAATAATAGGGTGGTTATGGTAGGGGATTTTAACTTTCCAAACATAGCCTGGGACTGCCATCGTGTTAGGGGCTTGGGTGGAGAGGAATTTGTTAAGTGTGTAAAAGAAAATTTTTTTGTTTCAATCTGTGGATGTACCTACTAGAGAAGGTGCAAAACTTGATGCACTCTTAGGAAATAAGTCAGGACAAGTGACTGAGGTGACAGTTTGGGGAACCAGCGACCATAATTCTATCAGTTTGAAAATAGAGATGGAAAAGGGTAGACTTGATCTAAAAGTTGAAATTCTAAATTGGAAGGCAGCTAAATTGACAGTATTAGGCAAGAATGTTCAAAAGTTAATTGGGCGCGGATATTTGCAGGTGAAGGGATGACTGGAAAATGAGAAACCTTCAAAAATGAGATGACAAGAATCCAGAGACAGTATATTCCTGTTGGAGGTGGAAGCGTGGCCTTATGGTTTGTAAAATCATTAGGGGCATGGATAGGGTAAATAGACAAGGTCTTTTTCCTGGAGTGAGCGAAATCAGAGGACATACATTTAGGGTGAGAGGGGAAAGATTTAAAAGGGATCTAAAGGGCAACATTTTCATGTAGAGGGTGGTGCATGTATGGAATGAGCTGCCAGAGTAAGTGGTGGAGACTGGTACAATTGCAGCATTTAAAAGGGAGTCAGATGGGTATACGAATGAAAGAGTTTAGAGGGATATGGGCCAAGTGCTGGCAAATGGGACTAGATTAATTTAGGGTCTCTGGTTGGCATGGATGAGTTGGACCCAAGGATCCGTTTCTGTGCTGTACATCTATATGACTCTAGGTGTTAGATTTTATTATTTGACTCTTAAATACTCCAAATTAATCCCAAGATAATATACACAGAGTATGCTCAGATTACATGATTGTTTTTGTGCTGAAAACATCATCATCCTAGTCAAAAGAACAAGCCCAAGTCCAGGAACTAAGGCGAAAGTGAGTTACAAAACAAATTAAACAATTCAATGGAAAAAAATCTGTGATACAATTGTGAAAACCTTAAATTTTATATCAATTTGTAAATTTATTCTAGATAAATGGACTGAAGAAAGGAACTAGCAAACATTTTGAAATCATGTTAGATTTGATTGGTACATCCATAACCACAATAACAAATTCCAATTTGATTAAGTAGAACGGTTGATAAAAGTCTTAACAGGCAGGAAATGCAGCCATACATAGAAGTTTTAGTAAGCTGTAACTTCTTTAGAGTTCAGTTTTGAAGAGGTTATTTCAGACCTCTGTTTCTCTCTCCACTGATGCTGGCAGACCTTCTGAGTTTCTCCAACATCTTTTGTTTTTATTTCAGATCTCCAACATCTGCAGTATTTTATTTTTATTTAAGAACTCACCATGTGGACTTGCAAAGTTTGGTGTCTGTCCCATTGAAATTCCAAGGGAAGATGGAGATGGAGAGGGTACAAATGACGCTGGTGAAGGAGCTCGTATTGCACCGCTTGGGGAATTTGCAGGATGTAAACTCCCTGTATAAAGTTCAAGTAAATGAATTTTGTGCACTGTTGACGATTTATCATTTTATGGTTAGGTGACAAAAGTAAGAATTTTGCATGCAATAAATATCAAGATTACATCATCTCCAGTTATTTCATGAATACCAAAATTTCAATAGTTGCAAGTTGTTGCATTTTCTCTTCAACCTTCAAAAATAAAAGGCTCAAACAAAATAGAAAGCAACACAACCAAAAAGACAGAAATTATGGTGATACAGTAGCTTTAACAGGTGTATTATGTCATTTTTTTTTAAATGATGAAAAGTTGAGACAGAGGCGTCAATAAAAAGCTAATCAGGCCTTAGGTTTTCTTTTGAAAATGCTGGAACAACAGAAGCAGCCTGAATGTGTGGGATCAGACTCCCAAAGAATCAGGATGTTTAGTTTTAATTTTCTGTATTAGCTGGGGGTCTTGAAGCTGAATGTGGAAACTTTTATTCCCCTCTCCATCACAGCTAAAAGCTGGAGCTCTCTTCCTGTTACTAGAATTGCATGTGAAACAATCTATTTTACTGAATTTGCCTTTGCCAAGGATGTGTTCAGGGGATGTTGCTATATTGGAACAGTTCGTTAGTAGTTAATAGATATATTATTTTGTTAAGCGTTTTGATAAGACAATTATTATTTAAATCTACTTTTACACTACTGTTAAAATACAAAGTGTCTTTTTGCTTAAGGCGAGTAGTTTGACCAATCAAATTGCATCTGGAAAACAACACCTTAATATTTTAACACCTAAAATAAATAAGGGTCTAGACTATCATCTTAATATATTTTGAGGGGGTAAGGGGGTAATAAACTCTAATTCTAGGTTGGGTTTAGGATTATTGGACTCAAAATGGGCGGCACGGTGGCACGGTGGTTAGCACTGCTGCCTCACAGCGCCAGAGACCTGGGTTCAATTCCTGCCTCAGGCAACTGACTGTGTGGAGTTTGCACGTTCTCCCCGTGTCTGCGTGGGTTTCCTCCGGGTGTTCTGGTTTCCTCCCACAGTCCAAAGATGTGCGGGTCAGGTGAATTGGCCATGCTAAATTGCCTGTAGTGTTAGGTAAGGGATAAATATAGGGGTATGGGTGGGTTGCGCTTTGGTAGGTCGGTGTGGACTTGTTGGGCCGAAGGGCCTGTTTCCACACTGTAAGTAATCTAAAAAAAAAGTGGTGAGTGTTGATGTTCTCTGTGAATGTTGAATTCAGTTCATTTAAGTAGGGTGTGCCATGTGTAGAAATGGTTATTTGACAACTAAGAGTTTCTGGGGGCGGGGTGGTGGAAGAAGTCATTTCAGGAGTTTTATATAAAATAACCAAGACAAAGCTTTTGGAATTGGCAGATAATCTGCAGTTGGGTTGCCTTTGTCTGTGTGGTAAGAGGGTTTGGTCTGGTCCATACAGTTGTCATTTTTTTTACTCTTAAAAGGAAACTGCATTTTTTCCTCACAAATATCAATAGAATTAATATTTGAGGAAGGAAATCAATATTTTCCCCAAATCAAACTGCAAAGCTGGAGAACAGAGTCAAGACCATCAAATGTATTTAATTTACTTACTGTTTGAAAGGTCACACCCTCTTGATTTCAGTAGGAAAAATACCATTGATATTTGAGCTGTAGCTGTACATATTTCACATGACAATTTCATAGTTGTCACTGTCAATATACAGGTTAATGATCTTTCCTGCATAGGTTATGTATAAAGTTCCAGCAGGTGGCTTGAAACAATTACTGTTCAAGTGCACCTGTCTCTAGCTGCTCAGTGAGACACTCAGACACTGAGACCTAAACCTGATCAGTCTAGAAGAATTGGTTCAGAATTTGCACAGTAACAATGTAGAAACCGTTCATTACAGAGAAAGAAACCTTGATTACCCGGAGGACACGGGCAGGGAGTATTTTGTTTGGTTAATCAAATTCCAGATAATGAAATGCTGGATAACATAGTTTAGCCGAGCATCAGGACCTTGCAATCTTGCCGGATAATCTGATATTCAGATAATCAAATGCAGGATAATCGAGGTTCCTGGAGAGTACATTTAATTCTTTCCATATTCAGTTAAATGTGGAAATCTTATCAAGTAACTTGACTAAAAACCTGGAAAAGTAAGGTCCCCTTCCAACCAACTCCCACAGCAAAACAGTCCCAGCCCGCAATCGACCAACTGATGATAAGACAACCAGGATCTAAAAGAGGAGACTAAAGGTCACTTGATTGTACAGTGACGTTGTGCTCTTATGCCATTTAGAGACTTGGCAAGCTTTGCATACACCTCAAAACACAGCAACTACCACCAGTTGTGACTTTGCACAAAGCCACCTAACAGCAAAATTCTCTCAAAGCCAATTTGTTCAACATTGTGAAGTATTCAAAACCAACTCTACTCAGTAGAACAATTCCTGAAGCATCTCAGAGCAAAGTTGCAGTAGGCGAATCCCATAAGGATACTTTAGGGATGTCCTCAAAGGTTCCCTGAAGAGATGTGATCCCTGTGATTTGTGAAACCCAACAGACCTTGAGCTTATGACAAACCAAAATGGAGAAATCGCATTCCGAAAGGCACCAAATACAAAGAAGTTTCCTCAGAAACATGCAGGGGTGAAGTCAAGGTGTTCAGGGATGTGCACAAAATTCAAACAACCCATCTGGACAACGTATTCCATACATCGGAGAACACTTAGCCATTTCAGAACCCATCAAGTTTCAATGGAAACAGGACATTCTCCATCTTGAGGGACTCCCAAACAGGAAAAGGTGATCTGGACCCCATCTCATCAAATTCTGTTAAGTCTTCTATTTATTCAAGGGAGTAGATAGAACGAGCTAGGCCAGCAATTATTGCCCTCACCCAGATTTTATTGAGAAATGCAATGTAAAGTGTGTAATTTATATATATTTTGATTTTAGAATTTGGATATTAAACCAGTGGCTTGTGGTTTATATATACCAAGGAATTTAATGATTAATTTGTCAGGTTCTGCACCCATGGTCTTTTTGAAAGCCGTTATAAGGTGGGGAGTATTCCTCTCATACTCTCATTTTTCCCTCTATTTTGTTTTCTGTACATTAAGTTAAACTTCCTGGTTGCAATTCTGTGCACCTCAGCATGGAATCTTCAATCTGGGTAGCTGAAGGGACACACTGCTGCTTGCTTCATTCACAGGGTTCCAGGTCCTTTGTCGAGGATTGTGAGCTCAGTGTACTAATAATCATAAATTATCACTCAATTGTCCAATCAAAGTCTGTAGATAGCTGAACGTGCCAGGAATAGTGACTGGTCTTCATTCATAACTGAACACTAACAGTGGACAATTTTCTGAACTGAAGTTAGAAGCTCAGGTTCATATAGAACTAAATGTTTTAAAGTTCAAGTATATTCATAAGCTTTGCTGTAGAAGAACTAAATATTTATAAAATACATTCATCACTTACCAGGTGATTGTGTAGGCAACATTTGTGGTGATGGAGTTACTGTACTATGATAGGATGTAGGTGGCGATGTCAGGGGATAGGTTACTGTCGCACCAGATTTGGTAAAAGGCTGAAAGAAACAAGAGTGCATATTGTTTTAAGAATAATAGGTTACCATTTTAGTCTAAAACAGCACCTGAAAACCAACAGGAAATCATGAATGGAAGATTTTCTGCAACTCCGACTGTCCAACAATACTCTTCACTATAGTTGATGCATAGAACAATAAAGGGCAAAACTTGCAAAGCTCTGATCAGGTCAATGATACATAACTTTCCTTCCCCTCATCTTCTCAATTTTACTAGCAAGTCTTAACAAGCTAACCACTTGTAACTAGTCTAGAAACAAACTGCAATATTGACAGCCAGATTAGGTACTCATTTCATATCCATTTGGCTTTCTCACATTTGTGAGGATGAAAGCATTTATATAGTGCTTTGTACACAGTTAAGACAGAGTATTTCATTGTAAATAAACTATTTTTGAGCTGCAGTCCACATTGTTCTGCAGACAATCCACCAGTTAGTTAATTTTGTTTTCATGGTCGAGGGATAAATGCTTACCATTCTATCCATCGTATCTGTGACTACTTTAATATTCTAAGGCATTTGCTGATCTTCAGCCCCATTAGTTTTCTTAACACTTTTTCCTTTAGTGATAGTTATTGTATTCATTTCTCTCCTCCTTTTGCCCTTGAATATTTAGATACTTCTGGCAGGTTATTAGTGTTTACTGTGATGCAAAGTATTTATTCAACTCCTCTGCCATTTTCCGATTCTCCATTATTATTTCCCCAGCCTCATTCTCTAAGGGGCTTATGTTCACTTGGCTTCTCACTTATTATGTGTTGAAAGAAGCTCTTGTTGCGTATTACAACATCACTTACAGGTTTACCCTGATAGATTATTTTTCTCCCTCTTTGTTAGCTTTATTTTGACATCTTTTGTTAGTTTTTAAAACTTTTCCCAATCTTCTGGGTTACTACTAATCTTTGCCAGATTGTATGTTTCTTTCTATAATTTTCATGCTACCTTAATTACCCTTATTAACCATGGCTGGCTTATTCCTCCTGACCTAGAATCATTCTTCCTCTGGAATATGTCGTTACTGTGAGCCATGAACAATTTACTTAAGTGTCTGCATTGTTCCTCAACTTCCATATTGCTAAAGCTCTTCCCTAGCCTCTCCAGCCAGCTGTGCCTTATTCCTTTATAATTACTATTATTTAATATTAACATAGTTGTTTCCAATGCAAATACATTCCTCTCAAACGGAATGCTAAATTCTACCACATTATGGTCACAGTTTTGTGAGGATCACTACTCTAACATTTCTTAAACTTGCCTCATTACACAGCACCAGATCCAAAATATTCTGAACCCTGGTTGGATCCACTACCTATTAGAGTCATAGAGCTGTACAGCAGGGAAACAGACCCTTCGATCCAACTCATCTATGCCAACCAGATATCCTAAATTAATCCTGTCCCATTTGCCAGCATTTGACCCATATTCCTCTAAACCCTTATTAATACACCATTACCAGATGCCTTTTAAAACTTGTAATTGTATCAGCCCCTATCACTCCCTCTAGCAGCTTATTCCAAACACGCACCGCCGTCTGCATGGAAGAAGTTGCCCCTTAGGTTCCTAAACCATTGTTAGAAAACCCATACATCAGACTTTATTAATTTACTGCATTAATAAATTTAATTTATTAAACAAATCAGCCATTTTCAGATTGGTGATGACATGGTATGCGGATCCTGGTCATGGATGAGGCATAGTACAGGAAGGAGATAGTGATACAACGTAGAGACAATAAGCTCTCCCTCAATGTCGGCAAGGCAAGGGAGCCGGTCATCGACTTCAGTAAATGCCCTTGTTAGATTGATGTGTTGAGGTGGAGATGGTTGAGAGCTTAAGTTTCTAGAAGTGGGAGATCCAAGATGGCGGCGACTCAGCAAGTCTGAGTTTACAGAGCTCTTCCCAAAACCTGGGTAAAGTGAGTTACTCACCCCCACCACACTTACCAAACCACCCAAAAAAATTTTCTAACCTTAATTAGCTGTTTACTATTATATTTAAGCAGTTTAATATTAAGTGGATAATGAGTAAACCAAAGGGATCCCGCAGCTCTCAGAAAACAAAGACCCCTCCCCCACCCTCCTCTCCTCCTCAGGCTGCAGCTGATGTAAAAACAGGCCTTGAAGAGAGGATTGCCAGGCTGGAAACGACACTCGTCAATTTCATCGCAGAATCCAGAAAGAGATGGAATGCATTCGAAGAAAAGTTACAAAAGTACAGCGAGGCTCTCGAGGAATTGCAGGGCCGAGGGGAGGGGGCGGAGCTAAAGGCCACGACCTCCGAGGCTGCAGCACAAACAGCTGCAGAACAGGTGCCAGCTCTGGAGCAGAGAGTCCGGGCCTTTGAAATCTACATGGATGACCTGGATAATAGAAATCGGAGAAAGAATATCCGTCTTCTGGGCCTCCCTGAACAAGAAGAGAAGGGACAGTTAGCAGTATTTCTGGAGCGATGGTTGCCCCAGCTTTTAAACCTGGGGGCTGAAACTGACCGGGTAAGGGTGGAGTGGGCCTACCGGGTCGCAGTACGCGGATCTGGCCCAAACCAGCGCCCACGCCCGGTCCTGTTCCGGCTGCAGAGTTATAGGGAGAGGCAGATACTCCTGGATGCCTCCAGAAATCTTGGAAAGGATCCTAAAGCTATGATTCATGAAGGATCCAAGATTATGTTATTTCAGGACTTCTCCCCGGCTTTGGCACGAAGGAGGAAGGCGTTTGATGAGGTGAAGAAATGTCTAAGGAACTTAAATATTCAATACACCTTACGCTACCCAGCGACGTTATGCTTTACCCACGAAGGATCCGAGTATAATTTTAGATCACCAGAAGAGGCTAAGGAACTTTTAGACTCGTTTAAATAAATCGTAAGAGACAATTTATGTTGGCTTGCCTCTTCCACACTCCGTGGGGAGAAATGGATACTTTACTCTACTTTACTTTTGCTTCTGGGAGCAGGGTTGTCTTCTCTTGCTATTTTATGTTATTATACTTAATTGTAATTTGTTGGAGTTGTAATTTTATAGTTGTGTGTGTTTGTACGTGGCATTGATGCTATCAGATATACTCAGGTATGGGTGGGGAGGGGTGGGGGTGGGGCGCTCACTGTCAATTCTAGCTCGGTATTATATCTAAATCCTATTAAGGAGCGCCCGGGTCGAGGGTGGGACACTGTTTGGGAGAGGATATGGTGGACCTTTAGAAAGGAAGTAAGGCCCCCTGAGAACAAGGGGGAGGATCTCCATTCAAACATGTTTTATTTTTTTTGTTCTTATTGTTTGGAAATAGTTTCCTTTTTATTATACTGTTATGAGTGTATTAGAGAACATTTTCTCTTGTTTGAAGGATGTAAGTGACTCAGCTATACACTCTGGATAATTGTGGATTAGATTAGTAGTTAACTGAGTTTCATTGTTTTTCTTTCTTCTTTAGTATCATTCCTTTGAATTTTGATGATTATATATTTAAGATCTATTTTTATATTAATGTTTGTGCTTGAAAGTTCTGTTTATTTTTGTAAATCTGTCAAAATATTAAATTTCTAATAAAAATATCTTTTAAAAAAAAAAGTTTCTAGAAGTGAATATTGCCAGCAATCTGTCCTGGTTCATCCATGTCAATGTTTCGGTCAAAAGGACACAAGTGTCTCTACTTCCTTGGAAAGCTAAGGAGCCTCAGCATGTCCACGATGACTCTTACCAATTTTTGTAGATGCACCAAGGGAGACATTCCATTCGGATGCTCTGCCGAACTGCAGGAAAACTATAAAGAGTTGTGAACGTTATCCCTCATTACGCAGGCTAACCTTCCTTCCATCGACTCCGTCTGGATTTCTTGTTGCCTTGGAAAAGCAGCCAATATAATCCAGTTATCCTCTCTTCCATCGGACAGAGGATGCAGGGGTTTGAAGATGCGTACCAGCGGATTCAGGAACAGTTTCATCCCAGCTGTTATCAGACTTATGAACAAACTTCTCATATTAAAGTTGGCCTTTCTCTGCACCTCTAACACTGCATTCTGTTCTGTTATCCTGATGTACATATAAGATATGATTTGCCTGGATAGCATGCAAAATAAAATTCTTCACTGTATCGCGGGACATGTGCGCAAATAATAAATCAAATCTGCATAAAATTGACTGTCAATGGGACTAATCTGGTTTGGGAATATGGCCAGTGAGGATTAGTGGGACTAAAAGATCTATTTCCTTTCTGTATGACTATGACTCAAATCTTTCCCCTCTGCCCCTATGTCCTCTAGTTTTGCACTCTGCTACTCTGAGGTAAAGACCTTGGCTATTCAGCCTATCTATGTCCTGCATGATTTTATAAACTTCTAGAAGATCACCCCATAGCCTCCAATGCTCCAGGGAAATGCCCCAGCCTATGCAGCCTCTCTCTATAGCTCAACATCCTTGCAAATCTTTTGTGAACCCTTTCAAATTTCACAACATCTTTCCTATAGTGAGGAGACTGGAAATGAATGCAGTGTTCCAAAAGTGAACTGACCAATGTCCTGTACAGCCACATGACCACCCACCTCCTATACTCAATGCACTGACCAATGAAGGCAAAAATATCAAATGTTTTCTTCACTATCCTGTCTACCTGGAACTCCTCAAGGTACTCCAACTCTTGCCAGTTCCTTACCATTAAGGTGTATAAGTCCTGCCCTGTTTTGCCTTTCCAAAATACAGCACCTCATTTTTATCTAAATTAAACTCCATCTGTCACTCCTCAGCCCATTGGCCCATCTAAATGTAAGCCCCATTGTACTCTGTGGTAACCTTCTCTGCGGTCCATGACATCACCAATTTTGGTGTCATCTGAAAACTTAAGAACATACCTCCTGTATTCACATCCAAATGATGTGTATAAATTACAAAATGCAGTAGACCCAGCACCGATGTTTGTGGGATACCGCTGGTCACAGACCTACAGTCTGAAAAGCAACCATCTATGATCCACCCTCTGTCAGCTACCTTCAAGCCAATTCTGTATCCAAATGGTTAACCTCCCTGTATTCCATGTGACCTAACCTTGCTAATTCATCTACCTTGTGGAATCTTGTCAAATGGCTTCCTCTGCCAATGAATTCCTCATGGCTTCCTTTGCCAATCAAACTGTTGCAATCTACATGAAGGTTAAAGTCATCCATAACTGATGTATTGCCTTTATTGCATGCCCTCATTAACTCCTAATTCAATCCATCTCACTATATAGCTACTGTTATGGGGTCTACAGGCTATTCCTGTCAGTGTATTACTTCGCTTTTTAATTTCTTACCTCCACCCATATAGATTCTACGTTTTCTAAATCAAGACTTCTAATTCATACTTAATCCATCCTGTACCAACAATGCTACCCACCACACTATCCTTCCTGCCTGTTGTTTTGAAAAGTCATACTTCTGCATATTTATTTCTCATCTTTGATCACCCTGGAACCATATCTCTGTAATGGCTATACGATCATAAGCTTTTACCCCTATTTGTACTGTTAATTCACATATTTTGTTCTGAATATTTTGCACATTCAATTAAAGAGTGAAGAATATCATTTCTTTGTCATTTCTGTCCTGACACTATTTACTGCTGTTTCTCTAGATTTGTACACTCTCATTTCTGTCACGCCTGGTTTACCTTCAACTTCAACAAGCTAATCCAGAAGATTATATATAACATGTCTCGAAGTGCATAGATCAGAAGCAGCACCTGAGGAATCCTGGGAACAAATACCTTAACCTCGGAAAAAGCTTGACGAGGTGTCACAAAACTTTCCCAAAAGCACACTTGATTGAATACTGAGACTAGAAGATTACAGATTGGAGTTTCTGAATGTGCTTAAGTAGTTCATCTCTATGGGAGAGCACTTAAGGTTCTGTAATAGATTACAGCATATAAGATAAATTTCCAACCACTCAGGCCAAGTACAGGAATGTTTATCAGAATTGATCAAACTTTATTCCAGATTAAAAACAAACAATCAGAAGCTTGAAGGGTGACAAACACTGAATGTGTTATGAAGATGTGGGTGTACTGTACCTTTAAGAAAGTTAAAAAATGGTAGAACTACCAGACAGCACGGAGTGTTGTGAAAAAAATATAATGTATCATTTGGTTGAACAACTTGATTAGCTGGTTGCCTGGAGGCAAAAAAAAACAAATTTGAATTTGACCAGTTTATTTTACCCCAAAATACCAACCACCAATCAAGTTTGAATTGAGTATATTGACAATCTTAAAAGCCAATGACACAATCCGATGCTTTGGGGGTATAAGACCAGGGAGAATTGAACAGTTGGGAGGAGAACTGCCAAGCCACCAGCATGGAAAGACTGCCTGAAAAATAGCTCCCTTTATCGATCAGTAACCTGTGAAGCAGAATCCCCAAGAAGAAAAGACAGAAATACAGACAAGAACCAAAAGCTGCCTGGGATTGAGATAAGAAGCTTTGTTTAGTAAATCTTAAATGGGTGGGGGGGTTTGTCAGACTAGTTTTATCAGACTAGAAGGAAAGATAAAAGATAGTTTAGAAGGAGGAGTTGTAAGTAGCTTTAGTCAATTATTCTCTGTTATACTTTGAGGATTAAAGTTGTGATGTTTACTTTATATAGTTCTTGGCCTCTTGAATTTTCACAGATTACTCCATGGAATAAATCTTGCCTGTGTTGCTGCTTTAAATTAAGCATGGGGGTTTACCCCATGTCATAACAAGAGGCAAGTAGCAATTGTTAACCGTATATATTACAATGTGACGTTTATAATTTCTGGGTTAGGTTTTAACATATCTGGGGGCATTATCCCAAGGTTCCCTCATTTATATATCACCAGCCAGTATAGGAATACGAGAAAAGAAGTCAAAATTTGAATTTTAAGTCGTAACTCCAAACTAAATTTACAGATAAAAAGACCTGTGAATGAGGAACATCAACCTCAAGAGCCATTTAACATTTCTCACACCTGTCACGATATTGCTTTAATGTCATGCAAAGCAAGAAAGGTAGTCAACCAATTGTTTCTGGAATTTTGTTTCCCCTTGACTATGTGAAGCATACAAAAATCTGTACAGACTTTGAAACAGTAATTCAACTTTGAAAACTAGTTTTGTTCAGTTGATTCCTCTCATTGCTTATTAGTTGGATGCAGAACATCAACAGCAGATTCAAACAACTATGTCACAATCAAAAGATCTGTCCTGACTGCAGTCATTTGCAACCAATGTAGTTAATACTGATGATCACCACTTTCTTGGAAAAGATGCATCTATTTTTATCTCTTGTACCAAAATCTACTTATAAAAGGTATTTAAAACCTTTAAATCTCAATAGTCTCTGACATATGGATAATTCTATGATTTAAAAGACAGATACCTGTTGCGGCTGTGACTGAAGCTGAGACATTAATGATTCTATCATGTCTCCACCAATAGGAGATGGTGGATTATCATCTTCATTGACTGATCGTCTACGTGCATCCTGGGTGCTGTCTACAAACATGTTCAAAAACGTCTGGAAAGTAATAATATAATGAATCAATTGCTTTGATTGTATACCCTAATACATAGATCATGTTGACTTCTAATAAATATGTTCATATAAATGCACATGTTAAAAGACTGGACTAGATAATTGGAACCTAATGGGAGATTTTTCATTTATCACTGCTGATAACAAAGGATGCCAATGCTAGGATAGATATTTTTGATAAATTTGTGGCTAAATCAAATCAGAATTCGGTGATAAAACATTGTTGACTATACAAAATGTAGTAATTTTGCACTATCCTGCCCCACCACAATGATAACAGACATTTGTGCTTAATCCCAACTTAATTTAGGAATTTACTTTCCATAACAAGCATGTAATAAAAACAAACTCAAAAACTTTTAATGCAAGATCGAACGTAGTAATCACAAATTTAGAATAGTCACAAATCCAACCCAAGTTTTGGATGTCCACTAACTTTGTCAAGATTTAAAGATCTTGTGGCATTGTAACTAACTTTTATAGGTCAGTGAAATTGGATTTTCTTTTCCAATCCCATCCCTCCTTGATAAAGATTGCTTGCAGGAGACATGCTTCAAGGTTTCTGTCAAAACCATTCTGCATTGCTGATCAAAAGGAACAATGTTGCCCAATATCACATACCCATAACAACTGGATGTTTCAGAAAGAAACAAGGAGTGAATGACTTATTTCCAAATAATTCCGCATTTATTCAAAGTCTATTTCTTTGAAAAACATCAAAGCATTAAATTTGATTTTCATCAGGTGACACTCACGATCACGTTTTCTTCCTGCACGTGACTAATGCAGAATAGATATGCAACTTTTTAAAAAAGTATGCACCCACAGTTTTGATATGGTAGTAAAGCTGACAAAATTCCAGAGCCCTGGAAAATTGTATTGTGCACTGGTTACTCTAGACTCCTGGTAAGCAGTCCTTTGGGTTTAGGTTCAATTATTAAGATAATTAAGATTTCCAAGTACACCATTTTTTAATAAACAGTGGACAAGCAAATAAGAGTTTTTTAAAATGGTCCTTGAATTACTTGCCACTTTCTATCAAATGATTTTTAGCCCCAATTCTATCTGTGGCATTCTAACAAAAACACTGTATATTTTGGTTTACATAAACTAGTGTATTTCAGAAATAATTCAACCCTTTCTGTTGGAAATGTTTCTCTCAAAATTCTATTGCACTCTAGACATGAGCTTGCTATCAGATATTTTCTAATTAACATGCTCAGAGATGTTATTACATCTCTGAAGTAGGTAGGATGTGAACCCCAGCCTCTTGGTCCAGAGGCATGGACGATACCACCACACCACAAGAGTCCTACAAGCATGGTAAAATGACATTACTTTAAATTAGTGGCTTTATAACACCCAATTAAATATTTCTAACAACTACTCCAATAATTACACCAATACTTTTATATGGCAATCAATTACAGACCTTTAAGCCTGGAGCCGGATGAAATCCCTCCACAATCTTACTGTTGTCAAAAAGACTGTAGGCACCATCACGAATAGCCACAACACCTCGACTTCGACAGTATATGTCGATGCAATACATATTACGGAAAGCAAGCCTGATGTGTGTGGGTGACTGGGGTAGTATTGAAAAGCACTGATACGCAGTATTCGTCCGATGTGTGAGACCCAACATTGGCACTGTTGGAAGTTTATTAATTGCATTCAGTGGTGCTTGTGTATCGTACAATATCTATGGAAAAATATACACAAAATAGTTTTAATTCCAAATGGGCTAAATTTAGAATTTGAACAGCTTGCTTGTACACACTAAGATAATATACTGCTGTATTTTATACCATGGCTCAGTCAGCAAGGTATAGACAAGGAAGTCTCCAGCAATTCACTCTGAGCCAAGTTATCTGAAATCCACACAATACTTGCTCATAATCACAGAATCATAAACAAATTACTTTCATTCAATTACTCCTGAACATGATAAAATGATTATGAGGGTCTTTTTATCCCATATCAAATTAGTTATTAAATGATATGGTTTTTATATAAACAATTGGATAAACTCAAACAGTAAAGCAAATTTGAAGCATATGATCTATTTTTTCAAAGATCCAGTAAGCAAAATGAGGACTAGATTAGTTATTAGGCTGGTTGAAGCTAGATAAGTGAAACTCATGACCTTATGCATCAAGTTCCACGTGAATGTGAATCAGGAAAATTCCAAGAAAGAGTTTACAATCATGTTGATTCTGCAATCATCCCTGCACTGATGGTACTGAAAAGTGTGTTAGGTTAATTTGGAAAGAAACAGCAGAGTAAAGAGGACTGACACAAGAATGCAAAACATACAGGTAGACAGCTTTAATTGAATAAGACCACTCAGCTCTAAATTTGCAGATGATAATAAGCCAAGGAATAAAGTGAATTACAAGGCTGATAGCGAGCCACTTCAAAATGGGACACTGACAAGTTGGCCAAATGGGCACATGCAATTCAATGCAGAGAAATGCGAAGTAATGCATTTTGGAAGAAGAAACACAAGAGAGACGATAAAGGATCACTGCCGGCCAGGCAAGTTGAACAGTTGTTAAGACAGCTGACATGATACTTGGGATTATAAATAGAAGTAAAGAGTGTAAAAGGAAGTGATGTTATACCTCAACAAGTCGCTGGTCAGACGACATTTGGAGTATCATGTTCAGTTGCAGACACTTTATTTAAGGAAGGATGTTAAAGTCCTGGAGAGAGTTTAAAGGAAATTTACTAGAGTGATGACAGGAATGAGGGATTTTGGATAAAAGAAAGTAAATTAGAGAAATTGGGCTATTCTTGGAGCATAGAAGATTCAGAAGTGACCTTATTGAGGTGTTCAAAATTAAGAACACTTTTGGCAGGATAAAGAATGATGTTCTGTTGCTGTTAGTTGGTATGTCAATAACTAGGGGTGACAATTTCAAGATTATCAACAAGAGAGCTAGAAGCGAGATGAGGAGAAAGAACTTTCTTATTTGTACCTGTGACTGCCTGGGTTTCCTCCAACAATCCAGAGATATTTATGTTAGGTGTATTGGCCGTGCTAATTTGCTCAAGGTATTCAGGGATGTGTTAGTTAGGGGTAAATGTAGACTAATAGGGTTGGGGAATGGGTCTGGGTAGATTTCTCTTTGGAGGGTTGGTGTGGACATGTTGGGCCAAATGGCCTGTTCCCACACAGTAGAGTTATGTACAGACCTACTGGGAAATAGATTGGGCATGTCAGAAAGGCAAGGCCACGGTGATCATGGGAGACTTCAGTATGCAGGTGGACTGGTGAATCCAAAGAAAGGGAATTCATGGAATGCTTACAGGATAACTTTTTGGAACTGCATGTGATGGAGCCCACGAGGGAGCAGGCTATTCTAGACATAGTTCTATGTAACGAGCTAAACTTTATAAAAGATCTTGTTTTAGGGGTGACTTGATAGAGGTGTACAAGATGATTAGGGGTTTAGATAGGGTTGACCATGAGAACCTTTTTCCACGTGTAGAGTCAGCTATTTCGAGGGGCATAGCTTTAAATTAAGGGGTGGTAGGTATAGGACAGATGTTAGGGGTAGATTCTTTACTCAGCAAGTTGAGTGTTCATGGAATGCCCTGCCAGTAGCAGTAGTGGACTCTCCCTCTTTATGGGCATTTAAACGGGCATTGGATAGGCATATGGAGGATATTGGACTAGTGTAGGTTAGGTGGGCTTGGATCGGCGCAACATCGAGGGCCAAAGGACCTGTACTGCGCTGTAATTTTCTATGTTCAATCTTAAAAGGGAACACTTAGGAGGCAGCGATCATAATATGATAGAGTTCAGTCTGCAGTTTGAAAAAGAGAAGGCAAAATTGGATGTAATGGTGTTACAGTTAAAGAAAGGTAATTATAGAGAGGTACTGACAAATATCAGTTGGAAGCAGAGCTGAGCAGGGAAGACAGTACAGCAACAATGGCAGGAGTTTCTGGGTGTAATTGAGGTCACAGTACAGAGGGTCATCCCAAAGAAAACATACACTATCCCGTGTGTGTGGTTTGGTTGGGTGGGGGGGGGAAGGAGGAGGGGGAGGAGGTGGTTAGACAGCCATGGCTGACAAAGTAAATCAGGAAATGTATCAAAGAAAGAGGGCCTATAAAGTGGCCAAGAGCACTGGGAAATCAGAAGATTGGGAAGACTATAAAAACAAACAGAGGATAACAAAGAAAGAAATAAGGAAGCAGAGGATCATATATGAAGGTAAGCTAGCCAGTAATATTAGAAATGATAGTAAAAGTTTCTTTTGATGCATAAGAAAAGAATGAGAAACAAAAGTAGACATTGGGTTGCTCCAAACTGATGCAGGAAGGCTAGTGATGGGAGATAAGGAAATGGCTGAAGAACTTAATGAATACTTTGTGTTGGTCTTCACAGTGGAAGACATGAGTAATATCCCAACAATTAAGGACAGTCAGGGGGCAGAGCTGAATACAGTAGACATTATAAAAGAGAAAATGCTGGAAAAGCTAAAAGGTCTAAAAACTGATCAATTCCTTGGCCCCGATGAGCTACATCCAGACTTCCTACGCTGAGGAAGTAGTGGAAGCATTCGTTGTCATCTTTCAAAAGTCACTGGAGCCAGGGAAAGTCCCAGTTGATTGGAAAATCATTGTTGTAGCTCCCTTGTTCAAAAAAAGATCAAGACAAAAGCTGGAAAATTATGCCGATTAGTCTAACCTCAGTTGTTGGTAAAATTTTAGAATCCATCATTAAGGATGAAATTTCTAAATACTTGGAAGTGCAGGGTCAGATTAGAACATGTCAGCATGGATTTAGCAATCATGATTTGGAGATGCCGGTGTTGGACTGGGGTGTACAAAGTTAAAAATCACACAACGTCAGGTTATAGTCCAATGGGTTTAATTGGAAGCACACTAGCTTTACAACCACTGGCGAAGGAGTGGCACGCCGATAGCTAGTGTGCTTCCAATTAAACCTGTTGGACTATAACCTGTGATTTTTAACTTTGGATTTAGTAAGGGGAGGTCATGCCTGACAAACTCATTAGAATTCTTTGAAGAGGTAACAAGTAGGTTAGACCAGAGAAACCCAGTGGATGTTATCTATCTAGGCTCCCAAAAGGCCTTTGATAAGGAGCCTCACAGGAGGTTGCTAAGTAAGGTGAGGGTCCATGGTGTTAGAAGTGAGCTACCGGCATTGATTGAGGATTGGCTGTTTGACAGAAGGCAAAGAATTAGGATAAAAGATTCTTTGGAATGGCAGCCGGTGACAAGTGATGTCCCACGAGGTTCAGTGTTGGGGCCACAGCTGTTCACTTTATATATTAATGATCTGGATGAAGGGACTGGGGGCATTCTGGCAAAGTTTGCTGATGATACAAAGTTAGGTGGACAGGCAGATAGTACTGAAGTGGTGGGGTGGCTGCAGGAAGATTTAGACAGTTTAGAAAAGTGATCCAGGAAATGGCTGATGAAATTCAATGTGAACAAATGCGAGATGTTGCACTTTGGAAAAAGGAATACAGGGACGGACTATTTTCTAAACATTGAGAAAATTCATAAAGCTGAAGTACAAAGGGATCTGCGTGTGCTAGTCCAGGTTAACTTGCAGATTGAATCCGTGATTAAGAAAGTGAATGTAACGCTGTTATTTACCTCAATGGATTGGAATATAAAAGCAGCGATGTGCTCTGAGACTTCATAAAGCTCTAGTTAGGCCCCATTTAGAATACTGTATCCAATTTTGTGCCCAACACCTCAGGAAGGACATTCTGACATTGAAGTGAGTTCAGTGGAGATTCACATGGATGAGCTATGGAATGGAAGGCCTAACATACAATGAATGGCTGAGGATCCTGGGATTGCATTCATTAGAGTTAGAAGGTTAAGGGGAGATATAACAGAAACTTATAAGATAATGCATGTCTTAGAAGGGTGGATGCTGGAAAGTTGTTTCTGTTAAATGGGGAGACTAGGATACGTGGACACAGCCTTAGAATTAGAGGGGTCAATTTTGAACAGAAATGAGGAGACATTTCTTCAGCCAGAAAGTGTTGGGCCTGTAGAATTCATTGCCATGCAGTGCAGTGGAGGCCGGGACATTAAATGTCTTCAAGGCAGAGATTGATAAATTCTTGATCTCGCAAGGAATTAAGGGTTCCGGGGAGAATGCAGGCAAATGGAGTTGAAATGCCCATCAGCCATGATTAAATGACTTGATGGGCCAAATGGCTTTACTTGCACTCCTATGTCTTATGGTGTTATATTTTAAAATGATCAATTTAAATGCCTATGGAGATAGGAATGGGGAATGGAATAAGCAGGATAACTCTTTCATGAGCTGGTACAGACAAATGGGTCAAATGGCCACCTTCTGCACTGAAAGATTCGATGATTCTAAGAAAAATAAGCAAAAAACAAGTGAGTTTGGTGTTAAAACTGTTCTTAAAAGTTTATAAGGACCTTTGATTGATAGATTTACACATACAAGTGAAATTGGCCAAAGTGCTGCAGAAAATACAAAGTGCAAGACAGGTTAGAGCTGCACATCATCACAGACCTTTCAATTTATGGCATTACTGTATTACACTTGATGAAATCAATGAAGACACTCCATACAACCAAATTATTGACACAATGTCAAGCAGATCCAATTCTATTCCAATGTTTTATCAACACTTAAAATCCCTTCTTCAATCCTTTGGACAAAATAAAAAAATTAAATCAAACATGATCTGCCCTTTGCCAACACTTGTTTTCCTTAATTAATGCAACTGCTTCAAGTATCCGCTCTTTTTCCCTTGTTTCGAAAATCGTCAGAGTAAGCAATTTTTTGTAACAAGGAATGCCCTCCTATTCAGTGTTGAGTAAGGGTATCACATTTGTCACTTGCTCATCCTCTGAGAGATCTCTTCACCTAGTAATACTGAAAGATGATCGTAAGCCTTTCTGGTAGCTTAACAGCCACTTCATTGAACAAACTGGAATGCAAGGTCTCAGGCTTATTTACTCTTAATGCAGTCTTTCTAATGCGTCCTCTCAATTTTCACTCCATCCCAATGATAACCACCTTTTATAAATATTTTATCGACATCCTCTTCCTTAGTAAACAGTGATACAGGTAGTCATTAAGTATTTTAGCTTTGTTGCATGCCTCCCAGCATATATTACCTTCCTTGCCCCTAACAGGCCCAACCTCATCTCAAACTTTTTGTTTACATTTTGTTCAAAAATTTTTGGAGGTTTTTTTGACATTAATTATGATGCTTTTCTCATATTTTCTCTTTGTCAATTTTCGTCCCATCTCATTTCAAATTCTTCTCACTTGAACATATGAATGAAAAGCAGGTGGCCACTCAACCCTTCAGGCTTGCTCCACCATTCAACAAGATCATGGCTGGACTGAATATTCCACATTGTCCATTACCTTTCAATGTCTTGCTTATCAAGAATCTAACCAATGTGACCTTAAAATACTCAATTTCCACTAACTTTCAAGACAGGAACAGTGTACCAAAGATCTATGACCCTTTAAGAAAATGATTCGCTTCTTCCCAATCTTAAATGTATGGTCTGATATTTTAAAACAGACATATCTAGTGCTAGAATATTCAACAAAAGGAGACAATCTTTCTGCACGCATCCCTTAGGAACTTGAGTTTGAATCAAATTGCCTTTTACTTTTCTGAACTCCAAAAGATACAAGCCTCGCTTGTCTAATCTTTCCTTACAAAACAATCTGCCCATTCCAGGTATTAGTCGAGTAAACCTTCCCCGAATTGGTTTTCCAATGTATTTACATATTTCCTGAAATAAGATGACCAAGACTACAAAATACTCAAGATATGAATATACATGTTATGTACTTGATAAATCTCATCAGATCCAGTAACATGCCTAAGTTTACCTGAGAACATACTGATCAACAAAGCTCACCTGAACAGATTCCAGAAATTGCTTCTCTTCCTTTCCTATTAATTTAACTTTAGACATACAATCAGAGTTGTACAACATAGAAACAGATGCTTCAGTCCAACCAGATATCCGAAATAAATCTAGTGCCATTTGCCAGCATTTGGCCCATATCCCTTTAAACTGTTCAGATTTATGTATCCATTCAGATGCCTTTTAAATATTTTAAACTGTCCTAGCCTCCACCACTTCTCTGGCAGCTCAATCCATACACGCACCACCTTCTGTGTGAAAAAGTTACCCATTAGATACCTTATCAATCTTTCTCCTCTCACCTTTAACCTGTGCCCTCTAGTTTTTCCCCATCTTGGGAAAAAGACCTTGGCTATTCACCCTATTTATGCTCATGATTTTACACACTTCTATAAATGTAGAAGTAGAGGTAGAAGCCTTCAACGCTCCATGAAAAAAAAAGCCCCGGTCTATTCAGCCTCTCCTTATTGCTCAAACTTTCCAAACCTAGCAACTCCCTTGTAAATCTTTTCTGAACTCTTTCAAGTTTAACACCATGTTTCCTACAGCAGGAAGACCAGAATTGAATGCAGTATTCCAAGTTGATCTTTCCGTGTTTCAAGTTCCAAAAACGCAATAGCACAGAAATAACATGCTTAAAATAAAGAGATGTTTCTTGCAGAATCATAAAAATGCAATAAAGCATTCAAAGTTTAGAGCTCAGCAATGGTAATGAATTGATTCAATAAAAGTTTGGCTGAGGGAGAGAGGGGCAACTTTTTCATGCAGAGGGTGGTACGTGTATGGAATGAGCAGCCAGAGGAAGTGATGGAGGGTATTACAATTGCAACATTTAAAAGGCATCTGGATGGGTATATGAATAGGAATGGTTTGGAGGGATGTGGACTGGGTGCCGGCAGGTGGGACTAGATTGGGTTGGGATATCTGGCCGGCATGGAGAAGTTGAACCGAAGGGTCTGTTTCCATGCTGTACATCTCTATGACTCTCTGACCAGGAATGTGCTTGGTTTGTGAATTTTGAAGGTTCCAACAGCGTAAAATGCTACAATTCTGAAAACAGCAACAAGAGTGAAGCTCCACTTGCGGCAGAAAACAAACAGCAGTGGGTGGCAAAGGAGATGAGGGATGAAATAAAACTAAAAGTGTTTAAAAAAAGAGCCTGGCAATATGGAGAGATACAAAAACACCAAAGTGATAAAATAGATTGTCAGAGCTGCAAAAATGGAATATGAAAAGAAATTTGAGGGATATCAGAAAATCATTATTTAAAAACCATTGCACTAGGAAACAAAGGGCAGTTAACAGCAATATGGATTTTTATTAACAGTTAAAGAAGGTGGCAATACCAACAATTATGCCAGATCAGCATCTAAGTCTAAGTCGACAAGAGTGTAGGGGACATTCCAAGGAAACAAAGTCTGGAATGGAGACTCCCCAAAATTCACTGGAAGCCAAATAATATTAAAGAAAAGAAGTTTCAAATCTAAACTAGACAGAACTAGTCACAAATCAGAACAAGTTGCCATGAGCTTTTCAAAAAGCTAAATACTGTTGAATAGGTATCAATTGCACGAGAGAAAAGATTCGAGCAGTTGTGTGTAACTGATGATTAACCGTCAATCCAAAATACCCCAAACAAAAATAATCACATGTTGCAAACATTGTACTAAATTAATTAGCTCTCCTTACTGATCTACTAAACAAGGATGAGATTGCTTAAACATTTACACAGAAATCATCAAAACAGTGAAATTCACAACTAATCTTAGAGGAACTGTTGGGCGAAGTTCACAGCACAGAAACAGATAAGTTAATCATTGTTTTAAGTCTGTCCAAGAGAAAGGCTGCAGTAGTGAGTATAGTGGATTCTTTCTTGATTATGTATTTTTGGAGATAAGTCTCTTGATTAAACTTAAAATATAAGCCATAGCTATTAATTTAACCTGGGGCAGTGTTTGTAGAGGAATAAGACGGTGTTATTTTCTGGGTCTGTAGAATGTGAAGGAGCAAAAATGGCCTTTGCAGTGAGACGTACTTCTTGTCAGATGTGGGAGTTTAAAGAGTTTAAGGGTTACTGCAGATTATATCTGCCATAAATGCTGTTGGATGCAAATCTTATCAGATCGAGTGGATCTGTTGGAGAAACAGATAGAAGCGATGAGGAATTTGCAACAGCAATAGGATGTGATGGATAGCAGTTATAAGAAGGGGGGAAAGTCTCAGATACAGTCACATAGATGGGTTAACTCCAGGAAGGGTGAGAGGGGTCTGCACCTAGGGCAAGAGTCTTTTGTGGATACACCCATTTCAAACAGGTATGCGGTTCTGGAAAATGTAGGGGGTGATGGATTCTCAGGGGAACGTAGCACGAACAGCCAGGTTTCTGGTATTGAGACTGGCTCTAATGCAACGAGGGGTACGTCAGCTTCCAAGAGATCAATTGTGTTAGGGGATTCTGTAGTCAGAGTTACAGACAGACGTTTCTGTGGCCAGTAGAGAAAAAGCAGAATGGTGTGTTGTTTCCCTGGTGCCAGGATCAAGGATGTCTCAGAGAGGGTGCAGAATGTTCTCACGGGGGAGAGGGACCAGCAAGAGGTCATTGTCCACATTGGAACCAACAATATAGGAAGGAAAAAGGTTGAGATTCTGAAGGGAGATTACAGAGTTAGGCAGAAATTTAAAAATGAGGTCCTCAAGAGTAGTAATATCTGGATTACTCCCAGTGCTGTGAGCTAGTGAGGGCAGGAATAGGAGGATAGATCAGATGAATGCATGACTGAGGAGCTGGTCTATAAGAGAAGGATTCACATTTTTGGATCATTGGAATCTCTTTTGGGGTAGAAGTGACCTGTACAAGAAGGACGGATTGCACCTAAATTGGAAGGGGACTAATATACTGGCAGGGAGATTTGGTAGAACTGCTTGGGAGGATTTAAACTAGTAAGGTGGGGGAGGTGGGGGTGGTGAGACCCAGGTTATAGTGAGGAAAGAGATCAATCTGAGACGGGTACAGCTGAGAACAGAAGTGAGTCAAACAGAAAGGGCAGGCAGGAACAAGGTAGGTCTAATAAATTAAACTGCATTTATTTCAATGCAAGGGGCCTAACAGGGAAGGCAGATGAACTCAGGGCATGGTTAGGAACATGGGACTGGGATATCATAGCAATTACAGAAAGATGGCTCAGGGATGGGCAGGACTAGTAGCTTAATGTTCCAGGATACAAATGCTACAGGAAGATAGAAAGGGAGGCAAGAGAGGAAGGGGAGTGGCATTTTTGATAAGGGATAGCATTACAGCTGTGCTGAGGGAAGATATTCCCAGAAATACATCCAGGGAAGTTATTTGGATGGAACTGAGAAATAAGAAACAGATGATCACCTTATTGGGATTGTATTATAGAGCCCCCCAATAGTCAGAGGGAAATTGAGAAACAAACTTGCAAGGAGATCTCAGCTATCTGTAAGCATGATAGGGTAGTTATGGTAGGGGTTTTAACTTTCCAAACATTGACTGGGACTGCCATAGTGTTAAAGGTTTAGATGGAGAGGAATTTCTTAAGTGTGTAAAAGACAATTTTCTGATTCAGTATGTGGATGTACCTACTAGAGAAGGTGCAAAACTAGACCTACTCTTGGGAAATAAGGCAGGGTAGGTGTCAGTGGGGAAGCACTTTGGGGTCAGTGACCATAATTCTATTAGATTTAAAATAGTGATGGAAAAGAATAGACCAGATCTAAAAGTTGGAAGTTCTAAATTGGAGAAAAGCCAATTTTGATGGTATTCGGCAAGAACTTTCGAAAGCTGGTTGGAGGCAGATGTTCGCAGGTAAAGGAACGGCTGGAAAATGGGAAGCCTTCAGAAATGAGATAACAAGAATCCAGAGAAAGTATATTCCTGTCAGGGGGAAAGGGAAGGCTGGTAGGAATAGGGAATGCTGGATAATTAAAGAAATTGAGGGTTTGGTTAAGATAAAGAAGGAAGCATGTCAGTTTTAGACAGGATAAATCAAGTGAATCCTTAGAAGAGTATAAAGAAAGTAGGAGTATACTTAAGAGGGAAATCAGGAGAGCAAAACGGGGACTTGAGATAGCTTTGGCAAATAGAATTAGGGAGAATCCAAAGTGTTTTTACAAATATATTAAGGACAAAAGGGTAACTAGGGGGAGAATAGGGCCCCTCAAAGATCAGCAAGACGGCCTTTGTGTGTAGCCATAGAAAATGGGGGAGATACTAAATGAATATTTTGCATCAGTATTTACTGTGGAAAAGGATATGGAAGATATAGACTGTAGGGAAATAGATGGTGACACCTTGCAAAATGTCCAGATTACAGAGGAGGAAGTGCTGGATGTCTTGAAACGGTTAAAAGTGGATAAATCCCCAGGACCTGATCAGGTGTACCCGAGAACTCTGTGGAAAGCTAGAGAAGCGATTGCTGGGTCTCTTGCTGAGATATTTGTATCATCGATAGTCACAGGTGAGGTGCTGGAAGACTGGAGGTTGGCAAATGTGGTGCCACTGTTTAAGAAGGGCGGTAAAGACAAGCCAGGGAACGATAGACTGGTGACCCTGACCTTGGTAGTGGGCAAGTTGTTGGAGGGAATCCTGAGGGACAGGATGTACATGTATTTGGAAAGGCAAGGACTGATTCAGGATAGTCAACTTTGTGTGTGGGAAATCATGTCTCACAAACGTGATTGAGTTTTTTGAAGAAATAATAAAGAAGATTGATGTGGGCAGAACAGTAGATGTGATCTACATGAACTTCAGTAAGGCGTTCGACAAGGTTCCCCACGGGTGACTGATTAGCAAGGTTAGATCTCATGGAATACAGGGAGAACTAGCCATTTGATACGAACTGGCGCAAAGGTAGAAGACAGATGGTGGTGATGGAGGGTTGTTTTTCAGACTGGAGGCCTGTGACCAGTGGAGTGCCACAAGGATCGGTGCTGGGCCCTCTACTTTTTGTCATTTACATAAATGATTTGGATGCGAGCATAAGAGGTACAGTTAGTAAGTTTGCCGATGACGCCAAAATTAGAGGTGTAGTGGACAGCGAAGAGGGTTACCTCAGATTACAACAGGATCTGGACCAGATGGGCCAATAGGCTGAGGAGTGGCAGATGGAGTTTAATTCATAAATGCGAGGTGCTGCATTTTGGGAAAGCAAATCTTAGCAGGACTTATAGACTTAATGGTAAGGTCCTAGGGAGTGTTGCTGAACAAAGAGACCTTGGAGTGCAGGTTCATAGCTCCTTGAAAGTGAAGTTGCAGGTAGATAGGATAGCGAAGGCGACATTTGGTATGCTTTCTTTTTTTGGTCAGAGTATTGAGTACAGTAGTTGGGAGGTCATGTTGCGGCTGTACAGGACACTGGTTAGGCCACTGTTGGAATATTGCGTGCAATTCTGGTCTCCTTCCTATCGGAAAGATGTTGTGAAGCTTGAAAGGGTTCAGAAAAGATTTACAAGGATGTTGCCAGAGTTGGAGGATCTGAGCTACAGGGAGAGGCTGAACAGGTTCGGGCTATTTTCCCTGGAGCGTTGAAGGCTGAGGGGTGACTTTATAGAGGCTTACAAAATTATGAGGGGCATGGATAGGGTTTGGAGGGACATGGGTCAGGTGCTGGTATGTGGGACTAGATTGGGTTGGGATATCTGGTCGGCATGGACGGGTAGGACCGAAGGGTCTGTTTCCATGCTGTACATCTCTATGACTCCATGAACAGCGTTTTGCTCAGACCAGTGCAACAGTACTCTATTCAACATTAAGAGAATTTATACCTTTGAACCAAGGACTGGTTCAAAGTCATGCCTGGGAGGGAAATTTGACAAAATCTCAGTTGCAACTTCAATGACAATCTTCAACACAAAATTGCCAAAACGGAGGTTCAAAGTTGCACAAAAATATTAACATTTCTTTCCTCTTCTAAATAGACATTCTTTCTCACCACACGTCATTACAAGCTAACATCAGGCTTTGGGCAATAGGTCTATGAGGACATGGAGAGGTATTTAAAACTGAATGAGTTACTATCTCCATAGAAATCTTTGGCCCGTTCCCACATTTGAATTCATAAAACTATAGTTGAGAAAAAGCTACAACCTATTACTCCAAAATTTATTTTGTCCTTATTGTACACCAACTATTAAGTGTTAGGTCTGACAAGGGCAACTGATGAGCACAATAGCCTAATTGATTCTCTATGCTTTGCCTCGTTGTGGTTGAGTTTATAAATTCTATAATAAATGCTAGAATTCACTTCTAGAAATTGGAAACACTATCTTAGCCAGATTTCATTAAAGATTGCAACTTATGGAAGTACCTGTAGCAACTGAACAACATTTGGTGACTTGTTGAACATTTCTTGAAGTTGATGGAGTATGATGTTGTGGCAGTTACTGCAGCCAGAATTTGGCCCTACTGTTCCTAATGAAATGTGGAATCGCTGGTGAGTGGGATTCCACTGGATTGTTATCTGAAATATAAAAAAAAATTTTTGAAAGAAACAAACCACTACTCCAAATGCATCATCTTTTAAAATTTTGAAATTTAATATTTTTGTTTACTTGTAACCTGGAAGCTACATTACAGTTTTAGGATGCTTAGGAGCTGCAAAGATACATTCAGTTGTTCATTTGCAATATTAAGACAAAGACAGACAATAAAAGGAAATGAACTGTACTTTGCTTACCGAGCTGCCTTTAGGGGCTCCATAGCATATGACAAGTTTACGGTAATTATAGACACGTATTTCCGAGAAATGATTAAGATGGGACGGCATTTCTGGAAGGTGAAAGATTATTAGATTACTTTCCATCTTACTGTTGTCTCATAAGAGATAGAAGATTTCAAATCATGATTTGTACCTGGCAAGGAACGTGCAAAATCTAGAACACAATCATAGAGCTTAGCAATGCTATTCAAATCATTCAGGAATGCCTCGACCACCTTGCGACCTCCAACAGGCTCCGATAATAAACTTTCATAAGTCAGATAGACATGACGTGTTGAACCTGGAGAAAAAGTGGAAACAACAGACAAAATACATTTGAATTCATTTTACGATGAACTAACAAGTTTTCATGTCAGCCATGAAAAGTGCTTTATTAAAGCTAACTTAGAAGCTCAACACGTAACAGGGAACTCCCTCTCCAATGGCAATGCGGGTTCACGTACTCCAAATGGACAGCCGCAGTTTGAAGATGCAGCTCATCACCACCTTTTCAAGAGAAACTAGGAATAGACAATACATGTTGGTTAAGCCAGCGATGCCCACATACCATGAATGAATACTAAGAAAATGGAACGTTGGCCTTTATTTCAAAAGGGAAAGGAGCATAAAAGTAGTGAAGCTTTTCTACAACTACATAAAGTATAGTTAGACTCAATGGGCTGAAAGATCGACTTATACACCTACATCTTATGGTCTCATTTGATATACTGCACTTTATAATTGAACATATTTGAACAGCAGTTTCTCAAAAAAGTATAATAATTGTAGATCCTCAAGATCGAAGATATTGGTTACAAACATTTTCATACTTTGATTGCTACAATAGATGCTCATATTCATTGTGTGCATATAAAATTTAATTCCATACCAAAACATAAAGATGAGACATATAAAATGTCATTTATGGTGCTTTGACAAGTTTAGTTTTGGTGCAAATGCTCTTTACCGTTACTGGATTTGAGAAATGTAAGTCAGACTTTGGATACATAAAACCTTACTCTACATCACTTTGGTTTCAGCTTGAGCAGAACCATGGATTCAGGTTGTAGTAACACTTAAAATGTCACACAAAATGCAACCCCTACTTTGTAGGGATGTTGTAGATTTATTTTGAACTTTTCCAAAGTTATTTTTGCAAATATAACCTTGTTTTATTTTCTTAATGAGGCTTTTAAAAGACAGTAAATGTCAAACTAAGAATGTACATTCAATCCCAAGTTACGTCTTTGAAAAATTAATTTTAGCTTTTAATAAATATTATGCACTTGTTGCAAACAAAAGTACATATATTGGAACACATTCTAGTCATGTAACACTGCTTTGGGACTAAAAATATTTTATTTGCCTTCATGAAATGTATTGGAATTCAAGATAAATTTGTTTTCCAATTGGTCTGTTTGTATTTGCGGCACCTAAAGCATCCTGGATTAATATTTTACATTTTGAACTCTTGACATAAATTGATGCTGGAATTTAAAGTTTGGGATCTTAATATGGGAATCTGGCCTTTGACTTTTAGGATGTAACTTTTTGGTTTAAAAAGTTAGGATAAAAATTCTTGCCCCTTCACTTTTTGATTCTTTATATCCAGGTCATGAGAATAAGTATTGAAAAGATCAAGCAGAACCTTTTTCTCTAATAAAACTTCAACAAATGTATCACAGAATACTTATACACTAATATGACTAAAAAGTTCTTTGCTAAGTTTATTCCCTCCACTCATATGTTTACAGGATGAGTGTATTGTTGGCTTGGCCTGTATTTATTGTCCACTCCTAATTGTCTGCTTGATTGACAACAAATCCACAAACATGCACTCCATCACCAGTGACACACAGTAGTAATGCGTAACATCTTCAAGGTGCATTTCGAAAATTCATAGATTCCTGAGGCAGCACCTTCCAAACCCATAACTACAATCCATCTCAAAGTACAGTTGCAGCAAATATGAGAGCACCACACCACCTGCAAGTTACCCTTCAACCTATTTTTTAAACTTGAAAATCTATTATCTTTCCTCCTATGCTGCATGGTCATAATCCTGGAACTCCCTTCTTATTGACATTGTTGGTTTACTTACATCAAATGGTCTTTAGCAGTTTAAGACAACAATTGACCACCTTCTCATGGACAATAAATGCTGGCCTAGCCGGCAAAGCCCACATCCCATGAATTAATAAACAGTGAATTAGTTGCCATTGCAGTCCATGTGCCTTAACACTTTAAGAAGCAAACTACTTAGTTTCCATGTAGTGGAATGGGGTAATCTGAAATCCTCAATGAATGTACATTACTTTGTATTTTATTCTTCATGCAGCAGCTGAGCATACGTAAGAAAGATAACATAAAATTGAAGCGTTTTGAAAGATATGCAGATGTATCAATATGGATGTTTGAAACTATCTAACCTTGCTCTTTGGCAGAAGTACTATTCAGAGGGCAATTGGCAAATACCAGTTCTGCGACCCAGGTCCGATTATTTCTTCCCTGCAATCGGAAAGTGCAATCCAGCAAAGATCGATCTAAGGCCTTCTGTGTCTCCTCACTGACACTTGTAGATAGAGGAATCCTATGGAAAAAGAAAAACCATTTATTTAAAAATGAAGTCCCAAAAGGTTTGGTAGGATATGGGCCAAGTGTAGGCAGGTGAGACTAGTTTAGGAACAAGGTTTGCGTAGTCTGTTTCCATGCTGTATGGCTCGATGACCTGAACATGAAGAATCAAAAAAGTGAAGGGGCAAGGATTTTTATCCCATCTTCTTTTTATTAAAAACATTGTATCCTAAAAGTCAAAGGCTAGACTCCCATTTTAAGACCTCAAAGTGTAAAATCCGACATCAACTTAAGTACTTCTAAGCTACTCTTATGAGAAAAGAAGTAGCAAAACAATACTATTAATTGTGTTTCATCATTAAGGAGTAGAGAGACGCTGTTAGTCAAGTTGATCTCATAATAGTTACCATCTAATAATATCTTAGGACCAGTCCAGCCCAATAAGTCCATAACACTGTTAATGCGATACAAGAGCTTTCTCCTCCAATAATTTTTCCAATCCCAACAACACTTCTTCCTTTTCCTTTCTTCTCATGTTTATCTAGCTTCTTTTGACGAAACCATAGAGCTCATTCAGAAATTCGGTCCATTTGGGATTTCTATAAAGTTTTCTCAACTATAACTTAGATAAACAGTTAAGATCTGACTCAATTTAAAAATTGCAAAAGAAACTACAAGCCAGTTTAGATACCTTGTTAACTCCAACAGCCTGGCAGTTTCAATCAACTGAAAGTGTTTACTTGAATAAGTAAATATTACATACTGCAGTCAGAAACTAACTTATCAGTTCTAAATCACAAACTCTATAAAATAGTGTGTTTGCTGAAGCATATAGCTGAAAAAACAATGTAATATCAGGAAAAAAGTGTTTTGAGATCCTAGTAATAAGTCAGGTATTTAATACCATCAGTAAAAGATGTTTTTATTCTTTCGCTTTATCTTCAGCATTGCTGAAACCATCCACATGGAATTCCATTTACTACCCAATGATGACCTGGTCAACGCAACCATTGCCTGCCTTCAATCCCAGTCACCCATGTGCAGCAACATTCTTCATGAAGACCCACCAGAAAATCATGAAAGAATGAAAAACTTTGACTAACAAGTACCTTTGACAAACCATAGCTATCAAATAGCAGGCTTTGAACCACTTTGTGTCTTAAATCAGAGGGCAGAGATATAAGGTGAGGACTAGGTGGTTATGTGGAGATCAAAGGAAATGTTATTTTCCCCGCCAGAGGGTAGTGCATATATGGAATGGGCTGTCTGCGATGGTCGTGAAGCAAGGTACTCTTGCAACATCTAAGAAGCATCTGATGGAGTACTTCAAATGCCAGGGCACGGTAGGCAATGGACGAAGTGCAGTCACAACACAATGTTCAGTAGAACTTCAGAATTGGATAATTATATGGGGTAGGAGAGCACGACCAAGAGTCAAACAGATGGGGATCCAGCATATGATTTTGGAGGTACATTAGCCCTCGACTTTGATCAATAGGAAAAAGATACTTCATAGCAACAAATAATCTGCGGAGGAGAAGCAAATTGACCAAAATACCATGGTGCTGAAGCCATTCAGGTTAGGAGGAATGGAACAGAATATGGTACCAATGGTAGGGAATGGTGTAGTCAGGGGGATACATTCTGTTTGATGCGGCAATGACTATGAGTTACACAAATACTGTCTGCCTATTTCTAGGATGGAGAACATGTCCTCGTGGCTGGAGAAGAACTTGGAGAAAATGGAGTAGGATAATTGTTCTGGCCTATATAGAACCAATAACATACTTCAGGCCAGGAATAATGTTCTGCTGAGACACCAAGATACAAACTGAACTGCAGAACCTAGATTGTTATCCAATATAATCTCAAACAGATTAGCAAATTTGTGTACACAAGAAGATATTTTAACACTTAAAACACTGTCACCAGTATTTAGGAGGTGATCCATGGGAATGGGGCTCTGCTTGAACCAGCCTGGGATCAATATCATGGGTAATGGTATAAATTGGACAATGGACAGGACTTGAAAGTAAACAAACCGAGTTGGAGAGGTGCTTAGCTGAAATGAAATTTAGAAATCTAAAGTTGAAGCAATAGTACAGTGTAACAATTTTGACAAAGACAAGCACTGACATGAATGGACAGAATTCAATAATAACAGTACATCAGCAAATGGGCCCCATGCAAATAACGATCAAAAAAGTAAAATGAAACATTTTTTGCCTGAATCCATGAAGTATTCAGTACAAGATTGATGGACTCATAACACTAGTAATGAAAAATAGTTTAGATCTAATCATCACTGCACAGATGTGATCAAGGTTGGGAGCTAAATTTTCCAGGGTTTTGATCAGATAAGACAGAATTGCAAGGAAGAGTAGCAGCCCTGATAGTAAAGGATGATATATAGACAGCATTTAGAAAGGATCTTGGCTAAGATCTGGCAACAGATTCTGTATGGATGGAAATTAGGAACAACAAGGATCAGAAAATGTTGATGGGAATAGTTTACATCCCTGTGACAGTAGTTCTATCATTGGACAGAGCATAAGAAAGAAAGAAACAAAGAAAAAAAGAAATGGAGCCTGTAACAAACACAATCTAATAGTCATTGGGAGCTTTAATCTTCCTATAGGTTGGACCAAATTGGCAAAGGCAATCTGAAAGAGGAGTTTTCAGAATGTTTTGGCAACATTTCATGAAAGAATACATGATGTAACCAATGAAGAACATGGAAATTTTGAATCCACCATTGTGTCAGGAGGCATGTTTATTTAATTAGTGACCTTATCGTAGATATTCCACGGAGAGAAAGGCGATTATGCAACTAAATTACATACTACATTTTGAAGTGATGCATTTCAGTTCTAAACAAGAACTCTGAAGTCACTTTCCCAGATTGGGAATCTGAGGAATGGTCAGTGGACCCAAAACGTTAATTCTGATTTCCCTTCACAGACCACAGTATACCTGCACAGTTACTGCCTTTGCTGTTCGAATTCATGTATTGTTTGACGTCAGAATGCGTCTGGGAAAATTAACAAACAGCGAAATTCATAACTGATCTTGGAGGAACGGTTTGGGTGAAGTTCACAGCACAGAAACAGATAAGTGAATTGTTTTCAGAAAATCTGCAGTTGAGAGTAGAGTGGGTTCTTTCTTGATTATATTTTTTTGAGATATGTCTCTTGATTAAACTTAAAATATAAGCCATAACTATTAATTTAACCTCGGGCAGCGTTTTGTAGAGGTATAAGACAGTGTTATTTTCTGGGTCTGTAGATTGTGAAGGAACAAAAATGACCTTTAGTAGATTGATATATGCTTCTTGTCAGATGTGGGAGATTAAAGAGAGTTTAAGGGTTACTGCGGATTTTATTTGCAATAAATGCTGTTAGTTGTGAATCCTATCAGGTCAAATGGATCAGTTGGAGAGACAGTTAGAGGTAATGAGGAATTTGCAACAGCAACTGTATCTGATGAATGGCAGTTACAGGAAGGGGGGGTGGGGGAGTCACAAATACAGTCACATAGATGGGTTAACTCCAGGAAAGATAGGCAGTTAGTGCAGGAGCCTTCTGTGGCTATTAATTGTGTTAGGGGATTCTCTAGTCATCTGTTTCTGTGGCCAACAGTGAGAAATCAGAATGGTGTGTTGCTTCCTTAGTGCCAGGATCAAGAATGTCTCAGAGGGTGCAGAATGTTCTCAAGGGGGAGAGGAGCCAGCAAGAGGTCATTGTCCACATCGGAACCAACGACATAGGAAGGGAAAAGGTTGAGATTCTGAAGGGAGATTACAAAGAGTTAGGCAGAAATTTGAAAAGGAGGTCATCAAGAGTAGTAATAGCTGGATTACTCCCAGTGCTACAAGCTAGTGAGGGCAGGTATAGAGGATAGAGCAAATGAATGCATGACTGAGGAGCTGGTGTATGGGAGAAGGATTCACATTTTTGGATCATTGAAATCTCTTTTGGGGTAGAAGTGACCTGTACAAGAAGGAGTGATTGCTCTTAAGTTGGAAGAGGACTAATATCCTGCCAGGGAGATTTGCTTCAACTTAGTGAGTTTTGAGAAGATTTGTAGCTCAGGTTGAGGTTTTGGATGTAGGTTTGCTTGTTGAGCTGAAAGGTTCATTTCTAGACGTTTCGTTACCTTACTAGGTAACATCTTCAGTGGACCTCATGCGAAGTAATGCTGAAAATTCCTGCTTTCTATTTATATGTTTGGGTTTCTTTGAGTTAGTGATGCCATTTCCTGCGGTAAAGTCACTTCCTGTTCCTTTTCTCAGGGGGTGATTGATGGGGTCTAAATTGATGTGGAAAGCCATGCCTCTAGGAATTCTTGCCTGTGTCTTTGTTTGACTTGTCCTAGGATGGATGTATTGTCCTAGTCAAAGTGGTGTCCTTCCTCATCCGTATGTGAGGATATTAGTGAGAGAGGGTCATGTCTTTTTGTGGCTAGTTGGTGTTCATGCATCCTAGTCGCTAGTTTTCAGCCAGTTTATCCAATGTAGTTTTTGATACAGTCTTTGCATGGTATTTTGTAAGTGACATTAATTTTGCACATTGTCTGTATAAGGTTTTTCAAGTTCATTAACTGCTGTTTTAGTGTGTTGGTGGGTTTGTGGGCTACTATGATGCCAAAGGGTCTGAGTAGTCTGGCAGTCATTTCCGAGATGTCTTTGATGTAGGGGAGAGTGGCTAGGGTTTCTGGATGAGTTTTGTCTGCTTGCTTGGGTTTGTGCTGAGAAATCAGTGGACTGTGTTCATTGGATACTCATTCTTTGTGAATACACTGTATAGGTGATTTTCCTCTGCTCCGCGTAGTTCCTTTGTACTGCAGCGTGTGCGGACTCATCGAAATAATGTTCTGATGTAGCTTTGTTTGTGGGTGTTGGGATGATTGCTTTTGTAGTTCAATATTTGGTCTGCACGTGTTGTTTTTCTATAGACACTGGCTTGAAGCTAGAGCTGCTCGGGAGAATTTAAACTAGTCAGGTGGGGGGTGGGACCCACGGAGCTGATGAGCAAAGAGATCAATCTGAGGTGGGTACAGTTGAGAACGGAAGCGAGTCAAACAGTCAGGGCAGGCAGGGACAAGGTAGGACTAATAAATTAAACTACACTTATTACAATGCAAGGGGCCTAACAGGGAAGGCAGAACTCAGGGCATGGCTAGAAACATGGACTGGGATATCATAGCAATTACAGAAACATGGCTCAGGGATGGACAGGACTGACAGTTTACTGTTCCAGGATATAAATGCTACAGGAAGGATAGAAAGGAAGGCAAGAGGAGGGGGAGTGGCATTTTTGATAAGGGATAGCATTACAATTGTGCTGAGGGAGGGTATTCCCAGAAACACATCTGGGGAAGTTATTTGGGTGGAACTGAGAAATAAGAAAGGGGTGATCACCTTATTGGGACAGTATTATAGTCAGAGGGAAATTGAGAAACAAATTTGTAAGGAGATCTCAGTTATCTGTAAGAATAATAGGGTGGTTATGGTAGGGGATTCTAACTTAACAAAAATAGACTGGGACTTCTACAGTATTAAGGGTTTAGATGTAGAGTAATTTGTTAAATGTGTACAAGAAAATTTTCTGATTCAGTGTGTGAATGTACCTACTGGAGAAGGTGCAAAACTTGACCTAGTCTTGGGAACTAAGGCAGGGCAGGTGACTGAGGTGTTAGTGGGGGGAGCACTTTGGGGCCAGCAACCATTATTCTGCTGCAACTATCCCTGTTGTTGCATGTGGTGTGGTTTGCTTCCATTGGGATGCCCTGCAGTTCGCATGCTCCACTGGCTACATTTTCTAATGGCAAGGCCAGCTGCAGTGCCTGTTTGAGTCCAGCTGCAAATGTGTTGCTGGTCAAAGCACAGCAGGCCAGGCAGCATCTCAGGAATAGAGAATTCGACGTTTCGAGCATATGCTCGAAACGTCGAATTCTCTATTCCTGAGATGCTGCCTGGCCTGCTGTGCTTTGACCAGCAACACATTTGCAGCTGTGATCTCCAGCATCTGCAGACCTCATTTTTTACCTGTTTGAGTCCACTTGAGCTTCAGCTGGTAGGTGCTTCTGAGTGGTTAGATCATTAATCCCATATTCCAAACACAGTGTCTCATTCAAAATTATATGTCTCGTAATCTCATCAACAATTTTGATTATAAATTGCCCCAGTTCTTCAACAGCCAAATAAAACTCATAGCATCCTAGGATTGGTGGTGGTTTCGGGTCATAATATTCCTTAACCAGCTCAGTGAACTCTTGGAAGGTTTTAATGTCTAGCCTCTGGTAAAGTTAAGCCTCTTATAAACAAAAATACTGCAGGTCCACGAGCAGTCAGAAGGATTACTTTTTGTCCGCCCCAGTATCATTTGCCTGGAGAAGTACTGAATTTTTTCCACGTACTGGACCTAGTCTTTGACAACAAGGTCAAATGAGTCATGCTTCCCAAATAGGGCATGATGCCAGAAACGCTTACCCCCAACTCCAAGATGATGGTTACAAGCGATTGTTCTTCAGGCACATCCTGTTTTCTCCAATTACCACTAAAATAACTGCACAGAAGCTGGTTCCCATCACCAAATCATCTTTTATTTTCTAGTGCACAGTACACTGGTTATGGCCAGCCAGCTCAGATTCCGCCCTCCTGCTTATATTGGTTAGCCAAGGCTTTCCTGATTGGCCAGGTTAACAACCCCAATCAAGAACCCTGTGGTCAACGTGATCAATCTGGTTCCAATCTCTATAATCAAGCTGAAATGGTGCGCATTCTTTATTGCGTATATCAATAAATATATCCTAAAAATAAAATAAATTCTAAGATAACAGAACACAAGTTAAATTTAAACTTCGTAAATGCAGAACATGTTAAAATGACACTTGCCTGAAGTTTCAATTTTCCAGCTTCCATCTAGTGGCAGAAAATGGTCATTGCAGACAAAACAATTTATGTCAAACAATATCTATCACTAAAGGGAGCTCAGGGCCTCAGACAAGTTCAGAATGGGAGGCATACAAGTTGACATGATACAATTGAGAGGTTAAGAATAGAAGGTGGAGGTGGTGAAGAGAGACTTAGGGTAGGGACAGGAACAAAGTAAAGTTGGGGGATTGAATGCAGGAGTGGAAACATGGGGAAAAAGATTCCAGATAAGGCAGGCCACCAGTCAAGAAGTGGCAAATTATGTTAAATTGTAACTCAACTTGAAATATACAGTTGCATTTTAATGGCATAGAAGTAAAAGAATATTGATAAATTTAACTTCAAAAAGGGATTTACAGTATCCTCCATTTGTCAGAACTTTGCCCACTTAACCTAATCTTTTGTATCCACCTATGTCTCTTCAAATCTTCTTCTGTACCTAATTTTGTCAGCAATAAATTTTGCAACCATACTTTTGGTTTCTTCATCCAAGTTATTTACATAAATTGTAAACACTTGAAGCCCCAGCAGTGATTGCCATGATATACCACACGTTACATTTTCCAAACAGAAAATGACCTATGTATGCCCATCATTTCCTGTTAACTGTCCAGTCTAATATCCATACTGCTATGTTACACCATTACCTTTTATTTCCACAATAACGTTAGACTTACCACTTTACCAAATGCCATTTGGAAATCTGAGCACAGTACATCCACAAGCTTGGTTTTATCCAGAGAACATGTTACTTCAAAGGAACTCCAATAAACTGGTTAAATATTCCTTCTACATGGAATTGATTGTTGACTGATTACCATGAACTTCGCCAAATGGTCTACATCTGTTCCTACCTCTATATTCCTTCCTCTAAATGCGTCTATACAGGTCAGTTTAACCACATTCACACTCTAGCTACACTCCAGGTAAAGATGTTCCTCCTGAATTTACTACTGACCATCCTATATATGGTCGTAGTCCTGGCCTTCTTAACACATCCAATGTCTTAATATCTACCTAGGCAAACATCTTAAATACTAATCTGACCATTTTGGACTGTGGGAGGAAACTTATGCAGACACGTATGGAGAACGTGCAAACTCTACATAGTCACTCAAGGCGAGAATCAAACCTAGGTCCCTGGCGCTATGAGGCAATGATGCTAACCACTGAGCCACCGTGCCGCTCTTATGATTTGTGCGTAGTTATTCTAAGCTGTGCTCTCCTACCACATTTAGACACATTGGGCTAGATTTTGATACCAAGAGTGGCGATGCCTTGAATTTGTTGGTGCATACTGAGACCTGAGAAAGTGCGGATGTGCACACGTGCTGCAATTACCCATGGAAGTCTGTATTTCCTAAGGCTAATTTGTGCTGCTCTGAACCCTCTGCAAATGTCTTTTATTTTGATTCTAGTGTCAGGGACTTGGATAGACAAGCACCATTTACCTTGATGTTTACCCTAGAACTGTTACATTGGTTGATCTCTGGTGTAATTTAGTGATTAATAGTTCAACCAACTCATTACTACCTCCCCTCCCACCAACACTGAATCACGCCCAGACCAGATTACTCCACAAAATACTGGAGACCTTTAGAAACAGTTGGATACAACAATTAATGTTGTAAAAAAGTGGATGTGTACTCTTCACTGCTCTTTTTGGCCAACCTCCTGGAATTCTGCACTGAGGCATCACTGTAACAACTGGGACTTTTTTCTTTTCAGTAAACATGTAAGGATTTCCACAATCAGTAGTAATATGCACAGCTTTGCTGCTGACAGGAAAATCCAAGAGCCAAACAGCTTAGCTTCTGAGAAGTATGTGGAAATTTTGAAAAACCCACATAATAATACGTTATTTATTACACAACAAAATATACGAGCAGAATAGATTGCATGACAAGGAGAACAGAATTGTATGGCCCATGAGTGTACTTGAGAAGCATGTTGCTACAAATTGAAACATTTAAACAAAAATCTCTCTCTTAGATTTTGCCTCTTTCTTAGATTTGTTATGAGAACAAACTCCCTGAAGTAAAGTTTAACACGTACCAATGCATAAAAGCTAGAAGCTTGGTGCAGAGTCAAGCAAATGAGAAATTAGTAAACCTGTACATTGAAAGCTGAAACTCAAATTTGGTTGCAATATTCTGAGCTTTGAGTAAGAATACAGTTAACGCCATTGCTTAAAGTTTACACCATGTGTGAGTCAGAGCAAAGAAATGTTAACCAAACTTTCAGAGTTTACCATTACACAAAAAATTTCTTAACAATTTAAATCAACTTACTTCATTCATATTTAACGTGTTAATTGTTTTGCCAGGTGGTGAAGAGCATTAGAAAGTCTCCTTATGCTGTTCAATAATCAAAGAAACAGCTCCCTTATGAACATAATATTAAGTGATAAAGCAGCCTTATTTAATCAAATATTGGAAGAAGGCTAAGAGTTACCTTAGTATGCGTATGGCGTGATTGCAGCCATCTCCTTCCACTTGAACTCCTTGGTGAGGAATCTCCATAGCAGAAAGCTTTAAAAAAAGACAGCCACTTAAACCACAAAGTTTTTGAAATAGCTGTACCAGAAACTGAAAAACATTTTTCGAGTTCTTAAATAAACAAAGGAGCCTTTCATTATTCAACATTAGATATTGAAATGTACTTGGGCACAGTAAAACCTCAATTGGCCTCTGTGTAGTTTCAAGCTCTACACCGTGGAAAGAACATTTGGACTTCAGGGGTATGCAGCACAGAATTAGTGAGGTATTGCCATGGCTGTAATTAAAACATTTGCTCTTTTTCCCCTTTAATAATTGTATTTTTTTTTCAAAAATGAGGTTGTAGGATGCAGACTGTAGATTCACACCCTTTTGGAGGTGCAGTTGCATTGTGGTAATGTCACTGAACTAGCAATTCAGAATGCTAGCTAATGCTTGGGGATTATGGATTCAAACTGTAACGTGGCAGCTGGTGGTATTTATATTCAACAAGTAAGCTAGTCTCCATAATGGAGAATCATGAAATCATTGTAAATTGTCATGAAAACACCTACCTGATTCATGAATGTCTTTTAGGGAAGGAAATCTGTCATCTTTACTGGTCTGACCTACTTGTGAGCTATTGCGGTGTGGTTGAGTCTTAACTGCCCCCTGAAATGATCCAGGGAGCCACTCTATTCATGTAACAAACACTGTCTTGCCAGGACATGCACATCATAAAACAACCAAGACTTTGCCCAGTCATGAAAGATAGAGAACGAGGATGCACAAATATATAATTCAAAGTGCTTCAGAACATTAAGCATAAGAGTTGTGAAGAAGTAGAAGTTACTTCTTGGGTTCCTATCTACAAAAGAAATGGTGTCAATATTCACAATTAGTTTTGACAGGGTGGATGAAAGAAAAGGGCTGAAAAGATCAGATTAGATTCCCTCCAGTGTGGAAACAGGCCCCTCAGCCCAACACGTCCACACCAACCCTTCGAAGAGTAACTGACCCAGACCCTTTCCCTCTGACTAATGCACCTAACACTATGGGCAATTTAGCATGGCCAATTCACCTGACCTGCATATCTTTAGACTGTAAGAGGAAACTGGAGCACCTGGAGAAACCCCACGCAGACACGGGGAGAACATGCAAACTCCACACACAGTTGCCAGAGGCTGGAATCGAACCCAGTCCCTGCCGCTATGAGGCAGCAGTGCTAACCACTGTGCTGCCCATATGGGAACAAAATGGATAAATGTGATTATTAGTGCCCATTATTAAGAATGATACTGTGGAGTACTTGGAAGTGAGAGTCATACAGGATGGAAATTACCCTTTGGTCCAAACAATCCATGCTGAACATAATCCCAAACCAAATTAGTCCCACCTGCCTTCTCCTAGACCCTATCCCTCCAAACCTTTCCTATTCATGTTCTTATCCAAATGTTTTTAAACATTGTAATTGGTGCCTACATCCAACACATCCTCAGGACATTCATTGTACATTCGAACCACCCTGCGTGAAAAAGTTGCCCCTCATGTCTTTTTAAAAATCTCTCTACTCTCACCTTAAAAATAAGCCCCAGAGTTTGATGAAGATGTTTTGACAGGAAGAGAAAGTAGGAGCCATGAACAGAGCCTCAAAGTCAAGGAACAACACTTTAGAAATGAGGTGAGGAGGAATTTCTTCAATGGGTGCTAACTGTGGAATTTATTACCAAAAAGGCTGTGGAGGATACGCCACCAAATGTATTTAAGACATAAACAGATCACCTCTTGATTAGCAAAGTGGTCAGAAGTTACAAGGCGGCGGCAGGAGAATGGAGTTGAGAAATTAATCGGCTACAATCAAATAGCAGAGCAGATTTGATGAGCCAAATAGCTAAATTCTGCTACAATACCGTATGCTTTTATGATCAGAATTAGTTGCTCAGCGGAAGATAAATATGGACATGGAGAGGGTGCACCAAAAAGGGCTGTTTCACGTTGAAATTTCTACTTCTGCACATTAAAACATTAATATAGAAGACAAAGAAGAACTCTGCTAACAGGTTTAGATCATTTGTCTTCTTAACCATTCTATATTTATTGTTGACTCAAAATATCACCACCTGCTTGGGTATAGCTCCACAGACATTCGCTGATACTTCTGGCAAGTTGATATTCTCGATATTTGAGCCAGGACATTAAGTATTAACAAGCGATTTGGATCTAACAATGTCACAGGTAAGCTAAATCTATACTTCAACTGATACTGAACCAGGTGCATTTTCCAGCAAGTGAAATCACAAATCTGCAGAAGATGCTCCTCAGACAAAGAACACAAGCAAATTGTAGAAATCATCTATTAATCCCAACACAGACAATCTAGCTCTGCACAAAAAAAAAGAGAACTGAATCTGGACTTCTTGATCTTTATGGTTGATAAGTGTGGCGCTGGAAAAGCACATCAGATCAGGCAGCATCCGAGAGCAGATCAGTCAACATTTTGGACAAATGCCCAAAATGTCGACTCGCCTGCTCCTCGGACGCTGCTTGACCTGCTGTGCTTTTCCAGCACCACACGTTTTGACTCTGATCTCCAGTATCTGCAGTCCTCACCTTCTCTCTTTTTGATCTTTATGCCCTCATTATTTATATCTTTATTAACTCAGCCAAAATAACGTTTCTGCATACTGCTGAAAGAGATACGATGTTAAAGTTTTGCACCCTATACTCATCAGGACAGTGTTGCACGAATTTCAAACAAAATAATAATTTATACTGCATGAGAAACAAGGTCTTGATTGACTGAGAAGTGGATTGTCATTGTTCAAGACACTGCCATTGAAATACACCATGGATCAGTTACTTCAAAACATTTAAACTCAAAACAAAAGATGGCAAGTGGATTCTGATTCAAGACATACCACGGGGAATGCATCATGCTCCAGCACTCAAGAAGCTCGACACTAACTAGGACAAAGCAGTCTGTTGGATTAGCACCGCATCACCTTGAATCTTCACCACTGATACAGAGTGGCAGCTAAGTACACCATCTAAAAGATGCCTTCCATCAAAGCTCCTTGAAAGTCACCTTCAAAAGTCATGAGCTCTAAGACTTCAAATACAAGGGTCACAGATGCATGGAAACACCATCACTTGCAGGTTGCCCTCCAATACATGCATCGTCATTACTTGGAACTATTATGTCATTCTTTCATTGTCACTGAATTAAAATCCAGCAACTCCCTTCCTTTACAGCATGGTGAATGCCATTACAAGCAAAGGACTCCCGATTTTCAAAGGGCAGCTCACCACCATCTTTTCCCAAACAATTAAGCATGAGTGATAAGTGCTCAATGATGCCTTGTTGGAATCAGTTTGTCATAAAAGCCTGTTTTTGCATCAACCAGTTGCCAAAAAACACTCAACCAAGCTTGGATATCATCTAACATTTACCTCAGTGCTTTTTGAGGAACCTTCAGTAAATTGTTCCCTAGATCTCAGATCGGTATGAATGGCAGATTTCCTTCTCTGAATGACATTAGTGAACAAATAGATTTTTATATCAATGGTAGTTTCATGGTCATCATTGGGTTTTGAATTCCAGGTTTATCAGATGAATTAAGGTTCCCATTTTCCCCACAGAATTAGCCAGAGCCTTTGGATTAGTAGGGTGGCATGGTGGCTCAGAGGTTAGCATTGTCGCAACACAATACCAAGGAATTCCTCCCTTGGGTGACTGTCTTTGTGGACTTTGCATATTCTTCCCTGTGTCTCCACAGGTTTCCTCCGGATGCTCTGGTTTTCTCCTGCAGTCCTAGATTAGGTGAATTGGCCATGTTAAATTGTCCCATAGTGTCCAGGAATGTTGCAGGTTAGGTGGATTAGCCATGGGAAATGCAGGGTTACAGGGTTACAGGGTTACAGGTGGGTGCTCTTTGGAGGGGTGGATTCAGTGGGAATGGGCTGTTTCCACACTGTAGGGATTCTATCCAAAAACATTATCATTATGCCACTGTCTCCTCTCTGCTACAAGACCAATGAATTGGAGATCTGACTCACTTTTCTTTTAAATTCATTCATGGGATGAGGGCATTGCTGGCAAAGCCAGCATTTGTTGCCCCAACCCCAACAGTTAAGAGTCAACCATATTGTTGTGGTTCTAGAATCACCTGTAGGCCAGACCAGGTAAGGATAGCAGTTTCCTTTCCTAAAGGCCATTAGTGAACCAGATGGATGTTTGACAATTGACAATGGATTCATGGTCATCACTCTTCTTTCAAAATTTTTTTAAAAATTCAAATTCCACGATCTGCCATGGTGGGATTCAAACCCAGGTCCCAGAACATGACTTGGCTCCTTGGATTAACAGTTCAGCAATAACATCACTAGGTCAACCTCCTTCAATGAAACCTGAATAATCAAAAGTGATTGGGTGAAGTTTTGATACTAAAAATTTCAAAGGTTTCTTACCTCACAACGAAGTCCAATAAATGGCATGTTTGAGTCACACATAGCTACCAAGTGTGCTAGGACCTTATTAAAGGCACACATTTCTCCTGTCCTCTTGGGTTTCTTAGGTTCTGTAGGTCCTTGATCAGCAGACAACTATAAATTAAACACATTTGCCAATTACCATAGGATTTTAAAGAAAAGCTTAACAGATCAACCTCTGTACTGAAGGCAAAATTTGCAAAGCACTCGCTTATATAATCACTCTTCTTGAGAATTTGGTATGGAATCAACAGTGAAGTTCAAAATTCTAATATATTATGCTTCATGTTGCAATGCCAGAAAACTATTGAGCCTCTTGCAGGTAACAGTGATCATCAGAAAAATTCTCATTTCATTGACTGAAGTACTTTGGATCACGTGCTGAATTTCATTTTCACAGTGTGAAAATGTTCTCTGCAATTCTTCATTGGTTTCCAGCAAGAACTCTGGTTTCCTCCAGCAATCCAAAGTTAGATGGATTGGCCATGCTAAAGTGCCCCATAGTGACCAGGGGTGTGAAGGCTAGCTGGATTAGCCATGTTAGATGTGGGGTTACATAGATAGGATGGGGGCTTGGGTCTGGGAGGCATGACCTTCAAAGGTTTGGTGCAGACACAAGGTGCCAAATGGTCTCGATCTGCACTGTGGAGATGCTATGATTAACAAGTTCCTCTCTATCCATTCTGGTTGAAACTTTATCAAGAAACTCTAGAAAATAGTCAGTTAGAACATAGAACATAGAACAGTACAGCACAGAAAAGGCCCTTCAGCCCACGATGTTGTGCCGACCACTGATCCTCATGTATGTACCCTCAAATTTCTGTGACCATATGCATGACCAGGAGTCTCTTAAATGTCTTCAATGACCCTGCCTTCACAACTGCTGCTGGCAACACATTTCATGCTCTCACAACTCTGTGTAAAGAACCCACCTCTGACATCCCCTCAATACTTTCCTCCAACCAGCTTAAAACTATGACCCCTCGTGTTAGTGATTTCTGCCCTGGGAAATAGTCTCTGGCTATCGACTCTATCTATGCCTCTCATTATGTTGTATACCTCAATTAGGTCCCCTCTTCTCCTTTTCTCCTCCTTTTCTCCAATGAAAAAAGACCAAGCTCAGGCAACCTCTCCTCATAAGATAAGCCCTCCAGTCCAGGTAGCATCCTGGTAAACCTCCTCTGAACCCTCTCCAAAGCATCCACATCTTTCCTATAATAGGGCGACCAGAACTGGATGCAGTATTCCAAGTGCGGTCGAACCAAAGTTTTATAGAGCTGCAACAAGATCTCATGACTCTTAAACTCAATCCCCCTGTTAATGAAAGCCAAAACACCATTTGCTTTCTTAACAACCCTTTCCACTTGGGTGGCCATTTTAAGGGATCTATGTACTTGCACCCCAAGATCTCTCTGTTCCTCCACACTGCCAAGAATCCTATCCTTAATCCTGTACTCAGCTTTCAAATTCGACCTTTCAAAATGCATCACCTCGCATTTATCCAGGTTGAACTCCATCTGCCACCCCTCAGTCCATTTCTGCATCCTGTCAATGTCCCGCTGCAGCCTACAACAGCCATCTATACTGTCAACGACACCTCCAACCTTTGTGTCATCTGCAAACTTGCTGACCCATCCTTCAATCCCCTCATCCAAGTCATTAATAAAAATTACAAACAATAGAGGCCCAAGGACAGAGCCCTGTGGAACACCACTCACCACAGACTTCCAGGCAAAGTATTTTCTTTCTACTACCACTCGCTGTCTTCTGTTGGCCAGCCAATTCTGTATCCAGACAGCTATGTTCCCCTGAATCCCATTCCTCATGGCCTTCTGAATTAGCCTACCGTGGGGGAACCTTATCAAATGCCTTGCTCAAGTCCATATACACCACATCCACAGCTCGACCCTCATCAACTTTTCGAGTCACATCCTCGAAGAACTCGATTAGATTTGTGAGGCATGACCTGCCCCTCACAAAGCCGTGTTGACTGCATTTAATCAAGCCATGCTCTTCCAGATGGTCATAAATCCTGTCCCTCAGAATCCTTTCTAACACCTTGCAGACGACAGACAGTTACAATTTCCCTTTCACGAATCTATGCTGACTCTTTTGATTAGGTTATGACTTTCCAGATTTTGTACCATTACTTCCTTAATAATAGATTCTAATATTTTTCCAACAATAGATGTTCGACCAATGGGTTTATTGTTATCCACTTTTTGCCTCCCTTTTGAATAGAGATGTCACATCGGCAGTTTGTCAATCCTCTGACACGCCAAGGTGCCAATGATTTTTGGAAAATTAGACTTTTGAATCTGTGAAGATGAATTCTAAATAAATCATGGTCAGAAACTCCTTTTTAGCACTGGTCCAAATCAGCATTTCCAAGAAATCAATAACTTAAGCTTAGTGAATGGACAAACTACCCAGTGAGATAATGGCTGAAGTCAACACTTAGTTAAGATCTAAGATAAAGGGAAAGACATATAGAAAGACTTGAAGCCTGAAGAGCTTGAGTTCCTCAGAAAATCTCCATAATAGATGTACTCTTTAGAAGATTAAAAGTCAAAATTTTTTAGACCTTTTTCTTTTCTTCGAGGTCAATGGCAAAAAAAAGTCAGTGAGTTAGTCTGCATAACTCAAGTAGACGGAATCAAATCCAATGAGTATGCCAAAATTTGCTAAAAATGCGTGAAAAACTTGAGAAGCTTATGACTTTGTCAATTGAGTAAGAAATTAAATACAGTGTAGATAAGAGGGATAATTTTCTGCAGTTGAGTGTCAGTAAAGGATTTTGCTGGGATAAAGCACTAAAATCTTTTTTTCCTTTGATGTAATAATTGTGTAATACATTTCTTTAGTTTAGAGGACATTGGCAATCTGATCTATGAATTTGCTCATTGACTGACCATCACAATAGCCAAAATGCCAAACAATACTTGCCAAACCAGGTTTTACACTGGGATCCCAATTGTCCAATATTACCATCAGTTGGGACATACAATGGTCTTACATTTTTCTGCTTGATTCCCACTTCCTAGCATGGGATTTTCTAGTTATGATGTTCCATTAGGTTGGTTCAATTCACAGATCGCAGGATTATAATGGTGCAGGCAGCAGCCATTCAGTCCATCACGCCTGAACCAGTCCTTCAAAAATACATGATAACCTTGGCCAATCTCCTGCTTTACCTCAGCCTTGTGTGCTATTTCTATCCAAATAATCACCTAATACCCTTGAGTGGCTCAACTTAACAACTCCATCACACTTCCAGACACTGCATTCCATAACGCAACAACTCACTAATTGAAAAAGACTTGTCTTATCGCACCCTTGCTTCTTTTGACCATCACTTTGAATATATGCTCTCTCATTTTTGATTTTTACAATTAGGAACAGCTTCTGCACAAATATCAAGCTCACTAATGATTTTGAAAGAGCCTATCAAATCTTCTCACAGCCACCTTCTTTACAAGAACAATCACAGCTTCTTCAATCTATTCTCAGAATTAAGTTTCTCATTCCATTGTAAATCACTTCTGCACTTTGTTCAATTGACTAAACTTTTCTATCATGCGGTACCCACTGTATACACAAATACTCCATACTCCAGTTGACGTACAGTAAGTTATCAGAGTTCAACATCCTTGTTGCTTTTGTATTTTATGATCCATTAATAAAGCCAAAGATATGGTATACCTTCTTCACTGCTCTCTCCACTTGTCCTATCAACTTCAATGATCTGTGCACACATACACCCTCTTTAGAATTGTAATCTCTATTTTACTTTGGGAAAAAGAACAGTGAACGACAAGTACAACACCTGATACTTCTCTGCAATGAACCTCATCTGACACCTATCCTTCAATTCAATATCTTGTCAACATCTTTTTGGAGTTCTATCCTGTCCTCATCAGTTCACAATTCTTCCAAGTTTCATGTTACCTGCAAACTTTGAAAATGTTCCTGCACACCAAATCTAGATCATTAATATACAGAAGGAAAAGCATGGGTTGCAAATACCAACGACTGAGGACTCCATTATAAACATTCCTCTAGCTTGAAAATATGCATTGACCAGTACTCTATTTTTTCATCAGTTCGGATCCACATTGCAATGGTCCCTTTTATGCCATGACCAATACATTTCTTCATAGGTTTGTTTGGTCAGACTCTGCAACCTGAGATTTTTCTGGATTCAGTAAACAATTCCCAAATTCCAGAATTTATACACATTAACACTTCAATGCTTTTTTGAGGGAATGCAGGCAAAAATGTTTGAATGATACTTCAAACCTGTTCAAATGTGATCCCCCATGGCATCTTCCAAAGCAGAGTGTTATGGGGTTCCGCTGTTCTGTCTAAAGTTCTAGTCAAAACTTTCAAAAAAGTTTAACAGTTAGTGATCCTTTTGCTATATATTTTAACTTGTTTTGCATGAAGTGGCTGCTATATTTACCAAAAGACTAATAACAATAGCACTTCAATAGTAAAATTGCTTTCAGAATGTCCTGAGGCCCCACTGTCAATCAGCTTCTTTCCTTATATCACTCCACCCAAGCATGGATTGTTATTAACTTCACACCAAAAACTATGCAAATATTAAGAGTCCGATTATACAGTCCTAACACTTCAAAATTTCTCTCAAACTATTCCACAGGTGAAATCAGAAACCCACTTGTCTGAAATATGTTTTGTATTCCATAATCACTGCACTGCATTTGCATTTTGTATCAGAATCCTACACCAATCCAAAATTTGTATTTTAAATATTAATCTTTCATTAGGGCACAAAAATTAAGCAAGCAAGCAATTGGTTTCATCTAATTATATAGATGAAATCAATGCATGCATTAAATGTTTTGGAGTATTCCTGGTATCTAATAATAATTTCCTGATTTTTTTAACCATCAAACCTTTATGTTAATGCAAGATCCAAACCTTGTGCTTGCCTCCAGCCTTGGCCTGCTTCCCATGTCTTGCATCCAGTAATAGTTCCTCAATGCCTGGTTTAAACTGTTGCAAAAGAACTGCAGTTGGAGGACAATCATCTGGATCGGTCAGCCCGTGGCTTACGGAGAGGAAATGATATTTGTACTCTAGCTCTGCAGGAAAGCCTGGTCTGTCTAACATTTCTACAATCTGAATGCATAAAAGCAAAAAAAGGTAAAGATATACAATGTGGATTACAAAAGAAAATTACATTACTATTAGCAACATAACATAATTTGTTTAAGGAGTAACTATGGAAGCAAGCACTCAAAACACGGAAAGCAAACTACTGGGAGAGGAAAGAAGACTTCAACTCTTCTTGTAATTGACAACTTGAATGTGTACAAGGAGCAATAGTAAAGGGTTGGAATTATGCTCCCTTCTGTCTGGGATTAGTGTGTAACTGGGATGATTTGGAAATGGGGAGTGAAGGAAACAGAAATATACCAAAATGGCCCTGCTTTTGGTCACTTATATAAATGATGTGGATGTGAACACAGGAGATATGGTTAGTGAGATTGCAGATGACAAAATTGGTGGTGATGTAGTAGCGAAAAAAAATCACCTCAGAATGCAACGGGACCTTAATCAGATGGGCCGGTTGGTCGAGGAGTGGCAGATGGTGTTTAATTTAGATAAATGTGAGGTGCTGCATTTTAAAAAGAAAACTGAGGGTGTGTCTTAGATACTTAATGATAAGGTCCTAGGGAATGTTGCTGAACAAAGAGACCTTGGAGTGCAGGCTCATAGTTCGTTGAAAGTAGAGTTGCAGGATAACGAAGACGAAGTTTGGTACACTTGCCTTTATTGACCAGTGCATTAAATATGGAGTGGGGAGGTCATTTGCAGCTGTACAGGACATTGGTTAGGCCACATTTGAAATACCATGTGCAATGCTGGTCTCCCTGCTATAAAGAAGGATGTTGTGAAACTTGAAAGAGTTTAGAAAAGATTTACAAGCATGTTGAAAATGTGTTGCTGGAAAAGCGCAGCAGGTCAGGCAGTATCCAAGGAGCAGGAGAATCGACGTTTCAGGCATGAGCCCTTCTTCAGGAATGACGAAAGTGTGTCCAGCAAGCTAAGATAAAAGGTAGGGAGGAGGGACTTAGGGGAGGGGCATTAGAAAAGCGATAGGTGGAAGGAGGTCAAGGTGAGGGGGATAGGCCGGAGTGGGGGTGGGGGCAGAGAGGTCAGGAAAAGATTGCAGGTTAGGAGGGCGGTGCTGAGTTCGAGGGATTTGACTGAGACAAGGTGGGGGGGAGGGGAAATGAGGAAGCTGGAGAAATCTGAGTTCATCCCTTGTGGTTGGAGGGTTCCTAGGCGGAAGATGGGGCACTCTTCCTCCAGCCGTTGTGTTGCTATGGTCTGGCAATGGAGGAATCCAAGGACCTGCATGTCTTTGGTGGAGTGGGAGGGGGAGTTGAAGCGTTGAGCCATGGGGTGGTTGGGTTGGTTGGTCCGGGTGTCCCAGAGGTGTTCCCTGAAACATTCTCTAAGTAGGCAGCCTGTCTCCCCAATATACAGGAGGCACATCAGGTGCAGCGGATGCAGTAAATGATATGTGTGAAGGTGCAGGTGAATTTATGGTGGATATGGAAGGATCCCTTAGGACCTTGGAGGGAAGTAAGGGGGGAGGTGTGGGCGCAAGTTTTGCATTTCTTGTGGTTGCAGGGCAAGGTGCCGGGAGTGGAGGTTGGGTTGGTGGGGGGCTGTGGACCTAACGAGGGAGTCACGGAGGGAATGGGTGCCAGCATGTTGCCAGGGTTGGAGGGGTTGAGCTATAGGGAGAGGCTGAATTGGCTGGGTTTATTTTCCCTGGATGGTTGGAGGATGAGGGGTGACCTTGAAATCAAGAGGGGCATAGATAGGGTAAATAGCCAACATCTTTTCCCTAGGATGCGGGAGTCCAAAATTAGAGGCATTGGCTTAAGGTGACAGGAGCAAGATTTAAAAGTGACCTAAAGGGCAATCGTTTCAAGCAGAGGGTGTTGTGTGTATGGAATGAGCTGCCAGAGGAAGTGGTGGAAGCTGGTACAATTGCAACATTTAAAAGGCATGTGGATATTTATATGAATAAGAAGCGTTTAGAGGGATACAGGCCAAGTGCTGGCAAATGGGACTGGATTATTTTGGGATATCTGGTCAGCATGGATGAGTTGGATTGAGGGTCAGTTTCCATGCATGCAACTGTGGAGATGGAATCCACGTTAACAGCTGTGACTCTGAAGTAGGAAAAGTTGAAAAGTAACCCAGGAAAGGGCAGACCATTTTACACTAAAAAAGTAATCTATATAAATAAATAACATAACAGATGACTGTAACCAATTCTCTTGAAGCTAAATATTGCAAGTCCATAAATAATTTCTTGAATAATATTTAGCTGTAACCAAAGAAAGCTTTATCAATGAAAGGCACTTACAATGTAGTATTGAGGAAGGCGCGTCAACTTGATGAATAGCTTGTGTTTTGAGAGGTTTCCAACTGGATGAGAGGAAAAGTTTGAAAGATGTAATGTCTCACTGCAGACTGTGGGAAGGTGCTTCATGGACTGCCGGCATCTTTGTTGTCCAAGCCAAAACCTGCAGGGACATTTTGTCTTAAAATGAAGGATACATTTGAACTTATATTGCCCAGATTTGACAGGACCAAGGTAAAAGAGTAGTTTTCACATTTAAAGTTAGTTCTTATTAACTTCCTTTTATTACATCAGCACACTTAATACTTACTTTAGCTGTTGAATCCAAGGAATAATTCGCTTCATCTCATCATTGATAGACTTTTCAATATCATCTAAAGTAGTTTGATCTAATCAAGACAAATAGAATATGACATTAAAAGTGCAATAATACAATGTATTCACACAATTCTGAATAATGCAAGGGAAACTTTGCGTAGAAAATTAAGATATTTTGGTATAATGGTCAACATACCTTAGAGTTAATGGACTTACTGATTTAATTCCTCTTTTATTGATGTGAATTTAGTTATCGGTGTGTTCACAGAAAAAAATGTGTGCACGCACTGGTTAAGTCACATCGAATATCTTGAAAGAAAGGTGTTACTTCATGTCTTATTTTACAGTTGCCCAAGATGGGATAGCATCAACGCCATGGAGTAAATTACAGTAGAACCTTGATTATCCGAATGAGACAGGTGGGGAGTATTTTGTTTGGATAATTGATCTTTCGGTAACCGGAAACAAGCGGTAATCTATGAGATATCCAGCAATGCATGCCATAATCCCATTTAACTGATCATTGAATGCTGAGTAGCCTATTGCCATTTTTATGGGATCTTGAGATCTTTTTCAGATGATCAAGGTTCTGCTGTTGTCAGACTAATCTAAGATCTGGTAAGGGGTAACGAGGCAGGTTTAATAAATAAGCTCAGTAATCATAAGTAGTGATCATAACAGGATGCATTTAATATTTAGTTTGAGTATGAGAAACTTGGATTGCAAACAACCGTGTGTTTGACTTAAATGAAGGGAACTGCACTAAAATGAGGATCATTAAAATGGGCTGGGCAGATGGATTAGCAGGAAATACAGTGACAGATATTTATGGAGGCAATTCTTGACTCTTAAGCATATATCTCAGTAAGGAGAAAAGATACTGAAAGAAGCATATACAAACTATGGCTAACCAAGGAAGTTAAGGAGGGCACTAGTTTGAAGGAAAAGCATATACCAAGGAATATAAAAACTGAACGTAGGTCTCAGAATCTGGGAGATAGTTTTGGGAGACAAGGAAATGGCAGGAGTTAAACAGTTATTTTGTATCAGTCTAAGTTGGAAGATAATTCAAATTTTTCATCAATATGAAAGAACATGGGGAAGACATTAAGTGTAATCAATGTCACAAGAGAAGGGGCATCAGACAAAATAATGGGGCTAAAGACAGATATGTCCCCTGGTTCTGACGGATTGCATCCTAGGATACTAAAAGAGGAGCTACAGAGATACTGGATGCATTGGTTGTTATTTTCCAAAATTATTGCATTCTGGAAACCTACCAATGTGACACCTTAAATCAAGAAGAGTTAAAAAGTTGATAACTAGAGGCCCATTAGTTTAACATCTATTGTTAGAAAAGTATTTGAATTGATTATTTAGGAAGTAATAACAAAACAGTGATAGCGTCCCTACCCACGGACTGATAGGTCCAGGTTCAAGTCCCACCTTCCACAGACAATAACATCTCTGAACAAGTTTATTTGAAAAACAGGTAGCAGCACATTTGGAAAATTATACTCTAATCTAACAGAATCAGCTTCACGAAAAGGGAATGATGTCTGACTGATTTATTAGTTTTTTGAGGCCATCTCAACCAGAGTGGATAGAGGGGAACCAGTAGTTGTGTTGCATTTGGACTGCCAGAAAACACTGGCAATGTTCTTCATGAAAGGTAAAGTCACAAACTCAAAACCCATGATCTTGGAGGTGGTGCATTAGCATGGACAGAATTGGCTTACAGGCAGAAAACAGCATGTGGATAAAAGTGGTACTTTTCAGGAGGGTGATTTGTAACCAATGGAATTCGACAGGTATCTGCACTGGGACAACAACTGTTTACAACATATATTCACGATCTAGAAGAAGAAAGCAAATGTAGAGTAGCCAAATTTGCAGAAAACACAAAAATAGGTGGAAAGGCAGTTTGCGAGGGGGATATAAACCATTTAAAGAAAAATGTCAATGGGTTAAGTAACTGGGCAAAAAAATGGCAAATGGAGTATAACATGGGAACCGTAAGGTTGTTCATTTTGGAAGGGAAAACAAAAGAACATAATATTATTTAAATGGAGAAATACTGCAGAAAGCTGCAACACAGTGACTTCGGGGGCACACGCATGCAACACAAAAAGCTAGCACACAGGTGCAGGAGGTAATCAGTAAGGCAAATGGAATGTTGGCCATCATCACAAGGGGGTTAAAGGGTAAGAATAGTGAAGTCTCACTGCAACTGCACATGTGTTGGCGAGACCACATCTGGAATACTGTAATCGGTTTTGGTAAGTTTATTTAAGATATTATTTCAATGGAAGCTATATACAGAAGGTTTACCAGGATGATCCCTATATATAGGGATTGTCTAATGAGCAATGGCTAAACATATTGGCACTCTTTTCATTGGAGTTTAGAAGAATGAGATGATCTCTTTAAAACACTTAGGATTCTTCAGGGGCTTGACAGGGTAAATGCTAAGCGCGTTTCCTGTCATGAGAGAATATAGGACCAAAAGGCATACACTCAGAATATAGGGTGCCAATTCAAGACTGAGTGGAAGGTCTTTGGAACTCCTTGTCACAAGAGTAATGGGGGCAGAGCTCTTGTGTATATTTAGGGCCAAGATAGATAGATTTGTGATCAGTATGGAAACCTACAGTTACAGGAAGGAGGAGTGCAGATGTGGGAAATGGTGGATCAGCAAGGATCCTTTTGAGTGGTGCAACAGGCTTGAGGAGCCAAACAGCCTACTCCCATTCCTATTTATTAAGATCATATGGTCACTGCTGAAAGGTCATTGTAAATATTTTTAAATTAGGAATGTTAGCACAGACTGGTCATTGACCCAGACATTACACTGCATGTGCAGCAATGAAACTCATACTTCTTCGCTAATAGGAGTGTAGCATCTAAGAACAGGTAGAAATCATTCACCCCATTGAGTCCACTTCCCCATTCAACTAGATAATGGTTGATCTTTTTCCAGAACTGCAATTTCCTGTAATACCCTCATATCCGACATATAGAAATCTACTGATTTCTATATGTCGGATTTCTATATGTCTTGAATATAATCAATAGCTACATCTTCGCAGCCTTCTGGGATACAGAATTCAAAAGATTCACAAACTTCTCAATGAAGACATTCCTTCACATTCTAGGTCTCAAATGGTCTTGTATTTTGAGACTTATCTCCCTTGTTTTCTTGCATGCCTCAATTAGATCAATTCTTAAAATACTGTCAGCCCAGTTGTTTTATTTTATTTTCATCTCATTGGTCCCTGGAAAGCAGGATTGTTCAGTCTAGAGAATCTTTGCTGCAGTCCCTCTGTGACAAGTATAGTCTTTCTAAGGTAAGGATATCAAAACTATATACAATATCCAGCTGAGGTCTCACCAAGGCCCTATACAATTGCAGCAAGACATGTTTACTCCTGTACTCCAATCTTCTTTGATAAAGGCCAACATATGATTAGTGTTTTGGATCGCTAGCTGCACCTACAGATTAGATTAGTTTTCAGAGATTTCTGAACAAGGATTTCTTATGTCCCTTTGCACATCAATACTTCGCAATCTCTCATTATCTAAGAAAGACTCCACATTTGTTTTCCTAACTCCAGTTTATTACACATTGTATTCCATCTGCCACGTTTTTGTCTATTCACTTAGATTGCCTAAACCCCCTTGAAACCTATCTGCATGCTCTGCACAACTCATATTTGCACCTAGTTTTAAAGTGTCAGAAAACATGAAAATATTACATTGGTGATCACATCCAAATATTTGATATCGATTGTGAATAGCTGGGACTGTACACCGACTTATGCACCATTCCATTTGTCACAATCTGCAAATTGAGAATGAACTTTTTATTCCTATTCTGTTTTCTGTTATCAAATTCTCAATTCAACCCAGTTTTTAGGAAAAGGTACAGCTGTGGATCCCTTAGTTAAGATTAAATTAGATTCCCTATAATGTGGAAACAGGCCCTTCAGCCAACACATCCACACTAACCCTCCAAACGCACCCAGACCCATTCCCCTACCTAATGCACCTAACACTACGGGCAATTCAGCATGGCCAATTCACCTAACCTGCACATTTTTGGATTGTGGGAGGAAACCGAAGCACCCGGAGGAAACCCACGCAGACACGGGGAGAACGTGCAAACTCTACACAGACACAGTCGCCCGAGGCAGGAATTGAATCTGGGTCCCTGGCGCCGTGAGGTATCAATGCTAACCACTGAGCCACTGTGCCACCTTGATGTACTAGTACAATAGAAAGGGACACCAGAAAACCAGGGTGCAGGAACAATTTAGGCATAAACGATACAAGTAACAGGTCATTTGACAGAGTGGTGTACAAAGTCCCCTGACAGAAGTCACACATTATAATGAAGCATAAAAAAGGAAATAATGAAACTTTGTCAGAATGTACATCAAAAATCATGGGAGCTTTTAATCTCCATATGATCTGGAAAAGTTGATGGACAAAGATAGCTTAGATGAGGAACTCATAGAATGTTTTTGGGAGAGTTTCTGAGAACAGTGTGTTCTGAAGCCAACAAGACAGCAAGGTATACGACACTAGCTATTATGTAATGAGATAGGATTAACTAATGATTGCATTATGAAGGTTCCCTGAGGCAATAGCTTGATGGAGACTGGAATGGGGCTGTGACTTCTTTCAAATTTAAATAAGGGGGATTATGAGGACATGAAAGCAGAGTTGACTGCAGAGAGTTGACAAATTAGGCAATTGGATACTTCAAGAGAAATGCAGCAGCAAGCACTTAAGGGGACGTTTCAGTATACATAGAACAGATGCATTCCAAGGAATGAAAACAATTCAAAGGGACAAACTGACCATGAGTGGTTGAAAAGAAATATTAAATATACAGTAACATAAAACCATAAGTAAAACATTATAATGCAGAACATAGCAGCACATCAGAAGACTGAGTGTAATATGAAAACAGGCAATGAAAGATCAAAAAAAAATAAAGATGAAAAAACTAAGTGCAAAAGAAAGCTTGCCACAAATATAAAAACTCGTAGGAATAGTTTCTATAAATATCTAAAGGAGAATTAACTAAGTGAGACTTGGTCTATAGCAAGTGAGACTGGAGAACTGACGGTGAAAAAACAACGACATAGCAGATGAACTGAACATGCATTTTTTTAATCTGTCTTCATGAAAGAGAAAACAATTAACATCCCATAAGCAGTGATAAAACATGAAATGAAAGGCAGGATGGAACTCAGGAAAATTACATTCACCAGAGAAATGGTACTCAGTAAATTTCTGGAGTTGCAGGCACCCGGGTCCTGATGGAGTTCATCCCAGAGTCTTAAATGAAGCAGTTCGAGAGAGATAGTCAATGCATGGGTTTTCATCTTCCAAAGCTCCCTTGATTTGGGGACAGTTCCATTGGCTTGAAAGATAATGACTGCAACTTCTTTATTCAAAATGGAAGACACATAGATTAGGAATCTACAAGCCTATGAGCTTAACACTTGTTATAGGGAAAAGATTATAACCTATTAATAGAGGTTCGAGCAGAGAACTTGAAGAGATAATGAAGCAGTCAACAATGCTTTGATGAAAGGGAAATCATGATTGACCAATCTATTGGACTTCTTTGCAATGGTAACATGTGCTGTGGTAAAGGGAAACTGGTAGATGTGCTCTACGTGGTTTTCCAGAAGGCATCTGATAAGATGTCACAAAGGTTATTACAAAATTAATGCTGTAGGTAGAGGGGACAGCACCATGGCATGGAAAAATAGCTAGCTAACAGGAAGAGGACAATTGGCATATATGGCTCTGTTTCAGTTTCACAAGACGTAATGAATGTGCCATAGAGATTGATGCTGGGATCTCAACTGTTTATAAATGAAGGTACAGTTGTATGGATGTTAAAATTTGCTGACAACCTAAAGATAAATAAAAAGGTAAATTGTGAAGAGGTAAAAATGAGGTTGCCAAATGACATAGATAGGTTAAGGTAAGGTGAATTCACCATAGTGTTACCAGACCAGAAGGCTGCTCTCTCAGTAGTGACGACTGGTAGTGGTTTAACCAATGGGTCACTATGCCTGAGGGAAAGGAACAGATTGTAAAAGAGAATACTTCGTGGTAACCTCAGCCAGTGTGGAAATTGAACCCATACTGTTTGCATCAATTTGCATTCTCATCAGCTGTCCAGGCAATGGAGTTTGCCGAGCCCCATAGATAGTCTATTTGCTACTCACTTGACCTATCAGTTGGGAAGATGTGAAATTGACAATTTTGGCAAGAAAGAAAAGCAGCGTATCATCTAAATGGAGAGAGATTGTCTTGATCTGAAATGCACACAGATCTGGGTGTCCTTATGCATGCATTATGAAAGATTAGTATGCAGGCACAGTAAGTACTCAGGAAAGCTTATAGCAGGTATTATTTAGGGTGTAGGGAGGTTATGCTTCCATTCTATAGGCCACTTGCAAGAGCATATCTGAAGTACTGTGCGAAGTATTGGTCACCTTATTTAAGGAAGGATGGAAATATGTTGGAGGCAGTTCTGAGAATGCTTACTACAATTGCACTGTTTTATGACGGGCTAGGCTTGTGTCTGTTGGGAGATTTAGATGAAGCATTAAGATCATGAAGAGTCTCGACAAGATATTAATGGAAAGCACATGTGTCCCACTGAGAAACAAGGAATCATTGGTTTTTTTTTAATGAGGGGTAACCCATTTAAAAGAGGGGAGATGAATTTTGTTTCTCTCAAAAGTGACTGTATTTTGGAATGCTTTTCTTGAAAAGGTGGTGGAAGCAGGATCCTTGAAATATTTTTAAAGGAAAAGGGATAGATTTTTGTTAAGGGGATAAAAAGGTTATCTGGAACAGGTGGAAAGGTGGAATTGAGGTTACAATCAATCAATCAGCCCTGATCTTATTGAATGATGGAGCAAACTTGAGTGGAATTGTTTACTCTTGCTCCAAGTTCCTATATTAGTAGGTTTATATGTATGCTCAAAACAGTTTGGTAATTTTGCTTACAAACTGTGTGGGACCTCATCAAGCACCTTTTGAAAGTACCAAATTCACAACATCCACTAGTTCGCTTCATCTGTTAGTTACATCCTCACAAAACATCATGCTAATTCTATTAATCCTATCTTAATTTTCCATGTTCAGAGATGATAGATTCAAGCATGTTTCTTCATACTGAGGTCAGGCTACAGGTTTGTCGTTTCCCATTCTCTTTCATCCTTCCTTAAACATTAGGTTACATTTACTATCTTCCAATCAGCAGTATCTCTAGATCTAAGGATGATGGCCACCTACACATCCGCCACTTTCAACATTTTGGTGGGTGGATCTTCAGCTCCAGGGGATTTATCTATTTGCTGTTTTATTAATTTCTCCAGTACAATTCTTTTCACCTCATCATTCTCACATGTCCCTTAGTTCTCTAGTATACTTGGGAGGTTTTTATGTTCCTCTGTGAAGACAGACAGCATTTGTTCATATTCTCTCCAATTTCCTTATTCCCTTTTCCCGTCTGTGATTGGAACACCTATGTCTCGGCCAATGGTTAGAAACTTTTGCAGTTTGTTTTTAAATATATTAATTGCTTATTTTCATTATCTATTTGCTCTTCATCAGTTTCTTGGTCCTCCATTGATTGTTTGTAGAATGCTGCCAATCCTCAGACTTATTCTTTTCTCTCAGCTCTGTAAACCTCTTTTGATATAATATAGCGCTTAGCTTACTTGTTAGCCATGTTTAGATAATTTTTCTGTCTTGATTTTTGTATTTCAAAAAGAATATTTGTTGTAAACAAAAAAAAGTATGAATCCATTAAATGCTAACCACTGTTTGCCAACAAACATACATTTGAGTGTAGTTTCCCAATGTTCAACAGACAATCTAACCAATATGTCTTTGCTGGTTCCTTTGTCCAAATTTAAGAATCTTGCAAAAGGAATGTAAAATTCCATGATATATAGTAGTCAATTTTTCCAAAGGCTCCTTGACCATGATATTACTAATAGCTCTTCTCATTTTGAAATACTAGATCTAAAATAGCCTATTCTCCAAACACACTGTTGTAGAAAGCCATCTTGTGTACAGTCCAGCAATTTGTCCTCCACAGCAGAGTTAATTAGTTTACCCAGGCTATATGCAGACTGAGGTTTCCTGTAACTACTGTATACCTATGCTACATTCACCTCAAACATCCCGATTTATACTGTGCCCTACAATATCACTACTGTTTGATACTAGTCGTTTGTAGGCCACTAATGTCAGCCGTGCTATTTCTGAGCTCCACCTAAATGAATTCCACATCTTGAGCTTCTGATTGAAGATCGTCTCTCACTTACGAATATAGTACTAAGTGTACTACATTACCACCTTCGCCTTTTTACCTATCATTCTAAAGTTGAACACTTTTGGACACTGCCAGCTTGGAAATCCTGCAGCTATAGCTCTGTAATGGCAATTTGATCTTAAGTCCTTAGGTGTTAGCAAATATACGAGAATAGAAAGGAATAGCTTATATGTTATTAGGGTTAACTGATATCTTTCAATTATATACTGAAGTTCCAAATCTAATGTCTGAGTCTTAGGGTGATGGAACCAAATGCATTATTGCCAAGTTTGCTGACATGGCAAATGCAGTTTATTGTATATAAATGTAAAATTATACACTGGTGTGAAAAACAAAAAGGCAGAATATTACTTAAATGGTGACATATTTAAAGTCTGGTTGAAGATTTGTAGCTCGGGTGTCCGTTGTTGTGGTTCTGTTCGCCGAGCTGGAAGATTTTGCTGCAAATGTTTCGTTCCCTGGCTAGGGAACATCATCAGTGCTATTGGAGCCTCCTGTGAAGCGCTGCTTTGATGTTTCTTCCGGTATTTATAGTGGTTTGTTCTTGCCGCTTCCGGGTGTCAGTTTCAGCTGTAGTAGTTTGTATGTGGGGTCCAGGTCGATGTGTCTGTTGATGGATGTTCTTGCCGCTTCCGGGTGTCAGTTTCAGCTGTAGTGGTTTGTATATGGGGTCCAGGTCCATGTGTCCGTTAATGGAGTTTGTGGATGAATGCCATGCCTCTAGGAATTCCCTGGCTGTTCTCTGTCTGGCTTGTCCTATGATGGTAGTGTTTTCCCAGTCAAATTCATGTTCCTGGTTGTCTGAGTGTATGGCTACTAGGGATAGCTGGTCGGGTCGTTTTGTGGCTAGCTGATGTTCATGGATGCGGATTGTTAGCTGTCTTCCTGTTTGTCCTATATAGTGTTTTGTGCAGTCCTTGCATGGTATTTTGTAAACTACGTTAGTTTGGCTCGTGCTGGCTATTGGGTCCTTTGTTCTAGTGAGTTGTTGTCTGAGTGTGGAAGTTGGCTTGTGTGCTGTTATGAGTCCTAAGGGTCGCAGTAGTCTGGCTGTCAGTTCTGAGACGCTCCTGACGTATGGTAGTGTGGCTAGTCCTTTTGGTTGTGGCATGTCCTCGTTCCGTGGTCTATCTCTTAGGCATCTGGTGATAAAGTTGTGTGGGTATCCGTTTTTGGCGAATACCTTGTATAGGTGTTTCTCTTCCTCTTTTCGCAGTTCTGGTGTACTGCAGTGTGTTGTGGCTCTTTTGAATAGTGTCCTGATGCAGCTTCGTTTGTGTGTGTTGGGGTGGTTACTTTCATAGTTTAGGACTTGGTCTGTGTGTGTTGGTTTCCTGTGTACCCTTGTGGTGAATTCTCCGTTGGGTGTTCTCTCTACTAACACGTCTAGGAATGGGAGTTAGCTATCCTTTTCCTCTTCTCTCGTGAATCGTATTTTTGTGAGTGTGGCGTTGATGATTCGGTGTGTTTTTTCTATTTCTGTGTTTTTGATGATTACAAAGGTGTCATCGACGTATCTGATCCAGAGTTTGGGATGGTTTTGTAATCATCAAAAACACAGAAATAGAAAAAACACACCGAATCATCAACGCCACACTCACAGGAATACGATTCACGAGAGAAGAGGAAAAGGATAGCTAACTCCCATTCCTAGACGTGTTAGTAGAGAGAACACCCAACGGAGAATTCACCACAAGGGTACACAGGAAACCAACACACACAGACCAAGTCCTAAACTATGAAAGTAACCACCCCAACACACACAAACGAAGCTGCATCAGGACACTATTCAAAAGAGCCACAACACACTGCAGTACACCAGAACTGCGAAAAGAGGAAGAGAAACACCTATACAAGGTATTCGCCAAAAACGGATACCCACACAACTTTATCACCAGATGCCTAAGAGATAGACCACGGAACGAGGACATGCCACAACCAAAAGGACTAGCCACACTACCATACGTCAGGAGCGTCTCAGAACTGACAGCCAGACTACTGCGACCCTTAGGACTCATAACAGCACACAAGCCAACTTCCACACTCAGACAACAACTCACTAGAACAAAGGACCCAATAGCCAGCACGAGCCAAACTAACGTAGTTTACAAAATACCATGCAAGGACTGCACAAAACACTATATAGGACAAACAGGAAGACAGCTAACAATCCGCATCCATGAACATCAGCTAGCCACAAAACGACCCGACCAGCTATCCCTAGTAGCCATACACTCAGACAACCAGGAACATGAATTTGACTGGGAAAACACTACCATCATAGGACAAGCCAGACAGAGAACAGCCAGGGAATTCCTAGAGGCATGGCATTCATCCACAAACTCCATTAACGGACACATGGACCTGGACCCCATATACAAACCACTACAGCTGAAACTGACACCCGGAAGCGGCAAGAACAAACCACTATAAATACCGGAAGAAACATCACAGCAGCGCTTCACAGGAGGCTCCAATAGCACTGATGATGTTCCCTAGCCAGGGAACGAAACGTTTGCAGCAAAAACTTCCAGCTCGGCGAACAGAACCACAACAATGGTGACATATTGTGTAGTGTGGATGTACAAAGGGATCTGGGTGTCCTTGTACATGAGTCAATAGAAATAGACAGGCAGACGTAGCGAGTAATTAGGAAGGCAAATGGTATGCTGTCCTTCACCTGCAAGAGGCTTTGAGCTCATATGTAGAAATGACTCGGTGAAGTTATACAGAGTCTTGGTAAGATTGCAACTGGAATAGTGTTCACAGTTTTGGTTGCCCTACCTCAGAATGAATATACCTGGCCTTAGAGGCAGTGAAGGAAAAGTTCACTTGGAATGTCACATGAGATGAGGTTGATTTGTTGGGCCTACATTCACCAAAGTTTCAAAGACAGATTCTAATTGAAATGTATGAAATGTTAACAGGCTGGACAGACTGGATGCAGAGATGACAGATTCTAGAAGCAGGAATCATGACCTCAAAATATGGAAGAGGCCATTTAGGACTGGATTGAGGAATTTGCCTCTACAGAACACCACAAAAGCTGGGTCACTGAGTCATTTTACTTATTTAAAAGCAAAAAGTATGTGGAGAAAAATACGAGGAAGGACATTGAGATGGAGGATCAGCCATGATCATATTGAATAACAGAGCAGTCTCAAAAGGGCTAAAAGACCTACTCTTGCTCTTAGTTTCTATATATCTTATTCCTGTTCACAATTTCAGTGACAGTGACAAGTTCAAATCTCATCCTCAATGCCCATATTAAAATATTCAAGAGTACAATCTCTTATGACTGAATAAGTTTATTACAATCCATCAAGATATATGTTGTACTTATTCCACCTTTGTGTAATTTTTAAATATTTAAATTTTTAAATATTCTGTGTTAATAAAATGACTGCTTTGTTTAATTTCAAATTTCCACAATGATTTGCCTGACAAGCATTTTTTAAAATCAGCTTTTTTTAAAAAAAAAGTCAAATCCATACAAATCATGGTTAGATTTTAGTCTCGAGGCAAAGTTACTGCACCTCAGATAAATGTCAGGGACTGGCTTGTTGCCACATGACCAGCTCACCCCACAGCCATTTAACAGCCTTTGGAATCATTCACTAACTTAAGTTGAGCCCTCTGCACCAACTGGGCTGGAAGTCGCATGACCAAGAGCTGTTAGCAGCCAAGAAGCAGCTGTTTAGTCCTTGCAATACTACCAGGAGTGCTGCTCATGAACTGGACTGTATCCAGTCACAAACAGTAATTACTGCTGAAACCGGATGCAAAGCTTGGTGAGAGTGTGGTGGTGACGGAGTTCACACCAAGCTGGTAGGAGGCAGACACGGAAAGTGGAAGGCTGAGATGTCAGGGTTGGGAATGAGGGGAAACAGGATGGTAAGTGGCCCCCATTGGGCATAGGGAGTCTGCAAGAGGACAAAGCTACCTCACATTGCTCATACTTCAGTTATTTAAATCCTACCACCTCAATCTTCAAATGAACTTTATTTTGTTCTCACATTCACAGTATATCACAGATCTCTGCACTTACCAACTCCATATAACATTGGTTGGAACATTCCAGAATGAAGATCGACAAAAATGTGAAGACACTCAGAACGACCGCAAGGTTCTAAGATAGGAATAACCAATGTAGGCAAGGGTGTCTCTATAAAGGCTGTGATGGATAAAATAAAACATTAAATCATGATTCAGACTATTTATTTTATTCTTTCTCTGTTCATTTATTTAATGGTATCACAAAAGACAAGAAAAAAGTTATATTTATAGAAAATTACGAGAAGACTATTATCTCACTTGCATTCCTTCTTCACTCTCTCTGCTCACTCTAGTAACTCAGCCAACTGTGAACATAGTAAGCTTTACTACAGAATACACTTTTGTTTTGTAATGCTGAGCAAGACAATTTGTATATTCTTATTCATCTAGCCACAATGAATACATGACTGAACTTACTGATCATAAGATGTGCAACTATCCTTCAAATTCTATCTTTTTCACATTTTCAAGATATTCAAAGAATGCAGCTAAGATTTATGATAGTAATGCAGCAAAATTTTTTTTTCAAAAAGCCTATATAAACAGTAGTGCTGCTAAAGTAATAAATTTGAGATTGAGAAAAGAAAATCAGATGATTTAACATACAGTTATCATTGGCATTATAGCTCTTGAGAATGGCTTTCAGCTCCTGCAGCTTCTGATGGGAACGTGCATGAACACTGTCAATCAAAAGCTTCTCTATAGATAAGTGATCAACCTGTAAAGCAGACAACATTGATTGACATTATCATCACAATACATTTCCTGTAACAATGGGCTTGTCTACCCGTAGTTAACATCAATAAAGTTACAAATAATTAAAACAAAAAATAAATATTCATAACACAAGTAAATGAACATTCTACTTCTTATAAAATAATCACATTCATAAGTTGCAACTGAGCGATAAAGCAAAGTTGTAAACTCAACAAACTTAGAGCCTTGACACAATATTCAAAACTCCTCTGCACCATTTCCTTCCAAGGCAGTAAAAACACCAACAGTTAGTAAAAGCAAGGTTAAAAAAAGAAACCTGAAAAACTTGGATGCATTGCATTTATGAAGCCAATTTTATTACACTAAATATATCAAATTTAAATGCAGATTTTCTTTAATAATATATTTGTTACTATATTGAATAAGCTTTCATTAGTGTACAAAACAATGAAAATATACATTTTTTATTCATTCATGGGATGTGGGCTTCACTGGCTGTGCCAACATTTATCGTCTAACCCTAGTTGCTCTTCAAAAGGTGACGTAAGCTGCCTTTTTGACATATAACATACTAACTGAATGAAACCAATGGAAATGAAAAGATGACATTTGTAATCTGCACAACAGCACAGAAAACTCAGGCTACAAAACAACATTTCGTTTTAACTATGAACTATGGTAGAGAATCCACAGGAATTCATTGATTTATCAACAAGCATCTTTTTACCTTCATAGCACGTTCTATTAATTTAGAATCACATGCTGGTAATGGTGGATCATGCGATATCTGTAAGGGTTTTGAACAGTCACTCTCATCGATTTTTATCAAGACTTTGTGAACAGAAGCACTGCCAGTCTTTCTCCCCAAGACCTGTTGGCTAGAAACAAAACAAAACCAACCAATGAATACCCCAAAACAAAAATGAAAACAGAAAAGATTGGAAGTATTTCTCTCAGGTCTGACATCATCAGTGGAGAGAGAAAGTGTTTCAGGTCTGTGACCATTCATCATAAAAGTATAAAATAACCACTTTACGATGAAAATCATCCTATATAGTGGGTAAGACATGAAGATCCAAAAATTAGATGATTGATAACTAACTGCTACAGTAAACATACAATGAAAATATTATATTAATAAATTAAAATAACTATTGATTTCATGGCCCATGGCATTTCAAAGCAAATCATACTTTTTAATTGTAACTGTTATGAAGCAAACATGTACACCAATCTAACTAAAGTAGCAATGAAATAACTTAGCATTTTGGGGGGGGCAGGTTTTATTGAGGTAGGGTCAGAGCCTTAGGTGCACAACTCATTGTGAGTATAGCACTTGCAACAATAAAACACCTGCTCAGCACTGTACTGTAGCATTAGGTGGTGAGAGATTAAGCTAAGATGCAAGGACAACAAGCTAGTTAATAATAGCCACTGATGGAATGTCACATGGCCTAAGGAAGTGCACTTTTTTTGAATTTTAAAAGATACTTGGCAAATTCAAGTTTACATTCAAGAGAATGAGTTTACAATAATTAACGATCAATCTTTATAGATTTGCTCAGTTCAAAAAGATTTTAATAAATCAACAAGAATTTCTGCACTTTGCTGAAGTCGCTCTGTTGGAGGAGGCACTAGTGTATGAGTTTTCTCTGAATTTAACCTTAAATCATCTGAATGTCTTTAAAACTTGGAATTTTGCTTGACAGGCTATCATAGTAAAAAGCAAAGAGGAATGAGGTTGCATTCATGCAGATGTAGGTACCCCCCATGTTAGCAGTTAGTTTTACAACATGGGTTTTCTTATTAGTTCAGGTAATGCTTGCCTCAATAGTTCCAAAGTCTTCAAAACACTCAAGAGGTCCTCAGCTCCAACTTGCTATAGAACTGACATGACTATGTTATTTTGTGCTTGATATCGACATACTATAGGAGTGTTTTTTATAGTATGAAGTGAAGGTGTCGATCACATAGCAAAAATAAATAGAAATTGAAACATAAAAGAAAGATATATCTGACTGAGATGGAATTTACATTTTCTAGTTCTGACAAAAATCTTTGGCTATCATGTGTTGCTTGTGCTGACGTTTTAGTTTTAGAAAGCACGAAACCAAGTTAAAATGATTGGAAACCAAAGATCCTTTCTTCAAAAGGTAAAGCACAAATGTTTAAATTTCAAAATGAAGTAGCCAATTTTTTTTGGCAAGAATCTGAAAATACAGGAACAAGTGCCCCATACTTTTAGTTGACTTGAAATCACCATGACACCATTATTAACTTGCACTTACAGGAGTTATTCGACTATTTATTTGGCTAGCTGACATGTCGGACAGGCTCAACGGGCTTAGCACTTGACAATAAAATTGCAAACCATAACATCACCATTAAAGTTGGTTTATATTAAATGCCATTGTGTAGAAGATAGGAGCAGGAGACGGCCATTCGGCCCTTCGAGCCTACTCCACCATTCATCAATATCATGGCCGATCATCAAACTCAACAGCCTAATCCTGCTTTCTGTCCACAACCTTTGATCCCATTCGCTCAAAATGCTAAATCTAGTCGCCTCTTGAACATATTCAATGTTTTGTCATCAGTTACTTCCTGCAGTAATGAATTCCGCAGGCTCACCACTCTTTGGGTGAAGAAATGTCTTCGCATCTCTGTCCTAAATAGTCTACCCAAAACCGCAAACTGTGATCCCTGGTTCTTTACACACGCACCGTTGGGAATATCCTCCCTGCATCTACTCTATCTAGTCATGTTTGAATCAGCCTGGTAAACCTTGAATGCATTGCCTCAAGAACAAGAGCATCCTTCCTCAGAAAAGGAGACCAAAACTGCACAAAATATTCGAGGTGTGGCCTCACCAAGGCCCTGTATAACTGCAACAATACATCCCTGCTCCTCTACTTGAAACCTCTTGCAATGAAGGTCAACATACCATTTGCCTTCCTTACCACCTGCTGCACCTGCATGCTCACCTTGAGTGACAAGGACACCCAGGTCCTGCTGCACACTCCCTTCTTAAAATTTACAGCCATTCAAGTAGTAATCTGCCTTCTTGTTTTTGCTTCCAAAGTGAACAACCTCACATTTATCCAAATTAAACCGCATTGCCACTGATTTGCCCATTCGTTCAACCTGTCCAGATCATTCTGAAGGATCTCTGCATCCTCATCACAATTCATTCTCCCACTCAACCTGGTTTCATCTGCAAACTTTGAGATGTTACACTGTGTTCCCTCATCCAAATTATTAACATATATTGTGAATAGCTGGGGTCCTAACACTGGTCCCTGTGGCACCTCACTAGTTACTGCCTGCCAATTTGAAAGGACACATTAATTCCTACTCGGTTTCCTCTCTGCCAACCAGTTTTCTATCCAAAGTTTGTGAGAAGATTTGTAGCTCGGGTGCTCGTTGTTGTGGTTCTGTTCGCCGAGCTGGGAGTTTTCTATCCATCTTAATACACTTCCCCCACAATCCCTGTGCTTTAATCTAGCACAATAATCTTTTATATGCAACTTTGTCAAACAGTTTCTCAAAGTCCAAATATAGCACATTAACTGGCTCTTCCTTGACAACTCCACTAGTTACATTTTCATAGAATTCCAACAGATTTTTCAAACATGATTTCCACTTCATAAATCCATGCTGATTCTGTCTGATCCTGTGATTGCTTTCTAAATGCTCCTCTGTAAAGTCCTTGATCATGGATTTGAGAATTTTCCCCACTACTAATGTTAGGTTAACTGGTCTTATAATTCCCTGTTTTCTCTCCAAACCCTTTTTGAATATTGAAGTGACATTAGCTATCGTCCAATCTACAGGGACTGTTCCAGGGTCTATAGAATCCTGGAAGGTGACCACCAATGCATCTACTGACCAATATTACAATACCATATAATGGTAAATGAAAAGCTGATAATGATGATGGTGATTTTTTGAGGCACAAATTTCAAGTCATGCTTCTTGATCAATTCTGGTTTACAATTCAAAAAAGAAATGAGAAAGGTCCAAGTAATTAGGGAGAACAACAAATGCTGACCTTGCCAAGAGATGCTCACATCCATGAATAAATAAAAAGCACTGAGTACAGAAAATAATTTTTTAAAAAAAGAATGGAATACTGGCTTCTTATATTTAAGGATTAGCACAGAAAGAAGCTGAGCTCAGGTTATGGCAAGACATAGCACTACTCAGACACACCTGGAGTACTGACAGCAGTTCTGGGCATCACACGTGAAAAAGGTGTATTAGCCTTGAAGAGAGTGATACTTAGATTTCCTCACAGGATAATTGGAATCCATAGTGATTACTGTGCAATTACACAAATTAGGATTGGATTGCCTGGAATTTAGGAATTTAAGGATTGATTTGTTGCAACTTTTCTCGACAGTTATGAAAACAGTCGGGCTTTGGGAAATCTAGGACTCTTTTTAAGGAATGAAAATAGAAAACAATTCCATAGGCCAAAATAACAGAAGCTTGGAACCCTCTTCTACAAGTAGCAATGTCAACCACACTATTCGTTTCACAGAAAACGAAGATTGATGGAGTTTCAGGATCCAAAGGTATGAAGGGTTATGGAGCAAAAGCAGGTAGAGAGTTCAGTCACTAGTGAATCACTATGATGGAACAGGTTTACAGGAGTAGAGGCCTATTTTTGTTCCTAAAAGTCCCATTTTTCTCAACGTGACAGAGGGACATAGTATTTTCATCAAGTTAAAACAAAATATCAAAGTAGCTTGAATACAAACAAGTCTCTCTCTCTCCCTCTCTCTAAAATGAGATTTCCTGAATACTGCACTAGAAATTGGGCACACCTAACTTATTGATGGAAAAGTGGTGTGTTCTTTTAAGTGTTTATTCAGTTGTTAAACAAATAACACTTTACTACATTCTCTCCTCTGACCCCCATCTTAAGCAATGCATTTCAAAGCTGAAAATAAAATCATTCTTTATAAAAGTATGGTGAGGGGATAGAAAAGATGGTGAGGCAAAATTGGACTTCACTAGTAAAGCAAAATGAGCAACACAGCAAAAGTCAGCAACACATCTTACATCGTGGTTAATATATTGTACATAAAATCACAGAATCTCTACACTGCAGAAAGTCGCCATTCGGCCCATCGAGTCTGCACCGACCCCCTGAAGAGCATCCAACCCAGACGTGGGCCCTTCATCCTATCTCCTGAACCCCACTTTTACCATGGCTAACACACCAAGCATGCACAACCCTAGACACTATGGGGCAATTTATTCGTGGCCAATCCACCTAACATACACATCTTTGAACACCACATATTTTGATATCTTTGGACATATGTATGCTGAAGATCAATTTCAATCAAACTGTTCCCTAAGAACAGTATACAAGGGGCTTGATTCCCCACAGCAAAAAGAAAAAAATGTGAATTTTCAGCCTAGATTCTATGTTCAAGTCTCAAAAGTGGAGTTTCACCTCAGCCCATAGTTTCAGGTCAAAGTTCTTAATGCTGATAATAATTTCGAAACTTTCACTGGAGAAAAGAGATTTCCTGCAGCAAGCCCATCATATGTTTAATCAGCATAGAGGTCCAAGTTCTAGTGGCAGCAGCTACATCTCTTATCAAAGTGATAAACTGAAAGCAAACATTTTCATACTAAAAGTGAAAACAATTAAAGTATTGGTCACACATTCGAATGAGGAGCAGTAGAAGACCTCTTTGCATCTCTGGTCAATCTGTTAGCTTTCATTAGGGGTAAATGCATTCTTCACTCAAGTCTATAACCAATTCTACTCAATTTGTCTAAAGAATGTTTGTATAACTATATTTTTGGAAAGTTAAATTTCTAATGTATTAGCAGAAACGACCACTAAAAACAATGATTCTAACAATAGTTCAATTACTACTTCATATTGATTGTGTTATTTAAGGTTTTATGAATTATTTAAAATAAATTCTGTGACCAGAATAGGGAGCAGTACATCAACCTTAAAAAATAGCTTCATTATTTCAATGTTTTCATGTATACATCTCAGTATTTCATTCCTTCATCTGCGGGAAACTTGATTTTGAAACATCTGTGACATGACTATGATTTACTCACTTCCAAACAACCAAAGTTAGACACTTTCCAGGTTGATACCTCTCGACCTGAACGAGATCGCCCCAGCGTTCACGTATTAGCATTTGCACCTGAGAGTGTAAAACTTCCAATTGCAGTGACAAACAGAATGAATCTGAAATAATAGGTTAAGGAACACTTGAAAAGAAAACACTCAATCAGAATACAATAAATTGGTGCAAAGTGTCAACTCTTCTCTGTTTAGTTATAAGAAAATATGTATATATTTTGTATAAATATTAAATACGCATTTGCACATAATGATGATTAACTCCAGGGAACGTCAGTTTTTAGAAAACAGAGCAAATCAAGGTGAGCTATCAGTTGCAGATTCTGATCTCATATTCCAGTTTTATAGATAAGATATTTCTGCATAACAGTAAATTGAAATAAATTCCAAATTTTGAACCAAACAAATAACCAAAACAAATAGACTTTACAATTGAACTATGACTCAAGGGAACCTGAAAAAGTCCCTTGCCATTGGTGTAGAAGTCAGGGGTTAATATGGTTATGTGCTCACTTGAGCAACAGAACTGAAGATGGAAAAAACTCAATGAAGATCAAAAACACAAATCCTGCCAAAAGTATAGATGTAGCTGCCAAGGCTTTTGGAAAGAATATTATCACAGGTTTTTTTAAAATTCATATGTGGGATCGGTGAATCGCCAACAATGCTAATTGCTCTGGGAAAACTGGCACAGAGCAACCTTCTAGAATCATTTGTAGTTCTCTGGGTAGGAATACATACTGAACATTTAGGAAGGAAGTTTGAGGGTTTTTACTCAGCAAAAATGAAGGACTGATGATATAGTTCAAAGTCAGGATTGTCTGGGTATTACTTCTGTTACACAAGATTGCTGGTGTCTCATAAACACTTGTGGTCGCTAATATTCAGCAGAATTTCACATTCAAAATGGTGTAATCACAAGGCAAGTTAGAAAGTTTTCATTCTTGTCAACATTAGACAATCAAGTTGTTCTTAGTAATATCAATGTTCAGACAAGAGGTTAACAAAAGTTCAGCTTAAATATTGCTAAGATTGTATACTATTAAGAATTTGGATACGTAAACAGTTGTACATATCTTGCAGAGGCTTCACATCAGCAAAGAGTCTGGACTGTACCAGTCGATGGATGAAATTGATCTGCATACTATGAACCAAAGCACGACCATCTGAAATAACAGTTTCAGACACATTAGAAACTACTAAGCCATCATGAGCATCAATATTAAAACTCAATCTGAAGTTTTCCAAGTTACAAGAAAAACATACTCCGAGATATGTACAAAATTCAAATTATGTACTTTTCCTTAGTGGTTCATTCAATTTCTAACTGTGTACAATATTCTTGAATAATAACATAGTACAGTCAGTCAATTTATTAGCGGCAGAAATGCAGATACCTCAAAAGGGTCAAATGTTTAAGCTCTAGAGTTGATCAAAAGGTAATACTCACTGGACTAACAGCTTATGTATTCAGGGTTCTTATGGTGCAGGGGTAATGTCCCTATCTCTAAATCAGGAAATATAGGCTCAAGTCCCACTTGCTTCAAAAGGTACATAATAACATCACTGAACAAGCAGCTTAGAAAACATCAGAGCAGCTTTCGAGGGTGCTGTTGTGGTATGGTGTTAGTGCACCTGCCTCTGGACCAGGAGGCCTGGATTCAAGTTCAACCTGCACCTGTGATGTGCAGTAATATCTCTGATCAGGTTAATTGTGGCACAATGGTCATGCCCTTAACTCTGGAGCCTGGATTTAAGACCCAGCTGTTTCAAAAGTGTGGAATAACATCACTGAACAGTTTGATTAGAAAATAAGAAACAGCTTATGTATTAAGGCTCTTGTGTTGCAGTGGCAGTATCACTGCTTTTGAGCCAGAAGACCCAGGTTCAAGTCCCACCGGGCACCTCACACAAGTTATGGCAATGGAATTTCCAGTGCAGGAGGATTTGAAATTTTCCTTGTGGGAGAAAATGGGAAAAATTGTCCCTTGGCAAGGGAAGCTAAGGTAATAAAGACGACTGGGGAAAAATACAACAGCTGTTCCAATTCTGACTTTTGATGTTGTTGACATAGTGCTCTACTTGTCAAAGACCATGAAGGAAATGCAACACGTAAAAAGGACACAAAATATAGAATGTTACATAGATACTTGGCTTTTCTGGGATAATGTGCTTACAGTCACAGTCAGAGTTTTTACAGAAAACAGTTAGGGTATTACCAGTTTAAAGCAGAAGAAAAAAAAGAAATCTCTCAGCTTAGGTGGGTAGATATCATCATCAATTATCGAATTGTTTCATTATGAGAAATGCCTCTACAGAATAACTGTTGAAATTTCTAGAAGGATGTCTCAATTTAATAGTGGAAATCTGGAATGACATTTTTCATCCTTGCGTACTTAAATAAATGCAATTATATTTTTAAAAGGAAGTCTGTCAGAGTTCAAAGTGCAGCTTAAACAAACTGCAGAGCTGAGTGATAGCAGGTGATGCATAATGGAAGAAGGGCTCTTGTGGTGCAGTGGCAGGGTCCTTGCCTCTGAACCAGGTGACATGGATGCAAGTCCTAACTGTTTTTGGAGCGGAGTCATAACATCTCTGAACAGGTTGGTTAAAATGAAGCGATTCGGGTACTTGTGGCAATGTGGTGATACTCTTAGATTCCCCATAATCAACGCTCACCTGCTCCAGGATTGTGCAGTAACATATTTTAACAGATTGATGAGAAAATATCTAAGAGATAATGATTAAGGCTCTTGTGGCACAGTGGGAATGTCCCTACTTCTGGGTCAGAAGGTCCAGGTTCAAGTCCCACCTGCCCAGATATGTGTCAGAACATATTTGAACAGGTTAATTGAAAATGTTTAAACAATAGGGCATTTTCTTTTGGTTATTGTTGCACTGACCCAGTGGACATGCTTGTCAATTCCTGGCTTTAAAAAAACAATGCACACTCTTACAACCATAGCGGACTGTAAATGCCCAAACTCATCTGTGGTCAGCAGCGAGACAGATCAGGCCTGGTTAATATTTGGGAGACTGCCTGGCAAATACCAGATGCAGGAGGCGTTTGGGTGAGTTTGCAGTGGCTTTTCAGACAGAAGTTAAGAGCTTTTGTGGAGCAGTCTCATGTTTCTATGTCTGGGGTGAGAAGGTGGAGTTCAAATCCCACCTGGCCCAAATATATGTTATAACATGTCTGAACACGTTAATTAGAAAAATCAAGGGCTGGGCTCTGTGACACTGTCTCGGGTAGTTTCCATTTGTTTTGTGGTTAGTTAGGTAATTAAGCAATTTCATGTTATGTTCTCAAATTATGAAAAGTAAGAGCTGGGTGCTTGAGGGCTCTGTTGCAGAAGTGTAACAAATGGTGTGCCACAGGGATCAAAGCCAGGGCCACAATTATTTCCAATATATACTAATGACTTGGAAGAAGTCTGCGAACGTATGATCCTCAAATTTGCAGGTGATATAAAAAATAGATGACAAGGCAAGTGGTGAGGATGTTGTAGTCTGCAGAGTAATGTAGACAGGTTTACTGTGTGGGCAAAAACTTTGCAGATGGAATATAATCTGTGAAAATGTGAGGTTTTACACTTTAGCAGAAAGAATAAACAGGCTGAATATTATTTAAATGGAGAAAGACTGCAGCAAGTTACAGAACAGAGGGATTTGGATGTTCTAATCCATGAATCACAAAAAGCTAGCATCCAGGTTCAGCAGTTAATAGGGAAAGCATTCGGAATGAAGTATAAAAGTAGGAAGATTTTGCTAAAATTATACAAGGCACTCGTCAGAACACAAATGGAGTTGTGCAATCTTTCTAAGGTAAGATATATTAGCACCAGAGCAATCCAGAGACAGTTACCAAGCTGATAGCAAGTATGGAGGGACTGTCTTGTGAGAGAAGGTTGAGTAGGCTTGACCGGTACTCATTGGAATAAGAAGAAAGAAGAATAACCTTATTGAAGCATACATGATTCTTAGGGGACTTGACGAGATAGATGTGGAAAGTTGTTTCACATTGTTGGAGAGTCAAGGTCCAGACTGCATTATCTCAAATAAGAAGTCATTTGTTTAAGACAGTAATGAGGACTTTCATCTCTCAAAAAGCAGTGAATCTGTAGTCTCTTCACTGCAAAGAACTGCCATAGCTGGGTTAATATATTCCAGGCTGAAATAGACAGATATTGACAGTCGGTTCTGATATAATGCGATAGTTCTGTTCTCGTGTGATCTCATGTTAAGAAAATCGTGCAATAGCCACTTTGTTTAAATTAATGGGGCCGGAATCGTGTGATAGCCAACACAGGTAAGCAAAATTCACATTCTACAAATAACAGGCTAAACTCTTCTATCATGTTAAAGCCAATTCACGTTGAAGAAACACAGTTATAGCAGAACCAATCATTTTCAGTACAGGAATCAGGTTATGGGGTAAAGGCTGGAAAGTGGAGTTGAGAATAATTAGATCAGCCACAATCTCACTAAACTATAGCAAAGCAGACTTAATGAGCTGAATGGCCAAATTCTGCTCCTACGTCTTATGTTGTCCCTAACTCTAAGCCAGGAAGCCCATATTCAAGTTCTATCTGCTCCAGAGGTGTGTGTAACATAACACACAAGAGATTGATTTTAAAAAAAAGAGCTGTGTTCTTCTGCCCCTTTATTAATTGAATGTTCAGTTATTATAGTGGTAGGTAATTTTTAAAAAGAAGTCGGTAATTTTAAAAAAAAAGGCTAGGTTATTTTAAAAAAAGGCTGGGTTCTTTCTCAAGGGCTTTGTGGTTTTGTACCTCTAGGCCTGAAGATTGGAGTTCAAGTCCCACCTGCCACTAAGGTGTGTCATAACTGCCTGAGCCAGATAAATTAACAAAAAGAAAAAGGTTTCCCTAGTCTGGAGTTGGCTACTGAACAGTGAAAGGCACTAGAAAGGATAGGCAGAAATTGATGAGTTAAACTATAGATTTACAATAACATCCTTGTATATCTGTCTTTTTTTGCCTAATTCAACGTGTATTGATCTGCTAAACAAGTTCCCAGGTAATCAATGACATATAATGTTCAGCAAAAGACATAAAACCTTTAAACTCATAAGCAATAGAAATCAAATACCTGTTCATTTATCTCAGTACATCTGCATGCTATCATATGAACATAAATCATCAATACGTTTTCAGTCATTGAGCTTAGTGTTTAAGTGATATGATAAAAATTTGAAAATCAGTAGAACATGCCCAGGAAAAATACTTTAAAACATATATTTTACAGATTATAAACATTGTACCAGTACTTAAACAGAAATAGAATGATTGCTTACAAAGGAAATATTGGAATTAGCAACCAAGCCAGTACCAACTAGGAAATACAAGACAGGGATGATTTTTTGTTTTACAAAATCCAAACCACAGAAGTAGGCTGCTGAAGTGTAGCATAGGATGCTTTCAAGCAGATATGCACACCAAACAAAGAATGTTTTACAGTCATTTCTCATGGTATTGTATTGGCTTGTTTATAAAATTCATTATTTCATGAGCTGGTATATTGTCTAGGATAGCAGATGAAAGTCCAAACTCACTGAAATGGAGAAGCGCCTTTCTTTATTAAGAAGGTGAGAGTTCCCAGGATTCATCAAGAAATTATATCGGCCCAGATCATATTTTAGTATGAAGTAGTAATTGACAGATTACTTTGAACATAAATTATTAACTCATGCTTGCCCACAAATTACCTCCTGTTTCCTTATCTTCAACTAGTATTTCCAGTTTGAGTAGTCGCCAGGGTATTTCAGGATCATCACCCATCACTGTAAGTGTGGCTTCAAATTCACCTTCAACACGGAATTTCACACGTCCATTCGCTTTGCAGAAAGTAAAAATATTTTAAGTTCAGAATTTGAAATTTTAGGAGAACACTTCCTAACTCACCTGACTACAGCATGTACTGAACTCTCACTATCAGGTTGCAAATAGAAGCTTTCTTAAACCCAAACTCATCCCATATGAAACAACAATGATGGTGACATCATATTTTTCAATGGCAGTTCCTTTCACAGAAAGCAAAAGTTAAAAGTTTAAGGATTTAAACAGTGACAGCTACAGGTTCCTGCAATAATGGGTCTTACGTGAAACTTACATAAACTTAACTGAAACCAAACTGTACGAAATTCTTACCGACAGTAAGGTTTGCCAGCTGTGGAGGAAGGTCTGTTGTCACCAGTCGATGTCTCAGAATCTGATTAAGCTGATGAAGTGTGGATTGTTTCTCACTTTTTGTAATTGGATTTGGAGGAATTATCTTATCCTGTTGACAATGTGAGCATTATAAATTTCAGAACAATTCGTCATGATTTATTTAGAAGCCATTGTGTTGAACATCAATTGCAAATGCAAAGAATCAGATTGTTGTGTTTGCAAGTCTAATGCTCACAATTATTACAATTGTGAACCTAGTTAGTTTAATTAATATGCTGTTTCTCTCCATACATCCATGTTAAAAAAAATTACTTCAGTCAAAATATACATTGCGCATTAACTTTGCTTCATAGGTGAGTCCCACGGAAAGCTGGACTTTTATTTACTTCAATAGTGAAATGATCACTATATTGCCCAGTGCCTTTAACTTCAGCCCATTCCCCCATCCTATTCTCAAATGCATTTTTCTTTCCTTTTATCTATTCATGCATTTCTCTGTTAAAATCTGCCTTCACTGATGCCCTGGTAGGGCATTTCATGTACAAAAATACATAGAAAAAAAAATCCTAATATCACCGGTTAATATTTTAATGAGAAGAACTAGAACTTATGTCCTTTGTTACAAACTCACTGATCAGTGAAAACAGTTTCTCCCTTTTTAGTCAAAGGTCTTCATTATTCTGAAGTCAGGTGAAAATGTACAATCTAGTTAACAACATCCTGAACTGATAAGCTACTAACATCTTAAAAAAGTTGAGTCAGTTAATTTGTGGAAAATCAGGGTTTGAAATAAACAAATTACAGACAGAACTTGACTATAATAAATACGTAACAATCCTGATTTTATGAGTTCAGGCCAGTAGCTCACCCGAATACAAGTGGGCAGGCGAGGATACGACCCTGTTGTTAGAACATCAATAGCAAATGGAATCGCAAAACTTGGCAGGCGTGCATGAACCAAAGCATCTCTTGCTAATGATGCCATTCGATCAGCAGTGTCCACAAAGATGAATGCCTGCTGATCTAAGAAATTTGATATCATCTACATGCAAGAAGAAAGAAGAATTAATAATGTTGTGGACAGGGCAATCAAACTGTACAATAACATTGCAAAACAACAAAAATGAAATAAGGAGCTCCTCTCAAGGTTTGTGCCTTTCAATGTAGTGACAGCTAAAAGTCACCCAAAAACAAGATTAATTGAGTTCCCCAAATAATCTAAACTGAGAAAGTTAAAACATGTGGAATTGGAGTTTGTTAGTTGTCCAAACAGGAGACATAATGGGAGAAGGTCACCAAAGTAACAACAGTGACCATACTTCAGAAATATTTAATTGGTTTCAGGATAGTGTGGTTGAAAACAATGCTATATAAAACGGTAAGGTTGCAAGAAAATGACCAGCTTTCCTGCTTTCATCCTTTTAAGGCGCTATAGTTATATTTCACCTGTGATCAGTGTTATTTAATTGTACACTAGATGTTTCTGGTACCCAACGTCTACAGAGGAAAGCCTTAAAATGTGTTTATCAGCAATTGTTCAGTTACCCACCAAGAACTAACCTCTTGGGAGTGAGGGAGAAAAGAAAAGAAATCTGGTTTTTGAAGTCTCCACATTGGTTTGCTTGGTGTTGAGGTTTGAAGGCAAGTCACCCCATTACATCACTCAATATCTTAACCAGTAGTAAACTGATACCAAGACACTTTAGACAACTACTCAAGCAAACTGTCTCACTACTGGGAATGTGTTTTTTTTTGGAGCAAATGATTCTTTCCAAACAGCTTGTGGGATTGGCAAGCGAATTCCCTTAAAATTCAAGTGGCGTTTCAGTAGGAAGCCGAGCAAGGCTCTGCACTGGCAAGTTGTGTTGGTTCCACTTAACATGACCTATGTGCAAAATTAGAGGTCATAGAACATGGAAACAGATCCTTCAGTCAACTCATCCAAGGCGACCAGATATTCTAAATTAATCTAGACCCATTTGCCAACATTATGCCCATATCCCTCTGAACCCTTCCTAGTCATGTATCTATCCAGATGCTTTTAAAAATGTTGTAATTGTCTGCACAACTTGCTCTGGCAGCACATTTCATACACACACCACCCTCTCCATGAAAGCGTTGTCTCTCAAATCCCTTTCCATAAGTCTGGAGTGATAATTTTTAAGTTCCCTTTTAGGGACAGTATGTTCTTAATATCACTCACACAACATCTCCTCAGTAAAATGCAGAAATTCTAGCAGCTTTGCTTTGAGATGGGGGGTCAAATGACACCCTGTGAATAAAAATATGTTGGATACTTCCAAGCAAAAAAGTTTAAAATCTGTTACTTTTTCATTCAGATAAACATCCATCTAGTGATACATTCATGAATCTTTCCATTCTTACCGCACATTTTTCCACCTTTCCAGCATTGCTTGCCCATTTTACCAGTGCGAGCAGACGGACAAAGAGTTGACGCGTTCGACTAGCAAACTGAACAATCTCAATTTTTCTGCAGAAAGAAACCAACACTTTTGTAAGCTTTGCAAACTTCATCACTTTCAAATACAAAAGAATATTTTCATTATGTATTATATGAACGAGCTTTACCATGCTAGATTTTTACACAAACTATTTATTACTTTTGCAAGTGGTCAGCCGCAGTGGAGGAGTAATGAGGTAGTAATAGTAATGGGGTAATTATATGGAACTACAATTTCCCCAACATAAACTGCAATAGTCATAGTGTAAAGGGTTTAGAGGAGCAGATATATATTCAGCAGAGCTTTTTATGCCAATCTATAGAAGGTCCTACAAGGGCTCGCACAGTGCTGTATCAAATTCTGGGAATGAAGCCAAACAGGTGATCAAGGTGGTTGAAGGGGTACATTTCAGGGAGCACTTCATACCTGTCCTCACTTGGGAGAAAAACAACCCAAGTCCAGACTTTGGGAGAGAGACTGAGCAGATTGATGCAGGGAGTGAAGAGGCATTGGAGGTTTTGGCAGATATAAAAGTGGACAAATCACCAGTTCTAGATGAGCTGCATCCCAGCTATGGGAGGAGAAGGAAGAAATTGCAGAGATTTTTAATTCCTCTCTAGTCACCGAGAAAGCAGAGGACTGGAGAACAGCTCATATGTTCCACTTTTCAGCAAGGTGGTGGGTATAACCCAGGGAATTACCACAAAGTCTCATCATTAGTAAGGAAACTACCAAACATTCTAGAAGAGAGAATTAATCTTCACTTGGAGAGGCAAGGTTTGACCAGGAATAGTCAGCATTGTTTTATAAGAGCTTTTTTTTTCGGCCGGGGTGGGGGGGGGGGGTATGCCTAACATATTTGATTCATTTTTGAAGTGGTGATCAGGTGTGCAGACGAGAGTAGAGCAGGTCATGCAGCTTAAATGGTTTGGAGCAAAGTCTTTGACAAGATATCACATGGGGAACTGATAGAAAGCTAAAAGCACCCGGGATCCAGGATGCAAGTTGGCAGGTTGGATCAGAAATTGGCTTAGTGGTAGGAAACAGAGGGAGGTAGCAGATGGCTGTTGATGTGACTGGTAACAGGTGTTCTGTGCTATACCACTGGGATCAGTGCTGGGTCCCTTATTGTTTGTGATAAACAATTTAGATGAGAATGTCAGGGGCTGATAAGTAAGTTTGTGAATGACATGACAATTGGCTGGATGTTTGATAGTGAGGAAGGTGGTCTGAGATTACAGGAGGATATAGGTGGGTTGGTGAGATGGGCTAATCAGTGGAAAATGAAATTTAATCCTCATAGTAGCAAGGTGATGCACTTTGCAAGTAACAGGACAGGGGAGCACTCAGTTAATGGCAGGACACAAGGAAGTTCAGAGAAACAGAAAAATCTTGGAGTGCTTGGCCACAAATCCCTGAAGGCAGCAGACTGATTAACAGGGTGTTAAGGTGACATACGGAACACTTGCCTTTATCAATTATAAGAGCAGGCAAGTTATGTTGGAGCTGTACTTAACTGTATTTAGGCCAGAGCTGGGGTACTGTGTGCAGTCCTGGTTGCGCACTACAGGAAGGATGTCATTGCACTGGAGGGGGCACAAAGGGGATTCATCAGGATGCTGCCTAGTTTGGAGCAGTTTAGCCAGGAGAGGTTGAATAGGCTGAAGTTGTTTTCTTCTGAGCACAGGAAGCTGAAGTGGGAATCTGATTGCCCCTCACAACCTTATATGGCTCATAGATAGGATGAACAGGAAGCAGTTGTCCCCCTATGAACGGTCAATAATGAGGCAGCATAATCTTAAGGTGAAGAAATGCATTGCCTTGGTGGGCTGTAGTGAAACCTCAACATTCAAAAAGGTACTTGAAATGTCAAGGCTATAGGCCAAGGGATAGAAATTGGTTTTATGGTCGATAGGTGATGAGTTTTGTTTTATCAGTGCAGACTTGTTGGACCAAAGGGCCTATTCTGCACTATACAACTCAAAATAAATCGAATTCCACATTAAAGACAATGGAATAACTTACACTACAGCAAGCAATACTGTCAAAAGGCAATCAATAGTAACCCTGGTAACAATGACTCAAAAATGTCACAGTAACAAACCATAGCTTGCTAGTGGGCTCCAAATTACAAAGGCAATTAAAAAGAAAACTTGTACTATTTGGTGAACCTTACTTAGAAAAAGATCAACAAACAGTGACTTTAGCAGAAAGAAATGAAGACAATGATCAGAGATTTTACAAAGAGGTAACCAAAAAGTGCATACAGCTAGAAGACTGATTTTCAGCAGCTGTTCTGGATCATTTCATCAATTAAATCAATCCATGTGGGAAGTCAAAGTATGGAGGGTTGGGGAGTCAACTCAACTAGACCTTAGGCTTCTGTGATGTCTCCTCCGGCACTTAGTGATTTGTACCTGCCGCTTCCGGTTGTCAGTTCAATGGCACATCCATGGGCTCACCTATCTCTGGACTCATAGCAGAAGCAGTAATGCAAAAGGTTAGAACAAACAGTCTTACCGCAAATTCAACCCAAACTCTGGGTCATATATGTAGAGGATACCTTTGTAATCATTAAAAACACAGAAATAGAGAACACACACCGGATCATCAACGCCACACTCACAGGAATCCGATTCACTAGAGAGGAAGAAAAGGACAACCAACTCCCATTCCTAGACGTGATGGTACAGAGAACCTAACGGAGAATTCACCACAAAAGGTATACAGGAAAGCGGCACACACAGACCAAGTCCTAAACTACGAAAGCAACCATCCCAACACACACAAAAGAAGTTGCATCAAGACACTGTTCAAAAGAGCCACAACACACTGCAGCACACCAGAACTGCAAAAAGAAGAACACCTATTCAATGTATTCGCCAAAAACAGATACCCCCGCAATTTCATCAACAGATGCCCATGGGAAAGACAATGGAATGAGAACATGCCACAATCTAAAGGACTAGCCACACTACCATACATCAAAAACATTTCTGAACTGACAGCCAGACTACTGCGACCACTAGGACTCATAACAGCACACAGACCAACAGCCACTCTCAGACAACAACTCACCAGGACGAAGGACCTGATACCCAGCATGAGCAAAACCAATGTAGTGTACAAAATCCCATGCAAAACACTACATAGGACAAACAGGAATACAGCTAACGGTCCACATCCATGAACACTAACTAGCCACGAAACGACATGACCAGCTATCCTTAGTAACCACACACGTAGATGACAAGCAACATGAATTCAACTGGGACAACACTATTATTATAGGACAAGCCAAACAGAGGACAGCCAGGGAATTCCTAAGAGGCATGGCACTCATCCACAGATTCAATCAATAAGCACATCAACCTGGACCCAATATACTGGTCACTGCGGCAAACAGCTGGAACCGACAACCGGCAGTGGCAGGTACAAATCACTACAAATGCCAGAGGAAACATCACAGAAGCGCTTCACAGGAGGCTCCCAAGCACTGAGGATATCACCTAGACAGGGGACGAAACGTCTGCAACACAAATTCCCAGCTCAACGAACAGAACCATAACAAAGAACATCAGAGCTACAAATCTTCTCCCAAACTTTGATTATCAATGGTTGTACAGTCACCATTAGACTAGTTTTTAATTCCATACATGTAGAATATGAGCCGGAGGCCCTGAATTGCCAGTCTACGACATCGCAACTAAGCCAATAAAACAGATACCATCTTCCTGCCAACCCAGCTAAAACTACTGAATCAGCGGAACCATAAATTAATGTGGGAATGTCTTCTCTTGAATTGGCTTCATTTGTGGTTGAGGCCAAAAGAGTGAATGTTTTCAAGAAGGAACTCGATCCAGTTTTATGGGGTATGGGCAGGAACAGGGTACACAGTTGGATGATCAAAAAGTGGTATTATTGCTGGACTATTAATCCAGAAACCCAGGTAATGTTCTGGGGACCTGGGTTCAAATCTCACCATGGCAAATGAGATCATTTGAATTCAATAATAGTTTGGAAATATGAATAAAATTATGACAATGAAACCATTGCCAATTATCAAGGGGAAAACCCATTTGGTACACCAATGCCCTTTAAAAAGGAGGCAATCTGCCATACTTATCTAGTCTGACCTCAATGTGATTCCAGACTCATGGCAATTTGGTTGATTCTTAACTGCCCTCGAGGGAATGAGGGATGAGCAACAAGTCTGCTCCAGCCAGTGACACACACATCCATGAACGAATATATTAAAAAAAAACCATAACAGGGCCAAATGGGCCACTCCAGCTCCTAGTTTCTCTACCTTTATTAATAGCTCACTGACTAAGTCACTGGGGAATTCTTATGTAATGTTATGTTCTTGGAACAGTAGTCTAAAGCCCTGCATCTCAAAACAATTAAATGCCATTCTCCTCCAATTAGGCTTAGAATAACGTTAACCCTACATCACAAAAGTACTTTTATTACTGGCAAGTAAATTAGTTCAATTTATAAAATAAAACTGGTTACATCAATTGGCAAAAAAACATTTAAACTAATGTCAATACATTAAGACTTATTGAGATAGGTTTCTTTATCATTGCTGTTGTTTCCATTTATAAAAATATAAAATCAGCCTTTTTAAAATTAAATACACTAAATGCATGAAGAAAAATTAATTGAAAACTGTCACTTACCGTTCCATGTCAGTCTTTCGAGGTAACCTAAAAAAGAACAGAAGATCGGTTACTAACCAACGCAAGTAAAAGCTCCACATATGGTTTATTCTCAGTTGAAAACTATACACTTTAGATACAAAGTTGATACATAACAATTTCAACTCTCTTGTCTTTCATTGTGCTAAACATCTCAAAGAGCTTTATCATGAGATGAAGTGTGTTGCCATTTAAAAACTTCAGACAGTTTAGGATGATAACCAAAGATACAACTGAAGATCAAGGATTGTGGAAGCTTTCCAAAGTGATCCAGAAGGCAGGGTACAATAACTAAATTATCTTCAGACATGGCATATAAATGATTCCAAAACAAAAACAATTTCTCCTGTGTCCGTAAAACTCTGAGCAATCATAGCTTGAATCAAAGATTTGTTCATTGTGACAAAATACCACTTTTTAGTGAGTCATTAATAGAATTGGTGTGATGGAATATTTATTTAGGTTAACAACACCAAACAATATATTGAAGGCACCAGACATTCACCAGTACAAGTTAATATGCTTGAAATTTATTCTTTGACTAACATTTGTTAACAAACAGATGGGTCTTACTTATTTGTGCATATATTCAGCTATTCCTGATGAAGGGCTTATGCCCGAAATGTCGAATTTCCTGTTCCTTGGATGCTGCCTAAACTGCTGTGCTTTTCCAGCAACACTTTTTCAGCTCTGATCTCCAGCATCTGCAGACCTCACTTTCTCCTCATATATTCAGCTAGCAGATACTTCAATTGAATCACTGATCTATAAATATTCTATTGCTTTTTCTAAATTGCAGAACAGTAATTCCTATGTTAGCAGCTTAGAAATTGCTCTTTCTATTAATTATTTCAGTAGCAATTCAGTGTTCAGTAGATAGTTCACTGTACACAGACATTATCAGATGTGTAGGGCCCTGTTGTAGAGGTTATTAGCATTATGACCAGAATAAAATAAACAATTTTCAATCAATAACATGACCAATTCATTCACAATATATACAAGTTGAAAATGTATTTTAAACACAAACTCTTTAAACTAGTATGTGAACGAGTTTTAAGGTATTGCAGAATATTACACTGCTACATCATCTTTTAAGTGAATAATCATACATTCCATGTTATGTCACAATAATTGAATATTTTTAGGGGAGGCTCTGTGCTACAAACAAAAAATAGCCAGTACGTGGCTCTCTTGGGTTTGCTATTTTGTTTCCACAGACACACCTAGGTGACAAAGCTGGTGTTCTCTGAAGTACAGAAGGATCACAGAAGAAAGTAGAGTGAACAGCCAAGGTTCTACAAGGGCACTGAAGATTTATGTCAATCAACATAATCACCCTTGACTCATGGGGAAGAACAGCAATAACAGCAGGGTGAATAGGACAATCTTGCAGAAAAGTAGTTACGTGAGACTTGTGTTAGACATTCATACTGTAATGAATGTGTCATAGAATCAAAACACATCAATAATGATACAGCTGGGTATTTCCGAATCAAACTGTTCAGACATATTATTACACATCTCTGGCACAAGTACAAGTTGAACCCAGGCAACCTGATCAATAGCTAGGGACACTTCCACTGCACTTCAAGAGCACCATGTGTAAAAGTGTTTTCCATTCGTTAGTAACACCATCAGCTCTAAGTAACAGGGATGCACTGCATCAATACATTGCAGTTATAAGAGCACAATGAATCACTGACCACACTGCACCAAAAGCAAGAAAAATGCGCTGAGAGATTCTTGACAGACACAATCTTTTTACTACTGTCTTTCTCAAAGATATAGTTAATTCAGCAATGCAATTCAATTACCTGCATTTTAGAACAGGCAGGATACCTACACTTGTTAAACTTTGGGATTTATAATGATATATAGGACATCTTTTTTTAAGTTAAGCTGTTGTCTCAATGGTCGCTGCTTCATAAGTAAAATCACAAAACACAGATTGTAATGGAACAGCAATTGCCACTGGATACTTTACCGACACCATTCAAATAGAATTGGAGAGTGCATTGAAACTGCATTTAACAGCGAGCAATTTCACAGTTAGGATCCTGTGAAAATATTATAAATAATAATACTGTTCAAATGCATTACAAGCTTTACAGTGGGTCAGTTAGATGACGCATTTTAGACTGAAAAGAACCTTCTGGTTTGGATCAATGTAAAATATGTATGTTATCCAAATAGGAACTTAATAAGTAACACATTGGTATCGTCAGAAGATTGTTTCCAGCTAGCTCATCTGCGTAAATGGGTCTTTTTCTGATCAGCGGGATGTAACAAATGAAGTCCTGAAGGATTCAGCTTTTTATAAGTTATATGACTTAAATCAAGGGAGTTAAGGCATGGTTGCTAAATTTGCAGATGATAGATATGAGAGCTTGTTGTGAAGAGGATATTAAGAGGATGCAGATGAATATAGATAGACTGAATGATTGGACAAAATCTGGCAGATGGAACATAAGGTAGAATAATGGGTACTCGTTCACTTTGGCAGGAAGAAAAAAAAGTAATACTGTTTGGACTAGACCAAACCCCCCACAAAATATATTAAGATGATATCTTTAAAATAAGATAAGGTTAGAATCAGTATAAGGCGTTGTGATCTAGATGCAATTCAATTAATCAAACTACTCAACTTTAAGCAAAACACACTTTATTTTTGCATTAAATAAAAGTATTGATTTACTTATAACTCCATTGAAGCAAACAACAAAATAATATATCCATTAACTAATACTAATTAACAGTTCCAATATAGTAATATCCAACAAACACACATTTGGCAAAGACAAGTTCAGTAAAATAAATTTGTCTCACATACAATTAAAGCAGCCAGAAAGAGAACCCCAGGTTTTCGCTGTAACAGGAGGAGGAACAGAAAGGGCTTCTAGATTCAGCTTTAACACCTCAGCAAATGTTAAAAGCTAAACTTCAAAATCCTGGCTCTGTGGCAGTTTGACCACACCCATTCAGGCTGCTTCTATTGTTCCAACTAATTTTTAAAAACCCAAGGCCTCACAAACTGTTCACAATATTGGCTTTGAGCAAATCACCCTTCACCGGTGTCTCAACTTTCCTTTCGAAAAAAAAGGACAAAATACACCTCAAAGCCATAGCTTCATCACATTATTCACTTTGGAAAGCAACTGCAGAATTGAGATGCAAAGAGATTTGTGTGTTCTCGTGCATTAGTCACAGAAGGTTAATACGTAAACACAACAAGCAAATATTTATTATGAGAGGAATCAGGACATCAAGGTAAGGGTGTTATGCTACGTTACACAGGGCATTGGTGAGACCACATCTTGATTACTGTGTATACTTATTTTCTCCTTGTTTACAGGAAAGATGTAAATGCATTGGAAGCAGCAATTTATTACAATGATACCTGGAATGGGCAGGTTGTCTTATGAGGAAAGGCTGAGCAGACTTGTCTTGTTTTCACTTGGATTTAGAAGAGTAAAGAGTGGTTCAGTTGAAGCATATTGAAGCTGCGAGACTGGATTTGCCACAAGTGGTGATGGAACCAACACATGGGAATTATCTACTTGACTTCATTCTCACAAATCCATCTGTCACTGATGCATCCATACAGGAGGTGAAGTCCCGTCTTTTCACTGAAGATATATTCATGGGGGTGAATGCTCGGTTGCCTGAATGGCTGGTCTGCAATGCTGAGTGATGCTGTGATATCAAAGAGTTAATTTGCTCTGCTGACCAGCAAAACATTGAATGCCCCTGGAGTAGGGTGGTGTGTCTTTGTTTTATAGGTGGAATGTGGGAGGTTTACATTCCAATCTCTTGCCATTCAGGAGTGATTTACATTTTCACCCTGTATTCAGAGATCAATAAGAACAGTACAGTTGGAATTTGACTACTTCATTATAATTACAAAATAAAACAATTCACACAAGATCTGGCCATTAAGGGTGATTTGCATCACATTGTTTCTGGAGATAGTGTGGTCACTGCATTGTGTCTTGAATGGCATGTGACTGTGAGGGAGTGACTGGGGGTTGTCTTGTAGGCATTACTAACTGTGATGTAAAGATTTTGTATAAAAGATTGCTTCCTTTGTTCAAAGATCCCTGGGCATGACTCACAAGCATGATGAAGAGTGTTCAGGGTTTCTCCAAAACTGGTGTTGTACTGTGCTTAATAAAATTTGGTTGCTGTTGAAAGACGGTGTGTTGCAGTTGCATCAAGTATGTAAGGAACCTCAGGGAAAAAGAACTTAACAATGCCAACTGCATGGGTCCAACTGCTGCACCAGCTGACATTACCATTAAGTACTCTCCATCTCAATCTCTCCCCTAAGTTATGGTGACCTCCAGATTAAGTAACTACCAATCATCTCTCTTTAATGAAAGCGCAACCCAGTGGTTTGATAAGACCATGACAAATTGATCTTTCCTTTATAATCTATCATGTGGTGTGGCACCACAGCTGTGCTAAACCGAGTCAGACTTGGAATACATTTCCCAGCTCAAAAATGTGACATTTATGAAGCACTGTGGGACATCAGACTGTATTCAAACACACTGTGTAACTTCACAGTAGAAAGTGAGGACTGCAAATGCTGGAGATCAAAGTTGACAGTCTGGAAAAGCGCAGTAGGTCAGGAAGCATCCGAGGAGCAGGAGAATTGATATTTCGGGCATAAGCCTGAATGAAGGGCTTATGCCCGAAACATTGATTTTCCTGCTCCTCAGATGCTGCCTGACCTGCTGTGCTTTTCCAGCACCAGACTCTTAACTTTGTAACTTCATGGCCCCACATGCCCCCTACCCTATCATTGCCATCCAGCCGGAAGATAATTCTGATTCAGTAACTTTAAGGAGACATACTTGAAAATGAATTTAAAATCTGACGAAGCTACATATGACTACTTACTGGTCAAACAGTGGAAACAGCATTCATTCAGTCATCAGGAATAAGTAGTCCTACAAATCAACTCAGCTCTGCATTCCTGCCACAGCCGATCATCAACTGTGGTTGAGAACTAAATTAACAGAAGATGGAACCTCTACAACTATCTCGATCCCCAGAGCAGTTCAAAGACATGGCTGAAACACTTGTATCCATTTTCAAACAAAAATGTCAAGTGGATATTCCATCTCAGGCATCTCCTAATATTACAAATGCCATTCTTCAACCAACTGACTTACTCCACAATATCTTTAAGAGGCCAAAGACACTGGATATTGTAAAGGTTCTGGGCCCTGACAACATCCCAGCAATTGTACTGAAGATGTGTGCTCTGAAACTAAGTGTCCTAAACTGTGCTGTTCCAGTACAGCTACTAGACTGGTACCTACACAGCAACATGGAAAATTGCTCAGGGATGCACAACACGCATAGAAAATCCAACCAGGCCAATTACCATCCCATTGACCTATTTTCAATTACAAAAATCATGGAAGGGATCATCAACAGCACTATTAAGCAGCACTTGTAAAAGGAATAACCTGCCATTCATACTCAGTTTAGATTTTGTCAGGTCTGCTTGGCTCGTGAAGGTTAAGGATTTATAAATATATGCAAAAGCAGAACGATGGTGGCACAGTGGTTAGCACTGCTGCCTCACAGCGCCAGAGACACAGGTTCAATTCCCGCCTCAGGCAACTGTATAGAGTTTGCACATTTTAAGGGAGGCACGGTGGCACAGTGGTTAGCACTGCTGCCTCACAGCGCCTGTAGACCCGGGTTCAATTCCCAACTCAGGCGACTGACTGTGTGGAGTTTGCACGTTCTCCCCGTGTCTGCGTGGGTTTCCTCCGGGTGCTCCGGTTTCCTCCCACAGTCCAAAGATGTGCGGGTCAGGTGAATTGGCCAAGCTAAAATTGCCCGTAGTGTTAGGTAAGGGGTAAATGTAGGGGTATGGGTGGGTTGCGCTTCGGCGGGTCGGTGTGGACTTGTTGGGCCGAAGGGCCTGTTTCCACACTGTAAGTCTAATCTAATCTAAATTCCCAATTTACCTCTTTTAGATCCAGGTTGACAGAAAGCAAGGACCATGTTTCTACACAGAACAATTATTAGTCACTTTCAATAAATAGATTCTAGCTACAACTAAAACCATTATGAACGATTGACGTAACTCTTCTAGTTAAGTCTAACCATATAAAACACCGCTTAAATACACATAAAGCCCATAAAAACAGAAAAAAAATGATGGCGGTTAAGGGTGGATGTAAAGACTGAAAAGGTAGTTCAATGGTCCCTCACCAAAGGGTTCTCCGGGATGATGCTTTTGTCTTGTCAGGACTTTCTACAAATCAATCTACATTCACTAGATACTTTCACTTGCTTGCAGAAGGCACATAGCAACTGGGTCAAACGAATAAAATTTCTGATATATTGTTTATATGGAATTATCGTTGTTGCCTGGCAGAACGCCTGTCATTAACAACTGGTCACAGTTCCACAAATCAATCAGCTACTCGTTGCATGCCAAAATTTCCTTTGTACATATCCTTTAGCTCCAACTTTATTGCAACTAAACTTGTATGAATAAACAGTGAATAAACTAACAGTGAGCATCAGTAACCTGTTTTCAAGAAATACAGTAAACCTTTCCACAATCCTTGGTTTTTAAAACTATCCTTTTACTATCTCAATCCACAGAAGTACAGAAAAGTAAATATTTATGAAGATTGCATAATGCTAGATTCCATAGATATTGAAACAGTTTATGCCCAAATGCAGTAAATGCGATGTTAATTTGTTCTGCTGACCTTCAAGAAATTAGATGCCCTGGGGATGGGGTGGTATGTTTCTCTGTCATGCAGGTACAATGTAACAAAAAATGTACATCATCATCTCCTATTATTCAGAGTAAATTTACATTATCATCTCCAATTCAGAATCAATAAGGACATTGCAGTTAGAATTCCGACCACACCCTGTAGTTTAAAAAAAACATTTACACCAGATCTTGCCATTAAGAGATGATTTACATTACATTGTTTCGAGATGATCATGTCACTGCATTGTGCCTTGAGTGGCATGTGCCTGAGGGAGTGTAGCCGGGGCTTGTGGGCATTACTCACTGTGATGTAAAAAGTTTGTATAAAGAGAAAACTGGTGCCTTTGTTCAGAGAGCTTCTCTTGACATGCTTCACAAGCATTGCAAAGAGTGTTAAGAGATCCTCCAAAGCTTGTACTTGCTTAATAAATTTTGGCTGTTCACAGAAGTTGGTGTATTGCAATTGCACGGAGTGTGTAAGAATTTCAAAAATAAAAAGAACCTAACACGAGGTTCAGACATGGGCTGATAAATGGAGAAAGTGAGGACAGCAGATGTTGGAGATCAGAGCCGTGAGTGTGGTGCTGGAAAAGCACAGCATGTCAGACAGCATCCAAGGAGCAGGAGAATCAATGTTTTTGGCATAAGCACTTCATCAGGAATGAGCTGATAAAAGGCTTATGCCCAAAACGTCAATTCTCCTGCTCCTCAGATGCTGCCTGACCTGTTGTGCTTTTCCAGCACCATGCAATGGGCTGATAAATGACCAACAATGTTCGTTAGTCAATAACTACTGCCCACAAGAAACAATTTAACCATCACCCCACAACATTAAACAACATTATCATCATGAATCACCATGATCACATTTATTGTCAACATCCTGAGAGTTACCATTGACCAGAAACTGAACTGAACTAGTCATATAATATTGTGGCTCCAAGAGCTGGTCAGAAACTAGGAATTCTGAGATCAGTAACTCACTGTCTGTTGAATGCCTTTTCATCTTCAAGAAGTCCAAGCCATCAGTTGGTGAGATACGCTGTACTTGCCTGGATATTTGAACAACATTCAAGTAGCTTGACATCATCTGGGACAATGCAACCTGGTTGATCAGCACTGCATTGACCACCCTCAACACATTCTCCCTTCACTTCTGATATAGAGTAGCAGTAATGAGTACAATTACAAGTGCCTTGCTCCTTCAACAGTACCTTCCATCTGTGGTAACAGCACACCATCATCTTCTACAAGGCAGTTAGGGACTGGCAATAAATGCTGCTCTAACCCAAAGCCTACACCCCATGAACTAATATTTGATAAGGTGGATCTGGAAAAGGCATTTCCTTGTGAGTGAGCCCAACAGTAGGGGGCACCGTTTAAAACTTAGGGGTCATCCTTTGAGGAGAGAGATATTTTCAGCAGGCTGTGCAATTTTGAAATGCTACCTCAGACAGTTGTGGAGGCAGGGTCATCGAACATTTTGAAGGCAAAATTACATAGACTTTCATTGACAGAGAAATCAAAGCTTATTGGTAATAAATGGAATAGAGGAATTTGAAATTCAAGTTCAGCCTTGAATTTATTGAATGGCAAAGCAGGATCGAGAAGCCAAATAGCCTATTTCTGTTCCTAATTTGGATATCCACAAGCAATTTGATCTATAAAGCCATTGTAAATACGATCATCACAAGCTTTGAGCAATATCTGTAATGCATCATTGCTAAATCACAAAGACAGGCTAAATTAGTTGGCAGTAAGAGCTTAGATTATAGAATCATAACAATGGTCAAAGCAGAGTGGAGCATTTGGTCCAGCTTGTCCATGCTCATTTATTTGCAATGCAACTAGATCAGCTTCCCGGCAAATTCCTTTCTTCAGATAATTAACTTTTAGCAAACGATCGAATTTATCTTCAAGATACTGTCAAGCAATGAATTCCAAATCCTCACTCAGAGGATTTTTTAAAACTCAAAGTCTTCCTTTTGGCTTGGATTTGCCACCCAATTACCTTAATTCAGTCACCCCTGGTGCTTGATCCTTTTGCCATGATAACAGCGTTTTCCTATCTGCTCCGTCCAGACTTCTAACCACATCAAACATTGCTATTAAATTTTTTCTCAACCTTCTCGGTATTCAAGAGAATGAGCCCAGTTTCCCCATTCTATGTAAATGCTATCCTTCATCCCAACAGCCATTCTTGTCAATTCTTTGCTGGACCTCTTCAAACGTGCCCTAAAGTATGGTGCCAAAACGTGGACACAATACTCATGTGAGGCCAAACCTGGGTTTTATAAAGTGACTCCAAAATTTCCTTACTTTTTCTCTCCTTACCTCTATTTAGACAATGATTAAAACACAAGAAAAACTATCAAAAATCATAGCTTGGGGACTGCTTATTTTAGAAAGAAAGAAAATCTGAGTCGACGACAGTTTGCACTAAAAGAGTCAATCTCAGCCAAATAAACCACACTTGATAAGGAGTACAAAATTTCTGGTTATTTTCTGGAATATGTTCCTGCCAGGTGAGAGTGAATACATTTAGTAATAGCTCTTCATTCTCAAATGGCATATTAAAGCTCAATGATGAAGGACTCCTGCCTGAAACGTCAATTTTCCTGCCTGACCTGCTGATCTTTTCCAGCAACACTCCAATCTTGACTCTATACTAAAGCTCAATGTTGAGACTTCCACCTGAACATCCACTTCAGGAAGGTATTAGGAACCAACAGCCACATAGCATCTTAAACGTAGATGCTAGAAATCTGAAATTTAAAAAAAAGTGCTGGAGAAACTCAACAAGTCGGGCAGCATCTATAAAGAGAGAAACATGTCAAGTCCAGTCTAATTCTTCTTAGTGATTGAAAGGAGCTGGAGAAAGTGTTTTCTATGCTACTGAAACCGGGGGAGGAGAAGCAAGTGGAACAGACTTAGTGCATCCCATTTAAAAGAAAGGATAACGCTCAAGAGGAGAAAGAGATTCAAATTGGGTGCAAATGAAGGCGTGAAAGGGAGAAAATTGGCCCACTCTGCTTGCTTGCTGGCTGCAGGTGGGGGTCAAGTGATGTAAGACAAATGGAGGATGAAGGTCATGCTCTGAAGTTGAAGAAATCATTATCAAGTCCTGAAAGCTGCAAAATGCCTGAGCTGAAAATGAAACGTTGCTTCTCCAGTTTGGCTTGAACTTCATTAGAAAACTATAAGAGGCCGAAGACGAAAATTTTAGCATGGGAGTAAGGTGGTTTACTGAAATGGCAATGAACTGGAAGGATAGCGTTATCCCGACAGATATGCTCTGTAAACTAGTCACCCAGTCTGCACTTGGTCTCACCTATGCAAAGGAGAATGTATTGTAAGCAACTTCTCATTTTCACGCTTTTATTCAAGCCCATTTAACAATTCTCTCTCCTCTAAATCCATTATCATCCCCTTTCTCTTTTGCACTACACACCGTATAATTTGTTCCACTTGCTACTCCGCCCCCTCTGACAATGGTATAAAAATAGTCTATTCTCCATCTTTTTTCAGTTCTGAAAAAGTCAGACTGGACGCTGTTTCTTTTTCCACAGATGCTGCCAGACCAACTGAGTTTCTCATCGAATTTTATCCAAACAGGCAAAGAAACAATACTTGTTCCAGAGTCTGAAATTAAATTTAATAAGCATTATTTTGCTTTCCAATTGCCGTCTGCATAAGTAAGTCCTGTTTTAATCTATTGTAACAACACTTTAGTGTAAAACTGCTGCTATATTTCAAAAAAGTTTTTAAAGTATAAGAATGTTACAGTTGGAGTACATAACTATAGAAAACGAGTTAAGGCAATACAAGATGCTAAATCGTGTTTTCGGGTACCAAGCGTAAAGCGTACACAGCATCCCCAGGGATAGAAGTTGCACCAAAGAGAGAGCGGGGATTTCTCACTGAAAGCAAGTGTCTGAAAAGTGGGCAGGAAAGACACACTTGGAGAAAGTTAACGGATTCAGGACGCTGTATTACTCGGGTGTAATTAATCCTACTTACAGGTCGGCCAGCACCGTAATTTCATGGTAGGTTCTCTGCAGCAGGAATTCGATCAGCATGCTCAGGCGGACGCCGGGGCTGGCGGCCACGGCTGCTGTAGCTGCAGCGGCCGGAGCAGAGGTCGGGCCAGCGGCAGACACCAGCTGCGAACTCTCCACCTGAACCGGGGCCATTTTCAGCTCGCAGCACAGATCCCACTGCCCCGATAAACCTCTAATGTAATCTGCTCTCGTTCACCGGCCGTTATCGGAAAGGCCGTTCTCGCTCCATCGCCGAGGACCACGATTTTGTTTCCCTCCCACCGGTTAAACTCCGATCTTTCTGTTTTACACTCGTTGTACAGATACCGCTACCACCGAACAGGACCCGCCATATTGTCAGAACCCGGAAGTAACTGTCAGGAGTGACCCGGAAGGAAACTTTCGGGAACACTGCTGTCGAGTTTCTGTTTCTTCCAGCTTCAGGTTAACATCATCAAAGATCACTTTGTGCGGATCAAAAATAATTTTTTTTAAAAAAACAAGGTAATTAATAGCAGGTGATATAAATAATTTGCAAAGTTACATACCCTTTGCTAAAATTATAAGGCTTTTCCTTCAACTATTTTGCGCCTCATTTTCAGGTGAATACAAGTAAAAGTTGCCCATTTTTTAAAAACCCTGGATTTTTTAAAAAATGCTCTTGTCTCAAAACGCCTAGAGTGCTCGGGACGGGTGGCTTCAGTGGGGAGAGTTAAAAATCACACAACACCAGGTTATAGTCCAACAGGTTTAATTGGAAGCACTAGCTTTCGGAGCGACGCTCCTTCATCAGGTGATAGTAAGAGTCAGGATGGCCTTTCTATTGACTACTTATCAATAGAAGGGTAGCGATATATTTCGATATGCAAACCCAATCTGCCCCTGTGCAGTTTTCCGTGGACATGTTGTTGCCTCTCAAACTCATTTTAAGTTTTCTGAATACATCTCCGGCTTTGCAGAGTGCTGAATTGATATTTCACAAAATCATAAGTCATATTCTGCTTGGTTTGGAGATGCCAGTGTTGGGCTGGGGTGCACAAAGTTTAATAATCACATAACACCAGGTTATAGTCCAACAGGTTTAATTGGAAGCACGAGCTTTCGCAGCGCTGCTCCTTCATCAGGTGGTTGTCACATCTAGCACTCCGAAAGCTAGTGCTTCCAATTAAACCTGTTGGACTATAACCTGGTATTGTGTGATATTCTACTTGATCGTGAGAACAATTCCTCCTCAGTCCGTCACTTTGCCCGCACTTGGTCGCACTATCTTGTCAAACTCGCCTCCTCATCCTCTAGTTGGGACTGCTCATACCAGGTCCTATGCAGTCACAGAATTTTCTGTACCATTGCTTTTGGAGTGCCCAAGGATTTAACTTTGATCTCTTATTTCTCAACTACCAGCTGTCCTTCATTGATCTCATTCAAGAAACGTGTCAGATTCTATATGTAGAGGTATAAACAATGACTGGAAACCAGAATCTGGATTAGTGGTGCTGGAAGAGCACAGCAGTTCAGGCAGCATCCAAAGTGCAGCGAAATCGACATCAGGAATTTTGCCCGAAACGTTGATTTCGCTGCACTTTGTATGCTGCCTGAACTGCTGTGCTCTTCCAGCACCACTAATCCAGATTCTATATGTATGCTCACAACACCCAGTCTCATCACTACCTCTCTTGATTCTTTCACTTCTGATTTATCATACTATTTGCTAAATATTATGCATGAGATGATTAGAAAATTTTTCCAGTTATGTTAGAAGACTGATATAATTTATCTTTAGTCAACTCCTATAAGCCTTTTTCTAGTAATTTGATTCAATCCTGCCTCCATCTGAGGACAAACTGGACTACTCATGACCTTAATACCCTATTTAATCCCGAGCTGAACTTTTAATCAGTATTCATTCCAAACAGCAAGACTCTGTTCTTTCACCTCCATAATATTGCTTGTTCGCCTTCATAATATTGCAGTTACTCCTACTGAAATCTATGTTGCTACATCCTCAATTATGTTTTTATTATCCAGTATTCCAGTGGTCTCCTGGTGAGCTTCCCAATTTACATCAATGTAAACTTCACTTCAGTTCTGCCTATCTGAGTTTGCTTCAAGTCCTGTTCACCTATCTTACTCATTCTAAGTCCACCCTCAGACTTTAAATTTTTATCCATGTGTTCATCCACTCCTGTCAGTGCTTCATCCTTTAGCTCAGAAATTGCATCAAGGTCTCTCTAATCCTCCCAATTCTGATCTGTAATGTGACCCAACTGTCCACCGCCCTGACAGTGGTGTTAGCACCTTCAGCTGCCTCAGCCCAAAGCTCAAGAATTCCTTTTCTAAATCTGTGCAGCTCCCCCTTGCCCTCTTTTTTTTCTCTCTCTTATAGGCTCTTTCTCTTCCCTTGACCACAGTCATAAAGATGTACAGCATGGAAACACACTTTGGTCCAACTCATCTATGCAAACCAGATATCCCACCCCAATCTAGTCCCATTTGCCAATACTCAGCTATATCCCTTCAAACCCTTCCCATTCATATACCCAACCAAGTGCATTTTAAATGTTGCAATTGTACCAGCCTCCACCACTCCCTCTGGCAGCTCATTCCATACACCTATTACCCTCTGCGTGAAAACATTGCCCCTTAGATCTCTTTTTATATCTTTCCCCTCTCACCCTAATTTTATGCCCTCTAGTTCTGGACATCCACCACCTCAGGAAAAAGACTTCGTCTATTTATCCTATCTATGCCCCTCATGATTTTATAAACCTCTATAAGGTCACCCTTCAGCCTCCAACCCTCCAGGGAAAACAGCCCCAGCCTCTCCCTGTAGCTCAAATCCTCCAATCCTGGCAACATCCATTTAAATCTTTTCTGAACCCTTTCAAGTTTCACAACATCCTCCCAATCGGAAGGAGACCGGAATTGCACGCAATATTCCAAAAGTGGCCTAAATGTCCTGTACAACTGCAACATGACCTCCCAACTCCTGTACTCAATACTCTGACCAATAAAGGAAAGCATACCAAACACCGCCTTCACTATCCTATCTACCTGCGACTCCACTTTCAAGGAGCTATGAACCTGCACTCCAAGGTCTCTTTGTTCAGCAACACTCCCTAGGACCTTACCATTAAGTGTATTAGTCCTGCTAAAATTTGCTTTCCCAAAATGCAGCACCTCACATTTATCTGAATTAAACTCCATCTGCCACTTCTAAGCCTGTTGGCCCATTTTCAAGGTCCCATTGTAATCTGAGGTAACCTTCGCTGTCACTACACCTCCAATTTCGGTGTCATCTGCAAACTTGCTAACTGTACCTCTTATGCGCACATCCAAATCATTCCTATAAATGATGAAAAGTAGTGGACCCAGCACAGATCCTTATGGCACTCCACTGGTCACAGGCCTCCAGTCTGAAAAACAATCCTCCACCACCATTCTCTGTCTTCTACCTTTGAGCCTGTTCTGTATCCAAATGGCTAGTTCTCCCTGTGTTCCATGAGATCTAACCTTGCTAACCAGTCTGCCAAGGGGAACCTCGTCAAATGCTTTGCTGAAGTCCATATAGATCACATCCACCACTCTGTCCTCATCAATCCTCTTTGTTACTACTTCAAAAAAAACTCAATCAAGTTTGTGAGACATGATTTCCCACGCACTAAGCCATGCTGACTATCCTGAATCAGGCCTTGCTTTTCCAAATACATGTACATCCTATAACATGTACATTCAATAACTTGCTCACCACTGACATCAGACTCACGGGTCTATAGTTCCCTGGCTTGTCCTTACCACCCTTCTTAATTAGTGGCACCACATTAGCCAACCTCCGGTCCTCAGGCACCTCACGTGTGACTATTGATGATACAAATATTTCAGCAAGTAGTTCAGCAATTGCTTTCCTAGCTTTCAGAGTTCTAGGGTACACCTGATCTCATCCTGGGGATTTATCCACATTTGTGCATTTCAAGACATCCGCATTTCGTCCTCTGTAATATGGACATTTTTCAAGATGTCACCATCTACCTCCCTACATTCTATATCTTCCATGTCCCTTTCCACAGTAAACACTGATGCAAAATATTTGTTTAGTATTTTCCCCATCTCCTGCGCCTCCACACAAAGGCCACCTTGCTGATCTTTGAGGGGCTCTATTCTTTCCCTAGTTACCTTCCCAAGCTTGTCCTAATATCGCGCTGTTTTCCTTTGGCTGATAAAAATCTGTGAAAGGCTTTTGGATGTTTCATATCTTTGAATACACTGGTTAATTGCAAGTTATTTCATATATTGCTGAGCTGTAGAAACTGAATTTAAGCATGTGAGAATTAACCTCCTTGTAAAGATTGATTCAGTAAAAATAGAAATCTTAGTAAATTAGTTTCAACAATATGCCAAAGATCAGGACAAGCCTTGGTTATCCGTGAAGATTCCTTAGAATTATGCATTGTCTTATCAAGTATCACTTTGAGTCCTGTGTCTGGATATGGAAACTTGAATGAAATAATGTCAAATTAAATTTCATTCAATGGCTTGAAATAAACTTGCTAATAAAGATGAGCAAATCCTGTTTAGTTTGTGCAGAACCACAACTGCAGAGATGCCTATGGGAGACCAGTGCAGACATTTCTGATTTCCATAGGGAATTAGAACATATGGTAACAGCTTGCTTACAGTTATATCATATATCTGTTTCTAACTGTAAAATTATTTTTCTGAGATGAACTGTACTGAGGTTTCCAAATTCAGATTAGAAGAATCAACAATTTCTTCAATAAATAAACTAAAACAAGCTGAAGACTGCTATAGGGTATAAACTTTGGGAGTTGTTATTTTTCCCAATTAATATTCCTTTTGAGTTATGTCAGTGGCTAATAGTTTTATTGATCCATTGTATTTAACAATATCAGTCAAAATTATTATTTAAAACAAATGTTCAAAGTTTGAAATGTTCCTCATGTAACAAAACTGCAAATGTATGATTTAATTTGTATGCATAGGAAGATAATTAATCTCCTATCATGCTGCATACATGAAGTCAAATTTAAATTCTGCTTAGAGAAGCAGTGTTATTTGGCAGGGAAGGGCATAACGTGATCTGTATAAAAGTTATTGTCTACAAACTGTACCACAAAAGTCAGTGCAAGGAGCACTGTATTCTAATGAGAATGAACAGTAGACCAGTTGAAGATGGTCTGAGAAAAGATGGCATGGTAGCTCAGTGGTTAGCACTGCTGCCTCACTGTGCCAGGGACCTGGGTTTGATCCCAGTCTCCTGGCAACTGTGCAGACTCCACACAGACATTCTCCCCATGTCTGCGTGGGTTTCCTCTGGCTGCTCAGGTTTCCTCCCACAGTGCAAAAATGTGCAGATTCAGTGAATTGACCATGCTAATTGCCCATAGTGTTCAGGGATGTGTAGGTTAGGTGCATTAGTCAGGGGTAAATGTAGAGTGGTTGGGGAATGGGTCTGGGGCCGCTAAGGACTTGTTGGGCCAAATGGCCTGTTTCCAGCTGGAGGGATTCTACGATACATAGTTCTTTGAAATGGCATTAGTAGTGTTAATATCATTTTCTCTTATTGTAGGGCTCAGGAGACGAATTATCAACTTCAGGAGACTCATAAGGGACACAGCACAGAAACAGACCCTTCAGTCCAACTCATCCATGTCAACTCAAAGCTACAGCTTTGAGCTGCAAATAATGATTCTGCAATCAATATCCTGGAACTCCTCCCGAACAGCATTGCGGGTCTACCCACACTACATTGATAGCAGTGGTTCAAGAAGGCAGCTCACCGTGCCTTCTCAAGGCCAACTAGTGATGTGCAATCAATTCAGGAGCACATCCCATGAATGAGTATATATTTTCGAAAAATACACAGCACCTTGTAGAAAGCCTCAAAAGAAACAGACTATATACTTGTGTACTCAGAATTGTGACATTGCTGGACAAGCATAAAACTGTCAGCAACCGTAAACTATATAAATTCCTACTTAATTAATTTCTACATTGTCTCAAACATGGAATTTGTTCATGAGCAATTAACTGGGAGTTTTTTTAACATTTCTATGTAGCATGTGGCACATTTCATTTTCTTGATATCTTGTTTAGTTCTGTAAATCTCTCCTTGCCAATCTGACAGATGTGGAGCAGAAATAACTGAATCTTTCAGTGGGTGTTTTTCTGCAGCCACACAGTAATCAGGAATGTGAAATGCAGGGAAAAATTGGCCACATACCAGCAACATTTCCTTTTAAGATACATGCCTCTCTGGTCATTGAATCTTAAAGGGATGATGCAGTACAACAACCTGACTGCACTTAGCAAATAGAAGTTGGAGAGAATACTTATGGAGACAAATGAGGTTGAAATGTGTGGTTCATTATCTGTTGCATTTGCCCTTGTTTGGGAGAAGAAAATACTGGTTTATATGGAAAATCAAGTTTAAGACTGCATAGAATACAGAGGGTGATGGTGAGGGTTGCTTTTCATCTGGAGGCCTGTGACCAGTGGTGGGCTACAAGGATCAGTGCTGGGTCCACTGCTTTTCATCATTTATATAAATGATTGGGGTGTGAACGTAGGATGTATGATTAGTAAGTTTGCAGATGTCACAAAAATTGGATGTGTAGTGGACAGTGCAGAAGGTTACCTCGGATTACCTTGATCAGATGGGCCAGTGCATTGAATGGCAGATGGGGTTTAAATAAGATAAATGTGAGGTGCTGCATTTTGGAAAAGCAAGTCAGGGCAGGACACACACACTTATTGGTCCGCTCCTGGGGAGTGTTGCTGAACAAAGAGACCTTGGAGGGTAGGTTCATAGCTCCTTGAAAGTAGAGTCTAAGGTGGACAGGATAGTGAAGAAAGTGTTGTTAGTATGCTTGCCTTAATTGATCACTGCATTGAATATAGGAGTTGGGAGGTCATATTGTGGCTGTACAGGACATTGGTTAGGCTACTTTTGGAATACTGTGTACAATTCTGCTCTCCCTGCAATAGGAAGGATGTTGTTAAATTTGAAAGGATTCAGAAAAGGTTTACAAAAATATTGCAAGGGTTGGAGCTAAAGTGAGAGGCTGAATAGATTAGATTCCCTACAATGGAAACAGGCCCTTTGGCCCAACAAGTCCACACCAACCCTCCAAAGAGTAATCTACCCAGACCCATTTCCTTTTGACTAATTCACCAAACTCTACAGGCAATTTAGCATGGCCAATTCACCTAGCCTGCACATCTTTGGTCTGTGGGAGGAAACCAGAGAAAACCCACGCAAACACAAGGAGAATGTGCAAACTCCACACAGACAGTTGCCCGAGGCTGGGATCAAATCTGGGTCTCTGGCGCTGTGAGGCATCAGTCCTAGCCACTGTGCTACCCGAGTCTGGGATAGGCTCGGACTATTTTCCCTAAAGTGTTGGAGGTTGAGGAGTGACCTTATAGAAGATCATGAGGGGCATTGATAGAGTGAATCGATAAGTCTTTTCCCCATAGTGGTGGTGGTGGGGGGTGGGTGCAAAACTAGAAGGCATAGATTTAAGTTGAGAAAGAAAAGTTTTAAAGGGGCAACTTTTTCACGCAGAGGGTGGTGGGTGAATGGAATGAGCTGCCAGAGGAAGTGGTAGAGGCTGGTACAATTACAATATTTCAAAGGCATCTGGACAGGTATATGAATAGGAAAGGTTTAGAGGGATGTGCACCAATTGCTGGCAAATAGAACTAGTTAGGATATCTGGTTGGCATGATGAGTTGGACCAAAGGGTCTGTTTCTGTGCTGTTCATAGTTATGACTCCATCTCCCACTGCATTAATTAATGTTAACAGATCTTGCATGATATTACTCAGTGAATCCCCAGTTTATAAGAATTGAATTATTATGCAAACCATGATTACAACAGACTCTGAAGGTTCTTGTGGCATAGTGGTTGTGTCTCTACCTGTGAGCCAAGAGTCCCACCTACTCCAGAGGTTTGTCATAGTAATTCTGAACAGGTTAAATTAAAAAAAAATCAGCATTGACGATAGCTCTGGAACTTTGAAGGCAAAACTGAAAAGAGATCAGAGATCTCGAAGTACTCTGATTCAGTATTAGGTTGTGATAATATTGTGAGGTAGGTCCATGTGTTTGGATACCCTGTTTCAGGATTCCAGGAGCCTGAGTGGAAGTTCTGAGATTATAGACAATTGAAAATGGAGTCATAAGTTTTCTGAACACTGTATGCTCATGATGAAGGAGACTTATTTTGGAGTATGAGTGTAAAAAATTGGTGAAGTTTGTTGAGATCTAATGGTTTTGCAGGAAGTTGGAATTAAATGTTGACAGGAATGGGATCCTTCAGAAAAGTTAGACTCCAAATTTCCAGCATAAACTCACCTGTGAGCTTACTCCAACTTGTCAGTAGTGCCTTTTGTACCCTCAGATCTCCAAAAACAAATATGAGTGATTTCATAAAATGCAAATAGCTCACATTAGCTTCCAAAGAAGACCATGTTAAACATGGATACAATTATAAATCATCTATTGCAAGGAAGATGTTCCTCATGGTTATGAATCTGCATAAATTGCTGGACAACTTTTGTCACCCTGCCCTGTGGTTAGCCTCACAAAAACAGCAGCTTGACCTCAACCAAGTCATTAGTTTCATCTACACATTATTTGAAACTTAAGCATGCAGGAAGTTAGGATTTGAACTGAATAGTTAACCGCCTCTCAATGCTTCTGGCCCAGAAACATAAGTGTTCTATCATACAGTTAAAATCTTTAATGTTTTAATTTTTGTCTTCATTTTAATTTCTTTTTCTTGATATTTTAATTTTTTTCCTCTTTCTTTCCTACCTGTAATTCTCACTATATTTTTTTCTTCTTCAGTCATCTGTTTTTGTTTCAATCTTTAAATCTCATTAAGGAACTGGGTTCTTTGTCCTGTCATGTTTCCAAAGGCCTCTCATCAGTTTGAATTTCCAGATAATTGCAGAGCTCAAGTTCTTTTGAGCTAAAGTTTGAGTAATTAGTCTTACAGAGCTCCAACAGAGCCTTGGAAGGGTTCTGCAACGTTGTCAGCATTTTGTATATCTGTTATGCATCAAAAAAGTGACAGACCAGGTCTACAGTTATTGCACCGGTAGTGTGATTTGACATATTGAAATCAGTGGGTTCTATCTAATGTTACATGAAAGGCCCACTGAACTGCCTTTATAACTCCAAGTCAATTGACTCCCAAGAAGTCATAATGGCATCATTTTAGGCATGGACCAGATGAATACATCACTTTTTAATAGACTTAAAAAACTTGTAAGAGCAAATTGTATGAAATAGTCCTCACCAGGCAGATGATTCTCCACAATGAAATAATAAAGTATACTGAAAACAAAAAATGCTGGAGATGATAACTGTTTAGGCAGCATCCATGGAGAGAAAGCAAGCTAATATTTCAAGTCGAGGTGACACTGAAAAGTCATCCAGATTTGAAATGTTAGCTTGTTTTCTCTCCATGGATGCTGCCTGACCTGCTGTGATTTTCAGCACTTTTTGTTTTCAATTCAGATTCCAGCAACTGCAGTAATTTGTTCCTAACAAAGTTTACTGTTGTGGACTCTCAATAAAGTAAACAAACAGGGATAGACTTTCTAAAGAAATCCAGCACAGTAGAAGGGCGACACAGTGGCTCAGTGATTAGCACTGTGCCTCTCAGTACCATGGACCTGGGTTTGATTCCCGCCTTAGGCGACTGTGTCTGTCCTGATGAAGGGCTTTTGCCCGAAACGTCGATTTCGCTGCTCGTTGGATGCTGCCTGAACTGCTGTGCTCTTCCAGCACCACTGATCCAGAATCTGGTTTCCAGCATCTGCAGTCATTGTTTTTACCTCTGTCTGTGTGGAGTTTGCCCGTTCTTCCTGTGTCTGCATGGGTTTCCTCCTGGTGCTCTGGTTTCCTCCCACAATCCAAAGATATGCAGGCCAGGTGAACTGGCCATGCTAAATTGCCCATAGTGTTCGGTGCATTTGTAGGGGAATAGGTCCTGACTCTTTGGAGGGTCAGTGTGGACTTGTTGGACCAAAAAGCCTGTTTGCATACTGTAGGTAATTTAATAAGACTAAACAGTGTTAACTTTTATTTGAACTTACATTTACAGGATTTCTGAATTGAATGAGGAGAAAAGACTTTATCATTCACGGCCCAATTTAAGATAATTGGAAAGCAGCCTTCATCAGAATACAGATCGCATTAATAAGTGAGGAAAAGTAATCATGAGAGCAATTAAATTTTAACCCACATTACAAACAGCTGGGCCCTTCTCCTCACTGATCAAACAACAATACAACAAGAGCCCCTCCCTTCCGCTCAGCAGAAATTCCCCCTGGGCATTTAAGTTGGCAAACTGCTTGTAGTACACAAATCATGGAAATCTTCCCCATTTGCAGAAAGAGTGACTCAGCCCATTTCAGAACATGTCCAAGCATGATACCAAGTCTGTCCACTAAGTAGATCCCTATCCTTCATTTTTTCATGAGTTCAAATTCACCACCATCTAATTGGTCTGCTTACAACAATCGAAAAAAAATCACCAGTTCCCCTCCACGCCCCAGCAAATGAAGAAAATCAGAAAACTAGGACATCTACTGAGTACAAATCAATACATTCCAATGAGGAAAAGTTCGACCCAGACATGAAAAGAATTTCTTATGCTCACCCACTGTATATTAATGTCACAATCAAGCCTATCCTCCTGCAACTCGGCAGAAACCCAAGCACTTCCCCCCCATCCAGGTGAAACTTAGTCATCATTGCTACATACTGTGGAGAAAGATGCAGCCATGTTATGTCTAGTGATGGAGGATCTAGCTTTCGATCATGTATCCATTAATTACAGCACAGCAATTATCCCTCTGTAACCCTCTGACTGCAGCCAATTCATGTTTCCTTCTCCTCTATCTTCCCTGTCCAATGAGGTTGTTAGTTTGAAGCCTCCTCAGTTGGGATTTGTTTTAACAAAAACCTTTGCTCTTGGCAAACTTATTGTTAGGTCTCAACTAGGCTAGAAAATCCCTAAGGAAGAGATGCAAAATTGAAATAACATTGAGGTAGGAGAGTGCTGGAGGTGTTCGCTACACTGAATGCTAACTTCATTTGTTTAACAAGCTTATACTTGATACGTTATTAAGTAAGTTCAGGCTTGAATGATACATTTATATAAAATATGGCTGGCCCTTTCCATGGGTTACTTTTCATCTATGATGGCACACTTATTATCTCTTGGTGAATAGAGGTAATGTTCTCACTTCTATCTGATAGACATTAAACTGAATATCTCAAAAACTAATGATGTGTTTGAATTATACTATGTATACACTTAGGGTGTGATTCAAGGAAACATATTTTTGGCAAAGATGTGGATCATACAATTTTTTTAAAGAGTGTGTTAACAATGTAAGATTGGGAGAATTGTTTTAAAGAACATATTGGTTGCTTTCTGAGCAGTTGTTGAATTTTAGAAAATGTGGGTTGTTTCAGCTGCAGTTGTCATGGCTGTCAACCTGAAAGCAGAGTTTTCAGAACAGGTTGTTTGATATGGATTACTCTAAAAGACTCCTCACTGAAGTGGAAGCTCTCACCAGAAAAAAAATCCTTTTATTAGTTTTGTTACAGAGAATTAACCAGACAGGGAAGGCCCTTAGGAACAGTTGTGTTAGTGAAATAACATCAAATTGATACTGTGTGGTGTAACTATGTGCTGTACTGAGTACATTTTCACTTTTTTGCTCATTTATTTAAGATCAATCCGATTTTCTACCCATTCACACTCACATTTACTTGTGAAGTTAATTTTCATTGGTTCTGTGAAACAAGCAGTTTACTTTTAGAAGATACAACTGCATTTATTATGTGCAGAAGGGGAATTCATGAACATGGCTACATGATCATGTTGGTTAGAGGAACCAAAATGGCTTGAGAATTCTTGATCTGTGACAACGGGCAGATACTGGAGTAATTAATGGCCAAAACTAGGATGAACTCTGGAGATAAAGCAAAGTGAAGTGATGATCTGACTGCAGCACCACCTGCTGGTGTGACAGGGAACCATGCCAGATTAGCAACAATAATGAACTGGATTTTATGTACGATACCAGGGAGATTGTCAGCACTTACGATTGTTAGGGAGTAAATTGAACAGCAATGTTCAACATCTGCACATATGCAATTTGATATGTGACTAGGTGTCTTTCTTTTGCTTCTTCCTAGGCCTCATGACAAGAACACAATAATTTGTACCTGGATTACAGTATATGACTAATGAAATCTGTTCCCCAGTTCGGTACAATCGTGATTGTTCTTGGGCTTGAGTTCCAGTCTTCCACCTGTTCTCCGTTATCTTTGATTCTTTGGGAGACAAAAATATATTTGAGTGGTGCTGGAAAAGCACAGCAGGCCAGGCAGCATCTGAGGAGCAGGGAAATCAATGTTTCGGGCAAACGCCCTTCATCTGGAATGATGAAGGGCTTTTGCCCGAAATGCGATTTTCCTGCTCCTCTGATGCTGCCTGACCTGTTGTGCTTTTCCAGGACCACTCTATTCTTGACTTTAATCTCCAGCATCTGCAGTACACATTTCATCCTAAAATATATTGATGCCAATTCTTAAATGTGTTCAATGATGGAGCATTGACAATTCCTGAGAGAGAGAATTCTGAAGATTTACAACCCTTTCGAGTAAACTAATTTTCTCTCGCCTGAGTCTGAATTGAATGGCTCTTATTCTGAGCCAGTGCCAATGTGTTTTAGATTCACTGAACAGTGGAATCAATTTTTTTCATACATAACCATTCAATAATATTTTGCTGTGACTTAGCATTTAGAAACATGAAGGGCAAGAAGTTGAAGTATTTAGTCATGAAAATGACAAAAACAATGGAGATTTTCCATTCAAGTGTAAGTGAACATTTATTCATTGAATATAAACTTATACATTCAAAGGGCTTTTGCCCAAAACGTGATTTTCCTGCTCCTCGGATGCTGCCTGACCTGCTGTGCTTTTCCAGCTTTTCTAATCTTGACACCTGGTCCCTTAGACCTGCTTTGCCATTTAATAAAATTATGGCTGATCTGATTACACCGTATTTCTGTCTATTCTAATAGCCTTTTCATCCTATCTCTTTTGTTATTTTTAAGAATCAATCTACCTCTGCTTTCACCATCTTTTGTTGAAGAGATCCAAAGACACTAAACTGTCTTTGATCAAAATATTTCATTTCTGTCTTAAATGGGTAACCTTTTATATTTTATTAGTGACCCAATGTTCTGCATATTTCACTTTATTCGCATGATTTTACCTTCCTTAAATATTCTTACATTTACTTCCTGCTTTAAACTTCTTGGGGAGCTGATGGCTTAATGGTAATATTGCTGAGTGGTTAATTCATAGACCCAGGCAATGTTCCAGGGACCCAGGGAATTTAAATTCAATAAAAATCTGAAATTAAGAGTGTTACAATGACCACAAATCCATTGTTAGGAAAACCCATCTGGTTCAATAATGTCACTTAGGGAAGGAAACTTTCCTGGTCTGGCCTCCATGTGACTGCAGATCCACAGTAATGTGGATGAATCTGAACTGCCTTCTGGGCAATTAGGGATGGGCAACAAATGCTGGCATAACCAGCAATGGCCTCATCCTGAGAATGAACTAAAAATAAACACTTGAGTGCCTCAGTCCGTAAGTATTTCTCACTCTGTTTGAATAGGAACACTGTTTCTAGTCCTTTTAATACAGATTCCTGATCTCTGTAAAGGTATCAGCTTCCTGCTTATCAGAGGTTGTTATGTTAAACTCAAGGAAGGTCTGTTGCTATGAATGGTAATGTTGTGAACACAAGATCTGGGCTATTTCTGTGAGAATTCTATTGCAGCATGATAAACAATCAGGTAAGTGTTGTCAATAAAAATTCCCAATGGATTTTCATTTAGGCAGAAGATGTTTCAATGGATCTTGCATAAGTACTTACAATTTGTAAACAGGAGGACAGGTTTTCTGTTTTGGCTGTTTTGTCTTAATGCATTCTGTATCTGTCTTCTGGCTTCTGCTGTCTTATGATTCGCTGTCTTGTTTTCAGTTGTTTATCTCTTTTTCATGTTTTCCTGTCTGCTGTGTTTTTGTCAGCTCTCCAGATTGAATATTTGAGTGGAATAGACAAAGCTGAATGGCAGGGAAATATCTTTCCATTGTTCGTGCAAAGCACTCGACCTTGGGAAGTGTCTTGCAAGGAATTTAGCTCTAATGTTGTGGATTTCTTTTGAACTCGAGGATCAGGAAGACAAACAGTCAAAGGCTGAATCTTCAAAATTCTATATACAGGGCAATGATCAAGAACAGATAAATGTTCAGATGGAAGGCAAAAGAGATGAAGGTTGAGGAAAGAAAAGGCATGTTTACTTTAGGTGGAAGGGAGTAGATGGACAGAACGAGTGGTGGAAAGGAACACATATTTAACTCAGTTGGTAAGAAATGAATAGTCAGTATGTCTCACAAGCAGTTCTTTACCTTACTGGGTATTTGTTATAAGTATTGCATTGGCTAACAAATCTTTAATCTCATTGCTTATGCTTGACTGCTTGAGCACCTCTCCTATCCGTAGTTAGACTCAATTACTTTGTCATGTATGGATGCACTTAAATTTATTTCAGTGATACCCTTGGGAACAGTAACTCTATTTCTTTTGTACGTTATGTGAACTTGTGCTATCACTTCAACTCTGTTTGCCCAATTCACTCTTATAGCAACACACACGTCCTTGATACATGAGAATTCCTAGAAGCGTGGCATTCCAACCAGAACTCTATCAACAAACATATTGACTTGGATCCCATTTACCACCCCCTGAGGAAAAAGAACAGGAAATGAGATCACCATAGGAAATGATGTCACCACAGGAAATAACATCACCAACCCAAGGAAACCCAAGCACATAAGAGGGCTACATCACCAGTGCTTTATACAGTGGCTCACTGAAGATGTTACCTAGTATGCTGATGGAATATCTGAAAATGAACCTTCCAGCTCAGCGAGCAAACCTACATCCAGTCTTTGCTTTCAGGAGGTACTTTCATCAAATCATCCTGCAACATTTGGTGAGTTACTTTTGTTTTGCATTATCTCTTTGATTATAGCAAGAGTGTTATCTTTCCATATTTCCACTGCATTGATGACTTCCAGAGCATCTGTGCTGTTGCTTCTCATTGAATCAAGATTTCACATGCTGTCTTAGCATGCTTATAGGGAGCAACAATCTCCACAGCATGTCAGCAATGTACATCTGTTTCCGTTGCTTGTATGTCACTTTTAAATGATATCTTTGTAAACAAAGTAAAATTCATTGCATACGCTCTGGAGTAGTTTGAAATGTTTTAAGGAGGATACTTTGAAGTGGCTCGTGATCAAATTCCACCATCACTGTGTCTCTCTCAAACAGATTTTGATTAAAATGCTCACAAAAGAAGATAACAGCCAAGCACACTTTATCTATCTGAATGTGGCATTGTTCCATTTGTGTTAATTTTCTGGGTGCAAATGCAGCTCATTGTCCACACTTCCTAAGGGTTGCTCCAGGTCCTGTCTTGCCAGCATCACAGTGCAAAGTGACTGCATTATTGTCACTGTAGTTGCTACTAGGTTTGTTACTAGTGAAAACTGTTTCTTGTTCTCTGTCCCATGAACACTGCAGTTTCTAAATGTTGCCTTTGGATAGATGTTCATACTGTGATGACAAATTTGGCAGGAGCTTTGCTAATTACTCGACATATCCAACACATAATTGCACTACTTTCACATCTGACAATCATTGCATCTCTGCTACAGTTCTTAACTTTTCAGGGTCCAAGCAAAGTTCTTTTGGTGTCAGTACATGACATATATATAGGTAGACAACCCTTTAGCCAAAATCCTGAAATCCAAAAACCTCCAAAATCTGAAAAGTTTTTCGTGAAGCTTTTTTCTCATTAACAAGGTTGTTTGGCATACAAACAGTTAACCTAATCCACACCCACTCAATACATGTCACTCAGATGCGACGCCGGGGTTGTGGCCCAGCACTGGCAGGCCTCAATTCTGTCTCTGGGCTCGTAGTACTCACTGTGAGTCTGCTGCTCGATAAGATTTTTTAAAATTCCACTGTTAAACTGCCACTTATTCTGAATTCTGAAAACCAACTGGTCCCTAGCATTGCAGATAAAAGATTGTGTACCTCTACATAATTTCAGGCGTTTCTTTTGCATATTTTTCTTGGTCAGATTCTGGGTTATCTGCTGAGCTCTCTCTGGCAATTGTGCCAGATTCAGGTTATGGTCTGTGATAGCTTCTTCCATCGTGAGCCCACATCTGTAGGCTAGCAGATCATCTGTAGTAACTTTAACTCTGGAAAGATCACTGGCTATCCCATCCTGTCTATACTCTTAATACTCTTCTGCAGGAATATACAACCACCTGTCTCACTCAAGTGGCATCACAGTTCAGTTAGAAAACTTCTGCTTTCCTCCAACTGCACGCCAGTAACCATCCTTTGCAGTGCAGATGGTAGAGTCCTTTGCCTTGACAAAATGTGACCAATTTTCTTCAAAGTTTTACATGGGGTAGTGAGATCTCTTCAAAGTTTTACTGAGATCATAGAATCCCTACAGTGTGGAAGCAGGCCATTCAGCCCATCAGGTCTACATTGACTCTCCAAACAACAGTTCATCCAGACCCCCTATGGCTAATCCTCCTAGCTCACACATCCCTGGACATTATGAGCAATTTAGCATAGCCAATCCTCCTAACCTGCACATCTCTGGACTTTTGATCTGTGTATGCTCTCAGTTTGCCAAGAGTTTTCACTGCTACCCTGCTGCTTATCCAATCTGTAATAGTTGTAACTCTGTTATTGCCTTTTCCCCCCAGCTCTTCTATTTTTGTCCTTCAGGCTGGACTTGAGAGCAGTTGGAGCTCTCCTTGACAGATGTTGAGTTGCTGTCCCAGTTTCATCTGTTTGAAGACAATACTCACCAGGAAAACATTCAAGACCTGCAAATACATCTATGTTTTACATATGCACATAGAAAATAGGAGCAGAAATCAGTAATTTGTTCCTCTGAGCCACCTCCATCATTCAATAAGGTCAGGGCTGATGTGTTTGTGTTTTGAACGCCACATCATCTTCTACCTGTCATATCATTTTGATTCCTTTCCCTATCAAGCATTGATTTACTTCCACATTGAGTATTTTTAGTGACCCACAGCTTGAGTATTGTGTGCATTTCTGGAATCTATGCTGTAGGAGGGATGTGATTGCACTGGTGAAGGTGAAGAGGAAATGTAACAAGATGTTGCCTGGGCTGGCGAGTTTGAGTTATGAAGAGAGATTGGACAGCTTTGAGTTGTTTTTCTTGGAGCAGAGGAGACTGAGGGGTGACATGATTGAGTTCTATAAAATTATGAAGGACAATGACAGGGTTGATGGGAAGAAAGTTTTCCCCTTGGTGGTGGGATGAATAACCGGGGCACAGATTTAAGGTAAGAGACAAAAGGGTTAGAGGGGATGCGAGGATAAACATTTTCGGCCAAAGGATTTGATTTCAATTATTCTTGTCACATGTTCATAAGTGCAATGAAAAGTTTTGTTTTGTGAGCAGTACAAGCAGGTTATAACATACAAGGACATGCAGATCATAGAGCATTTAGACAGAGCATGGCATACAAGATTACAGCTGCAAGGGAGGTGCATAAAAGTAAGATCAAGCTTAGATTTGAAATTAAAAAGGTCCATTCAACAATCTAATAATAACAGGGAAGATGCTGTTCTTGAACCTGTTGGTGCATGTTCAAACTTCTGTATCTTATGTCTGACAGAAGAGGTTGGAAGAGGATATTACCAGGTGGGAAGTAATGATGATGTTGGCAGCTTTTCCGTGGAAACAAGAAGTGTAGATGGAGTCCATGAATGGGAGGTTGGCTTTCAAGATCATCTGGGCGGTGCACACAGCTTTCTGTTGTTTCTTATGGTTCTGGGCAGAGCAGTTACCATACCAAGCAGTTATGCACCCACATCGAATGCTTTCTGTAGTGCATCTGTAAAAGTTGGTTAAAGTTCTTATGGATATGCCAAATTTCCTAAGCCTTCTGAGGAAGAAGAGGCATGGTTTTGTGCCTTTTTGACTATAACATCTACACGCAAGGTCCAGGACAGATTGTTGGTAATCATCACTCCTAGGAACTTGATGCTCTTTACCCTCTCCTGGGAAACTGAAGCCCACTGCCTGTAAGGGTGATGGAGGCAGAAATCCTCATAGCATTGAAGAAAGTACTTAGATGTACTCTTTGATGCCAAGGCATACAAGGATATGGTCAAGTACTGGAAAGCGGAATTAGAATAACTAGATGGTTGTTTTTTGACAAGAACAGACTTGATGGGGTAAAAGGCCTTTTTTTTTTGTGCGGTAGACCCTTATAAACTATGACTGTGCCTCCACTGCCTTCTGAGGCAGAGTTCCAAAGTTGCACAACCCTCAAAAAAATAAATTCTTCTCATCTCTACTCAGCCAGGATTTACTAGTTATTGAACAAATGGAAACATCCTTTCCATATGTATTTTATCAAGAGCATTTAGGGTCTTTTTTACTTTCATCATCTTGCTCTTTACTCTTTCGATCTCCAGTGAAAACATGCCCACCCTGTCCAACTTATCCTCATAAGACAACACAGCATTCAACTTATCATGTTCTCTGAACCTCCTGCAATGCATTTAGATTCTTCCTTAAATTTGGAGACACAAATTGACACAATATTTGAGATGTGATCTTACCAATGCCCTGTATAACTGAAGAATAACATTCTTACTTTTATGTTCAATTCCTCTTGTACTAATGGAAAACATCTCATTCGCCTTCTTGTTTTGTGTGCTCTGTATCTGCATACTAGCTTTTTGTGACTCATGCCCTTGAACACATAGATCTCCCTGAAATTGGAATTCTGCAATCCTTTTCCAATTAAACAATCAGGCAGGGCCAATATGGTTTTGTCAAAGGGAAATCATGTTTAACCAATTTATTAGAGTTATTTAAAGAATTAACCTGTTCTGTAGGTAAAGGGGAACCAGTGGATGTGTTGCCTTTAGATTTCCAGAAGACATTGGATAAGGTGCTTATTATGGAAAATAAAAGTGCGTGGTGTAGTGGGTAACATAATGGCAATGGATAGAAGATTGACTGGCGAGCAGGAAGCAGTGAGGAGGAATAAGTTGGTCTTTTTCAGGATGTCACAAGTGGTGTGCCCCAGGGGTCAGTGCTGGGACCTCAACTCATGACAATTTATATACATGGTTTGGATGAAGGAACTGAAGATATGGTTATAACTTAAGTTTGCTAATGACACAAAGGTAGCTAAGCAAGTGAGCTGTGAAGAGGATGTTAGGGAGCCTACAGAGAAATAGAGATAGGTTAAGTGAATGGGCAAAGATCTGGCAAATGAAGTACAATATAGAGAACTGAGAAATTGTCCGTTTTGGAAGAAAGAATAAAAAATTAACATATCTAAATGATGAGAGGCCACATAGCTCTAAGATACAGAGATCTGGGTGTCGTAATGCATGAATTGCAGAAAATTAGTATGCAAATCTAATAGAATGTTTTATTGTGAGATTATACTTCAGTTATACAAGTTATTGGTGAGACCACATATGGAATATTGTGTATTTTACTGATCACTGTAATTATGGAGGATGTGATGGAAGCAGTTCAGAGAAGGTTTACTAGATTAATGTCTGGAATAAGTGGATTGCCTTATGAGGAAAGGCTAGCCCTGATGGGCCTGTATCCTCTGAAATGTGGAAAACTAAGAGGTGCTGAATTGAAATGTGTAAGATCTTGAAGGGATTTAACCAGATGGATGTGGAAAGGATGTTTTCTCTTGTGGGAGAGTGGTGAATTTGGGGGTCATTGTTTAAAAGTAAGTGGTCACCCATTTAAGATAGGTGAGGAAACTCTGAGGGCTGTCAGTTATTGGAATTCCCTTCCTCAAAAGGCAGTGGATGCAGAATCTATTTATGTTTAAGGCAGAGGTAGATGATCCCTGATTACAATGGGATGGAACATTATTGGGGATGGGCAGGAATGTAGACTCGAGGTTAAAATCAGATCAGCCATGATGTTATTGAATGGCAATGCAAACTTGAAGATCTGAATGGTCTATTTTGTCCTAGTTCGTATGTTCATATGTAATATTCTGCCTTTGCATCTTTCCTATTAAAGTGATAACTTATTCTTTTCTTACATCGTTTCCATCTGCCAGATTTCTTGCCAATTCACTTAACAGATCTTTATCTGTCAGCAACCTCCTTATGTTTTTTTCACAACGTACTTTTTGATCTAGTTTGGTGTCATTTGTGAATTTATCTACTGTGCTTTCACTCCCCTCCTATATGTCATTTTTTTAAACTAAAAAAAAAGAGATCCCAGCAACAACTCTTGTGAGACTCACTTGTCACATTCTGCTAATCAAACCCATTTATCTCTACCATTTTCTGCCAGGCATCATCAATCCATGCTAATGTGTTACACCCTGTACCAGAGCATTTATTTTCCACAAGAACCTTATGAAATGACAACCTTACCAAATATCTTCTGGAAATCCATGTACAATAGTGGGCGGCACGGTGGCACAGTGGTTAGCACTGCTGCCTCACAGCGCCTGTAGACCCGGGTTCAATTCCCGACTCAGGCGACTGTGTGGAGTTTGCACATTCTCCCCGTGTCTGCGTGGGTTTCCTCCGGGTGCTCCGGTTTCCTCCCACAGTCCAAAGATGTGCGGGTCAGGTGAGTTGGCCAAGCTAAATTGCCCGTAGTGTTAGGTAAGGGGTAAATGTAGGGGTATGGGTGGGTTGCGCTTCGGCGGGTCGGTGTGGACTTGTTGGGCCGAAGGGCCTGTTTCCACACTGTAAGTCTAATCTAATCTAATACATTTACAGACATCCCTTTATACAGAGTGTATGTTACTTCTTCAAAAAACTCAAATTGTTTAAATATGATTTTCCTTTGATGGAATTATGCTGACCCTTCCCAATTTGCCTTGAATTTTTCAAAGTGTCCAGCTATGATCTCTTTAATATTGTTCCAAATAGTGGGCGGCACAGTGGCACAGTGGTTAGCACTGCTGCCTCACAGCGTTAGAGACCCAGGTTCAATTCCCGCCTCAGGCGACTGACTGACTGTGTGGAGTTTGCACGTTCTCCCCGTGTCTGCGTGGGTTTGCTCCGGTTTCCTCCCACAGTCCAAAGATGTGCAGGTCAGGTGAATTGGCCATGCTAAATTGTCCGTAGTGTTAGGTAAGGGGTATGGGTGGGTTGCGCTTCGGCGGGTCGGGGTTGGTGTGGACTTGTTGGGCCGAAGGGCCTGTTTCCACACTGTAAGTAATCTAATCTAATCAAACATTGTCCTCACGATGGATGTCAGGTTATGTAGACTACAGTTTCCTGCCTCCTTCCTTTCTTGAATAGAGGGATTATATTTGCGACTTCACAGTTTGATAGAAGTTTGGAAAATTAACACCACAGATTTACTAGCTGATTAGCTACCCCTTTTTAATACCTAAGGATGAAGTCCATCTGTCCAAAGACTTGTCAGTTCACACCTCCATCAGTTTGATTAGTATCATTTCCTTCATGATTGTAATCTCACTATTTTTCTCATTCCTTTCTATGTCTTGATTTATAGCTATGACTGGAATGTTTTTGGATCCTCTGTAGTGAAGACAGAAGCAAGATATTTGCTTAATTCATCTGCCATTTCCTTATTATCTACTATTTACTCGCCAATCTTACTTTCTAGAAGATCAACCATTCTTTTGAAAAATCTGAAAAAGCACTTATCTTTTGTTTTAACATTCTGAGCTAATTTTCTCTCACTCTAATTTCTTCCTCCTGAGTAATCTTTCGATTTTTCTCTGATTCTTTATGTTCTGATCTGCCACTCAGCTTTGCATAGTTATCTGCTTTTTACAAAGTTTGATGTATTGCTTAACTTCTTTAGTTAATCACAGATGAGGGTACTCCCTTGAGAATTTTTCTTTGTACAGGAAACTTTTTATTAACTGGCACCTATGGGACCAGGAGTGTGCCAGTTGATTAAGTATCTTGGTTAATCAAGAGATCCCCATAATCACTGTAAAAACAAACATTAAGTAATAGAAATGTAATGCAGGGGGTATACAATGTTATACTTTTATTTGCAGCATAAATCACTTAAGTAATAATACAACTCTGCCTTAAATAAAACTTAAAGGCAGAGAGCCTTCTCACTTGTGCCCCCAACTATCTACTCCGACATTGTGGAGATCGTGATAACTCAGTAAACTTCAGGTTTTTGAGATATATAATTTTTGGTTTCAATTTTAGGCTATTGGTTAAAACAACATTCACTGTAGTCGGAATATACATATTCTGAATATTCTGAAATATCTCATTAAATACCTGCCAACACATTTTTATATACCTATTCCCTAGCCTAGTATGCCAGTTCATTTCAGCTAGCTCAGCTTTCATGCCCACATAATTGCCCTAATTTATATTTAACAGCCTAAACTTGGACCCAATCTTCTCCCTTTCAAATGTATGTAAAATTCAGTCATAATGTGTTTGCTGTTACCGTGTGGGTCCTTTTACTCTGAGTTAACGAATTAGTACTGTCACAATATGAAATACTAAGTATATAGTATAACTTTCTCTCTGGTCTGTTCCAAAACATGCTGCTATTAAGGAGCTATCTCAAGAGCATTCTATGAATTCCTCATCTAGGCTGCTGCTGCCAATATGATTTTTCCAGTTTGAATGTTGAATAAATACCCATCCTTTTCTCACAAGCTCCCACTGTTTCTTATTGTATACTTTGTCCTATACTGTGGTTACTGTTAGAGAGCATGTACACCACCCCTACATGTGGCTTCTTTCTACCACTATTCCTCATCTCCACCCAAATTGATTCCAAATCCTAACCTCCTGAACCAAGATTATCTCTAACTGTTGCACAAATGCCATCCTTGGAAACAGTGCCATCCCTTCACCTATACAAAGCTTTGTTTTTTTTTAAAACATCATATATACCCCTCTATATTCAGGCCCCAATTATTGTCATCCTATAGCCACATCACTGGAATGGCAATTAGATTATATGTGTTTACTTCAAGGTATGCCAGCAGTTTGTTTACTTTGTTTCAAATGTGATGTATGTTCAGATACAGAACAATACAGCACAGTACAGCAACAGGCAGTTCAGCCCACCAAGACTGTGCCAACACATGATGCCTTTCTAAACTAAAGTCCATTTGCCTCTATGCTGTCTGTATCCCTCTATTCCCTGCCTATTAATCTGCCTCTCAAGTCACTCTTAATCATTGCTGTTTTATCTGCCTCCACCATCTTCACTGGCAGTGCATTGCAGGCATTTACAACCCTCCCTGTAACAAATAAAAGCCTCTCACATCTCCTTTAAACTTCAACCTATATCTCCTGATAATGGACATTTCTACCCTGGCAAAAAGACTCCAACTATGCATTCTATCCTTGCCTTTCAAAATTTTGCACATTGCTATCATGTCACCCCTCATCCATTAACATTCAAGTGAGAACAAGCCAAATTTGTCCAATCTCTCCTCATAGCTTATATCCTCCAAACCAGCCAACATCCTGGTAAACCATCTCTATACCATTTCCAAAGCTTTCCCATCCTTCTGATAATGTGGCAACCAGAACTGTACACAATATTCCAAATAGAGTCAACAAAAGTCCTAAATAGCTGCAACATGACATGCCAGTTTTTACACTCTATGCCCTAACCAAGGTGAAGGTAAGCATGACATATGCCTCTTGACCACCTGACCACTTGCATTGCAACTTTTAGGAAACTATGGACCTGTTCACCTAGATCCCTCTCTATGTTGAAGCATTGGATCTCCCAAAATGCATCACCTCCTATTTGTCCTGATTAAAATTCATATGCCATTTCTCTGTCCAAGTCTCTAGCTTATTTATCTCCTGCTGTATCCTCTGGCAATCCTCCTCAGTATCTGCACTCCCTCCAATCTTTGTGTTGCCCAAGAGCTACATGTTTGACTAATAGGAGGTGGATCTGAAAGCATAGAGTGAATGGAGTAAGTGAAATATTTAATTTGAGCACATTCAGAAATCCATCTGCAAATTGTGCTCAAAATTGAAGTTTTCTGAATTGAATTCTTTACTGCAGTTTCTCCTCAAACTTATTTTGATGTCATCTATCATAAAATCTTCCATCATCCAGAACAATGCAATATAACATAATTGTTTATTAGAGTTGTAACACTTTAGAGATTTGTTAATACAGCTGAAGGCATTTTCAACAAGTGTGCCCACTCCATCACCTATCTATTTTTCAATCACTAGAAAACTACTTTTAAATAACTGAGAATCATTTTAAAAGAACTGCACAGAATACTAATTTGACTGGTGTACAGTAGTATGTTTCTTAAATTAAACATTATCATTTCCCCCATATTATAACTTAAAAAATAATGGCTCAATCATTCAATAATTTTAAGAACATCCACAAAGGCTCATGAGTAGGCCCAATTAGTGGAAACTTGACATAGTGATTAATTCAATATGTAAGTTTCCTAGGGCAAAAAAAATGCTGAAACTTGATTCGTTCTGACATAACTTGCACTTGAAATTCTTTGTTAGTTTGGACAATGTGTTGAAAAAACAATGCAACTTTGCAGAAGCTCCAGGCCTTCACATGATGTGCTTTCTGTGTCTAACAGCTGTTAGTAATTTGAATGTTTACAATTTCTGACTCAAACGACAGCAGGTGATGATCAGGCTGCTGTATCTGTCAGTAGAATCCCCGTGATAATCAGGTGAGCCGGTTAGAGGCTGTTTGCTACAAACTTCAATTATAGTTTGAGAAAATGACTCAACTATATCTTGAAGAATGACCAAGAACCAAATTTTTAATCCTTGCATATCAGTGGGTTTTGGATTGTTTAAAATCTCATTCTGTGTCTTAATGTGGTTCATGTATTTTCCAAAGTTAACAACACACAATAGGTAGAATGTTATTGCTGCACTGTTCCCAGCAGTGGAACGAGATATGGGCACCATTTTTAATCCCTTGCTTTTTGCTCATTCCAGTATGATTAAAATTTAAATTTATAGTCCTGGGCGACCTTTGTAATTAAATGTTGAGGAAAGCATTTCTGTGATGAGAATCACCATTAACTGGCAGGCTATAAAAAATCTTCCTGGACAAATGAGGGGACTTTTCATTGAGGCCACATCTTTCCTGCCCAACACCATTGCCATTAACATGTGACTTAGTGAGAGCACAACGGTGCCCATCCCATTGATTTTCCTTTATGTACAAATGCATCATCCTTGTTGGTTGAGACTAGCTAAGAAAGACAGCTAAATGTATGAGCATGACTTGCAGTTGGCAACCAGGAATGATTACAGGGAAGAAAGGAACATTTCCATTATTGTGGATAAAATGATGGTGTGGTTTTGAATTACCCTTTATTGAATGTTCATGTAAGCATACTTTTTTTTAACCTTCTAATCTGTGGTATCTGGCTTACTGATCTTCTCTTCTATGCATTGCAAAGGGCATTGTCCCGAGATCACTCTCACTAGAGATAGCTATATTAATGTAGGTGACCTCAAAAGAGCTGTAAGGACTTTTTCATCATCACCCTGTGATGGACCCATATATGGACAGGAACAAAAACAAATTGCTGGAAAAACTCAGCAGGTCTGGTAGTATCACTGGAAAGAAAGCAGAGTTAACATTTTGGATCCAGTGACCCTTCTTCAGAACAGATATATGGACAGTCCTGCCACCACTCTTAAAGCCCCTCATTTTCTTACATTGAATGTTCCCACCAGAGTGTTCCACTTCTCTCCTCCATGTCCCCAACTATGTTTTCTGAGCTTCCTTGAAACTCTTCCATTCATTCATGCCCTGATCCTATTCCACACTACTCCCCTCAACACTGACTCACCCTTTTGGTCCCAAGCCTCCATCCAACCTGCCATTCCTTGCTCGTTTCTCTTACTTCACACAGTCACAAGAAAACCACTGAAGTCAGGGACTCAGCACAAAGCTGACTGTTGTATTCTACCTGAATACCACAAAGGTTGGGATCACATCACCAAGTCATCCCTTATTTAATGTGCATAGTACATATCACTACCAAGCTAGCTCAGAACTGGTTCCTAGAGTGAACAGAATCCCTGACACTCCAGATTATATCTATCAGCCAGGATTCCTTCACTAGACCAAGTTAACAGCCTCAATCAGGGAGTTATTTTCTATGAGATCCATCTAGTTGACCTCATTCCTAACCACCCTACCACCCTTATGCAAAATGGGATGCCACAAGATTCTCAAGCACTTCTGCCTATATCTTTAAGGTATGATGTGATTAAAAAGACGTTTTCCATGAATTCATATTTATAGTGTGCAAAGGTATAATTCGTGGGAACTCATCACAGAACAATTTAAGGCTGGAGATGTCAAAAACATGCTGCTAAGATAATCAAGTATTTCCGCTCTTCATAGGGAAATCAAGATTTCTGCCATCTAATTCAGTTCCCCACCCCCACACACACCACGTTTATGCTTTTGCAAGTTGCATGAAGTCCCCTTAGTATGTGAAGAGGGCACACAATAGACTGCATCCTGTTCCTTATGTTAACTCAACATTATTACAATGACACAGCTTTTTCCTGTCTGCTTGATATTCTGTAAGTATAAAGCTGAAAAAATGTTTATTTTAAGAGCTTCTGTCTCAGTTATGTAATGGTGTACCTACTTTTGGGTAAAATATGTATTTTGTATTCAGGTGATTACCCTTTTAAAGAGTCTGTCCTTGCAAGAAACCATCTTCCACAAAAACAATGTGTCTTCAGTAATAGGTGATCTGAGGTATCCTGAGATTGCAAACAGCACCACATAAACTGACTTTCTTCTGTTAAACAGTATATTCAAATTCATCATACTGGGCTGTGTTTCTCTTCTTTCCCTTTTCTATCATTGTTGCTTATATCTCATCCATCATTTGCTCCCTGTGTTTTTCCTTTCTATTTTGGTTATATTTTCTTTGTAAGATGTTATGTGCTGTCTTTCATAATTTTTCATTCACCATTTAATTTTTGTTCTCAGAGTTCTGTTCTGACTCCTCATTACTGAGACATTCACACTTGTTATTTTTGAGAGTGAATGCCTCGGCAATAATTTCATCCTTCAAAATTCAATTTCAGTTTGATTTTTTTTCCATAAGGGATTGATCTGAATTTATAACAATGTTGGGAAATATATTAGTGGCTTTTATATTATTTCTAAGACATTGTTTCACTATCACATATTTGATTTCTAAACATATTGCCTAAACTTCTGCAAGTATATCTTTTTCTTTATGGTTTGCCATAATCCGAATATTTTCTTGAAAGAGCTTTTTTTTTCTTGAAAGTCCCTTTCCTCTATCAGTTCTTGATCCAAGCCAACATTGACCTATATACATTCCATATTGGTCCTTCACTAATTTGGGTGTTTTAAATCACCAATTACAATTAACATATCATTGATTTAACTTGATCATAACATGTCAGGATCTCACCATAAAATACTCATTTTCCTGCTCTCTGTGATCTTGGGTTAGGGAAAAACTTGTTCAACAACCAGATTAGCCTTAATTACAGTCACTATCTGAGATTGGCCAACAACCTGGAATTGATCATTTGTATCTTATCTTTACTAGAATTCCTATCCGTTCCTAAATTTCCCATCTCTTACAAAGTTTGTATCTTGTCAGCTGGAAAAGATCTATCTTTCTTCTACAAAGTTTAAAAAACACACAACACCAGGTTATATTCCAACTGGTTTATTTGAAAGTACAAGCTTTCGGAGCACTGCTCCTTCATCAGGTAACTAGTGGGGCAGGATCATAGGACACAGACTTCATAGTAAAAGGTTAAGTTCAATTAAAGACTTAACAGCAATCTAGGTTTGTTCAATACATCACATCAGTTGTATGACACTTTGATCTTTTTATTATAAATTCTGTGTTTTATGCTCCTGCCCCACTAGCTATCTGATGAAGGAGCAGTGCTCCGAAAGCTTGTACTTTCAAATAAACCTGTTGGGCTATAACCTATTGTTGCGTGATTTTTAACTTTATTAACCCCAGTCCAACACCAGCGCCTTGACATCAGTACTTCTACAAGCTCTGGTAGGTCAGTGTAGTGTCTATCAGTGATCTTTATGCATGTACAGTATCAAGCTTTCCTGCCTAATATTTCAACTTGCTGTTCTCAAGAAACTACCAATTCCTTTGAATGTAATGAGGAAAGAAGATGATCTCTTGTGAATTAAAGTCAATTTTGTCAGTAAATGTATCAGTTACTACTGTGAGAAGGACTTCTTGTACATGACCCAACCTTTTTTGTATCTCTTATTTTCCTACCATGACTTTTCACTGCTAACTATGGGGCTTGTGTAGGCTGATGTCCTAGACTCAGAGGTAATTGGTCACAATGCCTTTTGAAGCATCATGATTGTTCCATTCAGTGTGGCACAAACTTTGCTGATTTCTGCATTCTAAGTGATTGTAGAACAAGGTTGTTAGGATTTTCTCCATCTGCTGTTTGCAGGCTTTGTGCATGAAAGGCCAAGTGGACAGTTTGAAATATGCCAGTGGGAAGCAGGTCAAAGGCTCTCCACTGAATTACAAATAGTCATCACTTTTTGTTGGCTGTCCCTCAGGGTCAAGGAAGACTTACTTCCAGTCAAGAGTAGATAGATTCTGCATTGGTTTAATTGCTCATTCCAAGAGCGACAGACTCTGCCATAGATGAGATGGTGGTGTATGATGAGGCAGGTGGGTGGGTGGGGCATTCTGGACTCTGCATGATGTTTCTACTAGTTGCATTTGGTCTTCACATGCTCCATTCGATGACCTTTGAAATGGTGGGCGACTTTGTGGATGCTTCTTCTTCAGATTGTGCATTCTAGGCAGTTGTAGTTGGGGACGTAGCTTTTGTGTAGGCAGGCCTTCAGGATGTCCTTGTAGCATTTCCTCTGCACTCCTAGTGATTGCTTATTATTGCTGAGCTTGGAGTAGAGTACCTGTTTAGGGAATCTTATGTTGGTCATATGGACAAGGTGGCTCACCCTATACAGCTGGTTTTGTATGACCAGTGCCTTAATATTGGGAATATTGGCCTGGGAGGGGAAGTTTACATTAGCATGTCTCTCTTGCCAGTGGATTTGCAGGAATTTGCAATGGCAATGCTAGTGATAACTCTCCAGAGATTTGATGTGTCTGCGGTACATGATGCGTGTAGGAGGATGGGGACCATGGCTACTCTGTAGACCAGGAGCTGGGTGCTGGGTTTGAATTTTCAGATTTCAAATGCTTTGTTCCGCAGGTGTTCAAAACTGCATTGGTGCATTGGACTATTGGATTTCATCATCAATGTTTGCTTGCATAGAGAGGAGGCTCTAGAGGTATGGGAAATGACCCACATTATTCAGGGATTCGCCATAGATTTTGAAAGTCATTGGGGATGCTAGGGGATGCAGTGTTGTGTGGCAGGAGTGGGCTGGTAGAGAACCTATGTCTTCCACATGTTTAAAATTAGATCCATTCTCATATGTCTCTGTGTATGCATTCACAATGATTTGTAGCTTGGCCACTGTGCACAGTCTCAATCAGAATAAACTTATATCCGAATAGGCTGATTCAAAGCTTAATGTATGCTCCCTGAGAACAATAGAAAATTAGCATATTTTCTAAATTGCATTGTTGGTTAAATGCCTAACTTTTTAATTAGCTATCACTGAATGACATGTAATGTCTTGACTGGTCAGAAGGTGCAAGCCCAACATCTGACCTCAGGAATTTGATCTGTGAGTTACCCCCGACAGTGTCTTGGAGCTCCAGCAAAAGTTTATTGACTAGGAATCTGTTATGACTCATGAGACCAAAAGAAATAATAACAGGACTCTGCCATTTAGCTCCTTAAGTTTGCTCCACCATTCAATAGATGTGAAGCTGGAAAAGCACCGCAGTCAAGCAGCATCCGGGGAGCAGAAAAGTCAACGTTTTGGGCTGAAACCTTTTGCCAGGCCTGGAGAGGGGGAGGGGAGCCCAGTGGTAAATAGAGAGAGGAGTGTAGGGCTGGAGGGAGGGTTGGTGGGATGGTAATCAGGGTGGATGCAGGAAGGGGTGATTGTAATTGGTCATTGGGAAGGCTGAAGTGGATAGGTGAGTAGGAAGATGGAGAGGTTAGGTCAGGTCGGAGAGGCAAAGAGGAGGGGGAGGGATGGACATCAGATATGGCTGGGGGATACAGTGGATGAAGTTTGAAGCTGATGAAGTCAACGTTGAGGCCATTGGACTGTAAACTCCCCAGGTGAAATATCACATATTGTTCCTCCAGTATACATTGGACCTCACTCTGACAGTGGTGGAGGCCAAGGATGGACTTGTGGAATTAAAATGGATGGCAACCAGAAGGTCGGGATAGTTGATGTGGGCAGAGCACAGATGCTCCACAAACGGGTCCCCGAGTTTGGTCTCCCCGATATAGAGGAGACCACATCAGGAGCAACGGATACAATGGATCAGGTTGAATGAAGTGCAGATGAATCTCTGCTGAATCTGAAAAGATATTTGGGGCCTTGGATGGAGGTGAGGGGAGGTGTAGGGCCAGGCGTTCAAAATCTTGTGGTTGCAGGGAAAGGTATCTGATGTAGTGGAGAAGTTGGTGGGGAGTAGAGAGTTGCCAACGGAGTTGCAGAATGAACGGTCCCTTTGAAAAATAGAGTGGGAATGAAAGTTTTTTCGATGGTGAGGTCTGATTGTAGGTGATGGAAATGTCGGAGGATGATGCTTTGGATTCTGAGTTGGTGGGGTGGTGTGTGAGGACTAAGGGGTCTCTATTCTTATTGTTGTTAGTGGAAGGGCAGAAGTGTGGGAATTGGAGGAGGAGGAGGAGTGGTTGAGGGGTATCCTTAATTACTGAGAGGAGAAACTATACTCCCTAAAGTAGGAGGATATCTGGGATGTCTTGGAGTAGAATGCCTCATCCTGGGATCAGATGCAGCAGAGCTGGGGGAATTGGGAACATGGGATAGCATATTGCAGGAGGGTGAATGAGAGGAGATGTTGTCAAGATCGTTGTGGGAGTCAGTGGATTTGAAATGGATATCAGTGGTGAGTCTGTTTCCAGAGATGGAGACAGAGAGGTCCGGAAAGGGGAGGATGTGTCAGAAATAGTCCAGGTGAATTTGAGGATGGGGTGGAAGGTGTTGACAAAGCAGGAGCATGAGGCAGTACTGATGCAGTTATCAGTATGATGGAGGAAGAAGTGAGGGGCGATGTTAGTGTAGTTCTGGAATCTAATCTACAAATCCTGTAATGAGGCAGACATAGCTCAGGTACATGCAGGTGCCGGTGGTTACCCCTTTCGTTTATAGGAAGTGGGAGGAGTTAAAGGAAATTTGTTGAAGGAAGACCAGTTCTGCCAAATAATTGAAAGTGTCTGTGGAGTGGGACTGTTTGGGCCTACGTGAGAAGAGAAAGCAGAGGGCTTTTAGGCTCTCCATGTGGGGGATACAGGTGTAAAAAGCCTGTATGTCCTTGGTGAAGATGAGGTGATGGGGGCTAGAAAATTGAACGTTTTGGAAGTCTTGGATGGTGTGGGTTGTGTCACATAATTCTTATGAATGCAAGTATGGAGTTTCAGGACCAAAGGGGAAAGAACGGAGTTGGGGTAGAAAGAGATGAGTTCAGTGGGGCAAGAGCAGGCAGAGAGAATGGATCGAGTGGGGCAGTCAGGTTATGGAATTTGGGTAGGAGATCCAAACGGGTGGTGTGGGATTGGGGCACCATCAGGCTGGACATTGTGGATGGGAGATCTTCCGAAGTAATGAGGTGGTTGATGGTCTGGGTGATGATGGCTTGGTGATCGGAGGTGGGGTCATAATCGAGGGGACAGTATGAGGAGGTGTCATATAGTTGGCATCTGGCCTCAATGATGTAGAGGTCAGTTCACCATACTATCACCGTGACACCCCCCACCTCCACCCCCACCCCCATCGGCAGGTTTGATGGTGAGGTTTGAGTTGGAGCGAAGGGCTGCGCATTCCAATTGGGAGAGGTTGAAGCAAGTGAGAGGGGTGGACAGATCCAAGCAATCCAATGTATCATCCTCTAACATTTCTGCCATCCTCTGATCCCAGCACCAAAAATTATTTCCTTCACCTCTCATCTGCTTTCCAAAGGGACCGTTTATTCCACGCCTCCCTCATCAACTCTACACTCCCCACCAACTTCTCTACCCATACCCAGTTTCTTCCCCTGCAACTGCAAGAGGTGCAACACCTGCCCCTGTACCTCCCCTTGCCTCACCTCAGTCAAAGGCTCCAAACAATCTTTCCAGATCTGGCAGAGATTCATCTGCACTTCAGCCAATGTGATCTATTGCATCCATTGCTCCCGATGTGGTCTTCTCGATATTGGGGAGACCAACCGCAGACTCGGGGACCAGTTTGCAGAGCTTCTGTGCTCTGCATGCATCAGCAGACCTTCTTTCCCCTCCCAATCCCCTGGCACTATGTCCATCCTTGGTCTCCTCCACTGTCAGAATGAGGCCCAATGTAACATGGAGGAGCAACACCTGATATTTCACCTGGGGATCTTACAGTCTCAATAATTATTTCTCCAGCGACGTGGTGGCTCAGTGGTTAGCACTGCAGCCTCACAGCACCAGGATCCCAGGTTCAATTCCAACCTTGGGTGACTGTGTGGAGTTTGCACATTCTCCTTGTGTCTGTGTGGGTTTCCTCCCAAAGTCCAAAGACGTACAGGTCAGGTGAATTGGCCGTGCTAAATTGCCCATAGTGTTAGGTGCATTAGTCAGAGGGAAATGGGTCTGGGAGGGTTACTCTTTTGGAGGGTCAGTGTGGACTGGTTGGGCCGAAGGACCTGTTTCCACACTGTAAGGAATCTAATCTAATCTAAAATCCCTCCAGCCTTATTCTATGTCCAGCTCTCCCCTCCTCCTCACCAACTTGACCTAAGCTGTCCATCTTGCTACTCGCCTATCTGCTCCACCCTTCCCACTGACCAATTACAATTGTCCCCCATCTGCATCCGCCTATCACCATCTCAACCTATCTGCCCCCAGCCCCACCCCACCACCCCCATTTACTTCTGGCTCCCCTCCCCCTCCCCAGTCTTGACGAAGGGTTTCGATCTGAAATGTTGACTTTTCCACTCCTTGGATGCTGTCTGACCCACTGTGCTTTTGCAGCTTCACATCTATTGACTCTGACTTCCAGAATCTGCAGTACTTACTGTCTCCCCCTCCACCATTCAATAGGATCATGGCTGACCCAACATGTCTCATGTGTTCTTTCCCCATAATCCTTGATTCCCCTGCTTATCAAGAATCTTTCTATCTCAGCCTTCTTCTACCTCCACAGCTCTCTCTGTGGCAAAGAATCCCAAAAACACTCAACCTTCTAAGAGAAGAAATTCCTCCTCAACTCTGTCTTAAATTGTCACTCCTTTCATCCTGAGACTTTGCCTTCTGGTCCTAGACTCTCCCGTGAGTAGACAGCCCTTCAGCGAATTCCCTGTAAAGCTCCTTCAGAATCCTAATGTTTTCAATGAAATCACCTCCCGTCCTTCTCAACTCCAATGAGTACAGTCCTAATGTGTTCAGCTTTTGCTCATAACACAATCCCTCCATACCATTGATCAATGTTCTGAACCTTCTCTGAACTATCTCCAATGAAATGATGTCTTCACCAAATTAAAGGGATGAAACTACTGTCAGTACTCCAGATGAGACCCCACCACCCCCTTCTACAGTTTTTGGAGGATTTCCCTATTCTTATACCTTACCCCCTTGAAATAATGCCCAACATTCCATTAGCCTTCCTGACTACCTGCTGCACCTGTGTGCTATCTTTGTGTTTCATGTACAAGTACCCCCTGGTCCCTTTGTGTTGCAGATTTCTGCAGTTCATCCCCATTTTACCTTCTAAAATGGTCAACTTTGCATTTTTCCACATTATGCTCCATTTGCCAATTTTTCGCCCACTTGCTTAACCTATCTTTCTGAAAACTATTTATTTCCCTCTCTCCCTTTCCACTGATTTATTGTGCAATCTGCATATTTAGTTGAAGTACATTCACTTCTTTCAAGTCATTAATAATATATTGTGAACAATTGCAGTCTCAGCATTCATCCCTGTAAACCCCCATTGGTCATGGGTCACCAACCTGAAGAAGAACCCCTAATCTCCACCTGCTGTTTCCTGCCCTTTGCTAATTATCAATCCATGCCAATATACTACCTCCAACATCATGGGCTCTTATGTTATGACTTAACCTTTGTGAGGTACATTGTCAAATATCTTCTGGAAGTCCAAATGCAACATGTCTATTGGTTCCTCTCTATCCACTCTTGTAGGAAGTTGCGACTTATTAAATTTCTAAATCAGTCAGACAAGATTTTCCTTTCATGAAGCCATGCTGTCTCTGCTTGAATAGATTATGATTTTCTAAATGTTCTGCTGTTACTTCCTCAACATTTGATTCTAATACTATTCCAACAATAGATGTTAGGTTAATTAGCCTATAGTTACCCACTTTTTGTCTCCCTAGCCTTTTGAATGGGGTGTCATGTTAACTGTTTTCCAGTCCTCTGGTACTTCAACAGAATACAAGGATTTTTGGAAATCACAACCAATGCACCCACTATCTCTATCGACCTCTTTTAGGATCCTGGGATGTAAGCCTTCAGGGCCTGGAGGCTTGTCACCATTTAGCCCCATTAGTTTATCTAAAACTACTTCTTTAGTAATGGTAACGGGTACTTAATTTCTTCCCATATTCTTGAGTACTAATGGAGTATCTTCCACTGTAAAGACTAATACAAAACATCTGTATAACTCCTGTGCCATTTCCTTGTTCCCCAAAATCATCTCCCTAGATTCATTTTCTTAGGTGCCTATGTTTACTTTGATCTCTCTGCCTTACTTTTTATATATTTAGAAAAAATTCTTATTGTCAAGTTTTATATTCCTTGCTAATTTGGTGTTGTAGTTTATTTTCTGTCTCTTTTTATAATCTTTTTAGTCCTCCTTTGCTGAATTCTGAATGTATCCCAGTCTTTGGTGCTATCACTGACTTTTGCTTCCTTTTTATGCTTTTGTTTTCAAGTTAATATTTTCCTTACCTTCCTTGGTTAGTCATGGTTGGTTTATCCCTCTCTCAGAATCTTCATTCCTTACTGGGATATATTGTTGCGGAGAGTCATGAATTATAACCTAAGATATCTGCCATTGCTTGCTTACTGTCAATCCTGCTATCCTAAGGTTCTATCCACCTAGTTCACTTTAGCTATCTCTATACTCATTTCATTGTAAATTCCTTTATTTCTGACCCATGTTTCTCACTCTTGAACTGAAATCTAAATTCTATCTTGTTATGATCAGTTCTTCCTTGAGATCTTTTACTCTGACGTTGTTTATCAAACCTACCCATAACCATATCCAGGAAAGCCTGCTTACTGGTTGGCTTCCTGACATATTGCCCTAGGAAATGATCCCTGATGTGATGATGCTGTGGCTTTAAGCGATGTTTTGTCCTGGTTTCTTTTAGAGGGAGATTAGGGGACAGGTGGTGAGCAATCTATGAGAAGATTTTTAAAAATCTTGTGAAGCCTTGGGTTTTTTTTTAAAAGTTGGATTAATAGAAGCAGACTGAGTGGGTGTCGTCAAGCACACACAGATCAAGAATGTTTAGTTAGCTTTCAGCAGTTGCTGTTATGGGCCTGAAGAAGTGGAAGCTATTTTTCCCTCACTCAATTACATCTAAAAGTTGGGGATTCTGTTCCTCAGCTGCTGGATTGCATATGAAACAAAATCATTTTTTTTATTTGCCTTTTTGCCAATGGGTGTGTTTTTTGGGATGGTAATACATTGGAACACAAAATTAGTAATAGTTACTGTATCTATTATTTTGTTAATACTTCCAATAAAGTTAAGCTTTTCGAAGTTTTTCTTCCTTTTTTTTGTATGTTAACAATAGTTTTTTGAATAAATTGTTTGCTTAATGTCGAGTAGTTTGATCAAATTGTTTCCAGAACATGGCACTTTAAATTTGCCTTTAAAATAAGAAAAAGTTGGAAACTAAGTTGCTTAAAATATTTGGGGGGGGCGGGGGGGTAGAGAGAGAGAGAGAGACACACACACAGAGACATCTGTACATTATTCTGAACAATACCTTCTTTTCTTGCTGTTTATTACTTCTACCTAAATGGATTCTACTATTTGGTTTTCAAGTCTGTCTACAGCCCAAGTCATGCAATTTGCCAGGATTCTGATCCCTGCATGATTCAAGTGAAGCTTGTCCCATCAGAACAGCTCCCTCCTTTCCCATTATTGGTGCCAATGTCTCATGAATTTGAATCTGTTGCTCTTGCACCAATCTTTGAGCTATGCGGGTTACCTCTTTAATTTTGTTGACCCTCTCTCAATTAGCTTGTAGCTCAGGTAGTGATCTGGATATAGTTATCCCTCCCTGATATGCTCAATGCTTTTCATACTCTATTCGAGCACAGTACCAGCGGTGCAGTGTCACCTGCCCGAACAGCTCTGGATGCACCGTTCCCTCTGTCACTGCTACAGAAAGCAACTGGTCCAGACCGAGTCCTTGGCTGTGCACTCGGTTCCTGTGTAGACCAGCTGGTGGAAGTATTTGCTGCCTTTAATCTCTCCTTGCTACAATCTGAAGTCCCCACTTGCACTAAGAAGACCACCAAGTCACAGTACTAAAGAAAATACATGCAACATTGTCCAGTGGCTCTGACCTCCATAATCATGAAGCGCTTCAAAAGGTTAGTCATGGCTCACATCAACTCGAGCCTCCCAGCCTGCCCCATTCCCCGGCAATTCGCTTACAGGCAAAACAGGTCCACAGCAGACACCATTTCCTTCGCTCTGAACTCATCCCTGGAACATCTGGATAATAAGGACACCTATGTCAGGCTTCTACTTATTGACTGCAGCTCCACATTCAGCACCATAATCCCCTCCACACTGATCTCAAAACTCCACAACCTCCGCTCTCTGTAACTGGATCCTCAGCTCCCTGACCCATACGCCGTAGTCAGTGAAGATAGATAACAGCATGTCCTCAACATTGGCACCCTGCAAAGATGTGTACTCAGCTCCATACTGTACTCTCTGTACATTCAAGACTGTTTAGCCAAATTTTGCGTGAATGCCATCTGCACGTTTGCTGATGACACCATATTTATAGGCCAGATATCAAACAATGATTAGTCCAAATACAGGAAGGAGATAGTGTTTGGTGTTGTGGTACAATGAGAATGATCTCTCTCATGTTGGCAAAACGAAAGAACTAATCATTGACTTAAGGAAGAAAGGACACACCCCTACCAAAATCAATGGAGCTGAGGTGGAGAAGGTTGAGACCGTCAAGTTCCTGGAGGTGACAACAACCAACAAACTGTCCTGGACTCCCACATAGATGCGATGGTCATGAAGACACAACATTGACTCTTCTTCCAAAGAAGGCTTAAAAAATTCGGCATGTCCATAAGGACCATAGGTAACATCTACAGATGCACCATAGAAAGCATTCTATCTGGGTGCATAGAGGCTTGGTATGGCAACTGCTAATCCCAAGACTGTAAGAAAGTTGTGTGCACAGCCCAAACCACCATGGAACCATCCATGGGTCCATGTACACTTCTTGTGAAAGGCTGCCAACATCATCAAAGACCCCTCTCGCCCCATACTCTCTTCCAACCTCTTCCATCAGGCAGAATATACAGAAGCTTGAACACACACACCAACAGGTTCACGAAAAACTTCTTCCCTGCTGTTATTAGACTGTTGAATGAATTTCTCATTTCAAATCTAAAACTGATCTTGAACCTCCTGTGCATTTGTAACCTTACCTGCTTCAATCTGTCTAAGCCACTATAATCTGAATGTCTTTGTTTGTTATGATCTGCCTGTACTGCTCACAAAACAAAACTTTTCATTGCACTTGACAACAATAAATCAAATCAAATTGTTATTTTTTGGTGCAACATCAAGGACCTGTTCTGCACTGTATTGTTCTATGTTATCTTTTTGTTTTTGCTTTTCATTTTTCTCCTAGCAGCTCATTTTTATCAAATGAACCTCTTTCTTCTTTCTATCAATTTCATTGGTACCTACATGGACTACAACAACTGCATCTTTTCCCTCCCGTGCCAAGTTCCTCCGCAACCCAGAAACAATATACTGAACCTGGGGGCCAGGCAGGCAACGCAGGATTAGGCACTCTTGATCCTGGCCACAAAGAACAGTGTCTATTCCCCTGACTAGACTCTCCCCAGTTGCAACTACATTTCTCTTTTCTCTGCCCTGTTGAATATCTCCCTGCATCACGGACAGTTGTTCATCCGCCCTATAGCCCCTGGTCTCATTTACACAGGGAAGAAGAATCTCAAACCTGTTGGACAAGCTCGAGAGCTGACGTTCTTTCAGCATTACTTACTGGAACCATCCACCTTCCTCTTTCGCAGTCACACCTCTCTGTCCCTCACCACTGTCTGATTTTGAAGTAGTTAATCTGAAGGGTGTGACTGCCTCCTGAAACACATCATCTAGGTAACTCTCTCCCTTCCTGGTATGTCACAATGTTTGAAGCTCAGATTCCGGATCATCCTTTCTTTCAAACTCTAGCTCATGTTTTTTCATTATTTCAAAAATATACTTTATTGATAAAAATGTCTTTATATACTGAGGCAGTTTGGTTCTGTAAAGCAGCATGTGAAGAAACAAACAAACATTGGAGTTTGACTCGATCCAACAAACAAAGTAAAGGCATTTCTTACTTTCACAAGATTATATTGATGTACACTTGAGGCATCAAGAGGGTCTGATAACTGTACAGACCCCCATTTAACTTCTGCAGAAAGGTGTTAGATGGTGGTCTTACCCTACTGCACCTTGGCAGCAGCTGCTCCAACCTGGACCATACCTTCACCCACACAGTATCCTGCAAGAATTCCATCTCGTTCTCCCAATTCATAATGCCTCCACCGTATCTACTTGGACGAGGAGACATTCCACTTCCAAGCATCCCAGATGCTCGCCTATTTTGAACATGATTTTCACCCTTTTATCATCCAGCCAGCCCTGCACCGCACTTCCTTCATTTCCTGCTCCACTGCTCTAAACACATCCCTCAAACACAAGAAAGACAGGGCTCCCCCTTGTCTTTACCTACCACCCCACAAGTCTCTGCATCCAACATATATTTAAACACTTCCGCCCACTCCAATTAGACCACCAAGAACATGTTCCCCTCCCCATCCCTCTCTGCCTTCCACATGGGTCGTTCCCTTTGCCACTCCTTCCCATGCCACCCTCCCCACCAAACCTCCTTCCCCTGCAACTGTAAATGATGCAAAACCTGCTGGCACACATGCCCCCTCACCTCCATTCAGGGCCCCAAACAGTCCTTCCAGGTGAGACAGAGGTTCATCTGCCTCTCCTCCAGCCTGGTTGACTGTATCCTGTGCTCCTGATTGGTCTTCCCATTGTAGAGAAGACCACAACGTAAACTCAGGGTATGTTTTGCTGAACATCATAACCAGGCCCGTAGGGGCCAACCTGACCTCCCAGTCACCGCCCATTTTAATTCCCCTTTCAACACCCTTTCCGATATGAACATCCTTGTCCTCCTCCATTGCCACAGCAAATCGGACTGCAATTTGGAGGAACAGCTCCTCATCTTCCACCTGGGCAACCGACAGCCCAGAGGACTCAACATAGAATTCTCCAATTTCAAATAACATCCCTTTCCAGCCCCTGCCCCTACCTTCCATTCCTCTAATCGACCCTTCCTTCCAGCTACCAACAGAATTCATTCCTCACATTGACTAACCAGGTTATACCATTTACTTGTATTTGCCTATCCCGACCTCACCACCCTGCACCCCCCCTCCTTTTATGTGCGGTTCACCTTACCCCCACCTCCAGTCTTGAAGAAGGGTTACATCCAAAATGTTAACCTCTCCACCTCTTGATGCTACCTGGCTTGCTGTGTTCTTCCAACCTTCTACTTGAGTACCAAGTTTTAGTGGGTTCCTCAGCATGTAGTCCTCGACATTGGAATGTGTCAGTCTGCAATACTTGGTCAAGATCAACTCCCTGTTCTGGAAGACCAACAAGTTTTGGGCATATCAAAAAACTTCTTTCATCGATTTCATGTTCTTCCAGGCACAGTCGATGATTGTCTCAGTGTGAGTCCTGGGGAACAGCCCATGGAGCCCAGAACCCTGTGCCAAGGAGCTGCTCAGGAGGAACCTCAACCTCCACTGCATCTTTTTCTAGACTTTCTTTGCAAAGGCAGATCCCCCCCCCCCCCCACCGCCACTTCAAGGGCAGCATGCGGTGGCACAGAGTATCTAGACAGACATGAAGGAGCTCATGGGTGGTGCTTTTCTCACCACCAACCAAGCTCTGATGCTTGCTGAAAAGTTCTGGCGATGAGGCATTCTGCTAAATGACTTTCACAATTAGCCCAGGGAACACCCCGACAGGATCCACTCTTGCCCATTCCATAGGGTCTCAAGGATGTTATGTGCTGACCACTTCCCGATGGACTTGTGGCCAAAGTTGGTGTTGTTTGCATGTTTCTGCACAACAGGTGATACAGAATGGTCCAACTACTTGGAGCATTATCCAGCAATGAGGCTAGACCCATCCTTTCCAACACTGGGGATAAGTAGAACCTCAGTATGAACCTCAATATGGAATGATACATAGCTTGTTACAGCTACACATCAGGATGAGAGTGGCATTGGGGACATTTGTTCTCCATTATCCAAAACATTGGTGTCCCTGTCGTAACCATCCGTCCTAGACCTCCAGATGAAGTAAATGATGGCTTGGGTGACTGCAATAGTGCAGGTTCTGGGAAAGGGCCAGAGCTGTGCCACGTACAACAACACAGAGAATGTCTCATACCTGATGACCAGGTCTTTACATGCAACGGAGTGGGAGCAATGATCTGAAAAGCCCAGTTTCTGCTTCACCTTGGAGATATGCTCTTCCCAGGATTTTGCACATGCCAGAGCCCCTCCAAACCATACTTCCAGCACCTTCAGGTAATCTGTCCTGCTGGTGTAGAGGATAAAGGACCATTCAGCCCAGTTCCAAAGAACATAGCCTCACTGTTGCCTTAATTTATCTTGGCTTCTGAGGACAGTTCGAACTGATCACTGATGCTCATGAGTCTGCACACTGACAGCAGATCCAAGCATAAAACAGTGACATCATCCATGAACAGGGAGATTTTGACTTGCAGGCCTTCACTACCTGGAATACGCACTCATCTCAGGCGTGCATCCTTCCTGATGGACTTGGTAAAAGGCTCTATACAACATAGAAACAAAGGAGGAAAGAGTAGGCAGCCCTGTCTGACTCCAGATCTGACTGGGAAGCTGTCTGATTCCCAACTGTTGATTGAGACTGCACTAACAATGTTTGTGTTTAGCGGTCAGATCCAGTTGTGGATTCCCTTCCTTAAGTCCATTTTGGAAAGTACGTCCTACATGTGCGTGTGCAATATCCTGTCAAAGGCCTTCTCCTAGTCCAGGGTGATGAAGCAGCCATCCACCCCTCTGCCCTGCTTGTAGGCAATTGTATCTATGAGGAATCTGCAGCAATCAAGGAAGACCTTCCTCATGAAGTAGGTCCCGTCAACTGGTGATCCTTCCTCCACCTTCTTCACAGTCACCCTGACTGTATTGCAGACTCCTTGGTCTTGGGTGTGGGCAAAAGCAGAGACCATGGTTGTGGTTGATTAGTCACTGCATTGGCATTCAGCTGAAGCCAGCATAAAGGTCCACCAATTACATCTCAGCTCATCTGACGATCCTTCAAGTTCTGCTGACAATTGCAATCCAGTGATGATCTCAACTTCTTTTGATGATGGAGATTCTCAGCTCAGATTTATCCTGAGAGAACCACCTAGATCATAGATCTCCCTTGCCAGGTAAGTATCATCAATTCTGAGCCAGAATTCTTCAAGCTATCAACACTTGCTACTGATGTTGTCACTGTTGACCACAATGGGGTCTACCAGCTCTCACATCATGTAGGTACAAACATCGCCTGGCCCTGTAAATCTATTTACTTAGTTTTCTTTTTTTTGAATTCCTGTTGGTTTTTTTGTAATAGGTAAATAGGACGAATATTTACCATCAATCTGAAAGTAATCTCTCCTAGTTTGTCAAATTAGCAGCCTTTGCCAACCAGTTCAATTAGTTTTCCTGTGATGCCAATCTTTGCTTTGGCTGGGATCCTGAACCTTTTCTTCAATTTATCCTGTTAGAAAGGTCTGATGACTTTGTGATTTTATGGTACCTCTTCTCTGCACCAAATTCCCCTGCTGCCCCAAAATCGCTGATCTATATTCTCACCTCTCTTTGGATGTGATCCCTCCTTCCTGATCGTGTGAAGCTTACTGATTTGTGCACTGTCGATACATCTTCTCTTAAATAGAGCTGAAGTGAACTGAGACGACTGTCACTAATTAAGCTTCAATAGTAATCAGTACCCAAAACTGTGTGAACCCAGTTATTTGTGCCAAATGATGCCTTACCTCAACAAATCAGACTCTTGAGTCAGAAAGTGTGGCATTGGAAAAGCACAGCAGATCAGGCAGCATCTGAGGAGCAGGAGAGTTGATTTTTTGAGCATAAGCCCTTAATCAGGAATGAAAGGCTTATGCCTGAAATGTCGATTCTCCTGCTCCTTGGTTACTGTCTGACCTGCAATGTTTTTCCAGCACCACACTTTTTGACTCTGACCTTCAGCATCTGCTGTCCTCACTTTCTCCAAATCAGACTCTCTGGGTCTTCTATTCATTATTGGTCATACTCATTTTCCAGCTGTGGACAGGGCCCTCCAGTTTCTCAAAGGTGACAATAGACGATAGGCCATTCTGCCCTTCAAGCCTGCACCACCATTCAGTATGATCGTGGCTGATCATCCTCAATCAGTATCCTGTTCCTGCCTTATTTCTATAACCCTTGTTTCCACTATCCTTGAGAGCTCTATTCAACTTTCTTAAACGAATCCAGAGACTGGGTCTCCACTGCCTTCTGGAGCAGAGCATTCCACACACCCACCACTCTCTGGGTGAAGAAGTTTCTCCTCATCTCTGTCCTAAATGAAAATTGTCTTTGGTTCTTTGTTCTCGGACATCTGTGATATTGTGTGTGTTCAGCCACAATAATTTTCCACATTATGGACCATTCTGCTTTAATTCCTTACGTCCTTGCTATCTGTTAATACTATTTTGTCCTTGTCTTTTATTTTACCTCTTACGTTATTTCAATCTTTATTACACATCAAAAAAGATAAGGTCCCCACATCTCACCAGTCAAAGCTAATCGGAAATGTAGGATGAATTATTTGATGAGGTCTTGGAGCTGGAAATAAATCACAAAACGAGAGATATACATCAGATGGTGAAATCTTTGGCAGAAATAAAATGATAACAATATTTGCATAAAAGACCAAGCTGGTGAGATACGTGAAAGGGAAAGAGCAGCAAAGTATTGGAATGGGCAGACAACCTAGCGACTAGTATCACGACCAGTTTGCTGTAATCGTGAGTCTCTGATGTAAGCTTGTTCCTGTGTCATCACTTGTAATGAGAGATTTCAGTTCTGTAGGTGAGTCAGTTGTTGGAAGAAAAAGCAAATGTAAGGTGGAGCAAAAATTCCCATCAGTTTGTGGACATACTCTGAACTAAAACCCTCTGAACTTTGGGCATAAATTTACGGAAAGTACATTGGATTAAAATTCACTGAACGTTTAGACTCAAGAAACTAAGGGTCTCAACCAAACCAGGGAAGTAAGGCTGGGGCAGTCTGTGTAATACACAAGCCGGGGCAGCTGTCTGGAACAGGGGCTAGCTTGCAAAGCTAAAGGAAGACACCCCATTCACGTCCCAACTTAAAACAGTGAAAGCCAGACTGCAGAACAAAACAACTTCAGACATTCTGGAGCCTACAGAGATACAGAGCCATTCAACTTTCAATCAGTGCTCAGGCACAGAAATCCTGAACATGCAGCATCATTGTGCTACATGTAAACCTGTGGCTGGAAGAGCCTTCACACTACTAGTCAACTTTTAACAAGCACCCATTCAAGGGAAATTCTGGACATTTCAAACCATTGAAAAACCATTTACTGTACACTCCATCCAGTAATCAGGAGGCTCATTCAGCCCTGAGAGGAGGAACAATAGCAAGGTGAGCCCAAGGTCATCCAGACCCTCTGTCCTAGCTTTGTTAGTTAGGATAAGGGGGGGGTGGGGGTGGGGGGGAGGCGGTGGGGGGTGGGGGCTGGGCTTTGGGGCCAATGTGCAGGGCATCCCCAGGAAAGGGAAGCAGGGTATTTTGTTTTCTTCTCTCTCTCTCTCTCTCTCTTTTCTCTGTCACCTATTAGTTAGCAATTACTCACGGTAATTTTAAACCTGTAGTATTTAGTCAACTCTTGCAGCCCAGACTTGAGTTCAAGTTAACTGTCAGACAAGTCTCAGACATTCAACTTTGATCTATAATTGTCAGGTTTTGAAACACTCATTTTTTTTCCCATTGCTGTACAATTTGCTTGTTATCAATAAAATTAGAGTTTTCTTTGCTGCTGAAGCATCTGCCTCCTGTGTTTTCCACCACACCACATTCCACTAAAGAAGTCCAGTGTCAGAACCAGGGAGCTGATGAACAATAAACCAGGCAGAACTCCCTCCAGACCATGAAGGGACAATGACCGAGTGAATGTGGTGCTCTGGAGGGTGTGACAGAGGTCAAGAACCGGATGGAAGAGAGGATTTCCTCTATGTGTTCAGGAAAGTGAATATTTCAAAGGAAAGGAACTGCTTAGGGCAGAGTGTCCTGGGGAAGTGGCAGGCCAGTGGACAGAGAGCAAGTTACCTGATGAAGGAGCAGTGCTCTGAAAGCTAGTACTTGCAAATAAACCTGTTGGGACCATAACCTGGTGTTTTGTGATTTTTAACTTTGTCCACCTCAGTCCAATACTGGCACCTCCACATCAAGAGAGGAAACAGTACAAGCACTCCACAGAAAAGGCAGTCTGGCTCCTCTGCCTGCAGAGACAGGTCTGAATATTGGACAGGAGGATTGAGGAGTTTAAGGTAGTGCTGAAGAAGGCAGAGGAGGACTACACCTTAAGGACTAGGAAGGGTGAGATGCTGCATGAGGATCTGCAGTGGGAGAAGTAGGAAAGATGGCAGGTGGAAGAACAGCACAGAAATCAGATAGACTATTTAATTTTATAAAGAGTCATAGAGTCATGGAATCTTAGAGATGTACAGCATGGAAACAGACCCTTCTCATCCAACTCGTCCATGCCAACCAGATATCCTAACCTAATCTCGTCCCATTTGCCAGCATTTGGGCCCATTTCCCTCTAAACCCTTCCTAATTATATATCCATTCAGATGCCTTTTAAATGTTATAATGGTGCCAACCTCCACCACTTCCTCTGGCACCCTCTGCATTAAAATGTTGTCCCTTAGGTCCCTTTTAAATTTTTCACCCTAAACCTATGTCCTGTAGTTTTGGACTCCCCCACCCCAAGGAAAAGACGTTGTGTATTTACTCTATCCATGCCCCTCATGATTATATAAACCTCAATAAGGTTCCCCCTCAGCCTAAGATAAATGAATGTGCTTGAGGAAAACAAGCGTTTGGGTGATCAACTCCAGGTGTAGGAGGAGAAGCTGAAATATATACAGGCAGCCTATAACGTGGCCTGTTGGGAAGGGCTCAGTAGGGAAGAGGACGGTTCCTGCCAAGAACAGAGCTGTCAGCTGGCCAAGCTTTGTCCCAGACCAGAGGCGTGGTGTGCATGGTTAGCCTGGGAGTGGCTTAGGCAGGCAGGAGGGAGCAAAGGGGTGTGAGGGGTGTGGATTGTAGGGCAGTTAGGTGCTCATTCGCCTAGGGCACCATGGGGAGTCCTGGTGTGATAGAATCTGGTTTCCAGCATTTGCAGTCTTTGTTATTACCTAGCTGGGAGAGCAGTTAGACTGTAGTGCAGGAGACGTCACTGAATCACTACCCATGGTAATGGGAGGGGATCTGGTCATTCAGCGGGTGGGGGCTTGTTCAGTAGCGAGGACGCTGGGAGCAGGCCAGGGCCAACAGGAGGTAAAAGGAGATGTAGGTCCAATACAGGAAGGGCCGGGATCAGGGCCAATGCACCTGGTACAACAGCACAAGTATGGTGTGCCCCAGAATGGGCAGGAGCAAGGGGATTTGGAGAACTGGTTTGAGTCCCCACAGGAGAAATTGACCCATCCATCCCTTTTATGGAAGTGGAGCAGGTGGGAGAGATGAATGGGTGTGATGATGCAGAAATGGCCAAGTTGCTGCTGTTCTCTTTGTACAGCAGAATGTACAATGCCCTAGCTGCAGAGAGTAAATGGGGCACAATGCATTAGCAGCCATCCAGGAAGAGATTCTGGAAGGAATGGGCTTCACTGATGGGAGCTGTTTTTCCCGAGTAAAGAATACCTTACAGGTGGCAGGAGAAACCCCGCTGGCATTCACTGACAGATTGTGACCCATCTATGCGAATGCCTGCAGAAGGAACTTGGAAAGGGATAACCTCAGAGGCAGTGACCAGGCTCGTTGGCTCCACACCCTGGCGGCAGACAGCTTACCAAGGTTGCGGACCAAGGGTGAACCTTGGTTTGACCCTAAGGACCCCCAAATTATGGAGGAATTAATAGTGAGACAGTTATCACTTGCTTTCGGAATGGGAGGAGCAGGAGAAAGTACCTGAGTGAAAACTCTATGAGATCAAGCCCTTCCAGGGAAAGAAGGAATGGTGCCAAGAGGGAGGTAGCCCTCCTGACAAGAAGGACGTATGTTTTGGGTGTGGAAAAACCAGGCATCAGATAAAGGTTTGCCCCAATCCCCGGAAGAAGTGTGAGTGTCAGGATTCCCCATGGTCACCTGAGAATCAGGTCCGTCTTCACAGAGCTCCCCAAGCACCATGGATGGTTCATGGAAACACTCAGGGCTATCCTGGGGGGGTTCGGGGAACGTAGCGATAGCAACAGTTGCGGGTGACTCCAGCATCCATCCAACAGCAATTCAGATGTGACTAGGCCACTTAACTGTGTACCTACACCAACTAGAATATAACCCATGGAAGAGGCCATGTGTGAAGATGACGGTGGAGGAGGTAAAGGGGACCTACCTCCTGGATACTGGGGCTCCCAGCACTTTAGTGTACTCAGAAAATCCCACCAGCTCGCCCCTGTCCAGTGGAATCCTGTACAGCTTCGTCGGGTTCACACGTAATGAGCAGATTGGCTTCCAGCACCACACGTTTTGACTCTGATTTCCAGCATCTGCAGTGCTTACTTTCTCCTGAAGGGAATAGAAGGCAGAGTAGAGGAGGCCCCCATGACCTGACCGCGGAAACAATATAGCGTTTCCCAAGAGGTGGATGCCAACTTGGAAATAGCTCTAGAGGCATTGGTTAGATGGAGGTGTTAAGGCCCATAGCCACCCATGTGAATGCTCCACTTTCGCTGGTCAAAAAACCAGACAATTCCTGGAGAGTACAGTGGACTTCAGAGTGCTGATCAAGAACATCCCCACATCCCCACCTTATCAGTAGCATCCTGGCAATGATCAGTCATTGTTTTTACAGTTCTGGATATTTCTAATGGATTCTGGTCTATCCCTATGAAATGGGAGGCGTGATGCAAGTTCACTTTTACTTTTAAAGGGCAGCAATACACCTGGACATGTCTCCTCCAGGGTTTCCATAACCCCCAGCATTTTTCATTGGTGTATGGGAAATTGTGTAAAGGGATTCAGCTGGCCCCAGCAGATATTGCAATATGAAGATGACCCGCTGCGTTTCACTGACACTCAGGAAGAGCATGGCCCTTTACTGGCTGAGCTGCTGGAGTTGTTGAGAGGGGAAGAGTTTAAACACAAAGAAGGCCCAGGTGGACCAACAGGAGGTTAAATTCCGAGGACTGACAATGCAAGCAGGGGAGAGGGCCTTAGACGAGGCTAGGAGGAAGGCAATTCAGGAACTGCCCGCCCCAACCACGGTTATAGGGGTATGATCCTTCCTAGAGTTCACCACGTATTGCAGGGCCTTCATAGAGGCCTATGCGACAACAGCAGCACCCCCCCCCCCCCACTCTGGCTCCTATGTGACAGGTTGGGCCGGGAGTGGGACAAGAGTTGCAAGTCAAACTCAGACTGTGCCAGCACTTGGGGCCATTGACCAGGGGGCAGATTTCTTCTTAGAGGTATCTGCAAACAGGGATAATCTAACTGCGGTGCTGCTACAGGAGTGGCACAGCCAGCTTAGAGTGGTAGCTTACTGCTCTAGGAAGCTCACATATGTGGAGAAAGGGTACTCTAACTGTGACAGGCATCTTCTGACTATCTATTAGGCAATAAAATGAGCAAAGGATTTTACTGGAGTGTCCCCAATAACCCTCCTCACCCATCATACCTCCATCCAAATGTTACTTAATAGCAGAATCAAGGACAGGACAATGAGCATTGCACTCATTGCTCACTGGACCCTGCCACTGTCCCAAATGGACTTGAGAATATAGGGTCCATGTGAGCCCAAGTTTGCAGCTAACATGGTTTAAACTGGGGCATCTCACCAGTGTTCAATCGATGGGTTATAGGATATGAATTGAATTTAAATTGAATTTATTGTCACGTGTACCAAGACACAGTAAAAAGCTTTGTCTTGTGAGCACTACAAGCAGATCACAGACTTAAGTAGCATAGATAAGTAAATAATAGGTAAACAGCGGCAAAATCAAAAACAGAACATAAGGTTTAAGGCGGAAGTTTATCTGATAGGCCTCAAAATCGATGTGGATGGGTCCAGCACAGTAACAGCCAGGGAACAACTCACAGGTTTCAGGATCTATGTCCCACAGGCCAGGATCACCCTGGGAATTACGCACCCCAGTACTATGAATGCCCAGCACACTGAGCTGGCGGCAGTAGCCTATGTGTTTACCCTCCCGGCGAAATTCCCCACTCCTTATGCCATCTACTCAGATAACATGTTTATATGCAACTCATGCATGGACTATCTGGCCATCTGGTCCCACTGAGGGTTCACCTCAGCAGATGGGAAGCCCATGGTGATTAAACCCTTGCTAGAAAGAATTATGACAGTGCTGGGGATGGAATGGATATACTTCCAGAAAGTTAGCTCCAAGACCAAACCCTGGGCTGAGGGCAACTGGAAAACCAACATTCTAGTGAAAGAGGGAGCTAGGACAAGGATCTTCTGGGATCCACATGGGTCAGGCACAGTAGTGGCAGCTAGGGATAGTGACAAGACTACTGGAAGCAGTGGGGTAGCCCCAGCCCCGGACCTGAAAACAGTCCAATCACAAGAGCCCGCCTTCAAGGAAATTCTAAATACCTTGGCTAAGGGAGAAAGGGTAGAACGCTCATACATAGCACCCGACATTACAATGAAGGAGGATATGGTTTGTAAGGGGGATCAGTAGGTGGTTCCGCAGCAGTACAGGTGGGAGTTCCTCCAGCTGGCCCACGAGGCTCCATCCCAGGCTAGAAACTACCTGGTGGAGGGTGGAGCAGACTGGGTGTGGCCAGGATTAAAGGGGATGTCTGCGACTTTTGTGCAGCCTGTCTGGTATGTGTGGGGAATAACCCTAGAGCCCAGAAGAACAAGGCAGTACCATAGCACATTAGAGGGGAAATCCATCCGGATAGATTACATAGGCCCACTACCCACCACAAGTACTGTCTAGTCCTGGTGCATGTACTCCCTAAATGGGTGGAAGTCTTCTCTTGCCGAACAGCCATCACAAAGGGGACAGCTAGGATTTTAGTTAAAGGAGTGTTCTTCCAATGGAGGCTTCCACAATATGTGCAATTGGACCAAGGCAGATATTTAATTCAGGCCATCCTTAAGGTTCTGGGAATAGAGGGGAAGTGGCATGTGACTCACAACCTGCAGTCTTTAGGAATTGTTGAGAGTCATAGAGTCATAGAGATGTACAGCATAGAAACAAATCCTTTGGTCCAACTTGTCCATGCTGACCAGATATCCCAAAACAATCTAGTCCCACCTGTCAGCACCCAGCCAAAATCCTTCCTATTCATACGCCCATCCAGATGCCTTTGAAATGTTGCAATTGTACCAGCGTCCACCACTTCCTCTGGCAGCTCATTCCATACATGCATCACCCTCTGTGTGAAAAAGTTGCCCCTTAGGTCTCTTTTATATCTTTCCCTCTCACCCTAAACCTATGCCCTCTAGTTCTGGACTCCCCACACCAGGGGAAAGAACTTGTCTATTTATCCTATCCATGCCCCTCATGATTTTATAAACCTTTATAAGGTCACCCCTCAGCCTCCGATGCTTGAGGGAAAACCTCCCCAGTCTATTCAAACTTTCCCTAAACTCAAATCCTCCAACCCTGGCAACATCCTTGTACAAACTTAAAAATCACACAACACCAGGTTGTAATCCAACATGTTTATTTGAAAGCATTAACTTTTGGAGCGCTGCTCCTTCATCAGCACTCCGAAAGCATTTGCTTCCTAAAAAACCTGTTGGACTATAACCTGGTGTTGTGCGATTTTTAACTTTGTTCACCCCAGTTCCAACACCGGCATCTCCAAATCATAACATCCTTGTAAATCCTTTCTGAACCCTTTCAAGTTTCACAACATCCTTCCAATAGGAAGGAAACCAGAATTCCATGCAATACTCCAACAGTGGCCTAACCAATGTCCTGTACAGCCGCAACATGACCTCCCAACTCCTGTACTCAATATTCTGACCAATAAAGGAAAGCGTACCAAATGCCTTCTTCACTATCCTATCTACCTGGGACTCTACTTTCAAGGAGCTAAAAACCTGCACTCCAAGGTCTCTTTGTTCAGCAACACTCCCTAGGACCTTAACATTAAGTGTATAAGTCCTGCTAAGATTTTGCTTTCCCAAAATGCTACACGTAACATTTATCTAAATTAAACTCCATCTGCCACTCTTCAGCCCATTGGTTCATCTGGTCAAGATCCCGTTGTAATCCGAGGTAACCTTTTTCGCTGTCCACTACAACTCCAATTTTTATGTCATCTGCAAACTTACTGAGAGGATGAATCGAACGATAAAGGAAAGGCTGCGGAAGGAGGTGGGATGATTCACCCAAGAAATGGACAGAGATTCTGCCCCTTATCCGAATGGGGATTTAAGCCAGTCCATCTAGAAGTACAGGGTGCTCCTCCCACAAACGCATGACAGGAAGGTTATGTGCACTCCTTCTCATGTTCTAGCCCCAGTGCTGACGGAGGGTCAGCTCAGGGAAATCACCTGTGACTGTTTTGCAAAAGATCTGTATGATCGTCTAAAACAGATTCACTGGCAGGCCGCTTCTAACATGGGCAAGCAACACTGAGGTAACCAGTTGGTGCATGAAACTCTGCAGGCTGCAGGGAATTAGGGGACAAGGTCATGGTTCAGAATTATGCCTGGGTGGGAGTCTCTGAGTCACTGTACAACGGCCAGTGTAGTATAGTGGACAAGGCGAGCCCAATGGTATATGCGGAAAAGCTATCCCAGGGGACTAGATGGTTCCGTTTCAACCAATCCAAGTTGGTCAAGCCCAGGAGAACCGTCACGCAGTCGGAATGGCAGGTAATGGCAGACTACAAGGAGGGCATGGCCACCCCTAAAGAGGCCCCAGAGGAGGGGAAGTCAAAGGAGGAGGCCACAGCCCCACCAGTCCCAGGGCCTGGCCCAATGAGCTGCCTCACAGGGCCAGTTATCCCCAGTATGGGATTCAGACTGAGGAATACTAAGGAAAACCCTTTGAGCTCCTAAGCCTCGGGTACCCTGATCCCCAGTGTAGTGGCCAACCTGAGGCCGCAGGTTTAGGACGGTCAGATACTAGGCTGGCCAGCCAGAACTGGGTGGCACTGTACAGCTTGAGTTATGTGTATAGTACGGTTTTGGAACTACTTTGCTTCTATTTGTTGTACCAGGATTTGGGCAAATCTTAAAGAGTTTTGGGTCATTTTTATGGGTTTAAGTTTAGGTAATGTGAAGCTGATCCTGGGAATGGCTGAAGGGTGAGGCCATACTTGTGTTGTATGTTACAGGACGAAACCCTCAGAAGTAGATTGAGTGCTGGTGCTGGTCATTCAGATCAGAGTTAGTACCAGACACGGACGATATGGAGAATCGCTGGTATATGGGTCACAGGGGGAAAAGCCCCTAGCATCAGCACCAGAGGTGGCACATCCAGCACTAAGGAAACATCTCCTACTTCCACTGGGGAATGTAGCCAGTGTTGCTCGTCAAATTCTACTTGGTACTTCAGTCTCACTGGGTTCACCTATCGGGAGGCATCCATTCCATGCCAGAGGATAAAAATAGCACTTCCTAGGTTTGGATGGTGGGAGGTAAACAGGTATGTCTCAGTTGGATGGGGGATATCGCTCTGAGTAGGTGGCGGTGGCTCAGGAAACTGAGCAGGGACACCAGGGACCAGAGCACTAACTGGGTGTGATTGGACAATGATGCTTAATAGATGATCATGGGGACCCAGGGAGGGGTGAGTATCAGCTGGCATAAATGGTGTATGTACGAACAGGGAATCTATGTGTGCATGTGGGGGGTTGAAAAGGATCTGCCCAGCAGGGATGTTCATTGCTTTCAACTGGCAATGGCAGGACACTGGGGACAGGATCTGATGGAATCCAAGGATGGAGTCCTGCACCATCCTGAAACCCTCTACCATCATTAGTGTCACTGAACTCAGCGCTCTCCCCAGGAAACCCCTGCCTACTCACACTCCTGTCAAGATAGACATAGATAGGTGACCCCCACCACCAAGATCCCCAAGAATGGCGTAGTTCTAATCCGGACGGACAAAACCAAGGGGTGCACGATGCTCTTATGTCAGTAATACTGAACTTAATTGAAATCCACCTACTGGAGTGGTGCCCAAGGGAGAACTGAATGACTGTACCAGGCCTTGCTCTGGGAAATGTTCCTTGGGTTTACAAACTGGACTTCAGAAAAACTGATAGAGCAGACCTATGTGCTTCTGCTGCAGAGAAATCTAATCAGTTAGGTATGGGTAAACAGGGAATGACTTGGCCACAGTGTATGATACGCGGTCATCACTCCTCAACAGCATGAATGACATTCAACTAGCCCTGCAGATTAAGGATTTGAAGGACTAACTCCACAAAATATTAAGGGAGGAAAACACAGTGGTGGGGAAAGAACTTCAGGAGGACCAAGCCATGACAGTCCATGTAAAAGAGATACTGCTGAGCTGGAGAGACATATCAAGATGGTGAACGCCTTGGAGGACGCTGCTAGGAATGAGGTGTGTGTGCTGTTTGGGGCTTGGTTACTGGGTGAAGGCTGTAGTAACTGAAGGACCTGCAACAGGGCAGGGTCACCTCCTGGATCAGCAACAAATACCTAGTGGCGCTCCACCCCTTCAGCATTTATTCAGCCCATACCAGCTCTACCTGGCCCCAGAAGCCTACCCTGTCCCTGTAGATTGCCAGAGGAGGTGTGTATGTGTGTAGCTGTCCAAATGCCAGTGATTACTGCAGTCTCACGCCCACACCAGTTTACAGGGTGGAGAATATTGGAGTCATTCATGGAGGAGTACATGTCCATTTCAAGATGGTCCTGCCCTATGTCATAAAGTGAGAGTACTCTATAGTAGGGATTGACCTGTCAGGGTGCCGGAGCCAGCATGCACATGTAATACTGTGTCCTCAGCACTTGAACATCTTCTTGGGGCCCCAGTACAGGTTCCAAGTTGTAAACATGGAGCCTATAAACTGCACTATGGAGGTGATGGCATGGGACCACGTTCCTCCACAGGTGGCATACTTAGGTAGTTGGACCTATTGTGTCGCAACGAGCATGTCCAGCTACCGGTACGAGCGGCACCTGACATGTCCAGTAAATGACAGCAGGTTTTGTTTCAAACCATAGAAAGATATTCAAGTGGCCCAGGAATACATTACCCCGATTCCTGAACCCTCCACAATTCACCTGTCAGGGACAACTTCACCAATCTGCTAGATTATGTGTCCCACTTTGGATACTGTATTCCTCCTCTGCTTCATGTCCCTGTCCCAGTAGAAATGTCCCAAAAGCACTTCCATAACCTTGAGCAAACAAACTATAAGATTGGGAGGGAGATAACTAAATTGACAGCATGGTCATGGTGAGACATAGGGGCTCGAGGTTGAAATCCCTACCTGGATCTGGGTGAACTCTCACGGTTTGGTTTTGTGCCAGTTCGGGATTGTCTGCTTTTGGGCCAGGAGACGGGCTCGTAGATCCTGGCACCAAAGCAGATACAACAGACCTGACATTCCGTGTGGGCAGAGTTAAGACAGGGTGGCATTCTGCTTGAAATATCTTTATTTTGTATGGAACCAATCAATGTAAACATTTGCAATTGGATTGTAATGTATGTGATATACATTATTCCTAATATATCCCTAATCCAATCTGTTTCCTTTTACAGAGAGTCATGCACTGGGCAGATTAGGTAATCTGGGAAGCTGGTCTTGGGGCCTTGATGATTTTTTGCCCACCCAAAATGGGGATTGTAAGGTGGGGCAAAAAGCCCCATCAGCTTGTGGATATACCCTGAACTAAAACACTGTGAATGTTGGACATAAATCTATGGAGAGTACATTGGACTAAAATTCACTGAACTTTTGGAGTCAAGAAGCTATGGGCCTCAACTGAAACAGGGAAGGCTGGTTGGGACAGATCATGTAATATGCAAGGCTAGGGACAGCTGTCTGGAACAGGTGTTAGCTTGCAATGCTAAAGGAAGGACCCCCCCCCCCCACCCCAACTTCCCTATTCACGTCCCAATTTAAAACAATGAAAGCCAGACTGCAGAACAAAACAACTTCAGACCTTCAAAACAATTACAGGGGTACAGAGCCATACAGAGTCATTTAACTTTCAATCAGTGCTAGGGCACGAAATACCAAACATGCAGCATCATTGTGCTACATGTAAACCTAGGCAAAAGTGAGGACTCAGATGCTGGAAACCAGAGTCTAGATTAGAGTGGTGCTGGAAAAGCACAGCAGGTAAGGCAGCATCTGAGGAGCTGAATTTCCTGATGTGGGGATTTTGCCCGAAATATCGATTTTCCTGCTCCTTGGATGCTGCCTGACCCACTCCATGTAAAACTATTTTGTCTCTCGCTGTATGAACCCTCACACTATGAGTCAAACTTTTAATGAGCACCCATTGAAGGGAAATTCCAGACATTCCAAACCATTAAGAAACCAGTTACACTCCATCCAGTAATCAGGAGGCTCATTCAGCCCTAAGAGGAGGAACAATAGCAAGCCAAGCCAATGATCAAAATAAGATTTGGCAGGACATAAGGGATCTGCACTTGGGGATAACTGGGGGAGTCCTGATCTCTAAAACAGAGAGAAGAAGAGAAAGAAGGCACTGGCTGGAGTAATACCAGCAACATCCAGCACCATCCAGGACAACAGGAAAAATCAGCACTTCTGGTGCGCAGCAGAGCCCAGCTATGGCGGGAGACTACGTATGAGAGCAAGACAAGCCCGTGTTCTACTCCAGAGGTGAGCCCAAGGTCATCAAGGTGAGGACTGCAGATGCTGGAGATCAGAGTTGAGAATGTGGTGCTGGAAAGGCACAGCAGGTCAGGCAGCATCCAAGGAGAAGGAAACGATGTTTTGGGCAAGAGCACTTCATCAGGAATGAGTCTTGCGAGCCAAGGGGGTGGCGAGATAAATGGGAGGGGGTGGGACTGGGGGAAAGACAGCTGAGAGTGTGATAAGTAGATGCGGGTGGAAGTAATGGTGATAGGTCGGAGAGGAGGGTGGAGCAGATAGATTAGACTAGATTCCCTACAGTATGGAAACAGGCCCCTCAGCCCAACAGGTCCACACCGACCCTCCGAAGAGTCACCCACCCAGACTTGTTCCCTTCCCCTATATTTACACCTGACTAATGCACCTAACATTATGGGCAGTTTAGCATGGCTAATTCACCTGACCTGCACATCTTTGGATTGTGTGAGGAAACCGGTACACCCAGAGGAAACCCAAGAAAACACAGGGGGAATGTGCGCACTCCACACAGACACTCACCCAAGGTTGGAGTCGAACCCGGGTCTCCAGTGCTGTGAGGCAGCAGTGCTAATCACTAAGCCACCATGCCACCCATTGACGTTTAAGGCAAGAACCTTTCATCAGGAATGAGGTTGTGATCCAAAGGGGTGGAGAGATAAATGGGAGAGGGGTGGGTCTGGGGGTAAGGTGGGAGGAAGGGAAATGAGGAATTTCGGGAAGTCCACATTGATGCCATGTGGTTGGAGGATCCCAAGGTAGAAGATGAGGCGTATGTAGTTGAAGGGTCCCAAGGCAGAATATGAGGCAGGAAGCAGGATGCCTACTTGCAGATCACTTCAGAAAACATCTCCAGGATACCCGCACCAACCAACCCCACCACCCCATGGCCGAATATGTCAATGCCCCCTCCCACTCCACCAAGGAGATGCAGGTCCTGGGCCTCCTCCATCGCCACACCCTAACCACCCGACCCCTGGAGGCCTTATCTTCTGCCTTGGGACCGTCTAACCACACAGCATCAAATGTGAACTTCACCAGTTTCCTCATTTCCCCTTGCACGGTGGCACAGTGGTTAGCACTGCTGCCTCACAGCGCCAGAGACCCAGGTTCAATTCCCATCTCAGGCAACTATCTGTGTGGAGTTTGCACATTCTCCCCATGTCTGCGTGGGTTTCCTCTAGGTGCTTCGGTTTCCTTCCACAGTCCAAAAATGGGCAGGTTAGGTGAATTGGCCATGCTAAATTGCCTGTAGTGTTAGGTGAAGGGGTAAATGTAGGGGAATGGGTCTGGGTGGGTTGCTCTTCGGAGGGTCGGTGTGGACTTGTTGGGCCGAAGGGCCTGTTTCCACACTGTAAGTAATCTAATCTACATCAGTTCCAACCTTCCAACTCGGCACCACCCTCAAGACCTGTCCTGCATGTCCATCTCCCTTTTCACCTATCTGCTCCACCCTCCTCTCCGAACTATCACCATTACCCCACCTGCATCTACCTATTGCACTCTCAATTACCTTCCCCCCAGGTCCACCCCCCCCCACCTCCCATTTATCTCTCCACCCCCATGGCTCACAAGCCTCATTCCTGATGATGGGTTTTTCTCTGAAGCGTTGATTCTCCTGCTCTTCAGATGCTGCCTGACGTGCTGTGCTTTTCCAGCACTAGAGTCTTGACCAAGGTCATTGAGACCCTCTGTCCCAGCTTCATTAGTTAGGATTAAAGAAGGTGGGCTTTGGGGCCAACTGTGCAGGGTATCCCCAGGAAAGGGAAGCAGGGTGGGACTCTGAGTGAATGAGGTTTTTTTTCTCTCCGTCTCTCTCTCTCTCTCTCTCTCTCTCTTTTCTCTGTCACCCAGTAGTAAGCAATTACAGTACTCACTGTAATTTTAAACCTGTGGTATCAAATCTGGGCTGCAAGGGTTGACTAGGGTTCAAGTTAACTGTCAGACAAGTCTCAGACATTCAACTTTGATTTATATGTTCGGGTTTTGAAATATTCACTTTTTTTCCCCATTGTTGTACATATATCCAATTTTCTTGTTATCAGTAAAATTAAAGTTTTCTTTGCCTCTGGAGTCTCTGTCTTCCATCACACCACATTCCATCACATAAATCCAGTATCAGAACCAGGGAGCTGGTGAGCAATATACCAGGCAGCACTCCCTACACAAGGAAGAACTTTAAAAACAACATAAAGTCATAGAGTCAGAGAAATGTACAGCATGGAATCAGACCCTTCGGTCCAACTCATTCATGCCAACCAGATATCCCAAATCAATCTAGTCCAGTTTGCAATATGGAATTACTTGATGAGTCAAATGAGTATGTATTCTCTACTCCCTGCTGCTGTGGAAATTAAAGATTTGAGATATAATTGGAACTTTTTTTTACCATTCCTAGTTGAAAAACTAAGAAATAGCAATAGAATGTTTTAAAAATCCTGAGCATATAAGAGTTGCAGCTCTCAGATTGTCAATCATAAGCCTATGTTTGTGTATTAATGTGTGAACAGAAATTGATTGCATTGTATTGAGAGACTTGCCAGTCTGAATGAGAACAAATTGGAAAAATGAAGAATAATTTGCAGAGATGCTAGCAGAAAGGTCAAGGACAGAATATATTCAGAATATGTTGTTAATACTGCAGAGGGCATGACACAAAAACAAGAAAAGCACTTCTGCTGTGGGGAAAGCAATGCGTGCAGCGATTCCAATTCTTGTGGTTAGAGCAACTGTTTAGTTTGAAAGAGGCAAAAATAAGCCTATAAGGATGGCTACTGGAGAGAGATCAGCTGACTCATGCCATACAACAGGTTGGTGTCCTGAAGTACAAAAGTGATGACTGGAGAAAGACAGCATCAAATGAACAATAAATGTCAGAGAGACATCACTGCTACATGTAACAATCCAGAGTTTTGCAGACCTGTGCAAAATTGCTCAGGTTAGTGACCCCAAAAATGAAACCCCTGAAAATAAGATTGAGTCAATGTGATGGAATGATCCTCATATTTAGAGGACCCGTCTGCAATAGTAAAAAATTAAAATTTGAATTTCCAGTAAGTAACTGCAGAAAAACCCACTTGTCTCAACTGAAACAAGTCCAAATCTTGGACTAGTAATCCCATACTTGCCAGAATACATTAACAACATTTTGTAGACCCCTAAGTCACTGACTGCTAAACAAATCCTAAAAGATTATGGAAATGTTCTGATAGGTAGTGAATGTCACGGTGAATATCATCTTGAAGCCAGCAAGAATGAGAGAGCAAATCATCATTGGCTAAGGAGAGTTCTGTCTGTCCTCAGGTTTATCCTGAAAGAATGATGGAAGAGCTGGAAAAGAAGGAAGTAATCAAGAAAGTGATGACTCTTACAGATTGGTTTAGCAACATGATATCAGTTAAAAAAAAACTTGGAAAACTGAAAGTGCCCAAAGGACTGAGCACATCTCAATTACCTCTGTCAACCATTGAAGAAATTTTCCCACAACTTGCCAAAGCAAGGGTGTTTGCTACTCTCAATGTGAAGAATGGTTATTAACATGTGAAGATGGAAGGAACAGCATTTTTGTTTTAAACTAGACTCTGAATGCCATTCGGATCTCAATTAGGAGATGCAATTGGTTACATGTGCCATTTGGTACCTCCACTGCTCAAGAATAACATCAATGCAGACAACAAAAAATCTGTGATCTTCCTGGATCGGAAGCTATTGTGGATGACCTGCCTGGTCAATGGATGTGGAGATACAAAACCTAGATATTTCAAAGAGTGGCAATCATAGTTGGATTGCCACTTCACACATACGTTTTTTCATTACACCTGAAGTCTACATTTCTAAACTGCCTCCTTCAGAGATACAAAATGTATCTGAACTCAACACTGTACTCCAGTAATGCAGGATAGTCAGAAGGGGTTCAATCAAGTCATGTTCTGTAACAGTCTATGTGCTGTGTTTTGAGAGTTAAAGGTCCAACACTGCCAGGTACTTTGACAGCTGCTGTGAAACGGTGAGGACAGAGGATTAGTGTGGACTTAGGGGGACAATTAATTCAGGTTAAGGTGCCAGCCAAATGATGGAGTATTTAGGCTCACTGAGTTGGATTTGTCAGGGCTGGTGGAAGACGGAAACATCAGGGCCGGTGGGGCAGGTGTGTCGGGGCTAATGGAGGTTCAGCTCGACAGTGGTAGAGTATGGGGGTCGTAGGACGGTGACAGTGGGTGTCGGGACCTAGTGATTCAGGCTGTTGGCAAGGGAGAGTATTCAATCCCATGGGTGAAGCATAGAATAATGTTGGGTCGGGAGTTTTAGTCAATGTGTGGTAGTTTTCAGGAGTCTGGGTAAGAGGCCATGGATTTGTAGTTAAGGATGCATGTTATATATTGAGGAGGGGTCAGCTTCATAGTTACTCAAAGTTTAGGTGTTCATTGTCAATTTTTTCCTGGGTAACTATGAACAGAAGTGGAATCCTTTGAATTTTATAGCATTAATGTTTTTCATCTCCCCACCCAAGGAAACTGCCCATTGATAATCTTCAACTTACTGGGCAATTCTCAGGGAAAAGCAGCATCTGAGATTCCTCAGATTTCTGACAGAGCTCTACAGTTTACAGACTTTATGCCTTTGGAATATCTGAGTCAATCAAATAAGCCATTGCAGACCATGATCAGAACCTCTATACAAGCTCACTATTAAGGATATGCAGTGGTTTTTGGTCATAGAACCAAGCAGCTTTCAGTAGAATCAAACAACTAGTAACAACAAGTGTGGTCAGGTACTATGGTGTCAATGATAAAGTCATTTTGCAAGTGAGACAAGGATCCTTGTGCAGCAAAGACAAACAACTTTATTTGCATCCAAGGCACTGGCAGGTTTTGAATCATGCTACACTCAGAAAAAGGATGTGCGGCTATTGTGAGCATTTTAATCAAGCCTATCTGGGAGAGACCAAAGTGACCAGAATGCACTTCAAAGTATTTTCCTCAAACCAGTTCTAACTGTACCAAAGCATCTGCATTGAATGTTATTTCATTAACAGAAATGTGTTCACATGATATGTAAACAAGGGAAACAGATGTACATTGCCAACATATTGTGGAGATTAGTGCTTCCTTTGAAGAAAGTTGAGCATGCTAACAGAGTATGTGAAATCTTCAAGATGAAATGAAAAGTAAGGGCACCACCTGCCCTCAAAGTCCGTGATGCTGCAAAAGCAATCAATTTGAAAGATAAGCATTTTGCTCAAGTCAATCAAATTACATAAAAAATGCAACTTCCCAAGTAGTGCTGAAAGGATTGCCAGATAGCATCAAGGAAGCACCTACCAGGCATTTATAAAAGGACAGCAAGAAGCAAAGGAAGGAAGCATATGTCAGGTATAGACAGCAGAGATCAAGTGAATCCTTAGAAGAGTATAAAGGCAGTAGGAGTATATTTAAGAGGGAAATCAGGAGGGCATCAGTGTTTACTGTGGAGAAGGACATGGAAGATACAGAATGTGAGGAAATAGTTAGTGACATTTTGAAAAATGTTCATGTTACAGAGGAGGTGCTGGATGTCTTGAAATACATAAAAGTGGATAAATCCTCAGGATCTGATCAGGTGTAACCTAGAACTTGGTGGGAAGCTAGGGAAGTGATTCCTGGGCCCTTGTTGAGATATTTGTCTCATTGATAATCACACGTGATATGCTGGAAGACTGGAGGTTGGCTAATGTGGTGCAACTATTTAAGAAAGGTAATGAAAAGCCAAGGAACTACAAACTGGTAGCCCGACATCAGTGGTGGGCAAGACTGATTAGGGTTAATCAAATGGCTTTGTGTGTGGGAAATTATGCGTCACGAAGTTGATTGAGTTTTTTGAAGAAGCAACAAAGAGAATTGATGAAGGCAGAGCAGTCGACATGATCTGTATGGACTTCAGTAAGGCATTCGACAAGGTTCCTCATGGGAGACAGGTTAGCAAGGTCAGATCTCATGGAAGACAGGGAGAACTAACCATTTGGATACAGAACTGGCTCAAAGGTTGAAGACTGAGGGTGGTGATGGAGTGTTGCTTTTCAGACTGGAGGCCTGTGACAGGTGGTGTGCTACAAGGATCAGTGCTGGGTTCAATGCTTTTTATCATTCATATAAATGATTTAGATGTGAACATAGAAAGTATGATTAGTAAGTTTGCAGATGACATCAAAATTGGAGGTGGAGTGGACAGTGAGAAAGGTAATTGTAGAGTACAATGGGAACTTGATGAAGTGGGCCAATGGGCTGAGGAGTGTCCGATTTAGTTAATTTAGATAAATGTGACCTGCTGTCTTTTGGAAAAGCAAATCAGAACAGGACTTAAACACTTAAACTTAATGGTAAGGTCGTGGAGAGTATTGCTCAACAAAGAGACCTTGGAGAGCATGTTCACTGTTCCTTGAAAGTAGAGTCACAAGTGGATAGGAGAGTGAAGAAGGTTTTTGGTTTGCTTTCCTTTATTGGTCAGAACATTGAATATTGGGGTTGGGAGGTCATGTTGCAGCTGTACAGGACATTCGTTAGGCACGTTTGGAATATTGCATGCAATTTTGGTCTCCTTCCCATCGGAAGGATATTGTGAAACTTGAAAGGGTTCAGAAAAGAGTTACAAGGTTGTTGCCAGGGTTGGAGGATTAGGAGAGGCTGAATAGGCTGGGGCTGTTTTTCCTGAAGCTTCAGAGGTTGAGGGGTGACCTTGTAGAAATTTATAAAACCATGAGGGGGCATGGATAAGATAAATAGACAAGGTCTTTTCCCTGGGGTGGGGGAGTCCAGAACAGAGGACATAGATTTAGGGTGAGAGGGGAAAGATATAAAAGGGACCTAAGGGGCAACATTTTCACACAGAGGGTGATGCTTGTATGGAATGAGCTGCCAGAGAAAGTGGTGGAGGCTGGTACAATTACAGCATTTAAAAGCATCTGAATGGGTATATGAATAGAATGGTTTAGACTGTTATGGGCCAAGTGCTGGCAAATGGGATTAGATTAGGTTAGGATATCTGGTAGGCATGGACGAGTTGGACCGAAGGGTCTGTTTCCATGCTTTACATCTCTATGACTCTGTGACTTAATGAACTGCTGTATTGGTCAAACATGAGCAACAAGATTAAGGATTATAATAGCCAGTGAAATGTTTGTAACAAATACCAAGCTAAGGATAGAATGGCTTATGACACATGACATCTCAAGTGGACCAGAGGTGAATCTTGGTGTTGTCATCTTCATTCTTTTAGGAACTTGATCATCTTATAATCATTAACTGCTATTTGATACTGAGAATTAGATCGACTAATTTCAATGACTACCTGTGAGATTGTAAAATGTCAAAAAGCTCACTTCAGTCCTTACAACATTTCAGACATTGTGTTGAATGCCTACAGTCCTCAATTCACAAGTGAAGAATTCAGCTGCTTCATCAAGTAATGGGAAATTCAACACCATACATTTATCTTCACGATATCCCCAGTCAAATGAAAAGGCTGAGACAGCAGTGAAAATTGGCAAAAGGAATATTTTAAAAATTGAGCAAATCTGCAAAGACTTATGGACGGCAATTCTTCAGGGGAGAAACGCGTCAATTGAAGGCATGAAAAATACTCCCATCCAAAGATAACCTCATGCAGAACCATGCTACTTTTCCAAGTGTGAAGATACTATTGAAGTCCAAAGTAGCAAGATGTGTGAGTGACCAAATCAAGGTGAGATGACATTGATACATTTATCAATTTTATATTGATAAAACTGCAGATACCAGAGGAATAGCCAATGACATTGTGCACATATTCCATTCGGACACCAATGTGTTTTAAAGACTATGTATGTAAAGCATGTGTAAAGACTGATGGAATTGGACTAGTGTTAACACATTGCTTGGATGGTGAATGATAATTTTTTTCCTTGTGACCGTGTATATTGGTTAACTTTATTAATTTGTAGCTGCAAATTATAGTGCGTGCATTTTTTTGAAGAAATGCAATTTTACCATTTGTGCACTAACTGGTTTCCTGCAGTCATGGAACTTGTTCCTCTGCTAAGTGTCTTTGAGTGCAGTCTGTGTAACCATGAAACATCACTGTAAATGTGTGGCTGGGAGCAAGAGCAAGTTGGCACCAAAACAGTACCACAATCATGTGTACTCGTTCTTTGGCCCAATCTTGTTTCCAGGCCAGTTCCATCAAGCCCCTCTGGAGGATGATTACGTTGAATGATTGAATGGGGTTTCTCATGCCTATTTAAGCTTGATAGCTGTTTCAGAAGCTCTCAGGGAAAATCAATCCCATGATATTTTGAGGGCTGATACATTTCAATTGTATGATTCAACAGATATGCATTAAAAACAAGAGTTTTCTTTTTTTGAAGACTTAAATTAGGTCCAAAAAGCTGATGGTTAAAACTAATTGTGATGAAATTTTTAAAAATGCCATCAACTAAACTTTCCAGAATGGACAAAGGAGATTTTGATATATTGTAGATGTAGATGAAAGAATTTAAACTACTGTGTTTAATTACCAATAGTCCAGTGAAAAGGTAATTTGATAGAATTTTCACAATTTCTCAGTATTTGTCAAAACACATTTTACCTCATCCCACTATTGTGCAATCTTGTGTCTAAAGTACATTCATTTCAATTTATAACTTATGGATTTCCAGGCCACTGATTTTTGATTCTGGCCCTGTACAGAAACAAACAAGAATTGAGCTTGTTTTAGTCATAGAAACATAAAGGTCTACAGTACATTAAAAAGGCCATTTGGCACATCGCATCTGTGCTGGTCGAAAGCAGCCATTTAACGTTCTCACACCATTTTCCAGCACGTGGCCCATAGCCGTGTATACCTTGGTATTACAATTGCACAATCTCTATACTACTTAATTGTTATGACGGCTTCTGCCTCTACCTGGATCAATTATGTTTTCCCCTCACATTGCCTCTAAAACTTCTACCCCTAATCTTAAATGCGTGTCCCTGGTCATTGATCCCTCCAACAAGGGGAAAAGATTCTTCCTCTCTTCCATATCTATGTTCCTCATAATTTTGTACATCTCCATCACGACCCCAGAGTCTCCTCAGCTCCCAGGAAACGAACCCTGGTCTATCCAATATCTCTTCAAAGTTAAAACTCTCCAGCCTAGGGAACATCCTGATAAATCTTCAAACTCACTCCAGTGTAATCATATTTCTCCTATAATGTGTATTCCACAATTGCACATGATACTCTAGCTGTGGACTAACCAATGTTTTATACTGTTCTAGTATCACCTTTCTGTTCTTAAACTCAATGCTTCAGCTAATAAAGTCAAGAATACCATATGCTTCTTAACCATCTTATCCACCTGTCCTAATACATTAATGGACCTGTGTACATGCACACTATGGTTCGTCATATTAGCTTATCTTGTTTGTCCCGCACAAATGCGTCACCTCACATTTAACCGATTAAATTCCAATTGTCAGTGGTCAATCCTTCTGACCAGTCTGTCTATATTCTCCTGTAATCTTCCTCAATACTTACCACTCGAACAATTTCAGTCATCTGCAAACTTATTGATCAATCCTCCCACCACTGAGGTGGTGGCACAGTAGTATACAGTTGGGAGGGAGTTGCCCTGGGAATCCTCAATATTGACTCTGGACCCCATGAAGTCTCGTGGCTTCAGGTCAAACATGGGCATGGAAACCTGCTGGTTGCCACAAACTGCTTTCCCTCCACTGATGAATCGGTACCCCTCCACATTGAACAACACTTGGAGGAAGCATTGAGGATGGCAAGGGTAGAATGTGTACTCTGGATATAGAATTTCAAAGTCCACCACCAAGTGTGGCTTGGCAGCAGCATTACTGATCAAACTGTTTGGGTCCTAAAGGAGCTAGCTGCAAGATTGGGTCTGTGGCAGGTGGTGAGGGAACCAACAAGATGGAAAAACATACTTGACCTCATCTTTACCAATCTTCCAGCTGCAGATGCATCTGTCTATGACAGTATCAACAAGAGGGACCACCATACAGTCCTTGTGGAGACAAAATCCTGCCTTCATATTCAGAATAACCTCCGTTGTTTGGGTGGCACTATCACTGGCTAAATGGGACAGACTTTCATCAGATCTAACAATGCAAAGCTGGGCATCCACGAGGCACTGCGGGACATCAACAGCAGCAGAATTGTACTTCAGCACAATCTGTAACCTCATGGCTCAGCATATCCTCCACTCAACCATTACCATCAAGCCTGGTTCAATAGAGAATACAGGAGGGCATGCCCGGAGTAGCACCAGGTACACCTGAAGATGAGGTGTCAACTTGTTAAAGCCACCAGGTAGGATTACTTGCATACCAAACAGCATAAGCAGCAAGTGACAGTCAGAGCTAGCAATCCCACAACCAACGAATTAGTTCAAAGCTCTGCAGTCCTGCTACACCCAGTCGTGAATGGTGGTGGATGATTAAACAATTCTGTGGAGGAGGAAGCTCCACAAATATCCCCATCGTTAATGATGGAAGAGACCAGCACATCAGTACAAAAGATAAAGCTTTCGCAGCAATCATCAGCCAGACGTGCTGAGTGGATGATCACTGTCAACCTCCTCCAGTGGTCCCCAGCATCAGAGATTCCAGTCTTCAGCGAGTTCAATTTCCTCCACCTGATATCAAGAAATGGTTGGAGTCACTGGATGTTGCAAAGGGTCCTGACAATATTCTGGCAATAGTCCTGAAGACGTGCTTGAGAACTTGGTGCTCTTCTAGCTAAGCTGTTCCAGTATGGTTACAACTTTGGCAACTACCCAACAATGTGGAAAATTGCCCAAGTATGTCATGTACTTAAAAAGCAGGATAATTACTGCTCCATCAGACTGCTGTTGATCATCAGTAAAGTGATGTGTCTTCAAAGGTGTTATCAAGCAGCATCTGCTCAACAATAACCTGCTCAGTGGCACCCAAGGCCATTCAGCTCTGAATCTCATCACAACCCCAGTTCAAACATGGACAAAGAACTGAATCCCAGAGGTGAGGTGAGAGTGCCAGCCCCTGACATCAAGGCTGCATTCAACCAAGTGTGGCGTCAAAGAGCCCAAGCAAAACTGGAATCAATGGGTATTGGGGACAAACTCTCTGGTGGTTAGAGTTATACCTGACACGTATGAAGATGGTCATGGTTTTTGGAGGTCAGACATCTCAGCTCCAGGATATATCTGCAGGAGTTCCTCAGGGTAGTGTCCTAGGCCCAAGCATCTTCAGCTTCTTCATCAATGACCATCCATCCATCATAAGGCCAGAAGTTGGATATTTGCTGATGATTGCACAATGTTTAGCCACCATTTGCGACTCAGATGCTGAGGCAGTCCATATTCAAATGCAACAAGATCTGGACAATATCCAGGCTTGGGCTGACAAGAGCCAAGTAACATTCGCACCACTAGATATGACCATCATCAATAAGAGACAAACTAACCACATTGTTGGTGTTCTATGAAACATATAAAATATTTAAAGGTACAGTCAGGGTATATGGTAGGAGAAGTCAGCCTTTCTCCTGGTTGGGGAATCAAAAACCAGGGTAGATAATTTAAAAATAAGGAGAATGTCAATAGAGTCCAAGATAAGAAGAAATGTTTTTAGTCTTGAGGGTTGTGAATCTTTGGAATTCTCTCTGACAGAGGTCTGTGTAAGCTCAGGTGTTGAATATGTTTAAGAGTCTTTGTTAAAGAGAGGTTAAAAGTAAAGGTTACAGATTTATAAGTAGCAATGGCATATGGAATTTTGGTGATGGGTGGGAAAACGCATTGAAGTGTACAATCAGCCATATCATGTTGAATGGTGGAGGCGGTTTAAGAGAAATGACCTACTGCTGTTCTTATGTTCCTTTTGCTGACAGCAGGAGCTGTACTACCTTTCTCAAATCCTCCATTGTTGCTAAATTACTGGACAGTTTAATCAACATCTCACACTGGATTGAATTTAAGTAAATATTGGGAAGATTGAAACCATTGCTTTTGGATCCTGCTCTAATTTTATGACCTAGCAGTTGATTTTGTCCTCTTTCCTGTTCTGAGATAAAACCAGACTGAGTAGATCGGCCGGTAGTTGCCTGTAATGTTCTTGGTTGTTCAGTTGTCAGTATACTCCCTTCAGTAATCTGTTCTATTCTGATGGCTTCTCCTTTATCTGCTGGTTTGATGACAATGCTTTGATTGGTTTTGAGAGCATGGATGGCGTTACATCGTGATTGGGTGACATTTTGTTTTACCTCCCAGGACAGTGGCCCTCCGGTGGGATCCTGAGGCATGGTACATTGGCTAGATCGAGCAAAGGCTGCAGCGACAGATGAATGGACACTGCACAACAATTAGGTAAAAACAATGACTGCAGATGCTGGAAACCAGATTTTGGATTAGTGGTGCTGGAAGAGCACAGCAGTTCAGGCAGCATCCGAGGAGCAGCAAAATCGACATTTCGGGCAAAAGTCCTTCATCAGGAACTGCACAACAATTGCCAGACAGGGATTTCCCTCCCATTCAGAGAACACTTCATAATCTGGGATATTTAGCCTTGGAACTTTGGGTGACCATCTCCAAAGTGGACTTCAGGACAGTGGCAGAGCAGAGGTTGATAGCCAAGTTCAGTAAGCAGTGGGGATGGCCTCAACTGGGACCTTGGGTTCATGTCACACTACAGGTGACCTCACTGCATGATATACACACACACACACACACACACACACACACACACACACACACACACACACACACACACACACACACACACTCACAGACTTAAACCCCATTACACACACGCACACACATACACATATAAGTTTGTGAGGTGAATTTGTACTTGCAGAATTACATTTCATTTTGCTCAAAAACTGCATCAATCCATGTAAGATTCTGTAAATCCCTCATTTAGAAACAGAATCAGTCTAAACATTGGGGCAGAGACAGCCTCACGCAAGGCACCTCACACATTCAATGCATTATCTGAGCTGACATGGCACCTATTGTTAAAGTTCACTTGAGAATGTAACTTTTAAAAAGTTCTGGGATTCACATATGAAGCCAATATGGCCACTCTAAAAGATGAGAGACTTAACAAACAATCCAGGTCATTTTCAATATATAATTTCAGTTACATCACACTGTAACCTTTTGCTATAAATTCTGTGTTTTACGATTTTATACTCAACAACCACCTGATGAAGGAGCAGCGCTCCAAAAGCCAGTGCTTCCAAATAAACCTGTTAGACTATAACCTGGTTATACTTTGTCCACCTCAGTCCAACACTAGCATTTCTAAATCCAGTGAATGTATTTGAGATATTTTGTTGTTTTACAAGAAAAAGTTGGTGTCATCACAACAGAAAAAATGCATACTTAATTCTCAGCAAATACAGTTTCCAAGAGTCTGACCATACGCAATTTTTTGACACAATATTTTTAAAACTGTTTACTTGAAAACATGATGCCACATGGCACCAAAATATCATTTATGGTGACCTGACAGTTTTACTTTATTATTATGTTATTCCTTAAAATCTCAGTTAAGATATACTCAATTCCCTAAACTATTATACTATGTCCCACTACTAATCAACCTGCTTTGCCCTGGGACCTTTGTGTTTTTCTGGACCAAGTCACCTGAGTGAATTCAGTTGCTGTGCATCAGAGAACATAAGAATCCAGAGCAAGTGTGGGAAATTTAACCCTTTGAGCCTGTTCTGTTTTCATTAAATTCATGACTGTTCTAATTGTGCCATGACCTCGAGTTTTCTGTCCTTTTGCATAGCCCTTGACTTCATTGTCTATCAAATAGCCATCTAAATCAGATTTGAATATATTAAATGACCCAAGGCTTTCACGGAAAGGAAATTCCTGTAACTTATCTCTGGTAAGAAAACTTATACTCATCTCAGTTTTCAGTAGGAGACCTATAATTTCTAAATTGTGTCCCCTAGTACTAGATAGCACCATGAGGGAAGCTCATAAAAAGGACGGTCCAATCCCACAAGTATTATATATGTAGACTGAAAATGTGTTGCTGGTTAAAGCACAGCAGGTCAGGCAGCATCCAAGGAACAGGAAATTCGACGTTTCGGGCCAGAGCCCTTCATCAGGAAACATTCCTGATGAAGGGCTCTGGCCCGAAACGTCGAATTTCCTGTTCCTTGGATGCTGCCTGACCTGCTGTGCTTTCACCAGCAACACATTTTCAGCTCTGATCTCCAGCAACTGCAGACCTCACTTTTTACTCTTATATATGTAGACTTCCAAGTACATGTTATACAATACCACAAGTCAGACTTCTGGGCATTGCTATAGTTTATGAAATAAAAGGGACAATACAGAGGATGGTACGTGTATGGACTGAGCTGCCAGAGGAAGTGGTGGAGGCTGGTACAATTGCAACATTTAAGAGACATTTGGATGGGTACAAGTATAGAAAGGGTTTGGAGGGATATAGGCCAGGTGCTGGCAGGTGGGACGAGATTGGGTTGGGATATCTGGCCGGCAAGGACGGATTGGACCAAAGGGTCTGTTTCCATTTTGTATATCTCTATGACTCTAACATCAACATTGGCTGAGAGATAGGAAACAGAGGGTAGTGGTTAATAGATATTCCTGGACTAGAAGAAACTTTGTATATAATGTACAGGGCATAATTTCGAAGTTTTTTTAATGATATAAGGCTTGGAAACATTGTAACATATGAGGAGACAATTGGCATAAGTAGCAGACAGGTGGCAGATGAAGTTCAATGTGGTTCAAAATGATTCTTTTTGGGAGGAAGAACATGGAGAAACAAGGTAAACTAAAGGGCAGTTTTTAAATGTGGTGCAGATGTTTATGTGCATAGGCAGGATGGGCAAAAGTGGCAGGATGGATTAAGAAAAAAGTTAAAAATGCATACAATATCCAGGGTTTTATGAATCAGGGCATAGCATACAAGAGAAAGAAGATTTACATAATACAATAGGTTGGTCTCAGTTGGAGTATTCCATCCAGTTCTGGGTGGTACACTTCGGGAAGGATGTGAATATTGAACAGGTGTAGAAGAGATTTACAGGAATGGTTTCAGGGATGAGGAACATTAACTTATGATGATTGGAGAAGTTCGAACTGTTTTCTTTGGAGAAGAGAAAGTTGAGACCAGATTTGATTTGGGTATTTTAATAAAGATATGCAAAATTAAGAACAGCCTGGACAAACTAAACCCTTCCTACTCATATACCCATCCAGATACCTTTTAAATGTTTTAATTGTCCCAGCCTCCGCAACTTCATTTGGCAGCTTATTCCATACACGCAACACCCTCTGTGTCCCTTTTATATCTTTTCCCTCTCACCCTCTAGCTATGCCCTCTAGTTCTGGACTCCCCCACCTCAGGCAAAAACTTTGTCTATTTATCATATCCACCCTCCTCATGATTATATATTAGCCTTCAACGCTCCAGGGAAAACAGCCCTAACCTATACAGCCTCTCCCTATAGCTCAAATCCTCCAACCCTGGCAACATCCTATGAAGGGTCGAGAGTGTGGTGCTGGAAAAGCATGGCAGGTCAGACAGCATCCGAGGAGCAGGAGAATAAATATTTCGAGCAATAGCCTTTCGTCAGGAATGAGGCTTGTGAGCCAAAGGGGTGGAGAGATAAATGGGAAGAGTTTGCGGCTGGGGGAAGTTAGCTGAGAGTGTGATAGGTGGATGAAAGTGGGGTAATGGTGATAGATCAGAGAGAGGGTGGAGCGGATAGATGGGAAGGAAGATGGACAGATAGGACAGGTCATGAGGGCGGTGCCGAGTTATAAGGTTAGATCTGGGATAAGGTGGGAGGAGGGGAAATGAGGAAATTGGTGAAATCTACATTGATCTCATGTGGTTGGAGGGTTCCAAGGAGGAAGATGAAGTGTTCTTCCTCCAGACATCGGTTGCGTGTATCCTGGAGATGTCTCTGAAGCGATCTGTAAGTAGGTATCCTGTCCTCCAATGTAGAGGAGACCGCATTGGAAGCAACAGATACAGTAAATGACATATGTGGAAGTGCTGGTAAAATTCTTATGGATGTGAAAGGCTCCTTAGGGGCCTTGGACAGTGGTGAGGGGGAGGATGTGGGCGCAGGTTTTGCAATTCCTGTGGTGGCAAGGGAAGATGAGGATAAAATGGTGGGGGGCATGGACCTGACTAGAGAGTCACGGAGGGAATAATCTTTATGGAATACAGATAGGGATGGTAAGGGAAATATGTCGCTGGTCAGGTCTGCGCCCTCCTTGGATGCTGCCTGACCTGCTGTGCTTTTCCAGCACCACAGTCTTGACTCTGATCTCCAGCATCTGCAGTCCTCACTTTCTCCTAACATTCTATGAAGGGTTTAGAAGGATATGGGCCAAGTGCTGGAAAATGAGATGAGATTAATTTAGAATATCTGGCCAGCATGGAAGAGTTGGACTGAAGGGTCTGTTTTGTGCTGTACATCTCTATGATTCTAAGTGGATAGAGAGAAACTGTTTCCACTTGTGAAAAGATGAGAACAAGAGTGCGCAGGCTTAAAATAATTGGATGAAAGAAGCAAAAGCAACATGCGATTTCGTACAACGAGCGTTTAGGGTCTGGAATACACCACCTATATCTGTGGGCAGATTCAGTTGAGGCATTTAAAGGAATTAAACTGTGATTTGAAAAGGTGCAATATGCAAGTTTATGGGAAGAAGACAGGAGAATGATATGAAGTGAACTAATTTGGCAAGCTAGTTCAAACAATTTGGGCTGAATGGCCTCCTTCTGTGCTGCAATAATTCTGTGATAATTAATTTATTAATATATTTACTACTGAGCCTTTGGTACTACTCTAAAGCTGAGAAGAAAATTTAAGCAAAGTAGCTATTGTTCAGTGTTTAAAATAAAAATCAAATATTTAGTTCATGTATTGAGGTGATCTGGGTTATAGAATCATAAAATCTTACAGCATGGAAACAAACCTTTCAGTCCAACTTATCCAGGCCAACCAAATTTCCCAAACTAAACTAGTCCCACTTGCTTGTATTTAGACCACATCCCTCTAAACCTTTCCTGTTCATGTACGTATCCAAATGTCTTTTAAATGTTGTAACTTGGCTCTTCTGTAAATCCAAATCACTGATGCCCATTTTTGTGCTCTAGAGGGAAGTAAATCAAGACTGAATATCCTGAATATTGTAGCTATCCATGTGGTTCAATTTTTGGTTTTAAAATTGCATTCAAATATCACATTTCAATAAGGTCACCTCTCATTCTTTCATATTACAATATGTACAAGCCCGATCTACTCAACCTCTCCTCAAATGACAGTCCCTTCATACCCGAGATCAACTGAGTGAACCTTCTCTGGACTGCCTTCAATGCCAATATATTTTTCCTTAGATAGGGAACAAAACTGTTTGCAGTATTCCATTTGTGGTCTCATTACTGTCTTGTGTACTTTGAACAAAATCTCCTGATTTTTATGTTCCATTTCCTTTGAAATGAAGGCCAGCATCCCATTTGCCTTTCATGTTACACACTAACCTTGGATGCAAGCCTTTCATAATTCATGAACAAAGGCTCACTAATTTCTCTGTTCTGTAGCTTTCTACAATCATTCTTCCTTTAAATAATATTCACCACTTCAATTCTTGCTGCCAAAGTGCATAATCTTACATTTCTCCACACAATATTACACCTGCCAAGATTTTTGTCCTTTATTAAGCCTGTCTATATCCCTCTGCAGATTCTTTGTGACATCCTCACGACTTGCCCTTCTCACCTATTTTTGTGTCACTGAAAACTTGGCTATAGTACATTCACTTTGCACATCCAAGTAAATCATTTTATTGTCAATAATTGTGGCCCAGCACTGATCCCTATGGCACAAAGGTTGTCATCCTAAAAATGATCCATTATCCCAACTCTTTGTCTGTATTAGTTAACAAATCCTCTGTTTCTGCTGACATATTGCCTCCCAATACCATGGGCTTTTACCTTATTAATGTGTGGACCTTATCAAATATTTTCCAAAAATATTACATCTACTATTTCTCATTTATCTGCCCTGTTTGTTACCTCCTCAAAAAATTCCAATAAATTTGTCAAGCATGATTTCCCCTTCATGAAGCTGCTTGATTGGTTTATGTATTTTTAAATGCTCTGCCATTACATCCTTTATAATGGACTAACATTTTCCCAACAGGAAACATTTAGCTCATGTAATATAATGACCATTTTTTTTGTCTCCTTCCCTTTCTAAATAAAGGTATACATTGGGGGTTTTCGAATCAACTGGGATTTTATCAGAATCTAATAAGTCCAGTAATATTACTCCAGTACATCCCTTATCTTTGTAGCTACTGCCTTTAATATCCTAAGATGCATCCCCTCAGGTCCAGGGGACCTATCAATCTTTAGCCCCATTAGATTCCCCAGAATTTATTCTCTAGTAATATTTATTGAATTTATTTCCTCTCTTCCTTTTGCTCCGAGATTACTTCGTAATTTTGGCATGCTATTAATGTCTTCTACTGTGAAGACTGATGCAATGTATTTGCTCAACTATGCTACCATTTCAAGGTTTTCCATTATTCTTTCTCCAGCCTCATTCTCTGAGCAAACTATGTTAACTTTGGATTCTCTCTTCCCCAGGTCCTCAAACATGGTAATCTGGATTACTCTTGGTGCTATGAGCTGGTGAGGGTAGGAGTAGGAGGATGGAGCAGATGAATGTGTGGCTGAGGAGCTGGTGCAGGGGAAAAGGGTTCACATTTTTGGATTATTGGAATCTATTTTGAGGTAGAAGTGACCTGTATAAGTAGGATGGATTGCACTGAACTGGAATATACTGGCATGGAGATTTGCTACGCAGGAAAAGGAGGATTTAAAAGAGTAAGGTGGGGGGGGGGTGTGGGTTGGTGGAGATAGTGAGGAAAGACATCAGTCTGAGACTGGTACAGTTGGGAAAAGGAGCAAGCCAAACAGTCAAGGCAGGCAGGAAGAAAACACAGAACAAGGTAGGACTAATACATTAAAGTCCACTTATTTCAATGCAAGAGGCCTAACAGGGAAAGCAGATGAATTCAGGGCATGGTTAGGAACATGGGACTGGGATATCATAGCAATTACAGAGACATGGCTCAGGGATGGACAGGACTAGCAGTTTAATGTTCTAGGATACAAATGTTATATGAAGGTCAGAGAGGGGGTCACAAGAGGAGGGTAAGTGACATTTTTGATAAGGCATAACATTATGGCTGTACTTAGGCAAGATATTCTTGAGAATACATCCAGGGATATTATTTGGGTGGAACTGAGAAATAAGAAAGAATGATCACCTTATTGTCCCAATAGTCAGCAGGAAATTGAGAAATAAATTTGTAAGGAGATCTCCATTATCTATAAAAATAATAAGGTGGTTATGATAGGGGATTTTAACTTTCCAAATATTGACTGGGATTGCCATAGTGTTAAGGGTTTAGATGGATCATTTCGGGGAAGCGACCATAATTCTATTAATTTTAAAATAATGATGGAAAAGGATGGACTAGATCAAAAGTTAAAGTTCTAAATTGGAGAAAGGCTAATTTTGATGGTAATAAGCAAGATTCAAAAGTTGATTGGATGCAGATGTTTGCAGGTAAAGGGATGGTTGGAAAATGGGAAGCCTTCAAAAATGAGATAATGAGACTAGACTAGACTTACAGTGTGGAAACAGGCCCTTCGGCCCAACAAGTCCACACCGACCCGCCGAAGCGAAACCCACCCATACTCCTACATTACCCCTTACCTAACACTACGGGCAATTTAGCATGGCCAATTCACCTGACCCGCACATCTTTGGACTGTGGGAGGAAACCGGAGCACCCGGAGGAAACCCACGCAGACACGGGGAGAACGTGCAAACTCCACACAGTCAGTCGCCTGAGTCGGGAATTGAACCCGGGTCTTCAGGCGCTGTGAGGCAGCAGTGCTAACCACTGTGCCACCGTGCCGCCCACTGCCACCGTGCCGCCCACAAAGAGTCTAGAGACAATATGTTCTTGTTAGGATGAAAGGCAAGACTGGTAGGTGTAGGAAATGCTGGATGACTAGAGAAATTGGGGTGTTGGTCAAGAAAATGAAAAAGGCATATGTCAGGTATAGACAGCAGCGATCGAGTGAATCCTTAGAAGCATACAAAGGCAGTAGGAGCATAGTTAAGAGGAAAATCAGGAGGACAAAAAGGGGACATGAGATAACTTTGGCAACTGGGGCTAAGGAGAATCCAAAGGGATTTGATAAATACATTAAGGACAAAAGGGTAACTAAGGAGAGAATAGGGCCCCTCAAAGATCAGCAAGACAGCCTAAGTGTGGAACCACAAGAGATGGGGGAGATACTAAACAAGTATTTTGCATCAATGTTCACTGTGGAGAAAGATGTGGAAGATATAGAATGTAGGGAGATAGATGGTGACATCTTGAAAAATATCTGTATTACAGAGGAGGAAGTGCTGGATATCTTGAAACGCATAGAAGTGAATAAGTCCCCAGGACCTGATCAGGTGTACTCTAGACCTCTGTAGAAGCTAGGGAAGTGATTGCTGGGCCCCTCGCTGAGATATTTGTGTTATCGATAGTCATAGGTGAGTTCCTGGAAGCCTGGAGGTTAGCTAACGTGGTGGCACTATTTATGAAAGATTGAAGGAAAAGCCAAGGAATTATAGACTGGTGAGCCTGACATCAGCAGTGGAGAGAATCCTGAGGGACAGGATTTACATGTATTTGAAAAGGCAAGGACTGATTAGGGTTAGTCAACATGGCGTTGGGCGTGGGAAATGATGTCTCACTTACTTGTTTGAGTTTTTTGAAGAAATAATAAGGATTAATAAGGGCAAAGCAGTGGACATGCTCTAAATGGACTTCAGTAAGGTGTTCAACAAGGTTCTTCATTGTAGACTGGTTAGCAAGATTGGATCATGTGGAGTACAGTGAGAACTGGCCATTTGGATACAGAACTGGCTCAAAGATAGAAGTCAGAAGGTGGTGGTGGAGGGTTGCTTTTCAGACTGGAGGCTGTGATTAGCAGTGTTCCACAAGGATCGGTGCTGGGTCTATTGCTTTTTGTTATTTATGTTAACGATTTGGATGTGAACATAGGATATATAGTTAGCAAGTTTGCAGATGACACCAAAATTGTACCAATTTTGTACCAAAAGGTTACCGCAGAGTACAACAGGATCTTGATCAGATTGGCCATTGGTTCGAGGAATGGCAGATGGACTTAAATTTAGATAAATGTGAGGTGCTACATTTTGGAAAGGCATTTTCGGCAGGACTTACACAGTTAATGGTAAGTGTTGAACAAAGTGATCTTGGAGTGCAGATTCATAGTTCCTTGAAAGTGGATTCACAGGTGGACAGGATAGTGAAGAAAGTGTTTAGTATGCTTTCCTTTTATTGGTCAGACATTGCGTATTGGAGTTGGGATGTTATATTATGGCTGTACAGGACATTGATTAGGTCACTTTTGGAAGAATGTGTATAATTCTGATCTCCCTCCATTAGGAAGGATGTTGTGAAACTTGAAAGGGTTCAGAAAAAATTTACAAGGATATTGTCAGGGTTGGAGAGTTTGAGCTATAGGAAGAGGCTGAATAGGCTGGGACTGTTCTCCCTGGAGCATCTGAGGCTGAGGGGTGACCTTATAGAGGTTTATAAAATCATGAGGGGCATTTTCCCTGGGGTGGGGTGTCCAAACCTAAAGGGCATAGGTTGAAGGTGAAAAGGGAAAGATTTAGAAGGTACCTAAGGGGCAACTTTGTCACTCAGAAAGTGGTGCGTGTATGGAATGAGCTGCCAGAAGAAGTGGTGGAGACTTGTACCATTACAACATTTAAAAGACATATGAATAGGAAGGGTTTAGAGGGATATGGGCCAAGTGCTGGCAAATGGGATTAAATTAATTTAGGATATCTGGTAAGCGCAGATGAGTTGGACTGTACATCTCTATGATTCTGTGATTAAACAGCTTCTTGCTGTCCATCTTGACATTACTTGTACAAAGATCCTGAATCTTTATTTTCTCCTTCTTTATGATTTCTTTGCATCATCTTTTGTTGGTTTTTAAATTTTTCCTCTGGTTTACCACTAATCTTTGCCATATTGCATGTGTTTTCTTTCTTTCCGATGCTGTCCTTAATTTTTTTGATAAACAATTGTTGGTTTAGCCCTTTCCTAGAATCCATCTTCATTACTGGACTATGTCTTTGCTATGAACCATGAATTATTTGTCTGCCATTATTCCTCAAGCGTTTTTGCTGTTAAATTCCTTCCCTCGTACATTCTGCCCTCATTCCTTTGTAAGTGCCTTTATTTAAACTGAGCACAGTAGTTTCATGTTCTTTCCTCTCAAGCCAAATGCTAACTTCTACCATGTTATGGCTACTATTTCAGAGGCAATCTTAATCTCTGACATTTATTAAACTGTCCTCAATACGCATCACCAGATCCAAAATATTCTGATCCCTGACTGCATCCACCATATAATTTTCCAGGAGACTGTCCCAAATACACATTATAAATTTTTCCTCATGGCTTTCTCTGCCAATCTGACTATTCCGGTCTACATAAAGAATGAAGTTACCCACTATTAATGTGCTGCCTTTGTTATATGCCCTCATTGTCTCCTTTTTTTGTGTCCCACTGTACAGCTACTGTTAGGGAGCCGACAAAATATTCCCATCAGTGTCTTTCATTTTATATCTTACCTCTGCCATTAGGATTCTACATTTTCTAATTTAAGATAGTTTCTTGCTATTGTACTTATTCCATCACATAACAACAATCTTACTCTACCGCCCTTTCATTCCTGCTTGTCCCTTTGAAAAGTCACACTCTGAGATACTTATTTCCAGCTTTGATCTCATTATAATCGTGTGTCTGTAATGACTATAAGATCATACGTGTTGGTCTGTATTCATGCAGTCATCCACTTTATTTCAAATACTTTGTGTGTTAAAGCAAAATGCCATTAATTTTGCATTTTCGCATTTTTTTTAACCTTTTGACCGTATTCACTATTGTTTTTCAATGTTTCTATTGCTTCCTATTCAATTCTGGATATTGTTATCCAAATTGATGCGATGCTGTTCTTCCGTATCCAATTTATACTCCCAAATTTCTGCCTTTAATTAGTTTAAAGCCTTCTCTACAGTCCTAGTTATTCTGTTTGCTAGGAGGTCAAACTGTACTTAACAACAACAAGTGTGTTTTCAATGCATCAAACTAGTTTTTAAAAAATTATTCATGGGGATGTGGCATTTCTGGCTCAACCAGCATTTATTGCCCAATTGCTGGCAGGGCAGATAACCACATTGTGTGCGTCTGATGTGACATGTAGGCCCAACCAGGTAAAGATTTTCTTTTTGAGGAAGCAGATGGGTTTATATTGCTAATTGGCAGTAGTTGTCTGGTCCCCGTTTGGCTAGTTTTCAATTCCAGACTTTCATTGAATTAAAATATTACCAGTTATCATGAACCTGTGTCTGCAGAATATTAGTTGAGTTGTGGTACTGCTGATTCAGTGGCATTACCAATATATGACAATCTCCCACTGAGTTTGTGAGGCCTTCAGGTTTCCCTGGTTCATTATAGTGTGATGGCATTGTGAACTCTTGATTATTGGGAATGTCAGATGAAGACAGATACTGATTTTACACAACCAAACACGTTTGCCTCAACAATGTTCCGAAAACAAATCCAACTGATATATTTCCTTACTTCTTCCCAATGTAAGAGAAGTGCACTTAAACTTTATTTACCCTTTCCAAAGGTGATTATGTGGGGGAGGTGCAGGAGTCATGGATCTGTTCAGTCAATAGATGGCGCTTGTCGGGCCTCCCGTACCACGGTGACGACATCATCCGGGGTTGCGGGTGATGTCCGGCTAGTCGCCTGGGACTGGGGGTGGCTTCAGGCGGAGGCGACAGCGGCTCGAGTGTAGGAGGAGGGTTGTGTGGGGGGCAGAAATAGAAATAGACACAGACACAGACACAGAGACAGAGACAGGCGGGCGGGTGGGAAAACAAACAATAATGGAATAAGAGAGAAAATGGCAGCAATAGTCCCCTTTCTTATAAAAATATCAAAAGACTCGTAATTGGGAGGTTGCGTAGAATCCGGGTTCTTATTATTTTATTAACAATAACAAGAGTAACTTTGTTTTTCGGGCTGGGGTTTAAAATGTATTAGTTTTGCGGGGTGAAAGATCTAGAGACAAACAGGACAAAATCCCCGAATAACTGACCGTCTCCTCCAGACCTTTCACTTATTTCCTCCCTTTTTTTTTAACCCGCTCTTTACTATTTTCTTCCTCCTGTGCGTCTCGGTGCCGTCGCAGGCCATTGCGTCTGCTCTGTTTGTGCAGTTTTTTTTAACTAACGCGCACCGCCGCCATATTGTTGTGTGGCTCGGTCCTGGTGAGAACGGGGTTGATGTTTGGGGTGGATTCTCTTCAAGGTTGACAGGAACGAATAAAAGGAGTGGGGTGGGGGGAAGAGGGGTGAAGAAAAGAAGAAGAGACAGCGGGAGAGGGGAAAAAAAACCTGAAGTCGTTTCCCTTCCCCTTTTCCCCCCTTACCCCCTGTTTCACACTCGCCCTCCCTACGCAACCCAGGCTCACAGTCCTGGAAAAGGAGACCTAATTCCTGGTAAGGCATGGGGCTCTCGGAGTTATTATAAAATTGTTTTATTGGATTTAGGTTGAGTTGGGGGTGGGGGGGGAATGAGAGTTCAGTGGCTCAGCAGATACAATTATTTCTGACCGTTAAGCTAGACATCTCTGAGCAAGAGGATTGAAAAGTCTGAAAAGCGCCGTGAAAAACCAAAGAAGCTGTTTACATGTCTCAGGGCTTTTGACGGCGACAGTAAAGCCGGCTGCTGCCTGCGTGAGGAGGAAAATGGCTGACAGGCTCCCCTCATCTGCCTGTATGTAAGGGGAAAGCGCCCGTTTGTGTGCAGAAGACCTGCATTGCTTTGAGTCATTGGGCTCAAATGAAGGTGGCGAATGTTTTCTTTCCCCACCCTTAAAATTTAATGATCGCCCTTTCGAACGCACTGGAAATTAAACACTTCCCCCTTGCATCTTGTACTGTTAAACGCCATTTCTGAGGTGGTTTTTTTCCTTTGGAAATGGTAGGCCTCGAATACTTCAGGCCTAGGTTACAGTTAACGTTTTGAAACATTAATTTTATAACGGAAGATCGTAATGTTCAGAATGTATACACTTTCAAGTAATGGCAAATTGAGTATGTAATTGAACTGTAATTACAGTTATAGGTTATCGTGAGACTTAAAGTTCACTGGCGTAATACGTTCACGTGAGGTTGAAATTTCAATATCCTGATGCAGTACTAAGTTGCATCTTATAGTAAACACGTCCCGGTTTCAAGAAATAATTATTGCAAACTCACGTTAGTAACAAATTTTTTTTTGTACTGGTATTCGATCGATAATTTGTATATTTGCTTCAGTGGCTACTTCATTGCATGTTAATCGTCTGATTTTTTTTGAAGCCATTTGACCTATAATTTTTTTTCTTTCATAAATGCAGCAGTTAGGTAGTTAGAATAGCAAGGAATTTTGCCTTTCTGCCATAACCTTAGATACAACTTTGAAAATTAATCATTATTTATGAAAGTGTTGCAGTTGAGTTCCATTATGGCAGCTGCATGATTATATTTGTGGTGCTCTTATAGACCAAACTGAAATTGCCAGTAATGGTAAGTTCAACTTTGAAAGGAGATGGCCACCAGCACTTATAGAAATTGAGCTGCAGCTGTACTCTTTATGCTCACATGAACAAAGTTGATAATGCAAAATTTAATTTCTTTGAAAAATGGCTAGCAGCCTATACTGTATTTGGTTGGTCCCAGTCTCAGTAGATTTGTTAGGCTGAATGTCTTATTTCTACTCCTAAGCCTTATGGTCTCTGAAATGAAAGCATCAAATGATTTTTTTTTAAAAAGAGAAGTATTGTCGCTTTTGTCACCTGTCTTGAATTATCAGTGTCCTATTTGGAATATGTATGAATCTTGTCTGTGTACACTGTTGTAACTCCAGATTCCCAAAAATGTAGATGCCTTTTGACATACCATGAAGACTGGAATGACAGAGTTGTACAGTATTGAAGCAGACCCTTTGGTCAAACTTGTCCATGCCAAACAGGTATCCTAAATTAATCTACTGTCACTTGCCAGCATTTTGCCCATTCTGTAAATCATTCCTATTCATATTCATCCAGATGCCTTTTAAATGTTGTAATGATACCAGCCTTCACTACTTCCTCTGGCAGCTCATTCCATCCAGACACCACCCACTCTATGGGAAAAAGTTGCCTGTTAGGTCCCTTTTGTATCTTGCCCTCTGACTGTACGCCTCTGCCCTCTAGTTTTGAACTCTGCCATTCCAGGAAAAAGACCTTGTCTATTTATCCTATCCATGCCCCTAATGGTTTTATAAACCTGTATAAGGTTACCATCAGTCTCCCACACTGCAGGGAAAACAGCCTATTCAGCCTCTTTCTATAGCTCACACCCTCCAACCCTGGTGACATTCTTGTAATTTTTTTCTGAGCCCTTTCAAGTTTCATAATGTTCTTCCCTTAGCAGGGAGACTAGGATTGAATGTGATATTCCAATAGTGGCCTGATCAATGTTTATTACAGTTGCAACATGACTTCCCCACTCCCCTACTTGATACACTGACCAATAAAGGCAAGAATATCGAATGCTGTCTTCACTATCCTGTCTACCTGCGACTCCACTTTCAAGGAACTATGAACCCACACTCCAAGGTCTCTTTGAACAACACTCCCCAGTTAAGTGTATAACTCCTGCCCTGACTTGCTTTTCCCAAATGCAGCACCTCACACTCATCTAAATTAAACTCCACCTGCCACTCCTCAGCCCATTGGCCTATCTGATCAAGATCCTGTTGTACTTTGAGGTAACCTTTGTTGTCTGTTACACATCCAATTTTGTTATCATTTGCAAGCTTGCTAACCATACCTCCTATGTTCACCTCTAAATTGTTTAAATAAATTATGAAATACAGCGGACCCAGCATTGATCCTTGTGACACATCCCTGATCGCAGGCCTCCAGTCTGAAAAACAACCCTCCACCACCACCTTCTGTCCTCTACTTTTGAGCCAGTTCTGTATCCTGATAGCTAGTTTTCCCTGCATTCCATGTGATATAACCTTGCTAATCCACGAGGAACCTTGTTGAACACCTTACTGACGTCCATATAGATCACGTCCACAGCTCTACCCTTAAAAATCCTTGTTATTTCTTTAAAAAACTCAATCAAGTTCATGAAACAGTTTTCTCTGCACAAGGCCATTTTGATTATCCATAATCAGGCGTTGCCTTTCCAAATACATGTAAATCTTATCTTAGGACCCCCTCCAACGACCTGCCTATCACTGATGTCAAGCTAACCTGTCTGTAGTTCCCTGGCTTTTCCTTACCACCCTTCTTCTGTAATGGCATAATGTTAGCCAACCTTCAGTCGTCCAGCACTCTCTGGTGGCTATCAATGATATAAATACCTCAGCAAGGGGCCCAGTGATCACTTATCTAGCTTCCCATAGGACTCTAGAGTACACCTGATCAACCTTGGGATTGATTGATTTCCCCCTCTATGCGTTTTAAGACTTCCAGCACCACCACTTCTCTAATATGGCCTTTTTTCAAGATTTTGCTATTTATTACCCAGTCTACTGTATCTTTCTTCACAGCAAACACATGCAAAATACCTGTTTAGTACCTTGCCCCATCTCCTGTAGGTCCAAACACAGGCAGCCTTCCTGATCTTTAAGAGGCCCTATTCTCTCCCTAGCTACTCTTTTGTCTTTCATGTCATAGTGATCTACAGCATCTATTTGTAGCATCCCTTTGGCCTATTTAACTGTTTGCCAAAGCTATCTCAAGTCGCCTTTTTGTTTTCCTTATTTCCCTCTGAAGTTCTTGCATCAGTAGTTGCTTTGGAATGTGTACACCGTTTTTACCATCAAAGTAGAATGCTGTTATTTCCATGGGATGCTCAGTTTGGCAGACTGGAGAAAAAATGTGTTTATCATATTGAAGAATGCCTTTGTGATTTAAATCTACAAATGAGCAAGAGTAGCTGAAAACAAAAAGTGCTGGGGCTATTAGTGGTTCAGGCAGCATCCATGGAGAGAAAGCAAGCCAATGTTGAGTTGAGCAAGGGTAGTCTATTCATCCCTTCAAGTCTGCTTGGCCATTCAATAAAGTTATTGCTGATCCGATTGGAACCTCAAAGTTACATTCCCCAGTATCCCTGATAGCCTTTTAGCAATTTGTTTTAAAATTTCAGTTTCTTTTCCTTAAAAATACTATATGACTCTGCCTCCACCATGTTTCTATGAAAAGACTTGAATTAGATGAGTGTGGGAGGAATGGTTAGTAACTTTGCAGACAATGTCAAGCTTTGTGGTGTAGTGGACAGTGAAGAAGGTTATTTCAGAGTACGATGGACCGTGGAGTGGCAGATGAAGTTTAATTCAGATAAATGTGAGATGTTGCATTTTGGTAAGGCAAATTTGGACAGAATTTATATACTTAAGGTCCTGGGCAATGTTTCTGAACAAAGAGATCTTAGAGTGCAGGTTCATAATTCCTTTAAGACAGAGTTGTAAATAGACAGGCTAGTGAAGAAGGCATTTGGTATTCTTACCTTTATTGATCAGTGTATTGAGTATAGGGGTTGGGAGGTCATACTGTGAATGTGCAGGACATGAGTAAGACCACTTTTGGAATATTATGTTCAATTCTGGTCTCGCTACTATAGGAAGGATCTTGTGAAACTTGAAAGGATTCAGAAAAAGATTTATGAAGCTATTGCTGGCGTTGGAGGGTTTGAGTTAAAAGAAAGCTGAATAGGTTGGGACTATTTTCCCCGGAGCATTGGAGGCTGAGAGGTGACCTTAGGCTGATACGGTCATGAGAAGCATGGATAGGGTAAATAGACAAGGTCTTTGCCCCTGGTGGGAAGTCCAAAACTAGGGGGCATAGGTTTAAGGTGAGAAGGGAAAGATTTAAAAGGGACCTAAGGGGCAACCTTTTCATGCAGAAAGTGGCGTGTATGGAATGAGCTGCCAGAAGAAATGGTGAAGGCTGGTACAGTTACAGCATCTAAAAGGCATGTGGATGGGTACATGAATGGGAAGGGTTTAGAGGGATATTGGTCAAATGCTGGCAAATAAGACTAGATTAATTTAGGATATTTGGTTGGCACAGATGAGTTGGATTGAAGGGTCTGTTTGCATACTGTACAGCTCTTGACTCTAACTGACAAATATGTTCACCTGATCTGTTTTAAATGTCCAAATCCTGAATTTTAAATCGTGATCCCAGTTCTTTATTCTCCCATTTTAAGAAACATACTTTCCACATCTACCCTGTCAAGACCTCCTTAGGTTTTTGTGTTTCAATGAAGTCACCTCTAAGTCTTCGAAACTCCATCGGGTTCAACTGTCAACCTTTACTCATAAAACAGTTCATCTCCAGTTATTAATGTTGCAAAGATTTTCTAAATTGCTTCCAATGGATTTACATCCTTCCTTAAATAGAGACCAATAGTATGCGCAGCACTTCAGATGCTGGCTCATCAAGCTTTGTATAACTGAAGCATAATCTTCCTTTGTGTTTGCTTCCCCTCAATAAATATACTTAGTGTTCTGAATTACTTGCTCTACCAGCATACTAACCTTTTGCAGCTCATGCATGAGAACACTCGCGTTCATTTGCGATTCAGAGCTCTACAATCTGTCTTTTAGAAATCTGGTCTCTTTATTCTGCCAAAGTGGTTAATTTCACATTGTCCCATATTGTACTCAGTTTGTCACATCTTTGTCCACTGACTTAAACAGCAGTATCTTTTTGTAATATCCTATCCACTTCACAATGTACTTAAATAGATGCAGGGAGTATGTTTTTTCTGATTTGGAAGACCAGGAAGAGCAGAACCAATCACAGAATAAGGGTGAGATTATTTTGGGTGAAATGAGGAAAGGGTTGTGAACTTGTGGAATTCTTTACCCCAGAAGTCTGTGGAGACTGAATATTTTCAAGAAAGATTAAGATTTTGAACAGATCAAGGGGAATGAGGAGAAAGTGGGAATATAGCATTGAGATAGAGGATATAGTGTGGTGGGGCAGCTTGAAGGGCTAAATAGTCTACTCCTAATTTCTGTGTCATTAATGCATTTGAGAACCATAACCTTCTGTCTCTTCAAAGTTATTTATAAAATTTATCTAAAGTTGAGATCCCAGCATTGATTCCTGTAGCATGTCACTTGTTACAACTTGTGAACCTGAAACTTAGATCTACCATTTGCTTTCTTTTTGCCAGCCAATCATCTTTAATAGTTTGTTAACCCCTACGTTGAGCTTTTTATTTTCCATTGTAAAGTTTGGTGGAGTACTTCAGCAAATGCCTTACAAAAATGTCAGGGCAATGCATCCACCTTTATGCACTTTATCCACATGTTACCACCTCCAGACACCTTTGGATTGGCCAAAAGTAATTGTTTTATGAAAGTTAGAGATAAAATTAATCTGCATAGGTCAAATGAAGTCTATTTTCTGCATGTTATTGGTTGACCAGGTTAACAGTTCACAGCTGCAAATGTGTTGCTGGTCAAAGCACAGCAGGTTAGGCAGCATCTCAGGAATAGAGAATTCGACGTTTCGAGCATAAGCCCTTCATCAGGAATTCAAACTGTTGGAGTGATGACTGGAAGTTGAGGGTTCTTGAGGATCATTGAAAATCTGGACAAGTGATGAAATTTGTAAATGTAGTTTCCAGGCTTTAACAAGTTGGAGAACTTTTGAACAGACTTGAAATAATTGACGATTCATATTATAAAGGCAAGAATGAGATTTTTGACTTCCAGCATTATTCCCAACTTTTGATTATTTTTTGACATGTCTCTGTCTGTCCATAATTTTGTTTCCCATGTGTGGAGTTCAGTGCATATTCCCCCTGCAAAAGCCTGCCTCATTGCTACTGCCAAGGCAGCAGTTATTTTGTAAATTGCTGATCAGCTGGAGAAAGTCTGTATGCTAGGTTATCATCTATGGACGCTTTCAGAGCAACAACATTATCTGGCTAAGTAGGTCATTAGATTCCCTAGTTCTTCCTTTTTGTTGAGGAGAGGTGTGTTTGTTAGTGTCGGTCACAGAGTTTTGTGCAGATGTAAGACTTGATGGTTCTGAATACATTACTCAATCAGAGCACTGTAAATGGATAAAGCAGAACAGGAACAAGCACCTGATTTTAAGAGGCCATGTCCAAATTGATGTTGCATGTCTTTAGTTGAGACCTACTTAGTTCAAACTTTCAAGTTGCACTTACTGAAGATGTCTTCATTAACATAGCAATAAATTTAAAGTTTGGGAGAAGATTTGTAGCTCGGGTGCTCGTTATTGTGGTTCTGTTCGCTGAGCTGGGAATTTGTGTTGCAAACATTTCGTCCCCTGTCTAGGTGACATCCTCAGTGCTTGGGAGCCTCCTGTGAAATGCTTATGTGATGTTTCCTCCGGCATTTATAGTGGTTTGTTTCTGCTGCTTCCGGTTGTCAGTTCCAGCTGTCCGCTGCAGTGGCCGGTATATTTGGTCCAGGTCGATGTGTTTGTTGATAGAATCTGTGGATGAGTGCCATGCCTCTAGGAATTCCCTGGCCGTTCTCTGTTTGGCTTGCCCTATAATAAACTGGCTAAAGAACTACAGCAGAAACTGAAACACCTGATCAGCGGATCCAGACACTCTATACAATCAACACAGGAATTCTTGGACATCATCAGAAATAAACACACAGACAAGAAAGAAACCATGGTCTCATTGGATGTAACGGCACTGTTCACCTCTGTCGACAAAACCTTAGCCAGAGAAACAATAGCCAACCTGCTGGACATACAGAACAGACAACAGGACGTTGAACCTATCAACAAAGATGGCATACTCAAACTACTGGATCTGTGCCTCACAACACACTTCACATTCAACAACCAGATATACGAACAAATCAACGGAACACCCATGGGCTCACCCATCTCTGGACTCGTAGCAGAAGCAGTAATGCAAAGGTTAGAACAAAATCTTACCGCAAATTCAACCCAAACTCTGGGTCAGCTATATGGATGACACCTTTGTAATCATTAAAAAAACAGAAATAGAGAACACACACCAGATCATCAACGCCACACTCACAGGAATCCGATTCATGAGAGAGGAAGAAAAGGACAACCAATTCCCATTCCTAGACGTGATGGTACAGAGAACACCGAAAGGAGAATTCAGCACAAAGGTATACAGGAAAGCCACACACACAGACCAAGTCCTGAATTATGAAAGCAACCACCCCAACACACACACACACACAAGAAGTTGCTTCAAGACACTATTCAAAAGGGCCACAACACACTGCAGCACACTAGAACTGCAAAAAGAGGAAGAAGAACACCTATACAATGTATTCGCCAAAAACGGATACCAGCGCAATTTCAGCAACAGATGCCTAAGGGAGAGACAACGGAACGAGGACATGACGCAACCCAAAGGACTAGCCCCACTACCATACATTTCCGAACTGACAGCCAGACTACTGCGACCCCTAGGACTCATAACAGCACACAAACCAACAGCCACTCTCGGACAACAACTCACCAGAACGAAGGGCCCGATACCCAGCATGAGCAAAACCAATGTAGTGTACAAAATTCCATGCAAGGACTGCACAAAACACTACATAAGACAGCTAACGATCTGCACCCATGAACACCAACTAGCCACGAAACGACATGACCAGCTATCCTTAGTAGCCAAACATGCAGATAGCAAGCAACATGAATTCGACTGGGACGACACTACTATTATAGGGCAAGCCAAACAGAGAACGGCCAGGGAACTCCCTAGAGGCATGGCACTCATCCACAGATTCTATCAACAAACACATCGACCTGGACCCAATATACCGGCCACTGCAGCGGACAGGTGGAACTGACAACCAGAAGTGGCAGAGACAAACTACTATAAGTGCCAGAGGAAATATCACAGAAGCATTTCACAGGAGGCTCCCAAGCACTGAGGATGTCACTTAGACAGGGGCCGAAACATTTGCAACACAAATTTCCAGCTCGGCGAACAGAACCACAACAGCAATAAATTTACTTGATTTTACTGTGAACGTACAGAAACCTTGATATTATTTCATGCCATCCCCATCCTCTTGGGAAGATGGCAATTTACATCATGGTTATCAAGAGCCTTCTGATTTTCTGCTACACTAACTATTCATGATGCAAGGGCTTTGGCAGTGAATCCTAACAACTGTTAGTGGCATTGCAACCATGACGTGATATACCTTAGCCAGTATCTACACATGTATACTTTCAGCATGAGTACAAGATAATATTAGGAGCAAAAATCCTGCTTTGCTCATTTTCGCCATCAGACTAATCTCTGCTCCAGAATTTCTGAACTTAGGTGCAGCACCTCAAGCTGTTGTGATTGATAATAGCTGCCCTGGCACAATGGCTGTCACCTTACTGTGAGATGTCTTTAACATTGTTGCACCAGATTGTATTGTTGCCTATTAAGCCATGACTGCTACCTTTTTATCTGATTTTTAATGGTGTCAGTTTATTTTCAGATCTTAATTTGACTTGTTATAAAGTCATAGAGCATGGAAACAGACCCTTCAGTTTGTTCAGCAGTCCAAGCTGACAATTATCCCAAACTAAACTCATCCCATTTGTCTGCACTTGACCCATATCACAACTCATTAAATAATGAAAACATGGTCTTGAAGTTATCTTGAACTAAGGGCAGTTAATTGGATATGTCCACATTGTTAGGGAGCTTTTAGATTTGGATCAGGGTTATAAATTTATCCCTGATGGTAGAATGTTATGCAGTGGTGTACTGGAATTCTGTTGTAGTAACAGTATTATATTTATTTGACATCATATAACATTTAAATTTAGAAACTAACCATGCAGTAGTCAAAAGTAGGCCAAGATGAATTTAAGTGGGTCACAACCAAGAGAATTGTTTATTGAATTTGTGAATGTTGTAAACTTATTGGGTGACTTAATGCAATGGATTTGAACATGTCTAACTTCTGAGCTGAGATCTGTCTGTTCATAAATTTTCCTTGTGTTGGACTTTTGCCTTTTGTGAAGTGAAGTTAAATTCTTTTTTCTGTGGGATAGTCATCAGTATACAGAATGTCTTAAAGCAGAGTTGCTTAGAAGTTGTATCTAGGGAGTGGAACAGAATCATACTCTTGGGACTATGGTTATGTTCATTTAATGAGGCTAAAACTTTAGACCAGGGACATGCTGAGGTCTGGAATGTAAAAAAAAATCTGATCCGGCCTCCAATCTTCAGCAATGTTTGTGCTCATCTAATTCTAGCCTCTCTCTACAGCTTTGGTTGAAACATGGACAAAAATGCTGAATTCCAGAGGTGAGGTCAGAGTGGTGGCTCTTGACATATTACTAAGTGGCATCAAGGAGCCCTAACAAAACTGGAGTCATTGGGAATCTGACAAAATTCTCCGCTGGTTACAGTTATACTTGGCGCGTGGGAAGATGGCTGTAGTTGTTAGAGCCTGGTCACTTCAGCTCCAGGAAATCTCTGCAGGAGTTCCTCAAGATAGTGTCCTAGGCCTAATGATCTTCAGCTGCTTCATCAACGACTTTCCCTTCATTATAGGGTCAGAAGTGGGAATGTGCAGTCATCGATGAATCGTGTTCAGCACCATTTGCAGCTCCTCAGACTGAAGCAGTCCATATCCAAATGTAGCATGACCTGGACAGTTTGCAGGCTTGGACTGAAAAATGGCAAGTAACATTCATGCCACACATGTCAGGCAATGGCTGTCTTCAGCAAAAGAATCTAACCACCTTTCTTGATGTTATGGTGTTACTATTATTGAATAATTCACTATCAACAGCACTGTTCCTTCACTCGCATAAATCCTGGCACTTCCTCCTTAACAGTACTGTGGGTCGACTGAAACCGTTCAAGAAGGCTGCTTGCTGCAACCACCCAAGATTAGGGATGGCAATAAATGCTGGTACAGCCAGCGATGCCCACTCCCCCGAGTGAATTTTTAAAAGTATTGCTGATTTTTAATCGCTCCACATTACTGTCCATATCTTGAGTTACCTATGCCCAAGCTCTAGAATACCCACCCTCTGCTCCCTTTCTTACCTTATCGCCGCTGTCTCCCTCCCTCCCTTCCTTCCCCTCTCCCTTTCTCTTCCTCCTCCTCTCTCTCTCCCCCCCCCCCCCCCCACATACACTCAAAATCTGCTTTACAGACAAAGCTCTATCATTTGGCTCTATCTCCGTGTTTGGATCGAGTGTCATACTTTGGTTTATAATGATTCCATGACACTGGGATGATTTTATTTAATTGAGGTGGGGGAAGGGACAAGGTATAGGCAGCAGATAAGATCCCCTGAGCCCCTGGCACTTGTAGGTGAGGATGAAGGGCTTTAGAAATAGTTAACCACAGAGAAATAGTCTGTGGTTATCATTAGATTTAGGCTGACCAATTCAATTCAGCTGGACCTGGTGGTGGGCAGTGAAACTAATTGCAGTCCTATTCCTTCAAATCTATGTTCCTTGAAATTGAGGGAACAGAGATGAAGGCTGTGTCAGGTGCATTGATCAGGGTGGGTGAGAGTCATTGTTTGTTTTTTTGGCAAACCTCTTGAAACTGCACTATGTTCAGCCACAGTGCAGTGAGAAAGGAGTTCAATGATTTTGACCCAGCTACACCCAAGAGCAGCTGTATGATTCAAAGTCATAATGGTTTGTAGTTTGAAGGGGAGTTTGTAGGTGTTGGTATACTCATGTCTGTTGTCCTTCCAGTTGGTAGATGGTACTGATTTGTCAAGAGAATTAGTGATGGAGTTGTACGGAATGGAAACAGACCCCTTGATCCAACACATCCATGCTAAATAGATATCCTAATCTAGTTTAGGGCATCTTATAGGTGGTGTGCACTATGCCCACCATGTGTTAGTAATGAACAAGGCACTGATCGAGGTCTTGCTTTGTCTTTAATGGTTTTGACACTGCTGGAGAAACTCAGCAAGTCTGGCAGGATCTGTGGAGAGAGAAACTGAGTTAACATTAAGGGGACACAGTGGTAAGAAAGTAAGCAGTGAGAATGGCAAAGAGACAACAAAAAATTGAGTGTAAGATATTGTGGCAATTGAAGTATAATGTGGGAAAATGTGAAATTATCTATTTTGGGGAAGCAAATGGTGACAGATTGTAGAGGTGCCCAAGTATCTCTGAATCCTCGTGCATAAATTGCCAAAGATTAGGGTACAGTAATGCAAGTATATAAAGCTGGTAAATATTATCATTTATCATTAGTGGAATTGAGTACAAAAGTAAGGAGGCTATGCTTGGATTATCCAGGCCACTGGTGAGGCTGTATCTTGAATACTGTACACAGTATTGGTCACCTTAGTTGAGGAACAGAGCTGAAAATGTATTGCTGGAAAAGCGCAGTAGGTCAGGCAGCATCCACGGAACAGGAGATTCGACGTTTCGGGCATAAGCCCTTCAGGAATGAGGAAAGTGTGTCCAGCAGGCTAAGATAAAAGGTAGGGAGGGGGGACTTGGGGGAGGTGCGTTGGAGATGCAATAGGTTGAAGGAGGTAGGATCTTTCGCCTAGGAACCCTCCAACCACAAGGGATGAACTCAGATTTCTCCACTTTCCTCATTTTCCCCTCCCCCCACCTTGTCTCAGTCAAATCCCTCGAACTCAGCACCGCCTTCCTAACCTGCAATCTTCTTCCTGACCACTCTGCCCCCACCCCACTCCGGCACCTCCTTCCACCTATCGCATCTCCAACATCCCTCCCCCAAGTCCCTCCTCCCTACCTTTTATCTTAGCCTGCTGGACGCACTTTCCTCATTCCTGAAGAAGGACTTATGCCCGAAACGTCGAATCTCCTGTTCCCTGGATGCTGCCTGACCTGCGCTTTTCCAGCAACTCATTTTCAGCTCTGATCTCCAGCATCTGCAGTCCTCACTTTCTCCTCTTAGTTGAGGAACAATGTGAATGTGTTGGTGGTGTACAAAGGAGGTTTACCGGACTTCTGTACTTGGTCATGTTATGACAAAAGTTGGCCTGGCTCACCTTGTATCTGTAGGAATTTAGAGGAGGAAGAGGTGACTTGATTTGAAAGATAAGATCTTGGAGTCTTGACTGGTTAAATATAGAGAGGATGTTTGCTGTCGTGGGAGAATTTGGAACAAGTCTCTATTCAGGGCATGCCCATTTAATAGAGATCAGGCAAAAAATTTCATGAAGATCAAAAGCCTTTATTTCTCAGTGATGGAAGTAGAGTCTTTAAATAATTTTAGATAGAGATGGACAGACGCTTGTTCAGTAAGGGGGTAAAAGGGTTGGTCCGAGTGTTGTATGCAGTTTTCATTGCCTGGTACTTGATCTGCAAATTCAAGATTAGTGTGGTGCTGGAAAAGCACAGCAGGTCAGGCAGCATCCGAGGAGTAGGAAAATTGACGTTTCGGGCAAAAGCCCTTCAAAGTTTACTGACAGTTAACACAGCCTGACTGCTGTCTGTGTTTTTGCTGTCGGTAAGAATGTGGACTGTTTCAATATCTGAGGCCCTGTGGCTGGTTCTGGACACCACTTATTAATGAGCATCCACATTTGTGACCTGCTTTAGGTAAGATTACTGAAGCAACTGCAAGTAATTGGTCTGAGAAGACTACTCTAGCGTACTCTTACAGCAGGGCGTTCTGGGGACTTAGTTAAATAACACCTCAAAAAGAACGTGGTTGTGATTATGAAGTATGAAATGAACCTGTGGAGAGTTTTCTCCCTGATTCCCGTGGTCTTCAATTTTGCTAGGGCTGCCTGATGTGCACTCGGTTCCATGCTACCGTTATGTGAAGGGCATTACTGTCGACTCGCCTTGAGAATTTAATTGTTATGTTTGGACAAAGACTGTAATTGGTTCTAGAGCTAACATCTGGCAGAACCCAATTGAATGTTGGTTGTTGCTGAATCGTGCTGCTTGTTAGTTGAAGAATTCCAACAGAACATTATTTACCTGAAGTGAAACAGAAAGCTGCATCACAAAGGGACTTGGGGTGCTTGTTCAGAAAGTTGACACACAAATGCAGCAGGTAATCAGGAAGGTGAATGGAAGGTTAGCCCTTCTTTCAAGGTGGTTGTAATATGAGTAGGAAAGTCTGTCTTGCAACTGTACAAGGTGCTGGTGAGACCATAGCTGGAGTACTGAGAGCAGTTTTAATCCCCTAATTAAAAGATATCGTTTCCTTGGAGGTAGTTCAGAGCAGGTTTGCTGGGATGATCTATGGTAAGGAGGGATTATCTTATAAACTAAGGTTTAACAGTTTGAGACTTCACTTGGTGGGGTTTCGAAGGATGAGAAGTATTCTCATTGCAACATAGAGGATTCTTAATGGGCTTGACAGGATATCTTTCCTTGTGGGAGTCTAGGTCCAGAGGACATTGTTTCAATGAAGAGGAGCCACTTTTAAGACTGAGATGAGGAATTTGAGGGTTGAGAAATTTTGGAGCGCCTTGCCACAGAGTTGTGGCTGTAGATTCCTTGTTTATATTTAAGACTGAGAGTTTCTTGATCATTAGTGGAATAAAGGGTTATGGGGTAAGGGCAGAAATGTAGATGTGAGGAATATTGAATGGAAGAGTAGGCTTGAGGGGCTCAAAAGCCTACCAATGCTCCTATTACTTGTGGACATCTCTGAAATGACCGAAGGTGTCTTGATAGTGATTGAGTGTAGATTGGATAGGTAATTGGCTAGACTGGTTTTATCCAAAATGTTGTGATTGTAAGTTTAACTCTGTTATAATTCAAGTATTTGAGATTTAATTCTGAAAGAAATTTAAGCTTTGAAACTATGAAATGGAGTTTTCATGCAGGCCTGAGAAAACTTGGCATTGACATTTGAAAATATATTTGTATGCCATCATTTATTTCTGGAAATTTATACCAAGAAGGAGCCCATTCAATACAACAGTCTTTGTCCTCAAATGAGCAACTCACTGTCATTGTCACTTTCATGCTGTTGGCCTGTAGCCTTCCAGGTTTGGGGCACTTTGACTATTTTAAATTACTATTTAAATGTTGAGTTTGTCCATGATTAAACAAAAATCATTCATTAGCTATTTGAGCCTAGTTATATAGCTGCTACAGGATTACAAAGTTTTCTGACACCTTAAACAGCTGTATTGTAATGTTAAAAGATTAAATGGGATTATCTCTCTGGACATGAATGTAATCCTAAAAGGTTAAACTGCACTGCCTTTAGGTGGGGATAACCATCATGAAAGAATGTGGATGACTATCCATTGTAATTTACACTTCATCTAGACAGTCATTTGTTATTACTCCCCTGCTATTGTCAAGTTAAAATATAATTCAGTCTCTTCCATCTCGAAATGCTCTCTGGCCAGAGGTATGTCGCACCTGTATTGTCCTGAGGAATCGGTGAGTTAGGAAATCATCTGCATAACGATGCCCCAGGATTAGGATATTAGCATTTGCATCAGCTTTGAGGATGATCTCATCCTGCCATTCTACCTGGGGCTTGTCTAGAGTGGCGTGTGATTGTGGGCAAATGGCTAGAGCATCTGCAGGCATGGCCAACTGATTTAGAGGATTTTTTTTCTTGTTCAGGACTTCACTTGCCTACGGAGAGGGTCAAAAGGGGTCACCTAGCTTGTACAAGCTTTAATAAGCTTTAACTGTTTGCAGAAGTTGTGTGCGAGTTGCATCTTCTGCCCGAAACCTCCTGGGGAAAAAACCTAACAGTACAGTTTAGGATAAATAGTTGTGAATTTGTATGCAGTATGTACTATTTTAACTGCAGTTAGCAATGGATTAATTTAAAATAGAAGATGTAGTGATGCCACGATCAACCTATAATACCACATAATTATGCAGTCTTCATCCTTGGTGTGTTTGCTATTTATGATGTCACTGGAGTAGTACTTTTATGATGTCAGCCCATGGAGTTCTTCACAAAATGTCTGTTCCCAGCCTTCATCTAATGAGTAGCTTAAAGTATGAACAGAAACAAGAAACAATTCTGGAATGGGTACAAATTACTTTTCTTGTAATTTTTGAATTGATATCCCATTTAATATAATGCATTAAATAAGTTGAGATAATTGGCTGAATTTGTTTTGAAGACTGGGTTATGTTATTACCTGGATTAGCCTTTGTAGTTAGCTTTTGTTCTTGTTGGAAGTGACATGCCACTGAAAGCTTTGTCCTCTAATATGGCCCGTTTTAACACATTGGTGTTAAAGAATCGTGCAATAGAGATTTTGCACCTGTGACTTATGACTTGGACCAAAACTGCATTAGTTGTCTTTTCTCCCCCAAGTGCTTGTTAATTAGTATGTCAGAATGTCGTGGGTGAGCTGTATGGTCTGGCCATGCAACCAGAGTTGTAACCAAGTTTTATTTGTGTTTTCAAGTCTGTCAAATAGCTTTCTAAAAAGTAGAAAGTCCTCTTACTCTTCAATTTCTACAAATCTGATTGGAATTAAAATAGAAGCATGGAAGTTGAAGAAGCCTTACTTTTTATTTTACATTTCTTGACTGAATAATCATGACCTTAGGTTGAAGGACTATTGACATTAGATGTATTTACAAAGATGATAAACTTCAAATTTTCTGGTATTAGTGACTGAATAATCAATTTTAAATTTAATTGCTTCCATATTACAAAAACCACTTTGAATCATTCATGATCTATTTCCACGTCTTTGGAACCAGTGGAATATCTGAAATCATTGTGAACTATAAATTTAGATGAAAAATGGTGTTTCTTCAGTTGTAAATATGGAAAAATTAAATTAATTCCTGAATCTAATGTTAACTATTCAGGAAGACTTTTCAAGTAGTGAAGAAAATTTGATGTTGCAGGACAATCAAGTACTTTGACAGAATTTTTGTCATGTTTCTCGGCTTTGCTGACAATATACTCATAGTTTGTGAGAGAAACATTTGGCAAAAACTGTGTAACACATTCCAGTATTCAGTGCAGTTCGTACTTGTAGTACATGAACTGATGTTGAACTTGTATATGGTGATAAGTAGTCATAGAAATGTACAGCATAGAAACCGACCCTTTCGTCCAACTTGTCCATGCAGAACTAATATCCCATCCCAATCCAGTCCCACCTGCCAGACCTGGTCCATATTCCTCAAAACCCTTTTCTATTCACATATCCATCCAGATGCCTTTTAAATGTTGCAATTGTACGAGCATCCACCATTCCTCTGGCAGCCCATTCCACATACGCATCATCCTCTGCCTGAAAAAGTTGCCCCATGGGACTCCTTATATCTTTCTTCTCTCTCACCCTAAACCTGTGCCCTCTAGTTCAGGACTCACCACCCCAGGGAAAAGACCTGGCCTATTTACCTTATCCATGCCCTTCATGATTTTATAAACTTCTATGAGGTTGTCCCATAGTCCCTGACTGTCTTTGTCTTTGCCTAACCTGGCACTCTTTTCCCTTTCCCCTCCACCCCCCGCCCCCCCCCCCCAAAAAAACCTGAGGGGCACTAACCATGAAACATTTTTGTAGAGTAGCTGATATCAGGAACTGGCCTGAAACCCTTTATTTAACTCTGAAGTACAAGTGGTATGTTTCACCATTGTATATTTTCACTGATGTAAGCAAACAAATGTCTTCGCCCTTAATGGTTAGTGAGAAAGTAGGGGGTGTTTAATCTATCGCTTATAACACTGGTTGACAAACTTATTGAGTAAGCTTTGTTATAGGTATGGCAGTTCAGTCTTAATAGCAGCCAATCACTGGTGGCTCAGGCAGGAATAAAACTTAAGCTGTACTTACATCATGATTCTTGCCCAAAACTTCCTCCATATCATGCTGGAATTCGAAAAAATTAGTTTGTTCTTAAATTTAAAATAGATAATTTTGTACAGAAGAAGTTATGTCAAATGAAAATTTGACAACTTGAGCCCATGTCATTAATCTATATATTGACTTTTTATTTTGTTTCTTTGCATGAGAAAACCCAAATGTCTATCTGTATTGCTATATGTTTCAGTGCTAATCCATGTTAACATAGGATCATTAGATACAGTGCAGGCAGGCTTTTAGCCCTTCAAGACCACATTGGCTTTCTGAAAGAGCAATTAGTCATAGTTGTACAGCACGGAAACAGACCTTTTTGGTCTAACTTGTCTGTGCCACCCAGATATCCTAAATTGATCTATTCTGTTTGCTAGCAATTGGCCCAAATCCTTCAAAACCCTTCCTATTCACGTACCCATCCACTTGCCATATGAATGTTGTAAATATCACTACTTTCACTGTCATCTCTGGAAGCTTGTTCCATATTCGCACCCTCTACATGAAAAAGTTGGCCCTTAGATCCCTTTTAAATCTTTTCCTTCTTAGCTTAAACCTAGGCCCTCTAGTTTTGGACTCCCCTACTCTGGTAATAAAGGTGTGATTATTTTCCCTATCCATGCTACTTCTGACCTTACTAACCTCTATAAGGTCAGCCTCTGACTCTGCAGGGATAAAAGCACCAGCCTATTCTGCTGCTTCCTGTAGCTCAAACTATCCAATCCCACTACATCCTTCCTTTCAAGTTTAACAAAATGTTTACTGCAGTATGGAGAACAGCACTGAATGCAATATTAAGCTAGTTCCACTCCTGTCCTTGTAATGCTGCAAATGTTTTATCTTCAGGTGCTTGTTCAATTCCCTTTTGAAAGCACAAGTAAATCTGCCATCACCATCCTGTCAGGCAGAGAATTGAAGATTATGCATTTTTAAAGTTGCTGCTTTTCTTTGGCCAACAGCATTCAATCTGTGCCATTTGGTTCTTGACTGCCAAAGTGAACAGTTTCCCTCGAGATTGCTCCAAATAAACTCCTCTCAACCTTTTCTAAAGAGACAGCACCAGCTTCTCAAACCTGTATTTATTGAAATTTATTATTGCTGGATCGTCTTTTTTGTGCTATCTGAAGCTTTCACACCTTTGTCTGAAGTGTGATGCTGAGAATTGGACACTCAAGTGCCAAATCGGGACTATAATAAAAGCTGACCATAACCACCTTGTTATACTCTGCACTGTTATCCAGTTTCTTAATCTGTCTTGCCACATTCAATAATTGGTCTCTTTGTTGTAGTTTGTATCGTGGCTGCCTCTTCGTGTTCTTAGCAAAAATATATCACTTTGTATTTATCTAGATTAAATTTGACCTGCTACATCTCTGTGCATTCCATTAATTTCTGTGTTGCTTTTGGGTTCTACCATATCTCTTCAGTCCACAAACATTTTGTGTGATTTGTACAACTTTAAATTGAATCCTGCATACTGAAAATCAAATCATTGTATATCAAGAAGAGTGATCGTAGCGCCTATCTGAGATAATATCTCTTTAGTTCGAAGTACACTGTTTCCTTCACTCAGCAAACTTCATATTCCACTGCTATCTTGCTTTATTTATTTGTCTTCAATTTTGTTGAAATGCACCATTTTATCAGGTGCCTTCTGGAAGCTCATATACATCACGTTAACCACAATGCCATCATGAACCACTGTAGTTCCCTTAAAAACATAATTGAAGTAGACAAAGCTCGTCTTTAACAATGTATGCTGACTTTGTAAAACTAATAATCCCTTGTTGCAATGACTTGATTTTGTCACAGTTTAATTTTCACAAACGCTTTCCTACTACCAAGATTAAAGTTGCGCAGTTGTTGGGTTTTTTCTGACTCCTTTTTCAATTGTGTAATTGTCCACCTTCTCTCTCTCTCTCTCTCCCCCCCCCCCCCCCCCCCCGCTCTCACTCAATCGCGCTCCCCCAAACCCTGTGTATATGTAAAGAATGTTAGACGCTTATGGCGCATCCCTTTTTGCAGTTTTAGTTCCCACCCTCAGATGCACCCATCTAACATTGGTGACTTGCCAATATTAATTGCTTTATAATACCTTGCATTAATGTTAATATTTCAGTTCTCTTCTCATTTAATATCCCAAGTACCTTCTTGGTAAGAAAAGATACACAGGTACTCATTTAATAGTTAAGCTCTGTCTTTGCCTTCCATTTCCTTTTTTTTGTTCCGAAGCTTAAACCCTCCTATTACTCACAATAGAATTAGTGTGGAAGCAGGTCATTCAACCCATTAAGTCCACACTGACCCTCCAAAGTGCATTTCTCTCAGGTCCACCCTCCTGCCCTATGCCTGGAAGTCTGCATTTCCATAGCTAATCCACCTAACCCGCACTTCATTAGACTGTGGGAGGAAGCGAGAGCACCTGAAGGCAACCCACACAGACAAGGGGAGAACATGCAAATTCCACATAGGCAGTCGCCCGAGGATGAAATTGAACCCTAGTGCAGTGAGGTAGCAATGTGAACCATTGAGCTGAAAATGTGTTGCTGGAAAAAGCGCAGCAGGTCAGGCAGCATCCAAGGAACAGGAAATTCGACGTTTCGGGCATAAGCCCTTCAGGACCGAAATGTCAAATTTCCTGTTCCTTGGATGCTGCCTGACCCGCGCTTTTCCAGCAACACATTTTCAGCTCTGATCTCCAGCATCTGCAGACCTCACTTTCTCCATGTAAACCAGTGAGCCAACATACCACCCACTGAGGCATTGTGCCCCACCCTCCATTATTGCTTAGAAAACGTTTTTGGATTTCTTTGGTTATCAGCTTCAAACTCTTTTATATTTTGTACTTTTCAGTTGTTTCCTTTTCTTCTTTGAACTTTAATCTGGGTAGTCCAGAAAATAAGGCTAATCTCAATTAAACCTTATAAATTGAAGAGAGAACCTGGTAAAGGGCAGAGTGGGTCAAATTTAAAATTTTGTAATTGTGCTTGCATGATTCCAGGGCAATATGGTCATTAATTTAGCTTTTCATAGTTCTGGACCAGAACTAAACTTCAAGATTGCAGACTTGGCTTTGTAGAAATATGAAGTAAATAAGGATTGTGCAATGCCATTTGTAATTATAATATTTAAGCCATCTTTTATTTGCAACTTGCAGATTTTTTTAAGTAAAAAGACATAATTACAATTGTTTCACCTTTTGCTTTCCTTAGGAAGTATAAATATGTTGGGAAAGCACATTACAATCAGGAAAGTGAATTGGGTGTTACCCATCATTGGAATTATTTGAAGGAATGTTTGTCCTTGGTCTCAGCTGAATTGGACATGTCTATAAAGTGGTAATAACTTTTTCAGTTCATATTTTACTTGAACTGGAAGAATTTTTCATTATGCAAAGAAACAAAATAAAAAGTCAATATGTAGATTAATGATATGGGTTCAAGTTGTCAAGTTTTCATTTGACTTGTAACTTTTTTTCATTTGACTTTCATTTGTATAAAATCAATTTTAAATTTAAGAACAAACTAATTTTTTCGAATTTCGGCATGATGTGGTGGAAGTTTTAGGCAAGAATCATGATGCATAAGATTTAGTACAGCTGACATTTGCTGATGTTTGAATGTAGAACTGATAGCATAAACTACTTAGGAACTTAAGACAGCTTTCTTCAGAAAAGAGTCTCACTTGAGATATTGACTAGTTGAAAATGAGCATGGTTTAGATATTTAAAAAGGTCACTTTTTATGTAAAACCTATGGTGCAATTTTCATGCAGTTAATGGCTTGAATTATCCTCTGTGCTATGATTTTTTGACTCTGAAGTTGTTTTGAACAAACTTGTGTAATTGATGATTACAAAATAAAGCTGAAGTTTTTTCAGAGGAGCGAGATTTTAAAAGAGACACAAGGGGCAAAAGTCTTTGTGTGGTTTGTATGTGGAATGAAGAAGTGGTTACAATTGCAATGTCCAAATATCCAAATATCTTTTGGACAAGTACATGAATAGGAAAGGTTTGGAGGGGTATGGGCCAGGAGCAGGCAGATGGGACCAGTTTAGTCTGGGGTTATGTTTGGCGTGGACTAGTTGAATGTAAGGGTCTGGTTCTGTGCTCTATAACCATGAGTACTTTCCCCCCCCAGCTTTCATGTAATAGAATCATAGCCTACGTTCTTGAGGTCATAGTTGGAACTCTAAACTGGACAATTTAATCCTGGATTTCTGACTCTTACTGGTGATCAGTTGTTTAAAGTTATTTTGTGTAATGTAACTTTCAGCTGCGGTGATATACTTGTGAATCTGTTTTTGTCATTACACAATAACTAACTGTTACAGTCATGAAAGGAAGTTACGTTGGTGCCACAAAAAGTCTCAAGAGGAAAATTAGTCAATTCAGGTGTGTTGTTAGATGACTGACACGAGAGTGTTTGTAGCCAAGTACATGTAAGAGGATGGTGCAAATTCGATGAGTATGACGCAGCATGATATCATATTTTCTGATAGGAAAAGCCATAACCTGGTGTATGTGGTATAATTTTCATTGTTACTTTAGCATTTACAAGCTAGGATATTTAATTATCACAAATTTTGAGTAGGTTAGAATTCGTACAGGAAATAGATGTGATCTTAAACTTTAAGTTTTGAAGCTGTCTCTTAAACCTGCAAACACAGATTAGCTAATTCATTTAATAAATATCATGGCTGTATATGTGGTTCTGTTCAATTGTCGGTCAATCTTTTTCCTATTTGCTTGATCCTCTTTATGCATGGGTTAAAATATAGATTTAAACATAATATTATTTCTAAGTAGAACTTAGTTAACATAACTATTCCAAGATGGGTGATCTTTACCACTGCTCCTATTAGTTTGCAAATTACTTTCAAAGTCATAAGTTACAGTTGAACTATTTTCCTCAATTTCTTATGCTTGTAGAATTTAATTCAAACAGCTATCAGGGCATTGTTACTGTGGAGAAAATGACCTAGATTCTGCTTCCAGGTGAAAAATATTGAGATTTATAAATCCCGCATGACAGGAAATAGAGCATTTTTGCACCTCATTTCAAAGACTTTTTGTCTGAAATACTGTTGATCCATCTACATCCTGACTGTGCTCCCGCCAAATATGTAACTGCAACCTTGCACACTGCCTTTCTGGATTTTAAATGGGTGAGAAATGCATTTCTACATAAAGTCAAGGTGGTTTGCAAATTTCAGCAAAAATTGAAACTGCCAAAAATACCAAAACTAAAATAAAAGTGTAGTTTGACAACTTGGCTATCAAAATTTGTCTCCAGTTGTATTGTTACAAATTAAAGCATCCTTCTTTGCTCAACAGTCCCTTTTTCTGATTTACTGTGTCCACAATCTATTTATCTTTGCCAACTATCTGTATATCACCTTGTAACTCTAATACAGTTTCAGATTTATTCTCCAAGTTCTACGTAATTTAAGTTGCTGGTGCTAATTCAGAATTCCAGTTGGAGATCTTTGAGTTGGAGCATCAATTTCTTTACATCTGACTTGCTTTTTTTGTGGAATACCTGATTTGTTTACTTCATTCTGTTTCAAAAATATTGTCTGCACTTTTCAGCATTATTTGTTTGTATTCCATGCTTAAGAGAAATGGGAGGATAAAATTCCAAAGCTTTATTTTGTTAGGGTTTATTATAATTGATTTTTCAAATTTTATGGAAACCCCAGGGAAAACAGATCATCTTCAAAAGCATGGACTATCCAAATTACTTTCCTCTGAACTTGAAATTTTGACCTTCATTTTCTTCATTTGTAAAAGCCAGTTAGCTGCCTTGAGAGACTTATTTCTGTTGGCACATGTCTGATACTATTTGGTCTAGCTTATATTCAAATAGTTATAATTTTTAATTAAACTTCCATGTGTTAACTTCGAAAATATATCAAGCTGAGACTTGAATTTTTGATCATTCCAATTTGAATTGCTTTAATAAAAGTAATTGATTAACTTAAGCATTAATTCTAATGCTAAATAGTGTTTGTGCGTGAGCATATTTGGGTTTGTAAATAGGGGTGAATAGAGACACTAATTTGTAACTAAAACAAAACATTAACCATTGAATTTTAAATAACAAAACTTGTGATGCCGGAGCAGAGACTGCCACCCTGATGGCAAGTCTTAGCAGGTCTTTTGGTCTACATTGTAGACATCCTTGGAATTTGTTGCAGAATAGGATCCCACATCTTCTTTCAGTCAAATTCCAGGCAGCTTTAATCCCATTAGTTGTGAATGCCACTCCACCCTTCCATCGCAATTCTAAATACTAGGTACCATTGCATATCCTTTCGTTCATGTTCTTCTTGTACATTTCATTAAATTTTGTTCCGTCTTCAATTTCAAAAGTAGAGGAAGTTGCATACATTTTCACGGGAAAATCTCTAGTTCTGGAGCTATATTTCTTAGTTGCTGGTCAAATGAGATTAACGTACACTTGGAATTTGCTATTTAGGTAGCCTGAATCATTGGCTCCCATTAGCCTGATAACGGTGCATACACTTGCTGTCCAAATAATGACAAGACCAGTAGCACTCATTGTTCTTTATACAAATATCACAAAAACCTCTGAGGGCAGCTGAATGGTTAAATGATAGATTTGATAATTTGTTTTGTAACTCCTCTAACATTTTCAAGAACCACCTTGCTGTTTGGAGGCTTATCTGAATATATTGAATGGATGACACCATGTACAAATTGCTGCACTGTCACTGCTAGTGACTCCACAGATTATTGCTTGTATTAAAGAATATTGAAATTATCATGCAGAAATTAGCTTATTAAGACTTGAAGGTATGTTAAAATACAAGTTTCATTTATTGAAGTGTTCTGATTTTGTGTAGATGTGAATGGAACAGAGAAGGGGGTGGCAAGCAGGTGATGGAAGTGGGATGAGTAGGGCAAGTGTGTATGAAGCATTCAACACAGTGGGACAGTTATGTGGCAGTGGACAGATTTGGGTTGCTGATTTTCTAATCCAGGCCCACATTGGTCTTGTCAGTGGTACTGACTTTGCTTACTCAGTGCAGTGGCTAGACATGGTGTCTAGCTTTCACTCCCATCAGCTTGCAGAATAAGATATTGTGGAGATTACATGGACAAGGGCAAATCTAACTGCAAGCTGTTCACGAATAGAGAATAGTTTGAACAATTACACTCTCCATTGAGTCATTGACTGGTACAAAATAAGTCACCCATTTTCTGTCAGTCACACGTCTTGTTTGGTGAAAAAAGTACTGAGAGCCATTGAAAGAGCAAATTACTGGAATCATTGTGTCCATGGTGTGTGTATTCTAGTTGAATTCACCCAGAGTTTTTTTTTAAAAAGCCATAATTAATGGCTTTGATTGCATGGCAAGTTTTCCTATACAAAAAAAATTGCTACCTACTAAAACGGAGATTCATTTTTAATAAGAAAGAAGCCAAGAATATCAATAAGAAATGATGTTCCACAGGAATATTCATCACGAAATAACCTTGTCAGGTTTACAGAAAGAGAAATCCAGGGTTCTGATTTTCTTGAGCCAGGTTTCTCAATCTGTGAGTCATGAACCTCAGTGGAGTGGTGAGTTGAGCAGCAGCTGATACTGAGTTTTGAGTGTTAACAGCAGTTAGGCTGCTTTAAATCTTGAGTTTATAGCAGGCCTGGCCAAACTAACTGATTTTTGAAGTTTGATTTGTGATCTCAAAAAACCTTAGAGCGCTTGGATTTTTAATAGTCCTGGAATATTAAAATACTTCATTCTTCCATGATCTCTGAGCATTTCCTCCATTTTCTCAGTTCTCTGGGGTCAGGGCAATTTTCAAACCTGTTAATAGGCTCACGTTGAGTGAGTTTGGGAAGCATTGAGTTGCAGTTAAGATCCTCTTGTTTCAACTCAAGATGAATGTCTCATGAATATTTGAGTTTCTTCTGAGCAACCTTTTGTTTAAAAAAGAGAATTTAGCTCTGGTTGAATCTAACAGATTCACTTAGAGACCACCAGTAATTTATAGTGACTGGTGATTCCCTTAGTGACACAGCCATTTCTAAGTGTATTTTTTTCGTCAACTGAAATACATTGTAACAGTTTGCGGAAATGGGTAGCTTGTCAAACTAAAACTTGGTCTGCCATGATCTTTTGAAAATTGGGGAAATGTGGTCACTTATCAAAAAGTTTGTAATAATTTGTTTGAGGCATAACATAAAAATGAAATGGTGACGAGAAGGGAAGGGGATGCTTGATGTTACACAGTTTGGGCCCTGATGTTTTGTCAGAAAGCAAGGGGTGTTATCTTAGCACTCGCATGCAGCTATGAGACCCTGCCCACTCCCAATGCTGCTCCGTCATAGCAATGCACAATTCTAACCTTTGTTCACCATCTAAGATTCCAAACATCCATCCATATAACTGAATGCCAGGAGCATTTAGCCTTCATTCTTTGAACCTTGGATAGTAGCTCATTACAAATGTATTTTTTTCTGACAAATCTATGTACTTTTTAATAATTAATCATAACAAATATTTGGAAAGTGGCAGTGTCAACCAGAATCCTCAGATGTTTCATCTGCTTGTGCACATAGGAGGAGTTGAACACTGGCTGTGTTCCTGCACTAATGTTCCATGTTCTGGAGAATTCAGTTCAAATCCCATTGCAACTAGTGGAACTTAAATTCAGTGAGTAAGATTGGAATTGAAGATATTGCTCTGTAGTGATTGATGTTTTGAGAATTGAGGATTTGAGCTACAGGGAGAGGTTGAATAGGTGAAGGCTGTTTCCCTGGAGTGTCGAAGGCTGAAGGGTGACCTTATAGAGGTTTATAAAATCATGAGGGGCATGGGTAGGATAAACAGACAAAGTCTTTTCCTTGGGGTGGGGGACTCCACAGATAGAGGGCATAGGTTTAAGTTGAGAGGGGAAAGCTATAAGGCAACGCAATGGTGGTATGTGTATGGAATGAGCTGCCAGAGAAAGTAGTGGAGGCTAGTACAATTGCAACATTTGAAAGGCATCCTGGATGGGTGTATGAATAGGAAGGGTTTGGAGGGATTTGGGCCGGGTGCTGGCAGAAGGGACTAGGTTAGTTGGGATACCTGGTCGGCATGGACGCATTGGACGGAAGGGTCTGTTTCTGTGCCGTATATCTCTATGACTCAATGATGTAACTACCAAATTATTGTAAAAGCCCATCTGATTCCATTGTCATTTTTCTTTCCTGCGGTGGCTTCTTTGTGACTCCAGGCTGTCCACATGTCATTTGGTTGACTCTTCACTGCTGTCTAAAGTAGCCAAGCAAACTACTCGGTTGTAGCAAATCTCTATGTATCAGAAACAATGCAATTAATCATGCAAACTCCTTACTAACCTCTTTGAACCATGCTGGAATTGTGCTGCAAATTACTCAAGGTTCCACCTAACTATCTGTTTGTATAATGTCTCAGACTCATTTCAGCCCAATTCTGAATCTTTGCAAATTTGGGCTCTTGAATCTAGATCCTGTTCTACTGGGTTGACAGCTTTGTGCCATAGTTGGACCCCCCCCCCACCCCCTGCTGGTAAATCAATTACTGTTGATGTTGAATACTTCTTGAAAGAAGCAATGAGGGCAGTAAAGGTGCGGAATTATATGCTGAACATCAGTGTACATCAAATGACTTGATCATGCCATAACCGTTGAGCTAACCAACTTTTGAAAGCTACAGTATGTCATACTGGGCTTAAGGCAGTTGATTGGAAAACCAACAGGAGAGAAATGTCCACTTGACTTCATTGACTTCATTCTAACCAACCTATCTGACATGTAAAGATGCCCTCCCTTATGTTTTGTGAAATGACGATTATGTTAAAAGGGATAAATTTTGAACCGGTCTGGCAGTTGATGTAGTTGAAAATTTTTGACCACAATTGTAAGCTCATCAAAATTGGCCATGCTAAATTGCCCGTAGTGTTAGGTAAGGGGTATGGGTGGGTTGCGCTTCGGCGGGTCGGTGTGGACTTGTTGGGCCGAAGGGCCTGTTTCCACACTGTAAGTCTAATCTAATCAAATTATTTGTCACACTTTTAGCAGTAATCCAGGAGTACAGAGGATCATGCTAAGAACAAAGTCATGTGGTCTTGGCCATATTTGTATGTCAAATTTGCTTCTTGAAAAATTAGATCTCAACCTGAAGTTGCAACTCTTTTCTACATGTACATGAACCAGCAAAGCTGTATGTACGCAGCTAAGTGATTACGCAATCTCAAGAAGCACTGCAAATCTATCACTTCTAGTCAAAAGTGGGATTGTCTTGTGGGCATTGCTGACTGATCTAAGATTCTGTTTAAATGAAGAATTGGTCCCTTTGTTCAGGGAGATCTCTTGACACTGCTCTGCAAGCATTGCAAGGAGTGTTGACGGTTCCTCCATAGCTTGTAGTGGAGAAGGGTTTTGGCTTTCACAAGTTGGTGTGTTGTAGTTGCATCAAATGCATAAGGATTTTTAAAAAGAACCTAACAAAAAGTAGATGATAAATTTTCCATTGAATTTTCACAGGCTGTGCTCAATTATGTTTCTGAAGTGATGGAGTTGAAAATAAGGTTAAGCTATGGTGAGATGCTATGCTAGTTGGTATTTGCCTGCATGGGTGGCTGAGCATTATTTGCAGAGAGAATATTTCCTATTCCCCATTAGTTCTGTGGTTATGACACTTTGGTCTGTTTTGGCAACAAAACAACTGCTTTCCCTCCTCCTTGAGTTGTCTTCAGCTGAGAAATCAATCTAATGTTTTTGTTTCTCCAAATTTTCCTCATTGGTTTGAGTCCAAAAATTATCCACAACCTCTTTTGTATAGATTAAAGCTTAACCCACTTGGGATAGCAGCATTTTATCATGCTTCCATATCAGGTGTTGGACTGGCCTTAGCATGTAATGCAGACTCATTAACGTGTTGAACTGCTTCAGTTGTTACTTTGGCTCTCATTGAGAGGTTTCATACCTGTGGTGAGCCAACACTATTCACTCTTGAATGGGAGATGGTTATCATGGAGTTTCTGCTTATCTTTGGGAATGTTCGTTGGATTGCAAAAGGTCTCTTGTGATTTCTCATTGAAGTGAATATGGTCTCGTCCTTGTATCAGTGAGGGAATCGTGTGAACACTGGCAACCATTTTATAAGATTTTGTCCATTTTAAAGACATAAGCAAAATAAAATATTTTAATTATACATCTGTAATAATGCTATATTTGCCTGAATGAGTGCAGCTCCAACAGTGGATACAACAGGCAAAACAACCCACTTAATTTGTATCCAACTGATAGCTTAAGCATTTATATTATCCACACTAGACATTGGCAGCACTATGTGCTATCTGCAGAACATACTGGAGGCTCCATCAATAGCACCACGTGGACACTCAACACCTGCAATTTGAGGCATCAATGTGATCGCCTTTCCAGCACTGTTTGCAGGGATCTTCTATCTCATGGTCATGACACTGCTTGCATTTCTGAGATCTCTTAACCTTATTTCTGCTCAGTCACTACCATTAATCCAAGGTTCTTATGTATCCCAGAAGGCTTGTTTTCCACAATGCTTACAAAATTGTGGATTCATCTGATTGTGGATTCCTGTCAAACTATTACGGTGCTTGTGGGTTTCTAGCTCTATCTCCCATGCTGCTAGATGCCATGAGGATTTTGTGGTATTTAATCAGTGGTCTTGGATCACCTAATGAAAGTATCTGTTTATAAAAGAGAGTGACAATATTACAAAACTATTGTTGTGGTTCTGTTCGCCGAGCTGGGAGTTTGTGTTACAGATGTTTCGTCCCCTGTCTAGGTGACACCCTCAGTGCTTGGGAGCCTCCTGTGAAGCGCTTCTGTGATGTTTCCTCTGGCATTTATAGTGATTTGTATCTGCCGCTTCTGGTAGTCAGTTCCAGCTGTCCGCTGCAGTTGCCAGTATATTGGGTCCAGGTCGATGTGTTTGTTGATTGAATCTGTGGATGAGTGCCATGCCTCTAGGAATTCCCTGGCTGTTCTCTGTTTGGCTTGTCCTATAATAGTAGTGTTGTCCCAGTTGAACTCATGTTGATTGTAATCTGCGTGTGTGGCTACTAAAGATAGCTGGTCATGTCGTTTCGTGGCTAGTTGGTGTTCATGGATGCGGACCGTTAGCTGTCTTCCTGTTTGTCCTATGTAGTGTTTTGTACAGTCCTTGCATGGGATTTTGTACACCACATTGGTTTTGCTCATGCTGGGTATCGGGTCCTTCGTCCTGGTGAGGTGTTGTCTGAGAGTGGCTGTTGGTTTGTGTGCTGTTATGAGTCCTAGGGGTCGCAGTAGTCTGGCTGTCGGTTCGGAACTGTTTTTGATGTATGGTAGTGTGGCTAGCCCTTTGGGTTGCGGCATGTCCTCATTCCGTTGTCTTTCCCTTAGGCATCTGTTGATGAAATTGCGTGGGTATCTGTTTTGGCGGATACATTGTATAGGTGTTCTTCCTCTTTTTGCAGTTCTGGTGTACTGCAGTGTGTTGTGGCCCTTTTGAACTGTCTTGATGCAACTTGGTACAAATCGCTATAAATGCCGGAGGAAACATCACAGAAGCGCTTCACAGGAGGCTCCCAAGCACTGAGGATGTCACCTAGACAGGGGACGCAACGTCTGCAATACAAACTCCCAGCTTGGCAAACAACTACAACGAGCACCCGAGCTACAAATCTCCCAAACTTACAAAACCATTTTAAAAACGAAAGCCAACATAAAATTTTGAAAATGCTCAGGTCTGGCAGCATCAGTGAGAGTAACAGATTTAATGTTTCAGGTCAAGGGACTTCAGCTCATTTTAAAATCATTTCTGTAAAACAAAACAAAATCTAGCCGATGATCAGTGTAAGTTTGTTGTGCTATCAGTTTATAACTAGTTGCAGTTGGAAGAATTCAACTGGAGCAAACTAAATCCAAATTTCATAACAGCTTTGGCAACCAGTTTGAAACATTAAAGGATCAACCAGCATAGCATACTTTTCACAATTTCTAATTGCAATTTTTATTTTATGTTGCATAATGGTGATTAAGCCATGAGCTTTAGCACAATGTGAATTGTGTTGCATAGATTTTTAGGTCTGATGTTTTTACTGTAGTTAATAATTGAGAATAGATACAAAATCAGAAATTGCTGGAAGTATTCAGCAGCATCTATGAAGAGAAAGCAGAGTTAATGTTTAGGCTCACTTTGGATTCAGGAAATCAAAAATTTCCAGAATCCATCGTTCTTTGAATTGAGAATTTGATGTTTTGTGTTTGTTGCACTTTTTTAAAAAAAAGCTGCAATATTTATAGATAATTGTTCAAAATATCTACTTATCTCCCAAATTAAATTTCAAATATTCAGTTATTATTCATTTCCACATTAATCTAGAGGCTTCAAGTTTTATGTTCTGGATTGAAATATGTTCCTTACGATTTAATGTTTGTAGCTGCAGTCTTAAAATAACCACCTGATTTGCCAACAGTAAAATTGGTTATTTTTGTTGATAGACTGTAAGGACTTGATTTATTCAATCTGTTGGCATAAGGGAGAAGCATTTAGTGAAGTTACAAATTTTGCAAATAACGTGTTTTGAATGTAAATTGTATCAAAAAAACTAAAATGACATCTTTAATTGACAAATTGTAATATCAGTAACTAAATTTGGCACAACAATAAGCTGTTTATACTTAATAGATGGAGATGGAGGTTTCTTTGTGCTCAGTTGGTGGGAGAGAAACAGTTTGTTCTTTGTGTGGGCGAATGTATTTATCTCTGGCTTTGTTGGAAATGAAGTTCAAATTAGTGCATTGACATAGGTGATTGGAGGGCAGCAGGGGTTAGAGGGTTAGCTGTCAGTGGAAAGCTGTGGAGTCCTTACTGCCAGATCAGCTTCGTTACCAGCTGCATTCCTTTCACTAATTATGGAGGGTAAGGCGATTGACCTCCTTTTGCTCATTATGGAGAGTAATTGTGTTCAGTGTGGTTGAAGGTTTGGTCTGCTTAATGAGCATAGGGTTGAAGTTGTTTTTCATGGGATATGGGTGCATTAGTAGGATAGCATTTGCTGTCCATGCTGAATTGTCCTTGATTGTCTTGCTCAGTTATTTCAGATGATGTTTAAAAGTCCTATGTACTGTTGTGTAGTCATGTGTAGTTGATCAAATGAGAGTGGCAAATTTTCCACAAAAAGACATTTGTGATTCAAATGGGTATTACGATTGCTCATATACTGGTCGCTATTACTGAGACTAGTTTTTTAAAAAAGATTTTAGATTTAGTTTTGAATTTAAATTCAAAGTTATTATGGTGGGATTTGAGCCCATGAGTCCAGAGTATTGTCTTGGGTCTCTGAAATATTCATCCAGTGACATGACCAAAATGTTGCTGTTTCCCCTTGCTATCTGCCCTTTGAGATTCTTAATTTGACTTGTGTCAAAATATTTAATGCTTTGTTTGCTTTGTGTTTTATACCATAGAAATTTGTCATGTTCATGTACCCTTGAAAGTGACTTCTTTTGTCTTTGGGTACTGTGAATGCTCTGACCCTGCTAAAGTTGTGTGGGATGGGTGGCATTTAATACTGGGCTGCATGTGTACATTGTGCAGGATTTTGTTTTCTCTGATGGCACATAAAGAAAGTTGGCTTTGTGTTTGCCCAAATCATTGTCCTCTGAGGTTTGGGATGTACAAGTATTGATGTTGGACCTAGTAACTTTGTTGGGGCGGCGAGTTTGCCAGTTTGAACCATCTCTCTAGAACGTGTTCAGTGGTGTGAAACTTTTCTACTTCACTGGGAAAGATTTAACATGACTACATATTTATTTGTTGATGAGCGTGTAGTTTGCAGTATCTATATTTTTCTGCTGAAAACATTTTTTGGCCGTTCCTTTGTTATCTCAAGAAATGACTGCTATAAACTGTCTTGGCCAACTCCCTTCTTCCATTCTGTGTAAACTTAAGATCATACCAAACTGCTGCTTGCATCCCAAGTCTCATTCACCTAATGTCCCTGAGGAATTGTTACAATTGAGGTTTTTCTAATATTGAGTTATGTCTGTCTTGAATTTAGTATATATAGTACATGTGCTCCATAAAGAGAATGTGAAGTGACTGGTCAAGATTTAAAGCAAGGGTCAGATTGTTTTCCATGCAACAAAGTGCAATATATTCACGTTTGGCAATAATGGTAGTAGCATTAGTAGGAATAATGATTAGAGCCACAGTCTCCCAAGATCTGGGCAGGTGTTGAAAATGTTGGCTTGTAATGAGTTAAGCTTTGAGTTGTCCGTTGACTTGGCATGCGTGTTGGTATCTCAGTGGTAGTTCATCAGTATTTCTACCTGGGGTATAGGGCTTGTGTTCGCATTGCCATGGCAATGTGATTTGAGCAAAGCCTTTCCTAGAAGCTTTTGAAATTCCAAGTTGGCCTGGCAGCATCTCTGGGAGAAAAAGGAATAGGCCAAACTTTTGTTTCATAGCAGGAATGTCTGAAAGTTTGCATTTAGATTCAAGAGACCAAATTTGCAAAGATTTGAAATTGGGCTGAAGGATTTGCCTAATGTGTGTGCCAGGGAAAATCTCCAAGTAAAAAAAAAACTGCTGTGAAGGACTCTTCGAGGGGTAAAAATTATTGATCTGGAAGAGGAAGGCATTTGAATTAAAATCTTGAGTGATGAATCACTTTGGAGTTGACCAGAGCTTCGGTCCAACTCATCCATGCTGACAAAGTTTGCCAAACTAAGCTAGTCCTGTTGGCCTGTTTGGCCCAGTTTCGTCAAAACCTTTGTTAATGTACCTATGCAAATGTCTTTTAAATGTTGTAACTTAGATGCATCTACCTTTTTCCTCTGGCAGTTCATTGCATCCTGTACGTGGAATAATTTGCCCGTTAGGTCCCTCTTTAAATCTTTCTTCTCTCACCTTAAACCTGTGTCCTTTATTTTTGAACTGGCCTATCCTAGTGAAAAGACCATTACTGTGCACCTTATCTATGCCTTTCATGATTTTATACCTCAGCCTCCTATACTCCATGGAATAAAGGTCCCAGCTTATTCAGCCCCTCTTATAACTCAAATCTTCCAGTCCCAATGACGTCCTTGTAAATCTTTTCTGCACCTTTTTCCAATTTAATAAAATCCTCCCTACAGCAGGCAACAAGAACTGCACTGTTCTCCAAAAGTAGCCTCACCCATGTCCTGTACAACCTCAGCATGACATCTCAATTCTTGTACTCAGTGATGTGAGCAGGGCGATATCCCTGTAATTACTGCAATTTTTATTGATTGTAGTTATGTTGCTGCAGAGATCTGCTGGCACGTCCTCCTTTCAGGTGAGAGGGATGAGGTTGGGAGTGTTGAGAAATATTTCTTATGGAAGCACTGGAAATTTAAGTCAACGCAGATGAGTAAGATCACGCAAGCCAGATGAGAAATATTTTCTCATTTTTCCTTGGATTTCTATTTTTGAAGAAGGGAGCTTTTGAATATTTTTAAGGTAGAAGTAGCAAGGCGATGAGAGGTTTGCAAGGATGGATGTGCAGGAATGTGGTGTATTTGGGTCATTTTTTAAAGAAAAGATTGATCTCTCCAGTCATGTTGTTATTACTCACATCTGGAGCAGGTGAGACTTTAAACCTTGGCTTCTAGGCTTAGAGGTTGGGACAATACGGTTGCCCTACTTGTCTGACTGGTGGAGCCAGCTGAATGGGCTGAATGATTGTTTCTTGCTCCTGTATTCTTACGTTGTAATTTGACTTTGGGAGTCCAATAGGTTTTGTTATTTTAAAATAAAATTCTGATCAACCTGTTCAGAGATATCTATTCAAGAAATGTGAAAAGGCTTGAACCCAGGCCTTTGTTCAGAGATAACGGTCTTGTACAGTGATATTGTCCCTATCAAAATGGGATTTGAGTAGTGAGATGATTGTTGACTGACAGATTCAAGGGGCAGCTCTTTTTTCTGTGCTGGAGTCCTCTGACAAAACACTCCAGATCATACCAAACTCTGCTGCTTGCATCTCAACTCTCCAAGTCTCATTCACCTAAGCCTCCTGGCTTAGAGATAGGAACACTACCTCTGTACTATCAATACCATTCCCAAATCTGATCTTCGGGGTCAACTTGAGCGATTGAGTGCCCACCCCCAACTCCCAATTTTTGTGTTAGTGTATTGTAAATTAAGCTTAAACGTGGGAAAAGAAAACATCTCATGTAAATGATGGTGAATACTAGTATATGTGCAAAGGAAAGATGTGACCCATGTGTAGGGCTTATCCTTCTATGTTGAGAGATTTGGAGTAAATTTGTTCTGGTAACCGATGGTATATGTACTGTAGCGCCTCGACATACGAAGACCCTGTTCACGAACAAATCGGTTTACGAACAGGATTGTACGTAAAATCTTGCTTCAACGTACGTACAAAATTCAAGGTATGAAAACAAAAAGCCCGTGTGCAACCATGTGGTTTCATTGTTCTGCTTTGTTACGCGTTTGTTTGAACGCAAAAGCTTTCGGGCCCCGCATGATCTCATTCAGTTCGTCTTTGGCGCGTGCACTGTCAACAGCCGTCCAAGCGTTGTTACGTTATCTGAACAATGGGAAAATTTTGATTCCGTTTGCGGACTTTTCGGTTCGCGAACCGGGTCCTAGAACGGATTAAGTTCGTAAGTCGAGGCGCTGCTCTATTTCGATTAGTCTCCATGATACAGAATCCTCTGAACACATTGACTCTGTGCATGGACTGCTGAGTTTCTGCAGCAGCAAAACAATTAGTGTTAAATACAAACCATTTCTGACTCATGAAAATACCTCTGAACATCAAAGGTTGGAAATCTATCTCTCTCCACAATAATACTTTTTTTCCTGCTAAAGTGGACAAGTTCATATACTCCTCTATTGTACTCTGTTAGATCTCCTATTTTCCAAAGAGTCAGTCGTGGAGTAGTTTCAGATACCCCTTATTGCGATTTACAGCCTCATTTCGCCAGAGCAATAAGGCACACAAGTTTCAGAATGCTTTAACTTGTACAGTTAAAACTTGGAGCACACACTCCCCGTCTTTGATTGCTATTCATCAGCAGTGCCAAGTTATCCCTTTGTAATTGGCTGTCTGGTACAGCATTCCACACAGTTCAAGCATGCCTTAGCAATTTCAGTTTATGTCCAATTAAGCCAATCCTATCACAACTGCAGAGGGATGGATAGGCTTGTGGTCCACCCCCAGTCCTTCATGATTTCCTAGACTTTATCGTCTTGAGGCTTTTCACAATGGATACGATATTCACGTAACATTTGCTAGCTGCACCGTGTTAACTCCCAACTAATTAGCTACTTGTCTATTACTTCAGGACCTTTGAAGATCTTCATTACAGGAAATAGAAAAGAATATTGAATCTTTGATCAGTTCCAACAAAGTTATGTGGTTACACCTCATGTTAGAATTCTTCAGCTAACCAGTTGTCTTAATGTGTTCATGCAGTCTACTGTCTGATGTCAGCTACTGTGTACCTATGACTTAATCCTCCCTGTAATGATATGGGGGCTGCTTTTACCGTCTGAAACTGATTTGAATCTTTTCCTGTAATGCTTGTGGAGATTTTTTTTTTGGATCGAGAACTACTTCGGCATCTATATCTATGATTATCTGAAGAATCTTAAAAGCTACTCTTAATGTTGTAACGGATTAAATAGTTTGAGCAGTTACTCAATAATGTGAAATGGTCTTATTTATGTAAGCAACTGCAGCTGCACATTCTATCTCAGCCAGTAACCTTGATTACATGGATCTACTACTGTTTTATTTGAGGGCCACATTAAACAAGTATTTTCCCAAGAGCTTTAACTACTGTCAGCCATGTCCTGCATGAGCCATCACAGTTGGTGGCCATTTTATGCTGCTCAGTCATGGGCAGCCCTAACAAACTCCAACTGCCAGTCATTGCTTATCGATTTCACTTAACCTTATCTATCTCTTAACTGCTCAATATTCCTTTTGTAGCTTTAAGTTGGCTTTAGGACTTAGATTCTAGCACGGCTATCAGTAACGTCTCATTCATTATGTCTTGCTAATCTAAAAGAGCCATTCATCATTCCTTTGTTTCGGTAACTAGACAATCAATATTTTGTATTTTCCTGTAATGAATTTAAAAGATCCTGAAGTAATAGACAAGAATTGAATTAATTGGCAGTTAATAAGCTGCACCTGACAAATGTTACTGTGAATACTGTATCCAATATGAAAATCTTCAAGAAGAAAAACAATGACGAGCTGGAGGTGGACCACAATCCTGGCTATCTTTGTGGTTCAGTGATATGATTAGCTTAATTAGAAATGTATTAAAATTGCTGGGGCAAGTTTGAACTGTGTAAGATGCTGTACCAGAGAGCCAATTAGAAAGGACAGCTCAGCACCACTGACCCAAAATGTTCCCTCCTACGTTGAGCCTTTACTTTCTGTGGCACCTTATGAAAATGCATTCAACTTAGGTGAAAAAAATAAGTTTTGCTTCTTATAATATCCTCTGACAACTAAAGAAAAGTTCACTTTGTCAGTGTCACTCCTTGATTGTCTCATTTCTAATAATTTAATATCATTTGGGTGATGGTTAGGTTCTCTCCAGTTGGTACTGGTCATTGCCTGGCACTGCTGTGACCGAAATGTTTATTGTCAGCACAAGCCTAAATATATTCTGGTTTTAATGCATTTAGACATGCAATACTTCCGTATTTGAGAAGCTGCAAATAGGGCTCAATATCCCCATTTCTGATCTTATGATGGATGGAAGAACATTGCTGAGTTTTACCTTGGAAGGCAGGGTTTTACCTTCATGCAGACTAGGCATGAGTTATTTAACATTTAGTTATCGACAAACGTATCTTTCACCACTGGATTGGTGCAGACAAAATCAAGTGGAATTTTCCCATACCACGTGTTGTGGGCCATTAGTCCTGTCTCTAGAACTTGAAGCTTAATCAGTAATGGTGCTACTAAATGACTCTTGGTGCTGCGCATTCATATTCTCCACGCAGTGCATTCTTTGCCTGTTTATTCATGGAAGTTGGGCCTCATGGCCACATTTTATCTCATACATTGAAAAATACTTAATCATAGGAGCATGCCACTCGTGTCTCTATTGGCTTTGTTTTTGGGCTTTGTATTTGTTAGTGAGTGGCATCTGCCTTTCCACCAGATGAATTTTTAATTTCTAATGTAAAAATACAATGTTGCTGGTTACACGACCACAGTTGGTGATTGGTTTGTAGTTGATGGTTGAAATGACTTGCATCAAATATTTGTGCAATAGTTACCTGTGTTGAAACAATTCGAATTAGACATTAATTTATTTGCTTCTTTCAGGCTGTGCAATGGTCTCTGCAAAACAACCTGGGCTCAAGGTGGTGCTTTTATGTACAGATCTAAATTTGTTTCGCATCTTCGGTGAGGAGGCAGTTTATTTTTCTCTTTCAACAACCACATAGCCAGACAAAATTGCAAAGATCTGTCCAGTGGCGAGTATGACAGCCACGACCCGTGGCTCTCCTGTAGGAGGGAATGACAACCAAGGCCAGGCGCCTGATGGACAGTCTCAGCCTCCTCTCCCACAGAATCAGGTAAGCGTTCAAACTTGAATATTTCACATTTGCTTTTTGTCTGCACCGCAGAATATTATTTTCTCTCACCTTGATGTGCACAATTGAAATCTTGTATTTTCATGTTTTCAGTTTTCAATTTTCAATCTTATTTTCTGAAAAATGCTCTTGTCACAAGTGAGGCCTTTTTATATTTTGCAATACAAGTTTTGCACTTTATTTTGCTGTCTGAAATAAGACAGCTGGGTGTACTTGATTTGATAAAATTACATGTATGTTTCAAGGGCCCGCCTGTGATGGAATAGTGTAGCATCCTTACCCCTGGATTCATTTCTACTCACTGCTTCATTCTCTTGTTGTTCTGTCTTCCCTTTACTTCCCCCACACTCCTCCACTTAATCTGTCTCCAGTTCTGTGTGTACCTCCAATCTACCACTGCCACTTTTCTAAAAGTCCCCACCCACCTGCTTAAAGCGAGGCACAATTTCCAACATTGCACTGTTTCTCTACTGGATTTACTCTTGAAGTGACTACATATAAGTCATGGGAGGTATCGAAAAATTGACACACTTCCTTTTTTTCACAATCTTAAATCCTGTTGTTTTTGGTCACCATTGTACGTCAGCTTTGTGTTCTAAGTTGTTGTGATACCATTTCCTGTGCAATTTCCATAAAAAGCTGATGATTGAAATTTTTGATGTAAAGTGATCGGAGAATTTTTACCATTTGCCTTCACTTTTACCAAACCTCCTCGTTGATATGTGGCAACTTAAAAATCATTCTGCTGAATAATCTTGTTGGGATTGAAGAGAATAAGCATTTTGAGAATTCAGCAAGTTGGGATGGGGTTATGAGACAAAGATAGAGGATAATGTTACTGTGCTTTAACTGCATAAATTGACAAAAGATTGGCTGAGACTAAAATTAGTATTGTAAGAAAGTAAGGATGATTGTCAGTGACAAGATGCTCATATATAGAGCAAGAGTCATCTTAAAATGCAATCATAAATTGAGAGAGATGAAATGGTAACCCTATTTGCGAAGGAAAAGGAAACCATTATCTGTGCAGTGCGAGATGGAGAAGAAAAACGTATGTTGATGTAGACCTTTGGGCTGGGAATACAAAGGTTGCTTGGTTCGGTTTAAGTTTGAGCACAAGATTAATAAATGTGAAGTCATCAATTTTGTTAGGAGTAACAGTTAAAAAGTACTATATATGATTAAAAAAATTTGCAGCATGCTGCTGTGCAAAGGGATCTGGTGTCCTTGTGCATAACTCACAAAAGATTGGTCTGTAGATGCAACAGATAATTAAGAAGGCACATGCAATTTTGTCCTTTTATTGCTAAAAGGGATTGAGTTGAAAAGCAGGGAGGTTGTGTTGCAGCTGTATACGGTGCTGGTGAGGCCATACCTGGCTGGAGCACTGAGTGCAGTTTTGTTCTTAAGGATTTACTGGCACTACAAGGGGTGCAGAGGAGGTTCACTCGGCAGATTTCAGTTGAGGGTGTTATCTTAGAGACTGAGTAGACTGGGATAATATTCATTGGAATTTAGAATGTGGGGGCTTATCAAAACATGAAATTGGATAGAAGTTGAGAGGATGTTTCCCCCACTGGATGTAACTAGGACAAGAAAGCATAACCTCAAAATTAGGGGGAGCAGATTCAGGATTGAATTGATAAGGGACTTCATCCAGAGTGTTGAGAATCTGTAGAATTCCCTGCCCAGTGAAGTAGTTGAGGCTTCCTCAGTAAATGTTTTTAAAGCTAAATTTAGTTTTTGAGCAGTAAAGGAATTAAGGTTTATGGTAAGAGGGCGGCTAAGTTGAGGTGAATCCACAAAAAGATCAGATGTGATATTAATGGCAGAACAGGCTTAAGGGGCAAGATGGCCTCCTAGTTCTTGCGTCTTTATGAAGTATCAGTCGTTTAGAGTGCCCAGTTCAGTGTATTCTTTTGCCGTCTGTTATGGTATTAATTACACTGTAACAGTATAGTTATACTGTAAGTGCTCAATTATATTTAAAGATTTCATGTTTTTCACCTATTAATAGTAAATCTGGATTTGTTTTCAGTTATTGGTCTGCCTCGAGATATCTCTTGTATGTTTCAGTTCCAATATGGAATGTTGAGCACCCTTACTGCAGTATTAACAGCAAAGTGATCTTAGGGTAACTAACAGTCAAGATGCTAGTCAACAGAGTTCAGCTGAGGAGTCAGAACAAACCAGTGTAATGGTCATTGCAGCACATCAGAGTATGAGATGCAAAATCTCCAACTGGAAGCGCAGGCATGACAAGTGCTGACAGTGCAAGGCTATCACACCGCTGTTAGTGTAACAAAGTTTTTATGCGTTGTCTGTAAAGGCATTCTGGTCTGTTGCACTATCAGCCACTGCTGTTTATCATTTTATAAATGATCTGGATGTGGGCATAGAAGGGTGGGTTAGTAAATTTGCAGATGACACTAAGGGAGGCAGAGTTGTGGATAGTGCTGTAGGATGTTGTGGGTTACAGAGGGACATAGATAAGATGCATAGCTGGGCTGAGAAGTGGCAAATGGAGTTTAATGTGGAAAAGTGAGGTTCACTTCGGAAGAAGTAACAGGAATGCAGAGTACTGGGCTCGTGGTAAAATACCTGGCAGTGTAGATGAACAGAGAGATCTTGGTGTCCAGGTGCATAAATCCCTCAAAGTTGCCATCTAGCTTGATAGGGTTGTTAAGGTATTGTTAAGAAGGTGTGTTGGCATTTATTGATAAGGGGGTTAAGTTTCGGAGCCATGAGGTCATGCTTTGGCTGTACAAGGCACTGGTAAGGCCGCACCTCGAGTATTGCGTGCAATTCTGGTCACCGTGCTATAGGAAAGATGTGGAAGCTTTGGAAGGATTCAGAGGAGATTTACAAGGATGTTGCATGGTATAGAGGGAAGGTCTTCAGAGGAAAGTCTGAGGCAACTGAGGCTGTTTTCGTTGGAGAGAAGGTTGAGAGGTTACTTTATTGAGACGTACAAGATAATCAACGGGTTAGATAGGGTGGACAGTGAGGGCTTTTTTCCCTGGATAGTGAAGGCTGATATGAGGGGACATAGCTTTAAATTGAGGGGGTGATAGAATTAGGACAAATATCAGGGGTGGTTTCTTTTCTCGGAGCAGTAAAGGGCGTGGAATGGCCTGCCTGCAACATTAGTAGACTCGCTGATGAGGTCATTTAAATGGGCATTGAACATACATATGGATAATAATGGAATGGTGTAGGTTCGATGGGTATTAGATTAATTTCACATGTCGGTGCAACATCAAGGGCTGAAGGGCCAGTACTGTGCTGTAATGTTCTATCTCACTTTGAAACCAAAACTATTCTGGAGTAAACACAAGAAATGTCATAAGATATTATAGAATACTGAATATGGAATGAGATGCATGCAAGTAGTGACACAAAGCATCAAATATGGGAATTGTAACTAATTAGCATTAGTTGTGAATTGATGGTAGAGATCGCTTGTGTTTTGATTGATATCTGCCCTTTTTTGAATTCTACAATAGTTTTCAGTCCTCAAAGCATCTTAAATTATACAATCTAAAATAGTTCACTAATTCCTGTTCATACCTGGTCAACAGAGTTGTGCTACTTTTCAGGAGGTTATTGCAAGACTGTTGTGGTTAACTGCTTAAGGAAACAAATGATTTATTTTGACACTGATTTTACAACTAATTGTTAATATAGACCATTACTTTTTGTTCTGAGTGAAACAGTTTTGTGACTGTTTAAGTTAACTAGGATCTTGTGATTTACATCTACATGTTAATAATTTCTGGTCATAGCTGTCACTCTGTGGTTTTGAATAATTAGGAAACACCTGTTTGGGGTGTCTTGAATTCAGATTTTGTAGGCAGGGTTTAAACCCTGTTTTTCTTATTTGCAGCAAGGTTGTGCACTTTGTGTAATCTATGTACAATTCTGGTTATTTACCAGTGGAGTGCCACAAGGATCGGTGCTGGGTCCTCTGCTTTTTGACATGTACATAAATGATTTGGATGTGAGCATAAGTTAGTAAGTTTGCAGATGACATGAAAATTGGAGGCGTAGTGGATAGCGAAGAGGGTTAACTCAGATTACAACAGGATCTGGACCAGGTGGGCCAATGAGTTGAGAAGTGGCAGATGGAGTTTAATTTAGATAAATGCGAGGTGCTGCATTTTGGGAAAGCAAATCTTAGCAGGACTTATACACTTAATGGTAAGGTCCTAGGGAGTATGGCTGAACAAAGAGACCTTGGAGTGCAGGTTCATAGCTCTTTGAAAGTGGAGTCGCAGGTAGATAGGATCGTGAAGGTGGCGTTTGGTATGCTTTCCTTTATTGGTCAGAGTATTGAGTACAGGAGTCGGGAGGTCATGTTGTGGCTGTACAGGACATTGGTTAGGCCACTGTTGGAATATTGCATGCAATTCTGTCTCCTTCCTATCGGAAAGATGTTGAGAAATATGAAAGGGTTCAGAAAAGATTTACAAGGATGTTGCCAGGGTTGGAGGATTTGAGCTACAGAGAGAGGCTGAACAGGCTGGGGCTGTTTTCCCTGGAGCGTCGGAGGCTGAGGGGTGACCTTATAGAGGTTTACAAAATTGAGGAGAATGGATAGGGTAAATAGGCAAAGTCTCTTCTATGGGGTTGGGGAGTCCAGAACTAGAGGGCATAGGTTTAGGGTGAGAGGAGAAAGATATAAAAGGGACCTACGGGGCAACTTTTTCACGCAAAGGGTGATATGTGTATGGAATGAGCTGCCAGAGGATGTGGTGGAGGCTGGTACAATTGCAACATTTAAGAGGCATTTGGATGGGTATATGAGTAGGAAGGGTTTGGAGGGATATGGACCGTGTGCTGGCAGGTGGGACTAGATTGGGTTGGGATATCTGGTCAGCATGGACAGGTTGGACTGAAGGGTCCATTTCCATGCTGTACATCTGACTCGATGACCTCTATGTTCATAAACTGTACAGCTGTTAAGTTTCCCCAGCTAATTTCATTCAGTCAAAGTGTATGTCAGGATAAAAGGAGGCTACTTGGTTAATCGTGTCTGTTGACTATTTTGGCAATTTTAAAAAACGTCTTGAATTCTACCTTCTGTTTATTTCTCAATGTCCTACAAATTGACTTTCTCAAATATTGAATGTTTCCATTTTTTGCAAGTTATTTTTGGACAGTGTCTCCACTATCCTTTGAGACAGTACATATTAGATCACCACAAATTTTGTCTATTTTCCTCAGGAATTTTTGCAAATTATGTTAACCAGTAAAACAGAAGAATTAGGCCGTTCAATCCAGTCAGTCTGTTCTACCATTCACTGAAATCATGGCTAATCTGATAACTGGCAACTCCACTTTGCTGCCTTAACCCAGTAACCCTTTATTTTCTAATTGATTAAAATTTGTATCCCCACTGGGAATGAACGTCATACACCCATCCTCGACAGCCTTCTGTGAGAGAGCATTGCACAAGTTCACTACTCATTGATAGAAATTCCACCTTGCATCTCTTAAAAGGGCAACTGCTTATTCAGAGGCCATAATCTTATGAGGGGAATTAACCTTTCCACACTGACCCCGTCAAGTTGCTTAACACCTTCTGAAGAGGCAGCTTCTGAATAGAAATACCAAAGAACTATGGATGCTGGAAATCAGAAAAACCAAAATTGCTGGAAAAACTTGGGTTTGGCAGCTTTGGTGGAGAGAAAGCAGAGTTTATGTTTTGTGTCCAGTTATGTTTTTCCTTCAAAATCTTGTCATTTTAAAAAAGGTCATTTACCATTCCAAGTTATAGTTATAAAGGCCAAACCTACTTAGCCTCCACTCGTGAGATGGTCCCTACGTACCTGACATCAACCCAAGTGAACCTGTTCTGGATTGCTTTCACTGCCAGTTTTATCTTTTCTTGAGATAATGGACCCAAAACTGTTCCCAGCATTCCAGCGGTGGTCAAACTAGTACCTTGTATAATTTTAGCAACAGTTCCCTAGTTTTGTATTTCATGCCCTTTTGAAATAAATGCCAGCATTCCTTTTACCTTCCCTTTCCTGCTAAATTTGTGTGCTACCTTTGTGATTTATGAATGAGGGCTTCAAAGTCATCTGTTCTGCATCTTTTGGTAGGTTTTGACCATTCAAATACAGGGCATTCTGATAATAAGTTATGGTTGCATTCATCTGCAACCTCATGCTGTCGAAAGTCATGCTGTAGAAGATTGCTACAGAAAATCGCTATACCTGTTCACTAGAAAGTTTGCGTTATCCAAATAGTGTCTGCAATTTGTTAATAGGGTTGTAGCCAATTTATGTTGATGAACCTTCTGTTATATCAGAACGACCTGTAATATTCTGCTCCTGTATTCTTCCTGCCAAAGTGTATAACTTTGCATTTTCCCAACCATGTCTATCTGTCAAGTTTTTGTCCATTGAATTTGTTGGCATTTCTCTACAGACTTCAGCTCTTGCCTTTCCACCTATTTTTGTTTCATTTGTAAACTTGGATATAATTTCATTTCCTCATTCCAGTGAAGTATATATTGTAAATATTTGTAGTCCTGGCACTGATCTTATGGCATTCCATTAGTTACAGATTGCCATCCTGACCATAGAACCCTCAGGGTAGCTGTTCTATTAGTTAACCAATCCTCTGCCCATGGTAAGAAACTACTTTAACCACCATGGGCTGTTAGCTCATGAAGTAGCCTAAACTAATTAAACATGTTCTGAAAATTCAAACTTAATACCATAAGACAGCAGAATTAGCCATTTGACCTAACCAGTCTGTTCTGCCATTCAAATCATGGCCGATGTTTCTCAACTGCAAATGTGTTGCTGGTCAAAGCACAGCAGGTTAGGCAGCATCTCAGGAATAGAGGAATTCTCTGCCTAACCTGCTGTGCTTTGACCAGCAACACATTTGCAGCTGTGATCTCCAGCATCTGCAGACCTCATTTTTTTACTCGATGTTTCTCAACCCCATTCTCCTGCCGTCTCTCCATAAATCCTTAGCAATCAAAAATCTATCTCTGTCTTAGATACATGCAATGACTTGGCCTCTGCCTTCTGCAGTATTGAAATCTGTAGTCTCGCCACCCTGTGGCTGAAGAAGATTCTCCTCACCTCTGTTCTAAAAGGTCATTCCTTCGCTCTGAGGCTGTGCCCTTAGGTTCTAGTGTCTCTTTACTGGAAATATCATCTCCACATCCACACTATCCAGACCCCTCTGTATTCTGAGTGTGTCAATCAGATCCCCCTAATTGTTCTAAACTGCTGCGAGTACAAACCCGCAGAACTCAACTGCTTCTGTAATGATGAGCTCTTATCCCAGGGATCATTGTTAATGTTCTGTGGACTCCTGCATCCTTCCCTGGATACACTGCACAAAACCTGCTCACAATATTCCAAATACTGTCTGAGCACATCTTTCTATTCATGTACCCATCCAAATGGCCTTTTAAATGTTGTAATTGTATATGCCTGCATCACTCCCTTTGGCGACTTGTTCCATATGTGCACCACCCTCTGCATTTAAAAAGTTATCCCTCGTGTCCTTTTTACAATCTTGCCCCTTTTGCCTTAAATCTACGCTGTCTAATTTTGAACTCCCTCACCCCAGGAAAAAGTGCTTTGGGAAAGGTCCTGGCTTTGTCATTGATGGCAGTGATGTATTTTCAAGTCAAGGTGGTGTATGACTTTGAGAGGAATTTGCAGATTGTGGGTTTGAGAATTGCTATTGAGGGAATGTTGATCAGACGCTAGAATGTATCTTGTGCATGCTATTACTGTGCATCAGCAGTGAGGGCATGAATGTGAAAAGGTGGTCCACGAGTTTCTTTCTACCAGAAGATGTCTAACTTGTGTATTAAACTTGCAGTCACTTCTCTGCTTGTGTTCTGGCCCTCTTAATGTAAGTGCTAATATTGCATTTGCCTTCCAAACTGCTGACTGAGCCTGTATGTTAACCTTAAGAGAATTGTGAAATAGGATTCCAAGACCTTTGTGCTTCAGATTTTCAAAGTCTTTGTTTGTTCTTCCTCCCCAATTCTACAATATCTCACTTTCCCACATAGTGTTCTATTTGCCATTTGTTTGTCTACACTCCAAGTATGTTCAAGTCCTTCTGCAGTCTGGCAACTTCCTCAAAACTAGGTGTACCTCCACCTATCTTTGCATCATCTGCAAACTTAGCAACAATGGCTTCAGTTCTTTCGTCCAGATCACTAATGTATGGCGTGAATAGGTGTGGTCCTAACACTGACCTGCAGAAATCTACCAGTCACTGGCTGCCATCCTGAAAAAGGTGCCTTTATATGTACTCTCTGCCAGTCACCCAATCCTCGATCCATGCCATTCCCTAACCCCAAAACCTTATTTTCTTTTTTACCAGCCATTTGTGTGGCACGTTGTCAAAGTACTTCTGGAAACCATTGCTTCCTCTTTATCTATCCTGCTTGTTGCCACCTCAAAGAATTCTAATAAAATTGTTAGGCATGATTTCCCCTTCATGAAGCCATGTTGATCTTGCTTGATCATATTTTTTGTAATATTACTGATTCAATGTTTATTTAATTGCAACAGACATCTTCTCCAAATACATCCAGTGAGAACTCGCCAGTGAGCCCTCCTGATGAACAAGGTCAGGGTGATGCTCCTCCTCAACTTGAGGAAGAGGAGCCTGCTTTTCCTCACACTGATTTGGCCAAGCTGGATGATATGATTAATAGGTGAGTGCAACTCAACTAAAAATGAAACAATTTGGCCTCAAGTATCTTATTTTAACTTGACATTTTGCTTCTTTCAGACCTCGTTGGGTAGTTCCAGTGTTGCCTAAAGGCGAATTGGAAGTCCTACTAGAAGCTGCTGTAGATCTTAGTAAAAAAAGTAAGTTTTTGAAATCTGTTCAGATATATTGCAAATAATTAATGGCTTGGAGTATAAATGCTTAAAGTTCATTTTATGGCTTGAAGATGCTGAATGCTTTGAAAACGTGGACAAAATTGAATAGTTATAATTTAGAGAAATGTTGTTTGGGAGTCAACCAGCAATAAATTTGTCAAGTTAATTGTTATTCCTGCTTGATTGAAAATTGTTCATGTTTCATGAAAGCTGTATCATAACTGCCATAACTTGTTTTGAGAGACAGTAATACCTTCCACGTAAGTATTGTCTGTGGATGCTCTCTCTGACCTAAAAGATGCATATTTATTGGATCTAAACGCATCCATGCGCAGTTGACCTGGCCTGAACTAACATTCATGTTTTTTTTAACAGTTAAATAATTTGTGAACTACAGAAACCAGTAGTTTGGTCCAATTAGCCATGCTTATATGGACCACATGTGCATCATGTCCCCCTATTGCGATGTCATTCTATTTCTTTGATCATGTACTTGCCAGACTTCCCCTTAAATGAATCTATCTCTTGTCACAGCAAGCTCCACATTCCACCCTCTACGTCGTTCCTGAATTCACTATTGAATTTTGTGAATGGCCCTGATTCTTGCTGTCCCACCTTCTAACAAAAAATATTTTTTGTTAGATCATCCTTGAAAAATCAGTTCATGACTTAATGCTGTTAGTTTCTATGGGTTTAGCAATTTTTCAGTTCTTTGAAACTAATCATGTGAACCTTGGCCAGTATCAACTACTTATGCTTGAATGGGAGGATTTCAGTCAAGAGTATTTAGGTAAACCAGAGAAGCCAATCAAAGACTAACTCACCAGCTGTCCAAACAGGAATTCTTTCGTGGGAAGATCTGATGTGATACGTTGTAGTGCAGCAGTTACTTAGTAAATGCATATGGGGCCTTTCCTCAGTTCAAAATCCTTTAATAATAATTGTGGCAAGTGTAAAAGTACTGTGAACTTTTTGGGTTGAAGCATTACTTGTGGAAGGTGGAAAAATTAGCTTCAAGATAGCAAGCCCACGCTGAAAGAAAATATTTTTCCATTTGGAAAGTTGATGAAATCGCCAGTTCACCCATGCTTCTAAGTTTGAGAAATCTTGATTGGCTTGAAAAAGATGGATTTTTATAAAGTACTGCCTTGAGGGAAGTCATTACCTCACTAATTTTGGAAAATTATTGTGCAAAGGAGAATGTATTGGAAATACATTTTTATTTAGTTCTAAGTTATTTAAGTATTGCAGGGGCAATTAATCAAACAGCAGGTGTGGACAGAACGCTTCATAAATTACCATTTGAGTGTTCTATAAAATTTTGAAAGAGGCTTGAAAACAGTGTTCACTTAATGAAGAATTGGATTCTGATAGATGTTCAGGAAATGTGCAATGCATATTTGCAAAATCCAAGACCTAAATGTCTTATGTTAACTTTTTTATAATGACGTAATTTAATTGCTATAGTGTGTGAAATTATGTCTTAAAATCACAAACTAATGTTGTTGAATGTTGCATTGATGTCAAATATATTTTGGATAACTTGTTTTTTCAGGCCCAAAGTCAAACTCATTTTATAAGCAGCAGAAATTGTGGAATGATTTTGAGCTATTTGCCTCGAGACTTTGTCCATTAAACAATTGACTTAGCTGCCTATAATTAGATCAATTGTGTAGTGTTGACACAGTTGTAAATGTAGGAGGAATGAGTTTGAGAGAAGAGATTTGTGATGTAATAATAGTATCCCTACCTCTGAGCCAGGAGGCCTGGGATCAAGTCCCATCTGTGCTAGAGATGTCATAACAATTCTGAACATATTGGTTTAAATGTATTAAGTATGTGGGATGATTGATACATAATTTGAAATGTAGTCGGTAGTCCAAATCTTAGATAATCAAACTGCTGACCTTTATAGCTTAACATTTGTATCTACGTGTCATCCCAGTAATTAGACGTGCATGAATTACATTGTAAGCTGCTTTGATTATTGGTGAATTTCACAGTGCAACAAAGTGTTCCCAGCAGTATTGATCAGGCGTACCTTCTTTCATTTTCAAGGCCTTGATATCAAAAGTGAAGCATGTCAGCGTTTTTTCCGTGATGGTCTCACAATTTCCTTCACAAAAATTCTAACCGATGAGGCTGTGAGTGGTTGGAAGTTTGAAATCCATGTGAGTTTTTTCTTTTTTGCTTATAGTGGAATATTTGTTTAGTTTATGAAGCTTGTATGTAGATTGAAAAGAATTATGGAAATAGAAAATTCAGGTTTTCTGCGCAGCTAATTCATTGTTAAATCCTGAAGTATTTCTGCAACTTGCATTGTTGTATTTCTTCAACTTCATATAAACCCATAGAATTCTTAACATTCGATACCTCGACTCAAAAAGCAAATGTGATCTTTATGGTCGTCCTGGTATGGGCTCAAAGTTCTGTACGATTGTAGCAAGATTTCCTTAATCTTGTATCCAAATCCCCATGCAAATAAAACCAACGTATCATTTCTCCTCTTAATCACTTGCTGTACCTGCATTGTAACTTTGTGAGCCTTTTAAGAGTGTATCTGAGGGGCTCTCAAGTTTAATTTTACAAGACTAATGTCTTAAAAAAAACTTAATTTTTTTTCTTTTTTAAAAGACCAAAGTGAATAACATAACATTTCCTGGTTTTACTAATTCTGCCATTTGTTGCGATCCAGTTTGTGACTTGGCATTTGAATAGAAATTGTGAGCTCCTTGGTTTAACCAAGAAATTCACATGACTTTTAAACAAAATGCAAACTGTCATTAAAATTAAACAGAAGAAGTGTGATTTATGATACTACAGCTTATAATCACTTGTGCCAGGCCTTATGTCTACTTACTTTCTGCAAGAATTCTCTCAAGTGTCAATTGCTCTAGTTATTTACTTGAGAAGACTATGACTTTTTTATGTCTAGAGCTGAAAATGTGTTGCTGGTTAAAGCACAGCAGGTCAGGCAGCTTCCAAGGAACAGGAAATTCGACGTTTCGGGCCAGAGCCCTTCATCATTCCTGATGATGAAGGGCTCTGGCCCAAAACGTCGAATTTCCTGTTCCTTGGATGCTGCCTGACCTGTTGTGCTTTAACCAGCAACACATTTTCAGCTCTGATCTCCAGCATCTGCAGGCCTCACTTTTTACTCGACTTTTTTATGTTTAGTCCTGACAAGATATTTATCCTTAACCCAGCTGTTCTCCAGTGGAATTTGAATTTACCTGATGTGAATGCCTCAATTACTTTCAATACTTGCCAGTTATTCAGTTGATTTACTTCCCTCCCCCCCAATTCTCTATTGAGACCACTGGGTTTTTCCATTAATTTCAAACTAGGCAATCTTCAAGCTTTTGTTCCCTCTCAAAATTCAAACTGAGATTAAGCATCATCTGTATTTTATGTGGTAAATGAAGTTTGAATTTTTGAGTTCTCTGTATGGCACAGGTCAATCTTGCTGTCATTTTGGCTGTCTGAGCTGCAAGTCATATAAGGTCCAAACTCTGGCAAACACACTAAGCAAACAGCCAGATAAAATAAATAGCTCCCTATGTTCCATCTACCTCCAGCATGTTCTGTGTTGTCCTCAATTACCATTATTTTTTGATCTGATCAAGTTAATGAGCTTTATAACCTTCCAGTGTTTGCATAAAACTCTTGCACTATATTTTGGTGTGTTTCCTTAAACATAAACATTTTCTAGACTACCATTGCTGCATGTATTGGAGAGATGACATCTCTGGTTGTTCTTCAAAATAAATTTACATAGAACATAGAAAAATACAGCGCAGTACAGGTCCTTTGGCCCTCGATGTTGTGCTGATCCAAGCCCACCTAACCTACACTATCCCACTATCCTCCATATGCCTATCCAATGCCCGTTTAAATGCCCATAAAGAGGGAGAGTCCACCACTGCTACTGGCAGGGCATTCCATGAACTCACGACTCGCTGAGTAAAGAATCTACCCCTAACATCTGTCCTATACCTACTACCCCTTAATTTAAAGCTATGCCCCCTCGTTATAGATGACTCCATACGTGGAAAAAGGTTCTCATTGTCAACCCTATCTAAACCCCTAATAATCTTGTACACCTCTATCAAGTCACCCCTAAATCTTATTTTCTCCAATGAAAACAGCCCCAAGTGCCTCAGCCTTTCCTCATACGATCTTCCCACCATACCAGGCAACATCCTGGTAAACCTCTGCACCCGTTCCAGTGCCTCCACATCCTGCCCATAGTATGGCAACCAACACTGTCCACAATACTCCAGATGCGGCCGCACCAGAGTCTTATACAACTGCAACATGACCTCAGGATTCCGGAACTCAATTCCTCTACCAATAAAAGCCAGTACGCCATATGCCACCTTCACAGCACTATTTACCTGGGTGGCAACTTTCAGAGATCTGTGTACATGGACACCAAGATCCCTCTGCTCATCCACACTACCAAGTATCAGACCATTAGCCCAGTTGTTACTCTTACCAAAGTGAATCACTTTACACTTAGCTACATTGAACTCCATTTGCCATCTTTCTGCCCAGCTCTGCAGCTTATCTATATCACGCTGTAACCTGCCACATCCTTCCTCACTGTCAACAACTCCACCGACTTTCGTATCATCTGCAAACATGCTCACCCAACCTTCTAGCCCCTCCTCCAGGTTATTTATAAAAATGACAAACAGCAATGGTCCCAAAACGGATCCTTGCGGAACACCACTGGTAACTGCACTCCAAGATGAACCTTTACCATCAATTGTTTTCTTCCAGCCAGCCAATTCCTAATCCAAACCTCCAACCCACCTTCAATGCCATACCTCCGTATTTTTTGCAGTAGCCTACCATGGGGAACCTTATCAAACGCCTTACTAAAATCCATATACAGCACATCTACCACTTTACCCTCGTCCACCTCCTTAGTCACCTTCTCAAAGAATTCAATAAGGTTTGTGAGGCACGACCTGCCCTTCACAAAACCATGCCTACTATCCTTGATCACATTATTCCTATCCAGATGTTCATAAATCCTATCCCTTACAATTCTCTCTAAGACTTTGCCCACAACAGAAGTGAGACTCAACAGCCTATAGTTACTAGGGTTATCCCTACTCCCCTTCTTGAACAAGGGAACCACATTTGCTGTCCTCCAGTCTTCTGGCACTATTCCTGTAGACAACGAGGACATAAAAAATCAAGGCCAATGGCTCTGCAATCTCCTCCCTTGCTTCCCAGAGAATCCTAGGATAAATGCCATCAGGCCCAGGAGACTTATCTATTTTCACCCTTTCCAGAATTTCCAACACCTCTTCCCTACATACCTCAAAGCCATCCATTCTAATTAATTGTGACTCAATATTCACATCGGCCACAATGTCCTGTTCCTGAGTGAATACTGACGAAAAGTATTCATTCATTGTCTCCCCAATCTCTTCAGCCTCCACGTGCAACTTCCCACTACTATCCTTGGCTGGACCTATTCCTACCCTAGTCATTCTTTTATTCCTGACATACCTATAGAAAGCCTTTGGGTTTTCCCTAATCCTAGGGAAGGACTTTTCATGTCCCCTCCTTGCTGCTCTTAGCTCTCTCTTTAGATCTTTCCTGGCTACCTTAACTCTCAGTCGCCCCAATTGAACCATCAAGCCTCATCTTTACATAGGCTGCCCTCTTCCCTTTAACAAGGGATTCCAATTCCTTATTAAACCACGGCTCCCTCACACAACCCTTTCCTCCCTGCCTGACAGGTACATAATTATCAAGGACACTCAATAGTTGCTCCTTGAACAAGCTCCACATATCAATTGTGCCCTTCATTTGAAGCCTACTTTTCCAAGCCACGCATCCTAAGTCATGCCTCACTGCATCATAATTTCCCTGCCCCCAGCTATAACTCTTGCCCTGCAGTGCACACTTATCTCTCTCCATCACTAGAGTAAAAGTCACCGAATTGTGGTCACTGTCCCTAAAGTGCTCACCTACCTCCAATTCTAACACCTGGCCTCACCTCTTGTTGGCCTGTCTACATATTGTGTCAGGAAACCCTACTGCACACATTGGACAAACACCGACCCATCTAACGTACTCGAGCTATAGCTTTTCCAGTCAATATCTGGAAAGTTAAAGTCCCCTATAACAACCATCCCGTTACTTTCACTCTTCTCCTGAATCATCCTCGCAATCCTTTCTTCTACGTCTCTAGGACTATTAGGAGGCCTGTAGAAAACTCCTAACAGGGTGACTTCACCTTTCCTATGTCTAACCTCAGCCCAAACTACCTGAGATGGCGAGTGTTCATCCATTGTCCTTTCCACCACTGTAATAGTATCCTTGACAAGCAGTGTCACACCTCCTCTTCTTTTACCCCCACCTCTGACCCTACTAAAACATTTAAACCCTGGAACCTGCAACAGCCAATCCTGTCCCTGTTCTACCCATGTCTCCGTAATAGCCACAACATCGAACTCCCAGGTACCAACTCATGCTGCAAGTTCACCTACCTTATTTCGTATACTTTTCGCATTGAAGTATACACACTTCAAGCCACCTTCCTGTTTACAGGCACCCTCCTTCGAGATTGATGCCATGTTCTTAACCTCCTACACTCCGGGTCATGCATCCTAAAGCTACAGTCTAGGTTCCCATGCCCCTGCAGAGTTAGTTTAAACCACCCCCCCCAAAAAAAAGCACTAGCAACCCCCCCCCCCCCCGGCCAGGAAACTGGTGCCCCTCAGGTTCAGGTGTAGACCATCCTGTTTATAGAGGTCCCGCCTTCCCCAGAAAGAACCCCAGTTATCCAGATACCGGAATCCCTCCCTCCTGCACCATCCCTGTAGCCACACATTTAACTGTTCTCTCTCCCTGTTCCTCGACTCTCTATCAAGTGGCACGGGTAACAAACCAGAGACAACAACTCTGTTTGTTCTAACTCTGAGCTTCCAACCTAGCTCCCTGAAAGCCTGTCTAACATCCTCATCCCTCTTCCTACCTATGTCGTTGGTGCCAATGTGGACCACGACTTCAGGCTGCTCCCCCTCCCCATTAAGGACCCAGAAAATACGATCAGAGACGTCACGTACCCTTGCACCTGGGAGGCAACATACCAATCGTGAGTCTCTAAATTTGTATTATAATTTTTTTGTTCGAACTTCATTGAACAAACAAAGGTCAGCTTTTAAATGGGTTTTTTTGAGCTATTTTGGCCTTCTCTAATTAAACCAGTTTAATTATATTACTGTAATAACTTGACAGAGCTAAAATTTGTCTCCAAAATATCAACCTCAACTGTGTTAGATATTCACAACATGCCTTGTAACACAGTCACTTAGCATGCTGGCATCATCTTGTATAATAAAGCAAAAGAACTGTGGATGGCAGAATATAAACACAAAAAAAGCAAAAGTTGTTAGAAACCCTACAGTTCTGGCTGCATCAGTGGAAAGAGTTAACATTTGAGTCCAGTTTTGAAGAATGGTCCATTGGCTTTCTCGAGCAACTTCTGTTTTGACTTTTTGTAGCCTCTTCTTTCTGCCGTCCCTTTGGGCTTGATTTCCATCCAGTGTTATAATCAAATGTGGATTTTTCTCACTGTTTCTTGTATCTAGTGTAAAGCTATGTGGCTTTTCAGAGGTCATTTTGGGTAAAAATATCAATTAAATACTTAGATTTTTAATTCCCTGAAAATTGTTTTGTTGATTTCAGTGGCTTTCACCAGGTCCAAACCTAATTTAAAAATTCACAATATGGAAGTTAAAAGCATAGTTCAACTCTGGAATTTTCTTCCTTGGAAACCTGTGGAGGTTGGATAATTGAATTCATTCAAATTTGCTCTCCTATTTTTAATCGTAAAAGGAGTTGAGGGTATGGAGCGCAGACAGGAATGTGGAGTTGAGACCCCATTTTGATCAGAGCTGAAAATGTGTCGCTGAAAAAGCGCAGCAGGTTAGGCAGCATCCAGGGAACAGGAGATTCGATGTTTCGGGCATAAGCCCTTCTTCAGGAATGAGGAAAGTGAGTCCAGCAGGCTAAGATAAAAGGTAGGGAGGAGGGACTTGGGGGAGGGGCAATGGAGATGTGATAGGTGGAAGGAGGTCAAGGTGAGGGTGGTAAGCCGGAGTGGGGTGGGGGCGGAGAGGTCAGGAAGAAGACTGCAGATTAGGAAGGCGGTCTTCTTCCTGACCTCTCCGCCCCCACCCCACTCCGGCTTACCACCCTCACCTTGACCTCCTTCCACCTATCACATCTCCATTGCCCCTCCTCCCTACCTTTTATCTTAGCCTGCTGGACTCACTTTCCTCATTCCTGAAGAAGGGCTTATGCCCGAAACATCGAATCTCCTGTTCCCTGGATGCTGCCTGACCTGCTGTGCTTTTTCAGCAACACATTTTCAGCTCTGATCTCCAGCATCTGCAGACCTCACTTCCACCCCATTTTGGTCAGCCATGATCTTAGCAAATGATAGATCAGAATTGAAAGGTCTACTCTTGTTCTGAAGTTGAAATGACTCTTAATTTCTGCCTTTGTCTGACTCATGGCTATGGAAGTAAACACCTTAACCAATAAAAATTTTGATCACCTATAATAGTATACACTCATCTTATTTGTGTAGTAGAGAGGAAAAGTTGCAGATTTCAAAATGTAGATTATAAACTTAATGGCTGTCGTTTGATTAAAAATCTTGGTTGACTCGCAATTATTTGCATGCCAGTACTTAAACATACCTGAATGGATAATTATCACTTTTCCAGATCTCTTAGGGAATTGTACGAAAATGAATTGTCCATTGGATTTTAAATTTGTCTTCATTTCTTCAGTGTCAGTAATAGATTATTACGTTGAGACCATTTATGTATTGAAAGTATTGATTTCAATCTTGAGATAGAGGAGGGAAGTGCTCTTTTCAACAGTAATCTATGATAATATGTGCTACTGTGATCCTAGTGATTTCTCCTTCCCTAGTTTTTGTACTACTGCATCTTTTGCTCAAAATGCTTGGATGACTTGAAAATCAAATTGCATCAGCACACAGCCTTAAATAGTTTGAAGGATGATGCAAGTGTTTCTGTTGTCTCCTGCAAACTATAACCGTTCAGCTCTGAATGCAAACATCTTATTTAATTGAAGACTGATAGGAATATTTGTCTGTGAAGTAAGAGCTGGGCTGAGCAGCTTAATAGTTAAGTGGATCAGGAGTAATGTAGTAAGTTAAAAGTTGTCATGAGCTGAGAGAAGAACCTTAGCCATTGAGAGTGGCAAATGGTTTGCATTGCATTATTAACAATCTGTGCCACAAGTGTTTCATTTGTTAGTGTGAAACTTTAAGTTGAGTCAGTTAGCTTTTTGTGAAATGCATTGCTACAGAATACTTGATTATACAATTGATGTTCATTCTTTTCTTTTAAGAGGTGTATTATAAATAATACTCATCGCCTCATAGAACTGTGTGTAGCCAAGCTGTCCCAAGACTGGTTTCCACTTCTTGAACTTCTTGCTATGGCCTTAAATCCTCACTGCAAATTTCATATCTACAATGGTACACGCCCATCTGAGACTGTTCCTGCAGGAGTCCAACTAGCTGAAGATGAACTCTTTGCTCGACCGCCTGATCCACGTTCACCAAAGGTTTGGCAATTCTGCCTTTTTTTGTTTAATGAAAGTTCACTATTGTAAGTTAATGAGCGTTTGTTGCAGTTCATTTCTAATAAATATGACAAGAACTTTCTACATTGGGGAGCTGTAAAGTTGGATTAAATTGTGTCTAGAAGTGGCAAATCTTGATAAATTAGTAACATTAGTAGACTTTTGAAAGTGGTACTTTTTACTGCTTGACAGTATGTGAATGTCAAACATGGAAATTAGTGATGTCAGGGAGCTGCAAGTTAAATGAGCTCCTGTCCACTTTAGTCTACATCTGTTAAACAGATTTTGACCATAAGACCAGAAGACACAGGAGTGGAAGTAAGGCTATTTGGCCCATTGAGACCACTCTGCCATTCAATCATGATTGATGGGCATTTCAACTCCAATTACCATCATTCTCCCTGTAGCCCTTAATTCCTTGTGACATCAAGAATTTATCAATCTCTGCCTTGAAGACATTTAGCGTCCCGGCCTCCACTGCACTCTGCTGCAATGAATTCCACAGGCCCACCACACTCTGGCTGAAGAAATGTCTCTGCATTTCTGTTCTGAATTGACCCCCTCTAATTCTCAGGCTGTGTCCATGGGTCCTAGTCTCCTCACCTAATGGAAACACTTTCGTAGCATCCACCCTTTCCAAGCCATGCATTATCTTGTAAGTTTCTATTAAATCTCCCCTTAATCTTCTAAACTGCAATGAATACAATCCCAGGATCCTCAGCCTTTCCTCATATGTTAGACCTACCATTCCAGGGATCATCCGTGTGAATCTCTGCTGGACACGCTCCAGTGCCACTATGTCTTTCCTGAGGTGTGGGGATCAAAACTGGATACAGTATTCCAAATGGGGCCTAACCAGAGCTTTATAAAGTCTCAGTAGCACAACGGTGCTTTTATATTCCAACCCTCTTGAGATAAATGACAACATTGCATTCGTTTTCTTAATCACGGACTCAACCTGCATGTTTACCTTTAGAGAATCCTTGACCAGCACTCCCAGATCCCTTTGTACTTTGGCTTTACGAATTTTCTCACCGTTCAGAAAGTAGTCTACGCTTTTATTCTTTTTTCCAAAGTGCAAGACCTCGCATTTGCTCAGGATGAATCCCATCAGCCATTTCCTGGACCACTCTCCCAAACTGTCTAGGTCCTTCTGCAGCCTCCCCACTTCCTCAGTACTACCTGCCTGTCCACTTCACTTCGTATCATCAGCAAACTTCGCTAGAATGCCCCCAGTCCCCTCATCTAGATCATTAATATATAATGTGAATAGCTGCAGCCTCAACACTGAACCCTGCGGGACACCGCTTGTCACTGGCTGCCATTCTGATGAAGAACCTTTTATCCCAACTCTCTGCCTTCTGTCAGACAGCCAATCCTCAATCCATCCCAGTAACTCACCTCGAACACCATGGGCCTTCACCTTGCTCAGCAGCCTCCCATATGGCACCTTATCAAAGGCCTTTTGGAAGTCTAGATAGACCACATCCAGTGGGTTTCCCTGATCTAACCTACTTGTCACCTCTTCAAAAGAATTCCAACAGGTTTGTCAGACACGACCTCCCCTTACTAAATCCATGTTGACTTGTTCTAATCAGACTCTGCTCTTCCAAGTATTTAGAAACCTCATTCTTAATGATGGATTCTAGAATTTTACCAACAACTGTGGTTAGGATAATTGGCCTATAATTTTCCATCTTTTGTCTTGATCTTTTCTTGAACAAGTGGGTTACAACAGCGATCTTCCGATCATCCGGGACTTTCCCTGACTCCAGTGACTTTTGAAAGATCTCAACCAACACCTCCGCTATTTCCTCAGCCACCTCTCTCAGAACTCTAGGATGTATCCCATCGGGGCCAGGAAATTTATCAATTTTAAGACCTTTTAGCTTTTCTAGCACTTTCTCTTTTGTAATGGCAACCATACTCAACTCAGCCCCCTGACTCCCTTTAATTGTTGGGATGTTACTCATGTCTTCCACTGTGAAGACTGACGCAAAGTACTTGTTAACTTCTCCTGCTATTTCCCTATCTCCCATCACTAGGCTTCCAGCATCAGTTTGAAGTGACCCATTGTCCACTTTTGCCTGTCGCTTGTTTCTTATGTATTGAAAGAAACGTCTACTATCATTTCTAATTACTGGCTAGCCTACCTTCATATTTGATCCTCTCCTTCCTTATTTCTCTTTGGAAGACTACAAAAACAAACAGAGGATAACAATCTTCTGATTTCCCAGTGCTCTTGGCCACTTTATAGGATCTCTCTTTTTCTTTAATATATTTCCTGACTTCCTTTGTCAGCCATGGCTGTCTAATCTCTCCCCGGAAAATCTATCTTTTCTTGGGATGAACCTCTGTACAGTGTCCTCAATTATACCCACAAACTCCTGCCATTTTTGCTCTACTGTCTTCCCCGCTAGGCTCTGCTTCCAGTCTATTTTTGTCAGTTCCTCTCTCATGCCCTCATAATTACCTTTTATTTAACTGTAACACCATTACATCCGGTTTTGACTACAGAGAAAGGCATGGAGACTAAGGAACTTGGGGAGATAAATATTCATGTCTTGAAAACAGCCCACATTACAGAGAAGGTGCTGGAGATTTTATTTAAGAAAGTGAATAAATCTCTGGGACTTGATCAGTTATATCCCAGGATGTTGTGGGAAGTCAAGGAAGAAATTGTAGGGCCCCAAGCAGAGATATTTATATCATTTACAATGATGGGTGAAGTGCCAGAGGACTGGAAGGTGGCTTATGTTTTGTATTTTTTAAGAAAGGGTGTAAGGAGAAGCCTGGGAACTATAGACAAATCTATCTGATATTAGGGATGGTGAGTTTTCAGAGGGGGTTCTGACAGATAGGATTTACATGCGTTTGGAGAGGCAAGGACTGGTAAGGGATAGTCACCATGGCTTTGTGTTTGGAAAATCATGTCTCTCAAACTTGATTGAATTTCTTGAGGACGTGACCAAAAACTTAGATGAGAGCAGAGTGGTAGATGTTGTCTATGTGGACTATAAGAAAGCCTTTGACAAGATTCCATGTGGTAGACTAGTTAATAAAGTAAGATCATATGGGATTTGGGGACAGCTTGCCAATTGGATACAAAATTGGCTGGACTGTCTGGGACAGGGTCATGGTGGTTGGTTTTTCAGACTGGAGGCCTGAAATTAGCAGTGATCCACTGGGTTCAGTATTGGGTCCACTTATGTCATGTATATAAACGATTTGGATGAAAAATGTGGAGGCATCGTTAATAAGGTTGTGGATGGCACCAAAATTGGATAAATGTGAGGCATTGCATTTTGGTAAAATGAATAAGGGCAGTACTTGCAGTTTAATCATGGGCCCTGTGGTAGTAATGGGAAGAGAGACCCAGGGGTTCAGGCACACAGTTCATTGAATGCTGTGTTCCAGGTAGGGTGGTTAAAAACGTGTTTGGCACACTTAACTCAAAAAGGTCTGAGCAATGAAGTCATGGGAGTTGTGACATGTTAAGGTTGTACAGGATGTTCGTGAGGCCCCTTTTGGAGTACAGTGCATAGTTCTGGTTGCCCTGTTATATGAAGGATATTATTTAATTTGAGAGGGTTCAGAAAAGATTTACCAGAGTATTGCCAGGACTGGAGGGTTTGAGTTATAGGCTGGGATGACTTTCAGTGGAACGTTAGGAAGTTGAGGGGTGTCCTTCTAGAACTTTATAAAGTCATGAGTGGTATAGATAAGGTGAATAGCAAAGGTCTTTTCTCGAGAGTGGGAGTTCAAAAATAGCGCGCACAGGTTTATGGTCAGAGGAGAAAGATTTAAAAGGGACCTGACGGGCAGCTGTTCAGAGGGTGGATTGTATGTGGTATGAACTACCAGAGGAACTTGCAGGTACAGTTAGAACATGTGAAAGACATTTGGACTGGTCATGAATAGCAAAGGTTAAGAGGAAAACACAGGCCAATGGGACTAATTTAGTTTGGGAAACTTGGTTGGCGTGGACGAGTTGGATCGAAGAGTTTGTTTCTGTACTGTATACCTCTGACTCTGACTTCTGTGTGCAATATTGATTTGTCCACTTTTAACCTGAGTCTTTGCATTGAAGAAATGAAATTTTATTAATCAAATATCATTTAGGCAATCTGGTTCCCTAGAAATCTTAGCAAGATATCTATTGAATCTCTGGGCCATCCCTGCTCAATTGATTCTGGATTTAATGTCTAGTGGTCATTTCTGAATTAACTTATCAATTGGCACTGCAAGTAGCATTTTAAAATTAGTCTAAATGCATTTGAGTTAGGGAAGAGACAATTCTTCCAGATCTGAATCATGATCTCTTGCAGTTTTGACTAAGGCTGAATTTTTCTGTGGGTGTTTAATTCAAGGCAGTGAAAGCTTAGTTGTTTTTGTACTAAACTAGTCTCCCCATTGAGAATGTTCTACTTCGTGTTCGTAGCTGATAGAGAACAGTTAGCCATACCTCAGAGTGAGGAAAATTACAAAAGATAAAAAACAGAAGTTGTTTATCGTGAGCAAGACTTGTTAAGAAGTGAGCAAGCCAGCAATTCATACTGTGCTAATCAGCAATTCCTCCTGTGATTTTTTTTTATTAATCAGTAAAGGTATCAAGAGTTATGAGGTTAAGGTAGGAAAATGGAATTGAGGATGATCAGATCAGCCATGATCCCCTTGAATGGCAGAGCAGACTTCCTGACCTGAATGGCCTGCTTCTATATCTTCTGTTCTCCAAATGTAGTTTCTGTCTGTAATGATTAATTAGGTCATTCGGGTGTTAGCCCACATCATGACTTGTCCATTTAGATTTTTATGATCTCAAGAATTAGTGGCTTAGGAAAATCATAATTTTGATACTCCCTGGATGCTTTTCAGGGGTTGGAGTACAAGGTTTTCTGAGTAAACTGTGGATCAGGGATTCATCAAAATGGTCATTATGGACAGGGTTTTTCCCTCTTTGATCCTTAAAACAAAGGTGGGATTTTGAGTTTTCATTGTTTTCTTATATTAAAAGGAGTATTTGTATTTATTGAAGAAATATTCCTGCAGCCCAAGTGCTTTCTCTCCAAAGTTGTGTGCAAGGAGAGTTGATAAGTATTGTACTTATGACAGTTGGATTGCATTTGCAGGGCTGTGGGCCATTTAATCTTTTCTTGAATGTTTCTGCAATACTAAAGAATTAATGAATTGGTATGAGTTATTCCATGGTTTCAGAATGCAAGTTACAGAAGGAGTAACTGCGTAATCTCAATTGCCACAAAAGCACTTACCGTAGAGCTTAAATGAGTACAAATAATTTGGATTTTAACTTCTAACTTATCTCTAGGGTTGGCTTGTGGATCTCATCAACAAGTTTGGAACGTTGAATGGATTTCAGATTCTACATGATCGATTTGTCAGTGGTTCAGCGTTAAATGTTCAGATAATTGCAGCACTCATCAAGTAAGCAGACTTCTTAAATGTGTCAATGTACTAATGTGAGAAGAATTGGGGAAGTTTTAGTAGTTTTTGCATATTAAGTAACAATAGGGAATTCTGTATCCATGTAATCAGGCCAAATATTTTGACTTGGATGATTGTTTGAATGATTCCCTTATTTCAAGGGAAGCATATCTTGTTTTTTGATTTTATCAGTATTGTTTACCTAAGTTGGAATTCCAGTATCATAAAAGGAAGCTTTGTAGGCAAAACAATATGCTGTCTGTTTCCATCAAAAAGCTTAAAATGCAACCATAACAACTTTATATTCTGTAAATGGATGTCTGATTTAATTACACAAAACATTTGTGATACTTTGATTGTAATGAGGAATACTAATAACATGGGACTAATACATTGTTTATTATGGAATTTGACATTGCAGTGACAGTTCCCAAGACTGTTTATCTTGATTGTTTTGGATTGTACCAAGTCTAGAAACAGCAAGTGGCTTTTCTGTACAATCATAATAACAGTTCTTTTCTATGCTGTTGTTTCGTTGCAGCTAAATGGATCATTCCTACCCTTATTGGTAAAATGGAGATTTGCTTCCTTTATTGTGGATTTAATGTCCAAATGTTAAAATTGCCACTTATATCAGTTTATCAATGAATGATTACAACTCCTCATGGCTTAAATAAATTATTCCTGTCTTGTATCATGGCTGTCATGAGGAATTTCTGTCCTGTGTTTGAATTCCCAAACACACTACCTTAGATGATATGTTTGTTTTTAATCTGGCCAGCATTATTACTTTAATTACTGCTTTTGTAATGATTCTTGGTCTGTGAAGTTGGATTCATCTTCCTTTTGCGGCCTCTTCTGTTTCTTTAGCCATGCCTCATGGTGTCTGCTCAAGATGTTCAATTTGATGGCTTAAGTATTTAACTACTTTCCCATCCTGGATTACTATGCCAATTTCAAGTTTCCACTGGCTCACCAGGGACTTTAAGTTGGACATTCAAAGCCTTCAATGCCGGTTTGTTCACTGCTGATTTCCAACTCTGTAATGTTTTCGCAGGCCATTGTCTTGCAGTGTAGCTTATGTCTGCTTGGAAGTTAGTCACTTCTTGGGAGAAGGAGCATTACTATCTCTTTTAATGTTGTGGTGTTTCTCTAACCAGATCTGAAATGCTTTGACCATTCACAGGAGTATTCTTTTCATGACTATGTATGAAGGCTTCTTTTGCAATGTTCTTAACTCTTCAATTGTTCTCTGCTGTTGACAGTAAAGGTGAAGTGGCCATAGTCTTACCAGACCATAAGGCTGCTCTTCATTAGAAAGAATGATGACTCAGGTTTGTTTAAGTTGGGAGTCACCACACCTTGAGAAAGAGAGTCCTTCATGGTAACTTCAGCCGGTGCAAGAATTGAGCCTGCGCTGTTGGCATTACTGCGTCACAAACCTGCCATCCAGAACTGAAGCTCCTCATCCTTCCTTGTGCTACAGCTATGGTTGACCAATGTTGGACAAACCATTCACTTGGTGTTTGAGACCGCTCAAAAAGAGCCAACAGCTGTGACGTACTGAGAAGGATGTAGGTTTGATCACTGAGCTGAAAGGTTCATTTCCAGAAGTTTCATTACCCTGCTAGGTAACATCTTCAGTGGGCCTCATGCAAAGCAATGCTGAAAATTCCTGCTTTCTATTTATATGTTTGGGTTTCTTTGGGTTGGTGATGTCATTTCCTGTGGTGAAGTCACTTCCACTTCCTTTTCTCAGGGGGTGGTAGATGTGGTCTAACTCAATGTGTTTGTTGATAGAGTTCCAGTTGGAATGCCATGCTTCTAGGAATTCTTGTGCATGTCTTTGTTTGGCTTGTCCTAGGACGGATGTGTTGTCCCAGTCGAGCTAGTTTCCTTCCTCATCCATATGATACATGAGGCCCACTGAAGATGTTACCTAGTAGGGTAACGAAATGTCTGGAAATGAACCGTTTCAGCTCACCGAGCAAACCTCCATCCAAAATCTCAACCTGAGCTACAAATCTTCTCGCAACTCGCTAAGTACTGAGAAGGTTTGAAGTCTCTGGCCTATCAAACAAATAGTACAAGTTCAAGCAATTTGGAGAGCAAATGCATTGAAGTCTACATGAACTGGTCACATCATTTAACAATGTCCAAGGTGATGGCAGTCATTGAAATTAATTATCGCTCTTTGCTCAAGAATACCTTGGGACATCACCACGAAATTACACCAGACTTGTTTCAGTGAACTACAAAAATGTTCAAACTCAGCATCCTCTGCCTGCCAGTGGTGTTGAGAGCCTACAGAAAAGAAGTTTAGTACCGCAAAGCCGCAACCAAACTCTGGTAACAGTCAAAAGTGGTCAAAAATGTTAAATGCAGTCAAGTAGATGACAAACAGCAAATCCTATGGTACTCAAGGTTTCTGCAGAGTAATGATACATGGAGACACACTGATCTCTTGGATGAAACTCTGGCAAAACAGATGTTCCAAGTAACCTTGACAATCTTCATTTTCAAGAAAAGGGAGAAAATGAACAAATAACTACAACATGTTATAGTTGCTCTCAAGTGTTGTCAGAGGACTAGAATACAGGAGATTTGAAGTAGTGCTTTAACTATATTGTCTACTTGAAGAACTGGGCAGTTCTGAGCACTGCACGAGTTAAGTACTCCTTCAAAGATCAGTATTACATACGTATCTTTACCAGATGATAACTGGACTGAGGCTCAAGTGTGAATGGCTCAAAACATGAACTGCTGTTGCACTAACTAGACACTGCAAGTTGTGAGGGATGATATGATTGAAATTTTCATGATATCAAGTAGAATTGAGTGTTTGTTTCTTCCTACCCAACTTATTTCTGCTGGTAGGAGTATAAGGTATAGGAGCAGACCTTACAGGAATGAAATTACAAAATGCTTATGTATCAGGATGGTAGAAATTTGGAATGCTCTCTTATAAGTGGCAATTGATGCATGATCACTTAAGTTTTAGTTGAGATTTCTAGATTGTTAACTAGAAATGCTAAGTGATAAGAGACAAAGCTGTGTGTGTAGAATTTGGCTGACGATCAACCACAACATGACAAAGTGGTGGAACAGACTCAAATAGGCTCCTGTTGTTCTTGTGTGAAGAGTGTAGGGCAGATATATTAGATTGGGAGTGACACAGATGTGCGGATAATACAGATCAGTCTTTGCTTGATGAAGGGCTCTGAAAACCTTTGATATGAAATATAAGTGAGAGTAAACTACCTGGACCCTTGAGAATGCCCTGCCATTGATTGTGGCCGTAACTGCACTTTATTGCCTGTGCTTACAACTTGATTATCTCAGTTTGGAAGCTTGTTTTTTTTTTAACAGGCCTTAAAATTCAGTGGCTGCTTCCAAATCTCAGATCTAGGAGGACTATGTTTGTTTTGAGAAGTCTTGGGAAAAACTATTTTTTAAAGTTATTTTTAACTTGAGTCAGAGAACACTGGCAACCCAAGCCTTCTCTCCAAAACTCAGAACCTATATGTCCCAATCTTCCTTTCTTATACTAATAATTTTACACCCTAAGCTCCCCTATGCTCTATTAATAATACTTGCACTCTGGCAGTTTGTTCCAGGAACGTTGGTTGCTCTTATTCTGAAGTTCTCAGGCAGAAATACCTCAATCCCATTGTAACCAATCTCTTGTCACAGATTCCACTGATCAACTGGCTGCCTCATTCCACAGTCCACAGACCATTTCTTGCAACCGCTCTTGTCTGTCTGTCCGTGTCATACTTTTCACCGTTAGCACTTCTAAGTCACCCTTTTTGCCATTGTGATGTTCACAGGGTATTGTTTTGTTTCCATGCTCCATGTTCTTGCATTCTTTCCAGATTTTGTACGATAGCAGCAGCATCTTTTGGTATTGATGCATCCTAGGATTCCTTTTGTATTGCAGTGCATCTAGTATTCCCCACGTTGTTTTACTGTGCAATATTAAATCAGATTGTGGTACTCTTGTATTTTTCTCCCTCTATTCAGGTGGCATGTTGGGTCAGTGGTCAGCATTGCTGCCTCAGAGTCAGGGACTTGGGTTCAGTTCCAACTTTGGGTGACTGTGTAGAGTTTGTGTTTTCTCCCCATTCTGCGTGGGTTTCCTTTCCCAGTCCAAAGATGTGGAAGTTAGGTGGATTAGGGATGGGAACTGCAGGCTTATGTGGATATGACAGGGGCTGGGTCTGCGTGGCATGCTCTTCCAAAGGTCTCTGTAGATTCGATGTGAATCTAAACCCTTCCTTTCCAGGTATTGGTGTATATCTGAATGTTAATATATTTTCTATATTTCTTGAGTTCAAGAAGTCAAGAAATGAAGTCATAGATGGAAACCTAGAAAATAGAAGTAGGATATTTAACCTGCCCTGCCGCTGGCTATGGTATGGGTGATCTGTTCCAATCCTCAACTCTTTTTTGTCACTACCTCATAGTCCTGAACTCCTTGATATTTCAAACCAAAAACCTTTTAGTTGTGATAAATTACACTAATTCACTAATTTTACTTGTCAAACTTTGAGCTGTTCATCCTATTCATGCATTTTCCTTGTTGTACTTTCTTTATTTCCAATACTTCTAAGACTATAAAAAAATTCTGCATGTTTAATAACACTTGTTTGCTGTTCTTTTAGCTCATGAGAGTCACTTCTTAAAAAGTGCTATTACCTTTCAATTTTTAAAGCAACTGTTTTTCATAATTCTCTCTCCTTGTAACATCTCTGACAACTTAATTATGCATGCTTATTCTGTGGGAGGAAACTGTACAGTACATAGTGCTGTGTAGTTTTGTTTGTTTTGAGTAGAGGACAGTACATCTTTTTGCTAATTCCCACCTGTAGCCCTCCACTAGTTACAGCTATCAGTGTTGGGACACAAATTGATCTATATCAATGATTTAGATGAGGGGACCAAATGTATGGCAGCCAAGTTTGTTGGTGACACCAAAATAGAGGCAAACTGTTGCAAACGAAGTGAAGAGTCTGTAGTGGACTAAATATATTTTGAGATTGTGGGCAGAAATTTGGAAGATGGAGTATGTGGGAATATATGAATTTATCTACTTTGGAAGAATAGAATAAGTGTATTGTTTCAATGGAGAGTGATTTCAGAACTCAGAAGTACAGAGGAATCTGGGCATCGTAGAACATGAATCACAAGCATTAATATGCTTTTAGGGCAAGTGATTAGCGAGGCAAACAATGTTACTTTCAGCAAGTAGCGTAAAATTTTATGACAGTTATGCAAAGCTTTGCTGAGACTTTGGACTGTATGCATGTTTTGGTTTCCTTATTTAAGTAAAGATTATATTTGCCTTAAAAGCAGTTCGGAGAAGGTTAAGTTAATGAAGGGCTTACCATGAAAAATTGAGCAAGTAGGGTCTATACAAATTGAAGTTTAAAAGAATTGAGTGATTTTGTTTTCGAATGTAAAGATTCTTCGGGGTCTTGATGAGGTAGATCCTTTGGACGCTTTCTCTTGTGGGAGGACTAAACTTGGGTGTGCAGTTTTAAAAATAAAATGTCGTCTTTAAAAATAAAGGTTGGATTTTTTTAAGGGTTGAGAGTATGACTAACTCTTTCTAAGTGGATTTTGGATTGCTGAGTTTTGTCAAGAATTAAGAGATGAAGTTTTGATTGGGAAGCATGCAGGCAAATGGAAACAATAAACTGATGGCTATGGTAGAACAAGCTCACAGGTTTAAATTTCTTGGTCTTGCTCCTAGGTTCTTGATTTCTAGCTCTGTAAATCCTACTTATTCCTGTTGTTTCTTCCTCTAACTGTGGAATTATTTTAGGCTGATAGAACTAAAGTCAATTTACTCCAATTGTTTGCATCTCACAAACCATAAAAAAACGTCTAAACTGAACTAGTCGTGACTCTTGTGTTGCTAACTTAGGTGCCAGACTGACGAGACTCTTGAGGTTGAATTGTTTTGTCTTGAAAGCTGCAACAGACTGTGTAATCGTTGTGAAATGGTTTGAGATTTTTTTTTGCCAAAGCAGAATGTAGCTTTGTTCTAATAAATTCATGTTTGTCATGTTTGTGAAACTTGAATGGATGTGAATCTTTTAAAAACATCAGAATTTTTTTGTTGCAGAATACCACACATTTCCGTGTGATATTTCAAGGTCAGACAAAATATTGCACGTGATTTTGCAAAAAAAAAGCCTAATATCCAGAAAAAGATTCGAAGGATTAAATGGCTGTCATAAAATTTAAAGAAAGGCCAAGTTCTGTTATCCATTTCCATTTCCTCAAGAAATTAATAATGCCAATTGCTCTGCAAATAATAGACGTTAGTGAGTGGCAGGTGGTATTTTGCAATTATGTCTTGGGTAGACAAATAAAGGAAACTTGATCCTCTTTTGATCTTCCTTTAAAGTACTGTATTGATGTGAGCTAGTGAACTAACTTTTCTGTGGAACTTCTGACTGGAAACCTGCAGAAACTACTTTGTGGGAAAACAATTTGGGTTCCGTGTCTAGTCGGTGACTGTACACCTCAGATTGTTTGTTTAAATGGACTTTCAAAAACTACCAAAAACACATTTGAACTTGGAGAATCAAATCAAAAATTCGATTTGATCCTCATTTGCTTGTAAAGTTTTCTGAAAATGTGCTATCTTTGAATTTGGGTTTCTGCACCCACTGAAACTAGTGTGATGAGAAGTGGTTTCCTAGAGTGCAGACAAAGCTTTGAACATATTTTCTGGTCATTAGTGGAAATTTAATTGTAATTTTTCTTGCACACTAATTGTTCTTGTATTAACTTGATGCTGCAGACTGCAATTTCAATCTTTGGATGGTTTCTGTTTCGGACTTGAGTATAATTTACTCAATTCTAATGAAAATCATATAGCAATTCATTTCAAGCAATTATTGTGTTACCCTCCACAAAACTTGTAATCATGCATATTGATGCTGTACAATGTCAACCTTTCAACCTAAAGAAATATGTACAGTTGAATTGGTGCTCTTTCCGCTTCTTATGCCAACTTGGATAGGTTTGAGAGGAACCACATCTGAATCAGCTGTACAAGAGTAGCCTGCATACAAAGTATCATTAGTTTGATCTGAGAGCAGCCAAAAGCTGTCAACCTGATTTTTGGAGTAAGTCTCAGTAGTTTACTCTTTATACCTAACTCCAATGTGTTTTAATTATTTGGCGTAATTACATTGTGTGAATTTTGTGTATTACCTCCAGTGGGTAGGAAGTGCCTTTATAAAAATGTAGTTCACCCTCTGCAAAGTCTCCTGTTTCATTATATTTAATTCTGAATTAGACTTGACACAGTTTTGCAGTGTTGATTCCTCATCTTGTGTTTATTTGTTTTACTACCAAATCAAACAGACTGACATGTGGTTCACAAAGAGCCTTTCCTGCACAGTTGAATGGAAAAGTCTAATAAGCGGAAGTTATACCTTTGTTCATAACTTGTAAAGGAATTGTGCTTTAAATGTTATATATCGGCATGTTCAGATATGTTATGACACACTTGAGCAGGTGGGACTTGACCCCAAGCCTTTTGGCTCAGAGGTAGGAATTATGTCTGAAGTCAATGCAGCAAGTGCAAACTGGACATGGGTGTAAGCTAATTAACATCGCTGAGAATGTGTGCTGATTTGGTTACTTACTGATTGACTGATGCATTAAACTTCATTGACATGCAAATTAAGTTTTTTTTGTTTAAGCATTTTCAACTTGTATGAAGACATTGTTTAATAACATAAAAACAAGGATGCTAATACCATTTTTTAAATTCTCTGCAGACCTTTTGGACAGTGTTATGAATTTCTTACCTTGCACACAGTGAAGAAATACTTCCTTCCTATAATTGAAATGGTTCCACAGTTTCTAGAAAATCTGACGGATGAGGAACTGAAAAAAGAAGCGAAGAATGAAGCCAAAAATGATGCATTATCTATGATAATAAAATCACTGAAAAACTTAGCTTCACGGGTTCCTGGGCAGGAGGAAACTGTCAAAAATTTAGAAATATTTAGGCTAAAAATGATACTAAGGTAATTTTACTAGAAGATTTCAATTTTTATTGCAGATTTGGTTTTTTTTTGTTATCGTAACTTAACTTTATCTTTGATAGGTTGTTACAAATTTCATCTTTTAATGGAAAAATGAATGCACTAAATGAAGTTAACAAGGTGATTTCCAGTGTCTCTTATTATACTCATCGCCATGGCAGTCCGGAAGAAGAAGAATGGTTGACAGCGGAGAGAATGGCAGTAAGTAGTAAGGTTTACTTTTGTATCAAAGTGGAAAATGTGTAGTCTAATGTTTCATTGTTCAAACATCTTCAGTGTCTTCTCATCAATTTGTCTTCGTAGTTTAATGTGTTCTGCTTGAATTAGTTATTGAACTTTGGAAATGACAAATGTCTTTTTAGAATTTAGAATCTAACGGAGAAGTCTGCATACCAGAAAATATGTAATAAATGTAATGGTGCGCATATGGATTTGCAAGTTAGAGAAATAAAAATATTTGATAGCATACATTTTTTTCTTTGTCAATTAATTGCCAGCGTATTTAATAAAAAGTTATTCAGAGCTAAACCCTGCAATCAACAGCTGTCTTTATTTGTTCCACACTATAGTACTTTTCCCACACCTGTGCTCAACTTGCATCATCATAATGCCATTTGCTGCATAAATGTTCTCTGTTGCAATTTGTTATCTGCTATCTCAGAAATGTGGTGAACTGGTTTCTCTCCCTACTTTGAGACCTGGGTGATGAACATTTTTTTTAGTGTTTAGAATATGTTGAAAGTTAGAAAATGATTGACCATTGTTCCTGAGATTTTCAGTTTGTAAAACCAATTTCCATAAAATCTGAAACATTTTGGTTTTTTAAAGGGTTGTCATTGGTATTTTGTGTATTTGACAATGAGCCTCATTTCTGTGAATTATTTGTAGGAATGGATTCAACAAAACAATATCTTGTCGATTGTATTACGTGATAGTCTACATCAGCCACAATATGTTGAGAAACTAGAGAAAATACTTCGCTTTGTCATTAAAGAAAAAGCACTCACCCTCCAAGATCTCGACAACATTTGGGCCGCACAGGTGAGGAAATATTGAACAGTGTTCAGTCTAGTCATGTATGATTCTTAGTTTTGTTTAAAGATGCATTAGATTCATTGAAGGACAATTCTAAATTGCTTGCACTTGGATGTTTAATGCTGGCAAAAAAAAATATGCTTAGCTTTGAAATCTGCATGGACAAAACTATTTTCAAGTGGTGAAATTTATCTCAGTGTTTGTATGCATGAGCCATGCTACATGTAAGTGTCACAAATGTTACATTTTGCATAAAATAAGCTAGAAATGATCATTGTCCTAGTTTCTTTTTAGGCAGTCACACCTTCCTTTAGGAAAATAAATAACCACGAGCTGGAGATTGTCAGAATGGAGGAGGGTAAGAAGGGTATGGTTGGCAGCATGCTCATAGCAGCTGGGATCGAGATAGGTGTGACCAGTACACTTTTGGAAGGAAGAGGGGCTAGTTGTAGTGGGCCCATTGAAGGTATGGAAGGGGAAGTAGGGGACAATGGTATCAGTGCAGTTGATGGCAGAGGGTTTGTGGAGAGTGGTGAAGACAGGCTGGTATTTTGGAGGCACTGGGGGTTGGAATAGTGGCACTGTCTCTCGCAGAAGTAAAAGGTTGTGTTCAAGTCCTTTAATGAGTTCTTATGGTTTTGCTAACTCAAGCTGCAGTGGCTTTCCCTTTTAAGGAAGTTCTTCAGACTTTCCCACTTTAAGGAAGCCATTGTCACTTGACTTGCCTCTTTCATTGACTTGGCATCACAATTTGTGGGATCATGCATCTGTGAAGCAGTTGGGACATTCAGCATGATAAAAGCATTATGTAAATATGAATCATTGTAATTTAAATTTGTTTTTATAATCAAATTAGTATGTGGGATCCAATACTTTCCTTGGCAAGTCAGCAATATTCCAAAACCCTCCTAAGCTTAACTTTGTAATAGATCAGAAAGGATGAAATTACCTTTGGCTTTTTTTCCCCCACCAGCTTTCTAATAACACTGTAAACAAATATTCCAAAGTTTATAATCCAACTGGAAAATTAGCAGAAACCTATCAAATAAACTCAGATTTTAGGTTGTGTCCTCTTGTAGATTTAAAATTTATGCTGAAATCTTGACTTTTGAAGCCTGTGCATTAACGCTTGGTATTACACAAGAGACTTTTATCTGTTAAGCAAGTAAAAACTACAAATTAGTTTGGAATTTTCAGGAGGCTGAAGTGCAATGATTGTTTCCATGATATTACATGGGAGGGGGAAAATAACAAAATATGTTGCCTACTTGTTCAAACCAGTACAAATGCAACTAAAATTTAAAATCATAACAATGTTGGCCGGAGATTAAATTTTTTTTTGATATTCTCAGAAACTACTTGTTGGTTTGCAGGCAGGCTCTTTTTCTGTTCTTACTAATCCTTTATTAGGTGGTATAGTACATGATATCATCACATTTTCTATTTGTGTTGACTTTTTTATTAGTGTTTACTTGGTTGTGATATCAAAGACAACAAATAATAAGTCTTATAACTTGGAATCTAGATTTTACATAGAAATTGTGAACAAAAAAACATTGTTCTCAAATGTAAACTTTTAACTACGAGACAGAAGCACAAATATAAATGATCTCAGATCTCCACTTCTTGTAAAAAAAAATTAATTGCAGTCTATTTATATTTCGCATTCTTTAATTTTCAACTAAATTCCACTTTCTCCTTGAATATGCCTGAGTGCTGACAAATATGTCATAATGTTCACATAGAATGGTCTAACAGTGGAACACTATGGCACAATTACGCATGACCAAGATTATCATGAGATAATGAATTGTTTAACTGACATTTTGCACTTGAGACTTTTAACCCTTTACTTAACTCACGGACTATACTTCCTCCATACTGTACTTTGTACAATGGAGTTTGATCTCTGCAGAAATATAGACATGAATAGTAATATACTAGCTGCCTAATGTATTTTTAACAAATGTTTGGAATCTGTAGACCAACTGGAGTTGTAATCCAGTTACTGCATTTTGGTTTAACAAAAATCTTCTGAATTCAACATTTTATATTAAATGGAAGAGTGTTTCAAAATGCCCTGGAGGGAGTGGTCCCCCTGAAATGCTGACAAAGGGAGGGGAATATGTCTGGATGTGGTGTCCTGTTAGAGGTGATAGAAATGACAGCTTTTATTGATGAGATTGAATGAAGTACAGGTAAATTAATGCCTCACCTATAAAACATATCCTGGGTACTTAGATGGTGAGGAGGAAAGAGCTAAACAGGCAGCTGTTACATGTGTGATTGCATGAGAAGGTGCTTTATGGAATGAGGAGCTAGAGTAGTGATTTACCTGTATTGCTTGCAATCTAGTCCTCCTTTCCCAACCTTGCAGCGCCCTCACGGCACCTTCCTAAGCAATCACAGATCCATCTAGTCGACTGTATTCGCTGTTCAGTGTGATCTCCTCCACTTAAGGAACTGGAACATAGATTGAGTGGCTGTTTGAAGAACACCAACAGTCTGCCCCTAAAATACCATCATGTTTCCACAGCAACATTTCTGTTGCAGGTTTGCTGCGGCATACCAGCGGGCCTCTGCACAAACTTGAAGAACAGCATCTTATTTTCTGCTTGGGGACCTTGTAGTCTTTGGGACTCAACATTGCATGCAGTATCTGATTCATCCTGTTCTGACATGGGTTGTTTTTTGCACAGCCAACCTATTTTAAAGTTCAAAAATCGCACCAGATTGTACTCCAAAAGGTTTATTTGAAAACTCTAGCTTTCGGAGCATTGCTCCTGTATCAGGTGTTTAGAGACCGGAGACATCAGACACAAGTTAAAAGATTAAAGGGTCATACAACTGATGTGGAAGCATAACATTTCCGATTTTTATCTGAGATTTATGTTTACATGCTGTTGAGATGTGCGTGTGCCGGTTGTATTGGTGGCTCAGTGGTTAGCAGTACTACCTCACAGTACCAGGGACCCAGGTTTGATTCTGGCCTCAGGCAACTGTGTGTGGAGTTTGCATATTCTCCCATGTCTGTGTGGGTTTCCCCCAGGTGCTCTGGTTTCCTCCCACAGTCCAAAGATGTGCTGATCAGGTAAATTGGCCGTAGTGTTAGATACACTAGTAAGAAGGAAATGGGTCTGGGTGGGTTACTCTTTGGAGGGTCGGTGTGGACTTGTTGGGCCAAAGGGCCTGGTTCCACACTGTAGGGGATCTAATCTAATTATTGAACAACCTAAAATGGCCGACACTCTCCAGTTAAATCATTAATCAGGCATGGTATATTGATGAAACCATGCAGACGCTATGACAACGGATGAATGGATGCTGCACAACAATCACCAAGCAGGTGTTTCCTCCCAGTGGAGGAGCACTAAAATGGTCAAGGGCATTCAACCTCTATCTTCAGGTAAATGTCCTACAAGGCAGACTTTGGGGCACATAATGACGTAGAGTCACTCAACAGAGACTGATAGCCAAGTTTGGTACCCATGAATATGGCCTCAACTGTGATCTGGGGTTCATGTTGCACTACAGGTGATCCCACCATGCTATACACACATGTTTAAGCAAACATGTGCTTGTACTCCTCTTGCTGCTTGTGCATGCTCCTGCTTGCACCCACTCTCATACTCCCTCTCTGTGTCAACCACCGTACAAATATGTGCCTACAGGGTGAATTTGTACTTGGAGATTTGTATTTGCAGGTACATTCAACTTGGTTCAAAAAATGCACAATTTGTCGATTTAATGTGGCATTTTATAAAATCCTGCTTTGAAAATAAAAATAGTCTGACTCCAGGATGAGACAGAGAAATTGTAAACAACGCCTTGCGCCTAAAATGCATTGTCTGACCTGAGATGTCACCTCTTGAATACGTTGATAAAACCTTTCGTTTTCTGAGGGCAGTGACTTGAAGAAATTCTGGGATTTGCATTTTAATTAATTGAAATCTGCATCGCCTTTCTAACTGATTAAAGATTTAACATGAAGGAGTCAGCCATTTTGTATTTTCAATACATTTGCATCAGTTGTATGACCCTTTTGATCTATCTTATAAATTCTGTGACTGCCTCCTCGCTACACCTGATGAAGGAGCAATGCTCCAAAAGTGTTTTTAAATAAATCTGTTGGACTATAACCTGGTGTTGTGATGTTTGATCTTGCCCAGCCCTGTCCAACACCAGCACCTCCACATCAAATCTATTTTCATTCACTTAGGCGCCTATTATGACATTAAATGGTTTGCTTTCAGCACAGGTAAACTATTGTCTCCTACCCTTAGCTATCAGTGTCATGGCATTGTACGGCACAGAAACAGATCCTTCAGTTCAATTCATCTATTCCGATGAGATAGTCTAAATTAATCTAGTCCACTCTGCCAGCACCTGGCCCATATCCCTCCAAGTCCTTCCTATTCATGGACCCATCCAGATGCCTTTTAAATGTTGTAATTGTACCAACCTCCACCACTTTCTCTGGCAGCTTATTCCATACACTCACCCCCCCCCTGTGAAAATGTTGCCCCTCAAGTTCCTTTTAAATTTTTTCTCCCTCACCTTAAACCTATGCCATCTTTTGTTGGAAAAGACCATGCCTATTTATCTTATTCATGCCCCTTGTGATGTTATAAACCTATAAAAGTCACCCTTCTGCCTTCAAAACTTGAGGGAAAATAGCCCCAGCTTATTTGGTGTCTCTCAGTAGCTCAATCTGTCAAGTCCTTGTAAATCTTTTCAGAACCCTTTTCAAGTTCAACATCTTTCCTGTAGCAGGGAGACCAAAATTGAATGTAATATTCCAACAGTGGCCTAATCAATGTCCCGTGGAGCACAACATGACCTCCCAACTCGTATACTTAATGCTCTGACCGGTAAAGGAAAGCATACTAATCACCGCGTTCACTATCCTGTCTGTGTGGGACTCTACTTTCAAGGAACTATGAACCTGCACTCCAAGGTCTCTTTGGACAACACTCCCTAGGATCTTACCATTAACTGTATAAGTCTACCCTGATTTGCCATACCAAAATGCAACACGTCATATTTATCTCAACAGAACTCCATCTGCCAGTCTTTGGCCCATTTGATCAAGGTTTTGTTGTACTGAGAACTTTCACTGTCATCTGCAAACAATTTCATTGTCATCTGCAAACTTAGTAACCATTCCTCCTACATTCACATACAAATCATGCAAGTAAATGACGAAAAGCAGTGGGTCCAGCACAGATCCTTCCAACATACCACTGGTCATGAGTCTGCAGACTGAAAAAGAACCCTCCACTACCATCCTCTGTCTTTTACCTTCAAGCCAATTTTGTATCCAAATGGCTAACTCCCCCTTGGTTGCCTGTGATCTAAGCTTGCTAGAACCAGTTTGCCAAACAGACCCTTACCGAGTGCCTTGTTGAAGTCCATGTAGATCAGGTCTGCCACTGCCCTAATCAAACATCATGGTCCCTGCTTCAGAAAAAAAATCAGTCAAGTTAGTGAGACACAATTGTCCACGTGCAATCATATTGACTATCCCTAATCAGACCTTGCCTTTCCAAATATATGTGAATCCTATCCCTCCAAATCTCCTCCAGCAGCTTACCCACCACTGACCTCAGGCTCACCAATCTACAGTTACTTGGCTTTTCCTTGCAACCTTTCTCAAATAATGTCATGACATCAACCACCCTCTAGTCTTCCAGTACCTCATCTGTGAATATCAGTGATAGAAGTATCTCAGCAAAGAGCCCACCAATTATTTCCCTAGTTTCCCACAAAGTTCTGGGATACACCTGATTGCGTCCTGGGGATTTATCCACCTTGAAGCAGTTCATGATATCCATCGCCACCATCTCTGTAATACAGGTGCTTTTCAAGGTGTCACTATTAATTTCCCCAAGTTCTCTACTTTCTTATCCTCCTCCAGCGTAAATGCTGACTTGAAATACTCGTTTAGTATCTCGCACGTCTCTTGCAGTTCCATACCTAGATGGTCTTGCTGATCCTCGAGGGGCCCTGTTCTCTCTTTTGCCCTTAATTTATTTGTAGAATCGCTTTGGAATCTCCTTAACCCTATTTGCCAAAGCTATCTTATGCCCTGTTTTTGCCATCCTGATTTCCCTCTTGAATATACCCCTGCCCTTATGCTCGAGATTCACTGGAGCCCAGCTGTCTGTATTTGCTATATGCCACTGCCTAAACTTAGCATATGCCGCTGCTGTTTTCTTGATGAGCCTCCGTTTCTCATTATCATTCGGTGCACTTCTGTTCTATGCTCGCCTGCCATCCATAATCACCTTGATTGCCTACTCCTTCGACATCATAACATCATTAGAATCCGTACAGTGCAGAAAGAAGCCATTCGGTTCAGTGACAGCATCCAAACGAGACCCCAACATATCCTGTGATTCTGCATTTCCCATGGCTCATCCACCTAACCTGCACATCTTCAGACTTTGAGAGGAAACCTGACCACTCAGAGGAAACCCACACAGACACAGTGCAAACTCTATACAGTGTGTCACCCAATTGAACGTGCCCCTAGCATAGTGAGGCAGCATTGCTACCGTGAGAGAGAGCCCAATACCAAAAGCCCTGATCCTTCCTAGTTGGTATCGGTTCTAATTGAGTCACTGGACTCAAAACATTAATTCTCTGTTCTTCCCACAGATGTTACCAGACCTGCTGAGCTTGTTGCCAGCAATTTCTGTTTTTGGTTCAGATCTCCAGCTTTTGCAGTTTTGATTTATTTATTATGCCTTTAAAATATCTCATGCTGCCTGAACAAATGTTCTGCGTTGTTGCTTCTATTATAGAAAACAGCAACCAATTTTAAAAAAAAACAGATAATTGACCACTTTATTTATTGCTCGTCACAAGAAATAATTTTGGCCAAGCTATCACTGAACTCCAGCGCTGTTTTTTGAAATGAATCATTCAGGTTCATCTGAAATGCAGCATCTCTGACAATGTGAGATCTTTTTGCGTAGTGCTATGTATGCGCTAAGACCTGCGGAATGGGTGTTGAATTCATGATCTCTTGACCTGAGTGAGAATATCACCACTGAAAGGCTGCACTAATATTAATAGAGTTAACAGAATATTGCTGTTGCCTGCTCCAGATGTTTTGCCTGTTAGTAGTTTGAAATTAGTGGTGTTTGTATTTTGCTTCAAGTTCTGTCGCTAAGTGGAGAAAATGCATCGTGTCTGGAAGAATTGGTGTTTCTTCAAAAGATTTGATTCTTCAAAGAATCTTCCACTACTGGAATTTTTGATGTTGATAGATATATACTTTTTTCTGCAGGCTGGTAAACATGAAGCAATTGTGAAGAATGTCCATGACCTCCTTGCAAAATTGGCTTGGGATTTTTCTCCAGAACAGCTTGATCACCTTTTTGATTGCTTTAAGGTAAATTTCTTTTATGCTAAAAGAAATTAGTCAAAATGATCAATTACATATTCATTTTCTGTCCAAAATTTTAATTTAGGCAAGTTGGACAAATGCAAGTAAAAAGCAACGTGAAAAGCTGTTAGAGTTGATTCGTCGCCTTGCTGAGGATGACAAAGATGGTGTGATGGCACACAAAGTGTTGAACCTTCTGTGGAATTTAGCACACAGTGATGATGTACCTGTTGACATCATGGACCAGGCTTTAAGTGCGCACATCAAAATCCTGGATTATAGCTGTTCTCAGGTATTTGTGTGTTGCATTGTGTTAAAGAAGACATGACAAACTTTTACATGGCTGATCCCAAGGCATTCTGCTGCAGTACATTTTTAATTGAGGCATATATGGTAAATTCAAAGCTCAACAAATTATTTATGAACATTGCTCCCTACCCCCAAATGCTCCTACGTCCCTTTTAAAATTGAGCCCTTCATTTCACATTACCTCTCCTTGTTCCTCTGACCAAAATGTAATGCTTCACATTTCTCTGCATTAAGTTTCATTTGCTTATCTGCTCACTCCTTTTAAATTCTTTCGTTCTCCTCACCAATCACAATCCGAACCAGTTTTGGAAATTTTGAAACAGTTAACCACAATTTGCTTTTATCAAATCCGTGCTAATTTTTCTTAATATGTAACTGTCCAATTCACTGTTAATCTTGTCCTGGATTATCATAACTATATTCAATCCAACCAAGATTAAACTAAGTTGCCAATATTTACTGTACTTGTCCATACACTACCTACAAATGTGTAACCTCTTTTTAATACTGTAGTCTTTGATACCTGGATTGAAAGGGGTTGGAACCTTATGCCCAGTGTCGTTGTTTCTTCCTTTTACTTTCGTTGGTTTCTTCTAGACCTGGTCCTTAAGCTTAATTATCATGAACTTTTCTAACATCCACCTTTTTCAATTTTTCCCACATCCAGTATCTCAACTAACTTTCATGATTTTGGCAATGTCTTCCTCAATAAAGATCAATGCTGAATACTCATTTACTGTTACAACCATGCTCTCCCTTCCCAGGTGTAATTTCCTGTTTTAGTCTGCCATCAGTTCCAGAGATCCTTATACTGCTTTGTTACTACTTACGTGCTTATGTCAGATCCCAGTTTCTTGATGTTTTTTTGTCAGTTTCCTATTTTTCCCTCAACATTTGTGTTTCTGTTATAAACCTGACACCTGTCCTATTGAACTTCTTTGCTTCATCCTGCTATCTGTTTTGTCATCCAGTGGGTTTGGACTTAGTTCTGGTTTTTCATTTCATGGCCAAGTGCCTCAACAGTACCTTAATTGTCATTTCCTTTAAAGTCAGTCAAATAGTCTGTGATAATTGGCAAACACTTTATTTCCAGTTCATGCTTGCTGCAGTAAGATCAATCCCTCTGCAATTTATTAGTTTTGTTCTGATTTGCTCCGCTCTGTTTTTGGTTGCTGTCCGAAAGCACATGATAGTTGATTAGTTGATCGTCTTCATTGCCTGGGACCAGATCCACCTCCCTCCCCTTCTTGGACCTCCTGTCTCCATCTCCAGTGACTGACTGAACAGACATCTATTTCAAACCCACTGACTCTCCCAGGACCTGGACTAGACCACCTCCCACGCCCCCTGCAAAAACATGATTCTTTACGGCCACTCCTCTGCTGTATCTGCTTCCAGGAGGAGCAATTCCACTCCAGAATATCCCAGATGGCTTTGTATTTCAAGAACTGCAATTTCTGCTCCCACGTGATGAACAATGCCCTCCACTGCATCTCCTCCACGACCCCTCAGTCCTCAGCACCCAACCCATGAATAACCAGATACAGTGCATTATCCTCTGCCACCTACAGTCAGACTCTGCTTTTCCTCCCCACCCTGATCTGCATTCTGCAGAAATCATTCCCTCTGTGGTCCATGACCCCAACAACCCACCCTCCACTCTCAACATCTTCCCTTACCAACAAGAGACGTAAAACCTGTGCCATCACTTTACCTTTCAGTTCCACCCAAAGCCTCACAGGATCTTTTCACATCTGGCACAGGTTTTCCTTTGCATCCAAACACCTCACTACTCTGTCTGTTGCTCTTGATGTGGTCTCTTGTACATTGGGGAGGCAAGTTGCTAACTTGCAACACATCAGGGAACATTTCTGGGGGACACTCGCCAAACAGCCCGCTGCTCTGTGGCCAACCACTTCAAACCCTTCCACTCCACCAAGGACATGCACGTCCTAGTCTGCCTGCATCACTAAGTCCAAGTCACCTGATGACTGGAGGAAGAACACCTCATCTTCAGCCTTGGGACCCTGCGACCACACAGCATCAACATCAACTTTACCATTTTCTTCTCTCCCCTCTCCCAACCTCATCCCAGATCCAGCCATCTAAATCGGCACAGCCCAACCCCTCCATCTTCTTTTTGACCTATCCGCTTCAACCTCCCACTATCACCCTCTTCCCCCATCTGTATCTATCTATCCCAGCTAACCCCCCTCCTGCAATACTCTCCTATTTAACTCTCAGTTCGTGGACCCAGCACTGATCCTTGTGGCACTCCACTGGTCGCAGGCCTCCAGTCTGAAACGGAACCCTCTGTCTTCTACTTTTGAGCCAGTTCTGTATTCAAATGGCTAGTTCTCACTCTATTCCATGAGATCTAACCTTGCTAACCAGTCTCCCGTGGGAAACCTTGTTGAACACCTTACTGAAGTCCATATAGATCGCATCCACTGCTCTGCCCTCATCAATCCTCTTTGTTACTTCAAGCTCAATCACGCACAAAGGCATGTTGATTATCCCTAATCAGTCCTTGCCTTTCCAAATACCTGTAAATCCTGTCCCTCAGGATTCCCTCCAACAACTTGCCCAGTACTGACATTAGTTCACTGGTCTTGTCCTTATCACCTTTCTTAAATAGCGGTGCCACGTTAGCCAACCTCCAGTCTTCCAGCACCTCACCTGTGACTATTGATGATTGATAGAAATATCTCAGCAAGGGCCCCAGTAATCACTTCCCTAGCTTCCCACAGAGTTATAGGGTACACTTGATCAAGTCCTGGGGATTTATCCACCTATGTGCTTCAACGCATCCAGCACTTAATCTGAAGAGTTGTAATGGAAGAGAACGCCATTCAATCATCAGACATTGAGGTTATGATGGAGGGAAAGGATTGATGAAGCAGCATATGGTTGAATCTGAATTGGTATCTGGATGTTTTCCAGCAAGTGTACCCAGAGGTTGAGATGACTAGTGTCCAATAACAATTCCCATCAGCCTGCTGCCTGACCTGCGATGCTTTTCCAGCACAGCACTTTTCGACTCTGATCTCCAGCAACTGCATTCCTTACTTACTCTGGGACCAGATGCAGCAATGTTAACTTTCTTGTCAAGCTAAATGCATACTGATGTAGAAAATTCCTTCAAACACATATGAAGTTGTATTATCTGTTATCACAGTCAATATTGGGATAATTTGCATCCCCCCATGTCACTGCTGTTTGCACCTCTAATTTTCTTGCAAATTTGTTTTTCCAAATCTTTACCAATTTGCAGCTGATAGAATGCATGAATTCGTAAGATAGTACATCTCCTCTTCCTTAACTGTAACCAAGTAGACAGTCTCCCATCCATGTATTTCTAGCACTGTAATATTCTTCTCAATCACTGCCTTGTCGATTTTTCCCATCTTTGCTGAACTTTGCATTCAGGAATGTTAATGCCCGGTCCTGTCCACATTTAAGCGAAATTTGTGTAATTGTCAAGGTATTAAATTCCCCTGTGGCTCTTGTGCTTGGAATGTTACTAATGCCAATTTCAATTCAAATAGGACAGAGACACTCAAAAGATCCAGTGGATAGATCGTTTTGTGGAGGAACTACGTACCAATGATAAATGGGTCATTCCTGCTTTGAAACAAATTAGGGAAATCTGTAGCCTATTTGGAGAAGCACCACAGAATTTAAGGTAAGACGAAAGACTGTTCAGAATCCTGAGATGTGGGAATTTTCTAAAACATGTGCAAATAATTATTTCAAACGATTATCATTTTTTGGATTTAGTTGCACATAGTACTTTATACTCATTCTTGAAAATAAATTTATACTTCAAATATTGTTTTGTGTATTTGATGTCTAATGGAAATTTAGACAATCTAGGTCTGCTATCAGGAAATGATAGCTTTTGAAGGTAAAGCTTTGTTTATGATGCTCGAAGTTGGAGTACATGGCATTTTTTTCATAATACAGCAGAATACCAAGTAAGTTTGAGTGAAGCAGTGATCCTTTTCCTGCCGTTTAAATAAAATGAGATAGCAAGCAGAAGACATTAAGGGCAAGTGTACTGATCAAATGCGATATCTGCCTCTGGTAGGGGTGCAGATGTAATAAAGTTGCTGGAGGGTAAACAAATTATTAGCATAAAGGTAATTGGCAACTTGAATTGTAGATTTGATCAAAGAAGTTGTCATTGAGTTATTGTACAAATGTGTTCAAGTCTCAAAGGTTGGCGTTTAAGTTGCTTGACATTTAGAACAGCAATATCATCTTTAATAGCAATGCAGTATGTGAGGTCCACTTTGCTCTTTTAATTACCCCTTCAGTGCCTCTCATTTTGACTACACTAAACAAGGCTTGATTTCCCAGACTAGTGAGATTTTGTGCATTTAGTACCCCCTCAGTCCTCCAATGAATTTATTTTCATTGTTGTTAAAAAAAATTTTGTCATGCCCATCCCATTAATTGTTAAATGTGCACCACATACCATGACAGTCTCTGAATATCTTGAGGTTTACTACCAGATTCTACCTCAAAGGATCTCTTGTTGATGTCAGCGTTGCTAACTGATGTAATTCTAAGCTGAATTACAAGATTTGTGGGTTCAATCCCCAAAAGACATGAGTGCACAATATTCTCATGCTGAGGAAAAACTGGATAGCCGAAGGAGCCATCTCTGATAAGATGTTTAGCCAGTTTCTTAGACAGAGGTGAAGGATCCCACAAAAATATTTCAGCAAGAGCAAAGTGGTCTCCCAGTGTCCCACTAATATTTATCCCTTAAACAAAAGTAAAGATTGATAATTTATCCTGTTGTCTGTGGAAGCAAATGGTGTGTAACTTGCTATGTAGAAAATGTGGCAGTGAATGGGGCAATATTTTCTAAGTATTTAATTAGTTGACATGCTCTTTATGGTGTCTGCAGATTGTGAAAGGTACTTCATACTTTATACTGTTTTGTAGTGTCAATATAGGCCTGGAATAAGTTGCTGAATCCCTCCATGGAACTCTGATATTACAAATATTTAATGGAAACACACACCTCATTAAAAGGTGGCAAATGTTTATATACACACACACACACATATACACACACACACACACACACATATACACACACACACACACACATATATACACACACATACAGATACACACACACACACACACACGAAATTGAAGTACTGGTGAAGAACAAGTTTTACGATATTTAAATGGAAAACGGAACAGGCCGAGGGAACTATTCAGAATTTTGTGAAGATCGGAGGTAGCTAAGATATTGAAATCTTTACTGAAAGATGATAGTTGAACCCCTTGTTGTGTTTTCATTATGGCTACTCACTGTAACAAAATTCTTTCTTGTACCCCTTGCAATGTTTGACTAAAATATTAGATTTGCTTGCACCATTCTTGTCAGATTAGTTAAGGTTGCATAGCTAATCTTCACCAGGTTTAAATAAGATTAATGTAGTCTTGTGCACTCCTAACACATCTCTCCTTCATCTTTTCTTCCAAGATGCACAACCTGGTTTTTCCAACCATACCTTTTCTAACATTGTGCTGCTTTTCATACTGGGTTGTGACCTCTAGGATAAACTATTTACATTGGTTAAATGTAATGTAATGTAAATTTATCTCTAACAACTGTTATGTATAGTGCAGCATAAAGATTGTGTGTTGAGCTACTGAATACAGGTTCAACTTTTGTTAGTTATTTTAGAGCTTATAGATGTTGGTTTCTTTAAGATTTGCTACTCCCTTACATATCTGCAGTCATTTGCCATTTTTTCTTAACACATTTATTTACTTTTGCACCTCATTGATAGTTGACATTGTTAGCTCATAGACTTTTCACATACATTAGGGAGCTCCCACACTTGAAAGTTTGAACATCATTACTGTAGGAATTGTGTGCATGTGTATTAGAAGTGTTTTAATTAGTTAGTACCGCAATAAATTGATTCGAGTATGTCAATGGTTATGATTAACAAGAAATGTTTTCTTTGTAGCCAGACTCAAAGAAGTCCTCATGTGTTCTATCGACATGACTTGATTAACCAACTGCAACACAATCATTCATTGGTCACTTTGGTAGCTGAAAACCTGTCTGCTTATATGGAAAATATAAGACAATTCCATAAAGGTAAAGCATGTAGCATATATTTTTTTGAAATAAATTGTTCAATTCCTGTTAAGCAAAGTTCAAAGTGCCCACTTGGTTGATTCTATTTGTATAATATTGTATTCCCAGACTGGAATATATCCAGTTTGGATCTGCTGTTGACTTTTAATTTGGGTGAGGTGAGATTTATGATTCATTCAACTCACAGGTCACAGAATCCTCTATTTCCATGGGAGAAGGTAAGATGTATTTGGCAATACTTTGTAACTAAACAGTTGACTTGATAGATGAACTGATTCAACTTAGGGGACTTAGAAACAAATTGTTACTTCAAGTATGTTTTGCCAATTTTCTTTCTTCAGCTGTCTGAGGCAGACAAACATGGCATTGGGTAGTAGTAAAAATTGGCAAATGAAGAAACCTACTTAGTCATGGAAATTATTTGAGGTGATATTAACCACATGCAAGTATACAGAAAAATTATTTTCCTTACCAATTGATGTGAGTATAAGAGGTATAGTTAGAAAGTTTGCAGATGACACCAAATTTGGAGGTGTAGTGGACAGAAGAAGGCGGTTACCTCAGATTACAAAGGGATCTTGATCAGATGGGCCAATGGGCTGAGAAGTGGCAATTCAGATAAAAGCGAAGTGCTGCATTTTGGGAAAGCAAATCTAAGCAGGACTTATACACTTAATGGTAAGGTCCTAGGGAGTGCTGCTGAACAAAGAGACCTTGGAGTGCAGGTTCATAGCTCCGTCAAAGTGGAGTCACAGGTAGATAGGATAGTGAAGAAGGCGTTTGGTATGCTTTCCTTTCTTGGTCAGAGTATTGAGTACAGGAGTCAGGAGGTCATGTTGCAGCTGTACAGGACATTGGTTAGGCCACTGTTGGGACATTGCATATGATTCTGGTCTCATTCCTATTGGGAGGATGTTGTGAAACTTGAAAGGGCTCAGAAAAGATTTACAAGGATATTGCCAGGGTTGGAGGATTTGAGCTGTAAAGAGAGGCTGATCAGGCTGGGACTGTTTTCCCTGGAGCGTCGGAGGCTCAGGGGTGACCTTAGAGGTTTATAAAATTGAGGGGCATGAGTAGGATAAATAGACAAAGTCTTGCCCTTGGGGTGGAGGAAATCCAGAACTAGAGGGCATAGGTTTAGGGTGAGAGGGGAAAGATATAAAAGAGACCTAAGGGACAACTTTTTCATGCAGAGGGTGGTACATGTATGGAATGAGCTGCCAGAGGAAGTGGTGGAGGCTAGTACAAATGCAACATTTAAAAGGCATCTGGATGGGTATATGAATAGGAAGGGTTTGGAGGAATATGGGTCGGGTGCTGGTAGATGGGACTAGATTGAGTTGAGATATCTGGTCGGCATGGACGGGTTGAACCGAAGGGTCTGTTTCCTTGCTGAACATCTATGACTGTATGACAGAAGATTTGAGAGCTACGGCTGTTCGGTGCTCAGCAGGATGAATGGGTGAGCTAAAGCTTACAAATATTTTTGTGGCAGAAAAATGACTGACATTCCTAACTTCCTGAAATCTGCTTTCAGTACCTACTTCAGTCATTGATAATGACTTTGATGACAAGTTCTGGCTTTTTACCTTCCCTCAAAACAATGTCCTGCAACCATGTGAATTCCTTGAACCTGGCACCAGGAGAGAGACGATGTATTCATTCATGGGATGTTCTGGACTAGACCTGCATTTATTGCCTATCTCTAATTGTCCAGAAGGCAATTAAGAGTCAACCATGTTGCTGTGGGTCTGGAGTCACATGTAGGCCAGACCAGATAAGGATGGCAGTTTCCTTCCCTAAAGGATATTAGTGAACCAGATGGGCTTTTCTGACAATTGACAAAGGATTCATGGTCGTCATTAAGTTCTCAATTCCATGTTTTTTATATTGCATTCATATTTCACCATCCACTGTGGTGGAATTTGAACCAGGCTCTCAGACTGTTACATGGGTCTCTGGATGAATTCCCTATCATCTAATTCCACTAGACCAGAGGTGGGGAACCTTTTCATGTTGGAAGGCTGCATTATATCAGTTGTAATCTAATAAGGCCGCATCCAAAAAACTTCGATTATATATTCTTCAAAATTCACTTTTTTAATTGTGGCGGTCAGTCTGTGAGGATTATTTTGTTGAATTTCCTTTTACTCTCTGGTATTTTAAATACATTCATTTTAAGATTAAAAATAATAAAGGATGAAAATAAACATAATAAAAAATAAAAGATTTGTTCTGCAAAATTTGGATTCATTCAAAAGGCCACACGCAATGGCCTAGAAGGCCACAGGTTCCCCACCCCTGCACTAGACCATTGCCTCCCATGTTTATCAGCACTGGGGATCAAGATGCAATCTGGATAGAAATAAGGAATAGCAAGGAAGAGAAGTTCCTGGTGAGAGTAATTTATCAGTTCCCAAACAGTAATCCTGCAGTGGGGTACAGGATAAACCAGGAAATTCTGAGGGCTCATAACAAAGGTACAGCAATAACTGAGTAATTTTAATCTGCGCATAGACTGGATTATCAAATTGGCAATGATAGAACAAAGAACAATGCCGTACAGTCACAGGCCCCTCAGCCCTCCAAGCCTGCACTGCCACATTTTGCCTTTCCATGTTAAAACTGATCAATTAAGGGATCCAGATCCCTCCATACCCTGCCTGTTCATGTAATCATCCAGGTGCTGCTTGAATGCTGCTATTGTATGTTTCCATTGTCACCTGTGGCAGTACATTCCAGGCAGTCACCACCTCTGGTGTGAAAAATGTGCCTCGCACATTTCTTATTCCTCTCAGGTGCTGTTTGAGTGCTGCTATTGTGTCTGCTTCCATCACATCCTCTGGCTGCACGCTCGACGCACTCGCCACCATTTTGTGTGAAAAACATGCTTTGCACATCTGTTTTACACCCCCTCCCCACTGTGACTGTGTCCCCTAGTAAATGGCCTCTTCACCTTGGGGAAAAGCCTCATTCTCCACTCTATCCATTCACAATCTTAAAAAGTTGTATTAGGTCACCCCTCAACCTCTCCTGCTTTCCAGTGAAGACAAACCAGTCGTAGCCAACCTTTTTTGATAGCTAAAATCCCCCATTCTAGGCAACATCCTGGTAAACCTTTTCTATACCCTCTCTGAAGCATCCACGTCCTTCTGGTAGTGTGGTCACCAGAACTGTACACAATATTCGGAGTGTGGCATAATTATTCTATAAAGCCGCAGCAGAATTTATCTATCCTTATACTCACTGCCCTTTCCATTGAAGGCAAACATGTCATAGGGCTCTTTTTCTAACTAGCTGCATTGCCACCTCCAGTGATTTGTGGACTTGCACACCCAGATGCCTCTGCATATCAATCCTTCTAAGGGGTGTTCTGCTGTTCACTATTATTTCCACCTGTACTTGACCTCCCAACGTGCATCACCTCACATTTCGAACTTGGCACAGTTCAGCCCCTTTGGCCCTCGATTGTTGTGCTGATCTTTTATCCTACTCTAAAGTCAAACTAATAGACCACATGTGGAATGTTGTGTTCAAACCAGAGTTCTGTAGAGCTGCCGCATAACCTAGCGGCTCTTCAACTCAATCCCCCTGCTAATGAAAGCTAACACATTAGATACCTTTTTAACAACTGTATCAACTTGGGCCGCAGCTTTGAGGGATATAGGAGCGTGGACCCCAAGATACCTCTTGTTCCCCTTTACTGCCAAGATTCCTACCTTTTAAACTTGCAATCTGCATTCAAATTCAATCTTCCAGAAGAATCACTTGATACTTTTCTCGGTTGAACTCCGTCTGCCACTTGTCAGCCCAGCTCCATATTCTGTTAATGTCCTTTTGCAACTTACAGCACAATCCGCAATTCCTCCACCCTTTGTATCATCAGCAAACTTACTAATTCACCCTTCATTTCCTCATCCAAGTCATTTATAAGAATTACAAAGAGCAGAGGACCCTGCGGAACACCACTGGTCACCAAGCTCCAGGCTGAGTACTTTCCATCTACTACCATCCTCTGTTTTCATTGGGCCAACCAATTCTGTATCTCGACATCCAAATTTCCCTGTTTCCCATGCTTCCATACTTTCTGAATGAGCCTACCATGGGAAACCTTATCAAATGCATTGCTAAAATCCACACCACATGCTCTACCTTCTTCAATGTGTTTGTCACATCCTCAGAATTCAGTAAGGCTTGTGAGGCATGACCTGCCCCCCTCAAAGCCATGCTGACTATCTCAAATCAAACTATGGTTTTCCAAATAATAATAAATCCCGTATCTCAGAATCCTCTGCAGTAATTTGCCAACCACAGATATACCACTGATTAGTCTGTAATTCTCAGGGTTATCCCTACTCCCTTTCTTGAACAAGGGAATAACATTTGCCAACCTCCAATCATCTGGTACTACTCCAGTGAACAATCCAGTTAAACTTCATCTGCCATTTTTTCTGCCCATGCCTCCCACAAATCTATATCCTGCTGTATCTTCTGACAATTCTCCTCACTATTCACAACTCCATCAATCTTTGCATCATTGGCAAACTTAGTAATTAGACCTGCTGTGTTTTACTCCAAATCATTTATGGACACTGAACAACAGAGGTCCCAGCACTGATTCTTGTGGAACACCACTAATCACAGTCCTCCATTTTGGCAAGCATCCTTCCTCTGCTATCTTCTGTTTCCTATGACTAAGCCAGTTCTTGCCAGCTAACCCCTGTTACCATGCAGCTTCACCTTTTAAACCACGAGGGGCCTTGTCAAAGGCTTTACTGAAGTTCATGTAAACAACTGCCTTTCCCTTACTAATCATCTTTGTGACCTCCTCAAAAAAAAAACTCAATCAAATTAGTGGGGTACAGCCTCCCCCTGCACCAAACCATGCTGTCTATCGCTAATCAGTCCATTTTGCTTTTAAATCTTATGGATGTTTCTCTGAGAATCTTTTCCAATTTCACTACCACTGACATGAGACTCTCAGGCCTGTAATTTGTTGGATTATCCTTGCTACTTCTCAAACAATGGGACAACAGAAACCTTTTTTCCCCCCAAAGTGGAAGGCTCAAATGCTAGGGGACACAGGTTCAAGGTGTGAGGGGGAAACTTTGAGATGCGTGGGACAGGTTTTTCACATAAATGGTGGTGAGTGCCTGGAACTTGAGGGAAAATTTATTTAATGAATTGGAGATTGTTTCTTGGAGGAATATGTTGTGGAAGAAGCCAGGGAGCAGCCTATTCTGGATTTGGTGGTGTTTACAGAAGTGGGATTAATTAATCTTCTTACAAAGGATCCTCCAGGAAAGTGTATTCCAAGCATGCTTGAACTTCAAATTTTGTTGAGGGGTGAGAAACTGAAATCCCATTCCAGCATTTTGGAGTTAAACAAAGGAAATGATATAGCTAGCAGGACTAAAAAGTGGTGCATTTGATGGACTGGCAAATGTTTAAAGAGATATTCAATTGTTATGAATAAAAAAAAATTCCCAGAGAGAAACTGATTCAAGGAAGGAGAGAAAACATCCACACCTTTGCAAGGAAGTTTAAAGAGCAAAAATGCACGCTAATTTGGACAATATTTATAAAGGGGAAAGTGAGCACTGCAGTTGGTGGAGATCAGAGTTGAAGAGTGTGCTGCTGGAAAAGCACAACTGGTCAGGCAGCATTTGAAGATCAGGAGAATCGACATTTCGAGCATGGTCATTGGAACGTTGGGCAACCTTTAAAGATCAACCAAGGGTTACTTTTTTAAAAAAAATGAAAAAAGAGCCAAGGTAAATTAAGAAAGGAAAGTCATGCAAAATATCAAAACAGGTACAAAGGTTTTACATGTGTGAAAGGAAAGAAGGAAGTTAAAATCAGTGTTGATCCCTTGCAGAATGAGATTGGAGAGTTAATAGTGGGAAGTACACAAATGGTAGAGTCACTCATATTTCATTTGGGCACTGGTACCATCCCAAAAGTAACAAAACAGCAGTTGCAGAAAGGGAGGGACTTAGTCAACATCACTAGGGAAATGTATTGAGGAAACTATTGGGATTGAATACAGACAAGTCCCTGGGATCCGAAGGCCTGTATCCTAGAGTCGTAAAAGAAGTGGTAGGAGCGGTAGTGGGATCCATTAGTTGTACCATTCCAAAACTTCCTGAATATGGGAAAAGTTCCAGTGGATTAGAGAAATGCTAATACAACATCCGTATTCAAAAAGTGAGAGGCAGAAAGTAAGAAATGATGTACTAGTGGGTTTAACATATGTCATTAGAGTCCATCGTTAAGGAAGTAGGTAACAGGACATTTGAAAAATCATAATGTGATTTATCTGAGTCGGTGTACTTTTATGAAGGATAAATCATGGTTGACTAATTTGCAAAAAGTCATGGAAGATGTAGCAAGTGACGTGAAAATAAGGTTAATGCGGATGTCGTATCTCTGGACTTGCAAAACTTGTTACACAAAAATCTAATGGGCAAGGTTAAGATGACATTGTGTTTGGCAAATTTTCCTTGTGGATAAAGGCTTGGCTAATAAACAAAGTTGTGATAATGGGTCTTTGGTCGTTGTCATGGTGCAACTTGGGTCCTCAGACCAAACTATTTACAGTCTATGTTAATGATGTGGATGCAGTTGTAGAAAATACACTTGCCATATTTGCAGATGGCGTTAAAATAGATGAGAAAGTAAGTTTCTTTGAAGAAGAAAGAAATGTACAAATGAATATGGATAGGTGAATAGGCCAAAATTTGGCAGCTGGAGTTTCATCTATGTTATCCATTTTGTTTGGAGGAATAGAAAGGTGACTTTTTAGGTAAATGGACAGAAACTTCTGAGTCCTTCAGTGCAGAGGGATGTGTCCTCATGTGAAGTGCAGAAAATGAATATGCAAGTACAACAGGTAATAAGGAACACAAATGGAATTTTGGAAAATGGCTGAAAGAATGAAATATAAAAGCAGGGAAGTATTGCTGTAACTGTACAAGACGTTTGTGAGACCACATCTGCAGTATTACTTGCAATTTTGTTCTGTTTACCTCGTGAGGGATGTATTTGCATTGGAGGTGACTCAGAGGAGATTCTCAAGATTGATTCCAGAGATGTGGATTTTGTCGTCTTAAGAGAGAGTGAGCAGTTTGGGGCTATAATCTCCAGAGTTTACAAGAATGACAGAAGATGTAATTGAGGTGTATAAGATGTTAAAAGGCATTGTCTAGGCAAATGTAGAGCGAATGTCCCCCTTGTGGGGAAATTGAGAAAGAGATCTCATAGTTGTAGTATAAGGGGTAATAGACTTGAGACGGAAGTAGAGATAAATTATTTCTGTCAAAGCTTTGTTAATCTTTGGAATTCACTGTGTGGTAGATGCTGGAACATTGAACTAATTTATGAAGGAGATAAACAGATTTTTAGTAAGCAATAGAGCAGACAACAGTATGAAACAAGAATAGGCCTTTCAGTTGACCATGTCAGTGCTGACCATGATGGTGTTCTAAACTAATCCCATCTACCTGTGGTCTGTATCCCTTTATTCATTGCCTATACATATGTGTATTTAAATGCCTCTGAAATGTTGCTCTCATATCTGCTTCTACCACCTGTTGTGGCAGTGTGATCCAGGCACCTCCCACGCTCTGCATTTTTAAACCAAAAGTACTTGCCATCTCATTTAACCGACTCTCCCCCCACCCATCCCTCCAACTACTGTCTAAAGCTATGCTCCCCACTAATATTTGACATTCTCGCCCTGGGGGAAAGAAGACTCCAGCTATCCACGTTCTTTATGTTTCTCATCATTTTATTTACTTTTATCGGGTTGCTTCTCAGTCTCTGTTGCTCTGAAGAAAATAATCCCAGTTTATCCAATCTCCTTACAGTTAATACACTCAAGTCCACATAACATGTTGGTTAAGCCACTTTTGCACCCCTCCAAAGTCTTCGCATGTTTCATAGTATTGTGACCAGAACTGCACACAGTGCTCCAGATCTGGCCAAACTGAAGTTGTATATAGTTGCAACATGGCGTGCCAATTTGTATAATCTGTACCCCAACTGCTGAAGACAGCATACTACACACTGCCTTTGCTACCTTAATCTACCAGTGCCCCAACTTTCAGGGAGCTATGGACTTGCGTTGCCAAGTTCTCTCTCTATAACAATGCTTCTAAAGGGCCTATCATTTACTGTATGTTTTTCTCTTGAATTTGATTTCCCCAAAATGTATCATCTCTCTTCTTTGGATTGAACTTCACCTGCCATTCCTCAATGCAGTTTTCTAACTAATTCACATCGTGCTGTTTGTTTTGACCACTTTGCACACCATCCACAACACCTCCAATTCTCATACTAAAAAACTGAAAGCACTGCGGGTGCTGTTAATGAGCAATAAAAATAGAAATTGCTTGAAAAGCTCAGAAATTAGAAGAAATGTTTCAGGTTGAGTAATCTTCCTCAGAGCTGAAACATTAACTGATTTCTGTCCACAAAAGTTGCCAACTGTTGAGCTTTTTCAGCAATTTCTATTATCATACCACTATTTTGGTGTATCTACAGTCTTACAAATCAGACTGCGTGCAAATTTTCATCTGCATTTGTGGAAGCACGTGAAGTCCCAGCATTGATCTTTGGCTTTGAAGAATTCTAGTGAGCGGGCACGAAAGTGGAGTCAGGGTAGAGCTGAGATCAACCATGATCACACTGAATGGTAGAGCAGACTCAACAGCCCCCCAAACCCCCCTCTCTCTCCCCCCCCCCCCCCCCATCCCATTCACACTCATGTCTCCTCCCCATCTGTGTCTCTTCCTTTGTTCCTCTTTCCCTTTGTTGTGCTCTCTCCCTCTCTTCTCCCCACCCCCTCATTGTTTCTCTCGACTCTTTCCCCTTCCCTTTTCGCTTGTGCTCACTCACCTTTTCTGTTCTCTGAAGTACAACTAGTTCAAGCTGTATAGTTTGCACTTGTTTCCTGTTCAATTGTCTTCATTTGTATTTGATTTCTCTTACTGAATTCATTCATTGTCTGGTTTGTATTGCTGTTCTTCAGTTTCAAACATTTGTATTACTCCTCAATTTTGCCTGACTTTTGTTATTCTTTGCAGATCAGAGATATATCTTGCATAACCAGCTAAGTGTTGAGAACTGTCAGTCATTTTCATAAAAAAGAGCAAGAAACCAGTATATTCCCTGTTTTCTTTTCCTATTGATACCCACATCTACTTATGTTCTGCACTATGTATGCAAGTGCTCAGTTTTATGTGAGACCCAAGGCTAGAAGTGTACAATGTAGATGAAGTGCTACTATCCACTGGCCATTTTTCCAGTTGTCACGATGACCCAGTAAATACCTTATCTGTATCAAGTTTTAGAAATTAAGATCGATCAACCAATCATTTGTTTATAGTAGAAATGTTTTCTTATTCAATAGTGATGTAGCAATTGGTTAACACAATTTATATTTCTGTTATAGATTGCTTATCTCTCAATATCCCCAAGAGACGTGCGTGCACTTTTTCACTCAAAAGGGTGGTGAAAATAAAACCTCGCAGAGATTTATGTGTATTGTTGTATTGTTCTTGCATGTATTCTAGTCTGTAATCATGCACAATTGTCTCTGAAGTCCTGCAGGCACAACCTATCAAGAAATTGAGTCTTGAGGCATTTATTAAATAATTCTTTGAAAAGAACAAATTAGTTTCATCCTGAACTCATCAACAAGATTTTCTTTAAAGAGCTGAGATTGGTTAGCTGGGCAGCATAAAGCAGACTTTCATCCACTACAACTCTTCACTCAAAGGCTTTCATACAATCTCAGTTTGTCCTGAGCTAGACGACTTCCTCCTTAGCCAGATAAAGTGAGAATTTCTTCAACCTCTAACTGTTGAAAACAGTTGCAGCAAGTGTTTGTCACGCCATGTTATTTACTGAAAGTCTTGCAAACAGAAGTAATGTTCACAGTGAACTTGAGTTGCCCCTTTTGAAGAAACCTGTCTAGCTATTTCTCCAAAATTGAAGTGCTCTAAGTGAAACTAAACTATCTTAACAATAAGATATATCCAGTTCTCAATGTATTACAGTAGTCCTTAACTCACCACCCTCTGGATTAGTTATGCTTCACTTGATACAGTTCACATAATCTAGGCTGAGACTTGATTGCATGCTGAAGAACTTCACTGTTGTAATACTGCTGTGGATCTTTTTGAGAAAGTGAGAAATCATTTTTGTAACTTGGTAAATGTCTTGCGCATCTAAGGGGAATTTTGTATCTTGCAGAGTACCCAGAGTATGATCCACAAACTGTACGATCAGGGAGTCGGTATAGCCATGTGCAAGAGGTCCAAGAGCGACTAAATTTCTTGAGGTCAGTGGTGTATGCAAATTATTTACCAGTTTAGGGAAATGAATTGATTTGCTGGCTGTTGATATAGAGAGCTGAAGTCATGAACCATCTCAACAAATGAGATTTTGCTTGAAAAGGTGTTCTATCACAACCCCTAACCATGTTTATCTGCGTTTTATTCCCTAGATTTTTATTGAAGGATGGCCAGTTGTGGTTGTGTGCTCCTCAAGCCAAGCAAATCTGGAAGTGCTTAGCTGAGAATGCTGTCTACCTTTGCGATCGTGAAGCTTGTTTTAAATGGTTTTCTAAGTTGATGGGAGATGAACCTGACTTAGATCCAGACATAAACAAGGACTTTTTTGAAAATAATGTCCTGCAACTGGATCCTTCTCTCTTAACTGAAAATGGAATGAAGTGCTTTGAGCGGTTTTTCAAAGCTGTGAACTGTCGTGAAGGGAAGCTTGTAGCAAAACGGCGTGCTTATATGATGGATGATCTAGAGTTAATAGGACTGGAGTATCTTTGGAGGGTAAGAACATAAACATCTTAGCTACAAAATGAAACTGGTTTAAGTGGTATTCGTGCTGATTGTACAAAAATGGCTGCAGTGGAAGGGGGAAAGTTTTATTTGCAGATGCTGCCATATCTATTTATTCCCATTATTTTTTAGTCGGTTATTGGTACAGGTTGAATGGTTTTGCTGCTCCACAAAGACTTTTAAAAAATTCTACTTGCATGCCTGGAGACAAAGCAATGGAGGGTTCAAATCGAGGATGAACTTTGAACTGAAATTGATTCCACACTGAAGGGATTTTGAAAGAAGGGGGATATCTGCTACTAGTAAAAAGTGAGGTCTGCAGATGCTGGAGATCAGAGCTGAGAATGTCTGCTGCTACTTGATTTGTATATATTGGTTGTTGATAAAATGACATCCAAAAACGTACAAAATGTTCCTTCAGTCGCTCAAGAATTTTTTTTAAAAATTGAAAAAATGTGCTTTGAAACATTGAAACATGCTCTATACCTGTAAAGTATTCAAGGATGTCTCCAGAAAAATATTTATTGATATCACTCAGTTCAGTCTTTATTGTATTGAAACTGAAATTGTTACCATTCCACCTTGAGTTTAAAATGAAGTTTTTTTGTTTGGAACTCAAACGACTATTTAGTTCAAGCTGAAATTTTGAATATGATTGAAGCTGAAAGGGACCTGATCAGTTTCATACCATCCACGTCTTTGCTAATGATACATAGCAGAATAAATTTGTACTTTGGAGATGCAGTATTTGTAGGAAATACATGTTACAAATGCACTATTTGCATATATTACATATTAGTTAGTTCTGCAATGTGGCATTACAGATAAGTGAAGTAAAATGAGTTTGTGTCCAGTTTAATGCGAGAAATCTTTACTCCTCGTCCCAAAGATCAGTGGATCAAATCAAACCACATGTCCCTTCAGCTGTTCAGTGAGCAACAACTGATCACCCGACTCCAGCTTGTGCTTGCAAATTTCACAACACAGTCTCCAAATTTACATGGGATTCTGCATTTGCAACTTTATCTGAGAAGGTGAAACAATAGATTGAGAAAATAATTTCACATTGTTAGCTGGGTTTGCAGTGTGGCACTGCAAACTACATATTAATACACTAGGTCCAGATCTTGGTAAGCAGAAAGGATATTTACACACTGCACCTGTTTCACTGATACAAAACTAGCTAATGTATTGACCAATCACAGTCAACCTACCTTGTTTAAATTTAAACTAAGAATTGTAGTTAAATGGAAGTCATCTAACTGATACGTTCTCCATGGCTATGCCTCTACCTATCCGAACTCATACCGCACAAATTGTTACCCTTTTATATTGGTGTTCCTGTGAATGTCCTCATATACGAGACAAAAAGCTTTGACAAAATATCTTTTCGGCAACATTCGAGTTTTGTACTATCAAAAAACTAGATGCTGGATTACTTTTGTTTTTTTGTGAATTGAATTTCAAGAGAGTGAGTCAAGGCATATGTATGAACTTGGATGGCAGATCAGTTATGGTAGAACAGAGTTTCAGGCCAAGAGACAATTCTGTTCCTTAATTCTGCTGTTACTGGAAGCATAACATTGCTAAGTGTGCTGTTTGTTTGAGCTCTGGCTTTAAGTGACAGCAAACATGCTGGAGTGCAGAGAAATATGACTTTCTGACAGTGATATTATTTCACAGGTTTTGTGACTCCCATCAGGTGTCATGCTTTGCTGGTCATTGAGTTAAAGTTGAGCCTGCCTTGGATAAAAACTAATTCATGATGAGTAGCTGGACTTGCCAATTTAAAACTGGGATATCATGGCTCCCATATTCAGACAAAATTTCCGAACTCCCAAATTGATGTTTATGCAAGTACTTTTTAATGCAAAGAAGTGATATTTAACTTGAAACATGAAATGTTTCTTTCCTGTTTGTCTGTACATTCCTCCTGAATAAGAGCAGTGTATTTGTGTGCATATGTGTATATGCACAAACTATTATAGTCTGTTTGTGGAATTTCAGTTACGGTTTTTTAGTTTTGGGAAATGAAGTTTTAAGTCCAAGATTGTGCTGAAATCCTGAATTTAGAACTATCATTCCCATAGATTGACCTGTGTGATAAATCATGTTTTGGCTTATAATTGGGATATAGGTTGCCAATCACCACCTTTATTTTGCAATTAAATACTTAACTTGCCTTTGGAGTTGGCCTCAATTTTGTAGTTCAGAAAAGCATGTTTTACTACCTGCCTAAATTGGTGCATGGATTCAGTCAAGTGATACAGCAGTGTTGCCCAAAAAGATGCATGACCTAAACATATCTCCACAAGGCAGACATTGCATGGCACACAACAGATGTAAATGTGTTCTCCGAAAAAGCAATGAAATACCAAGTGACATCTAACTAAAAATCATCATGTTTGTGAACTCTATTGAAATTCGCCTGCAGTCAGGGAGTTCACTGTTCAGTAAAACAGAGCATGGAGGAATGACTCCACTTGGAAGAAAATGCCCAAGATCAAATGTATCTTGTAAATAGTGACCAACCATTGGCATGGTCTTATGAAATACTTAATGGGCCATCAATTATCAGAGTGGTTCCATCATCAAAAACACAATATTAAATATGGATTTAAATGAGCTAAATCAATCCCTAGGGCTTACCAAAAGTTATTTTGTTCTGCACTTTAACCAGTATCACTCAGATGACCACAAGACATCTTACCGTTTTCCAGTAATTAATCAGATGGTGGCAAAAACCAAAATATTACATTGCCAAAATGGGTGAGTTGCTGATTACTTTTGATACGCCCAGCTGCCAAACTGGAATAGAAAAGCTCTATTCAAAGCCGCAGGACTTGAGAAGTCCAGATTCATCATTGCATCAGCCAGGCTGATGCAATGAAATTCACCAATGGTAATTTTCAAATTTGTTTTATGTAATTATTTGTTTGTAGGATGTGGGTGTTGCATTCTGCCAGAATTTTTTGTCTGTCCCTAGTTGGGACCTTGATAAGGTGATAGTGAGCTGCCACCTTGAACTGCTGCAGTCCCCTTGCTGTAGGTTGATCCACAATGCCATGAGGGAGGGAATTCCAGGGTTTAGGCACAATGGTGAAGGAACTGAGATGTATTTCCAAGTCAGGATGGTGAGTGGCTTGGAGGGGAACTTGAAGGTGGTGGTGTTCCTGTGCACCTGCTTCCCTTGTCCTTCTGGATGGAAGTGGTCATGGGTTTGGAAGGTGCTGGCTGAGGGTCTTTGAATTTCTGCAGTGTCAGTGCATCTTGTAGATAGTACAGGTTGTTCTCTTTTAACATGTATTTTGTCAACATGATTAGCAATAATGTGATAGATGAATTGGGAAATGGTGTTTTGTAACACTGTTGGCTACTATATGATTCCATCCCTGACACTGGGTCTGCAGTGCATGGAGGACTGGACTCTGCATCGCATGGAGGACTGGACTCTGCATCAACATCATATGATCAGTCAGCTCGCATGCTTGTGCTGAAGTGCTTTGTGAAAGATATGGTGCTGTACTCAGTAATTTTAGGTTTTTTTTAACAAGTCTCGCTGTGCTTTCTATGAATATGGAAGGAGAAAGTCACAAGAATGTTGACAGGAAGCATCTGGTGGAAAAAATCATATATGGTGAGGGTAAAAGAGGCTGTAACTTTTGCACAGATGCTAGATGTTATTGTTTTGAATGTAATGAAAGAGCATGTGGTGATATTGTTCGTGCAACAAGAATGAAGGAGTCTGTGCTATTCACCATTAGAGACAATACAGTAAGAATTAAAGCAAGCTGCATTGTTGGAACAAGTCAGAGTGCTAGCAAATCTGAGATCACAAATAAAGTAACTTGACGTGGAACATCTAAGTGTGTGGATAAAAGGTCAATCAAAATAGCGTTCTGGGACCACTTTTCTCGTCATGAAACAAAGCTTATCAATTTATGAAGACCTCAGGAGAAAAGCTGAAAATCCTGCAGATGTGCTTGCCTTTAGTGCTAGTAGTGACTGTTTTGTTGGATTCAAGAGCTGCTATGCTTTTCATAACGTAAAATCATGAGGCGAACCTGCCAGTGCAGACAAGGAGTGTGCACTGTTAGTTCCTCGTGATGAAAAAAATTGAGGAAGAAGGCTATACCTTGGATCAAATATTCACTTTGAACGAGACAGGTTTTTGCTGGATGCAAATGCCATTCAGAACCTACATTTCTAAGAATGAAGCACATGCTCCAAGCTTTAAGGTGGCAAAGAAATGTATGTGTGTATTGTTGGATGCCAGTGCTGGTGGAATCTTAGAGCTTAAGCATGTAGTGTACCACTCAGCCAACCTGTGAGCCTTGAAAGACTATTTTAAATCCGCTCGAGGTGTTTACATCAGGTCAAGCAAAAGACGGGTGATGGGGCAAAGTTTTCTGACCTTTGTTGATTTTTTTTGAGGATGGTTTTAGAAATTATTGCAGGAGAAAATTTGGGTTTCAGGATACTCCTCGTTCTGGACAATGTAGCAAGCCATCCTCCCACCATTGGTGAACGTTCTGAAAACAGCAAAGTGCTATTTCTACCTTTCGACCACAATTTGTCTCATTCAATCCATGGACCAGAATGCAATAGCAGCTTGTAAAGCTTATTATTTAAGACTCTCATTCAAGAAGCTGATGGCAGCTACTGAATGGCATAATGAGGACACTGCTGTTAAATTTCACAAGAGCTTTAACATTAAGAATGCTGTTGACATTGTGGAGGCCTGGGGTGATGTCAGTCAGGACTACTCATGTGGTTTGGCAGAAGCTTCTCCCACATTTTCTTCTTGATTTTTTTTTGAAGGTGTTGAACTGTCAGAGGAGCTTCCAGCAATCAAATAACTGTTACTCTTGCAAAGAAAGGTGGATTTGAAGAAGTGGAGACTGAGGATGTTGAGGACCTGTTTGAGGCCCATTGTGAAGGCCTCTCCACAGTTGATCTGCAACAACTTGTTGCTGCAGGGAAAATTTGAAGCTAACAATGAAGTCGTCCAGGATGCAGTACCACAAGAACTTTCCATGTCTTTTGCCTCTAGACTGAGGGAAGTTGAGGAGCAGTTGCAGCTATTAGAAGACAATGACTACAATGCAGAACGCATCAGGATAGCAGTCCGTGGCATAAAATCTTACCCGACTCCCTATGAACAGCTTCTTCATGAAAGAAAGATTGCAAACAGCAATAGCTAGATGCCTTTTTTTAAAACCAACCCCCCCCCCCGACGTCTCCAACAGTGAGTCCAAAGGACTGCTGCCATCTACTTCTGGACTAAATATTTTCTTTCTTCATAACTCTGCACAGCACCCGAAAGTGATGCTGCTGATCAAGACCCTCCACCCCATCTTAATACAGTACTGTAATTCAGCAAACTCAAACTCTTTCGTGTTTAATTTATTGTATTTCATGAAAATAGACTTTAACATTCACTAGGCTGTGCTATCATTTGTTAGGCTAACTATTTCTCAATTTTTATTGATATTTTTAGTGGTTTGCTGCTAATCCTGTTTTTTCCACAGACCACTTTATTTCTATTGCATGATTTTCTCCAACATGAGTTCACACGAGAATGTAACTACAATGTTATAGCAAAACAGACTGTATGCACTGCTGCTATTGAGTACCGGTGGTGGAGGGAGTGGATGTTTGTTGATGTGACAATCAAGCGGGCTGCTTTGTCCTGAGTGTCATGCTCATTTTGTTGGGGCTGTATCCATCTAGGCAAGTGAGGAGTATTCCATCATACTCCTGACTTGTGCCTTGTAGATGGTGGACAGGCTTTGGGGATTCAGGAGGGATTACTTGTTGCAGGCTTCCTCAATTCTGACCTGCTCTTGTAGCCACTGTTTGTGATGAGTCCAGTTGAGTTTATGGTCAAAGATGACTCTCGAGATTTAGATAATGGGAGACTCAGTGATGGTAGCACCATTGAATGTCAAGGGGTGATTGTCATAGCCTGGCATTTGTGTGGTCCAAATGTTAATTGCCCCTGGCCAGTTCAAGCTGGGATAGTATCCAGATCTTGTTGCATTTGAACATAGACTGCTTCAGTTTCTGAAGAGTGGCTAATGGTGCTGAAAATTGTGCAATCATAGGTGAACATTCCCACTACTGACCTTTTATGATGAAGGGAAGGTCATTGATGAAGCAGCTGAAGATGTTTGGGCCAAGGGCATTACCCTGAGGAACTCTGCAGAGATGTTTGAGATTAGATGACCATACTGGAACCATAGTGCAAATAGAGTTCCCTTGAATGTTTATGCATACTGCAAGTGTGTTTGGCTGACTACCTGATCCAGAAGCAAATTGACTCAGTAAAGAAGATCTGGGAATTGAACATTTTCCTCCCACACTAACTAGAGAGGTATGGGTTTCTGTTGATGGGCCAGACTTAGTATAACTCGGAAGAAGGAAGCTCAAATGCATTGGTGAGGTGTCAGAACCATTTGTACCTCTCTGCCTGAAGAGGGAACTTGACCCTAAATGAGGGCAGGGAAAGGATTGCAAGGGAAGATTTGGTGAAGGTTTTAAAAGATAAAAATACAGGCTGACAATATAGGAAATTATATACCCAGTGTGTGAAAAAGGAGTGTCCAAGTTTGAGTGCGCTATTAAATAGGTTGAGTGTAGAAGAACGGTAAAGATCGAGAATATAAGGCTGTTATCTCAATGTTTGGGACAGCTCAGTGGTTAGCTCAGCTGCTTCACAGCACCAGGTTCGATTCTAGCCTCGGGCAACTGACTGTGTGGAGTTTGCATATTCTCCCCATGTCTGCGTGGGTTTCCTCTGGGTGCTCCAGTTTTCTCCCACAGTCCAAAGACGTACAGGTTAGGTCAATTGACCATGCTCAATTGCCCATAGTTTTAGGTGCATTAGTCAGAGGGAGATGGCTCTGGTTGGGTTACTCTTTGGAGGGTCAGTGTGGATTTGGTGGGCCGAAGGGCCTGTTTCCACACTGTAGGGAATCTAATCTAATCATCTAATCTATATGCAGTGTTCATAACCATGTGTTTAAACAGAAGCTGCTATTAAAATAATTCAGCCAGTTGAGCCTGAAGGTGTTAAAACCAATATTACGCAACATGTTATAAGTTTCAATGTAGTTTTAGCTCCAGTAGTTGCTTTAGATTGTGTAGGTGCTTCATTGTTTTGGAGGTAGGGTGTGCATATTAATATGGTTGAGTGACCGATAAAGCACAGGTGTGAATGTGTATTTCTTGCTCTGTAAGTACTGGTGAACAAGATCTTACTTTGAGAATGAAATAAATAGTCCCAAGAAGGAATTGATACAAAATCTGGCTCGACAAGACCAGAATCTTGGTACTAGCCTTTTCATTGAATTGCGATAAACTGGATTCTGAGTTGTGTTGTTCCTTTGTACAATTAAGTAACATTCAAAAATTAGGATGGCAGATAAAAAAAGTCAAGTCTGTTACACAAACTTACATGAACTTTGCAGCAGTATTTGGGGTTTTATGTTAACTGTATGAAGTTTGATTTGAGCTAAAAATGTTAATGCTTTGCCATTCTGTCCTCCATAGGTAGTAATTCAAGGAAGTGATGACATTGCAAGTAGAGCAATAGACCTGCTAAAAGAAATATACACAAATCTTGGTCCACGATTGCAGGTTAATCAGGTGAGTCAGCCATAAGAAGGATGCTCAGTGTGAGTTTTTCTGGTTGAGCTTCTACTATACATATTTTAAATTGTGATTTCATTGAGGATTTTAGAAATCTAGATGTGCTTCTGTGCTGTTGTGATTTGGAGAGTATGTGCAAAGCAAAGTTGCTACTAGAGTTAAATATTTATTTAATCAACCTATTTGGACATGTTTATGACCCACCTCTTCGCCAGATGGCGATTGAACCTTGTGTCCCAGAGTTAGATTCACTACCACTCCCAGAAGAGCCCAATGCTTTTTACTTTCAAATTTTGTCTATATCCTGATAAGTGAACAGAGGTACCTTAACATGCTTGTTAATTTGTACTGAGCAAGAGGAAAGTTGTGAAGGTGCAGAATGTGTATGGGATGAAAAATTGGTTGCTGTTTGAAGCTGGGATGAAGCAGTGCCTAATTGCTGCCAACATTTGCACAAATAGGTCGAGATTCATGAAGACTTCATTCAGTCGTGTTTTGATCGATTGAAGGCCTCTTATGATACACTGTGTGTACTAGATGGTGACAAAGACAGTATTAATTGTGCAAGGCAGGAGGCAATACGGATGGTACGTGTATTGACAGTGTTGCGTGAGTACATAAATGAGTGCGACAGTGACTACCATGAAGAACGGACGATTCTACCAATGTCTAGGTATGTATATTTCAAGTACTGCTTTCACTAACAGATGAAAAGCTATCAATTGCATTACATTTTAACAAAAATTAAGTGTTTTTGTATGGTGAATTGTGATTTTGTTTTTGGTAAAACTGCACTTGGATTTTGATGACTCAAAATTCTAAGATTTGAGCTTTAATTTAATCTCCCCACTCTCACGATTGATGTCCTTTGGAGTATCTATCATTAATTCTTCATGATGTCCAGTACTATTGATAAGTTCTGAAAATAATGTCAGTTGTATGTTCTGTTAATCTACTTGAAAAATTATATTACATTTTCAATTCAATCCATTGAATTATTTGTCATCTGGCATGGATTTTCTCGTGTTGGATTATTAGTTAGAGTCCGAGAGATGTAAAGCACAGAAACAGACCCTTGTCCATGCAAACTAGACATCCTAACCTAATCTAGTCCAATTTACCAGCACTTCACCCATATCCCTCTAAACCCTTCTTATTCATACACCCATCCAGATGCCTTTTAAATTGTAACAACGTCCACCACTTCCTCTGGCAGCTCATTCCATACATGCACCTCTGCATGAAAAAGTTGCCCCCTTAGGTCCCTTTTATATTTTTCCCCGCTTTCTAGTTCTGGACTCCCCCACCAGGGAAAATACGTTGTTGATTTATCCTGTCCACGCCCCTCATGATTTTATAAACCTCTATTAGGTAACCTCTCAGCTTCCAACGCTCAGGGAAAGTAACCCCAGCCTATTCAATCCCTCCCAATAGCTCAAATCCTCCAACCCTGGCAACATCCTTGTCAATCTTTTCTGAACTATTTCAAGTTTCATAATGCCCTTATAGGAGGGAGACCAGAATTGCATGCATTATTCCAAAAGTGCCATTTCTGAAGAATGTATGATGGAATATGTTATATTGCTTGTTAATCAATTCATCAGTTGTCTTGACAATATCTGAGAGGAATATCAAAGCTGTTTACTTATGGACAAAGGTGGCAGTACCATAACCTGAAGATGGGCATTGCATATATGATTTTGGTCTCTGAACAAATAAGTGGAATTTAAGTCAACTCGACAAAATTACTTTAGTTGAACTTTTAGGAAACGTAAAAGATGCAAACTGCACCACAACTGTAAGAAAATGCAAAACCTGCTGGCACACCACTTCCCTCATCTACATCCAGGGCCCCACACAGCCCTTCAAGGTCAAAAAGGTTTACTTGCCTCTCCAACCTAGTTTATTGTATCTGGTACTCTCAGTACAGTCGTCTTTACATCAAGCAGACTAAACATAAACTTAGGCAATGATTTGGTGAGCATCTCAGCCCCAGTCCCGTATGGGCCACCCTGACCTCCAGTCACTGCCCATTTCAATTTCGCTTTCCACTCCCTCTCTGACATGTCCTTCTTTAGTCTCCTCTATTGCCACAGTGAATCAGACTGCAAATTGGAGAACACCTCATCTTCTGCCTGGACAGTCTCTACAAAGGACTCTACATTGAGTTTTCCAATTACAAATAACCTTGCCACCCACTTCCTGACTCCCTTTCTAGCCCCACCACCTCCCTTCCATCCCTCTGACTGACACTTCATACCAGCTACCAACTGGATTCATTCATCGCACCAGCCAACCAGGGCATACCCATCACCTGTATTCACCAATCGCAACCTCATCACTGTGCCCCCTCCCCAAGCGCGGCTTGCCATGTTCTTCCGGCATCTGCAGTTTTTTTTGTCTCTGTTATGAAGTGAAGCTATAATAATTTGTGCAAACCACATTTTGGAATAATCTTTAGTTATGCATTCGGTATATTTGAGGCTTAATTCAGAAATGCAAATTTGTGACTAGTTGGGATGATTTACAGAAAACAAAAATCAGGCAAGGAGTACACTATGGGGCCTGTCGAGCCTGCTTCACAACAATCATGTTTAATCTTGGGCGTCAATTCCATTTCTCTGCCTGCTTTCTGTAATCTTTAATTCCAGCATAGATACAACATCTGTCTTCCAGGCTTGTATGTATTAACAGTTGGAGCGATCATAATCCTCTCTGGTCACTAATTCCAAAGATTCTCAATCTTTTGAGTTGCTTTCTTATCAATCCAGTCCAAAATGACCGTGTATTTTCGACTCACTGACCAGAATTAGTTTCTCCATATTTGTTATTATATCCCTTGAAAATTTTCAATCTAATCTTGGTTGTGTCTCATTCTCTGGAACTCCTGAGAATGTAGGCTCAAATTGGTTTGCTTTTTATTGCAGGATCACCTGTCATCCCTGGGACGAGTTCAGTTAATCTTCATTGTACTGCCTCCAATGCAATATGCTCTTTCTTCAGGGGTCACTTAACTCATTTGACTGGATGATCGATTTGTAATACCAAGTGTGCGTTCAATTCACGCATTGGCTGAGGTCACCTTCTCAACCTTGTTCATGTCTTCCGGTGTGGTGATCCTTGAGTTAAGCTCCCCACCGGTTGTTTCTCTCTGGGAGAGCTGCCCTGTGGTCCTTTGGGATTATGGCAACTTTACCTTTCTTAAATTTGGAAACCAAAATGTCTCATTTCTCTCAGCATTTCAAATGTGATCTTACCAAAACCCAGTACAATTGTTGCAAAGTTTGTTTTTTTTCTATACTCCAATCACATTGGAATAAGTCTACATTCCATTTATTACACAGTTGTTTTCTGTACCTGTTTACTAGTGTTTTTTAGACAAGCACACCTAAATGACCTGGATACCAACATTTACAATTTTTTTTTGTGAAAGAAAATCTGCCCTTCATGACACTCAGAATTTGCCTTTTTCAGAGCTTTTCGTGGAAAACATGTATCGCTTGTTGTACGATTTCCAAATCAAGGACGTCAGGTGGAAGATTTGGATATTTGGTCTCACACAAATGACACCATTGGGTCTGTTAGACGCTGTATCCTCAGTAGAATAAAAGCAAACAGTGCACATACAAAAGTAGAACTATTTATTGGTGGTGAACTTGTAGACCCTGCTGATGATCGGAAATTAATCGGACAGTTAAATCTTAAAGATAAAACTGTAAGTACTGTGAATAAAACATTTATAGTCAACAATGAAGAAAATTAATGTAACTAGATAGAAATGACTGTTACCCCCCCCCCCCCCACCATTTGCAATCATGAGCAGCCCTTTTCATAATTCAAATTTTCACATTTGCTTAATCTACTCAATATTTATTGTATATTGCTCTCTTGAGAATTTCTGAAATTGTGATCATAAAACAGGAATAGCTTCTTGATTATAACCAGAAAACACATTTCGTGTAATATTATCTCCTGAGTTCTACAAGAAGCTGGGATCACGTGTTAGCTGGTTAGCAAATTGGAACATAGCTTTTTATTGCTATTTTATGAAATTACTGGATTTAGTTCACTTTGAATTTGTCATCAAGTCTTTCCAATAAATCAACTCAAGGATTGTAACAATCTGGGTGTTAAATACTGACTGATCTGAGGTGTCCTCCCAGTTGATAATATATTGGAACATTAGTTATTTTAAGGAAATTTAGGAGCCTGAAAATAATGTCTTGACACTTAAGTTTGGGTTTCAAAAGAAAATTCTGGCAGTCATTTCTGTGTTCATTGGTCCCAGTAGCAGAATTAATCAGTGAAGTAGCAACAAAATGTTTCAACAGTTGGCAGTTTATTTGTAAAATTCAGTTCTCCTGAGACAGAGCATTGATCTAGGTTGGCTGAACTAAGTGGTTATGGAAAATTTGTAGATTCCAAACATTGCTAATGTAAAATTGATATTTTTAGCCTCTGTATCCAGACAAAATATTTCTTGCTTCAGTGTTTTCAGTAAAATGAAAGTTTAAAGAGGCAAACCATTCCTTGTTATGTTGGTCTGAGTGGGGGCAAGAGATGTACAGTGGAAGCCAGCCATTTTCATGAAACAAAAGGAATGTGGGACTGATTGTGTTTGATTAATTATCAGATGCTTAGTTCATAATTGATTAAGGTTTCAAATGCAGTGTATAGATGATGAGGGAGAGGAGCAACTTGGTGTTTGCTTTTTCAAAAAGAATAATTGGGTAAATTCAAAATCAGCTATTGAGAGAGCTTGATAAATTACAGTGCTCACTTCAGGTATGATGGTAATTCCCTTGAAGACTCAGAGTCAAAAACTGACTTTGCCCAATCTGTTGTCAGTTCTCAGTTTTAAATTGTTAGATTCTCCGTGAGCCATCTTTTGATATCAAGCTGTGTGCAGCAATTTCTCTGGTCTTTGTATTAAAACATGAAAGTTGGCCTTAACTAAAATCAGAGTCCTGTTCTAAATGTTCAGTTTACCTGCACTGTTTGTATCCATGCTTGCTGTACATGCACAATTAAGTACCTTTTAAGTTCACATAGCAGGGAGGTTTCACACCTACATTCAATTCATGTAAAGATGTTTATTATGACTTAAAGTGCTACTTTGATTGCAATGCTACAGTCCATTTTACAACTGGGATGCAAAATATAGGATCTGGCCTCTGGTTACTGAGAATCACCATAAACTGTTAGCATTGAAATCAATTTTCTCTATTCCAAGAATTTTAACATTTCATCAGGTAATCTGAATTTATCTAGAGAACCTGCACAGGGCACAATGAACAAAACTTCTTGCATAGTTGCTTTTGCCAGTTAACCATTTCACACTAAGCTCTGGTATTCCATGTATAAGTTCAGATGCAGAGTTAACATCACTTGTCTTAATGCAGTTGCTGAAAAGTTGGGGTGCACAATAGGGCTGACTTATCCACTGGCATTCATTCAGATAATTTTTTTTGCACAGTATTCACTTTGCCTTCAGTCTACTATTAATGAGTTTGTTTGTATTTGACTGTAATATTGTAGTAAACCAAAATTTCTGCTTGGTAATTAACTGGAGAAATCCATAAAGAGCAGCATCTTAAATGTTTAGGAGTCCACCTCAGTGCTTCACATACTTTTTTCCTGGTGTGATCCCTTCAGTGTCTCAGACTTACTTTGAGAATAGAAGAACTGTAGTGGGGAACTAAATAACAATGTGGTGTAGCTGAATTTATGAAAGACATCTAAAAAAACTATACGGAATTCTTGCAAGCTCTGGGATTAAAGCAGAATATACTGAAACAAATGAGAATTTCCTCAAAGTTTAATACAAAACGGTGGATACCTGCTTAAAGTGTTATGTTGTGTCATTTAATCTTGCAGTACCAGCTTTGCTCATCAAAAATGACCTACCAGATACTCCATATTGCTCATTATGGCAAATAGTGAAGTCACAGGAAGCAGATCAGAAGTTAGATAGCTATTTGAAATGAGATTGGGCAGAAGTTAGTTATAGGGATAGTATAAGTTTAAAAAATTCTGTTTCATCCCTTCTAATAAGAGATTTATGTTTCAGCTTATTACAGCCAAGCTAACACAGATAAGTTCAAATATGCCTTCAAGTCCTGATAGCTCTTCTGATTCTTCAACGGGCTCCCCTGGAAATCATGGTAACCACTACAGTGATGGTCCAAATCCTGAGGTAGAAAGCTGCTTACCTGGAGTGGTAAGAATATTACGTTCCTTTAATTTGCATGTAGTGTTTCTGGGTTTTATGTAACGCAAGGAACATGTTTCCTGAAATTTTAAAATTTCAGGAAACATGTTCTTTAAATGGTTGCTGTGCAAGTTCACAGTAATTTGTAATCCAAGATGGAGGACGGGAAAAATTTCTGGCTGTAAGTGCTGCTCCTTATTTGAAGTATTTTAGGTGTTGGAGGTGATTTCCTCGAATTCCAGGAGCAGCAATTACTGTTTTATATGCTGTTGCATTGCTTTGGAACTTTGGGGAAAAAGAAAGTCAAAACAACAGCAGTTTAAAAGGGGGAAAAGCAGACAAAGGAAGCACATGGTGAGGACATTGCGAGAGAGAGAGAACCTGCACAGTTACTGCCTTTGCTGTTTGAATTCGTGTATCGCTGGACGTTGAAGTGCATCTGGGAAAATTAACAAACAGTGAAATTCACAAATCTTGAAGGTACTGTTGGGCGAAGTTCACAGCACAGAATCAGATAAGTTAATTGTTTTAAGTCTGTCCAAGAGAGAGGCTGCAGTAGTGAGTATAGTGGATTCTTCCTTGATGAAATGTTTTTGGAGCTAAATCTCGATTAAACTTAAAATATAAGCCATAGCTCTTAATTTAATCTGGGGGCAGTGTTTGTAGAGGAATCAGATGGTTTTGTTTTCTGGGTCTGTAGATTGTGAAGGAGCAAAAATGGCCTTTGCAGTGAGATGTATTTCTTGTCAGATGTGGGAGTTTAAAGAGAGTTTAAGGGTTACTGCGGATTATATCTGCCATAAATGCTGTTGGATGCGAATCTTATCAGATCGAGTGGATCGGTTGGAGAGACAGATAGAAGCGATGAGGAATTTGCAACAGCAACGGTATGTGATGGATGGCAGTTATGGGAATGGGGGAAAGTCTCGGATACAGTCACATAGATGGGTTAACTCCAGGAAGGGCAAGAGGTCGGCACCTAGTGCAGGAGTCTTTTGTGGACCCAGGGAGATAGTGAGGAAAGAGATTGATCTGAAACGGGTACAGCTGAGAAGAGAAGTGAGGCAAACAGAAAGGGCAGGCAGGAACAAGGTAGAACTAATAAATTAAACTGCATTTATTTCCATGCAAGGGGCCTAACAGGGAAGGCAGATGACCTCAGGGCATGGTTAGGAACATGGGGCTGGGATATCATAGCAATTATGGAAACATGGCTCAGGGATGGGCAGGACTGGCAGCTTAATGTTCCAGGATACAAATACTACAGGAATGATAGAATGGGAGGCAAGAGAGGAGGGGGAGTGGCATTTTTGATAAAGGATAGCATTACAGCTGTATGATGTTCCCGGAAATACATCCAGGGAAGTTATTTGGGTGGAACTTAGAAAAAAGAAAGGGATGATCATCTTATTGGGATTGTATTATTGACTATTGGGGGGGTCTGAGGGAAATTGAGAAACAAACTTGTAAGGAGATCTCAGCTATCTGTAAGAATAATAAGGTAGTTATGGTAGGGGATTTTAACTTTCCAAACATCGCCTAGGACTGCCATAGTATTAAAAGGTTTAGATGGAGAGGAATTTCTTAAGGGTGTACAAGACAATTTTCTGATTCAGTATGTGGGTGTACCTATTAGAGAAGGTGAAAATCTAGACCTGCTTTAGGAAATAAGGCAGGGCAGGTGACTGAGGTGTCAGTGGGGGAGCACTTTGGGGCCAGCGACCATAATTCTATTCATTTTAAAAGAGTGATGGAAAAGGATAGACCAGATCTAAAAGTTGAAGTTCTGAATTGGGGAAAGGTATTAAGCAAGAACTTTCGAAAGCTGATTGGAGGCAGATGTTTGCAGGTAAAGGGACGGCTAGAAAATGGGAAGCCTTCAGAAATGAGATAACAAGAATCCAGAGAAAGGATATTCCTGTCAGGGTAAAAGGGAAGGTTGGTAGGTATAGGGATTGCTGGATGACCAAAGAAATTGAGGTTTTGGTTAAGGAGAAGACGGAAGCATATGTCAGGTATACACAGGATAGAACAAGTGAATCCTTAGAGTATAAAGAAAGTAGGAGTATACTTAAGAGGGAAATCAGGAGGGCAAAACGGGGACATGAGATAGCTTTGGCGAATAGATTTAAGGAGAATCTGAAGGGTTTTTACAAATATATTAAGAACAAAAGGGTAACTAGAGAGAGAATAGAGCCCCTCAAAGATCAGAAGGCAGCCTTTGTGTGGAGCCACAGAAAATGGGGGAGATGCTAAATGAATATTTTGCATCAGTATTTACTGTGGAAAATAATACGGAAGATATAGACTGTAGGGAAATAGATGGTGACATCTTACAAAATGTCCAGATTACAGAGGAGGAAGTGCTGGATGTCTTGAAACTGTTACAAGTGGATAAATCCCCAGGACCTCATCAGGTGTACCCGAGAACTCTTTGGGAAGCTAGAGAAGTGATTGCTGAGCCTCTTGCTAAGATATTTGTCATTGATAGTCACAGGTGAGGTGCCAGAAGACTGGAGGTTGGCAATCATGGTGCCACTGTTTAAGAAGGGCACTAAAGACAAGCCAGGGAACTGTAGACCAGTGAGCCTGACTTCAGTGGTGGGCAAGTTGTTGGAGGGAGTCCTGAGGAACAGGATGTACATGTATATGGAAAGGCAAGGACTGATTCGGGATAGTCAACATGGCTTTGTGTGGGAAATCATGTCTCACAAACTTGATTGAGTTTTTTGAAGAAGTAACCAAGAATGATGAGGGTAGAGCAGTAGATGTGATCTATATGGACTTCAGTAAGGCATTCAACAAGATTCCCCATGGGAGACTGATTAGCAAGGTAAGATCTTATGGAATACAGGGAGAACTAGCCATTTGGATACAGAACTGGCTCAAAGGTAGAAGACAGAGGGTGGTGGTGGAGGGTTGTTTTTCAGACTGGAGGCCTGTGACCAGCGGAGTGCCACAAGGATCGGTGCTGGGCCCTCTACTTTTTGTCATTTATATAAATGATTTGGATGCGAGCATGAGGTACAGTTAGTAAGTTTGCAGATGACATCAAATTTGGGGATGTAGTGGGCAGCGAAGAGGGTAACCTCAGATTACAACAGGATCTGGACCAGATGGGCCAATAGGCTGAGAAGTGGCAAATGGAATTTAATTCAGATAAATGTGAGGTGCTGCATTTTGGGAAAGCAAATCTTAGCAGAGCTTATACACTTAATGGTAAGGTCCTAGGGAGTGTTGCTGAACAAAGAGACCTTGGAGTGCAGGTTCATAGTTCCTTGAAAGTAGAGTCACAGGTAGATAATGATGAAGGTGTTTGGTAAGCTTTCCTTTATTGGTCAGTAGTGAGTACAGGAGTTGTTGCAGCTGTCCAAGACATTGGTTAGGCCACTTTTGGAATATTGTTCAATTCTCGTCCCCCTCCTAAAAGGAAGGATTTTGTACAACTTGGAAGGGTTCAGAAAAGATATTTACAAGGATGTTTAGATTAGATTCCCTACAATATGGAAACAGGCCCTTCAGCCTAACAAAGTCCACACCGACCCTCCGAAGAGTAACCCACCAAGACCCATTTCCCCCCGAATAATGCCCCTAACATGGGCAATTTAGAATAGCCAATTCACCTGACCTGCACATCTTTAGACTGTGGGAGGAAACCGGAGCATCCGGAGGAAACCCACGCAGACATGGGGTGAATGTGCAAACTCCACACAGACAGTTGCCCAAGGCTGGAGTCGAACCTGGGTCCCTGGTGCTGTGAGGCAGCAGTGCTAACCACTGAGCCACCATGCCATTCAGGTTGGAGCATTAGAGCTATAGAGAGAGAGGCTGAATAGGCTGGGCTGTTATCCCTGGAGTGTAGAGACTGAGGGGTGACCTTAGAGGTTATAAAATCATGAAGTGCATGGATAGGGTAAAAGACGAGGTCTTTTCCCTGGGGTGGGGGAATCCAGAACTAAGTGGCGTAGGTTTAGGATGGGAGGAGGAAGATTTAAATGGGACCTAAGGGGCAACAGTTTCACACACAGGGTGATGTGTCTATGGAGTGAGCTGCCAGAGGAGGTGATGGAGGCTGGTACAATTATAATATTTTAAAAGACATCTGGATGGGTATGTAAATTGGAAGGGTTTACAGGCATATGGGCAAAATGCTGGTAAATGGGACTAGATACATTTCGGATATCTGGTCGGCATGGACAAGTTGGACCAAAAGGTCTGTTTCCTTGCTGCATCTGTCTATGATTAAGACTTGGTGTCAGGTGATGTTAATTGCCAATTATTAGCCCAAACCTAAATGTTGTTGTGATCTTGCTGCGTAGTGAAGCTGACTGCTACAGTACCTAAGAGTTGTGAATGCACTGAACATTGTGCAATCGCTTACTTACATTCCCACTTGTATTATTGAGGGAAAATTGCTCACCTATTGATTGAGTTACAAAGTTAAGGGGTTGAAGAGGGAGAGTCTCTAGAATGGTCCAGGAAGCTTTCCTGTACACAGTATGTTCTTGGTTTGAAACAAAAACAATGCTGAAGAAACTCAGCAGGCTTGGAAGCTTCTGTACAGAGAGAGCGGAGTTAACGTTTCGTGTCCAGTGACCATTCAGAGTTGATTGTAGCTACGAGGAGAGGTGGAGTGAGAGGATAGGTGAAATGGAGACAACACCAGTTGGGGAGAAAAGCAATGGATATTGCTATGCTCAAGAGAAAAAAAGAGAGCTGATAATGGGACCATAAATAGGTAGAGATAGATTAGTTGTGCTCAAAGCAGCCCATGTCATGACAGGGTGGGGGCAGGTAAAGGACGCGGAGAAGGTGTTTAGGCTGTAAAATTATTGAACTTGATATTGAGTCATGAAATCTGCAGGGTCTCCAAATGGAAAATGAAATGCTGTTTTCATCTTGTGCTAAGTCTTGCCAGAACAGTACAGCAGGCTTGACAACACAGTGTACTGAAGTGGCAGGCAACTGGCAGCTCGGGAGACTTTTCAGTGATAGAATATGAGTGTTCTGTTAAGTGGTTCCTCCAGTCTGTGTTTCGTCTCCCAGCATAGAGGCAACCACATAGTGAGCAGCCAGTATAGTAGACTAGATTGAGTGAAGTTCAGCTAAACCTCTGGAAGGTGTCAGGAGCATTGGATAGTGAGGAGAGGGAGCAGTTGGATGGGAAGATGCTAAGAGGGGAGGAGGAGTGGAAGAAACAGTCCCTGTTTTAAAAACTGTCAAGGGAGGGTAGGAGACTAATGCAATTGACAGCTCGTGATCCTTTGGATACCAATGCTGGTGGGGAGGAAAGTGAAGACCTGCGGATCCTATTGGTGTTGTGGGAAGGGGGAGAAGGGGTGAGTGCAGAGTTAGAGGAAATGAGTCAGATATGGTTTAGGGCTCTCATCTAGGGTGGTGGGGTATCTTCAGTTGAGGGACGTGGACATTTGAGGTCCCCCTGTGCAAGGTGGCATTGTAACAGATGCAACAGGTTTCTTAGCTGCCATCAGTTTTGAACGAGGGTCACTGGACTGAACATTAAATAAACTTTCTCTTAAATGTTGCCAGACCTACTGAGTTTCTCCAGTTTCTGTTTTTGTTTCAAATTTCCAGCATCCACAGTTCTTTGTTTTATTTTATATTCTTGGTCTTGTTTAAGAGAGATTGTTGGATTTGGTACTGGAAGTGAGTTTGATAAAGTGGATGAATCTGAATTTAAAAACCAAGTCCCGGAGAAGCTCAGGTCAGATGACATTTTGTGGAGAGGTAAAGAATTAGCATTTCAAGTCCAGTGCGATTGATTGGACTCATTTTTGTTGGGAAACACGTTCACGTCATTATAGTTGGCATTGTTAATGGAGAAGGACCAGAAATAATCAGAAGTAAACTTAGTTGGAATATGGCTAATCTCATTGAGTTGACAGAGGATGTAGCCAGGTTGACAGGAAAATCTTTGTTTAGTCTTGAATGTGGAGACTTATCAGGTACATGCTGGTAAAAGGGAAGGATGGGTCTAAGTGTTGTTTGACTGACTAGGGAATTTAAGAGTACAGTGTATCCAGGTTTTTGTTCCAGCAAGAACCAGGCCAAATACTACAAATTGGAAGAGGAAGAACACAGGAAAATAAGGTTGGTAAATAGAGAATGAAAATAGAATGGCAGTTGAGGAAAAGAAAACACAATTGGTGTGCAAGCGTGTAAATATTGAGCTGTTAATAAATGTAGGGTCATGTTAGGGACACAATTTATTACTTGTATTTTTGAGGCACAGGGCAGGGTTGGAATAGTTAATAAATACTGTGTATTAATCTTTATTAGAAAGAGGATGCTCAGAAAATACGTCATCACCCATTGATTTGCAAGTTTTAGACAGGGTCTTCATGCCTGAACAGAAATCTTTGGCACTTGGGGTTTGGCATCCCTTGATGTTGTCTGATTTGGATGACAGGATTTGGTTCCTTTTCACTTCCTTAATCACTCTGCTGTTGCAACTTGGATGACACGTTTGTCCTCTTCATATTCACACATCCCCAAATTAATATTAGTACTATTGTACTTAGGTTAAACTAAGGTTCAGTATTTCCTGCTCCTGTGAAATGCTGGTCATAGAAACTTGGAAAATAGGAACTGGAGAAAACTATTTGGCCCTTTTGAGTCTGTTACTCCATTCATTGTTTTGGCTTCAACTGCTTTCTGTTGTAATGAATTCCATTGGCTCACCACTCTTCGTGGAGAAATATCTTCACATCTAGAACATTTTGGGAGCTCAGGAACAAGACTGGGTATACAAAGTTTAAAATCACACAACACCAGGCTATAGTCCAACAGGTTTAATTGGAAGCCCTAGGTTTCGGAGCGCTGCTCCTTCATCAGGTGGTTGAAGGAGCAGCGCTCTGAAAGTTAGTGCTTCTAATTAAATCTATTGGACTATAACCTGGTGTTGTGATTTTTAACTTTGTATATGCCAGTCCAACACCGGCCTCTCCATATCAAGACTGAGTATGATTGACAGTTTGCGGTTTCTGAACACTTACGCAGAATTCAGAATGAAGAAGTCAAAGTTTTGCTTGAATGTTGGTGATATTGGCTTCAGAAGCTCTTGTTAAATTGTCCTCCCATTGAATCATATGTGGAGGAGTATTGAGGGTCACAAGGGTGCAGAGGATACTCTGGGGGATTTCAATATCAAGCCACCATGAATGGCTTGGCAATAGCACTACTAATTGAGGGCGAGTTGGGGTCATAAAAGATGGCAGATGAAGAGGGAAATAATACTTAGCACGGTGATAATGCAGCGTCACATGATGGAGGTTATTTTCAATGTGAAGGTGAGACTTTGTCTCCCCAAAGACTGCGGTAGTTACTTACTGATAGACATGGATAGATGCATTTAGAGCAGATAGATTGCTCAAGTTGAGTTCAAGTATGTTTTTGACCTTGTTTCTGACATTGAAATTTCCCACCCAGAGGGCACCCTTGTTGCCTTGATGCTTCCTCCAAGTGTGGTTTAACATGGAGTACTGATTTATCAGCTAGAGGAGGACCGTACATGGTAATCAGTAAGAGGTTTTCTTGCCCATGATAACCTTTTGCCATGAGAGTTCATGGAGGTTGCAAGGCCATGTTGAGGAGCTCCTTGGACAACCCCTTGCCAACTCTATATTGCTGTGCCACTGCTGGTGGGATAGGATGCAGCCAGGAACGGTCTTTGGTGTTTGGGGTATTTTAAAGTATGATTCTCTAATTATGCCTGTCATACTGTTGCATGACTAGTCTGAGACAGCTCTCCAACTTTTGACACTAACCCCCTGACGTTAGTAAGGAGGACTTTGCAGCATTGACAGGGCTTTGGATGTTTCTGATACCTGGGTTGATGCCAGGTTTTCCATCTGGATTTAATACTTTGTTGAGACTTTAGTGATTGATCTATAACTGGCTTGCTTGTCCATTTTTTTAGAGGACCGTTTAGACGACCATGTTGCTGTGGCTCAGGAGTTACATGTAGACCAGACCAGGTGAAGATTGCACATCTATTTCCCCTGAAGGACATATATGAACCAGATGATTTTTTTCCCAAAAACAGGCAACAATTTCATGGTCATCAATATATTAATAGTTCCAGCTGTTTATTTAATTCAGATTCCACCATGTGCCATGACACGATTCAAACCCGGGTTCATAGAACTATAGTTGAATTTGTGGATTAATTATTTGGCACAAATACCACAAGCCCCTTCCTTCCTTCCTACTTTTTATATCTTCATGTTAAAACAGTTGATTTAGTGAATCCTATCAGATAATTGAGAGATTTGGAATGATAAGCTGTACTATATTTTCAACAGTAGTTTTTTATGAACCAACATTACAAATCAGCCTGTTCAGAGACTTTGTTATACAACTGGAGGTGGGATTTGAACCTGACTCTGTCCAGATGTAGGGACATGACCACTGCACCACAAGAGGGCCCCTCCATCAGTAGTTTTTAGGCTGATTATTTAAGATGAAAAAGCTTTTGGTCAAAATGATTTTAAGTTAACTAATTCTTCTGAGCATCATTGTACTGCAAATAAGCATTTAGTGTAGATATTTAACAACTCTGCCTCAATTTGACTTGTCCCTAGGAATTCAATATCCAAGAATTTAGTATGTTTCTGCACTTGATTCCATCATGAGGCTTATTTACTTTGACCTCCACACCATGTCTGCTCCACATCTCTTGAACTTGTCAGACTTCGACACATTATTTCATTACTCTGTACTTGACCACGTTTTTATGCTTTTACCTGGCCTCCTGGTCTCTGTTCTCAGTAAACTTGAGCTCACTTAAAACTTGAGTGGTGTTATACCTAGCATTATGCTGTGCTTTCTCATGGTCTGCTTCGAAATGAAAAATGAGGTCCCAATTCAATGCTGTCAGACAGACTTTTTATAATCAAGACTATGTTGCAACGTAGCATCCTTTTTTTCACTTAAACACCAACTATTGAGGTAAAAACCAAAATTCCATTTGCCTTGGTTATGTTTTGTATCTATCCATAACCTGAAGTAAGCTGTGTGCATTCAGCTCCCAAGTTCTGTCATTTGCCTTCCAGTTTCTTGCTGCCAAGTCAACTTTGTCATTGTTGTTCTGCAGATTCAAAACTATGACTTAATGCTTCCTCACATTGAATTCAGCCATAGTTTTGCCACTCGGTCTACTTTGTCATCACAACTTGTGGCTCACAGGCACCAGACTTTCTCCACCATTTTTAATTTCATGTGTCAGCCCTGATTCTACGACACAACGGACTCCATGGGCCTAATGCTCCTTTCTATTATGGCCTTATTTGCAAACAGATTTTAATCTCTCTTCCAGCATCCAAAGATAAGCTGAGGTTCTATTGCAGACCTCGTGTTAATGCTGGTTGTCACATGCTACTAATCATTAAATTAACTTTTCAACTGAACGCTAGTTGTATCTCCTAAGTAATAACAGACTCGCGTCACAAGGCTATTTCCAATCGTGAAGGATGAATTTCCACAGCATTCTTGCGGTGACTAAGGTATGTGTAGACTGGATAAAATCAAGCAATTAAACTGCAGTGAATACAGGCCCAGTTGAACTAATCTCTCCTTGTATGGCTAAACTTCGATTTATCAGACTGATGTAAATCCTCATTGCACTTCCTCTCAAGATATTCATATCTGCCAGATCAGAGGTTACCTTAGTAAGAAAAATGGCATTTGGAACGTATAAGAAAAATGCAAGCAAAAGCATGATTGTTTGGATATTGACCTGCTTGCATAACGAAGACCAATCAGTAAAATGGGTTTCTGTGAAGCAAAGTGCCAGTATCTTTGCTAGCTGATTCCATGGGAAAATTTGGCAAATAAGCTAGGGTAATAAATTTTAACTGACCTTCTTTCTATTTTCTAAAAACTTCAAATTTGTAGCTTCAAAACCATAGCTGTAATCTAACCTGCAACCCCCAAACCACCAACCCCACACACAGAGATCCCACTCAGTTGCATGTTCCATTCATTCTCTCATTACTGCAAGGGAAAAATAGTGCATTCAGAGAGACCTGGTACCTAAAGTGCAACAGCTGTAGCTGAACTTCAACAGCTCAGTTTCTTAAGTTGCATGATATATATTAGTAATTTAGCCTGACTTGACTTCTGGAGTTGTAGCCGGGTTCAAATCCCACCTCGGGCAACTGTCTGTGTGGAGTTTGCACATTCTCCCCGTGTCTGCGTGGATTTCCTCCAGTTTCCTCCCACAGTCTAAAGATGTGCAGGTTAGGTGAATTGCCATGCTAAATTAGGTGAAGGGGTAAATGTAGGGGAATGGGTCTGGGTGGGTTGCTGTTTGGAGGGTTGGTGTGGACTTGTTGGGTCGAAGGGCCTGTTTCCACACTAAGTAATCTAATCTAGCTAATCTAGCTAATTTCGATATGCTGTTCCATGTAATTTTACGCATAGGAGTTGAAAGAGCAATTCATTTTAATTTCAAAATGCGGTGTCTCTGCCATGTATTCCAAATGACATAATTGGATTGCATATTCAGAGTTTCAACTTAATTCTTAAGCTTTCAAGAGTGCAAAAAACTTTATGCCAATTTTGGCATTTCTGCGTACAACTCTTAACTAAATTATGTGCATTATGGAATGGATATTGACTTTTGCCAATCATGGTTGCACTGTTAGTCCTTGATTCCCTAAGTTTGCGTTTTCATATTTGCATTTCTACCTTGTTTCAAGATCACCTATCTTGATCATCTTAATTGCAATGTATTGTTTGTCATAGATTTTGTCAATATTTACCAATTTAGTACGAAGACATTTTGTAATATAATACATTGTGAATATTTGTTGCAAAGTGATATTTCCCATTTTGTATTGATTTAGATGTACTCACAAGTGAAGTTTTGTGGGCTTGATGAGATATCTATAGGAGCATGGGTGTGCGCTTGCATACAAGAATCCTTAATTGAAACTCCACATAACTAGTGATTTTTGGCAGAAGTCTTGTGTGCTTACTACTTTCAATTAAGTGTAATGTTATGACTTTGCGCATGCAGCTACAATATCACTGGCAGCAGTCTGCTGTTACTTGCATTTCAGGTGTTTATCTAAAGTGCGTAAAGTACTCTGTACAATACTGGCGAACTACCAGACTGAGTTGGTGTAAATTGTGAATAAGAATCAGTAAAGTGTGGATGGGGAGGGTTTTCTAGAAAAAGAAAACTGCACAGTGACCTGAACAGGTCTTCAAAATTATGGACAGATTTGATCAGGTGGATTTGTATTTAACCGCAAAATTGATTCATAGCAAAGAAAATTGCAAATACAACTGCAGTAGTTATGCTGTATGTTAAACGTTTACCTTGTGAATAGTTAGAATGTTACATGGAATATTAGAAATGCGTTGCTTGGATTAAGAAGTTGGTTAAGGATATGAGAACAGAAATATAAAGGAATAAAGTGAGGTGCCGGAGGCTTGCGTAGTATAGGTCAGTAGTGCCAAGTCCCTGTTCCAGAGTTAAATTCGATGCAATTTTAATTGGAGCCATCAAGAAGGTATGGTGGCTAAAAGAGTTACTGTAGTTGCTACAATGCACACAAGCAAACGTGTATGTTGGCATTTCTTGTAATTTCCATTACTGTCAAGACAGGTTGTTTATCAGATACTACTTGAAGGCAATGTAACTTGTCCTATCTATACCCTGCTGATAAAATTATTCATTTTAAAGTGTGTATATTGATTTTTCATTCGTGTGGCATGTAAACTGTCATAGATTGCCAAGCATGTCAGGGGTTCTTTGTGGATGGGCAAGAGTATCTTGAGAAATACCAACTTGCAAAAGATGTAGATAAAGTGACTACTGCTAAGAACTTCGCAAATTAAGTAGGGGTTAATTGTCTGAGATGAAATAAGCATGATGGATCAGGGAAACAGCTAAAATTGTTAATGGCTTTCTTTGTTCAATTTCTCCTCACAAACAAAAGGGTCATGCCCTCATGCCTCCTTGGATGTAGGTGTGGACATCATGAATTTCAAAGTGTGGCACTTGTTGCAAGTTGTTTCACGGCAGACCAGTATGTTACTAAAAAAGTGTTTTAACTTGACAGCTAATCTATGGCAGAAAGAGGACAGGTGCACCCAGTTATTTTATGAAACTTTGTGGGGGCTATGTTACTGAGATACTTAAGCACTGTCAACTGGATCAGTGGATAATTGAGCCAGTGATCCTGATTAAATAATTCTTGCTGGATATGTTGGATTTTTATGTTCTGAGAGATTGGAAATATCAGGGATGTTCACAAAGACACATGGTATCAGAAGAGAGTAATGCAAAAACTGGCTTCCAGCTAATCAATTTAGTTTGTTTACTAACTGTGAGAAGACATCAGTTGTCTTTAAGATACCTGCCTTGTTGAGATCTGTATTAATGGGCAGAATATGGAGAAGGAAGAATGGTTTTGCATTCTTGTATTCAAGTTCAACTAGGCTAGCAGTGCCTAACATATCCCAGCCTTGTGAAATATTTCTCCTGCATGAATCATTTGCCGACTTTGCAACCTGGCACTTTTCGAAAAAGCATTCTTTTTGGGCAGTTACATCAAGGGTGCTCTGACGGCAGATGACCCCTGATTAAAATTGAATAATCCTGTTTCCTTGTTCCTGTCCAATCCTTTGTGTGTGGCTAAATGGGGATCAATTGATTGATGGTAGAGTTATTGCTCTAAAGATGGGAACAGCAAGATTAGCTACTTGAATGAAGTTACTCTCATATGGTGCCTTTCCCATTGTTCGGAGTTCCCAAAGTATTTTACATTAAACAAATTACTGTTGGATTGCAGTGACTGTAGCTTTAGATAAAAATGGTAGTCAGTATGTGCACAGCACAGTCTAAACAGTACTGAGGTTTGAAACCAATTAACTTTTTTAAGCCAGCTTTGACAAAGGATCAGTTAGACTCGAAATGTCAGCTCTTTTCTCTCCTTACAGATGCTGCCAGACCTTTTCTCTCCTTGCAGATTTTCCAGCATTTTCTCTTTTTTGGTAACTTTTTAAAGAATAGTTTAAGGGATAAATATCAGCCATGACACTGGAAGAACGTCCCTGTTTCTCCTGTTCGAACACATTGAAGTCTGCTTGAATAAACACATACTGCAGCATCTCTGTAAAAACGAAATTGTCTTACTGAACATGAGTTTGAGGTTGGGTTCTGTGCTTGATGTTGAGAATCTGTTGACAGTTTGAAACGCTCTCGCTCAAATGAGTGCTTTTGTTTAAACAAGCTAACTCTCAAGCTATGGACTAGACATTGATCACTGATAAATGTCATCCTTTGCTTCATCCATTTTAAAACTTCTGGTACAATTTGGCAAAAATTGATAATGAACCAAAATATTCTGAGATTGAAGTGAATTAGTATGATGTTTCCCCTCTTCCAAACAAGTTAATTCAGTTGTGCTTAGCTTTTGGTAAGATGTCATGTGTATTCAGACAGGTGTCTCTGCACATTTAATAGTATTTGAATTCAGATGATTTAGTTATTCCTAATCTGCTTCTTCCTTAGATAATGTCCTTACACCCGCGATACATTTCCTTTCTTTGGCAAGTTGCAGATCTGGGCAGTAGCCTAAACATGCCACAGCTGAGAGATGGTGCTCGCATTCTTATGAAGCTCATGCCTCCTGGTAAGGTACTTAAGATACTAATGAGACTAATGTACTTCTACCAATGTTTATTTCAACGAGTAGATAATGTGAGTATCGCCAACTGATTATTTAGGTATTTAAACCTTAAGCTTCAATGCCATTAATTGTGCTAAAGAGGCATAAATAACCGAGGTGACTACTTTTCGTAAAATAACTTATGGAAATTAGTTAACGGAGGGCTGAACTGCTAGTGAGGAACAAGGATATCTACCTATGAAAGTTGTGTTCAATTATTCTCAAGCTACTATTAATTTAACCAATGAACATTTGAGAATGTTGTGCAGGATAAATTTGGGATCAGCTGTTTTGTTCAATTTGGTTGAGCTTAATGTTTCAGGTGAAGTTTGCAGAGGAGTGAGATTGGCTTTTGAATTGGTTGATTTTGGTCTATATTATTGCATAATATGGGTTTGCAGTTTGCAATCGCACATTCAAAGGAGATTTGACATAGTTCACTAACATTGCAATTACAATCATGACACTTTGTTTTCCAAATTGGCTAAGTTAGGCAACCGTGGATATCACAATCATATACATAGAAAGTGCAGATGGCTAAATGTTGGGCATGTTTGTTTGGCATACTTTGTTAAGCAAGCAATTTTCAATAAATGAGTTTTATACTTTCACGCTGACTGATGTGCATAGGTTGCTGTTCAGTCCAGTATGTTGTGAAATTCCCATGGTTCTGTAAGTTTGTTTCTCTTTGAGATAGGGGATCATCTGGTTCAATGAGCAAATAAGTGAGAAATTCACTTTATTTGCTGGTCCCATTCTTTATGCTTTAAAGGAAAATTTTGCTGACATTGACTAAAAGGGATAATTGAACATTGTGCGTTTCCAATTTTAGTGCTTTGTTTTATGAAATAGCAGGTGGCAATGACAATGACAAAAAATGGAAAGTTATCTTCTGGATCCTTGTGGTACAAGAGCGATAGTTCTTGGGGACTCGATAGTGAGGGGTACAGACAGACGGTTTTGTGGGGGGGCAACAGTGACTCACGTTTGGTATGTTGCCTCCCAGGTACAAGGGTACGTGATGTCGCTGATCGTGTTTTCCGGGTCCTTAAGGGGGAGGGGGAGCAGCCCCAGATCGTGGTCCACGTTGGCACCAACGATATAGGTAGGAAGAGGGGTGAGGATGTCAGACAGGCTTTCAGGGAGCTCGGTTGGAAGCTCAGAGTTAGAACAAACAGAGTTGTAGTCTCTGGTTTGTTACCCGTGCCACGTGATAGAGAGTCGAGGAATAGGGAGAGAGAGCAGTTAAATGCGTGGCTACAGGGATGGTGCAGGAGGGAGGGATTCCGGTTTCTGGACAACTGGGGTTCTTTCTGGGGAAGGTGGGACCTCTATAAAAAGGATGGTCTACGCCTGAACCTGAGGCACCAGTATCCTTGGGAGGTTTGCTAGTGCTCTTTGGGAGGGTTTAAACTAACTCCGCCGGGGCATGGGAACCTGGACTGTAGCTTTAGGGTGCAGGACCTTGAGTGTAGGGAGGTTATGAATAATGCAGCAATCTCGAAGGAGGGTGCCTGTAAACAGAAGGGTGGATTGAAGTGTGTATACTTCAATGCCAGAAGTATAAGAAATAAGGTAGGTGAACTTGCAGCGTGGGTCGGTACCTGGGACTTCGATGTTGTGGCCATTACAGAGACGTGGGTAGAACAGGGACAAGAATGGCTGTTGCAGGTTCCAGGGTTTAAATGTTTTAGTAGGATCAGACATGGGGGTAAAAAAGGGGGAGGTGTGGCATTACTTGTCAAAGATAGTATTACAGCAGTGGAATGGACGATGGAAGAGGACTTGCCATCTGAGGTAGTTTGGGCTCAGGTTAGAAATAGGAAAGGTGAGGTCACCCTGTTAGGTGTTTTCTACAGGCCTCCTAATAGTCCTAGAGAAGTAGAGGATAATATTGCGAGGATGATTCAGGAAAAGAGTGAAGGTAGCAGGGTGGTTGTTATGGGGGACTTTAACTTCCCAGATATTGACTGGGAGAGCTATAGCTCGAGTTCATTAGATGGGTCGGTGTTTGTCCAATGTGTGCAGGAGGGTTTCCTGACACAATATGTAGACAGGCCAACAAGAGGTGAGGCTATACTGGATTTGGTTCTAGGTAACGAACCAGGCCAGGTGTTAGACTTGGAGGTAGGTGAGCACTTCGGGGACAGTGACCACAACTCGGTGACTTTTACTATAGTGATGGAGAGGGATAAGTGTGCGCCGCAGGGCAAGAGTTATAGCTGGGGACAGGGAAATTATGATGCAGTGAGGCATGACTTAGGATGTGTGGATTGGAAAAACAGGCTTCAAGAGAAGAACACTAATGAGATGTGGGGATTGTTCAAGGAGCAGCTACTACGTGTCCTCGATAAGTATGTACCAGTCAGGCATGGTGTAAAGGGCCTTGTGAGGCAGCCGTGGTTTAGTAAGGAATTGGGATCCCTTGTGAAAGGGAAGAAGGCGGCATATGTAAAGATGAGGCGTGAAGGTTCAGTTGGGGCGATAGAGAGTTATAAGGTAGCCAGGAAGGATCTAAAGAGAGAGCTAAGAGAAGCGAGAAGGGGACATGAAAAGTCTTTAGCTGGTAGGATTAGGGAAAACCCAAAGGCTTTCTATAGGTATGTCAGGAATAAAAGGATGACTAGGGTAGGTATCGGTCCAGTCAAGGATAGTAGTGGGAAGTTGTGTGTGGAGGCGGAGGAGATTGGAGAGACATTAAATCAATACTTTTCATCAGTATTCACTCAGGAACAGGACACTGTTGCTGATGTGAATATGGAGTCACAAATGATTCGAATGGATGGCCTGGAAATATGCAGGGAAGAGGTTCTGGGAATATTGGAGAGGATGAAAATAGAGAAGTCTCCTGGGCCTGATGGCATTTACCCTAGGATCCTATGGGAAGCTAGGGAGGAGATAGCAGAGCCATTGGCCTGGATTTTTATGTCGTCATTGTCAACGGGAATAGTACCAGAGGACTGGAGGATAGCGAATGTGGTCCCCTTGTTCAAGAAAGGGAGTAGGGATAGCCCTAGTAACTATAGGCCAGTGAGTCTGACTTCAGTGGTGGGCAAAGTCTTAGAGAGAATGGTAAGGGATAAGATTTATGAACATCTGGATAGGAATAACGTGATCAAGGATAGCCAGCATGGTTTTTGTGAAGGGCAGGTCGTGCCTCACAAACCTTATTGAGTTCTTTGAGAAGGTGACTAAGGAAGTGGATGAGGGTAAAGCAGTAGATGCGGTGTATATGGATTTTAGTAAGGCGTTCGATAAGGTTCCCCATGGTAGGCTAATGCTAAATCTACGGAGGTATGGCATTGAGGATACATTAGAGGTTTGGATTAGGAATTGGCTGGCTGGAAGGAGACAGAGGATAGTAGTTGATGGACTATGTTCATCTTGGAGTGCAGTTACTAGCGGTGTACCACAAGGATCTGTTTTGGGACCATTGCTTTTTGTTATCTTTATAAATGATCTAGAGGAAGGGCTTGAAAGCTGGGTAAGCAAGTTTGCGGATGACACAAAAGTCGGTGGAGTTGTGGATAGTGAGGAAGGAAGTGGTAGGTTACAGCGGGATATAGATAAGTTGCAGAGCTGGGCAGAAATGTGGCAAATGGAATTCAATGTAGCTAAGTGTGAAGTCATTCACTTTGGTAGGAGTAACAAGAAGATGGATTACTGGGCTAATGGTAGGCTACTTGGTAGTGTGGATGAGCAGACGGATCTTGGTGTCCATGTACACAGATCTCTGAAAGTTGCCACCCAGGTAAATAGTGCTGTGAGGAAGGCATATGGTGTACTGGGCTTTATTGGTAGAGGAATTGAGTTCCGGAGTCCTGAGGTCATGTTGCAACTGTATAAGACTCTGGTGCGGCCTCATCTGGAGTATTGTGTGCAGTTTTGGTCGCCATACTATAGGAAGGATGTGGAGGCATTGGAACGAGTGCAGAGGAGGTTTACCAGGATGTTGCCTGGAATGGTAGGAACATCTTATGAGGAAAGGCTGAGGCACTTGGGGCTGTTCTCATTGGAGTAGAGAAGGTTTAGGGGAGATTTGATAGAGGTGTATAAGATGATTAGGGGTTTAGATAGGGTCGACACTGAGAACCTTTTACCGCTAATGGAGTCAGGTGTTACTAGGGGACACAGCTTTAAATTAAGGGGTGGTAGGTATAGGACAGATGTTAGGGGTAGATTCTTTACACAGCGGGTTGTGAGTTCATGGAATGCCCTGCCAGTAGCAGTGGTGAACTCTCCTCCTTTATGGTCATTTAAGCGGGCATTGGATAGGCATTTGGAAGTTATTGGGCTAGTGTAGGTTAGGTAGGATTCGGTCGGCGCAACATCGAGGGCCGAAGGGCCTGTACTGCGCTGTATCTTATAAAAAACATGTTAGTGTCCCTGCTTCTAAGCCCCACACATTTCCAGAGATGTCTAATGAGCAACTTGATTAGAAAATACCTGGAAATTTCTGTTAACTAGCTTGTTTTGCCAGTAATAGACACTAGCAACAGAACTTAGCATGTCCAACAGGCACTGCAACAACCCATCCATACTCTTATGAAGGTACCTTATAAATGTGTGACGTTTAATACCTGGAAGGACAAAGGTAGCAGGTTCATTGGAGCACAATCTATAACTTAATCATCTAAACCACACACCACCATGGCCTGGAATATCATACCTACTGTTGCTGGGTCAGAAATCTAGAACTCACTTCCTAACAGCACTGTGGATGTACTGACACCTCATGGCAGTCCACTGACACCTTCCCAAGCAAATGCTGACAATGCCCACATCTCACGAATGACTGTTTTTAAAACAATGCAGATAATTTAATGGATAGAAGCATGTTTACTCAATTTTGAGTTGATAGCCTGAGATGAATATTTTTGTTTACATGTTCCATTTGGTAAATGAAGTTGTGAATTCAAACTGAATTTGAGGTAAGTACTGCAAGCGCAAGCTACCTGGCCTTATTTTAACATTTTTGTTAGTTACAAAATATATAAGTTGATTTATTAAGTGCACCCAGCTTAGACACATCCTTAAAGTTGAGTTCTCCTTCTAAAAAGTGCAACTTAAAGTGAACTGACTGTGGTTTAACAGTAATGTGATTCAGTGTAAAACCTGTGGAATGTAGAACCTGCATTAGTGAACAGGCATTATTAAAGCATTCAAACTTGAAATTGAGATACTTAGCTGAATGCTATTTTGGTAATTAGAATTTTCAATAAATTAACAATGTTACAGTAAGTAAATAAAAACCAAAACACACTCTACTGAGAGAGCTCAGAATGTGTGGCAGTATCTGTGCTACTGTTATCAGAGCTAACATTTTGGGTCCAGTGACCCTTCCTCAGAACTGTAGGTATTCAAGGAACCCATAGTATGGTAGCAGTCTATGGGGTTCACACTGACCCTCTGAAGACCATCCCCACCACAAAGGTCAAACCTGGGTCCCTGGTGCTGTGAGGCAGCAGTGCTAGCCACTGTGCCACCCATGGTAGAGTACAGTAGTTGCGACTCACCACATGTTCTGCTACCTATGTTAGGTTCTTTTTCTTGAGATTGTTACACACTTGATGTAAATGCATTACGCTAACTTCTGTGAACAGCCAAAGTTTATTAAGCAAGTACAAGCTTTGGAGGATCACTTAGCATTCTTCGCAATGGTTGTGAAGCTTGTCAAGCGATCTCCCTGAACAAGGGAACACAGAATTTCGCATCATCAGTATTGCCCAAAGGACAACCCCCAGCCACTCCCCTGGAGTGACATGCCACTCAAGGCACAATGTTTCTGGAAATAATCAAATCACTACAGTGTGATTTAGAACATAATTTAATGGCAATATCTGGTGGAAATAGTTTTAATTGCAAGGTGTAGTTAGATTCCTAACTGCAGTGTTCTTATTGATTCTGTATAGCAGGAGATGGCTATGTAAATTTTACATACCATTTTATGGATGGCACGGTGGCACAGTGGTTAGCACTGCTGCCTCACAGGGCCAGAGACCCGGGTTCGATTCCCGCCTCAGGCGACTGACTGCGGAGTTTGCATGTTCTCCCCGTGTCTGCGTGGTTTCCTCCCACAGTCCAAAGATGTGTGGGTGAATTGTCCATGCTAAATTGCCCATAGTGTTAGATAAAGGGGTGGGCTTGTTGGGCCGAAGGGCCTGTTTCCACACTGTAAGTAATCTAATCTAATCTAATCATACCACCTGCAAGACAGAAACATAACCACCCTACCTCGGGATATCCAAGTTCTTTCATGCCAGCAGAGCAAATTAACCCCTTTAATATCTCACCTAACCCACAGTCTTGCTGTATACCCTCCAACTTGTAGGCCTATCTAATTGCCTAACCCATGCTTGCTGCTGACCTTTCAACTTGAGACCCCTCATTCCCTCGCCTACCAATTTTGCTAACTAGTCTTGTGATTTGCAGCTTCCAGTGCTTCTTAACACACTCGATGATCCTTCCTCCTAGCAAAACTCTTAAACCCCCTCCTCCCCTACTGTGTCTTGCTACTAATCTCCAGAGGGAGCGAGGGTTTTGCTATGGGAGTCAACATGCAGTCGTGTTTTTAAAACATTTGAGATCCACTTTGACATCTTAACATCCACAAGCCTAAAGTTCTGATTTTGGAACTGGATCTTAAAGAAGAGTGCAGCTTCAGGAGCGCAAAGTAGGAAGTGCAAAGAATTGGTGAGAGGATGGGTTGGTGAATGGGATAGACTGGAAGTCAGAGTCAGCTAGGTAAAAACCAGGGCTGCAGATGCTGGAAACCGATTCTAGATTAGAGTGGTGCTGGAAAAGCACAGCAGTTTAGGCAACATCCGAGGAGCAAGAAAATCGACATTTCGGGCAAAAGCCTTTCAGGAATAGAGGCAGACTGGAATTGGGGGTTGGGGGGGGTGGAAAGAAGGAGACTGAGTGCATTCACCCTATCCATGTCTCTTTTGATCTTCTACACTTTTGTTAGATTCCCTCCTCAGCCTCCTATCCTCTGAAGAGAAACATCCTAGCTTATCCAAACTCTCCCTATAACTCGGACCATTGAGTCCGGGCAACATCCTTGTAAATTTCTTCTGCACTCTTTTTCATGTAACAATGTGACCAAAACTGATCACAGTACTCCAAGTGCAGCCTCACTAAGTTCTGTACAACTGCAGTGTAACTTCCCAACTTCTGTATTCAGTGCCCTGACTGATGAAGGCCACCAGTGTGCCAAAAGCTGCCTTCACTGCCCTGTCTACTTCTGACTCCATTTTCAGAGAACAGGCAATTGAAATCCAAGGAACCTCAGTTCCACTGCACTCCTAGATTTGACTTTGCAAAATGTAAGACCTCACACTTAGCTATCTTAAACTCCATTTACCACTTCTCAACCCACTTCCGCAGCTGATCAAGGTCTGAAAGTTTTCCTTTCTGTCCCTGATGCCACCTACTTTAGTGTCATCTGCAAATTTACTCATCATGCTTTGCACGTTCTCATCCAAAGCATTGATATAGATAACAAACAGCAATGGGCCCAGCACGGATCCCTAAGGCACTTCACTGCCATACACAAAGCCATGCTGTTTACTCCTAATCAAGCCCTGTCTTTCCAAATGCATGTATCTTATCCCTCAGTTTTTTTCAAGTAATTTACCTACCATAAATGTTAGGATTACTGGTCTGTAATTCCCAACATTTTCTTTGAGGCCCTTCTTGAATAAGGGCACAACACTCATCCAGGAAAGTAGAGTTTTCAATGTATACTGGACATGCCTTCTGAAAGGTGTAGAGTCATTAGGGAATCAGACCAGGCACCCACCCCAGAACTCCTCACCTGACCTGTTGTAGACACAGTATCTAATGCAGCTCCATTGAAGAACAACAGAAATCTTCCTTTTACATTTAATATAACTCCAATCAATGGAGAGTTGCTTGCCCCTGGATTGTGTTGACTTCGGTTTTGCTAGGGTTTCCCAGTGCCAAGTTTGGACAATACTGCCTTGATAGCAGGGCCAGTTACACTCATTCCATTTCTGGGATTCAGTCTACTTCCATGCTTGGACAAAGGCTTAATGAAATCTGCAGTCCAGTGGTCATGATGGATACTCAACTGAGTAAACAGACTGACAGATTTTTAAAGTGAAGATTGAGAACAGACTGATGAGTCAGCAATTAGATTGGGTTCCCTACAGTGTGGAAGCTGGCCATTTGGCCCAACCAGTCACCGACCCTCCGAAGAGTAACCCATCCAGGCCCATTCCCCTCTGACTAAAGCGTCTGACACTATGGGCAATTTAGCATGGCTAATCCACCTGACCTACATATCTTTGGATTGAGGAAACCCATGCAGACGCAGGAAGAATGTGCAAACTCCACACAGATGGTTGCCCGAGGTTGCAATCAAACCTGGACCCTGGTGCTGTGATATTGTAGTGCTAACCACTGAGCCACCAAGCCGTTAAGATTTGATTTGTGCATTTTGTGGACAAGACATCCCTGGGCAATTGTTCACTTTGCCAGTGATGTAACTGGACTGGAACAGGACTGCAGAGAAGTTGAAGTTCTCCTTAGATGAGGGGATTTGATGGAGATGTATAAAATGAAAAAGAGGTTTAGTCGGAATAAATAGAAACCTTTTCTAACAGCTGAAGAGGTGATAATGAGATGTCTCCACCTTAAACTCCTAAATTAATTAAAAGAACCTTGACATAATGGTTGGAATTTAGAAGATGCTTCCTCACTGAGATTGTAGAGGATACTTATTCATGTTTTCTGGAGCTAAAATGTAGGTTCGAAAAAGATCCATAAAAATGTCTGGAAAAAAACCCTGGTAAAATGTTGTTACATGTTTGCAAGGAGGACTCTGCATGTGCAGGTCTGCTGTATTGTATGTCAACCTATAGTGTTCTGTTGGACAGTAACCTGTGATTTTAATTAGCTGTCCTTTACATTGTATGTCTGTTTATTTTTATTACTAATTATATTAATCCAATGCAGGACATCATTCAACCTTTATTTTTCAGAATAAGTGAACTAAAACTGATTATATCAGCAATTTAAATGAAGGCATCAAATGTATGGTACTTAAATTTACCAGTGAGGCCAAGAAGAATGGGAAAGTAAGGTGTCAAGAGTGTAGTGTGTACAGAGAAATACAGATTGAGTGACCAAACATTTAGCAGATGGAATGTCACATGGGTAAATGTGAGTTAGTTCACACTATCAGGAAGAATATAAAGGCATTACACTATGAATGAAGACCGTAAGGTATTGGGACAGAATTAGGTAATTTGGCTAATCAAGTCTCTTATGCTATTTGATCATAGTTGATATGTTTCTCAACTCCATTCTCCTGCCCTTCTCCCATAACCTTTGATCCCTTTGGTAGTCAAGAAAGTCTGCTTATCACAATGGTACAGAGGAATCAGGGTGTCCTGGCCCATGAAGTTCAGAATTGCTATGCAGGCACAAGAAGCAATTTGAAGTTCAAATGGAATGTTGCCATTTATTGCAAGGAGAATGGAATATTATACGACAGTTTTACTAGAGTTGTTGAGGACTTTGGTGAGATCAATCTAGAATATGGGTGCAGTTTTGGTCTTTGATAATTAAAAAGCATATGAGAAGGTTCACGTCTATTTCTGGGATGAAAGGCTTAACTCCTTTTTTTTCCTTTCATTTATCTATTATTTGATATTACAGTTGGACTAAGTTAAGCTTAATAGTAAAATGGCAGAAGATCTCTGACCCATATTAGGCTCCTCTTGCTTAATGTGGGAGCTCAGTCACACGACTGATGACCCTGTCTCCTTCATGTGCAGGAACTGTGTCCAGCTGCAGCTCTTGTTTGACTGTATGATGGCTCTGGAGCTGCATCTGCGATGCTGAGGTGGTTGTGGATAGCACTTTTAGCAAATTGGTCACACTGCTGAGGGAGAAAGGGAGGGGTGACCAGAAGGCAGAGAAGGAGCAGGAAGGCAGTGTAGGTGCCACTTGCAGTCATCTCCCTCCAATACAGATATACCGTTTTGGATACTGTTGGGGGAGATAGGTCACCAGGAGAAGGCAGCAATAGCCAGGTTCATGGCACTGTGGCTGGCTCTGCTGTACAGAATGGTGGGAAAAAGAGTGGAGGGGCTATAGTCATGGGGGATTCAATTCTAAGGGGAGTATGTAGGCGGTTCTGTGGTTGAAAACCAGATTCCCGAATGGATGTCTCAGATTAGCTGCAGAACATTCTGAAGGGGAGGGATGAACAGCCAGTAGGTGCATATAGGTAAAAATTGGGATGAGGTCCTACAAGCCGAATTTTGGGAGTTCGGAGCCAGGTTTAAAAAGTAGGACCTCAGGTAGCAATCTTAGGATTGCTAGCAGTGCTACATGCTAGTCAAAGTAGAAATGGAAGAATAAGCAAGATGAATGCGTGGCTTGAGAAATGGTGCAGGAGGGAGGGTTTCAGATTTTTGGGACATTGGAACCAGTTCTGCGGGAGACATTTTATGTCCGTGGTTCATTCTGAAGATCAGTACTGCCATGGTTCCTTCTTACTTTCCACCACTACTATTTCTGAATAACTTTTAGCCAAGAACTGTGGATGACAGGTCAAATTATGAGACTAGCTCAGAGGAAAAAGGAAGCATACATGAGGTCTAGGCAACTGAAAACAGACTAAGCTTTGGAAACCAAATGAGGAAGTTACTGAACAGAAACGAGATAGTAACCTAAAGCCTGTAAGGAACGAAGATAGTGAAGTCAGCATGACTTAGGGGAAAGGATAGGCAAGGAGCAGATGATAAATGCAAAGGGACAGGTGGTCTGAGCTGCATTTCTCTTAATGCGAGAAATGTAATAGATATGGCAGATGAATTTAGGGCTTGGAATTAGTACCTGGGAGTTTGATGTTATTACTATTACTGAGACTTGGTTGCGGGAAGGGCAGGATTGGCAACTAAATATCCCAGGATATAGATGTTTCAGGCAGAATCGAGGGAGGTAAAGGGAGTGGAGAAGTTGCTTTACTGGTCAGAGAGGATATCACAGATGTGCTGAAGGAGGGCACTATTGAGGACTTGTATTGAGGCAATATGGGAAGTGCTCAATGTTGGGGCTGCACTGCAGGCCTCCCAACCATGAGCATGTGATAGAGGTGCAAATGTGTAAACATATTATGGAAAGATAGGAGCAACAGGGTGGTGGTGATAGGATATTTTAATTTTCCCAACATTGACTGGGATTTACTCAGTGGAGCAGAATTTGCAAGGAGCATCCAGGAGGGTTTTATAAAGCAAGATGTAAATAGTCCAACTCTGGAGGTGGCAATACCGGACCTGGTGTTGGGGAATGAGCCCAGCGAGGTGGTTTAAGTTTCTGTAGGGGGTTACTTTGGGAATAGTGGTCACAATTTCATAAGATTTAGAATACTCATGGGTGAAGACAGTTGTGGTCCTCAAGGAAGAGTGCTAAATTGGGGAAAGCCAACGATAGCAAAATTCAGCAGGAGCTGGGGAATGTTTGGGAGCAGCTGTTCGAAGGTAAATCCACATTTGATATATGGGAGACTTTTAAAGAGAGGTTGATTAGAATGCAGGCAGACATGTCCCTGTGAAAATGAGGGATAGAAATGGCAAGTTTAGGGAACTGTGGATGACAGGTGAAATTATGAGACTAGCTCAGAGGGAAAAAGGAAGCATACATGAGGTCGAGGCAACTGAAAACAGACAAAGCTTTGGAAGAATATTGGAAAAGTAGGACCAATCTGAAATGAGCCACTAAGGACTAAAAACAATCATAAATATCTTTAGCAAACAGGGTTAAGGAAATCCCAATACCTTTTATTCATAAGGAGCAAGAGGGTAATGAGAGAAAGAGTTGGCCCATTCAAGGACAAAAAAGGAAAGTTTATGTGTGGAGTCAGAGTAGGTGAGATTCTTTGCGTCGGTATTCACTGAGGAGAGGGACATGACAGATGTTGAGGTTAGGGACGGATGTTTGATTACTCTAGGTCAGGTTGGCAGAAGGAGGGAGGAAGTGTTGGGTATTGTAAAAGGCATTAAGGTGGAGAAGTCACCAGGTCCGGTTGGGATCTATGGCAGGTTACTGAGGGAAGCAAGAGAGGAAATAGTTGGGGCCTTAACAGATGTCTTTGCAGCATCCTTGAACACAGGTGAGGTCCTGGAGGACTGGAGAATTGCTAATACTGTCCCCTTGTTTAAGAAGGGTAGCAAGGATGTTTTGACATGGGTAAGCCTCCTGCTTAATTTCAACCAACAACACAGAAAAGATTTATTCCATGCAGTAATCTGTGAAAATTCGAGAGGCCAAATAGTATTTAAAGTAAAAATTGACAACTTTATTTTTTAAAGTATAACAGAGAATAATTAACTATTTACAACTCCTTCCTCTAAGTTATCTTCTTACTTTCCCTTCAATAATACTAGTCCAGGCAGCTGGTGAATCTTTTTGTATTTTCCTCCATAAATTTTCTTCTAAGGGATTTCTGTTTCACAGGTCCATTGATAGATAAGGTACCTTTAAGAGAGCTGTGTTTTGGGCAATCTGTACTTGCGGGTTGGCAGTTCTCTTCCATCTGTTCAATTTTTCCCAGTCTTATACCCCAAAGCTTTGGATTGTTTCATTTGATTTTTAATATTGTCAATATACTAAATTCAGACTTGATTGGAGGTTGGTATTTGGGGCATAATTTAAACTGGCCACGTTTAAATTTGTTTTGTCATCTCCAGGCAACCCAGCTGATCTAACTGTTCAACCAAATGGTATTTTGTTACCTTATTCAGAACATTTAATGCTGTATCAGGTAGTTCTGCTAGCTTTTAACTCTAAAAGGTACAGTATCCCATACCTTAACAAGGATAATCTAGGTAATTATAGACTAATGAGCGTGATGTTAGTGGTAGAGAAGTTGCTGGAAAAGATACTGAGCGATAGGATCTATTTACATTTGGAAGAAAATTGGGCCATTAGTGATAGGCAACATGGTTTTGTGCAGGAAAGGTCATGTCTGACCAACTTAATAGAACTCTTTGAAGAAGTTGACCAAGTTCATTGAGAGAAGGGCTGTAGATGTCACATACATGGACTTCAGTGAGGCATTTGACAGCACAGATTAGGCTGATGGAGAAAGTGAAGTCGCACTGAATCCAGGGTGTACTAGCTAGATGGATGGAAAACTGGCTGGGCACCAAGAGACAGTAGTAGTGGAAGAGAGTTTCGTTAAAATGGAGAACTGTGACCCATGGTGTTCCACAGGGATCCATGCTGGGACCACTGTTGTTTGTGATCTACATAAATGATGTGGAGGAAGATATAGGTGGTCCGATTCGCAAGTTTGCAGATGACTACGATTGGTAGAGTAACAGATAGTGAAGGGGACTGTTGGAGAATGCAACAGAATGTAGATAGATTGGAAAGTTGGGCGGATGGAGTTCAATCCGGACAAATGCGAGGTGATGCATTTTGGAAGATGCAATTCAAGGGTGATCTGTGCGGTAAATGGAAAACCCCTGGGCAAAATTCATGTACAGAGGGATCTGGGTGTTCAGATCCATTGTACCTTGAAGTTGGCAACGCATATTGATAGTGGTCAGGAGCATTGAGTACAAGAGTTGGCAAGTCATGTTACAGTTGTATACTTTGGTTTGGCTGCATTTGGAATATTGCATGCATTTTTGGTTGCCACGCCAGCAAAAGGATGTGGAAGAGGGTGCAGAGGAAGTTCACCAGGATGTGGCCTTGTATGGAGGGTGTTGACTATGAAGAGAGGCTGACGAGATTAGGATTATTTTCATTCGAAAGACAGAGGGGACTAGATTGATGTCAACAAAATCTTTGTTCTTTATTCCTGAATGGTTGAACTGGTTAGGCTTGTAATTGCATATCCATTGGACTTGTGGGTTTGAGGTGATCTTTATGAAAAACATAACATCTTGAAGCGATTGGAGAGAATAGATACTGGAAGAAAACTCTTCCTGGGAGGAAGATTAAAGCCAGGGGGTGTGATTGAGAAAGTGTTTCTTACATGATCACCATGAACATGATCGCAAACAAGAGAAATCATTATATTTGACTTGGTATTGTGTAATGTGATAGCATTAATTGATTTTGGAGTAAAGGCACTCATACAGAGTTGCATTCATGTGAATTTTCCATCCAACTTGAAAGAGAAGATTTGGTTGATGATGAGTATCTAAGAGTTTTATAAAGGCATGAAAGTCACAACCTGAAGTCAGCTGTGGTGCAAGGCTTAGTGATAGTTCAAAAGAGATACAGTGGCACTCACAGTAAGTACATTCCGCTGCAAGGAGAAGATCCACTACTAGCAGATAAGTCAAAAGATCGGGAAAGAATAAAACTTGAAAAAGCATATTGTACCGAAATAAATGAACTTTTAGGTTATTGAACAGAAGGTAAAGAATGGTAGATGATAGATTATTCAGGACTCAGGACAGGTAGTTCTCCTATAACACAGTGGTTGTCTTCCTTTGTGAAGTGGTGTTATAGAAAATCATGCAATAGAAATAATGTGGCCTATTGGGGGGGGGGGGAAGGGTTGGAGGCAAACCAATAAAAATCGAAACAAAAGTAGTAGCTTGTCTAACAGAAATGACAGCACAGTCTTAAGTTTTGACTTGTTGTAACTGACCTGTTGTATGGTACTGTACAGTGCAATTTATCAGAATCTTCAACTGATTACTCTGGATTGGCATGTATACTTGCATGCTGCATGACATTCTTGCCAGTCTTTTGATCCCATCCAATGATAACAGTGCACAAGTGAGATCCCAGAATGAATCTTGCCTTGATTGTGAAAGAAACGAAGGTTCAGTCCTTGATCTATGTGTCTGTTTTTTTTTCAAGTTTTTCGGAGGGTTTCACATCATGATGCTTAGGGACGTCCATCACTTTATTTTACAAAACCCACCTGATTTATTACCTACCTGATCCTTTGTGTACCTTTATCACATTCTATAACCATCATACTGTGTGCCATTTCCAAAACAACTCACCACTTCCTGGATTTCCTGGCAGGTGGGACTAGATTGGGTCGGGATATCAGGTCGGCATGGATGGGTTGGACCGAAGGGTTTGTTTCCATGCTGTACATCTCTATGATTGTATCTGTGGTGCAGCACCATTTATAAAAAGATATTGTGCATCCAGACAAGCTGTCATTCCTGATCTGCCTGCATGGTTCTTGACATTGACTCTGGATGTGGCCAATAAATGGATAATTGATGCCTCTCTTTGTGGGCAGGGACATGAAGATGTCGCTGATGAGGATGGCATGATGCAGAGGCAGGTCATCCTTTTTTCCTCGGCCAACAGAGGGTGCCATTCTACCAGAACCATGCAAACCTAGATCAAGATTACCATCCAGGCAGTCTCAATCATCTGAGGGAACACAGAATGTAGGAACATGATCAATGACCTGCACTCTGCCAGTGAAAGTGTCACCATCTTCTGTTGATACCTCTCTCTCACTCTGACTGTACCCACCATTTCTTGCAACATCTTCCCCACTCATTCTCATCCTTGCTAACATCTGACCCTGACTAACCCTGAATCTCTTGCACATCCTGCTCACTCCCTCAGGACATCTCCACACAGGCACCAAAAGTAAGTCTGTCACCCACCTTTCTTTTCATCACTCACTATGTGTGGCATTTCCTCACTCTGACCACTCTGAGCAGCTGACTGACCATGTCCAAGCCCTTGTACTCACTTTTTACAGTTGATTACCGTTGTGATTATTCACGGAAATAGATTCACGTGAGTCTACTCTTCAATGCTATCCTTTTACTGTTAATCAATACCAGTAAATTTTCACTCCCATCTCAACTCTTAAGTTTTTAAATTAACAGATTGACCCCAGCTTGTCCTCAGGCTGTAAAGACATTTCATGATAGTTCCCCAAACATTTCACAACACCTTTCAAGGAGCTCTTCGTGAGCTGACTGATCTCGTGATGCCAATGCGGTCCTCTGTACACTGAAACCTAATTCCAAGGATGAGAATCGCTTAACAGCGAATGGGAGTTCACTTTATCAAAAACAAGTCTGCAATCCACAAATCTTGTTTAATAGACAAGCATTATAGGGAAGTACCTGTATGTGAAATATGAGCAAAAGCTGGCTAGAAAGGTTATATTGGATAGCAAGATCTTGTGCAGGTGTTTGAAAAGAAAAGGTGTAAGTAAAGTACTGCCTTTCTGGAGACTAAGAATGGGGAAATGAATAGATAATAAAGGTGAAACCAAATAAATATTTTGCTATATCTTCATTACGAGAATTTTTTTCTTTCCTCAGTACTGTTTATATATCAAGATTGCTTGGTGTGGGTGGATGGGTCAGAGGAGGCAGCTAGACCTTTGAACTTTTAGCCACTGGGGGATCTTGTACTGAGCAAATTGCACTTGCAAGTTGACCCTCTCCAATTTCCTGAAGAGCTTAACCCTATGGGTCCTAGGTAGCATACTAGCATCATCTGCCATTTAAAATGCACTTTCAAAATTCACTAAGGCTGCTTTGACTGCAGCTTCCTAACAGGCGTCTGTTACCATCTTAAACAACAAGGGAAACATACATTTGAGCACCACCACCTGCAAGTTTGTCTAAGCCATTCACTATCCAAATTTGGAAATATATCACCATTCCTTTCATGTCACTGGGTCAGAATAGTGGAACTTTCATCCCTAACAGCATTATGGATGTTCTTCCATCTACAGACCAAGTTTGTTCATAAAAGCAGGCTCAGCACCAGCTCAGAATGGGCAACAAATAGTCTAGCCAGCAAAGCTTCTAGTCAGTGAATTTCAAAAAGGGAAGGGTAATCTAAATTACTTAAGATTCTGGAAAGATTCTATCAGACTGGACTTCATAAGTACAGCTGTTGCATTCAAGAATAGTTTGAGGCAGAAAACATGGAATGACAGGCTGTCTATTTTGGAGAAGCTGTTAGAGTCAGTCACTAAGGAAGTCGTAGCTGCATACTTAGAACAATTCGAGGTAATCGGTCATTCTTAATAAATTTATTGGGAGCCCTTTGAAGGAGTAACATGGGTTGTAGATTAAGGGGAGCCTGCAGATGTACGTTTTTTGGAGTGCAGAAGATCCCACAAAGTTACTGAGTAAAGAAAGAACTTATGGCGTATAAGATAATGCATTAGCAAGGACGGAGGATTGACTAACTGACAGAAAACAGTGCGCATAAACATGCCATCTTCTGATTGGCAAGATGTGACAAGTTGAGATCTGTAAGTGACTGGGCCATAAACTCAGCTTTTCTCAACTTGTCTTAGCCTAGAGGTGTTAAAGCATGGTAGATGAATTTTCAGATTGCGCAAAGATGGTTAACGTCTCGTTTGTACGACATCAGGAGGATGCAGATGGATAGATAAAGATATTTGACCATTCTCTCAATCTGGCATGTAATGAAGCAAAATGAGAGAACTGCATTTTCTCGTTGACCAGGGATGTAAAACTAGGAGAAACGTGAGGGGGTTGACGGGCATGTAGAGAGGATTCAAGATGATATAGATGAGTTGAGCAAATATATGGCAGATGCACTACGACATGGATAAGTGGGGGGGTTATCCACTTTGGTTGAAAAAATAGAATGTTGTTACAATGTGTTAATGAACATAGGGAGCAGATTGGTGTTGAACAGTCACCTGAAAACAGTCATGCAGGTGTAGCAAGCTATTAAGGTGGCAGATGGTTTGTTGACCATCATTGTAAGGCAATTTGTGTACAGTAGCAGGAATGTAGCTTTGGTCAAGTGGAATCTGTTTGGACAATTAGAAATGCCAAGGGCAGAAAATGGCAGTGGGAGCTTGTCTAATTTTTTAAAAAGCTTATTTATCCATTCAACCTGTTGGGAAATGTTATTACATACCTCTGGAGCAGGTAGGACTTGAACTCAAGTCTCCTGGACCAGTTGTAGGGATAAGCGCTGTGCTACAAGAGGTCCCCTCAATACCTGTATCCAAGCTATAGTCATAAGGTTGAGAAGGCATTTAACAGGAAATTAGAGAACTTCAATTTGAGCATAGATTGGACAAATCCTATCAATAACAATACCATAGTGGAGGAACTCCTGGAATGTTTACGAAATTGTTGTTCTGGATCAATTCATTGAGTAAGCAACTAGAGAAGAGGTCATCCTAGACTGGATATTGTGTCATGAGAATGGAATTATTGGCAGTCAAGCTGTGCAAGTCCCCTTGGGGGCAACTCAACAAAATATGATAGTCGTTGTTCGCTCTCCCTTTGTTCAGGGATCGTGTCACACTTTATGAGATGAGGATACAGAATCTAAATATGTGAAACCAGTGATGGTATGATAAACTGGGGACACCACCTAAAGGGATGACTGAATAGGCAATGACAAAATTGACGGAGCACCTGCAACAGTTGTTCCTTTCTATCTGACAACAATAAAGCTGCAATGGTGGGCAAACCATTGATCCAAAGAAGGGGATTAAGAATTGGCTTGTTTCTACTGAAGTGTGGAAGAGTGAGGGATAACCTGATTGCAGGTGGATGTGGAAAGGAATTTCCTCTTGTCAGCATGGTTTCATCAAGGGGAGGTCAATCCTGACAAATCTCCTTGAATTCTTTAATGAGCAAATTAGATCAAGGAGAGCCAATGGATGTTATCTACCTGGACTTCAAGAAGGCCTTTGACAAGATGGTGCACAGGAGGATGCAGAGTAAGATAAGGGCCCATGGTGTTAGAGGCAAGCTGCTAGCATGGATAGAAGTCTGGCTGTCTGCAGAAAGCAGAGAATAGGGATAAAAGGGTCTTTCTCAGGATGGCAGTTGGTGACAAGTGATGTTCTGCGAGGCTCAGTGTTGGGACCACAATTTTTCACTTTTTATATTCCTGATCTAAATGAAGGAATTGAGGGCATTCTGGGCTAAGTTTGCACATGATGCAAAGGTAGATAAAGGGACAGGTAGCATTGAGGAGGAGGGAAGGCTGAGATGGATTTGGACAGGTTAGAGTGGGCAAAGAAGTGGCAGATGGGTGTAAACATGATAAAGTGTGAGATCCTGCACTTGGTAGGAAGAATAGAGGCATGGACTACTTTCTAAATAGGAGAGTTCAGAAGTCTGAAGTACACAGAGACTTGGAAGTTCTAGTCCAGGATTCTCTCGAGGAAAACTTGCAAGTTGCGTCAGTGGTTAGGAAGGCAAATGCAATGATGGCATTTATTTTGTAAGGACTTGAACATAAAAAGTGTATTTCCGAGGCTTTATAAGGCTCAAGCCAGACCACATTTGGAGTATCATGTGCAGTTTTGGGCCCCATATTTCAGGAAGGATATACTGGCCCTAGAGCATGCTCAGGGGAAGTTCACGAGAATAGTCCCAGAAGTGAAAAACTTAACACATGAAAGTTTGAGGACTCTGGGTTTATACTAGAAGGATTGGGGTGGCGCGTGTGGAATCTAATTGAAACATCAAATATTGAATGGCCTGGACAGAACACATATTGGGAAGATTTTCCATTGGTAAGAGAGACTGAAACCAGAGGGCACAGCCTTCCAGTAAAACACAGACCTCTGAGAACAGATGTGGAGAAACCTCTTCAGCCAGCGGTGAATATATGGAACTCATTCTTGGATTAAGATTCTTGTTTGTCAAGGGGGTCAAGACTATTGAGGAAAATGAGGTTGAGAAGCTTACCAGCCATGATTGAATGTCAGAGCAGACTGGTTGGGCTGAATGGCCTAATTTCTGCTCCTGTGTCTTACCGTGAAGTTTGTGCTTACTTCGGGAGAAAGGACTTTCCTTTCACCGCCCTTCTTCTTAACCTTGATATTATACCTGGGCATGCACTTCATTGCAGATAGTCATCTAGAAGTTGAACTTTTGTTTTCACCCTAAGTAATTCTCACTCATCCAACCATTTGACCAGCTAGCCAATCAAACTCATCCAAACAGGGTTTCCCAAGCGCAAATGGTCCCATTTCCCTTCGTTTGGCTCATATCCTTATATATGGCCCATATACCTCTAAACCTTTCTTATTCATGTACCTTTCCAAATGTCTTTTAAATTATGGACTTTACCTGCATCTACCACTTCATCTGGCAGTTCATTCCACATACAAACCTTCCTCTGTGTGAAACAGTTACCCCTTGGGTCCCTTTTAAATCTTTCCCCTCTCAAGTTAAACCTATACCCTCCTAATTTTGAATGCCTCTACCGTGGGGAAAAGTCCTTGGCTATTCCCTGTATCTTTGCCCCTCATGATTTTATAAACCTCAAGGTCACCCCTCAGTCCCTACATTCCAGGGGGAAGAAATCCCAACCTCTCCTTTTAACTTGCCTTCCCTTCCCATTAATATCCTTGCAAATCTTTTCTGTATCTTCAGTTTAATAACATCCTTTTGTAGTGTAAGTATAATCTCAGCTTCATTTTGTCCAAAAAATAATTGTCTCCTGAAAACTTTTTTTCTTTTCCCACATCTCTATTCTCATTTCTAACAAATGCAAGGAGCACTGGGCATATTCTCATACCTGGAAGTATCCACTCAGCTGACACGGCTGCATTTTCCTTTCCCAGAGTCTTCCAAGACAAGCTTCATCCCTCAACTCCCACTGCCAGGTCCTGGAGCTGTCATTTCTCAGTCATGCCTACTGCTTGATCCCACACTTTTTAAAACTCATTTTGAGAGATCTGGGCATTGCAGGTTAGCCAGGATTTATTGCCCCTCCCTGTTTGGGAACATGGTGGTGAGCTGCCTTCATGAGTTGTTGCAATTCATGCATCATTAACCTACTCTTTACCACTTAGTCAAATAGTAAAACACTGGAATAATAAACCCCAGTTGGCAGTCAGGACCCCCCACCAAAACAAGACATACAAAGGTAATTCATGTGGTTAGTCTTGTATTGCTTTGCTGTGGTTGCATGAAACCTAGTTTTGCCTTTCTTTTTGAACTGTTTTTGAATGGCACTTGAAATGCTATTCTAGTTCCACTGATTTATGATCTGTACTGTTAACTTCATGGAGTTTATAAAATCGTCATGAATATCAAGTGGAGGAGGCTGAGCAGTACATTTATTGCAGGCCCCATATAACCTGTAGAACTGAAAGAGGCTTTCTACAAGTTTAGTGTGAAAGGCATGTCTTTTGCACAGTGATTTATGAAGTTATAGCTACTTACCAGGAACTTTACAATAAATCAAACAAAAATAGATAAAACCGGCAAAATAATGCTGGATCCAATGAAGATGAGCACATTCCTTGTCTCTTACTTTCAGTATAAGCTGGCTATGAAATTTTATTTTGATATCCAAATACATTGATGTGGGACTTATTTAGTCCCAATTTACTTCAGGGAAGTAAGTAGTTAAGTTAATTGCTCGTCAGTATGCCTGTGTAATGGCGATTTCTTGTCCTCAGCTCCTCAAGTATGAACAGATTGACCAAATTGATCACCTTTGCTTTGCTTTGTGTCTCTTCCATTGGGAAATTTTTTTTTTGTTAAAATTACTTTGTTTCTGGCTTTTATCTCTATTGTGGTCAAGTCAAATTTTCTAGCTGTAATAAATCTGTATACCAACATTTACCTTTGTTCAAAACTATGCTGAATTAATTGTCTCCGTATGATTCTTCAACCACTTAAAATCGTGAAATTCCAAGCTACTTGCCATATTTTGTGCAAGTGGTCTTTCTGGGAGAATTAACACGATGAATAACGTTTTGATTTAAAATATTGTTGTATTGCAAGATGGTTACTAGTAACCTCAAAGTTCTCACTCCACAAAGTTCCTTCGTATCTTTGCTCTAACAGCTATGTTCTTTGGATTCTCAGCTCTGAAGCAAGATTGCAATATCATTTTGGAACTTTTCCTAACGTTGCTCTGAAGATTGCTTTGATCAGTCTTGTGCGTCACAATGTGGAAACTTAACAATTTGTCTCACCAACCATCATTTAAATGTGCATTCTGCATGTGTGGGTTTCTTTGTGCGTGCCTGCTGTTTCTGTGTGCAATTAGCTATATAATCCTATATATTACGATGTGGAAGTGCTGGTGAAAAACTGGGGTGGACAAAATCAAGTCACATGACACCAGTTTATAATCCAACAAGTATATTTGAAATCTCAACTTTCAGAACATAGCTCTTTCATCAGGTGAATTGAATGAGGAGAGTGCACACAGATCAAGGGTAGAGAGATCAAAAGATGATACAACTGGTGTGAGTGGAATGTCGAATAATAACTCTCTGAAGGTGACCAAGACTGTCAGACGGTCTGAGTGAAGTGTCAACAAGTGAGGGGCTGGTCTGTAATCCGATTAAATGAGGCAGAGAGATAATTACAAAAAATTAACTAGGGTAGTGTTGGAGACAAACCGAATGACTGGAATAACACAATAGGTATGAGTTGCATGCCAAGGGTCTAACCGGAGTAATAAGTAATCCAAAATTGTACAAACTAATTAATTAAGGTAGAGAGATCATAATTTATCAAGGTGGCGGTGTCAAAGCAGGACAGTAAGGAAGATTTTGCAGATACAGAGCAGTGTGATGGGGTGACACTTCACGTGACATGAACACAGTTGAGGCTGTTTTCATGAATATGGAACTTGGCTATCAGCTTCTCTTTGGTGATTTTGGTGTGCCATGGAGGACGCTTATCCGAAGATCAGAAACTGAATGTCCTTGATCAAGATCGTCTCTATCCCTCCACTTCTCATCTTCAACCAACTGCCAAACCTCAAGTGGGCCATTTACGGCAAGCTACCCAGCCTAAAGGACAGCATTGACCACAACACCACACAATCCTGCCATGGCCACCTCTGCAAGAGATGTCAGATTTATCGACATGGATACTACCATCACATTTGCACAGCAGATATTTGTGACTTGGCCAGTATTGTCTATTGCATTTACTGCAGGCAAGGATGCTTTGAGGGTTGGTATATTGGTGAGACCACACAAATATTTTGATGATGGATAAATGGGCACTGCACTACAATCGCCAGACAGGAGTGTTCCCTCCCATTTGAGGAACACTCTTGTGGTCAAGGACATTCAGCCTCCGATCTTTTGGGGTAAGCATCTGCCAAGTCAACCGCATTGATCGACCACAATGCAGAATCGCTGAACAGAAAATGATAACCATGTGTTCACAAAATGGCCTCAACCATGATATTGGGTTTATGTCGTGCTACATGTGACTCCTACCTTAATTAGTTTTTATAGTTTTGGATTACTTATTACTTTGGTTACCCTCTCGGCATGCGACTCTTATACCTATCATGATGTTACATCATTTGGTTTCTCTCTAGAACCACCTGATTTCTTTTATTTTTGGTAATTTTCTCTCTCCCTCATTTAATCTGACAAGAGATTATCCCTTTGCTTGTTATTCAACTGTTGACATTTATACTCTGTCAAACACTCTTAGTCACCTGCAGAGAGTCATTGTTTGACACTCCACTCACGCCAGTTGTATGATCTTTTGATCTCTCTGCCTGTAACTTCTGCGTCTGTGCGTTTTTCTCTCTCACCTTCACCTGATGAAGGGGGGCTGCATTTTGAAAGCTTGTGATTTCAAGTAAACCTGTTGGACTAAAACTAGTGACTTCTGACTTTGTTGTATATATCACAGCTAACTTAGTATGTTCACTTGATAGTAGTACAAATAGAAAGTCAAACTTCAGAAATATGACCAGGATTGGTGTTCCAATATCAATATACTTTTGCAGGTCAACATCCCCAGTATCAAGACAGAGTATATTTAATTAGCTGTGTTGGCTGGGCCACATTTTCCACATGTTTGACGCAGGGCTTCCAAAGCAGGCTCTGAGCATCAGCATGGCAGTTAGTTACCATGAAGGCAACAGAATCATTTTGAGGATGGTTTGAAGCCTCATTGAAAGATCCCTACTGACTCATGGCAGGGTACCTCTAGCCTAAGAAGCAGCACTTATGAAAGTGTCAACTGTTTTGAGCATCTCATTTAGGCCCAAATGGAGGCCAAGTGAATACAGTGCAAACAGTGTATATCCCACTGACTTCAACAAACTCCAGCTGTAGTAGTAGTGGAATATTTAGTCCCCTTTGGAGAACAGCTGAATGGAAGAAAGTCATCCTTAAGCATGAGGATCTGCCCAAGAAGAAGAAATGGGCGCTTATCTTTGCGTGATTGTTTACACAGATGTCCTATGATAAGTTCTTCCAGTCTTAAGTGGGAAAGTTGTTTTGTCTTGATGTTTTTAGATGATGGTACTCTATCTAGACTTTGTTTTCCACCATGTGAATTCTGATGCTACTGTGAAAAATGTCAATTGGTTGCTTAGGTTTTCTCAAATGTTGTCATGTTAAAGAATAGAGCACTGATTGCTGTCTTTCATTATGGTCAAGTATAAATGAAAACTCCAACCCAATGCTAAAATAATGAAATTGGAAACTCTTTCACTTAAAGTAAATTGTAAAGTGACAAAATCCTTTTTATTGAACGGTGTTTATCATGCTGAGATGCGCCATGAAAAATATGGATCAAAATGCTTGTGCATAAAGACTAATGAAATGGAATAATCAATAAGATCATGTTTCCTTTTTATTCTTATGTAGTTTTTTTTCTTTCCTTGCACACTATTCATAATCTTGAAAGTGAAACACATGTTCTTAGCAGAAAACAACAACTTTAGTCCTAAAACCAGTTGTGTTTTTGAAATGTACAGTAAATTGAGGATTCAAAGCCCTGATTGTATTCAAAATACATGCAATTATTTTGATTTCCCAATTGAAACCGTTGACTTTGCTTTATACCCCATAACAGAATTGATGAATTTTTAGTTGTAATTTCAGGGGCAAAGGGGGAAGTAAAATGGAATTCAGAGGCAGTTAATTGTTTGGAAGCTTATTGTGAATGTTTGTTTAATAATGCTGGTTGGATGTTAACAACATATTTGTATGTATTTGAAATGTTTTGCTATCTGCAGTGTTGGAAGATGTCACACCATTCTTTTGAAAGTATGTATGTTAACAGAGCACAACGTTTGCAATGCATCATGAACCCGTTCTGTAATTGAAAAGCTGCTGACCGGGCAAAATAAAAGTGAAATAGTACATGATAGATTAGACGTTGAATATTACCAAAAACTGACATTTTGTCAAAGCTTTTTGTGCCAATTTGCAAGAATATCAATTTTTTTTTAAAAATCATGTTTATATTGTGAGAAGAGCATGCTGATTGGTTGTCAAGTGGACTCTGGTTAGTAGAGACATTGTTATGGAGAATGCACATTTACACTTAGCTGCCAGGTCTGTTTAAATTTTTAACTTGGCACAGTGTCTCTGGTCAAGGCATTGTCTTGAGAAATGTTTGTTTTTCCCCTTAAATGGGTATTCTTGCAAGTTGTCCTGAAGTTTTTTTTTTCCTTTTTGTCTACTCCAGTAAAATCTTTTCATAATTTTTAGTAGCCCTTCAATTTTGTATACTATAAGAACTGTTTCAACTTGCTCCTTTCCATATAAGTGAATTCATTTTATGCCATGCCATTTCTCTGTCTTGTCCTGTTCATGAAGGATTTGGTGTATAACTAAGGGGCCATCAATTGATGGTTTTTTAGTAGTGTTTCTAAAATCAAACTGATTTATCTGCCATCATGTGGTATAAATACTTCTGATCATTTAAGTTTTGTGTTCTTGAATTTGTCCTGATGAGTGCAAGATGGAAACCTTTGGCTCTTTCCAGCTTATATTCAAATAAAGGAAGCGTTAAAATATTAAATCAGGCCACTTTTCTTGATGATGTTGTCATATTTTGCATAATCTTACATTCTTTTGTTTCAGATAACACTACAGTCGAAAAACTTCGTGCTATTTGCTTGGATCATGCAAAGCTCGGGGAGAGCAGCCTCAGTCCAAATCTTGACTCACTTTTTTTTGGACAATCTGCCTCTCAAGTGTTATACCTAACTGAGGTGTGTAATTAGTTATTTCAAGTTGTAGTACAGCATTATGCAAATAGTTATAATTGTATTTGTGGAGAGGATGGCAGGAGAAAACTGACACTGGTGATTTGTATGTCTTTGCTGTGACCTGCTTTGGGAAAAAATAAAGTGAGCAGAAGTTGGATTCTGAAGTAATTCAATATTTGACTAGAGAAAGTTGTCTGATGAACCACATGCTATTCTAGGGACTCAAACATTATTGGAAAACCAAAGTAGGCTGAGGACAAGGACTTCATGGGAGACCAGGGTGGAAAATTATTAAGACATGTGACCAGTAACATAGGGTCATGCTTGTGAACTGAATGAATGTTGTTCTGCATAAAGATCAGATCATATGCATTTGGGCTGCTCAATGTAGAGACAACTATTTTGAAAACTGACCATTGCAAACAAAATTAAAAACAATAAACATTGCTTATGCAGTAGCAAGTTACTGTATTTGGGTCATGGATGATGAGGCAAGACTTGATAAATGGGTATCTTTGTATCCTGTGGTATCCGATAGGAAAGCACTTTTGGTCGTCTTGAGGAATGCTCCTTGAAATGCTGGGAGGGATAGCGCAGATGTATTATTTAGACTGGAGATGACATTGTCCAGAGTCTGTTGAGTTGGGGCATGATAGATATGGGGAACGCTATAAGGATTGAGGAAGGGAAATGCAAAGAGCAGAATTTTAGTCACTGAAGGGGCAACCTTTTTCATGCAGAGGGTGGTGTGTATATCGAATGAGCTGCACAGGAAGTGGTGCAGTTACAACATTTAAAGGCATCTGGATGGGTATATGAATAGGAATAGTTTAGAAGGATATGGGCCAAATGCTGGTAAATGGGGCTACATTAGGTTGGATATCTGGTTGGCTTGGGCGAGTTGGACCAAAGGGTCTGTTTTTGTGTTGTACATCTCTTTTTCTCTTTGTTTGAGAGCCCTGTTAAACCATTAGACATGGGGGAAATCCTCTGTTGAGGAAATAGAGAAACCCTGGTATGAAAGATTGTTGTCAAAGTAGACTCGGCAGAAGTGGGTACTGCAGGTGCTGGAGATTAGAGTCTAGATTAGTGGTGCTGGAAAAGCACAGCAGGTCAGGCAGCATCCAAGGAGCTTTCCTGCTCCTTGGATGCTGCCTGACCTGCTGTGCTTTTCCAGCACCACTCTAATCCTCATTGGAACTAAGCCAAGGAACTTTGTCATTGAGGTAGCTTTTGGGTGCTGATGAACATTATTGATAACCTGACCTCAAAAATGATAACAGTGGTTACAGTTGAAGAAGATAAGCGTTAGAAATGGACCATGTGAAAGCAAATAAAACTAAAAGCAAAGTTGATATTTTCCAGTTCAGGGCAAGAGGAGAAACTAACCCTGATGTAGGTAGTGAATGTAGATTACATTTTTTAATCATATAGGTTCTTGAAATGTTATTGTTGAGTGCAAGATGACAAATGTAATCCTGTTATTTAGGAAGAGGGAAAGAGAGAGAATGGGCACCTTCAGCTTGAAGTCAATAGTGAGCAAAGTCATGGAATCCCTACAGTGTGGAAGCAGGCCTTTCGGGCCATCACGTCCACACTGCCGTCTCGGAAGAGCATCCCACTCAGACACACCTGACTACCCTGTCCCTGTAACTCAGCATTTGCCATTGCTATTTCACGTAACCAGCATGTTACGCCTGTGGGAGGACATCACAGCAGAATGTGCAAATTTTATGCAAACAGCTGGTTGAGGGTGGAATTGAACTCTGGTCCCTTGTACTCTGAGACAGCAGTGTAATCACTGAGGCGCTGTGCTTCCCCTTTTTAATGGATCTTTGAAATGAATTGCAAGTCGGCTATATGGTTTTGAGGAATGAAATTATAATGTTGAACATTGATAGAGTACTTTTTTGTAACTGCATTTTTGACATGGCAAGAAGATGGGCATAAAAGCTGGCTTATCAGTAAGGTTTCAAATTTAGAGACTGATAACTAAATATTGATACTTATTTGCAATGAAATTTGGATTTGAATTGTATATAAAAATACTTCTCTTCACTTACAGGTGGTGTATGCTTTGTTAATGCCTGCCAGTGCACCTTTGGGAGAAGATGCAAGTGATTTCCAATACAACTTTTTGAAAAGTGGGGGTGTATTCCTTGTTCTTGGCATATTAACCAGGAATAACTTTATGCTCAATGCAGACATGGAGACTCGAAGGGCTGCGTATCTCAATGCATTAAAAATAGCCAAATTATTGCTCACAGCAGTTGGATATGGTCATGTTAGAGCTGTGGCAGAAGCATTTCAGCCAGTTGTGGAAGGTTCCAGTACTGTTTCACCAGTATGTATCCTTTTATAATGCAGAATTCTTGATAAACTACTGTCTGATATTGTGTGTAAAAAGCCAGATTTTCTTAATGTTAAGGACGTGGGAGGTGTTAGCAGTGCGAGTTGTCTCATTGCTGATTTCATTAATAAATATATATTAAACCTGCAGCCAGTCAGTTTGAAGTTGTAATCTATTTGAGAATGGGCAAGTTTAATGACCATTGTGTAGTAGTTTGATCTCATCTGAATTACTTTAAAGATATGGATTGTACTTTATTTTCTAATCTAATTTTACCTGTACAGTTCTTTTCATTCGAATACTTTTGTAAACATTGTAGGATTCATTTGGCTTGTCATGTTTGTCGGACTTCTCCCCTGTCTTGCCTGCAATTCTTTTTATCCATGTTATTAGCTAATTACCTTTTGTAGTCATGACTGAAAGTCTGAATCTAACAATTGGGTATTCCGAATCCTAACTGTTCATTATGTAGCAAGATTTTATTTGATGTGAGTAGCTTGTTACCCTTTCTTTTGTCCAGATCCCACATGATTTTGAATACCTCCATCAAATCCGCTCTTAACTATATTAAAGGAAAATGAGATCAGCTCTACCAATTTGGACTTGTAACAGAAGTATCGTTTATTAATTCTCAAATCTTTTTGTGCTCACTCCAGTGTCGTCTTATTATTCCTCAAGTGTGAACTGAACTTGTTACTTTTAGTTGAAGCCCACCAAATGTTTCGTCAAGGTTCACCATAATTGCATGCTTATGTAAACTGTGCCTTTGTTTATAAGCAGCACGATCATGCATGCCTTATTGACTACTTTCTCAACCTGCCCATCCAATTTCAACAATTCATGCATACCTATCTCCAGGTCCCTGTGCACCATCATTAGAATTGTCCATGATGCTTTTTTTTATTGCAGTTTCTCATTCTTCCTTTACAAAGGTACCACTTTATGCTTTTTGCATCGAATTTCATTTACCTTGTGTTTGTCCATTCCACCAGGCTGTATTATCTTGACACCTGTGTTCTGATCCAAGTTCACAGTAATTTTAAAGTTTGTCGTCTGCAAATCTTCATTCTGTGCCCTGCACACCCAAGTCTCTATCATTAATATATATCAAGAAAAGCAGTGGACACAATATATCTTCCTGCAGTCCAGAAACAAACTGTTTACTGCTAACCTTTGTTTTCTATCACTCAGCTAAATTAGTATCCTTACTGCCATTTTTGCGTCCGTGGGATTCAACTTGGTCGCGACTTCAAATATCATTTGGGAATTCATGTACCCTGTTCAACTTCATTATCTTCAGCAACCCTCATTACTTCACCAAAAAACTGAAATCAAATCAGATGCAATCTCCCTTTAACAAATCTCATTGTCACTATTTCATTAGTCTCCTTGGGTCCGATGACTTTTTTTCTTGGATTCTGAAAGTTTTCCTCATGCTGAGGTCAAACGAAAATTGTGCTTAGTCTTGCATCATTCTTTTGAACAGGTTGTGTATTTGGCATTTTTCCAGTCTGAGTGCTACTTACATTTCTAACAAGGGTTAGAAGATAACGGCTATCAGTTTCACAGTTTCTGTTCTTTATTTCCCTCCATGTGTTCAGTCCATCTTATTTAATCCTGTCATCTTGATTTATCAACTTGTCGTACAGCCATTCTTTTCAGATTTTTTTTTTCAATTTTTAACCCATTCAAATCCTAGGTTGTCCCCTTTTTCACCACAGCTTTGGCAGCATCTTTCTTGATAGACATATCAAGTAGTCATTTGGTACTTTAGCCATGCTCTCTCCATGTCCCAAGCCTCCATTTTAGTCTGTCATTCTTAATCCTTTGTTTCCCTTTTTTTATTATTAACAGAAGTCTTCGTATCCTCTTTGACCACAGGTGAGGTCACAGAGGACTGGAGAAGAGCTAATGGTGTCTCACTTTAAAAAGGGTAACCGGGACAATCCCAGAAAATTACAGGCTTGTGAGCTCCTTGGTGGGAGGAAATTATTGGAAAAGATTCTCAAGATCTATAAGCATTTAGAAATGAATGGACCAATTAGTGATAAACAGCATGGTTTTGTGCAGGGGAGCTCATACCTCACTAACTTAATTGAGCTTTTTTGAGGAGGTGACAAACATTATTGAGGGAAACATGGTTGATGTTGTCTACATGGACTTAATAAAGTCTTTAACAAGGTCCCTCATCACAGACTGGTGCAAAAGGTGAAGCCTCATGGTATCGGGTAATCTGGCAAGATGAATACAGAACTGCCTTAGTTATAGGCAACAGAGGGTAGCGATGGAAGGATGCTTTTCGGAATGGAGTACTGTGATTAATGGTGTTTCACAGGGATCAGTGCTGTGACCTACAAAAATGACTTGGATGCACACTTAGCTGGTCTAATTGTTTGCAGGTGACACAGATTGGTGGCGTTGCAGATAGTGCGGAGGATTGTCAGAGGATACAGCAGGATATTGATCTGTTGCAGGCATAGGCAGAAAAATGGCAGATGGAGTTTAACCTGGACAAATGTGAGGTGATACATTTTGGGAGGTCAAGCGCAGGCGGAAATTATACAGCGAAAGGCAGAACCTTTAGGAATATTGATATGCTGAGACATCAGGGTGTGCGGGTCCACAGATCACTGAAGGTGATAAGGCAATGCAGATAGATAAGGTGGTAAAACAGGCCTATGGCATGCTTGCCTTCCTTGGAAGGGGCATTGAGTATAAGGATAGACAAAGCTGCAGCTTTATAGAGTTATACTACTCTTGGAATATTGTGTACAGTTCTGGTGACCACATGGCCAGAAGGATGTGAATGCTTTGGAGAGGGTACAGAAAAGGTTTACCCAGATGTTTGAGGCAAGTTTTTTGCACAAAGGGTGATGACTGCCTGCAAAACACTGCCAGAGGAGATGGTGGAAGCAGACACAATAGCAGCATTCAAGAAGCACCTGGATGAATACATGAATAGGAAGGGAATAGTGGGATATGGATCCTGTAAGTGAAGACAGTTTTAATATGGAAGGACAAAATGTATTGATGTAGGTTAGTGCTGAAAGGCCTCTTTCTGAGCTGTGTTCTTTGTTTTATCCAGGTGCCTACAAAAGGCTTCTCAGTCTCTTCCTGCATTTTGACCTTGGTGCTACTCTTACTTCTTTTCTCGCTTGCCCTCTGAAACTTTTATGATCACTGGTTCTCATTTGTGTTGTCAACCTGATGTCTCATATTTAACTTACTCTTGTTCTGTAGATGGCAGAATGCTCAATAGATTATATCGTTAGCTTGCATTAATGTTTTTTTTATTATTTCAAGATATTAGGATGTCCCTGCTCCATATTTTGTTCAGGCTCTCTCTTTATTTTTAAACAGATAAATCATGCTACTCATAGCCAGGCTGTAGTTCTACAGAATGCTCTGCATAACATTCCGAACCCTACTTCAGAATGTATGTTGCGAAATGTTGCCATTCGTCTGGCACAGCAGATTTCAGATGAGGTTAGTATGCTTGTCTCCAGGGTTTGTTGGTTATAAATGTTGAATTTGTGTGACAAGAATCTTGCTTATTATTACTTTGTTTCTTATTGATTTAAAGAAATTATCAAATGGACATGATATTTAATTGTATATAAGTTTTCTGTGAATACTGTGCAGATATTGATTCATTTTCCAAACCAGGTGAGAAATTATTTTCCACCCGTGTAATGCTGATCACAAAACTGTCAATGTTGCCAAACACCACTCTTAGCCAATACGAGGTCAGATTCCAAGTGAGTCTTTTGCATATCTCGGTGTATAGAAAATGCAATCAATTCAGGAAATATTTATTTCTGTTAACATTGCAACATAATGCTACTTTTCCTCATGAATAATTAGACTGAAAAATACCAGTATAAACAATTTTTTAACTTAATAAATTATGATTCTGAATTCTCCATTTGAGCTGTCATCCATGGATCAGAACTGGTTCTTATGAAGCTTTCCTCGGTTTTATCAGAGTGCCAGATTTCAATGGTTTTATTAATTCACCAAGCCTTTGGACCCTAGTAAATAAATAGATTTGGTTTCCGAATAAATCTAACCCATCATTCATTTAATGTTAAATGATAGACGCTAATCAGCATCATCCTTTACAATGAAAAGAAAGTGATATACTTTGCTTTGTTGAGGAAAAGAAATAACAAGGGCACATGTGCAATATTTATCCCATGAGTATCTAGTTTTGTTTGTATTTCCCGTAATTATCTTTGAGCTCATCTTGTTGGTGAGGACAACCTCTCCACCCTTGTGATGATACTGTAGCTTTACGTGGTGTGTTATGTCCTGTTTTTTTAAATGAAGGAAAGTTGAGGGAGAGGTACTGAGTAGTCTGTTCCAAAGCAAGAAAGTAGACGACTCTTGAGGCCTTGGAGTTTTTCAAAAGTTGAAACCATAGAGGCAGCATGAATGGGTAGGGCCAAGCTCCCACAGAACCAGGAGTTAAATTTAACTTTCAGTAGCTGTTGAGGTTTGGAAGTTGCTATACATCTCTCCCTGCTACAGCAAAACACTTGAGTTCTTTTTGCCAGAATTTTGTGTTCTTTCCCTCCTGGATTAGAGAATTGCATGTGCACTAATCAATTTCACTGAATTTGCCTTTTCCCCAAGAGTGTGTTTGTGATTTTACTATTTTGGAACAGTTGCTGTTATTAAAATTGTTCGTTTGCTTCAAGCCTGGTAGTTTGACCAATCGAATTGCGTCCCTCACTCTTGCCTTTAAAAATTCGAAACAGTTCAGGTGTAGGCTACCTTCTTAATATATTTTTCAAGGGGTTTGGTCTGGTCTTAACCCCCTATTTCGAACAAATTGTTAACAATCCGACTTACATTCCTGTTTAAAGAGAAAATTTCTATTTTTAGCTGAGAAGAAAAATGTTCTCAAACTATTTGCCCTCATCGAAATCTGCCATTGTCATGCTCTCCTCAAAAAAAAACTTGCCCTTGCGCCCACCATTTGAGCAAACTGTTACTCTCATCTTCATCTTTTCCATTTTTATCTAAGTTTTTGGATATTAAATTTGAGGGTAAGCTTGAAAAGTAGAATCTAATATTAAATACGTTCTGCATCTCCAACCCAGTGCTGATCTTGTCGGTGATTAAAGGTTGGTGGGTCCTTATGAACTGAACATCAAAGCAAGAATGAAATTCTTTGTGGTAAACCTGGTTCAGACGGAGGGAAAAATTACTTTTGTACGGTTATGCAGCAAAACGTTCCAAAAAATAGTGATCAAGCCAATGAGAGCACAAAAGTCTCCATGTGTCAATATCAGATACAGCTAAGAAGTTTAAAGTAACTAAAACTTTTATTTGTAAAGATATTGTGTAAACGTTCTGAATTTGTTTGTGTATCATTTGAAATCCTGATGTTGTGAATGGTGTAATGGATAAAAGCATCTTGCTCCCAGCTTTTCTAAATTGAATGCTGTGCTATATAAGTAATGGTTATTTGTAAAACGTTAGGCAAATCTTGACCCAATTTCAGTTGGAAAAGGTTCTTAACACGTGTTTCCTGAACTGTGATGTTGGGGGGGGTGGGAAAAGTGTCTAACAGATTCTTGGAGATCTCATAAAAAATAAATACCAGAAGGCACATTTGCTTTAATATGATGCAAATTTATTAGTTTAATTTACATATATGCAAACATGAATAATATGTTAGCTTAAACTATTTTTGATATATTTCATAAGTGAGTCTCACTGCCTTCTGCCGATCGGGGACTCCTGTGTTACAACTGGCACTTGGACATCTCTATTTCCACGACAGCAATTTGCGAATCTCGGTCTAATAGTGAAAGTCCATGGTCCCAGTCTATCAAACCCCAGTTCAGTAGTGAAAGGTTTCCTGTCTTACTATCATTCAGAACCTGATATTATGTACTGTATTGTCATCTGAGTACTTTCCAAGTTTGTGACAGGTGTTCACAAACAAATCCAGATGTCTCTACAAAACAGCCTGTTCCTAACTCCAAGACAAGTCATCGGAAGCCAAAGCAGGCTTTTTTCCACCAAGTCTGTTTTTCATGTACTTTCCTTATAGCTATGTCCAATTAACCCTTAACATGATCAGTACTGATTAATTGTTTTGGAGATAACATTTTTGAGCCTAATCTTACACCAACTAAAGCATTAAATTGGAAACTTTATTCAGTGTTCTTTTTACAGACTTGTTGCTAAATTAAGCAGGAGACGTGTACTCTTGCATGGTGCTGAGTATCTTAAATAATAAAACTTTGAATTTCCCATAGATATTTACCATGAATATTATAGGGATAAAGCAGACTTGGAATTGTGCATTCTTGGGTAGTTTCTACAAGTTTCCTTTGTAATAGTTAAGTGCTATATCAAAAAATCTAACCATTTCAGTGTTGCATTTTGTAATCCAAACATTGTTCAGAATTTAGTTAATCACACTGTTTTCTTTCTAAGGCTTCAAAATACATCCCAGACATTTGTGTTATTAGAGCAGTACAAAAGATTATCTGGGCCTCTGGCTGCGGTTCAATACAGCTTGTGTTCAGTTCAAGCGAAGAGATTAGCAAGATATATGAGAAAGTAAGTTCATTATTTTCAATTTAATTTTAAACACAATCTCAAATATCTCGATCCTAAGCCAAAGGTGATTGATTTATGGGTGAAGTTCTTGAAAACTTCTCTAGGTTCAGTATTGTAACTTGTGATTGTATTTGAGGCATAAACAGCTTTTCTCCTGAGGTTTGTGATGTAATTGCAGGAGCTCCAAAGAAATTATCCTTGTGGTGTTTGACAGAAAGTGTGCATTTGACTTTAATATTAATCTCGGTGAAATTGCACCTGTCTAAACACGTCAATTTATTGAATGTTTGTGTGCATTGGTAAAGTTGGACTTGAATACCAAGACCGTTATGTCACATTGTGCATTTGTTTGGTCAACTCACTGGTCTATTTGAGCTAACGGTAAATATGTATGATTTGATTCAGCGTGCTGGATAATACAGAATACAGAACAAAATTATGCATAGATTTCAAATTAAGAAACATCAATAGTTTTCAATTTGGCCAACTGTATAAGTGTAGAAAAACATACAAGACTATTCAAACTAAGCAGGAAGAATCTGCAAGAGAAATGATGGTCACGACAGCCAGAAATTCCAAATACAGGTGCACGCTACTTTATCCGACATGGTCGGGACCAGCTGGTTTTTGGAATTCCGAATTTTTTGAATTTCGGACAAGTGACAGTTTGGGGAAATGTTTAAAAATCCTACCAGAGGAGCAGACACTCTGTCAAGAGAGAATTGAGGCCTGCCAGTGCTGGGCCAAGCCCCCATATGTCGCATTTAAGTGATACACACAGAGTGGGTGTTGACTTGGGTTAACTGTTTGCATGCCAAACAACCTTTTTAATGAGAAAAAAAACTTTGGAATTTGGAGCTTTTCGGATTTCGGATAAAGGATTGTCTACCTGAAGTAATCATTGCCTGGAAGAGTTCTTAATTCTCCACTTCGTTCAACTTGTGACATTTTCACCATGACTTGAGTTTGAGTGCTGGCTTAGCACTAAAATTTCACATAATCTCCGCTGAAATTTCAATTCTGTTCTGTGCTCCTTTGTTGGACGTGCTGTGCCTGGATGAAATATTAAGCTGAGGTTTGAGTATCTGTTTGGACCCTTTTAAGGGTAATATACGGAATAGTTTTTCTGGAAGGTGCAATTTACTCTGCCAATGTCAAAAGATCGATCTTTGGAAATCGTTACTGGAATGAATTTTGCAGTTTGCCTGATGATGGCTCCATTAAGCTACGCTTTGTGGGGATCTCTAACTGCAGCAGACATGGTCATATTGCATGAATTGTTGGTGGTTGTTATCCTTCAAAGGGACATATCAGCAACCAGAGAAGAAAGGCTGATGGATGGAGGTATTTCAACATGAGAAAATAAGTTTAAGAAATTGCTAGAATGGTATCCATTGTGAATGAGGGTACACTCATCAATGAGCAAATAAAACTGGAGTTAAAGTATTTGCTGCAAGGTTTCAGATGAATACAAGTTAATTCAGAGTCCAAGTGGAGTGTCTCACTAGGAGAATACCCGTTTCAATTGTTATGAAAAATATCAAGTAATGCAATGCATGTTCATAGGAAGACAATGTCCTCTTGATTCTTCTTACGTAGAACAGTCCAAATTTCCTCCAGTCTTCCCATGGAACTGAAGCATTTCACCATTATTGCTGTTGATTTTTCATTTTTTACACAGGAGCTGATATGCACATGCAATGAGCTGCCAGCTGAAGTGTTTGAAGCAGGCACATTAACAATATTTGTAGGGCATTTGGACCAATGCATGGATAAAAGGACATAGGCCACTTGCAGGATAATGGATTTAGTGTGGATGGACATTTTGGTCTGCATGGGCCAGCTGTCTCCGTGCTTTAGGACATTTTCCTTATCATCCAGGCCTTGACATCTTTCCCATCATTGTTACTGTTCTTCATATCTTCTGCTCCCAAGTCTTACTGTATCGTAGGTTGTTCTGCCATTCAATGAAATCTCAGTTGTTGATCCATTTTCCTGCCTTTTCTCTAAACCCTTAATTTCCTTAATTATTAAAAATCTGTCTATCTCTGCCTTGCATGTACTTGTTGCTCCCATCCTCAACAGCCCTCTGCAGTGAGGAATGCCTTAGATTTACCACCCTGAGAGAAGGGAAAAAAAACTCATGTCTTAAGTGAGTGATTCCTCATTGAGAATGTACCCTCTGTTCTAGATTCTCCACAAGGAGAAGCGACCTTTCCTAACCTGTGCTATCAAGATACCTCAGGATCGTATATGTTGCAGTAAGGTTGCCTCTCCGTTGTTTAGGCCTGCTCTCATTGCAGTTTAAAAATACGCAATCTCTCCTCATAAAATCCTTCCATACCTTGGATCAACCTCATTAATCTTCTCTCAACTGCCTTCAATGTCATCATACTTTTTTGATAAGGAGACCAAAACTGCTCACTGTATTGAGGTCAGACTGGTGCCTTGTACAGTTTTAGCAAGTTCTCCCTGAGTTTTATGCTTTATTCGTTTGGAAATAAAGACCAGCATTCCATTTAGGTTCTCTACTACCCTTGAACTAGGATACTAATCCTGTATGACTTATGTATGAGGACTTGCAAATCTCTCTCTGCTGCAGCTTTCTGTACTTTTTTTTTCCCCATGTAAATAATAATCCAAACCCTGTTCTTCCTGTCAAAATGCAGAACCTTATTTTCCCATATTATATTTCATCTGCCAGGTTTTGCTCACTTGCTTCACCTATCAATATCCCTCTATAGACTGCTTGTGTTATCTTTGCTACTTGACTTCTCCCTCTACTTTTGTCAGCTGCAAACTTGCATCGTAACATCTTTCCTCCATGTCATCAATATATGTAAATAATTCAGAACTCCATTCTGATCCCTGTGGCACACCTCTGTTTATAGTTTGCTAATTTGGAATTAACCCCTTTATCCAAAAACACACTGCTGTTACAATTTTTGTAACAAAACTTCAGAGCAAGGGTAACTGGGTACAAAATGTTAACTCTGCTTTCTCTCCATTGATACTGCTAGTCCTGCTAAGTGTCCCCCAGCTACTTGTTTTTGTTTTGTATTTCCATCATCTGCAGTTTTTTTTCAAATTGTCTTCTGTTAGTTAGTCAGTCCTCTAACCACGTTAATATATTGCTCCAACACCTTGGTTCATCTTAAGTACTTCACACAATACTTATGAAATGCTTTTTTGAATATTCAAATATATTACATCTACTGATTTTCCCCTCTAACTACTCACATTGATACGTTCTAATAGTAAATTTGTCATGTATGATTTCCCATTCATGGGCCATGCTGACTCTGCTTGATTATATTATGGATTTCTAAATGCTTGGCTGTTACATCCTTTATTACAGACTCTAGCGTTTTGCTAACAACAGTAGTTGAGCTAAATGGCCTATAGTTACCTGTTTGTCATCTTTTTTTACATAAAGTTAGATTGGCACTTTCCCAATCCTCTGGCATCTTTTCCAGAATCTACGGGCGTTTGGAAGTTTACTACTAGTGCATCAACTATGTCTGTAGCTACTGTCTTTAAAATCTTAGGATCCTGAAATCCATCACGTCCATGACCTTAGGCTGCATAAGTTTCCCTATTATTTTTTCTCTAGTGAGTGTTTATTCCCTTCATTTCTCGTCTCTCCATCCCCATCTACTCCGCATCTTATTTAGAATGATTGGAGTACTGTTAGTATCCCTTACATGAAGAACAGATAAAAAGTATTATTCAACTTCTCATTATTATTTCCCCAGCCTCATTCTCAAACGGCTGCAAGGCCTGGGCACCTTAACTGCTGGGCATCCACATGAGTAATCACTGTACCCCAGTATAAAGCTAATTGGAGGTTCTAAATGTTTAGCATAACTTCGCATTTGTACACTTATCTATTCAGGGATGCTATAGAAGACTTCCATGCAACCCTGTCACCTTCAGAAATTTGTTTCAGTACATCTGCAGATGAGTGTTCCTGTGCAGCTTTTAAAACTACTATTTTGTGATATTGGATCTCTCGAACATTGCACTAAATGAGAGTTCCTAGCTGGCTAAAATGATTAAATCATTAGTTAAAACAAATTTAAATACAATGTACTTAAGATTGTTGATTTTTAATACCTAATAGCAAGAAAAATATTGTGCAGAATTATGCACTTAATGTATTCCATTGCAAACGAAAGGAAGTAAGACTCAATAAGATGTTTTATTAATGCTCAATATTTCTTCATGTCTGCTGTCTCCACCTCTGCAGATTTACAAAAAGAGGTAGGGAGGGAAACCTTTTTATCTAAGCGCTGTTAGTACATGGAATTCTCTATGGAATGGAATAATTGCATGTTTTTAGCATCAAATAGATTCTTACACCCTTGTGGAGTCAAAGGGTGTTGGGGTGCGCAACAAAGTCAAATGAATGTCACAGATTATTCATTATTTTTAAATAATGGTTCAAAGTAGGTTGAATGGGCTAAATTGCCTACTTCAAAGTACATCGAATAAGGGGAAACCATTTACTTTGTCTTTGAATTTTGATTTTGAATATGAAAGTTGGAAACTGTCAAAATCTGCTTTTATGAATTGTGGGCTCCAGCCTTAAATTGCATTTTTCTGTCATTTTAACTGAAGACTAATGCAGGAAATGAACCAGATTCTGAAGATGAGCATGTTTGCTGTGAAGCACTGGAAGTGATGACATTGTGCTTTGCACTGGTTCCAACGGCGCTTGATACTCTTAGTAAAGAAAAGGCATGGCAGACCTTCATAATAGATTTGCTACTGCATTGTCACAGCAAGTAAGTAATGTTTTTGATTGCACATTGGTCCATTCATAAGTTGCTTTGTTATAAATCACTTCAAGTAGCATCAAAGCTTGCTGGATGTTTTACCTCATGGACTATAGTGAAGTGAATCTGTTCTATTCAAACGGGGGAATTCATAATAGAGTCACTTAACAAAGAAAGTTTCTGTATCATACTTGATATCCGTTCTTTTAACGGCATCAGTGGTAGAAATTGGAATCTTCTTGTCTCCTTAAATTGCCACACAGAAATGCAAGAGGACAGTGTAGAAACTTTAACTATGAAACATCTATCTTTGATTTTAAATGTTTTGTTTATTATTCAGTTTCTCACTGAATGTAGTATCTTGGATCTATAAGCTGACCATTATGATTTATGAAGGATTGTGTGCCATTCTAAAATCTGATAAGTTGAAGTCACTAAATTTGAAGATCATGCCAGATATATATGCTGTTTTAATGTGTTGCCCCAAGAATGGTGTGGCAGAAGTAGGCTTCAATTCGAGGGACACTGGTATCAGAACTCAGTGAAGAGGAAGCTGTACCCTCAGTATGACCTACACCTGAACCATACTGAAAATAGTATACTGGCAGGTCAGCTAACTCTGGCTGTGGCGAACACATCAAATTTAATAATGAAGGAAAATTTCAAAATGAATCGACAAAGGACAAGAAATTAGTGTAAGCTAATTGTAAGGCTGAAAGCTAAGATTATTTGAAACATGATGCAGGAATTAATAACAAATGGGTGTATATTATGGCTATTTATAGATCCATGTATGCAAAGTGTTCATGACTTGGACTTGAATTTGCACAAATTGTAAGATTCTGGAAATTCTGCAAGGAAAAGGGATTGGGAGGCTCTGTTAATCAAGGATAAGTTCAGCCCAATTGTGAGAAATTATCTTGGTTCAAAATGTAGAATCCACGTGATTATGAAAAATAACGAGTCACCAGTGAAAGTGGTCATTAGACCTCTCAGTAGTTACTATACATTGGGACAGATTATAAATATAGAAATAACTCACGGATTATTTGCAAGACAGATTTGAGATTTTTGATAGTCATCGATACGTGCAGCACGGAAACAGACCCTTCGGTCCAACTTGTCCACACTGACCAGATATCCCAACCCAATCTAGATCCACCTGCCAGCACCTGGCCCATATCCCTCCAAACCCTTCCAATTCATATACTCATCCAGATACCTTTTAAATGTTGCAATTGTACTAGCCTTCACCACTTCCTCTGGCAGCTCATTCCACACACATATCACCCTCTGTGTGAAATCTGTCCCTTTGGTCTTTTATATCTTTCCCCTCTCGCCCAAAATCTATGCCCTCTAGTTCCGGAATCGCCCACCTCAAGGAAAAGACTTTGTCTATTTATCTTACCTTTGCCCCTCATGATTGTATAAACCTCTATAAGGTCACCCCTCAGCCACCGATGCTCCAGGGAAAACAGCCCCAACCTATTCAACCTCTCCCTATGGCTACCAAATGCCGCCTTCACTATCCTATCTACCTGCGACTCCACTTTCAAGGAGCTATGAACCTGCACTCCAAGGTGTCTTTGTTCAGCAACACTCCCTCGGACCTTACCATTAACTGTATAAGTCCTGCTAAGATTTGCTTTCCCAAAATGCAGCACCTCGCATTTACCTAAATTAACTCCATCTGCCACTCCTCAGTCCACTGGCCCACCTGACTAAGATCCCATTACAATCTGAGGTAACCTTTGTTAATCTGTGGTAATCTTCAAGTAAATCAAATAAAAACTGCAGAAGTGGTATGTAGGCTGAGATCAGAATGCTTTGGGATTGTTGCTTCAAATATGGTTATATAACAGGCTATTTTAGAACAAATGTGTGATGAGGCAGGACGAATTCATCGCCTCATAGTAAGGGTTTATCATTTATTGCTGATTCTCAGTTGCCCTGAAGCTGATGCTGCTGAGCTGCTGCCTTGAACTGCTGCAGCCTGTGGTATAGATATCCCACAGTGCTGTTAAAGGGGAGTTCTCAAATGTTCCTTCATTGTTACTATCGTCCCAAGTCGTCATGATATGTGACTTGGAGCATGCAGATGATTGTGTTCCCATGTATCAGTGTCCTTGTCCTTGGAGGTGACAGAGGTGATGGGTTTGGTAGAGGAGATTTTGAGGAGTTGAAGTGCATCTTGTAGATGGTATATGCTGCTTAGGAGATGAAGGAATAATGTTCACAATAGTTGATTTGTTAGGTAATTTTTCTTGAGATTCTTACACATTTGATGCAAATGCAACATGCCAACTTCTGTGAACAACCAAAATTTTATTAAGTACAATATAGAACAAGCTTTCTGGAGAAACCCAGACCCCTCTTCCCTTTCTCCTCTCTTTTTTCTCTTTCTCCTCTCTCTTCTCTTTCTCCTCTCTCTCTTCTCTTCTCTTTCTCTCTCTCTCTCTTCTCTTCTCTTTCTCCTCTCTCTCTTCTCTTCTCTTTCTCCTCTCTCTCTCTTCTCTTCTCTTTCTCCTCTCTCTCTCTCTCTCTTTCTCCTCTCTCTCTCTCTCTTTCTCCTCTCTCTCTCTTCTCTTTCTCCTCTCTCTCTCTCTCTTTCTCCTCTCTCTCTCTCTCCTCTCTCTCCTCTTTCTCCTCTCTCTTTTTTTCCTTTATACAATCTCCTTTACATCACAATCAATAATGCCCCCAAGACAACCTCCAGTCATCTCCACCCCCCCCCCCCCCCCATAGTCACATGCCACTCAAGTGACAATGTAGTGATTACTACATTTCCAGAAACAATATTAAGGAAATCATCCCTTAATGCTCAAATCTGTTGTGAATTGTCTTTTAACACGACAGGGAGTAGTCAAAATTCCAACTGCAATACTCTTACTGATTTTGAATAGGATGATGATGTAATTTTATTTTGAATAACTAGGAAATGGCCAAGCAAATAGCTCTGAATGGCAAGGGATGGGCATGTAAATTCCTTACAATCTACCTGGAAAAGTACAATCCACTCCCTGTGAAAAAGAACAGGAAATGACATCACCATCCCAAGAAACCCTAAACACACAAGTAGAAAATGGTCCATGCCACTGCTGCTTTATCTGAAGGCTCATTGATGATGTTACCCTAGTGATAAAACGTCTGAAAACGAACCTTCAGCTCAGCGAGCAAACCTACGTCCAGAACCTCAACCTGAGGTACAAATCTTCTCAAACATTGACCTGTCAGGCAGAGGCATCCCATCCTAGCCTCGGGACATTTAATTTCCTGCAAGTCAACAGAGCTAATTAACCCTTGAATATCTCAGATTAGGTACCAATCAAGTGGCTGTTTTGAATTGAATGGAGTCAGACCTGTCATGTTGGAGCTACACCAATTCAGACAGGTGTAGAGCATTTGATCTCACTCCCCTCTTTTGTGCCTTATGGATGGTGGACAGATATTGGGGAGCCAGGAAGTGAGGGTTATTTCACACTAAATCCCTGTCCTCTGACTTGCTGTTGCAGCCACAGCTGATATTATTGGATAATTCAGATCCCAGAATAAAACCTGATTTGATGCATTATGTTTATTTTAACTTGCTTTAAATGAGGTAGTCTTTCATTGAAATGCAAGCGTGCAATACTAGAAATTTGGTTTTGTCAGTGAAACAGAAATTTATTGTGCTGCATCAACTATAAATAGAACAAACAAACCTATTTACAGACCACCTCAATTATCCGAGCGTCAGTTATCAGAGTTTCAGATTATCCAAACAAGATTGCAAGGTCCCATAAAAACACTATCCATTCTCCGAACAATCCGTTATCCGAACAAAATACACCCTGCTAGTCTCATTCAGATAATCAAAGTTGTTTAGTACATCACATTTGAAAATTTCAAAACATCTGGTAAAATGCCTACCCACCAGTCCCAAGTGCACTCCTTTACAGTACTCATCTTTTATCACCTATTCTGAGCTTAACCTTTCTGTGGCTTAAATTATATCTTGAGAATCTGAGCTGCTTCTTTGATGTCTTTCAAACTACCTTTCTTCCTTCAGGAGGACCTGTATCATCAAGCTTCAGCCAAGACCTCTGCAAACCTTGAAACCAAAACATTTTCCCAATCTTATGGGTCATGTTTCCCTTTACTTCCCAAAAACCTTGCACTTGATGCCTCATACACAGCTGTTTTGTGGTTTGCTAATGAAACGTCCTAATGTAAACTCTCTAGGAAGAGTCTCTCGCTATGTTTGAAAAGAAATGACATTGACTACAGAAGTATCTGAAAGCTAGTCATTAAATGCACAGACCAAATTCTCATCCCCCCACCAATGCACTAAATCTAAATAATACTCCTAATAAAGCAGACGCCTTGCATCACAGTTTCTCAGTTGTAGACTTCCTGAATGTTAATAGTGGGGAATTTGCTCTGTATTGACTTCCAATGTCAGGGCAATAGTTATAATCTTTCTTTTTGGCATTGGTTATTGCCTGACACTTGTGTATTGTTACTTGCCACTTTTCAACCTAGATGTTGTTCAGGTCTTGCTGAATATTGGCACACACTTCGTTCATGTCTGAAGAATCGTAAATGATGCTCAGCATAATATAATCATCGACAAACCTCACTTATGTTTTTAAGATAGAGGGAGCTCATTGCTACAGCAATTGAAGATGCTAGATCTAGGGTAATACTCTGATCAATTCCTGCATGATGTTTTAGGACTGAGATTGACCTCTATCAACCAGAGCCATATTCCTTTGCTATGAGCAACTCCAGAAGTAGAGAGTTTTTCCATTTGCTGTCATACTCAGTTGAATGCAGTCTTGATGTCATGGGCAGTCACACTCGCCACTCTTTTGTCCATTTTTGGAACAAGATTGTAATGAGCTCACGAAGGATTGACTGACTCTGGCCGAACCCAGACTGAATCTCAATTTATTCGTTTGTCACTTGATTGCAGTCAATGACATTTTTCATCTTGAGGATTGAATGTTGACTGATAGGGCAGTTTATTGGCTAGATTGGATTCCACAAGACCATGCAGAGGAGCAGAATTCGGCCATTCAGCCTAACTAATCTACTATACCATTCAGCACAATCATGGCTGAACCGATAATCCCCAACTCCACTTTTCTGCCTTTTCACCATAACCTTTGATTCTGCTACTCTGTTTAAGAATTTAACAGAATATCAACTCTGACAGAAGAAATTCCTCCTCATTTCTACCTTAAATGTGCAACCTGTTAGTGTGCAATGATGTCCACTGGTCCAAGACTGTCCTGCAAGGGGGTTTAACTTCTCAGCATCTATCTTATCAAGTCATCTAAAATCCTTGTATGTTTCAATAAGGTCACCCCTTGTACTTTAACATACCAACAAATACAGGCCAAATCGTCTATTCATCTCCTCTTAAGACTGTTCTTTCAGACCTACTACCAGCCAAGAGAACCTTCTCTGGGCTAATTTCCTATGCCAATATATCATCCATTTGATAAGTGGCCCAAAACTCTTCACACATGCTGGCTAGTACCTTGTTTAGTTCGAGAAAACCTGATTTTTATGATATATTCCTTTTGAAATAAAGGTCAGCATTCCACTTACCTTGCCTATTACCTACTGAACTTAGATGAATCTTTGTGATTCATGGGTGAGGGCTCCCAAAATCCTGTTCTGTAGCTTTCTGCACTTACTTCACCATTTAAATAATATTTTTTAAATGTTCTTATTTTAAAGGCAAATGTGAAGTGAATATTCCAGGTGTGATGCAGCTGGTCAAACCACTCAGCTATAAACAAAACAATTTTTTTAAACACACCAATTCAAACAAGAACAAAAGAAAATGGAATTTAGAATAACTTAACTATCGGAAAACTTAAGCGACCTGATACAGCAACTTAACTAAAGAACTGTTCCAGTCCAGTAATGTCCAATAAACACACCCTTTGGCAAAAAGATAAATTGAAACTGGTTCTTACAGGCAGAAGGGAACAACATCCAAAGAGATTTCAGAAAGAAAGTCAGGAATCATTTGCTGGAGCTTGCAATCTCCTGGACTCTAGCATCTTGTGACTGCAACAGCTAAGCCAAATGAGTGAAAAACCTGAGCTGGGAGAACTAGCCTCTCCCTTGCCATTGTTTAAACTAGGCTCTTCCTAGAGCCCTTGGCACCTCTACCTTTACAAACTTGCTTTTTAAAGAAGAAACCCAAGAACAAAATAACTTTGTTAAAGTGACAGAATCGTCACGGGGCTAGATTAATTTAGAATGTCTGGTCAGCATGGACGAGTTGGGCTAAAGGATCTGTTTCCATGCTGTACATGTGAGCCTAAAAGAGGTTAAATAGTCACTGGGCAACGTAGTGTGTCATGGGCAAAGCAGAGGCAAGAAAACCTCTTCCTTCTCTGGATCATCTGCTGGAATATTCTGGTTAATAGATGTAGATATATTTGGTCTTGTTTTTTGGACTTTATATTAATAGCATGCTGGGCTATGAGGTTACAGATTGTGATTGAAGACAGTTCTGCTGATGGTATCTATTGTCTCATGGTTGGCCAATTTTGAGTTGCTAAATCCATTTGAAGTCTGTCCCATTTAGCATAGGTAGTATCACACAATACAGTGGAGGGTTACCTCAGTGTGAACGCAGGACTCTGTCTCCATGAGGGATGTGAAGTGGTCACTCCTACTGGTATGGTCATGGACAGTGAAGATTGTGACATATGGTTTGCAATTAGAGTCATAAGACCATAAGACATAGGAGTGGAAGTAAGGCCATTCGGCCCTTCGAGTCCACTCCGCCATACAATCATGGCTGATGGGTATTTTAACTCCACTTACCCGCATTCTCCCCATTAAAAAGTCATAGAAATGTACAGCACAGAAAAAGACCCTTTGGTCCAAATCGTCCATGTAATCTGGATATTGTAATCTAATTCCATTTGCCAGTGCATGGCCATATTCCTCTAAACCCCCCCCCCCCCCCCCATTCAGGTATCCATCCAGATGCCTTTTGCATGTTGTAATTGTGCCAGACCCGTCCACTTCCCCTGGCAAGTGCCACTCCTCTGCGTGAAAAAATTGTCCCTTAGGCCTCTTTTTATTTTTTTTTAGATTAGATTAGATTACTTACAGTGTGGAAACAGGCCCTTCGGCCCAACAAGTCCACACTGACCCGCCGAAGCGCAACCCACCCATACCCCTACATTTACCCCTTACCTAACACTACGGACAATTTAGCATGGCCAATTCACCTGACCCGCACATCTTTGGACTGTGGGAGGAAACCGGAGCACCCGGAGGAAACCCACGCAGACACGGGGAGAACGTGCAAACTCCACACAGTCAGTCGCCTGAGTCGGGAATTGAACCCGGGTCTCTGGTGCTGTGAGGCAGCAGTGCTAACCACTGTGCCACCGTGCCGCCCACTGCCACCGTGCCGCCCAAGCTTTCCCCTCAAGCCTTAAACCTATGCCCTCTAGTTCCAGCTTCCCCTATCCCAAGAAAAAGACTTTGTCTATTTATACTATCCGTGCCCCATAGGATTGTACAAACCTGCATAAGGTCAACCCTCAGGCTCCGACACACTAAAATATTTGGACGGAGAGTATTTATGGATTTGAAGACAGGATTTTAGAATTTGATCTTTGTAAAATGATCTGGGGAAGGATGCATTGTCTCTTTAAAAGATTTTTTTTCTATGCTTCGTGACTTGAAAATGTCTCTGGACAGCAGTTTGCCAGTTGACGCTCAACTTGAAACGTCTGTATCAAAAGGCTACACTGTTCGCAGGCAAAGCAGTATTTTTACCAAAACAACAGATTGATTTATTTAGCCAATTAGTTTAAACCAGGCAGTTGGAGACTAAGGGCCAATTGAATTTAAATCTTATGATTTTGACAACCTAAAACCAGTCCAGTTGTAAAGACATTTAATAGGGTCCTGTTTCCTCCCTCAGTTGAAGCAAAACGCTCTGAGACATAGGTGAAGGAGGTAAAACTAAACTATATTCCAGGTCCTGAAGGGAGAGAGAATGATCGCCTATGAGCACAAAGACATGAGTTCTTGGTCTTTTCTCGAACAACAGTTTCTTAATGAACTATATAGTCATTTTGACAGGGAGGACAATCCAGACAAGGCAACAGACATATTGATTGGGTGACTGTTACAATCAGCAAGTGTCAGTAGTAAAGATTAAGCCATCTGCTGTTAACACAATCAATAACTGGCTTTACCTAATGAAGGCTTTTCACATTGTTAACTGACTTTACATACTGAATGCTACCTCATCTTGTTCAATGGCTATACACAATTAATGCTTTTCCACCTTATTATCCCACTACCCTTGTCTGTAGCACTCCATTATTAACTGCAAGTTCCTATCTGATCTGAGTCATGCTTAGGTGAACCTCTTGTTTCACAAAATTCAAAACTTAATTCTTCCCCTACCTGCTCATACTGTGTACGCATTTTCAAAAAAAACATTGCATTTGGAAGTGGCGGAGAGCAACTTGCCATCTGAAGAGATTACCTCTCTGAGCAACCGTTATCTGACTGAAGATACAGCAACCTCTTAGTTAATATTCCTGTCCAGAATTCAGCGGAGAGGAGCGTTACTGAAAGAACATCAACTGAGATAACACCAAGATCTGGGTGACACAACCTAGCTGTGATTTTGAGACTGTTTTTATTGTATTTTTATATAATTCAGACTTGTATTTTATTGCAACAACATACCATTAGAATTTTATTTTATTTGGGAATAATTAGTTGTTAGAGGGGAATTGTTTGGTTTGTTAGTGTGTCTTTTAATTTGTTAACTGTTGGTGTCTGATAAACTTGTCATTATAGAGTGAGTGAAAATATTTCATTTCATTTAACCACTCCTTGATAAACAGATTTTGGAGTGGGGGGAAGGGGAGAGATTGTTGAGAGGTAGGTTATACCACTTTTCTCATTTTTAACAGATTAGGAGCCGAGCCCCTCTGGGTGTTTTTGTTTTAGTTATTTGGGTGGGGGGAGTTTCATAACACTAGGGATAGTGATAGTGTCTGGTCATAATCAGACCTGACAGTGTCAGGAAGCTACTCAACTGGTCTGATTTGGTCTCCCAGTTTTGATTCAAGCCTCATATGCTTGTTGGGATTTTGTAAAGTTGACAAGTTAGATTGCATTGTTTCCGGTGTTCGGCTGTCTGTCCAGTTTCCTTCCTTTTCCTTTGATTGTGGCAATAGTCCTAAAGGCTTGTGCCCCTGATCTTGCAGATTTGATCTCATTGTCTCCAGATATTACCATGAGATGATTTTAAGTTGCTAGTCCAGTGACAGTGTCATTGTGTGACTGTCACCCCCTTGGGCCAACACTTTGGGCCACTGTCCTTTCCTCCCTGTGGAAGGAATGTGCAGTAGAGGCTGGATGACTATTACTTAAGCCTAGAATAATGACAGATTCTTTGATTGAAAGGAGTGTTCGGGGGTTGGACAGGAAAGTGGAGTTACATAACAAGAAATAGAAGGAGTCATCGGCTATCTGGCCCATTGAGCCTGCTGTGCCATTCAATAAGATCACGGTTGATCACCTTGTGGACTCAAGTCCCATTTACCCGCCCACTCACCATAACCTTTAATTCCTTTACTGTTCTTAAAAAAAAAGTCCATCTGTGCCTTAAAATAAGGTAGCCTCAGCTGTTTCACTGGACAAGGAATTCCACAGATTCACACCTCTTTGGATGAAGAAGTTCATTTTCAATGTAGTCCTAAATCTGCTTCCCCTAATTTTGAGACTATGCCCCCTAGATCTAGTTTCACCTGCCACTGGAAACAATCTCCCTGCTTCTATCTTATCTATTCCCTTCATAATTTTATCGGTTTCTATAAAATCCCACTTCAGTCTTCTGGAAGGGAGTCCCGGTCTACTCGATCTCTCCTCAAACCAATCCTCTCAACTCTGAAATCAATGTAGTGAACCTCCTCTGCACCCCCTCCAGTGCTAGTACATCCTTCTCAAGTAAGGAGAGCATAAGTGTGCACAGGTGTGGCCTCACCAGCACCCTAGACAGCTGTAGCATAATCTCCCTTTTAAACTCCACTCTCCCCAGTGATGAAGGACAATAACCCATTTGCCGCCTTATCTACCTGCTGTACCTGCAAATGAACTTTGATTTGTGGACAAGGACACCCAGGTCCCTCTGCACGGCAGTATGCTGCAATCTTTCACCATTTATTCTTAACAAAATGGATGACCTCACATTTAATAATATTGTACTCCATCTGCTAGACCCTTGCCCACTCATTTAATCTGTCTATATCCCTCTGCAGACTGTGTCCTCTGCACACTTTGCTCTACGTTGAAAAATGTGGTGCTACAAAAACACAGTAGACCAGGCAGCATCCGAGGAGAATCGACGTTTCGGGCAAAAGCCCTTCTTCAGGAAGGACTTATGCCCGAAACGTCGATTCTCCTGCTCCTCGGATGCTGTCTGGCCTGCTGTTTTTCCAGCAACACATTTTTCAACTCTGGTCTCCAGCATCTGCAGTCCTCACTTTCTCCTAGTTACACTTTGCTCTACCACTATTTTAAGGCTGCAGTTGAATCAGTTACAATATTAATGAGTAGCAGAGAAGACGCTGTGGGCAGAATGACTTACCTGTCTTTCTGATCAACTGAGATCATTATGTTTTTCTGTTCCTCAGAGTTTACTGATAGAAAAGGCTGAGGGAAGCTTTTGTTGTGGACCTATCAGACTTGAATGATTGCTGACCTTTTGCTGAACTATTCATCCTAAGTATAAGAATACTGTGCCTCTAAGTCGCATCTTTATATTGATGTACATTCATATTGGTTTCTCCTGTGGTCAGTAGTCGCACACTTGTATGAGTTGAGGTTATAAATTTAATAGTCTGAGGTTTGCAGTTACTGTGGCTTAGAAATTGTCAACATTAGAACTGTAAACTTAGAGCAACTTTTGGGCAAAAATGCACATGCATTAAATATGGAAATCCATCTATTGTTAATGATATGCTCCTCGGGGCATGTTGTTAAAAACCCCATCAATGTCAATGTGTAGAAATGTTTTGAAATCATGTGCTTTTCTCCTTCATGCTATTTAAAAATAAATTTGGAGGCAGTTTTTATTTGTTTCATATCATGTGTTAAGTTATAGTTATTGTACACTCTGTCTTTTGGAAATCCATTTTATGTTTTGTGTTGACAATTTGTTATATTATGATTATCCATGGGATTTTAACTATTTGTACAATTGCTGGTTTAAACTTCACCTTGTCAATAAAATATTAAAATTTACTCCACTTTATTTTTAAAAATTTAATAAAGGATTCTGTAACGTTTTTCAGTTAAGAATAGGGGCTTCTCAGTTTTGTAGCCAACTGTTCCCCCTCAACTCAACCTAAACAAAATCCATGAACTACTCACTGGTCTTGGTTGTGGTCACTAGTGCAAATTGATCAAGTTGGTTACAAAACAGAACTACACTTCATAGTAACTAATAACGATGAAGCGCTTTGTGGTGTGAGGATATGAAAAGCCTTATACCAGTGCAATTCTTAAGTAGCTACACAGAGATCTGGGAACACTGACTGTGGTAACTTCCACATGGTGCAAAGTCGTACTTAATCTGAGGAAAATGAAAACTGAACAATACAATGTCCATTTCTTTTATTGAATTAACTTCAAAGCATGCAATTGTGATAGGCATTCACTGGAAAGTTTTGTTCTTCCCTATAGATTAGTTAGACAAATGGCCCAAGAGCAGTTCTTCTTGATGGCTACCAGATGCTGTATGGGACATCGACCTCTACTTTTCTTCATTACTCTACTCTTCACAGTGCTGGCAGTAAGTAATCTTTCAAAGCTTTTGAGAGCACTGAGAGACCACTGGATTTAATATGGAAGTTTAAACTCCTGGTGATGAACATTACTGAGTAATCTATTGATTGAATAATCTGCAAAATCAAAGCATTCTAAATAGTTAACGTTTTGATTTTCATTCAGCCCTTTTAATGTATTTGACTACATTCAATTGAGTTATTGTTTTCTCGTCATCAGAGTACTGCAAGAGAGAGAGCAAAGCATTCATCAGACTACTTCACACTGTTGAGGCATCTTCTTAATTATGCATACAACAGTAACATTAACCTGCCCAATGCAGAAGTTCTGCTCAACAACGAAATTGACTGGCTCAAGCGGATTAGAGTGAGTAAATTTCTGGAATTCAGGAAATTCAGAATTTGTGTTCAGTAAAGTGAAAGGCTTTTAATATTTGTCTATGTTTAATAGTGTGTGGATTGATCATTTTTCAGGTATTGATTCATATTGTGCTTTCATCTGTCTGAAGCAGGATTAATGAATAACTCTTCCTTACTGGAGCAAGAAAGTAGTTTTGAAGTAGCCCAGGGATGGGCCCCTTTGATTTCTCCACATCATTATGATCTGAGGTTGATTGCTATTTGCAGCAATTCAGATCCCAGACTGAAATTGGCTTGACTGGTCCTGTTTTGTTTTATTTTAGTGAGGTAGTCTTTGAAGCACAATCGTGCAGTGTTGCAAACTTGGTTTTAACATTAAAACAGAAGTTTATTCTCCAAAACAAAAGGTAAAGTAGAATAAACTAGGATATTCAGTTTGACAATTTGAAAAATTACAAAACACAGTAACTTGCAATCTGATCAAAACCGGCACCGTAACATTACAATATTCAAACAAAGAAAATTTCTTTCTGTATTGCAGCTATAGGTTTAATTTGGCTATTTCTTTTGAGAGTTTGATGGCCTCTTCCTTGAGTACTCATAGAACTGAGTTTAGACCTTGTCAGCTTCAAACGTCCTTCAGGGTTCTCAGTAAACTCTTTCTGGTCTGGAAATGTCAACTAAAATGCTTAAATTGATGTAAACTATTTCCTAACTTTGAATAATTCCTTTCTCTTGGTGAAAGTGTTTCATAAATCTAACTTCAACGAGGACTTCTGCAAACTGACAAGCCAAAGTTTTCCAGACCTTGGGTATTTTCAGTTTGCAAAAAATAATCCCAATTCTTATAACTGAAAGGAAGCTTACTTCAATCTTTACTTTGTCAGCTGGTAAGAATCTTCTAATGCAAACTAAACCCCACTTACACCTTAGAAAAATACAAACACATGCTGGTTTTTAAAAATATAAGCATAGCCTTAGGAGTGCAAATGACCTAATTATGAAATCCCACCCCCACCATGCTTGCAAATCAAAATCCAAACTCTAAAATATATTCATAAAACATCTTGCTTTGCATCATTTTGCCCACAAGATGAAGAAATATGCAAAATCTTGTGAACTGCACGTTGCAGTAATCATGCAATGATTAAATTAGTATTGCTGTTCCATTGTGATGCACCACGTGAAATTGATTGCATTTGATTATTGTATGATATTATTTCTAGTAAATACAGTGTATATAACATATTACTAATTTGTGATCTGTGTGCAAACTACACACTGGCCTCCAAGTGCTGTATTTGTATTTCATCGTATGTAAAGATGTTAGATGACCAGCTAACTTCTGTTGGATACATAATTGAGAGTACTGAGTGGTCTTTGAACTTCCAAGAATAAATCACTGCTGCTTACAGCTTGGTGACAGCCTGAATAGATATTGCCATTTCCGGTGCAAGTATGAAATATGCTCAGGCAGTCAAGTAATTGAGCAATTATGCCTCATTTATCCACCAAAGCTGAAGCTAACATGGAGAATGAATGAAAGGCAAACTGGCTGGGTGTGAATTCCTCCTGTCAAATTTGTCTTGCTTAGGAGAGAGATTCCTAAAATGCTCCTGAAGTGCTTTAATATGTGTCCAAGTTAGATGACATCTGTGAAGACATGGTCAGTTTAATATTTTGGTTTGTTTTTCCCGTGTTTATCTTGCCTTGTGGTAGAATCATACAGCGTTGTTCATGATGCATATTCGCTCGAATATGAATGTTCCTTGCATTGCTTGCTTAAATTTCCAGCATCTGCAGTATATTGATCTGTTTGGTGCGATGTTGGTTTATTGAGCTTTGTTTCTGCGTCTGTCTGGATTTATTATTGTAGCTGCCAGAGTGCTATTTCACAAATGCAGCAAGGTTTAATGAGCGAAGTGGGAACAAAAGGTACAACTTCTTTAAAAATGAAGAGTACTTTTTGTCCTATGAAACTTGTATGCGCACAATTGTCAGAAATCATTTGTTCTTCACAGCTTGCTGTAGCAGTTGGCCATTCAAATTTTAACCCTGCAAGAAGCATCAAAGCATAAAATAAATAAGCCATCTATGTTTTCTGTCACAAATAATGTTAACTTGCCTTGCTGTAAGAAATTGCCAAGACTTGAGTATTGAGGGACCAAAATTGTCTCCATGTGTATGTGGATTAGCATTAGCTGATTTACGTTTACCTGCAATCGTTGGTTTTTGCCATGAGCAGTTTTGCAATAGTCATGCTTTAAAGCAACATTACCTCATCCTTCAGCTCATTTTCCAGTATAATTGCTTCCTAAATCATCCCCCTTCTCTTGTTTCAGTCCTTCACTTCATTGTGAGTTGACTGAAAATGCATAGGTTGATGGCCACTATAATAAGAACTTATTAACAAGTCACATGTGAAGACTTGCTTGTTGGTAGGGTAATGAAGTAGATTCATAATCTATCCTGACAATGACTAGATGAAAATGTGTTTAAAGGGAGGAGAAATCTGAAAACTTGATCAATTTGGCAAGGTTAAAAATGTAGACAGCTGAAAAGTCACTCGGTGGGGTAGGTCGCAATGAAGGTCACAGGTTGACTTGTTGGGGGATTGTGGCAGCCAAGTAGTGGCTCACTGTAGAATGAAGTAACAATTGTATAAAGATCCCGGGAGATTGTATCCCTTTTGCGTTAGACCATAAAATGTATGAGCAGAATTAGGCCATTCAGCCCATCGAGTCTGATAATCCGCAACTCCAGTTTCTGCCTTACTCCAATAATGCTCAACTCCCTTATTGGTTTGATATCTTAGCCTTAATTTATTTATTCTTTAGTCGTCTTCACTGTTGTATCTTTAATTGCGATCATTCACCCTCTAATTCTGTGGCAATTCACTGAACAATGAATGTTCGCTTTAATGATCGTGAGTTGATATAACCTTTTCCCCATGTCATTTGAGAAGTCAGTTTTGTATAGCTTGGAACTGAAGATAACGTTTTTCATGGAATCTTTCCCTGCAGGACAAAGGGTTGTGAATGAAAGAAACAGCTTAAATTTATGTCATAAATCCTCAGGATTTTCCGAAATACTTAATGCTAGCTTGCATTGTTGCTTTGTGTCAAATAAATTTCATAGTTCTTTTGCACACAAGACTTTAGAGCCACACATACCTCAGGCAGTTATCCATTTCTAACTAATTTTCTGGTAGTTTATTAGAAATTAAGTTTATTAATGCAGAAGCTAAATAGACACGGTTTAACATGTGGTGTGAGCAGGCTGAAAAGTTATGATCCATCCAGGTAAGAATAGTCCGGTATTGAAAAAGAAATGCTTGAGGATAGCAAGGAGTTGGTGACCCCTTTCTGTTGGTCATTCTTTGTTTTACTGATCCCTGATTGGAGTCAGATGAGTGAAATTGGTCTCCATGACTGTTTGTTTGTGACAGCATCCTCTATTTGATAAGTCTGTTTTTTTGCCTCTGACCATGGAGAGGCCCTCCAGCCCATTAAATCTGTACTGTCTACATTAAACCCACTTTCCAGCACTTGGTCTATCGACTTCAATGTTACAACATTTCAAGTGCTCAACCAAACAATGTTTAAAGGTTGAAAGATTTCCTGCCTCTACCCGTTGCCCAAGCGGTGCATTCCAGATGCGCACCACACTCAAGGTGAACAAGTTATTCCTCAAACTCCACCTCCTACACTTTTTGCTTTCACCTTAAAGTTATGCTCCCTCATTATTAATCCTTCTATCCATGCCCCTCATAATCTTATACATCTCAGCTATAATCCCTCCACCCCTCAGCCTTTTTTTCTCTGAAGAAAATCCAAGCCTGTTGTTTTTTTTTACAGAATCCCTACAGTGTGGAAGCAGGCCCTTCGGCCCAACACGACCACACCGACCCTCTGAAGAGTAACCCACCCAGATCCATTCCCCCCTCCTCTACATTTAGCCCAGTTACTGCACCTAATCCACGCATTCCTGAACAATACGGGCAATTTAGCAAGGCCAATTCACCTAACCCACACATCTCTGGATTGTGGGAGGAAACTGGAGCACCCAGAGGAATCTCACGGGGAGAATGTGCAAACTCACAGATGGTCATCTGAGACTAGAATCGAACCCAGGTCCCTGGCGCTATGAAGCAGCAGTGCTAACTGCTGAGCCACCGTGCTGCCCCATCTAGCCTCTTTTCATAGGAAGGGATCAGAACTAAACGCAACACTCCAGCTGTAGCCTAACCAAAGTTTTGTACAGTTCCAACATAACCTCCCAACACTTGTTATTACTGCCACGACTGATTAAAGGCCAATGTCTCAGATGGTATTTGCTCCGTAATTTTTTAAATTTTATTTATTTTTTATATATTACTTTCACTGTTCTGTACCTCTTATTTCTTGATTGTCTCTCTTTTTCTCTCGCTCCCCACTCTCTCATCACCTTTTTCCTCTCCTCTTCCCCCTTTGCTACTCTTTTCCCGTTTTCCATTTTGCCTCTGCTTCACCCATTTCTCTTTTACCCATCCCCCACATATTTTGTCACATAGCACTGGCTTCAGCCTTGGTCATTGACTACTCCTAATCTCCCTATAATCTCTTTATGCATCATCATTATCATCTCTTTATTGTCAACTTTGCTTCTGGAGCCATGACTCGCCTTCTGTCAGCCTAGTATAACTACCTCCCTATTTCTCCTTTTTTTTTGACAAAGGGTCGGTTAGACTCAATATCAGCTCTTTTCTCTCCTTACAGATGCTGCAAGACTTGCTGAGATTTTCCAGCATTTTCTCTTTTTTGGTCTCATAGCATGCCTTCTTAATCACCCGAATAGCCTATCCTATCACCTTCAGGGATCTGGGGACAAGCATCCAAGATCCCTTTTGTTCCTCTGAGCTTCCTCGTGTCAGACACATAGTATTTGCTTCCTATCGGTTTTCAGAATTTGTTTTTTAAGTTACCCTCTATCTAAAGTCAGTGTTTTCCTTTTTGAGAGTCTTTTTTTAAAATACCTTGCTGCTTAGAGGTAAACCCCAACTATTTATTTACTTGTCCATTAGCAAGCGACAGCTTTAAGGTAATCCTTCCTGTTTCCTTACAGCAGGGTTCCACAAGTGAAATTTTACTTTTGTATTTAGTTATCTTGGTCGGGCAAGATATCTGCTTGTGAAAAACAGATCGAACTTGACTTTAACTTCTCATTCATAAAGCTGCAGCTTTAACATTGCATTCCCTCAGCAGTATAGTTAAGCACTTTTAGATTCCATGGTCAAACATTTAAATTATTTGCAAGTTTTGAACTTGTTCATGGAGGTAACTCCAAATATGGAAAATAAACTCTTTCTAAATTATTTACTTTGGGCATTCATTTCTAATTATCCTATATTGACTTTGAAGGAAAATACCGAAACTTGCTGAAAAAAGTCTTGTATTTAATGTCATGCCACATCTTAACTTCCAAAAGAGGGAATTCTTGCATTTAAGATGTTGCCAAAAAGTGATATACTTTTCCTTCTGAATACAAACACAACCTTCATATAACCTTAGTATAATATTTGTGGAAGTTGAGATTGTTTAAATAGAATTATTTCTTTCAATTTGTTCATGACACTTGGACATGGCTTACTTGTATAACATTTTGTATTAATCCCAAATTGTCACACAACTTAGTGGCATAATTACCCAATTCAGAGGACAGTTAAAAGTCAACTACGTCGCTGTGGTCTGGAGTTAAAGGTAAGGAAAGCAGATTTCCTTCACCATTCCCACTCCCTAGGTTTAAGTCAAATCTGAGAAAGTGAGGACTGCAGATGCTGGAGATCAGAGTCGAAGACAGTGGTACTAGAAAAACACAGCTGGTCAGGTAGCATCAAAGGAGCTGGAGAGTCGACATTTTGGGCATACGCCCTTCAGGCATGTGAGCCAAGGGGGCTGAGAGATAAATGGGAGGGGAGTGGGGCTGGGGGTTGGGAAGGTAGATGGGGATATGATAAGTAGGTGAAGGTGGGAAAGAAGATGGACAGGTGGGATCGTTGAACAAGGCAGTGGCGAGTTGGAAGGTTGGGACTGAGATAAAGTGGGGGAGGGTAAATTGGGAACCTGGTGTAATCCACATTGATCCATCTTCATCTACCTATGTGGATTTCACCAGGTTCCCCATTTCCCCTCCCCCAACCGTATCCCACTCCCAACCATCCAACTCGGCACTGCCTTCTTGAGTGGTCCTATCTATCCATCTTCGTGCCCACCTGTTTGCTCTACCCTCCTCTCCCTACCTATCACTTTGAGCCCCACCTTCATCCACCTATCACATTCCCAGGTGCCTTCCCTCCCCAGCCTCACCCCACTCCCATTATCCCTCTGCACCCTTGACTCACAAGCCTCATTACTGATGAAGAGCTTATGCCCGAAACATCGACTATCCTTCTCTGATGATGCCTGACCTGTGCTTTTCCAGCACTACACTCTTCGACTCCTCTCTAGGTTTGTCCTACCAGCAGGACAAACCCACCAGAGATGGTGCCGTAATGTCATCCTATTGGGAAGGAATTTCCTTAGAAGTCCTTGACTTTGACTTCCCAATTCATAGAGTAATAAATTTGCTAGCTTGGTCAGCATTTAGTAATTAACTCTAATTGTCCTGAGGGCTGTTAAGCAGCAACCGTATTACTGTTGGTTTCAAGTCCTCTGCAGGCTAGGTAAGGATAGATTTTCATGTGTTTTACAGTGGTTGATTCAGACAGGTACAATAGTTGTCCTTTTATATTGTACTGAGCTGAAAATATCTTTAAAGCTTTTTTCACTGAAGCTTTCCTTGTCTGCCAGTTATTTCAGTTGGAAATGATGATTACTGCACATGAATGGCAATGTTAAAACTTTTATATTGACTGAACAAAAATATTGCCCTCAGCAGCTTAACGTTTTGGCTTTAACATTGATTCTGAAAGACAGCCATTCTCCATGTAAAGTTGCAATTAAGGAACTAACTCTGACTCTCAATGAGTACCCCCAGCACTGTGCTTATGTATAATGAAAGCATATATGAGAAATTTAAAACATGAAAATAGTTGTCTATTTTAAACATTGCACATAATCTTCTTGTTATTGTGGCACTGCTTTCATGATGTGTGTTTTTAATTTTTCCTGCCTAATCTCCCTTCCCTAAATGTTAGGATGAGGTGAAAAGGACAAGTGAAACTGGTGTTGAAGAAACAATTCTAGAGGGTCATCTTGGAGTTACAAAGGAGCTATTGGCCTTCCAGACACCGGAAAAGAAATATCATATGGGGTCAGAGAAGGGTGGAGCAAATCTCATTAAGGTATTTCTTAATAATTAATTAAAGATGTGTGATATGGTGCAGTATTTTGTTCAAATCCATAGTCTCATGAAAATGTCAAATCTATTGGATTTGCGTTTGTTTTAATACATCTGAACTGGAAATACATCAGTACAAATTATATGCTAACATTTTAAAATAAGTTTTAAGTTGTGTAGAGCAGTATCTTTTTGGATAATTTGAATTACAATCCTTTTTGATTAGTACAAATACTGAACATTAAATTTTGATCTTTGTTCGATGTGTGCACATATTTGCCTGTCTATCGCTTTAGGTCTGCTGTTTATCAATAGAACTTATTTCCTGCTGAGAACTTTTAGGTTATTCTTCTGTTTCATCATTGAAATATAATTTTCTATGAAAACTCTTGAAGCCAGCTTATGTAACCAAATATAGAAGGAAATAATGCACCGGAAAGCATATGGCTGGATACCTAAAATAATGAAATACTCAGCAAGTCAGGAAAGAGAAGCAGAATTAGTGTTTCAGGTTGATGACCTTTCATTGAACAAGCAAAAGGTAGATTGACCCTCTTTCAAGCAAGAGGCAGGGATTGAGGTAACAAAAGAGGTTTCCGTTTGGGTAGAAAACCCAGGGTAGAAAGAGGACAGATTTAGCTGCCGAAGAATGTGAATGCATAGTGAAAAGAGGTTAGAGTGGGACAACAAAAAAAAATGGGTCTAAATGTGAAGTGGCAGATCTGTCAACAACTGCAGCTGAAAAAAGGTGATTATCATTTGAAATTGTTAAACTTAGTGTTGTGTTTCAAGTGCATAATTGAAATATTTTATATTGAACTTTGGGAGTGTGTAGGAGAAACAAGATTCATAGGGGAAGAATTATGTAGGCACTTGGAAGGTTGAAGTTGGATAACAGTGAACCAGTTTATATGTTCCTATTGTGGGTGTTGTTGGGACAGAAGCTGAAGATGAAGTAACAGTATGCTTGTATGAATATATAATCTCCCAAGTTATGTTATTAAATTGGAGAAAGTTCAGTGAATATGTACATTGCTGGGCTTGGAGGGTTAAAGTTGTTAAGATAGGCTGGATTGTTTGGGACTTTTTTCACTGGAGCATAGGAGATAGAGGAGTGACCTTATGGAAATTTATAAAATCATGAGGTGCATAGATAAGGTGAATAGCAAGAGTCTTTTCCCAAGGGTGGGGAGTTAGAAACTTGGAGGCAATTGTTTAAGCTGAGAGGAGAAAGTCTTAAAAAGGTGAGGGGTATATTTTTACACAGTGGTTTGTATGCGGAATGAACTGTCAGAGGAACTGTGGTGGCTGCAGGTACAGTTACAATATTTAAAAGATATTTGGATAAATACATGAATAGGAAAGGTTTGGAGGCCAAACTGAGGCAATGGGACTAGTTTAATTTGGGAACATGGTTAGCATTGACTCCTTCAACCAAGGGATCTGTTTCCGTGCTGTCTAACTCTGACTAGTAGGGAGGCCAAAACATGAGAACTGAACTATTATAGTAGACTAGACTTCCTCTTGGCCTATTTCAGTCAGGAATTTGGCATTTTGTTTCACTTGCATCTTGTCCTGTTAAGTGACTGAAGTGCCTTTGACTTCTTGACCACCTTTTCTCATCCATTTCATTCCTTTCAGAACCATGTAGGACTGCTTTGCGGTCCATATTAAATAGTTTTTTTGGTATTCAGTCATGGAATTTGGGCATTATAAGCTGAGCAAGTATTTATTTCACATCCCTTATTGCCCTTAAACTAAGTAAGTTGCTTGGCCATTTCAGAAGGAATTTAAAAGGCAACCACATTTGCTGTGGATTTGGAGTCATGTCAGCCACTGCAGTTAATAATGGCAGATTTCCTTTCTTTCCTTTCGTCTTGTTGATTTCCTGAGCATGATGAGTTTTTATGACTGTGGACAGTGGATAATGATTACGTCGTTGCCATGCTTTTAGTTTTTATTGACTTCAAATTTCACCAACTGGTATTCAAACTTGTGTCCTCAGGATATTAGTCTCAGACTTTGGTTTACTCATCTAGCAATTCACTATTATGCCATAGTCACTCCAAGGTTATCCTTGTTATTTTCACAGCCCCAAACTTTGTGCACCATCCAAGATAATCTTGCCTTTCCTTCTATTTAGCATCCTGAAGAGACTGACCCCCTCTGCACTATGCTGATGCACTCATTGATTGCACTCTGATACCTCCCCATGCAGATGCTTTTGAACCCGCATGCCTTCCCCTCCAAGGTGGAACAGCAATTTACTGTATTAAAGTTATTGCATCCATTACTCATGCGGTCTCTTCTCCATTGGGTGTACCAAACATAACTTGAATGCTCACTTTTGTAAGACATTACCTTTCTACCCTTGACTGTGAACATGGTTTTTTTTTTGTTGTTTACAGAACAATTTAATTTTTCTTATTCTCCTCCCTTTTGCCTCCTACATGGCTGAGGTAAAACTTAACCTCTAGCATGTAGAAAAATGGTTGTAGTTGTTGGCCGTCCCGTCTTCTCAGCTCCAGGACACTTTTACAGGAGTTCCTCAGGGTAGTTTCCTTAGCCCAACCATCTTTCAGCTACTTCATCAACTGCTTACCCTCACTTCTAGATGGAGGGAATGTTCAGCACAATTCCCGACATTCTGATACTGAACCAATCCATGTCCAAATTCGGCAAGATCTGGTCAATATCCTGGCTTGAGCTGACAAGGGGCAAGAAACATTCACACTGCACAAATGCCAGGCTATGGCCATCAGCGATGAGAAATAATCTAACCACCATCCTTTAACATTCAGTGATGTTACCATCATTGAATCCCTTTCTATCAACATCCTGTGGTGTTACCAATAACTAGAAACCCAACTGGACACACAACTTTGGCTACTAGAGTAGGTCAGAGGCTTGGAATACTGCTACAAGTCACTCACTTCCCGAATCCAAAATCTGCCCACTGTCTACAAGGCACAAGTCAGGAGTGTGATGGAATGCTCCTCAATTGCCTAGATGAGTGCAACTGAAAGCGACAGTTCAAGAAAGCTGATCACCGCTGCCACCACCTCAAGGGCAACATGGACTTGGATAAAGCATTTGACATGGTCCCTCATGACACACTGGTGCAAAAGGTATTGGGCTGAGCTGGCAAGATGGATATAGAACTGGCTTAGTCTTAGGAGACAGAGGGTAAAAGTGGAACGGTGCTTTTCGGAATGTAGAATTGTGACTAGTATCATCCACAGGGATCAGTGCTGGGACCTCTGATGTTTGTGATCTACATAAATGATTTGGAGGAAAACATGGCTGATCTGCAAACTTACTAAATAGATGATACCAAGAGTAGTGGATTTGTGGATAGTGAGGAGAATTATCAGAGGCTACAGCAGGACGTAGATCCATTAGAGGCATAGGCAGAAAAATGGCACATGGATTTTAACCTGGACACATGAGGTGATGCATTTTGGGAGGTCACGTACAGGTGGCAATTATAATGGCAGAATTTCCCTTCGGAATATCGTTATGCCGAGGTATCCGGGTGTGCAGGTCCACAGATCACTGAAGGTGGCAGTGCAGGTAGATACGGTAGTTAAAAAAAACCTCTGGCACACTTGCCTTCATTGGAAGAGGCAGTGAGTATAAGGATAGATGAGTTCTGCTGCAGCTTTATAGAATTGTAGTTATGCCACACTCTGAATATTGTGTACAGTTCTGGTGACCACACTACCAGGAGGATGTGGATGCTTTAGAGAGGGTACAGAAAAGGTTTACCAGGGTGTTGCCTGGGATGGGGGATTTTAGCCATCAAGAAAGGTTTGGCTACGCCTGGTTTGTTTTCACTGGAACGCAGGAGGGGTGACATAATACAAATTTCTAAGATTGTAAATGGCATGCATAGAGTGGAGAATGAGGCTTTTCCCCCAGGGTGGAAAGGTCCTTTGAGGGGTTGCAGATTCATGGTGGGGGAGGAGTTTTGAGATGTGTGAGGCAGTCCTTTGAGACACTTGATGGTGAGTACGTCATGCGTGCTGCCAGAGGTGGTGGTGGTGGAAGCAGACACAATAGCAGCATTCAAGTAGCACCTGGGTGAATACATGAATAGGAAGGGAATAGTGGGATATGGATCCTGTAAGTGAAGACAGTTGTAGTGTGAAAAAGCAAAAATGTTTCAGCCCAGGCTTGGAGGTTCAAAGGGCCTGTATCTGTACTGTTCTTTTTTTTGTCAGGACAGGCAATGAATGCTGGTCAGACAGTGACACCATCCCAAATTATTTTTTTTTTAAATTCTTGTTTTGATTTCTACTTTATGGTGTTCCAGATACAGTATTAAGATCAGCAGTTTTGTTTCAGGACTTATGATCAGTTGTTTTGCATGATAATTGTGGTGATTGGTTGTGATTTCCTGTTTGTGCTTTCTGTAGACCCTGTTTTTAGACTTTACTTCTGCAGTGCTATCCCTGTTGCCTTGCCTTATCATCCCCTTTGTTAATTAATTTCTACAGCCTTTTCTTCTATCACAGACCTTCATTTGTTGCTCCTTTTTTTTATTGCCTTAGTAATTGCTTAAGCATGACATCACTGGCTGTATTTGTGCATGAGCATGGTGCTGCCTCAACAGGAGGAGGCCAGAGCAGCCTATTCGCTTAGCCTGGAGAAATCTGTCAAATGGTGTCTCAGGAAACTTCCCCTGGGGACCATAAGAAATAGGAGCAGGAGTAGGCTATTCAGCCTTTCAGCCTGCTCCACCATTCAATCAAAACATGGCTCACATCAGTTTTCCTTCCTTTTCCCTGTAACTCTTGATTCCCCTACTGATCAAGAATTTATCTTTGCCTTAAGTATGCACAAGGATTCTACCCTCCGCTTTCTGTACCAAAGGCACTCAGCTCTGCAAGAGAGTCTTAAATGAGTGCCCCTTTATTCTGACACCGTATCCTCTAATCAGAGTTTCCTCATGAGGGTGAATGTTCTCAGCGTGTACTCTGCAAAGGCTCTCAATCCTGTGTTTCCATAAGATCACCCCTCATTGTTCTAAGGAGATGTTGAACAAAAAGACAAAATGCAAAACTATGCTAAAAAAAATTCAGGATAGTTGATTATCCTGGGTGTAATTGAACTGGATGTCCAGACAGAATTTGTATTTGGAAGTCTGTGGTGATCTTGCAGGAAGTCTAAGGTGGGTGTACTAGAGTAATACTTGGACTGAGAAGATAAAAATTTTGCAAAGATTAAACAAACTTTGGAAGTATTGCCTGTAAGGGTAAGGGCTAATTTGATCGAAGTGTTCAGAAGGGAGAACAAATACGCTAGCTGGGAATAAAATGTTTCTGATTAGTAATCTTGGGGACATAGTCTAAAAATTAGACTTTTCAAGTGATAGATGTGTGAAACACTCCTGCCCACAGCATTGATGTTCAATCAATTGTCAGTTTCAAATCTGAGGCGTATAGATTTTCGAGAGCCAAACAAAATAAGAGTAATGGGACAAAGACAGGGAGATAGAGTTGGGTCACAGATTAATTTTAACTTCACTGAATGGTGGAACATGTTGCAAGGGTTTTTGATACGAGCTCATGCTTAATGCATGTATATTTCTCTGACCCACTTAAGCCTACTTTGATTATTGGAAATTTCTCCAATCCGGTTTTCCTTTATAGTCGTAAGCCACCAAGCAAATGTTAGACTTCTGAAGAATCTCTTATCTGCTTTATAATTTATACCTTTTTCAGTCCTTTTCACTCTTTATACCTGCCATAACTCATTGGTCTGTGTATTACCTTTTGAGTTTCCTAAAAGTACCTTTGACATTTCTTAATACTAATTCTTTTTATTGTACACTTGCCATCACGATTTTTCTCCAAGCCACGACTGCCAGCTCTCTCCAAACTCCTCTGTTCCCCCCTCCTCCAAACCACTTCAACAAAACTCTCTAAGGCCACATGTGCTGTCTCTCACCTCGCATCACATTTGCATCCAAGTCACCACAAACTGACACATGGTAATTATTTTCTTAGTATTGTTCATACCTCATTAGTCCTATATGTGAAGTGTTTTACAGTTGACCTATGGTAGAAATAATATGAATATAATAATGTCATTATATGTAATTTTGCCCTATTCAATTATATATGCTGTTAATTTGCTAATTTTCTCCTTGCCATCGCCTATACCATTTTGTTAAACTAGCCCAAACAATTCCATTTTTATTTCAAATGGTTCACTTTCAGTCTATTACATCTGCACAGGTCTTAGTAAGTTTGCAGATGACACCAAAATTGGAGGTATAGTGGACAGCGAAGAAGGTTCCCTTAGATTACAATGGGATCTTGATCAGATGAGCCGATGGGCTGAGTAGTGGCAGATGGAGTTTAATTTAGGTAAATGCGAGGTGCTGCATTTTGGGAAAGCAAATCTTAGCAGGACTTATACACTTAATGGTAAGGTCCTAGGGAGTATTGCTGTACAAAGACTTTGGAGTGCAGGTTCATAGCTCCTTGAAAGTAGAGTTGCAGGTACATAGGATAGTGAAGGTGGCGTTAGGTATGCTTTCCTTTCTTGGTCAGAGTATTGAATACAGGAGTCAGGAGGTCATGTTGCAGCTGTAGAGGACATTGGTTAGGCCACTGTTGGGACATTGCATATGATTCTGGTCTCATTCCTATTGGGAGGATGTTGTGAAACTTGAAAGGGTTCAGAAAAGACTTTGGAGTGCAGGTTCATAGCTCCTTGAAGTAGAGTTGCAGGTAGATAAGACAGTGAAGGAGGCGTTTGGTATGCTTTCCTTAGGCCACTTTTGGAATATTGTGTGCAATTCTGGTTTCTTTCCTATTGGAAGGATGTTGTGAAACTTGAAAGGGTTAAGAAAAGATTTACAAGGATGTTGCCAGGGTTAAAGGATTTGAGCTATCGGGAGAGGTTGAATAGGTTAGGGCTGTCTGAGGCTGAGGGGTGACCTTATGGAGGTTTATAGAATCATGAGGGGCATGGATAGAATAAATTGACAAAGTCTTTTCCCTGGTGTGAGCAAGTCCAGAACTAGAAGGCATAGGTTTAGAGTGTGAGGGGAAAGATATAAAAGAGACCTAAGAGGCAACTATTTCATGCAGAGGGAGATTAGTGTGTGGAATGAGCTGCCAGAGGAACTGGTGAAGGCTAGTACAATTGCAGCATTTAAAAGGCATCTGGATGGGTATGTGAATAGGAAGGGTTTGGAGGAGAATGGGCCGGGTGCTGGCTGGTGGGACTAGATTGGGCTGGGATATCTGGTCGTGATGGATGAGTTGGACCAAAGGGTCTGTTTCTATGCTGTACATCTCTATGACACTGTCATCTGATCTCAGTTCTGAGCAACATGTTTGACAATTTTTTGTGAACAATGCCACAAGATTAGTAGCTAATCTCTATCTATTTTATAAGAAATTACAAACCACACAATCAAAACCAGTAAAATAATTACATTATTACATCATGACTTTATAGGATCTGGGGCAAGAATCGGGTGCAAAATGGTGAACTGCAATGTCCTTTGCGTGAGGAGTAAAATTTTCCTGATTTACCATCCAGTATTTTTTACATTTTATGCAATTAAGCACCGGATCACAGGTGCCTTTCATGACTGGGAAGAGGCTCGTATTTCATTCCTACCCAAGACATTTGATTCCAGTTCCAAAGGGCTTTTGTCATCCATCATCTTAAGTGGGAGAGGGTGGTTGACAAATGGAATTTCAGAGATTGACATAAGTATTTGAATTTATTGTAATTTAACACCTGATTTACATATCTTTCTGCAGCCAAATTGTCAGGTTTTCCCTCTGCATTTAGGCTGTGATGCTGATTTGCTTTTGAGTTTTAGTGTTACTTTGTGGAACATAGAACAGCACAATACAGACCCTTCGTCTCTTGATATTGTGCTGACCTTTTATCCTACTTTAAGATCAACTAACCTACATACCCTTCATTTTACAATCATCCATATGCCTATCCAAGAGTCGTTTAAATGTCCCTAATCTATCTTACCATATAATCACTGCTGGCAGTACATTTCATGCACTCGCCACTCTCTAAAGAACCTACCACTAACATCTCCTCTAAACCTTCCTCCATTCACCTTAAAATTATTCCCCATCATTGCTATCTCCACCCTGGGGAAAAAGTCTCTCTGGCTATCCATTCTGCCTATGCCTCTCATCATCTTGTACACTGTCAAGTCGCCTTTCACCCTTTGCTCCGAAGAGAAAAGCCTTAGCTCCCTCAACCTTTCTTAATAAGACATGCCCTCCAGTCCAGGCAGCATCCTGGAAAAACTCCTCTGCACCCTTTCTAAAGCTTCCATATCCTTCCTATAATGAGGCAACCAAAACTGAATACAATATTCCAAGTGTGGTTTAACTAGGACTCAATAGAGCTGCAGCATAATCTCATGGCTCTTAAACTCAATCCCCCACTAATGAAAACCAACATACCATATGCCTTCTTAACAACTTTGAGGACATGGACCTCAAGATTCCTCTGTTCCTCCGCACTGTCAAGAATCCTGCTTTTAACTTTGTATTCTGCATTGAAATTTGACCTTTCAAAATGAATTATTTTACTTTTCCAAGTTGAACTCCAGCTGTCACTGATCAGCCTAGCTCTACAACCTGTCAATGACCTGTTGCAACTTATAACAGCACTCCGCACTATCCACGGGCCACTAACCTTCGTGTCATCGACAAACTTTCTAACCTATCCTTCGGCTTCCTCAGCCATGTCATTGATGAAAATAACAAAGAGCAGAAATCCGAGAACCAATCACAACGGAACACTACGGCCAGTGAGTTCTTGGCTGAATCATTTCCATCCACTAATGGGGTGGATGGAAACCAATTCTGTATCCAGACAGTCAAATTTCCCTGTATCCCATGCTTCCTTACTTTCTGAATGAGCTTACCATGGGGAACCTTATCAAATACCTTGCTAAAATCCATGTACACCACATCCTGTGCTCTACCTTCATCAGTGTGTTTTGTCACATCCTCAAGAAATTCAATAAGGCTTGAGGCATGGCCTCCCCCGCTCAAAGCCATGCTGACAATCTCTCATCAAAATGTGGTTTTCCTAGTAATCATAAATCCTGTCTCTCAGAATATTCCCCAATAATTTGCCCACCACTGACATAAGACTGATCTGTAATTCCCAGGATTAACCCTATTCCTGTTCTTGAACAAGGGAATAAGTTTGGAGCTAAAAGACTAATCGTTATATAAAGTAAATCTTTGTATGAGCTTAAATAATTGTGCAACATGTCAACACATTGCAAAAAAACCTAATTTTGCTTGGAACAGTTGAAGGAATTTGGAGTATTATGGTAACAACCATTTTTTAAAATTCCCCAAATGATTATACTGTCCTCAATCCTATTTGACTATAATATCAATCTGAAATTTTAAATGTGAATTGATATTTTAACACTTAAGTATTCATGTTTATTGTTCATGCACTGCAGACAATGAAATTAAGTTAATGAGTAACTGAAATCTCTTCTTCTGACTTGAATCTATAGGAACTGATAGATGACTTCATATTTCCAGCCTCTAATGTTTATCTACAGTACAAGAAAAGCGGAGAATTGCCATCTGAACAGGCCATTCCTGTCTGTAGTGCACCTGCTGCAATCAATGCCAGCTTTGAGTTGTTGGTAGCACTGGCTGTTGGCTGTGTGCAAAACCTCAAACAAATAGTCGACACTATGACGGATATGTATTATGCAGGTATTTTAAAATTGTTCACTAGATAAGATGGTAAGCATGTAGACGAAGATGCGAAGTCTCCATGAATGCATTGAAGGCAGGAAATTCATAGAAAGATAATTTTACTTCTCGTCATTTCAACTATGATTCAGTTGATAGCAATTTTGTCTGATGATCAGGCTGTGGGTCAAAGTATCACTTGATGGACTTGAGCACAACATTTAGGAAGAACCATCATTCAGATGAAATATTGAACCTGAGACCCAATCAGGCTGCTTTGGGTGTAAAAGATCTTTTGGCTGAACGTTTTTTTTAAAACAAAAGGTTTCCTGAAGGCATTTGTCCCTCAGCATCAGAAAAATAAATTACGTTTTGATTTTTTGAGGACTTGCTGTGATCAAATTCACTGCTGCTTTGTTGTAGCAATAATTCCGATTCAAAATTACTACATTGGTGGTAAAAGACCTTGGGATGCCTTAAAGGCATGAAAGGAACTTGATCAGTACAAGTCTTGGTATGATGCAGTGGCTGCTAAACATTCCTTCAGTGTCTCCGGGCAGAGCCAAAATCCTTGCTTGTAATGCGCCATATCTCCTACGTAATTATCAGATGAAACAATGTGATCTTTGTTACTGAAGTCCTAACCTTTTCCTTGGCTCAATTTTCTAAGCCAAGGTGGTTTTCCTTTAACTGAATTAAATACACGCTCGTGTCTCTAAAATTACCAGGTTACCAAGCTCAGAGTCATGTGTATATATAAACTAAGTCCTGGAGAACTGAAATAAAATCAAAAATGCTGGAAATATTTAGCAGGTTAGGCAGCATCAGTAAGAAACCAATCGTTAACATTTCAGGTTGGTGATCCTTAATCAGAACCTGAAACATCAACTCTTTCTCCGCAAATGCTGCCTGACCTACATATTTTCAATATTTATTCCCAAAATATCAATATTTATAGTTTGGAGAGCTTAACTTTGGTTCTGTGCCATGCCATCAAAACAGCCTGCAGATGCTCAGGAACTCTTAACTGAAGAATGGCTTGTTGAATGGCATGGAGGTGGTATCAATTTGAGAACAGTACTTCAATCAGTGACACTTCTTACTGAAAAAGAAATGTTAATGGGGATGGATAGTCATGTGTAGAGGTGACTTGGATGGTTGATGTGTTCCCCCATTTGCCATCATAGAGAGGAACTTAATTGAAAAGAAGAAAGTAAACAAAAACCGTTTTGAATTGACAGACATTTTACATTTGATGTTAGAACAAAAAGTGAAGCATTTGAAGCAGTAAGTTTTCGAAATGTCCTTTTATTCCTTACCAAGTAGCAGCAAAGAAATTGCATCATAAAATATTTGCCTTTCAATATTTCAGCCAATCTTGTTTGAGCTTGATCATGGATGAAGTCATCATACTATGTATGGCTGTTTTAGGGATGAAGGACTTTTTGACTTTCAATACATTTAGCGACAACATTGTAGTCTTTTCTGATTTTGACCTGTATATTTTTTTTTAAGTGTTATCAATTTAATAGTACACCTTAAAATGTGCCTCCTGAGTCTTTAATACACTAAAAGAATCAAGACTTTATGAAGCACCATCAATACAAGAATTGAACTCACTTAAAAAGCGAACCATCTTGGCATCCTTATATAGTTAGTTGATGCAGACTCCACAAGAAATAGCAGCATGTGTAAGTTATTCAGCCCCTTAAGCTGCTTCTGCTATTCAGTGAAGTCGTGGCTGATCTGGTTGTAGCCTTAACTCAATTTTCCTGCCTGACCTCTGAATTATTGTTAATGAGCAGTTGTCTTACTCAGTCTTCAATATGTTCACTGACACAGCCTCCATAGTTAACTGGGGTAGAGAATTTCAAGTTTTGCTGACCCTCAGACGCAATTACCCCTCATTTTTGTCTCCTATACTCCTTTGTGAAACTTGTTCCCAGGTCTAGATCCTCCACAAAAAAAATCTCTCTTTTCCGTGTCAACTCTCCATTTAATACGACGATTCTGATCCCACTCTTGTATCGACCCAAACTGCCAAATCTTGCCAAGTAAGGCAACCCCTTCATCCAAGAAATCAACCAAGTAAATCTTCTCTAACTGGCTTCAAATACAAGTGTGTTCCTCTTTAATGTGAGCAAAATTGTACAAAAGTACTTCTGGTGCATTTCACTTCTGTCCTGTACAGGCCAGTGTTCCATTTGTTACCTTAATTACTCGCTGCAATTGGGTGCTGACTTCAGGTGGTTCATGAGTAAGGGCACCCTTTACATTGTAGCACTTTTTTTCTCTTTAGATTAGATTACTCAGTGTGGAAACAGGCCCTTCGGCCCAACAAGTCCACACCGACCCGCCAAAGCGCAACGCACCCATACCCCTACATTTACCCCTTACCTATCACTACAGGCAATTTAGCATGGCCAATTCACTTGACCCGCACATCTTTGGACTGTGGGAGGAAACCGGAGCACCCGGGGAGAATGTGCAAACTCCACACAGTCAGTCGCCTGAGTCAGGAATTGAACCCGGGTCTCAGGCGCTGTGAGGCAGCAGTGCTAACCACTGTGCCACCGTGTCCTAGTGAGATTCTACAGTCTTCCATTTTAAATGATGTTCTGCTTTTCTATACTTCCTGCAACTTGAGTGTGCTCGTGTTTTCCCACATAATACATAGATTTACCAAATTTTTGTGTACTCTGATAGTCTAAATATATCTCTTTGCAGTACCATAGATTGCTCTTCACAACTTGTTTTCCTGCATATCTTTTGTAGCATCAGCAAATTTGGCTACAATTGAGTGCATCCTTTTGTGCAAGACAATAGTATAGATTGTAAACTGTTTAGGTAGCAGCACTGATCTCTGCAGCTCTCTACAGGTTACAGTTGGCTATCCTGGAATTGTAACCCATTTATCCCAAGTCTGTTTTCCATTTCTCAGTCCTCTATCCACAGTAATATGACCCTCAGTACCATAATTCCATGTATTGTAATCTTTTGTGACACTTTGGCAAATGTTTTTGATGGTCCACGTACCCTGTTGTTTTGCTTTTATCCACCCTTGTTCTCAAAGAATACTAATAATTATGAGACACTTTCCTTCAAGACAAAACAGTGTTGAATCAGCCTGTTTGTTCTGATTTTCAAAATGCTCGGTCAGTATCTTGTTAATGGATTTAAGCATTTTCACAGTGAAAAGTGAGAGGCTAACTGGCCATAGTATCTTGCTTAGTGTCTCCCTTCCTTGAATAGAAGTGTTAAATTTGTGATTTTCCAATCTGCTGAAATGTTCACAGAATCTAGAAAAATGTTGAAAGGTTATAAATAATGAAGCTACTATTTTAAGATGTTCCAATGCATTTCTTCTTTCAGTCTTAATTTCCGTTATCTTTCTCAAATGATATTGTTGGTTTGAACATTTTCCGTGCTTATTTCGCCACATTCCAGCATCAAAGGAAATTAAATGGTGTAAAGTTGCAAAATTAGTGATAGCTGTATGCTGATCTCCACCAGTTGGTACCTTCAATAATTCAGTTACTATTGCATGCCATGAGAATAGAACATGAAGTACTCAAGAGTACCCAATAGCATAACTAGTTAAAACCATTTTTTTAATGGGCATTTTTATTAAATTTTTTGAGCTTCCTCTGTTTAGATTCTTCACAGCAAAAACTGTCATTGTATGCTACATATTGTGAGCAGAACTCCAAACATTAGCTATCCTTTGATAGGTCCCATTGATCAATGTTTAATTTTCTCCTGTAGCAATAGTAGTTTTGATCTGCTTCAGCCTTTTTCAGTTGCAGTTGTACATAGTGAACCACTTTTGAAAATATTTTGGTGTTCCAGTATGGTATTATGAAATCTGTCTGAAATTTTATTCATTGATTGTAAGATTTTAATTTTTGTTTAGGTTGTGAAGCATTGACAGAGTGGGAATACTTGCCACCAGTAGGACCACGTCCATCAAAAGGATTTGTAGGATTAAAGAATGCTGGTGCTACATGTTACATGAATTCTGTTATTCAGCAGCTATACATGATCCCAGCTATTAGAAATGGTATCCTTACAATTGAAGGCACTGGTAGTGATGTTGATGATGATACATCTGGTGATGAGAAACAGGATAATGAGGTGAACACAAGTTACAACTATTACATTTATGTCAAAAGACAAGTCATGTCTGTTGAAATGCTTAAATGTTGAACACTTTTTCTACCTAAGCTGTTGATAAATGTCAATGGCAACTACCCTGTACTGGAAATATTTTTAAATTTGTTTTGTTAATGTAGTGAAATCTTCTTGAAATATACATACCTTGGACTTTTGTATTTAAAACTTGTTTTGGAAACCAGCCCTCAAATACACAAAACGACATATTCAGTATGTTGTAAGGTCTCACACATTTTAATCTTATTGCAACAACCTTCATAGTTACATAGACATTGGTCACTTTTTTTATTAGGGTGGATTGTGTTGCCAAAACAATGGTGAAGCTAATGGTGCTTTATCTATTCTGCATAAATGGTGTAGCAACTTGAAGTTAGGGCTAGATGTGCAATTCAATGTAAATATCGAAAGGTTGCTGTCTAAGTTCAGAAGCTGTACTGTTGGCTTCACCAAATCACTTGCACTGTCTGCTTTACCAGAGACTTACATCAAATAGTATGAGGTAGTATTTTTTTCACCAGAGAAACAAGCTAACCACACTCTAGACATTTTAGAATAAATGATTGAAAGTATAGATATCCATTGAACAATGTGATTAGTATTAGCAATTAGACATCAATGTCTCTGGCACTGAGAGTCACTATTCAAAGTGGAAAGTCATTCCTTTATGTTGAGTAGAGTCAAATGATTTTCAGCTCTCATTTGAAACACAACCTGTTCTCCTTTGGTCTTCTGCCTCTATCAGTTCACTCCGTCAACAAACATAGGATTCCCCTCCAAACCTCCAGGCATTGAATTATTCCCCACTTTATTTGCTGTCCTCCTGATTCCTTCCGCTGCTTTTTGCTCACTTTTGGTTACATTTTTTACTCTCACTTCCCTGTGAAGAACTAAAACTTGAAGCTGCTTGGACCAAGCATTTTTGAGTTGGAGTATGTCAAATTAATAGTTATTAAATACACTGCAGTCAAAGTCTGTTCAATTATATTTTTAGATATCCAAAAAAACATTGCCAAAGAGTGTGGCACTGGAAAAACACAGCCAGTCACGTAGCATTCAAGAAGCAAGAGAGTCAACATTTCAAGCATAAGCTCTTCATCAGAAAGTCCTGATGCTTTTCCAGCTCCACACTTTTTGACTCTGATCTCCAGCATCTGCAGTCCTCACTTTCTCTGAAAAGAAAAGTTGTGCTTAACAAAATAATTTTTGAGTATACTTTGTGATTTTTGATATTGTGATTGCACATGCAGAGGAACCTCTATTATCCAGTATTCAATTATGCAAAGATCTGCTTATTCGGTTAAATTGCAAGGTCCAGATGCTTGGCTAAACTGTTACTCTGGCATTCGATTTACCGAACAAAATACTCCCTGCCCGTGTCCTTCGGATAATTGAGGTTCCTCTGGATTCAAATTTAATTATTAAGTTGCTGCAAAATTGCATTTAGCTTCTGTTGAGAAGCATTTTGTTTTAATCTCAATTGATTTTTAAAAATCTGTTTTTAAAGAGCAATGTCGATCCTAGAGATGATGTTTTTAGTTACCACCACCATTATGACAAACCTGTAATTGGAAAAACTGAAGATCGAAAGGAATACAATATTGGGGTCCTGAGACATCTGCAAGTCATTTTTGGACATTTGGCTGCCTCAAGATTGCAATACTATGTGCCTAGAGGTTTCTGGAAACAGTTCAGGTTTGTAGTTTGAAAATTGCAGAAGTGTTTTTTTTTCTTTGGGAAATGAGTTCTTGCCTGTGGTGAAGAAGCTTTCACTGCATTTTGCTGAAAAGTTGTGTGTGAAACTCAACTCCTACAAATGGCAGTTGGTAGAGAGTGAGGCTGCAGAGAAGAGCATGGTATTTTGCACTTGGTGTTCTGGCAAATTGAGAAAATAAAATTTTAAATAAAAATAAAATTAACTAAATTGTCAAATGCATTGACAGAACTGTGCACTTGGTGGCAATTGGGGAAAAAGATTGTCAATTTTTAATGCGTAAAGCTGAGGGGAATGATTTAACATAACTGCAAACAGGTCTTTAAGTGGGTTGAATGTGTACAATTGGAGAGTGTGAGTTTAATAGTTATGAATTTGAAGCAAGACTTGAGACCATGTGCTAGAATACAAAATATTACCTCCTTTCCCCAGGCTTTGGGGTGAGCCAGTCAACCTTCGAGAGCAACATGATGCTTTGGAATTCTTCAACTCTTTAGTAGATAGTCTGGATGAAGCTTTGAAAGCTCTTGGACATGCAACTATGCTCAGCAAAGTTCTTGGAGGTTCCTTTGCTGATCAGAAGATTTGTCAAGGCTGTCCACACAGGTGAATGCAACAGAAGTCTAATATTACATTGTTTTGTCTCATTGCTACAAAGGATTTTTAAGTATTGTGGTTAACATAAATAATTAAGTTTTTATTACACAATTGCCAGTCTGATAGCAGTGCAATTTTTATGTCGGAATTGTTGAATTTCTTCATTGAAAGAGAAGCTCGGGTTGGATTTTGTGTGAAAACATTGATAACTTAGTAGAAAGTGTGAGATAATTGGCAATCCTTAAATGTTCCTAGTTGTAAAATTTTCAAAAAAATGGCATATGAGAGATGCAGCAGCAAATATTAACTTTGCATTGTGACTTCTGGGTTTGTCGTACAGGAGTTTGATAAAGTATGCAATGAGAATGTACCTTGGAAAAATTATACTATTCAGTGAATTGCTCATAAATGCAAATATTGTATTTTATTTTAAGTTTAAAATAAAATTAAGCTTGAGTGGCTGTTATGTTTGAAGAACCTTGCAAAGAGATACCAGTCACAGTTTTGCTCAATCCCTCTGGAGAATGAGCATTGTTTGGGAATGCATCAGTTGAACTATATTGAAATATATAAGAAATTGGGTAGTTAAGAAAGTGCATATGTAGTGGCTCAGAAGTTTCTGGAACACCATCTCTCCGTTGTAGAATTTGTTTGAATTCACCCTCTCTCTTAGAACAAAACCTTCCATTCTGTTGGGATTTTTTTGGTGTGCCATCGTGCTAGGGATTGAATGAATAAAAGACATTAGTATTCACTCAGCCGTGATTGAATGGTGGGACATGCTCAATGGGCTGAGTAACTTGTTCGTGTTTATATGAAAAGTAAGAGTGAGAAAGAATCCTAATGAATTGCAGATAACTCAGATGAGGGACAAAGAGCTTTTTTTTAGTGCCTTCCTGTAAAACAATGGAAAATTTAAAAAATTAATCCCTTTTGCCACAAGTCAGCATGTTTGGGATTAGTTGCTACAGTTTCGTTTGTTTCCTTTCATTGACTCAAGGCTGAGTGGCCTGGCAGGACTGTAAATCTTGGCAAAGTATCTCTAGTTAAGTACTAACCCCAATTTTAATTACACAAATTTACAGATTATTGGAACTCTATAGGAGGTTGACTGTGAGCTCTGTTTTGCTAAACTAACAGCAATGTATTTTTACATACTAGTAATGCATGCATCTATAATTCGTTATTTTCCCGTGTAAAATTCTATGCAATTGTTCGTGGGTAAGGTGACGCGAGATAAATGAAGAAATGGAATTCACTCCATATTTTGGTGTTGCAAAATTGATTTGGATTCAGTGGGGTTCTTAAAACATAAGAACTTTTATTGAGATTCCTGACCTCAGGATTGTAATGTAGAACTGTACTGAGCACACAATTTTATAATACTTAGCATTACAACATAGAAGCTCGAGTAGCTGAGCATGTCCCATAACTCATCTTTTCCTCAGTGCTGAAAATTCTTTCTCGAGATAATTAAAGCGAAGAATTGCGACTGCTATAAATCTAAAACCAAAGCAGAAATTGCTGGAGAAACTCCGCAGGTCTTGCATTATCTGTGGAGAGAAAGCAAAGTTAACATTTTGAGTCCAGTGGCCCTTCAGAGCCCTGGTCACTGGGCTCAGTGCAACTCTATTTTTTCTGCACAGATGCTGCCAGAGTATCCCCAACTAATTCCATTTTGATTCTCTGAGATAATTATTCATAACTCACTTGCAAGTGCTAATTCAATTTGTTCTGCCCCACAAGCAGAGTACAGGTCATTCTGCTGTAACATGCATTTCATTAATGCAAATTTGCTATTATGCAAATGACGAATTGGGGACACTATTTCTAATGTGCAATTTTTTAAAACATTGCCTGTAGCGCAATATTTTTAATGCTGTTTCTAAATCACGATTTTTCTATAACATTGGGTTGCACAAGAACGCAATTATCGCATTATGGAACTACCTAATTTAGAACTAATTGCTGCATTAACGATTGTTTCCTCTTGACACCATTACTTAATTTCGCAAATATTCTTAGAACATAAAACCACAAGTTTAGGAACAGAATTAGGCCACTCAGGTCTGCTGCACCATTCAATTATCGCTGATATCTTTAAATGAGCTGTTGCAATCTTTTATACTTCCACCTAGCTTACCCTAATGTTTCTTCTTCTCTCCCTTATTGTCACTTGTCCTTTTTGGTTTTTAAAGGCTTCCCAACTCTCTGACTTCCCACTACTCTCATTGCATTTTGCTTTTATGTTGTCCCTGACTTCCCTTGTCAGCCATGGTTACCATCTCCCTTTCATGTTACTTTTTTGTTGGGATGAATTTCTGGTGTGCTTCTTGAAATATCCTTAGAAACTTCTGTGACTGCTGCTCTACTATATTCCCAGCTAGCCTCCCTTTCCAATCAGTTCTGGCCACCTCCTCCAACATGTCTTGATAGTTAATTTTACTCAATTGTAATACTGTTTTGTTTGGTTCCAGCTTTTCCCCCTCATACTGCAGGGTGATTTCTATCATGTTATGGTCTCTGCCCACTTGGGGTTCCTTCACCTTTAAGCTCCCTAATCAAGTCTACCTCTTTACGCATCACCAAAGCCAGAATTACCTGTTCTGTAGTTGGCTCTAACCCTAGCTTTTCCAAAAATAACCATCTTGTTGATACTGCCCAAATTCCTTTTCTTGGGGTCTGCTACAAACCTGACTTTTCCCGTCCACATGTACACTGAATTGTAATGATTAATGTAATGGTTCTTTTCTGTCTTTTTATAATGCTGACTTAGTTTCTGTCCCACATCCTGACGACTGTTTGGAAGCCTCTACACAACTCCCATCAGATTCTTTATTCCTTTGCAGTTCCTAACTTTAACTACACAGATTCAGCACCTTATGACAATCTCACTTGCTATTTATTTATTTTTTTTTACTAACAAGGCACACTTGACCATCTGCCTGTCCTTTTTGATAAGGCACATATTCAACCTTGATCCCCTTGCACCCATATCTCTGATACTCTGAACATAGCCATCAATTTCAACCTGTGCTGCAGGCTCATTTACTTAGATTTGTATAATCATTTAAGTTGATCGGTTGGAGAGACAGTTAGAGGCAATGAGGAATTTGCAGCAACTGCGGTGATGGATGGCAGTTATAGGAAGGGGGAAAAGTTGCAGATGCAGTCACATAGATTAACTCCTGGGTTAACTCCAGGAAAGGTAAGAGAGGTAGGCAGTTCGTGCAGGAGTCATCTGTGGCTATCTCCATTTCAAACAAGTATGCTGCTTTGGAAAATGTAGGCGGTGATCGATACACATGGGAACGTAGCATGAACAGCCAAGTTTCTGGTATTCAGAAACGCTCTAATACAATGAGGGATATGTTGGGTTCCAAGAGATCAATTGTGTTAGGGGATAGTCTGAGGTACAGACAGACATTTCTGAGGTTCTGTTCGCCGAGCTGGGAGTTTTTCTTGCAAATGTTTCGTCCCCTTTCTAGGTGACATCTTCAGTGCTTGGGAGCCTCCTGTGAAGCGCTTCTGTGCTGATTCCTCCGGCGTTTATACTGGTTTGAATCTGCCGCTTCCGGTTGTCAGTTGCTGTCCGTTGCAGAGGCCGGTATATAGGGTCTAGGTCGATGTGTCTGTTGATAGAATTCGTGGATGATCCACTCATCCACGAATTCTATCAACAGACACATCGACCTAGACCCTATATACCGGCCACTGCAGCGGACAGCAACTGACAACCGGAAGCGGCAGATTCAAACCAGTATAAACGCCGGAGGAATCAGCACAGAAGCGCATCACAGGAGGCTCTCAAGCACTGAAGATGTCACCTAGAAAGGGGACGAAACGTTTGCAAGAAAAACTCCCAGCTTGGCGAACAGAACCACAACAACGAGCACCCGAGCTACAAATCTTCTCACAAACTTTGAAGACATTTCTGAGGCCAGCAGTGAAAAATCAGAATGGTGTGTTGCTTCCCTGGTGCCAGGATCCAGGATGTGTCAGAGAGGGTGCAGAATGTTCTCACCAGGGAGATGAGTCAGCAGGAGGTCACTGTTCACATTGGAACCAACGACATAGGAAGGGAAAAAGTTGAGATTCTGAAGAGCGATTGCACAGAGTTAGGCAGGAATTTAAAAGGGAGGTCCTCGAGGGTAGTAATATGTGGATTATTCATGGTGTTACGAACTAGTGAGGGCAGGAATAGGAGGATAGAGCAGATGAATGCATGGCTGAGGAGCTGGTGTATGGGAAAGGATTCACATTTTTGGATCATTGGAGTCTCTTTTGGGGTAGAAGTGACCTGTACAAGAAGGACAGATTGCACCTAAATTGGAAGGGGACTAATATACTGGCAGGGAGATTTGCAAGACCTGCTCGGGAGAATTTAGACTAGTAAAATTGGGGCGATGGGACCCAGGGAGATAGTGAGGAAAGAGGTCAATCTGAGACTGGTACAGTTGAGAATAGAAGCGAGTCAAATAGTCAGGGTCGGACTAATAAATTAAACTGCATTTATTTCAATGCAAGGGGTCTAAAAGAGAAGACAGATGAACTCAGGGCATGGCTAGGAACATGGGACTGGGATGTCATAGCAAATCCAGAAACATGGCTCAGGGATAAACAGGACTGGCAGCTTAATGTTCCAGGATACAAATGCTACAGGGAGGATAGAAGGGGAGGCAACAGAGGAGGGGGAGTAGGGTTTTTGATAAGGGATAGTATTACAGTTGTACTGAGGAAGGATATTCCTCGAAATACATCCAGGGAAGTTATTTGGGTGGAACTGAGAAATAAGAAACGATGATCACCTTATTGGGATTGTATTATAGACCCCCTAATAGTCGGAGGGAAATTGAGAAATAAATTTGTAAGGAGATCTCAGCTATCTGTAAGAATAACTTTCCAAACATTGGCAGGGACTGCCGTAGTGTGAAGGGTTTAGATGGAGAGGAATTTAAGTGTGTACAAGAAAATTTTCTGATTCAGTATGTGGATTTACCTACTAGAGTAGGTGCAAAACTTGACCTACTCTTGGGAAATAAGGCAGGGCAGGTGAAGGAGGTATCACTGGGGGAGCACTTTGGGGCCAGCGACCATAATTCCATTAGATTTTAAATAGTGATAGAAAAGGATTGACCAGATCTAAAAGTTGAACTTCTGAATTGGAGAAAGTCCAATTTTGATGGTATTAGGCAAGAATTTTCGAAAGCTGATTGGGGGCAAATGTTCGCAGGTAAAGGGACAGCTGGGAAATGGGAAGCCTTCAGAAATGAGAGAACGAGAATCCAGAGAAAGTATATTCCTGTTACGGTGAAAGAAAAGGCTGGTAGGTATTGAGGATGGTGGATGACTAAAGAAATTTGAGGGTTTGGTCAAGAAAAAGAAGGAAGCATATGTCTGGTATAGACAGGGTAGATCACGTGAATCCTTAAAGTATACTTAAGAGGGAAATCAGGAGGCCAAAAAGGGAGCATGAGATAGCTTTAGCAAATAGAATTAAGGAGCTTCCAAAGGGTTTTTACTAATACATTAAGGAAAAAAGGGTAACTAGGGAGAGAATAGGGCCCCTCAAAGATCAGCAACGTAGCCTTTGTGTGGAGCTGCAGGAGATGGGGGAGATACTGAACAAGTATTTTGCGTCAGTGTTTACTGTGGAAAAGAACATGGAAGTTATAGAATGTAGGAAAATAGATGGTGACATCTTGAAAAATGTCCATACTACAGAGGAGGAAGTGCTGGATGTCTTGAAATGCATAAAGGTGGATAAATCCTCGGGACATGATCAGGTGTACCCTAAAACTGTGGGAAGCTAGGGAAGTGATTGCTGGGCCTCTTGCTTAGATATTTGTATCATCGATAGTCACAGGAAGACTGGAGGTTGGCTGACATGGTGCCACTGTTTAAGAAGTGCAGTAAAGAGAAGCCAGGGAACTGTAGACCAGTGAGCCTGATGTCGGTGGTTGAGGGAATCTGGAGAGACCAGATGTATTTGGAAAGGCAAGGACTGATTTGGGATAGTCAACATGGCTCTGTGCGTGGGAAACCATCTCACAAACTTGATTGAGTTTTTTTGAAGAAGTAACAAAGAGGATTGATGAGGGCAGAGCGGTAGATGTGATCTATATGGACTTCAGTAAAGCATTCGACAAGGTTCCCCATGGGAGACTGGTTAGCAAGGTTAGATCTCGTGGAATATAGGGAGAACTAGCCATTTGGATACAGAACTGGCTCAAAGATAGAAGACGGAGGGTAGTGGTGGAGGGTTGTTTTTCAGACTGGAGGCCTGTGACCAGTGGAGTGCCACAAGGATTGGTGCTGGGTCCACTACTTTTTGTCATTTATATAAATGATTTGGATGCGAGCATGAGGTACAGTTAGTAAGTTTGCAGATGACACCAAAATTGGAGCTGTAGTGGACAATGAAGAGGGTTACCTCAGATTACAACAGGATCTTGACCAGATGGGCCAATGGGCTGAGAGGTGGCAGATGGAGTTTAATTTAGATAAATGTGAGGTGCTGCATTTTGGGAAAGCAAATTTTAGCAGGACTTATCCACCTTCATGGTAAGGTCCTAAGGAGTGTTGCTGAACAAAGAGACCTTGGAGTCCAGGTTCATAGCTCCTTGAAAGTGGAGTTGCAGACAGGATAGTGAAGGCGGCATTTAGTATGCTTTCCTTTATTGGTCAGAGTATTGAGTACAGGAGTTGGGAGGTCATGTTGCAGCTGTGCAGAATTTTGGTTAGACCACTGTTGGAATATTGCATGCTGTTCTGGTTTCCTTCCTATCAGAAAGATGTTGTGAAACTTGAAAGGGTTCAGAAAAGATTTATAAGGATGTTGCCAGGGTTGAAGGATTTGAGCTATTGGGAGAGGCTGAACAGGCTGGGGCTGTTTTCCCTGGAACTTTGGAGGCTGAAGGGTGACCTTATAGAGGTTTACAAAATTGATGGACAAGGATAGGATAAATAGACAAAGTTTTTTCCCTAGGGTGGGCGAGTCCAGAACTAGAGGGCATAGGTTTAGGGTGAGAGGGGAAAGATATAAAAGAGATCTAAGAGGCAACTTTTTCACACACAGGGTGGTATGTGTTTGAAATGAGCTGCAGAGGAAGTGGTGGAGACTGGTACAAGTGCAACATTTAAGAGGCATTTAGATGGGTATATGAATAGGGAGGGTTTGGAGGGATGTGGGCCGGGTGCTGGCAGGTGGGACTAGATTGCGTTGGGATATCTGGTCGGCATGGGCGGGTTGGACCGAAGGGTCTGTTTTCATGCTGCGCATCTCTATGACTATGACTCTTAAGTGCAACACTCAGTCATGTGGTGACTGCCTCCCTTGTCATAGTTGTCCCCTTAATTACAGTGCCTGAAGTTAGATTCCTGAGCTTCTCCATACTCACTCTCCTATTATTTGTCCTGGAAGCTTTAATAACTTCCTTTGAACCCTCTTACTTATTCCATTCCCCTGCTATTCATTTGAAGCATTATCCACAGCCTCAGTTATACGATTTGTCAGGACTCTGGTGTCAGAATGATTTAAGTGCAAGCCATTCCATTAGAACAGTTCCTTTCTTCCCCAGTACTGGTCCCAGTGTCCCATAAATTCAGACCCATTTCTTCCACGCCAATCTTTTGGACCACATGCTTACCTCTTTAATCTTGTTGACCCTGCACCTTTTCAATTTTGTTCAGTTTGGCCCCGAGCTGCTCATCTTCCCTTAGCAGAATCTCTCTCCTCTTCCTTCCCATTTGTATGTTACTGGATCTTCCCCTCCCACTCCAAGTTCCTGTGCAGCTCATGAGATGTTCTAAGCCTGAGTGCCAGGCAGCCTTCAGAACTTTGGATTCTGACCATAGAACTGTGCTGACTCTCCTAACTGTACTATTCCCAATTACAACTACATTTCTCTTTTCTCCCACTCTTGAATGTCGCCCTGTACCACAGTGCTGTGGACAGTTTGTTCATCTACCTATGGCCTCTGGTCTTGTCCATACAGGGAACAAGAATCTCGCACCTGATAGACAAGCTAAAGGGCTGAGACTCTTTCAGCACTGTGCTGGATCACTCTATCTGCCCCACTTGTAGTCTCACTCTCCTCTCCCTGACCACTTATCAAATTTGAGTTAATCTGGTGTGACTGCCTCCTGAAGGTGTCCATGCAACCTTTTCGCCCTCATTCATGTGTCACAATATTAAAGCTCAGACTTCAACTCGTCAACTGAGCTAGAGTTGCTCAGTCAACCAACACTTTAGATTAGATTAGATTAGATTACTTAGTGTGGAAACAGGCCCTTCGGCCCAACAAGTCCACACCGACCCACCGAAGCGCAACCCACCCATACATTTACCCCTTACCTAACACTACGGGCAATTTAGCATGGCCAATTCACCTGACCCGCACATCTTTGGACTGTGGGAGGAAACCGGAGCACCCGGAGGAAACCCACGCAGACACGGGGAGAAGGTGCAAACTCCACACAGTCGCCTGAGTCGGGAATTGAACCCGGGTCTCAGGCACTGTGAGGCAACAGTGCTAACTACTGTGCCACCATGCCGCCCCATAGATTAAATTACCCACAGTATGGAAACAGGTCCTTCAGCCCAACAAGTCCACACCGACTTTCCAAAGAGCAACCCACCCAAGACCCTATATTCATCACTGACACTATGGGCAATTTAGCATGGCCAATTCACCTGACCTGCACATCCTTGGATTGTGGGAGGAACTAGAGCATCCGGAGGAAACTCATGCAGATGCGGGGATAACTTGCAAACTCCACAGAGATAGTCACCCGAGACTGGATTTGAACCCAGCTCCTTGGTGCAGTGAAGCGGCAGTGCTAACCACTGAGCCACCATGCCAATTAGTCACTACATAGTGCAGGTACAACGCATCAGCTGGTTAGACTCAATATTATTCACTTTGTTCTTAATTTGATTATTGAAAATTTCCTGCTAGTCTTTCAGTTTGTAACTTGTGAATAGAGGAAATATTTACCTTCGATTTGAAAGTAACTAATAATAGTTGGTTATTCTACCAACCAGTAATGTGGTTTTCCTGCGATTGTCGTTTTCTCTTGTATTGGGCTCCAAATCTTGGGCTTGAATTGATCCTGTTAAAATACCCTACAAGCTCAGATCTTAAAGCACCCCTTTCCCCCCTCCAAATTCCCACATTATCTCAAAATTCCCCAAGCTATATACTCCGGTTGTGTCTCACTCTACATGTGATCTCCTTTGTGACCATGCACAGCACATTGGTGTATGTGAGCTGTTTGTCCCTATCTACTGTAGTCAGTGTTCTGAACACTATCAAATTCTATCCCACCCTTCTCCTTCTTCCACTAGTCTCTGTCCTCTTGAATTCTATCATTATTTTCATAAAAGTTTATAATATTTCCACACTTTCTATTGTGATATACTTCTGGTGTCGTGATTGCAATACATTTTTACTTTTTTTTAAGATATGAATGTGAGGAATCCTTCACAACACTGAATGTTGACATTAGAAATCATCAAAATCTGCTTGATTCACTTGAACAGTATGTCAAAGGAGACCTACTGGAAGGTGCCAATGCATACCATTGTGAGAAATGCAACAAAAAGGTAAGCAATTTTCTCTTAAATTCTTAGTTCTTAATCCATGACACTTTAAGTATTTTGTGATTTGACTTCTATTTGAGAATTTCAAAGATCGCATGCTTTCTTCCATTCAGTATGTACACAGATTTGGATTAAAGATTGTTATCCACCAGGAAGCACCAACCTCATAGGCATGTTGTTCTCCCTCATTAATCAAGACCGTTTTAATTGATGCATTGGTAAACCAAGGTATCAGTTGCTTATGTTAGTAACAACGCATCATTCACCAGTTATTGCTCAGTGTTGCAATTGTTTATTCATAATTAGGTTTATCCTTTCTTTCCTCCTTGGGATCATGTTTGCTGTCATTTTGATGGTAACTATTAATGCTTGAATTCTTTTCCCCTATATAAGTGGATCTTCGGTAGTGTTTCCTGTAGGGATAACAAAATACACATTTTGAGAGATACATAATGGCGACAGTGGGGAAGGGAGAGTGGAGGAGATCACATGGAGAGGTCAAGGAGAGGAATTCGGAGTAGAGAAAGAGGTCCTTTGTGTGCTAATGTAACTCATAACAGTCTCTTAATTGTTGCATGGCTCTCCAGTGAGAATTCAGGCATGAGCAGCCCTGTAGGGATTTTAACAAAAGGACCTGCAAAAATATTTCTGAAAATCCTGTTGGAAAGTTTGAACTATGATTCATGCATCATTATTCTTAGTGCTGCAGTCTTGTGGGACATCTACCAGCCATCAGGCTGCCCGTGCTGGAAAGTATGAATAAATGGATGCTAGCCCCAGCTTGCAGTGGGCTGAAATGCCATCTTCCATACTATAGATTTCTAATTCAATAATATCTTTTGCTTTTGGCAACAACTTGATTGGGGTGATTTAGGTTGCAGCACTGGAATGTGCCACTGACATTCTGTTTATAAGAATGAAACGACATCTGAGAGATATAGGGTTAGGACAGCAATGCAGAATTAACCAGAATATGTACCTGTTGGTGAGGAAGAGAATTGCTAAACATTAAATGTTAGGAGAATTCCATTCAATATAGAGTCATAGTCATACAACATGGAAACAGATCCTTCGATCCAAATCATCTGCACCGAACAGAGATCCCAATCTGATCTCGTCCCAGCATTTGAAAGAAATCCATTGTTTAGCAGTTATTAAGCCCTCCAGCTGCTCAACAGCTGACAACTAATTCAGCTACCTTGAGAGGTTAACAGCTTCACACAGGTTTTCTTTGTCTTATGCTGCCACTGCACCTTTAGTCCCTCCAAGTGTTGAACTACAAAGCTTTTTCCTCCAGCTTTAAATATTCACTGGGCTAATTTCTGTGACCAGTGCCTTCATAACCTGACCAACTATTGTCATCTCCCACCATTTCCTCCGTGTAGATGCACTGCTGCTTCAAAACCTAGGAAGCTAATATTAAAATAGTCCCTCACATTGTATAAATAAGAACTTTTGTAGAGATTAGCAAACATGTTATGATTATAAGTTGAAGCCCATCTCTTGATGTATGTGATAGCAGATCTAATGTGTGAGGTGGATATGTTGAAATAACTGGATTGAGAATTTCACCATCGCTGCTTATAGCGGTTGTTCAGAGATTGTGAGGGGGAATATGTTCTCTTTTTCCAGTCCGCTTAGTGCAATGTAGTTGTCATTTTCCAGTACCTTGAAAACATCCATTTTTCAGTTGTATCATGTGAGCTAAATTAGTGGCAGTTGGCTGTGTAATCCAAAATACAAAGTTTGTCCTGAAAACCATAAATGGTGGAGATTACAGCGGGTCAGATGGCATCCATTGAGTGAGCGCAAACTAACATTTCGAGGTCAGATGACTCTCTTGTTCAGAGCTGAAGTGAAGTGTCGAGGAGATAGCATGTATGTTACAACTTTGGGTGGTGGTAAAAGTGCAATTTTTAAGCGTTTGTGAGCTATATTCTCTCAAGTTTAAATTCAAAGATCTTTGATTAAGGTAGTCCTCTGATAACAAATCACAATCTACATATTTCCCCAATGCCTCTCCAACACTTAAAAATCACAAGTCAGGACTGTGATAGAATGCACTGAACTGGGGCCGAGAAGCTTGACATCATGCAGGGCAAAGTCTGCTTGATTGGCACCTCATCCATCACATTCAACATACTGTTCCTGCACCATCATGCATAGTAGTAGAACTGTGCACCATATGCAAGATGAATTGCAGTAATGCATTCAGGCTGTTATGTTATCATTCCAAATCTGCAATCTACTCCTTCAAGAGGACGAAGGTGCAGGTGCATGCAAATGCTACTATTTACAATTTCCCTTCTAAATCATCCTCCATCCAAGTTTGGAACTATATCACTGTTGCTTCATTGTTTCTTGATCAACTTTCCTGCAGCTCCCAAACTATAGTTGACCTAGTGTCCAAAGAGCTGAAAATGTGTTGCTGGTTAAAGCACAGCAGGTTAGGCAGCATCCAAGGAACAGGAAATTCGACGTTTCGGGCATAAGCCCTTCATCAGGAATCCAGTGCCCGAAACGTCGAATTTCCTGTTCCTTGGATGCTGCCTAACCTGCTGTGCTTTAACCAGCAACACATTTTCAGCTCTGATCTCCAGCATCTGCAGACCTCATTTTTTTACCCCTAGTGTCCAAAGACTTCAGTTTAAGTAAGTACCTCACCACCACCACCTCCAGGGCAACTGGAAGCAGTCAGTAAATGTTGTTCACGCCTGTGACTCCCGCATATCTGAACAAATTAGTATAAAATTAGAGTGTGATGTCATGCAGCTAATTGTTGCATCCACACTGGAGGGATTCGGGGACTCTACAAGACCCTAGAACCTTGCATGAAATAATGACTGGTTAATGTTTTTGGTATTTGATCAAGGTGTTGACTAGGTTAAGTGAAGAACTCTTTCTCTGAACTGTGCCATGGAAAGTTTAAACTGCTGTGAGGTGCAAAGTTAAGGTCACATCTAGAAAATGATAAAAGTATTGTTCACATTAAAAGTAGTTTGCTATTTAATTATCCTGGTCTATAATCAAATCCAAAAAAAACCTTTCTCTGTCTTTTACCACCTTTTTAGACAAAAACCTATCAAGTAAATGGAAATCTACCATGCAAAACTGTTTTTAGAAGAGATTTGAAACATTTACCATACTTACTTTGTAAAATACTTCCAAATCTCATTCTTGTGTTAGGTTCTGATCTCTTCTTGCCTGATATTTGTAATTATGCAAACTGTGTTGGTTACAGATAGGATGAAGGCTGACAGAAGTTTGTGATGTTGCAGTTTTAGATTAGATTAGATTCCCTACAGTGTGGAAACAGGCCCTTTGGCCCAACAAGTTCACACTGACCCTCCAAAGAGTAACCCACCCAGACCCATTTCCCTCTGGCTAATGCAGCTAACATTACGGGCAATTTAGCATGGCCAATCCACCTAACCTGCACATCTTTGGACTGTGGGACGAAACCGGAGTACCTGGAGAAAACCCACGCAGACACTGGGAGAATGGACAGACTCCACAGGGACAGTTGACCAAGGTTAGAATTGAACCTGGGATCCTGGTGCTGTGAGGCAGCAAGGCTAACCACTGAACCACCTTGCCGTCCTAACTTCAAACTGTTTAGTTAGTTATCTGAACCCTTCATAAGTTTGTTATCAAGAAGTCGATACCCATGTCTTAACTGTTGGTATTTCATAAGACTAAAGTAATGTTCTGTATGTTCTGTACAAGTGTTGCTGTAAACTGAAAGATGAATTTGTTGGTTAGCTGCTGTACATCTCAGTTGAATGTCCACATTATACATAGTTAAAAATCATACAACACCAGGTTATAGTCCACGTTTAATTGGAAGCACACTAGTTTTCGGAGTGACACTCCATCAGGTGGTAGGGCCTGATGAAGGAGCATCGTTACGAAAGCTAGTGTGCTTCCAATTAAGCCTGTTGGACTATAACCTGGTGTTGTGACTTTTAACTTTGTGCACCCCAGTCCAACACCAGCATCTCCAAATCATGCCTATTATATGTGATTGGGTGAAGTACAGGATAACTGACTGCAGCTGTACTCTATTATTTCCTGTTTTAGGAAAGGCATATAAAGAGAGAATATATGAAAGAAAATATACTAAAAAGTTGTGTTCTCTTGTATAGGCTGAGGTTTCTTTTGATATTTATATTTGTGTAATTGCTTCTTAAACATTATATTTAATGTCTTTTCTGTTTTGCAGGTTGATACAGTGAAGCGTTTACTAATCAAGAAGCTGCCACCAGTTTTAGCAATTCAACTGAAGCGATTTGACTATGACTGGGAAAGGGAATGTGCAATTAAGTTCAATGACTATTTTGAATTTCCACGAGAGCTGGATATGGAACCTTACACTGTGGCTGGGGTTGCCAAATTGGAAGGGGATGACATCAACCCAGAAAATCAGTTGATTCAAAATGACCAGCCAGATAACGAGCAGCCTGGTAGCACTAAATATAGACTGGTTGGTGTTTTAGTGCATAGTGGTCAGGCAAGTGGAGGACATTATTATTCATACATCATTCAACGAAATGGTGGAGATGGTGAGAAAAACAAATGGTATAAGTTTGATGATGGTGATGTAACTGAGTGCAAAATGGATGATGATGAAGAAATGAAAAACCAGTGCTTTGGTGGCGAGTATATGGGTGAAGTTTTTGACCATATGATGAAACGAATGTCATACAGGCGGCAAAAGCGATGGTGGAATGCTTACATACTGTTTTATGAACGTATGGACACACTAGCTAAAGATAATGAATTAATTAAGTACATTTCTGAGCTGGAGATTAGTATAAAACCACACCAGATAAAAATGCCAAGTGTCATTGAACGAAGTGTACGAAAACAGAATGTGCAGTTCATGCACAACAGAATGCAGTATAGCCTGGAGTATTTCCAATTTATTAAGAAACTACTGACCTGTAACAGTGTCTACCTGAATCCTCCACCTGGTGAGTATACCTTCTGTCTTGGCTAATATTATATTTCATCTTAAGGAATGCAAAATCATTTATTTCATAGTTGGAATTTTACTGATGCCAACTTTTAAGATCTCTGTTTGAAAGTAAAGGTTTGTGAAAGTGTATGTTGTCCGTAAAGTGTTTATGGTCAGATACTAAGTGCTAACGGTATACAGTTTATTTTAAAGTGAGGTTTTTACAATCTGGCCAGCCAGCAATGCATTATGTTACAAAGTTCAAAAGTACACAAGATGCAATGTTATTTTACCAGTCTCAAGTGAATTCTGTATTCATAGTACACTTAGTGAAGAGTATTTCAATGTTATTGGCCCATTAGCACTTCAGGAAGGTGTTAAGTAACCTTCCATGAGGTTTTGAAACTCAGACTTTTAACTGGAGCAATCCCAATCTAATCCCACAGCTCCACTTTTTAATCAGAAGCTGGTCTGATGAGTGTTATGTTGATATGTTATACAAATTACAGAATTATTACAGTTCAGAAGGAGGCCTTTTGGCCCATCATGCCTACAATGGTTCTTCAAATAAGTATCGTCGCTTACTGCCAATCTCCTTTTTCCTCCTACCTTTCTGCATGAGTTATATCCAGATAATCATCCAGTGCTCTCTTGAATGGTTCAATTGAAACTTCCTCCTCCATATTTCCAGGCAGTGCATTGCAGACTGTAATTCTTTGCTGTGTAAAATTCTATGCTTTTCCACCATATCATCCAACATCACTTTAAATCTGTGCCCTCTTACTCTTGTAACTTGAATGAGTGGAAAAAGCTGCTGTCTCTTTTATCCATTCAGCCCACTCGTGAAGTTGCAAACATCTATAAAATGTTTCTCTCCCAGAAGAACAGGCCGAACTAGTTCAGTCTCCACATAACTGAAGTTTCTATTCATGGAACCATTCTTGTTTTTAAGAAAAGTACTTTTGTCAAACTGTTCAGAATTGCTGTCCCACACCTCTGGAGCCCGTGGAGCTTGAAACAGGAAATAATCCAGGGGTAGGGACACTCTCACTGCACCAAAATTGCTTCTATGTTGACATGTATTCATGTCTTACTATGATGTAGGACCCAAAACTGCATGCAGTATTCCAGATGAAATCTAAGTAGTATTTTGTTAAAAGTATGGTTGCAAACTAACAGTTTGGTTCACCTTCCTAGAAACATTCCAGTTTAAAATAATTCTTTGAAATTTGCATCGCATGTAGGCAGAACCATTAAAGTGCTTAGCACTCTTGTCTTCAATGCTTAAACTTTTGAGTGTTGGAGTTGGGATTTCATGTTGAGGTTGTTACAGGATGTTAGTACTCCAGAAGGGGGCTTGCCGTGTACAGTTCTGGTAACCCTGCCATAGGAAGGATATTAAATTGGAGAAAGTTGAGAAAAGATTTATCAGAATGTTGCCATCTATGGCTGGTTTGAGTTGTAAAGATATTTAGAACTTATTTCACTGGAGCATTTATGGGTGACCTTACAGAGGTGTATAAAATCCTGAGGGGCATAGGTAAGGTAAGAGGAGAAAGATTTTGCAAAGGACATGAGGGCAACTTTTTTCACACAGGAAGTGGTGGAAACAGGACATTTATAATATTTGAAAGACATTTGGATAAGTACATCAACAGCAAAAGTTTAGAGGGATATGGGCCAAATCGAGTGGGACCAGTTTGGTTTTGATACATCGTTGGTTTGGACTAGTTGGACGAAAGGGTCTGCATCTGCTCTTTTCCAGAAGAGCGATACCACCTCCTTTTAGCTGATAAGGAAGCAAATACTGTATCAATGTACCACCTACTTTGTGGAAGGTAACGGCAACCAAATTGCCTGTGTAACTGTTACTTACAATCAACAGAAGCAATGGGTGCATTAACAGTGTACAGGGGAACCTTGATTATCTGAATGAGATGGGCGTGCACTATTTCATTCGAATAATCGATTATTCAATTAAATGCCTTTCCTCTGGGACCTGAGTTTTTAAAGTCTGCTCCCATTCAGGAGACTGTAGCAGCACACCGCGCAAGACTCCGCCCCCAATACTGCCCCCCGACCACCCCCCAAATCCTGTCCAATGGTTAGGGTATAACACTATGTAGAATTCCAGTAAACTGTAGGGGGAGAGAGAGGGAGGTCAGTCATTTGGAGACTCTGCCTGTTTAATCACTGTAAACAAACGACACAATCACTGTTGGAAGCACGTCTTTAATGTTTCTACTAGGACCTCGAGATCTCCTTCGGATAATCAGATTTTCAGATAATTGGTGTTTGCATAATTGAGGTTCCTCTGTAGTTGATTTGGAATGCATGCACTACCCTTGCGTTTCTGGTGTCCTAGCATGTGGAAACTGAAAAGGCTCATGACTTCACAGCTAACTTGTTTTCCCTTCAAGGCCAAAGCATTTAAGTTGCATGTGCCCTTGTTTTATTGTAGTGAGACCTCAGTAAATAAGTAAGTGTAGCACATTTGCCATTGTACCAGCCTGTTTGCACAACTAAAACTGCATTTGCTGCTTTGTAGCAAACAAAACGAAAAAACTGTGGCTGTTGGAAATCAAAAATAGAAATTGCTGGAAAATTCAGCATGTTTCTGAAGAAAGGTCACTGGACCCAAAACATTAACTCTGCTTTCTCTCTACAGATGCTGCCAGATATGAATTTCTCCAGCAATTTGTTTTTGTTTGCTAGTCTATGCGTTGTGTGTCAGATAGATTGTTTAGAATGAGGGTCTCAAATTCGGATTTCAAAATTGTGCATTCTTTAGTCTATTCTTTTTATCAAGAAATGGGATGTCACTTACAGCTTTGTCCAATATTAAGCTATAGAAAAATAATATGCAACAATCCTTATTTGCAAAAGTGCAATGAAAACCAATCACAGTAGCACGTTCCTCGCTTCTAAGCTTAGCAAAAGAAAATGAAGGTATAGTTTTAAAACTTTGATGGTAAATTGGCAGATTTTATATTGGCCAAACTATATAGTGAGTAACTAAAATTGGCAAATGCTAACTTTCATTTCCGCTCAGGGCTGTGGATCAAATTCAAAATTAGTGTTCACTTTATATTTTTAGATTAGATTAGATTACTTACAATGTGGAAACAGGCCCTTCGGCCCAACAAGTCCACACCGACCCACCGAAGCGCAACCCACCCATACCCCTACATTTACTCCTTACCTAACACTATGGGCAATTTAGCATGGCCAATTCACCTGACCCGCACATCTTTGGACTGTGGGAGGAAACCGGAGCACCCGGAGGAAACCCACGCAGGCACGGGGAGAACGTGCAAACTCCTCACAGTCTGTCGCCTGAGTCGGGAATTGAACCCGGGTCTCAGGCGCTGTGAGGCAGCCGTGCTAACCACTGTGCCACGCACTCTAATACGCATGCATTTGTCCTCAAACCACTAAGCTTGAATTATTGTATCCCTCTGGCCTAAATTAATTCTCTCACCCTGAATTGCAAAATCCTGTCATTGCCATGTATCAATTGTGACCCATTAGCTCAGGTATCTCAGAACTGAAATTCTTCTTGGAATCAAACATGACTTGCTTCAGTTCAGTGGGTTCTGAGATAGCTGTTCGATTGACTGTGATCTGCATGCTGTGCCGGGACAGGTGATGCATGAAAGGTTGGATAAGTCATTGTTTTGAGGTTTATACACTTCCTTTGACGTCTCTGCATGCTCCCACGAAGTGTATAAACGTGTTTGGTTCTTTCCTGACTCAGCTTTCTCCATTTTGATCAGTCATAAACCAGAATCTCTCCTGAGTTATTGGGTACGTTTGATCTTTTTAGGGCTGGTTTGAGGTCATTGGAATGCATTTCTGAAGTCCTTGTGGAAGTGTTCTTAATGGCAAACTCCATACGTATGCCAGTTCATTTACAGGTTTGATTTTTTTTCACACGACATGCAAAGCTGAAGTAGTTTTCAGGAGCTGCGCAGAAGACCGTAGCTCCATGGTACAGGAAGTTATTCATTTGCAGGATGAAACAAAGACTGTATATTTCTAAAGAACCATCTGAAACTAGCTCCATAAGTGAGTCAAGGCTTTATTAACGCATAAAACTGATCAACTCAGAGCAATTTAGCCCTTGAAAATGATGACAATAGAGTACCAGAGTAAATGATTAAGGGAGTTAGGGCAGAGGAAGGGAAAGAGTTGTTGTATTAGTTTACTTCAGCTTTTCCTAAACATTTTCAGCCTCCGGAATATTTCCTGCACAAAAGGAAGGAAACTAAAGCAAGCAATTTGGTATCTGAGTCTGAAGTTTAAATGTAATATAGCACCTGGTGATGAGGTTAATGAAGCTTACTTTCAAAGTATAAAATCAATAAAATAATTAAACTTTTCCATGAAACACATGAAGGATGGGCAATGATGTCACAGTTGTCGCATGTGGGAGCCCCTGGATGGCATGCTGATCAAGAGCAAACCTGTCTGGGGCAAGTGTGTGAAATTCAAGGAGCTTCACTTAAGAGTATGAGTTGGAAACTGAACTACAGATACTGTATTGCGTGAGAGAGGGGAAATTTACTTGATTCAGTCATCATGGCCCATGTAGTTAACAACAATATGGGCAGCACAATGGAGGTGGTCAGTATGAGAAGCTGAGTGCCAAATTAGAATCAGAACCTCAAGTTGTAACCTCTGATTATTACCTGAGCCACATGTTCACTGGCATATAGAGCAAGTCAGCTTAGAGAGATGAATGCCCAGCTCAAAGATTGTATGTGAAGTGAGTCCAGCCCAAGGAACAGAAACAAAGTGCTGGAGAAGCACAACAGGTCTGACATCTGTGGAGAAAAAACAGTTAATGTTTTGAGTCCAGTGACTCTTAATCAGAATTTTGCATTTGCACTAGCTCCAGGAGTGGGGAAAGTGGGGGCTGTACCTATCTTCTGAACTGTCTAAGTCAGAGAAAGTTTTGAATTGAAGGGACAAGGGATCAAGTATGGTAAAATGTTGTATATCAAAGTGTCCAAGACAGGGTAAGGGAGAAATTATAATTTGGGATGTAAGAGTCAGAAGTAAAACAAAAATCTGGAAATACACTAACAACTGCGATACTGTTGTTAGAATGATTAGAAAAAGACAAAAGTAAAAGCTCTGTATCTGACTTGTGTAGCTTTCTGAATTAAGTAAACAAATAGTGCACATTGAAGTTCCTAAATATGCACTGATAGCCAAATGGAATTGTATCTGCCAAAATTAATCCCTGAATGTTAAAGGATCTATGATACTTGATTTTGATTTGAAGTAGAAGGATAGTATTGTTAATCAAAATGACACTTGTACATTATTTAGAGATGACCACAGTTCAGCAACCAGGATATTGAATTGGTTTGGGTGGAGGTACAAAAAGTGGGCAAAGAAGTCATTTGTGGAAATAGTCTGCAATGTGGGGCAAACTAAATAAGGGGATTGCAATAATTGTGGCTAACTTCAATTTGGATACAAGTTAGCAAAACTTAGATTGACTGGTGAGTCTGGATAAGCCGAACACACAATGTTTTCAAGGGAGTTTGGAGCAACAGAATTTTGAGCCCTCAGAAAGCAGATTATACCACACCTGGAATTGTGTATTGCGACATGTTTAATTAATGACCTTGGAGTCAAGGGACCTCCAAGATAGCAGTGACCACAGTGTGTTTGAATTTTATGTCCAAATCAAAAGGAAGAAGGTTGGGTCTAACACAAATGTCTTAAACTTTAAATACTGTGTTAGTGTGACAACTGACTTAAGTGAGTTGGCATGCTGAATTGGAGTGTGATCTAAAGAGGGATAGTTGAAGGAGATATTTCAGATTACTTAGTATATTCAAAGAGGAGGAAGGGAAGACTGCAGATGCTGGAGATCAGAGTAAAGTGTGATGCTGGAAAAACAGCAGGTCAGGCAGCATCCGAGGTGCAGGGGAATCGACATTTTGGGCATAAGCCCCTCATCAGCAATGAGGCTTGTATGCCAAGAGAGTAAAGAGATAAATAGGGTAGAGGGGATGTACTGGGGGGTAGGTACCTGAGAGTGTGATAGTTAAATGCAGGTGGGGGTAATGGTGAAGTGAAGGTCAGAGAGAAGGGTGGAGCAGATGTGTGGGAAGGAAGATGGACAGGTCATGAGGGTGGTGCCAAGGTTGGATCTGGGATAAAGTGAGGGCAGGGGAAATGAAGACACTGGTGAAATCCACATAGCTTGAAAGGTCTCAAGGTGGAAGATGAGACATTCTTCCTTCAGGTGTCAGGTAGTTAGGATTTGGTGATGGAGGACCAGCATGTCCTTGGCCGTAGCAGAGGGGGATTTAGTGTTTGGCAATGGGGCGGTGGGGTTATTGTATGTGTGTATCCCAGAGATGTTCTCTGAAGCATTCTGAAAGTAGACATCCTGTCTCCCCAATGTAGAGGAGACCGCATCAGGAGCAACAGATACAATAAATGACATGTGGAAGTGCAGATAAATCTCTGATGGATGTGAAAGGCTCCTTTTGGGGTCTTGGAAGGAGGTGAGGACGCAGATTTTGCAATTCTTGTGGTGGCAGGCGAAGGTGCCAGGAGGGGAGTATGGGTTGATGGGGGGGGGGCGGGGTGGGGGGGGGGCATGATCCTGACTGTTGCAGAGGGCATGGTCTTTAATGGAATGCAGAAAGAGGTGGGGAGGGGAGGGAAATATATCTCTAGTGGTGGGGTCTGCTTGTAGGTGGCGGAAATGGTGGAGGATGATGCAATGTATCCGAAGATTGGTGGGGTGGAAGGTGATGACCAGCGGGGTTCTGTCCTTGTTGCAGTGGAGAGGTGGGGTTCGAAGGTAGAGGTGCGGGAAGAGGATGAAATGTGCTGGAGGGCATCATCGACCACTTAGGAGGGGAAATTGTGGTCTTTGAAGAACGAGGCCATCTGATGTATTCTGTGGTGGAACTGATCCTCCTGGAAGCAGAAGTGGCAAGAAGTAAAGGAACCTGAATAAAGAATAATGTTTTGACAGGAGGCAGGGTGGGAGGAGGTATAGTCCAGGTAGCTGTGGGAGGTGGTGGGTTTGTAGAAGACAGCACCAGGGACCCAGGTTCGATTCCCTCTGGTGACTGGAGTTTGTACATTCTCCCCATGTCTGTGTGGGTTTCCTCAGGGTGCTCAGGTTTCCTCCCACAGTCCAAAGAGGTGCAGGTCGGGTGAATTGGCCATGCTAAATTGTCCATTAGTCAGAGGGAAATGGGTCTCGGTGGTTACTCTTCGAAGGGTCAGTGTGGACTTGTTGGGCTAAAGGGCCTGTTTCCACACTGTAGGGAATCTAATCTAAAAAAATCTGTATTGTCAGTCACTGTTGATGGAGATGAAGAGGTCCAGGAAGGGGAGGGTGGTGTCCAAGATGGTCCAGTTGAAGTTAAGGTTGGGGTGGAATGTGTTGGTGAAATTGAACTGTTCAACCTCCTCGTGGGAGCACAATGTAGCATCAAAAAAAATCAACAATGTAGCGGAGAAAAAAGTGGGGAATGGTGCCGGTGTAGCTATGGAAGATGGACAGTTCCACATACCCAGTGAAGATGCCCATGGCTACCCCTTTGGTCTGGAGGAGATTGGAAGTGGGAGAAAAAGAAGGCCTTGCCATCCATAGTTAACTAAAGAAGTTAAGGAAAGTATCAAACTTGAGTAAAGCAGATGTGTGCAGAGACAATGGCTGGTCAGGCGATTGGTCAGATTGCAAAGAAAGCAGAAAATGATTAAAACATTAATCGAATGAAGAAATTTATACAAGTGGAAACTAGATAGCAATGTTAAAATGAGTAGCAAGAGTTTCTACAGGTATTTTGTTTAAAAAGTGTGTGCGTTGATCCTCCAGAGAATGAAATTAGTGAAATCTACTATTCTTCTGTTGATTTTAAGGAAATGGCAGATGAAATACAGAATTTTCTGCTCTCTTCACAAAACAAATATAAAAATGTTTTGGTGTTCCTGTAAACTAGGAGGTGAAAGAGAAATGGGAGCAATGAAATGACTCTCAAGGGAGGGGGCACAAAGCAAACAGATGGAGCAACAGGTTGACAAGATTCAGGTGTTTTAATGCATGAATCACTAAGTTGATATGCAAGTACAGCACGTAATCAAGGAGACCAATGGTGTGCTGTTCTTCATAATGAGAGAACTTGACATGATCTGAAGGATGCTATGCTTAAGTTAGGCAGAACATTTGTGAGACTACATCTTGGATGCTACGTTTTTTTTCAAATCTTATTTAAAGACACGGATTAGAATTTTTTTCTGAGGCTTGTGAAACTCTGGAAGATACTACCTTGGAAGGTGGAGGAGATGAAATCACTCAATGTTTTTAAAGGGGTGATAGAATCTTGCTAAGCAAGGGAATATTCTAAGGTTTTCTGAGATAGACAGGACTAGGGAAATTAAATACAAAGCAATCCGCATGATCATTTTGAATGGTCAAGCAGACTTGATGCCTCAAAATGATTGACTTACACTCCTATTTCTTATGGTCCTTTTTAGAAGATAACTGAAAGTCAGTTTAGATGGTAGAAACAGAGGTCTACATCTGTCCACAAATTTTAAAGTGATAGGGCAACTAGTAAAAGCATTAAAAAGATTCATGCATCCTTGACTTGGTTAGAGGATTTAATTACTAAAGAAGAGGACATTGTACTAAATCTTTGCATGCATTCCTTTTGTTTTCCCACATCTGTTGTGATCTTACACATCAATGTATTGCATTTCTTTCATCGTTGTTACCAGCTTCCTAAATGCTTGTATGGTTGCAAGTTACATAATTGGATGGTTCTGAAGAATCAGCATGATTCTGTGGACTAGCCAGTCTCCTTTGTTGTTTCATCTTATCAAGCCACTATTTCTGAAAGAACACTATTTTTAGCAGCTGCTGCAGGAAATCTATTACATTGATGTTAGAAGCGTTTAGTTATTTATTCAAACGCGGGTTGTTTATTTCTGGAAACTTTTATGAATTTGTGTTACGATAGAAAAACTTCAGTAATTTGTGATGCGGTCTGTCATGCTGGAAAGGAGTGATGAATTCAAAGCTATGGCACCAAAAGTTCTCCTCCACTGTGATTATTCCTTGTGTCATATCACGGTGTGTTAAATGCAAATTAATGAAAGATTGATTACTCTGATTAATCAACAATGCCTCGATAATTCTGTGAGAATGGAGGTTGTGAACTGGATGTCAGTTCACAATCCAGTTCTGTTTTAAATATTTGTTTTTGGAAAATTGCCAACAACTTGAAGTGGAGTGCTAAATCCCTGTCAGCCGACTATTCAATTAGAGCATTGAGGTTTGATTCAATGATGTAGAAAGTTAAAACTTGATCAAGTAAGTCATGACAGCTAGAAATATTTTACGTTAATCGTTTGAAATGTTCTGTTGAGGTGATGTCTGAAAAATTAAAATGAGAAAGCTTGTTAGCATTTGTTTCTCAATCATTTTTTCTTATGCAGGGCAAGATCATCTCTTACCAGAAGCTGAAGAACTGGCTATGATCAGTATTCAACTTGCTGCGAGATTTTTGTTTAATACTGGGTTTCACACAAAGAAAATAGTCCGTGGTCCAGCAAGTGAATGGTGAGTCTTTCTTGTCATCAAAATTTGATTTCTTTTCACCAAGCTGGGCGCAGATGTTGTTTTGAACTGTGCAATTTAGAAGTGAAAACTTTATTGTTTGTGTTTATTGAAAGCCAGGCTGTTAACAGTTCAAGTGTGGATAAAATGGGGAGTTGGTCTATCAATAAAGGGAAGAATGGTATTTATACTTAAAACAAGAAGTTGGGGGTAGGGCAGATAGTTGTGGGTGTAGGGTAGCTGTGAGGTGAAAGTGTGAGTGGATTTGTCAGAGACGGAGCTCAGAGAGAGAGAGGGTCATTGTTGATAGTAAGCCAAGGATATAGTACTGCTCGTTAAATAATAATGGAAATTCAGTAATTGAAAATGTGTTGGTTACGCTCAAAATAATCAATTTGAAAAATGTGGAGAGGTGGGATGATTTTTGCCATGAAATTGTCAAAACTTGATATTGAGTCCTGAATACTGCAGGATTTCAAATTCGATGAGATGCTGTTCCCCCAGTTTGCGTTGGAAGGAGAAGGAATATGGAGTTGAGGTTTAATCAAGGATCTTACTGAAAGATGAAACAGGTTCAATGGGCAAAAGTGGCCTACTTCTGTTCTTAACTCATTTGTAAAAATATAATTTAGATATTCATGCAACTCTGACACTCTACATCAATAGTTTAATTGTTCATTTTCGCCAGCATTGAAACAGTGCTAACTTTAAAACAAAAGAACTTACAGCTTGTTTGTAGTGGTGGGTGAATTGTGAAAAAAGCCTCTGATAATCATGGCACTTTCAGTGGCTGGTATGGTGAATCTAACTGGAGAGGAAAACTGTTTGGGAAAGGGTAGGGATGGGTAAATTTACATTTTCCATGATGGAATATTTGGAAGCAAAATTTTCTGCTGCCCTCCCCTCTTTTTCTTCTATTGCTTGACGATGGTGGTGTCATGATACTTCCACACTGGTCTTTGTGAGACCCTGTCTCTAGTTAAGAGCTGTCCTGTGTGGATCTACATAAGAAGGAAAGAAATGCACTGGCTATTGCCCGTGCAACCAAATTCGAGAAATTTTGTTCCTCAGGTGAGAGAGGAAAGCAATTTTTGTTTACTTTGTAAAATTAGTTTTCCCCTCTCCCCTTCCCCACTAATTGCTCCAAATGATTATGTAAGCATCAATCTAGACAGATTCTGTTGATTTACAAGAGGATTTGGCTTAGCTGATCCTTTACTCAGTTCTTCATTGAATTAATAAATCCAGTGCATGTATGACTAAATAGTGCTATTACCCATTGAAGAAATAGCCTTGTCATTCTGGGGAGTAGGTTTCCTCGCTGAGCTGTAGGTTTGATATCCAGGCGTTTCATTACCAGGCTAGGTAACATCATCACTGGCGACCTCCAAGTGAAGCGAAGCTGTTGTCTCCTGCTTTCTATTTATATCTTTCTCCTGGATGGGGTTCCTGGGGTTTGTGGTGGTGTCATTTCCTGTTTGTTTTCTGAGGGGTTGATAGATGCCATCTAGATCTATGCGTTTGTTTATGGCATTGTGGTTGGAGTGCCAGGCCTCCAGGAATTCTCTGTTATGTCTTTGCTTAGCCTGTCCCAGGAAAGCTGTGCTGTCCCAGTCGAAATGGTGGTTTTTTTTCATGTGTGTAGGGCTACGAGGGAGAGAGGGTCATGTCTTTTTGTGGCTAGCTGGTGTTCGTGTATCCTGGTGGCTAACTTTCTTCCTGTTTGTCCTGCGTCGTGTTTGTGGCAGTCTTCGCATGAAATTTTGTAGATGACGTTGGTTTTGTCCATGGGTTGTACTGGGTCTTTTAAGTTTGTTAGCTTTTGTTTGAGTGTGTTGGTGGGTTTGTGTGCTACTAGGATTCCAAGGGGTCTTAGTAGTCTGGCTGTCATTTCTGAAACTTCTTTGATGTATGGTAAGGTGGTTAGGGTTTCTAGCTGTGTTTGGTCTGCTTGTCATGAGGAATCTGCGCACTATTATTTGAGTATCCGTTCTTCTCGAATATGTTGTATAGGTGGTTCTCTGTTTTCCGAAGTTCGTCTGTGCTGCAGTGTGTGGTGGCTCGTTGGAATAGTGTTCTGATATAAAGAACTACACGCAAGACTGAAATACCTAGTAGAAGAGTCACAGCACTCCATCCACTCCACCCAGGAATTCCTAAAAATCAAAAACACCAAAATAGAGGAAGACGAAGCAACGATCTCATTTGACGTAACAGCACTGTTCACCTCCATCAGCCTCGACCTGGCAAAGGAAACACTTACCACACTTTTTGAAGAGACCATCACACACACACCAACCACCATTAATCACATTACCAACGAAAACATCATGAAGCTAGTGGACCTGTGCCTCACCACCCACTTCACTTTCAATCACATTGGTTTGTTTGTAGACTATGTTGTTATAAGTGAAGTGGGTGGTGAGGCACAGGTCCACTAGCTTCATGATGTTTTCATTGGTAATGTGATTAATGGTGGTTGGTGTGTGTGTGATGGTCTCTTCAAAAAGTGTGGTAAGTGTTTCCTTTGCCAGGTCGAGGCTGATGGAGGTGAACAGTGCTGTTACGTCAAATGAGATCGTTGCTTCGTCTTCCTCTATTTAGGTGTTTTTGATTTTTAGGAATTCCTGGGTGGAGCGGATGGAGTGCTGTGACTCTTCTACTAGGTATTTCAGTCTTGCGTGTAGTTCTTTGTATCAGAACACTATTCCAACGAGCCACCACACACTGCAGCACAGACGAACTTCGGAAAATAGAGGAGAACCACCTATACAACATATTCAAGAAGAACGGATACTCAAATAATAGTGCGCAGACTCCTCAAGTACAAACCATGACAAGCAGACCAAACACAGCTAGAAACTCTAACCATCTTACCATACATCAGAGAAGTTTCAGAGATGACAGCCAGACTACTAAGACCCCTTGGAATCCTAGTAGCTCTCAAACAAAAGCTAACAAACCCAAAAGACCCAGTACAACCCATGGACAAAACCAACATAATCTACAAAATTCCTTGCGAGGACTGCCACAAACACTATGTAGGACAAACGGGAAGAAAGTTAGCCACCAGGATGCACGAACACCAGCTAGCCACAAAAAGACACGACCCTCTCTCCCTCGTAGCCCTACACACGGATGAAAAAAATTCACCATTTCAACTGGGACAGCACAGCTATCCTGGGACAGGCTATTAACCCCTCCAAAAACGAACAGGAAATGACACCGCCACAAACCCCAGGAACCCCATCCAGGAGAAAGATATAAAGCAGGAGACAACAGCTTCGCTTCACTTGGAGGTCGCCAGTGATGATGTTACCTAGCCAGGTAATGAAATGTCTGGATATCAAACCTACAGCTCAGCGAGCAAACCTACACCCTAAACTTTAACCTGAGCTACTAACCTTGCTTGTCATTCTGTTTTTGCATTTTAGACTGTACTCTACATTGTGTAATTTTTTTTGAGGAAAGGTCTCTTTTTACCCAACAGGTATGATGCATTGTGTATCCTGCTCCGTCACAGCAAGAATGTACGCTGTTGGTTTGCACATAATGTTCTTTTTGCCTATCCAAATCGCTTCTCAGAGTACCTTCTGGAATGCCCCAGTACAGAAGTGAGGAGTGCTTTTGCTAAGCTCATTGTATTTATTGCACATTTCTCCTTGCAAGATGGACCATGCCCCTCTCCTTTTGCATCCCCAGGACCTTCCACTCAGGTAAGAATGTTCATAAGCTAGGCAGATACGAGCTTGTTTGTTTTGTAGAATGTTTTCACAAGAAAAACATTTTAATTGTGCACTTCCATTCTTATGAAGGAATTATGTCTACAATGTTGTAATCTGCTGTTACAACCAACTTTGTTTCTTATGTGTTCTAAGCATCTAAACCTTTTCCTTTTATACTGCATTTGTATAGTCCACTATCTGTTGATTTGCAAAATCCGCTATTTAGAGGCAGCAGTGTTGTGTTATATTGAAAGGTGGAAAATAATTCTGTTCCAAATCTTTTAGTTATATAAATCACATTTGTAAAACCTGAAATAGTTAATTAAATAACATTGCAGCCTGCTCAGAAAATGAGCATTAGACCAACAACTCTTTAACTATATGTTACTTAGCACGATATTTTGGAAACTGTTATACAAATTTATGTAATTAGGTAATGGACTGAACAGCAGGAGACGTGTAGTAGAGATTGTGGCCGTGTACTCTAAGTTGGCAGGCTGTAATGGTGAAATTCTTAGAATAGAACTTAAATCAATTCATACATTTCTTCCCCGCCCCTCTTTCTTTCTTCCCCGCCCCTCTTTCTTTCTTCCCCGCCCCTCTTTCTTTCTTCCCCGCCCCTCTTTCTTTCTTCCCCGCCCCTCTTTCTTTCTTCCCCGCCCCTCTTTCTTTCTTCCCCGCCCCTCTTTCTTTTCCCCCTGCCCCCTCTCCTTTTCCCCCTGCCCCTCTCTCCTTTTCCCCCTGCCCCTCTCTCCTTTTCCCCCTGCCCCTCTCTCCTTTTCCCCCTGCCCCTCTCTCCTTTTCCCCCTGCCCCTCTCTCCTTTTCCCCCTGCCCCTCTCTCCTTTTCCCCCTGCCCCTCTCTCCTTTTCCCCCCCCCCCCCCCCCCCCCCCCCCACCCCGAAAAGACATCCACCTCGTCTACTGCATCCATTGCTCTCACTGTGGCCTCCTGTACGTGGGGGAGACAGGGCATCAATTTGTAGAATGGTTCAGCGGGACATACTCCAAAAACACCCACTGCCCTGTCGCCAACCACTTCAACTCCCACTCTTAAGCACATGCAAGTCCTGAACCATCTCCAGCGCCAAACCAAACCCACTCCCAAACTAGAGGAAGAAGGCTTTATCTTCCTCCTCAGGACCCTCCAACTTGGCACTACCCTCTTGATCTGTCGTACCTGTCCATCTTCCTTCCCACTTACCTCCTGCACCCTCTCACCTAAATCCACTTAACACCTCTGCCCCACCCTTCTATTATCTCTCAGCCCCCTTCCCCCTCCACAATTCTGATGAAGAACTTATGCCCAAAATGTCGACTCCAGCTGCTCCGCTGCTGCCTGAGCTGCACTGCTTTTCCAGTGCCACTCTTTTTGGCTCTGCTTGTTCAATTAGAATATATAAGTCCTCTTCAAATCAGTTTTCTATCTGTTTCTTCTTCACCCCTTCAGATTCATTGTTCTGCCAAGTGAAGTACTTTCTTTTTAAGAAACAGTACCGTAATGAATATTCTTACAGGAACTTTAATCAATTTGCTGCTGATCAAAAGTTTGTCATGCAGGATGTTCATATTGGACATAGAAGTCCAATGTTCTTGGTACATGATCGGTCCAAAGAGATTGCCAAAACTCTCCAATTAATAATGACCATTTGGGACAAGTGAATCAGCAAGGAGTTGCAGCTTGAAGAAGAAACAAGAAAAGTCATCTTAACAGAAGTGTTTAATTAATAAAAAGTTTTTGAATTGTTGTGAATTAGACCGAGTTGTTTTTTAAACTATTTGTGCTGTACAGGCTTTCGATAATTTAAGTCTCAGCGATCACCTTCTCAGAGCTGTTCTGAACCTACTCCGACGAGAAGTTTCTGAGCATGGACGGCACTTGACACAGTACTTCAACCTCTTTGTTATGTATGCCAATCTGGGTAAGGACATCACTAACTGTCTCACTTTAATAATTTTTGCTTCTGTTTTTACCATGTATTCACAGAAATCTTCAGCAATTTTTCATTTTGAATACAGAGCGGTGAGTTTTTGTGCAAAACTTTGCATATCTGAATAATGTTTTGAAAGTTTTTTGTAAGCTGTAATCATTTTGTGGCATAAAATCTCCTTGCTCTTCTATTCCAACAGTAGCTTCTAATTTAAACAAAATGAAGGACACACTTGTAAACCCTTTCAGCTTTTTTAAAGTTGTGGCTAATCATTTCTGTTCACAGCCTGATTTGTCAGAATGCCAACATAAACTCAGGTACTCAGTACCATCAAAGAGAACCATAAAAACAGCCAAAGAAACAATGACCATGGGACAGTGTTTTTGATTGTATTTTCAAAACCATATTCTGGACTTCATGACATTAAACAAATTTTGCCATTATGGATCATCTGTTCATTTTGGCCAGGGTTAATATTCGCGATGGACCGAGTTTTCTTTCTTCTTTGTGTTGATTGTGACCCTTTTCAAATTTCTGTTGGAGTGTGTTACTGTGAAAGACTTAGAAGCTTGCTAATTATTATAATGCTGAATGTCCTCAGTGATGCATAATTGTGCAGACTTGTGTGTTCTTAAAAATTACAATATATCTGGATTGTCTTTTCATCATATAGTCTAATGCAACAACTTGAGCAGTTTCTTTGAGAATTTTGGGTAGCCAGTCAGGGGCATGGTGTCCTCTGGAATGAAAGTTGGCAAGCTTTAGGTCCTTGTAAAAATGTAACTTTTGGAAAAGAACATAAATAGGAACAGGAATAGGCTATATGGCCGCACTAGCCTGCTCTGCCATTCGGTAGGGTTATGGCTGATCGAATATGCCTCATGAATACTTTCCTGAATTTTTCCTATAACCCTTGATTCCCCGACTGATCAAGAATTTCTCTCTCAGCCTTAAATATGTACAAGGGCTTTGCTCTCACAGCTCTCTTGGCAAAGAGTTTCAACGGTACTCAACCCTCTGAGAGAAGAAATTCCTCATCTCAGTCTTAAATTGGCAGCCCTTTATTCTGAGACGATACTCTCTGTCCTGTTGTTGGCATTTTGAAAATGTTATCTTGCTAGCACTTATCACAATTCTCTTTCTCTTTCCTATCCCTTTTCTCACTCTACAATTCATGCATATGTATGTGCTGGTTATTACTTTAATTCAGATTTGAATGACTTGGTACCCTGATTCTTGGTATAAATGTGATGACATGAAGAAACAAGCTCAGATAAAGTCATAGAGATGCACATCATGGAAACAGACCCTTCGGTCCAACCCGTCCGCGCCGACCGGATATCCCAACCCAATCTAGTCCCACCTGCCAGCACCCGGCCCATATCCCTCCAAATCCTTCCTAATCATATACCCATCTAAATGCCTCTTAAATGTTGCAATTGTACCAACCTCCACCACATCCTCTGGAAGCTCATTCCATACACGTATCACTCTCTGTATGAAAAAATTGCCCCTTGGGCCTCTTTTATATCTACCCCCTCTCACCCTAAACTAATGCCCTCTAGTTCTGGGCTCCCTGACCCCAGGGAAAAGACATTGTCTATTTATCTTATCCATGCCCCTTATAATTTTGTAAACCTCTATAAGGTCACCCCTCAGTCTCTGAACTCCAGGGAAAACAATCCCAGCCTGTTCAGCCTCTCCCTGTAGCTCAGATCCTCCAACCCTGGCAATAACCTTGTAAATCTTTTCCGAACCCTTTCAAGTTTCACATCTTTCCAATAGGAAGAAGATCAGAATTGCATGCAATATTCCAACAGTGACCTAACCAATGTCCTGTACAGCCGCAACATGACTTCCAAACTCCTGTACTCAATACTCTGACCAATAAAGGAAAGCATACCAAATGCCTCCTTCACTATCCTGTCTACGTGTGATTCCATTTTCAAGGAACCTGCACTCCAAAGTCTCTTTGTTCAGCAACACTCCCTAGGACCTGTGGATAAGTCCTGCTAAGATTTGCTTTCCCAAAATGCAGCACCTCACATTTATCTGAATTAAACTCCATATGCCACTTCTCAGCCCATTGGCCCATCTGGTCCAGACCCTGTTGTAATTGGAGGTAACCCTCTTCGCTGTCCACTACAGCTCCAATTTTGGTGTCATCTGCAACCTTACTAACTGTACCTCTTATGCTCGCATCCAAATCATTTATGTAAACGACAAAAATTAGAGGGTCCAGCACCGATCCTTGTGGCACTCCACTTGTCACAGGCCTCCAGTCTGAAAACAACCCTCCACCACCACCCTCTGTCTTTTACCCTCGAGCCAGTTCTGTATCCAAATGGCTAGTTCTCCTTGTATTCCATGAGATCTAACCTTGCTATTCAGTCTCCCATGGGGAACCTTGTCGAACGCCTTACTGAAGTCCATATAGATCTCACCTGCTGCTCTGCCCTCATCAATCTTCTTTATCACTTCAAAAAATCTCAATCAAGTTTGTTAGACATGATTTCCGATGCACAAAGCCATGTTGACAATCCCGAATTAATCCTTGCCTTTCCAAATACATGTACATCCTGTCCCTCAGGATTCCCTCCAACAACTTGCCCACCACCGAGGTCAGGCTCACTGGCCTATTGTTCCCTGACTTGTCTTTAGTGCCCTTCTTAAGCAGTGGCACCGCGTTTGCCAACCTCCAGTCTTCCGGCACCTCACCTGTGACTATCGATGATACAAATATCTGAGGCCCAGCAATCACTTCTCCAGCTTCCCACAGAGTTCTCGGGAACACCTGATCAGGTCCTGGGGATTTATCCACTTTTAACCATTTCAAGACATCCAGCACTTCCTCCTCTGTAATCTGGACATTTTGTAAGATGTCACCATCTATTTCCCTATAGTCTTTATCTTCTGTATCCTTTTCCACAGTAAATACTGATGCAAAATATTCGTTTAGCATCTCCCCCATTTTCTGTGGCTCCACACAAAGGCCGCCTTCTGATCTTTGAGGGGTTCTATTCTCTCCCTAGTTACCCTTTTGTTCTTAATATATTTGTAAAAACCCTTTGGATTCTCCTTAATTCTATTTGCCAAAGCTATCTCATGTCCCCATTTTGTCCTCCTGATTTCCCTCTTAAGTATACTCCTCCTTTCTTTATACTCTAAGGATTCACTCGATCAATCCTGTCGAAACCTGACATATGCTTTCTTCTTTTTCTTAACCAAACTCTCAATTTCTTCAGTCATCCAGTATTCCCTATACCTACCAGCCTTCCCTTTCACCCACCAGCCTTCCCTTTCACCCCGACAGGAATATACTTTCTCTGGATTCTTGTTATCTCGTTTCTGAAGGCTTCCCGTTTTCCAGCTGTTCCTTTACCTGCGAACATCTGCCACCAACCAGCTTTCGAAAGTTCTTGCCAAATACTGTCAAAATTGGCCTTTCTCCAATTTAGAACTTCAACTTTTAGATCTGGTCTACCCCTGAGCCATGTTTCCGTAATTGCTATGATATCCCAGTCCCATGTTCCTAACCATGCCCTGAGGTCATCTGCCTTCCCTGTTAGGCCTCTTGCATTGAAATAAATGCAGTTTAATTTATTAGTCCTACCTTGTCCCTGCCTGCCCTGACTGTTTGTTTGACTCACTTCTGTTCTCAGCTGTACCAGTCTCAGATTGATCTCTTTCATCATATCTCCCTGGGTTTCCTCCTCTTTCCCCCCCCCCCCCCCACCCCCACCTCACTAGTTTAAATCCTCTCAAGCAGTTCTAGCAAATTTCCTTGCCAGTCTCCTTCCAATTTAGGTGCAATCCATCCTTCTTGTACAAGTCACCTCTACCCCAAAAGAGATTACAATGATCCAGAAATGTGAATCCTTCTCCCATACATCTTGGCATTAAAGATTCAAACGACTGAACTGAGTTAACATTTGAATTCCTTTTGAGGATTGTGGAGTCATGAGAGCTTGAGTGTTAGGGTTTTGGGCTGAGAGAATGGATGGATGTTGTGCACCTGAGACCAGGGTAGGCAAACTGTTTTTCTTTAATCTTATCACTTGCTTCTAATACTTATTTAAAGTTGCAGTGATTATGCAGAATTGAAAATAGATGACTGGTGATATCGTGAGCTCCTACATTAATTTATTTGAGGCATTGACTGTAAGAGTCCTGTAAGGAATATATTTAGGCTGCTCATTCTAGAATGGACATCAATGCCAAATCTTGTTTCTGACTTGCTTTCTAATTTGCTTACTCTGAGGGATTACTCAACTGGTGTAAGAAATAGTAAAGTTCTGACCTGGGTGCATGCAGTGTTGATGATGGCACTTCAAACTGGTAAAGTCAATGTCTTTTCAAATGCTTATATCTCTGAACAAAGTGTACTCCACAAATGCTGGATGTTGAAATATTTTTAAAATTGATCTTATACATGTGAAATTCCTGCACTTCTCCAGCAGTTGTTCTCAGTTCATCAAACCAAAGATCTCAAATGCTTTAGTTCAAGCATCAATCTGAAGACTGTGTTCAAGATGATCACCCCAATTTCTCCAGTGTCTCACCACCATCATTAATTGATTTCCTTCTGTACTGTTTCCAGCTATATACTTCAGAAGTGTGACACTCAAAATTGACCACACAACTTTAGCGACCTAACTAGTACTTAAAGGTTTTATCTATCATCTTTCCTTTGCCTTTATTAACAGAGGTGTAGAATGTAAAGGATTCCATTTTTTTAAAACTGTCTTCTCAATTTGTTATGCCATCTTGCATCTTCAAAGTCTCAAAATACATGCCTTCACATCTCTTTTCCACTACCCTTTTTGAAATTATGCCATTTGTTAAAGGGCGGCACGGTGGCACAGTGGTTAGCACTGCTGCCTCACAGCGCCAGGGACCTGGGTTCAATTCCCGCCTCAGGTGACTGACTGACTGTGTGGAGTTTGCACGTTCTCCCTGTGTCTGCGTGGGTTTCCTCCGGGTGCTCCGGTTTCCTCCCACAGTCCAAAAGATGTGCGGGTCAGGTGAATTGGCCATGCTAAATTGCCCGTAGTGTTAGGTAAGGGGTATATGTAGGGGTATGGGTGGGTTGCGCTTCGGCGGGTCGGTGTGGACTTGTTGGGCCGAAGGGCCTGTTTCCACACTGTAAGTAATCTAATCTTTATTTTACCTCATCTCATTCTTCCTACCATAATCACTCGATCCTTTTTTGTATTAAATATTGGCTGCCATTTGAATTCTTAAAAACATAAGAACTAAGAGCAATCTCTCTCACTCTCGCTCGCTCTGTAATTTACTCAATGCCCCAGTAACCAAAGCACTCTGGAATAGTGAATACCACAATCATAGTCCTTTCAGAAGTAATTTCTCCTCATCTGTTTTACATCTGTTATCTCAAAACTAGAAGTTTTGTTCTAAATTGTCTCACATGAGGAAACATTCTTTCGACATCTCCTTTCGGATCTTATACTTCAAATCATTAATCTGCACATACCTTCCCTTTTGCTGCATTTTTAAGTTTTTGTGGCACCTGCAAAGTTCTAAGTTATATCCTGTGTATCCAAGACCATGTTAGTAATGCTGTGTTGATATAAAACATTTTGGAGTGCAATAACAAAAGAAGCATTGAAATTTCAAGAATCCTTTTATAGGAAGGATATTTAAATTGGAAAGGGTGCAAAAAATACTTTGAAGATTATTTCCAGGACTGGAGGGTTTGAATTATTTGGATAGGCTGGGACTTTTTTCTCTGGAGCATTGGAGGTTCAGGGGTGACTTTTGACATTTATGGAATCACAAGAGGTGCCAGTAAGGTGAATAGCAATGGTCTTTCCCTTAGGGTGGAGGAGTTCAAAACTCAGGGACATAATTTTAAGGTGAGAGGGGAAAGATTTTAAAAAGGACCGGAAGAGCAATGTTTTCAACACAGTGGATCGTATGTGGAATGAACTGCCAGAGGAATGGTAGGTGCAGATACAATTATAACAACATTTATAAGCCATTTGGAAAGGTACATGAATTGGGAAGATTTAAAAGGCTATGGGCCAAATGCAAGCGAATGGGACTAGTTTGGTTTGGGAAACCTGGTCAGTTTGGACGAATTGGACCGAAGTGTCTATTTCCGTGCTATAACTCTCTGACTTGATAACTGAACATTATAAAGGGCATGGATTGAGTGGAACAAAGACACACATAATTTCACCATGTGTAAAATATGACCCGCTTGGTAAAGATCAGATTAGATTACTTAGTGTGGAAACAGGCCCTTCGACCCAACAAGTCCACACCACCCCACCAAAGCGCATCCTACCCATTCCCCTACATTTACCCCTTTACCTAACACTACGGGCAATTTAGCATGGCCAATTCACCTAACCTGCACATCTTTGGACTGTGGGAGGAAACCCACGCAGACACGGGGAGAATGTGCAAACTCCACACAGTCAGTCGCCTGAGGCGGGAATTGAACCCGGGTCTCTGGCGCTGTGAGGCAGCAGTGCTAACCACTGTTGGATGGTTTGAGTCTGTGTCATGGATTTTCTGTGAAGAGATTATCTTATTGATACAGAAGATCCAGAAAGGACTAGACAGGGTCAGTGAGGTCTGATATTTCAACTATTGAGGTATATATGCTACTGTGGCTGATGGTGTTGAGGTAGCAGATTAGCTATGGTCTGGTTAAATGGCGCAAAGTTTAATGTACCAATGACTTAATCCTGTTCCTATTTTTTGTGTTCCTGCGATAGGATGTTAACCTTTGTGGGACAAACTAGAACTTGGAACACAATTTAAAAATGAGTCTCCCATGATGAGCAATTTACTTTGGTTCTGGCTTATATTAAGTACAAGCTACAGTAAATGGAAATCTTGTTGGTAATTGCACATTTAGGGTTATTTGGTATAAATGTTATTACTTTGGTTTCCAGTTCACCACAGATACACTGAAAAAAAGTTATGTGAGACAGATTTAATCTCTTGTTGAGTTTCAATTCTTCGCTTAATTTGTTTTTACTAGGTGTGGCTGAGAAGACACAGTTATTGAAGCTAAATGTGCCTGCAACATTTATGCTTGTAGCTTTGGATGAAGGCCCAGGACCACCTATCAAATACCAGTATGCAGAACTGGGAAAACTTTACGCTGTGGTGTCACAGTTGGTTCGTTGCTGTGATGTATCATCACGCATGCAGTCTTCAATTAATGGTAAGGAAGTGAGAATTTCAGAACCAAAGTTTCATGAGTAAAAGGGAGTAAATGTTAACTTTTGATACTTGTAGAAGGAAGAGGAATATACTATTGTGAGGTCCATATTTGGTGTACATTGTTAAATGTCCAGGAATTGTACTTGTGCTCTGTTTCATTGATTACTAATCAAATTTGAGACATGTGCATTACATTGAGGTTCTCTGTGACTGATGAATTCTGCATTTTTGTTAACACCTGTGTGAAGCAGAAGCCAGCATTCTTGTGTGCATCTAATATTCAAGGCACATTCAGTTCTGAGGGATTGATAGTTTTGGTTGTTCCAAAGTACTTATTGCATGCAGTTTTGTTTAGCAATCAGAGTGGGGGCCGTCTATAGGATTTCAGTATTCACATGATGGTCCAAAAGTCACTGAAAAGTAGTCAAAGTTTATAAGCAGTTAGAAAAGTTGGTGAGTGTAAGAGAGATGAAGGCAGTGGCATACTGGTGATTTCATTGGATAACTAATCCAGAGGTTCTGGGGCCACTGGTTTGAATCCCACCGTGCATATAGTGAAATGTGAATTAAGTTTGCAAAACATTTAACCTAATTATGACCATGTAACCAATGACACCTGTTAACAAAAACCTGTCTGGTTCACGAATGTCCTTTCAGGTTTGGCGATATGCCATGCCATCCTTGCATGCTTTAGTCTATATTTGTGCAGTTGTTTCTTCACTGCTGTCTGAGCAATTATGTCCATATCCCATTAAGATGTGTTTCAAGAAAAGTTGCAATCCAATTGGAGTGCAAGCAGTGTGGGTTCTCCTTTTGGGCTGATGAGCCCATTGAGGTGTTGAATGTGTCTGAACTGTCACAACTCAAACCAGGGTTCTAGGAGTCTAGAGTTGGTTAAATGTTGGAAACAAGTCTCTGGAGAATGTCATGAATAGTTCAGGATAACTGTGAATGTATGTTGACAGTGCCACAAACGGCATTTGCTCGCTGCACTGAGCGAGATTGGAATTCAGAAAAAGATAGTGGTGGTGATGCTGGCAGGATGACAAACTGGATTTTTGGCTGAGAGTTCGCAAAAGAGCAAAGTTCTTGAAGTCGAGCAGAGCATTTACTCAGGAAAGGAGAGTGACTAACCAGAACAAGAGGAGCCTTTGAAGTTCATGACAGAGACGCTCTTAGAATGGAAGTTTCAAGACCGGATCAGCAAACGTTAAAGATTGTGATTCATTGTTTCATGAGATCTTTTGACTCACTGTGCCATGAATGTCTGTGAAGAATTGCTGAAAAGACTAGGAATCTGCTGTGATGAAATTTTGCTATTTGATGTGCACTGTCGGATCTTTGATCACCATGTGTCAGCTGTATTTACCATTTATCAATTCTGGGTGTTAGAATATAAGTTGTACATGTATTAAAGATTGTATTACTGATCTGACATCGTATAGTCAAGTCTGTTGTTTTAGAACTTTAGAGTTCTGTGGATTTTTTTTTCTTGCTAAGAACCTCTGGATCTCTCACTTTGCTTTCTTTAAAAAGAATACTGGTTCCCAGCCAGATGATATTAAATTTGGGCTGAAACAAAAACAGAAGTTGCTGGAAAAGCTCAGCAGATGTAGCAGTTTCTGCAAAGAGAAATAAAAGTTAACATTTTGGGTCTGGTAACCCTTCCTCAGAACTGATGCTGCCAGATCTGCTGAACTTTGCCAGAGATTCAGTTTTTTCTGATTTACAGCATCTGCAGTTCTTGCAGTTTTTATTTAAATTTAGTCAGGTCTGGGATCATAAGCAATCAGGTAAGTAGAGTTTGAAGCCTTGTTAAGTAATTTCACATCCCACCATGCTTTCTCAATAATATCGTAATTGTATACTAATCATATACTTTCAAGAGAACGTTAACTTTCGAGTATTTTGGTTTGATTTGTAAGACAGGTAAACATTATTGGTGGACTTTTAATCAGTATACAAAATTTGATAACTTGTTAATGTTAAATGGAGATTTTTGTTTTTAATACATCTAACTCCATTTTATAAAAAGATACTTGGAGTGTTAAATTCCAACTATGTTGCAATGAACGTAAATTGCTGTTGCAAGAATCTATCTTTAGTTGGGCATAGAAAACGACAAGCATCATGTATTCTGCACCCACCATTCTTCCAAAACTCTGTTTTGAAGGGAAATGGAAAATGTGGAAAACGGCATGAATAGGCCATCAGACCCATTTGAGCTCACTCTGCCATTTAGCATGATTATTGTTGATTCACTATCTCTGTGCCATGCTCGTGCTTTCTCCCAATGCCCATTAAGACATTTAGCCTCTAGAAATCTATTTATTTCTTAAACCTGTTCAGTTGCTTGCCCTTCATGGTTTTCTGTGGTAGAGAATTCTGCTGATTCACCACCAATGATTGGACAAATTTCCCTTCATCGCAGTCAAAATGAACTGAGCCTATGATGTTTTATTCTGGACCTCCAGCCAAGGGTAACATCATCTCTCCATCCAGTTTGCATAGCCCTGAAAAAAATTTTGTTGCAATCTCATCTCATTCTTGTCAACTTGAGGGAATACAGACCCAAATAACCTAATCTTTCCTCATACTACAAATCTGCCAGTCCATGAATCAACCTGGTGAACCTTTGCTGCACTCCCTCTACACCGAATTCCTTTCCTTGGATGAGGAGACCAAAACTGCACACAATACTCCTGGGTTTCTTCTTGCCCTGTATAATTGCTTACACTTGTTTGCTGCTGTATTCAAAATCTTCTGCATGCAGACCACCATACCATTTACCTTCCTCATTACTTGCTGCCCCAAAGTGGTTGCTTTCGGTGACTGTTATACAGGACACCCTCGTACATTCTTCTCACCACTCTCAATCCCATCTAGTTTTGTGCTGTCAGACAACTTGGAAATGTTGTATTTCATTTCCTCATCCAAATTGTAAATCCATGTATTGTGAATTTGTGGGCCCAAACACTAATCAATTTGATCTCCCATTAGTTGGCCTCCTCCTCCAAACAAGGCTCATTTATTTCTATTACGTTTCCTGCCTGCTCACCAGTTCTGAATCCATGTCCATATATTACCTTGAGTCCCATGTGCTTTGATTTTCCACATTAACTTATGTGGAATTTCATCACAGGTTTTATGAAAATCCAACCACGTTATCTACAAGTTCTTCCTCCTGTATTCTACCAGTTACATCTTCAAAAGCTGGACATATTTGGAAAATAAACGATAAATTGCCCCTGATAAGTAATGGTCAAATTTGAAAGCTAACCAATTAATAATTTTCAGTTACTTCAAATATTTAAAGATAGCAAAATAATAGAGCAATGTTCTTTCTTTTCAGGAAATCCACCCTTATCAAATCCCTATGGTGATCCTAACTTGTCCCAACCTATAATGACTATCCAGCAGAGTGTTGCAGACATCCTGTTTGTACGAACTAGTTATGTGAAAAAGATTATTGAAGACTGCAGCAATTCTGAAGAAACCATCAAATTGCTTCGCTTCTGTTGCTGGGAAAATCCACAGTTCTCTTCCACTGTGCTCAGTGAACTCCTCTGGCAGGTCTGGATTCTTTTTATTTGGGTATTGAAGATTGGTTGGGAGAAGGAGGACCTTGACGAAAGTAAATTCGGCTAAGATTATAAATGTGCAATGTTACACTTTCTGGGAATATGAAATGAGTAGAATAAACAGAAAACATCCAACCGATCAGAAAGTGAATGAAAGGGGTAAACATTTTGGGTCTGAAACCTTGAATGTTGCCATTCCTGATTCCAATTCATGTTTGGAAATTTAAGAATTGGGTTTATGATGGATGAAAAGTGTATTTTATGTAATTTGAAATTTGTCAAAATAAGCAAAAATAACTTTCTACTTTGGACTTGTTTGCAAATTTTTTGTGTAGATCCAAATTGTAGAGTCATACAGCACAGAAACAGATCCTTCAGTACAACTCATTCGAGTTGACCAGACATTCCAATCTGACCTAGTCTGAAATTGTGAATGAAAAACAAAATGCTGAGAATCCTGAGTAGGCCTTGTCATGTTGGTGGAAAAGAGAAACGATTTAATTTTTTATGTCTGTGACCTTGGATCTAAACTGGAAAAAAATATTAAAATGGAAAAGCCTATGATAGATTAGAGGGGCAAGAGTGGTGAAGTGTAAATATGTCATGTTGCAAAGCAAAAGGGAATGATGATGGAAGAAGTAAAGAAATGGATGATTTATTGAGAGAGTTATGATTGGCAAGATCGGAATACAATAGTGCGCTTTGCATGTCAGAAATAAGAGGGTGAAAGAAACCAGTCAGCTAAGATGAATTAAGCAAAATGAGGGCAATAAGCTTGTGTTGCACTTCATTAGAACACTACAGGGTCACAGAGGGGAATAACAATGACATATAACTGGAAGCTCAAGATCATGTTGACTAAATACAAAGCAATGGCTGACTCTGTTTGGCCACCCTAACCTAAAGGACCTGCATTGTGAAGATTGCAGTTCAGCATTCTAATTTAAGAAGTCCACACAAATTGCTGTTTCACCTCAGATGTGTTGGGTCTTTGATGGAAAGGGCTAACTTATAAGGGCAGGTAAAGCATCTCCTGTATTTACTTGGAAAAGTACCATAGGAAATGGAGTAGGCTGTTATAAGTTTCTGAGGAGTGGATTGGGAGGGAATCTTGGAACTGAAGACTGGTGCAGGTGATATATTTTCACATCGGGAAACAACAGGAAAGATAGTGCTATAAGCAAGCAGTCTGCCCACATACGGGCAAGGTATAGGAGTTATGGTTTCTTACATTTTTAGTAGAGAAGTAGAATGAGTAGTAAAAGCCAAGTTTGTTTCAGCCTTCATTTTCCATTCACCATATCAGACTTCAATCCACCTCCAGAAAGATCGATAAACTATTCTTAAGACCGTGTGCAAAAGGTGCAATACATAGCTTACACAAGGCACGTTTGTCTGTTCCTGTTAATAATTTTAAGTTAATATATAAGTATACTCCTGAATCAAAGACCTATACTGTTTTAGCCATTGCACATTTTACTAAGCAAATTTAAAGTTTGTAATACCTTTTTGAATGTTAAATTAGCAAACAGCCATTGAGAGATAAGGCACGTTATGTTTTCGTTAAAATCACTTAACCACCTGAGTGTGCTTTGATATGATTGGCTCCATTACATAACATTAAACATAACTCCAACATGATTATTCTGTGGAAACGTTCAAATTATTTTTCCTTTTTAGACCTTGTGGAAGTTCATGGTGTCCCTAACTATGCATTACAAATAACAGTATTTATCCTTATTAATTTGAAGACTGGTTAGTAAGGTTAGATCTCATGGAATACAGGGAGAACTGGCCATTTGATTACAGAACTGGACAAAGAGTCCAGAACTGGAAGATGTAGGTTGAGGCTGAGGGGGGAAAGATATAAAAGGGAACTAAGGGGGCAACTTTTTCATGCAGAGGATGATGCGTCTATGGAATGAGCTTCTAGAGGAAGTGATGGAGGCTGGTACAATCGCAATGTTTCAAAGGCATCTGGTTGGATGTATGAATGTGAAGAGTTTTGATGGGTATGAGCCAAGTGATTGCAAATGGGCCTATATTAGGTTGGGATATCTCTTCGGCATAGACAAGTTGGACCAAAGGGTCTGTTTCTATGCTGTACATCTCTATGACCTCTCAGCCATTTTTCAAACGTTGCTTTTTTATAACGGAAGCTTTTTTATAACGGAAAAACCCCACCAGTTCAAACTTTCCTGTATCTTATCATTTATGCAAAGCCTGTTTTTTAATACTTTGTCCTTTGTCTTGATGTCCAATATTCCACACAGTTTTACCCAAGTTACACAAGTCTAAGACAACATTTCTGTTCCTCTTGATATTAATTCAAATGCTTTCTGTATATTTTTGAAATACTTTCTGTGAAGAGTATTCTGACTATTTTGGAGTCTTAAGTTGTAATGTCTTTGTGTGCTGAGCAAAGAAGTAATGTTTGCATGGAGCACCTGCTTTTATGAAACTGAGTTTGTGATTGTGACTGATTCTGCATTTTACACAGAAGTTCACAAGTTTTCAACATTTAACTTGAAAAGATATTATTTTAATTTTGAAGTGTATATGCTCCATTTGATGTAACAAACATTCCACATTTAACATGTAACATTTTCATTCCTAGGTGGCATATTCTTATACCTATGAGCTTAGGCCCTACTTAGATCTTCTTCTGCAAATCCTGCTTATAGAAGACTCTTGGCAAACCCACAGGTGAGTGTCCCATTGAGCGTAAAACAACTCTGAAACCTTCAGCCAAGTGCTGTGAAAATGTTTCATGAAATAGGTTTAGATTTTGTGAACTGGGAAGATAACAGTTGCAGTTGAGTATACAGCAGCTTTCTACAAGCTTTTTGACTACTTTATTTCTCTTCTGCTCCCATCATGGCAATCCCTCTCCAGCACCATCTTCCTATTCTGATGAAGGAATTAGGTGATGATTGGGACATAATTATGAGAGTAGTCACTCCCCTTTGTTTCCACACAGAAATGTACTCTTCATATGCGAACTTTTATTGAACTTTATGACCGTGGAACTGGACCATCTTTGACAAATTCTAACCATGCCTTTACATAAAGCTCATACAGTTGGGCCACATGCATCATTGGAAGAATGATCGGAAATTTGAATTCTAGTTCATTTTAGTTTTCTCCTTCCTAGCCCAGGAATAGTGATTATTAGCATATGTTTAATGTGAAGCAGGCTGTGCTAAGGTAATCATTCACAGGTCAGGGATCTTTTACTTAAATAACTTGCTTAGACCTCTGTTACTAAATGGATCTTTAGAGAGTGCTAGGAGTCAATCTGTACTGAAGCATAAGACTGCAATGCACCTTACTATTTTGAGAATCAAATGATTATGCCTAGTGTTCATTTGGTGATTTTGAAAGCATTCTTTTCACTGTGTACTGATGAACCAAGCTTTTTCTTTTAATTATTGATTTACTACTTATGAATAGATTGACTTTGAGCTGCCAACTGCAGATTGCATTTGATGCAGATTTGAACTATAACGGTATGAGGTATAGCCTTTTGATTTAGATTTTTGCTTAGTTGGAAACAAGACCGTTTCAAGTTTATCTAAATACTTTAGGGATGTAGTTTCAAAAAAATGATTGTGCGCACTGGCTTCTCAACATTATGGTGCATTTCTAAAAGTCAGCACTCAATTCATAAGGTTCATTGTTCTGAATCAATCTCAAGGGCACATGACAATAACTTGAACTGAGTTTGAATGTTGTGGAGATTGTTGCTGAAGCTAAATTTGAAATGTATACAGTTTAGGCACTATACTTGCTGTTGAAGATGGTTCAGAAAAAAGTGATAGGGATCCAAGATTGTACATGAGAGACAAAACTGAAAGGGATTTTATCTCAGGGAGGTGTGGATAATGTAGATGTGAGGAAAACTTGATACATAAGCCAAGAACAAGAGGGCGAAAATATCTAACCAATGAACAGGATCTGAGATGTGGGGAAAACTCTTCCTATCAAGTTGCACATGTAAGATTCAACTACAGTCATTACTGTTGTCAGTAGTTGAATTGCATACAGCATTTTAATTAAGTACTTGTATTGTGTCGTAAGGAAGTTGACATTTGCATTATGATTGGTCATGCAGTATTGTTTGGATCTTGGCCTGTCTATGGATGCATGAATTTAATAGAAGCCTACCTCCTTGAGAAATTAACTCAGGTACTCCATCACACCTTTTAGCTTTAATATAGTGTGAATACCACAGACCTTGAAACAAATTAAGTTCTTGTCTGTTTAGCTAAAGAAAAGGCTCTGACATAAATTGAAGTATATAAATATGTTTTTGAGTGCCTCAACATTTTGCAAATGTATCTTTTCCTGTAGGATTCACAATGCATTGAAAGGGATTCCTGATGACAGAGACGGACTGTTTGACACCATCCAGCGTTCTAAAAACCACTATCAGAAGAGAGCATACCAGTGTATTAAATGCATGGTTGCCCTCTTCAGTTCATGTCCTGTAGCCTACCAGATCCTTCAGGTAAAAGTTTTCTTTTAATAAAATGGGAAGCCAGGAGCAACCACAGAAACCTCCTGGAGAGTTTGAGTTAGATTTGTGGTTCAGTCTTGCCTCATTTTGTCATGTTGCCTCCTTCAACCTGTTCAGTCTCATGTATGAATTGCTGCATTGTTTATGAAAAGGCAAATCCTATTTATTGAGTGGTTTATATGATGAGATGGTAGTAACTCATTAGTGTATTAACACATTGGATTTTCCACAGAGATTTAGTCTCTGACAAATCCAGAATTGTCATATCGTCTGGATTTCTGTCACTCTGAATCAGTTTCTTTTTGGGCACTTAAGTTTTTCATGTTAATGCTTATTGTGCCTGAGATTCAAAATGGAAAAGATTGCCTAAATTAATTTATTACCTTACCAAAGGAAAGTAGATGCCAGTGTCTGAGGATACTTGCAGAGGATAAGTTAATCTCACTATAACACTTTTATCGTTAAGTCTCTGCTGTCTTTGAGTGCAAAGCTTTACTCCTTTTTACTCTATTCATATCCCTCATGATTGGACAAGCCTCTATGGGGTCACCCCTTAGCCTCTGATATTCCAAGGAAAATAGCCCCAGCCTATTCAGCCTCTCCCTATAGCTCAACCCTGACAACGTCCCTGTAAATATTTCTTGAACCCTTTCAAGCTTACAGATATGCTCCCTACCAAAGCATACCAAACTCCACCTTCACTACCCTGCCCTGACTTGCCTTAACTCTCATCTGCCATTCCTTGACCCACTAGACCATCTGATCAAGATCCCATCGTACTCTGAGGTAACCATCTTCACTGTCCACTATACATCCAATGTTGGTGTCATCTGTAAGCTTACTACCTAGACCCCTCGTTCACTTACATATCATTTGTATAAATAACAGTGACCCCAGCAGCAAACTTCGTGGCATACTGCTGGTCACAGGCCACCAGTCTGAAAAACAACCCTCCACCACCACCCTCTGTCTTCTACCTTCCAGCCAGTTCTGTATCCAAATTGCTAATTCTCCCTGTATTCCATATAATCTAACCTTGCTAATCAGTCTACCGAGAGTAACCTTGTCAAGCGCCTTACTTAAGTCCAGAGAGATCACGTCCACTGCTCTGCCCTCATCAATCGTCTTCGTTATTTCTTCAAAAAACTCAATCAAGTTCATGAGACACACTTTCCCATGCACACAACCATGTTAACTATCCCTAGTCAATCCTTTTCTTTCCAAATCCTGTCCCTCAAGATTCCCTCCAACAACTTGCCCACCATCAACATAGGTTGACTGGTCTATGGTTGCCTCACTTTTCCTTACCACCTCTCTTCAGTAGTGGCACCATGTTCTCCAACCTCCAGTCTTCCAGCGCCTTGCCTGTGGCTGTCTATGACACACATCTTTCGGCAAAGGACCAGCAATCATTTCCTTAGCTTCCCACAGCATTCGAAGGTACACCTGATCAAGTCCTGGGGATTTATCCACCTTTATACATTTCCAGCACCACCACCTCTGACGTATGGACATTTTTCAAAATGTCAGTATTTATTTCCTTATGTTCTCTAACTTCCATATCCTTCACTGGCGCAAAACAATAGTTTGCGATTGCCCCTCACCTCTTGCTGTTCCACACATAGGTTGCCTTGCTGATCTTTCAGAGGGTCTATTCTCTCTCTTGTTACCCTTTTTGTCTTTAATGTATTTGTAGAATCCCTTTGGATTCTCCTTAACCCTGTTTACCAAACCCTGTCCCTTTTTTGCCCTCCTAATTTTCCTCTTACTGCCTTCTGGGGAATCATTCGATTTCTGTTGTCTTTACCTTGCATATACTGTGCATACTCGTGTATAAGTCAATTTCCTGTATAAGTCAGCCCCTTATTTTGTCCAAAACTCTTGTATTTTCCATATATCTAGTGTAAATCGATCCTATTGTATCGCATTAGAAACCTTTTGCAAGGGAAACTGCATGTTCCTATTAACTTATTTTGCTGAAATTTCCTAGATTTCCTAATGAAGAAAATAAAGTCAATGTTCCCATTAACTCACCTGAACAAAATTGCATTAATTCTTTCATACTGGTAGCTCTACTCATCGTTCTTTGGTTACTACTGGTATATCGCTTCTCTGTTCATTAACTCGTAACTCTACTTACCCCACTTGGTTTATTGCAGCAAGTTTTGGTTCATTCATTCGTTCAAAACGGTGCTAAGTCAATCGGCACTTAATGCACTTTGTTCACTGTACATCCTAAAGTTAATATTGTTAAAAAGTTAAATCATTTTAATCGTGCCATTATAACTGAATAAAAGTGAGATATATTAACTACGTGCTGGTATATATTTAATTCTTTAACATTTCATTATACTGCTTCAGTTCTAAAACAATATGAAGAATAACACTCATGTAGAGTGTTACATTGGGGTGTTAAGGGATACATTGTTCCTCTTTTAAAGTCCAATTTTGTATTCTAAGTTAATTTACAATTAGTGTTCTCTTTAGAATAATAGTGTGGTGTGCAGTGTAAGTTCCATTACTTTAGTTTCAGCACAGTTTGTTGAGTGAGCCATTGTGTAACAGGGCCTTACCCCTACTCCCACTGTGGCTAACCGCCCCCCAAACCCAAAACAAATTCGGCCAAGACTACAAACCTCCAGCGCCTTCCATCAGCATGGCCCAATGCAGGTGCACGGTAGGGAGGCAGTGCCAATCACCTGTCTCCAATTACATCACTGCCCACCGATCAGACTGCCCACCTAACCGTCACAGATTGGAACTCCATGTACTGTATCGGAGAATGTAACAAATTGAAGAAAGTTTGTGTTCCTGATTCAGACCTGGCAGGAAGATGGACAGTAGTATAGGATTAGGGTTCAGTAACTATTTAGTATTCTTCTTTACCTGGGATTAGTTGTGTGATCAAATAGACTTCTGCTAATAATATAGTATTTCGAACTACAGCATGAATTTCAGTACCTAATGTATCAGTTGACCCCCTAATTTTGGCTTTGAAACAGTCTTCAAAACTCGACCTATACATGACTACATACAGTGCTTTCTTTTTATTCTTGACCAAAACCTTAATTTCTCTAGTTCTCCAGCATTCCCTATGCCTACCAGCCTTGCCATTCACCCTTACAGGATCATACTATCTCTGGACTCATGTTATCTCATTTTTGAAGGCCTCCCATTTTCCAGACATTTCTTTACCTGCAAACATTCGCCCACCCCCACCCCCCCCATCAACTGTTGAAAGTTTTTGTCAAATACTGTCACAATTGGCCTTCCTTCAATTTAAACTTTAACTTTTAGATCTGGTCTATCCTTTTCCATCACACTTTTAAAGCTAATAGAACTATGGCCACTGGTTCCAAAGTGCTCTCTCACTGTTACCTCAGTCACCTGCCCTGTCTTTTTCCCCCAAGAGTAGGTCACGCTTTGCACGTTCTCTAGTAGATATATCCACATACTGAAATAGACAATGTTCTTGTATGCACTTAGCAAATTACTCTCCATCTAAACCCTTAACACGAAGGAAGACCCAGACTATGTTTGGAAAGTTAAAATCCTCTACCATAACCGTCTTATTCTTCTTTTGGATAACTGAGATCTGCTTACAAGTTTGTTTCTCAATTTCCTGCTATTTGGGATGCCTATAAGATAACCCAATCTCAGTTCCACCCAAAAAACTTGCCAGACGTATTCCCAGGAATATGCTCCCAAAATACAATTGTTATGTTATCTCTAATCAAAAAGACCATTTCTCCATCCCTCTGCCGCCACCAACACCATTGATCCTTCCTATAGCATCTATACCCTGAAACATGAAGCTGCTAGTCCTCTGCATCACTGAGCCGCATCTCTGTAATCGCTATGATATCCCAGTTTCTTATTCCTAACCATGTCCTGAATTCATTTGGCTTACCCATTAGGCCTCCTGCATTTAAATAAATGCAGTTTAATTTATCTGTCCTACCTTGTCCTCTATTTAGTTCCTGCCTGCCCTGACACTGACTTAGTCCTTTTTCCAACTGTACCATTCTCAGACTGATCTCTTTTCCTCTCTCAGTCTCTTACTAGTTTAAATCCACCCAAGCAGCTGTTGATCTGAGGACCTGGGTTCAAATCCCACCATGGTAGGTGGCGTAATTTAAATTCAGTAAAAATCTGGAATTAAGAATCTAATGATGACCATGAATCCATTGTTGATTGTTAGAAAAAAACACGTGGTTCACTAATAGAAAACTGCCATCCTCACCTGGTCTGGCCAACATCTGATTCCAGATCCACAGCAATGTGGTTGACTGTTAACTACCCATTGGGCAATTAGGGATGGACAATAAATGCTGACTGAGCCAGTGATACCCTCCTCCTATGAATGAATAATTTAAAAATCTTGGTACCATAACCCTGGCTGTCAGTGCTACATTCCCCTGAGATTATGGAGAACATCTTGAGCAATTATATTAAAAGTAACAGGCTGCCATTGCATCTAAATAACATATGAACCACTCTGCAACCGATTTGCAAGTGTATATATCAAATAGAGAAAATATTTATAGTTATGCACATGTCTGATTTCAGCTGAAGTCTTGCAGAATGAATGGGACCAACATTGTCATTTAATCCACCAAAGTGACCGTCTACAAAAATATTTTGTGCGAAGAAATTTAAAATGCGATTATTGTTCACTCTCAAAATAAACAAAGCATAAAGAAAATTATTTCACAAAATTTCTTACCCATCACTTCAAGTTAAATCGCATTCCTAAAGACCCTGTCTTGTTATAATGCTCTGAAGAATTTTTTAAAATTGCAACAATAACTTAGTTTAAAACTTATCCCCAAGAACCTTTTCCAGTATTCACCTTGTGACCCATTCATACATCCTAAAACTCCATTAGAAATTTGGGTGAGAGGCAATAACCTAGTGCATTATCACTGGACTGTTCATCCAAAGACTCTGGTAATGTTCTTGAGACTTGGGTTCAAATCCCACCACACATGTGGAATTTAAATTAAATGAAAATCTGGAACCAAGAATTTGTTCATGACCATGAATTTAATGTTATTTGTCAGAAAAACATATTCCTTCTAATGTCGGTGAGGGAAGGAAATTGCCATCCTTACCTGGTCTGGCCTCCATGTGACTCTAGACCAACAGCAATGTGGTTGATTCTTAACTGCCCTCTGAGATAGGCAATAAATATTGGCCGAGCCAGTGCCTCTCATCCTGTGAATGGATTAAAAAAAAAACATGAATTTCCAAAATTTCTTGAGAAATGCTTAATTCTTTACCAATGGCCATTGTTTGTTTGTATGTATGTAGTTCCCACCCTCCTTCACTCAATGCAACTAAGCCTCATCCTATCCAATATTTAATATTTACAGGCCTTTCTGACATTAGAGGGTGCAGTAGTTGAGCATTGACATGACTAGCTACTGTCAAATAGCTTGGGTCATTTGCATAGCATTGCTTGGCCATGTTCAGCTCTTTCCCACTTGACATTTGCGTCATGTCATATTATATTGCATTTGTGACGTTGTGTTGCAGTATATGCAGCCTCCAGTGAATTTCTTACAATTTTAATTCTTTGAAGCGCAATCTACGGTGTCTCGATTTTACTGAGTCAAATGCTTTGGACAGATCAGTGAATGTAATGAAGAGTTTCTTGGATTTGCCTGACAATGAAGACCAAATTAGAGATTCCCTTTTTTAAAAAAAAATTGAAGCTAGTGTGACTTCATTCTGTCAGCCACAAAATGTAGGTAATTCATGAGAATTAATTTCAACTATTACCTGCTATGAAGAAAAGGGAGATTTTACCACAGAGTATTTGGGGATACTTGATTGTACCCCTGGATTGTACCACAGAGTGTTTGGGGATAGCCTGAAGAGGCTGTAATTCTGGATTCACAGTTGAGAAATTCTTTCAATATGTTGTGGTTCTGTTCGCCGAGCTGGGAATTTGTGTTGCAAACGTTTCGTCCCCTATCTAGGTGACATCCTCAGTGTTTGGGAGCCTCCTGTGAAGCGCTTCTGTGATGTTTCCTCCAGCATTTATAGTGGTTTGTCTCTGCCGCTTCGTGGCTAGTTGGTGTTCCTAGACGTGATGGTACAGAGAACACAGAACGGAGAATTCAGCACAAAGGTATACAGGAAAGCCGCGCACACAGACCAAGTCCTGAATTATGAAAGCAACCACCCCAACACACACAAAAGAAGACACTATTCCAAAGGGCCACAACACACTGCAGCACACCAGAACTGCAAAAGGAGGAAGAAGAACACCTATACAATGTATTCGCCAAAAACTTATACCCGTGCAATTGCATCAACAGATGCCTAATGGAGAGACAACGGAACGAGGACATGCCGCAACCCAAAGGACTAGCCACACTACCATACTTCAGGAGCATTTCTGAACAGACAGCCAGACTACTGCGACTGCTAGGACTCATAACAGCACACAAACCAACGACCACTCTCAGACAGCAACTCACCAGAATGAAGGACCCGATACCCAGCACGAGCAAAACCAATGTAGTGTACAAAATCCCATGCAAGGACTGCACAAAACACTACATAGGACAAACAGGAAGACCGTTAACGATCCGCATCCATGAACACCAACAAGCCATGAAATGACATGACCAGCTATCCTTAGTAGCCCCACACGCAGATGACAAGCAACATGAATTCAACTGGGACAACACTACTATTATAGGGCAAGCCAAACAGAGAACAGCCAGGTAATTCCTAGAGGCATGGCACTCATCCACAGATCCTATCAACAAACAAATTGACCTGGACCGAATATACCGGCCACTGCAGCGGACAGCTGGAACTGACAACCGGAAGCGGCAGAGACAAACCACTATAAATGCTGGAGGAAACATCACAAAAGCACTTCACAGGAGGCTCCCAAGCGCTGAGGATGTCACCTAGACAGGGGATGGAATGTTTGCAACACAATTTCCCAGCTCAGCGAACAGAACCACAACAACGAGCACCCGAGCTACAAATCTTCTCCCAAACTTTGAATCTTTCAGTATGTCTTGGTGGTATTGTACTATTAATAAGGAAAACATTATCCAGTAAATCAAGGGGATTTCATCCATTTGACCTGGGTTTATGAAGTCACTGGTGGCTTCAATAATCTTTGCATGTCATGATAACCAACATTTTATTGGACCTTTTCAGGCTTTCACTTTCTCTTTCCATTATATATTCTTTACCTTCTGGATTTGTCTTCGGCCATCAGCCTATCACCTTGAGTTTTGACCTTGAGTTGATTTGCCTGGCTGAGTTTTTCTCTAGGAGGTCTCTTATTCCAAAATAATTTTCATCAAACCGGTCCTGACCTAACTCAGTGATTTGAGTGCAGGTGTGCAGCACAGCAGACTAGTATCAACTGCCGCCTTGTGTTAGTATTCCATACTGTCTACTGAGAAGATTCTTTAACCATTGTCACCTTCCTGTGAAAGCTGAACTAAACGGAACACTACGAATGCATGACTGACTATTTATGGATAACAGCAGTGCCATTTCCACTGCTGCATCGGATTTGCAAACAATGCTTAAACGCTTCAATAATTACTACAAGAAATCTGGCCTGTCCTCGAATAATGCCGAACAAAACTCATCACAAAACCCATGTCTCATCACCCAAATATATATGTTGATGAAAATGTTTTGGGACACTTACCGTGCCTTGGCAGCAACCTTTCTCAAAAGACAGCTGTTGGCAAGGATCCAATACTAGATCAGCAGCACCAGCTCAACCTTCTGCACTGCACAGGCTTTGTCTTTTTGTCATTCGTTCACTGGCTAGTTGCCCATCCTTGATTGCTCAGAGGGAAGTTAGGAGGCAACCACATTGCTGTGGCTCTGGAGTCACATGTAGGCCAGACCAGGTAAGGGCAGCAGTTTCCTTCCCTAAAGATGGGATTTTCCAACAATCAACAGATGTTTTTAAAATTGAATTCCAATCCCACCAACTGCCATGGTGGGATTCAAACTCAAGTCCCCATAGCATTATCTAGGTCTCTGGATTTTTAGTCCACTGCTGATGCTACAGCCCATCACCTACCCCCTGAAGAACAAGTCAACAGGTGTTGTCTTGTACAGAGTGGTTGTTGTCATCACATGCAAGTACTGCCCTAAATATTAGACTGTGTTAGAGAAATTTCATTGGCAGTGTCTCATCCTCCAGATTCAATAGGAGGTCTGAAATGTAAATGCTCGTGACCTGCAGGTGTGGTGATATTTGTCCTTCAGTCTGCATCACATTTCGAGTTGCAGTGTCAATATTGGTGAATCAGTTTGGTTGACGAGGAGATATTAAGAGCAGGTTCTGCACCTCGTATTCCACTACCTCTGGGGAAGCTTTGCCCCATGCCCTGAACGTATACAGGTTAAGAATTGGCTTGTGGGAACTTTTATTACCTCTCCTTTCCACCAAGTGTATAAAGCTAACTGTGCAACTATTGGAGAGGATAAAACAGGATGTGCAGTGGTGGGAGGGGTTACCATTATCATGGCTGGGCCGAATAACCCTGATTAAAATGAATGTTCTTCGCCTGTTGTACCCCATGAGAATGCTCCTGTTGTGCTACCCAGTCAAGTGTTACAGAGGCTCAGTGATTGGCTAGGGTCCTTCATGTAGTGCCACAGGTACCCTCTAATTAAATTCGCTAAATTGCAACTTTCGCAGGGTGAGAGAGAGGGGTGGATCTTCTGGATTTGAAGAAATATCAAATAAGCGTCCTGTTAGCTTATGTTGGCAACTGGGGATGGGGAGTTTGGAGTCAATGTGGCTTGATATTGAAGCCTCGCAGTTGAGAATGCCCTCTAGTTAACTTATTGTTTATGGATAAGATGAAATCTGTGACTGAATAGCGTAAGAATCCAATCATTTTAAATACAGTGAAAACCTGGAGGATAATGAGGCAAGACGAGGGCAATTGGTCAAAGACCTTGCCGTTTACCCCATTGGTGGGAACACACGGATTTAAACCTGGGGCAATGGACTCCGGCTTTAAGCTATGGGAGAATAAGAGAATCTCGTACCTGGGAGATTTGTTCGAGGGGGAGATCCTGATGTCTTTTAGTCAGTTAAGCCAGAAATATGGATTTTCCAAACAGGGACCTTTTCCGGTACTTTCAGTTAAGGGATTATATACAAAGGAATACTGTGCTCCTGGCTCAGTGTTACAAGTCACGTGGAGAAACGAGTACTCCGGTGTATGGGTGCTCTTTCAGTCAGTACTTGTATCATTTACAGAAAGGTCGTGCCTTGGGGGACTGGAAGGACGTGGAATCGAGAGCTAGGAGAGGATATTTCATCAGAGGTATGGGAAGATATATGGGGATATGTAAGGAAAATTTTAGTGTGTAACAGCACAGGCCATGCGATTGAAGATATTCCACAGGGCTCATATGGCACCAGAAAGGCTAGCTAAGCTCAAGAGAGGAGTGTCATCACGGTATCCCAAATGTAAAATTAATGTAGGCACTTTGAGTCACTGCTACTGGTCATGTTGTAAGATCATGAGAGATGCTGGAGTGCTATAATCAGGGAGCTAAAGGACATCCTGGGGATTAAAATAAATGTGGATCTGTTATATCATCTTTTGGGGTTGCCAAATTTGCCCCCTCTGGGGCAACAGTGGAAGAAATTGTGTAATATTCTTATTCATTATGCGAGGGAGAACATTTTAATGAATTGGGCATCGGGAAAATCCACCAGGTCTTGTGGTGGCTTGGATGTTAGTGGAGCATCTCCCCCAAGACTACCTCTCAGAGATGGTGCACCATAAAACAGTATTTTTAAAAGATGTGGCAGCCCTTTTTAAATTATATTGATGCAGACTTATCAGCAATATTAATTAGAGCAGTGAAATAGCCGTGGGAATCAGTGTGGGTGCCAATGGAGCCCTGGGAGGAGGAGACTGGGGGTAATAAGAATATGGGTATTGTAGCTGGTGCTCCCAAGGGTGGGAGCCTCGGTGAAGGTGTGCTGAGTGAAATAGAATCAAGTAGTGAGATTTAATTTATGTTACTTGAATTTAGTTTAAGTTGATAATTATTTAATTTGTTTGTAGTTTAGTTTAAGTAGATACGTTTGTTCTGGTAGAATAGTAGGTCTTCATTAATAATAGTACTGAGTTACAACTTTGTTGTACTGCCTCTACTTTTCTGTTTTTGGTGTTTTTCCTCTTTTTAGATTAGATTAGATTACTTAGTGTGGAAACAGGCCCTTCGGCCCAACAAGTCCACACCGACCCGCCGAAGCACAACCCACCCATACCCCTACATATACCCCTTACCTAACACTACGGGCAATTTAGCATGGCCAATTCACCTGACCCGCACATCTTTGGACTGTGGGAGGAAACCGGAGCACCCGGAGGAAACCCACGCAGACACGGGGAGAACGTGCAAACTCCACACAGTCAGTCGCCTGAGTCAGGAATTGAACCCAGGTCCCTGGCGCTGTGAGGCAGTAGTGCTAACCACTGTGCCACCGTGTATATAGATCTTTTGTAAAAGAATTACAATGGTCTTAATAGAAATATTTTTATTAAAGAAAATTGCTGGCTTAGTTTCATGAAAACGGCAGCAGAATGTTGTAGCTGAGTAGATGTCATCCTTCAAGTGAAGAACAGCTGATAACAATATCTTTGAATATTGCAAAGGGAATTTTGCCTATGCGTGAAAAGAAAGTTGGACTCCATATCCTGCTTCAACCACATAAGAAATCTAAAGCCAATCATCATCTTTTGTAGACTTGTTGCAGATCAGACCAATGATTTAAAGCTAGATTTTACTGCATTGTTTTCCTGAATACCATGTAAACGGATATTTGATCTATTAGCACACATTTTGTATCTCTGTTCACTGTATATGACACAACTTGACATGTAAAAAAATGACTTGTCAACAAGTGAAAGGTGGAGTGGTGGGGGGGGCGGGGTTGGGGTAGGTACTTAAAATAATGATCACCAGGGAAAAGGCACTGTGAAAAGTAATAGAACTGAGGGCTGACAAGACTCCTTTATCCTGCTGGACCTCGTTCTAGGGTCTTTAAGAAGAGAAGGTCAGTGCATTGGTTTTAATTTTCTAATATGTCCAAGATTCACATCCGTTTGGAATATATTGAATGATTTCAATTTAAGAAAAGAGGGAAACAAAGCAGAAAAAATAGGTCAGTTAGCCTAACATTTACCGTAAGAAAATGCTAGAATCAATTGTTCAGGAAGTTACAGCAGGGCACTTAGAAACTCTCACTGCAATCTGACAATCAATGTATTTTCTGGAAGGAAAACAAAGTTTGTTTAATTTATTAGAGTTGCTTGAGGAAATAACAATATGGTTGAAGGAAAGTAAGTACATATGATGTATTTGGATAAGGTGTCATAGAAGTGGTTGCTGCACAAACCAAAAATGTGTGGCATAGGGCGCAGTGTATATATAATCAGAGGATTGATGAGCAACAGGAAACAATATACATAAATGGGTCAATTTTGGATTTGCAGCAGGAGTAGAGAGACACTGGGGTCAGTGGTGATTTAATTATTTATGATATATCAGTAAGTTAGATCAAGGGACCAGCTGTGTATGTTAAATTTATTGAGGCAAAAGGTAGAAGAGTAAATTGTGAAAAGGACGCAAGTGTGCAAAGAAATATGGGTAGGCTGCGTGAGAGGCCAAAAAAAAGCCAGATGGAGTAAAAACAGGCTTGCCCAACGTGTTCATGTGGGAGGGCCAAATTTCAATTTTTCTTTCACTGTAGGGCTGGTCAACAGTTTGAGGATGATAAGATTTAGCATAACAATAAATGTGAATTTAAGCAAGGAATTTACCATTATTTTAAGCATTAAATTAGAGATGATTACTTAATAAAAATAAAAAGTACCATGAAACAGATCTGTTTTATTTTGACTATCTCAGTTAACAAGCAGAGCTAGAGAAAGAAACAGACTATGCCCCAAGTTCTGATCACCGAGGATGTTCTGAAGAAGGGTCACAGGATCCAAAACATTTACCGCTGTTTTCTCTCTATAAATGCTGTCAAACCTGAGTTTCTCCTGCAGTTTTTCAGATTTCGCACATCTGCAGTTCTTTTTGTTTTAGTGGGATACTATACATAGTTTTGATCTCCTTATTTAAGCAATGCCATAACTGCATTAGAAGTAGTTTAAAGCAAGTTCACTGGACTAATTCCTGGGATGAAGGGGTTATCATGAAAATGGAGAGGGAAAGTTGAGCCTGTATTAATTTAAGTTTAGATGAAAGGTGATTATATTGTAACATACAAGCCCTGAGAATATTTGCCTGGGTGGATGCTGAAAGCATATTTTGCCTTGTGGGAAGGAATAGAAAAGGGGATAGGATGAGCAATAAGAACTTCTCATTTCAGACTGAGATAAAAGTAAATATTTTCTGAGCACTGTATGTGGGGGAATTATTATTTCTCAGTAATGGAGGCAGGGTCACTCAACAGGCAGAATTAAATCCTTGAATAACAAAGGAGTTCAAGCTATTGGGATTAGGCAGGAAAGAAGAGTGGACGCTACAATCTGATCAGCCGTGATTTTATCTAATGGCAGAGGATCCAAAAGACGACCCCTGCTCCTGATTGGTCAGCTCATATATAACTTAAAATGGTGAATGTACATGCTGTGTTGACATACTTTCCCTCCCTTCCTGACTGTAACCAGTTACACCACTTATTCAAGAAATATTTGACAATTGTGTGGAAAAGGGACCAAACTTCAACTAAATGGCCCATGTCATCATGGAGGGCTCACTTGTATCTCCTTACCGAATCTAATCAAAAAGGCTTGTATTTTAAAGATAATGTCATGAACTTGGAACCTATGTGCTTTGCAATGAATGGAACATGTTTTAACTGCAGTCACTGTTAAGTTTTAATTGTACATTTTATTTTAATGATCATGCAGAGTAATGGGGATCTGAAAAGGAAATGGACCTGGGCAGTTGAGTGGCTTGGAGAAGAGCTAGAGCGTCGGCCGTATCCTGGAAATCCACAGTATACCTATAACAACTGGTCACCCCCTGTACAAAGCAACGAAACATCAAATGGTTACTTCTTGGAGAGGTCACACAGTGCCAGGATGACTCTTGCAAAAGCATGTGAGCTATGTCCAGAAGAGGTAAGGAATTGAGAAATTTCAGCTTTGAACATTTAAATTTGTCCATGTTTGTGTTCATTTTTGCAAATTAACAAAAGATAGATGGTACAGCTTCACCTTACCTATTCAGACTTCCACCATCAGGTCCCCCACAGCTCTGCTCCCCCACCCCCTTTCTGCTGTCTCAAAATATATGCCAAAACTCCTCCCCCCCCTCTTGTTTATCATCCAACTTACAGTGTAAAATATGACACTTTCCCCTGCATGTTCTTCATTGCTTACTCAATATGTTGACATTTTAGGAGCCAGATGATCAAGATGCACCAGATGATCATGATTCTTCCCCACCAGAAGATGCTCCTTTGTATCCCCATTCACCAAGCTCTCAATATCAACAGGTAAGTCTTCAGTCTTTCATTGCCCCAATTTCTTTCTTTGCGCTTGCTTATATATAAAAAAAAGTCATTTAATTTTACATTGTATCTGCGGGAAAACGGATTTGTAAATGATAAGCAGGCACAATCTAATTTTTGAAATTCCATGTAGAACAACGTTTAACCATGGATCAATTTTTCTTATCCTGGGCATATACCGAGATCAGATGTTTGGAGTTTTGAACTTCTGGAAATACTCTTTTGTAAACCCATTGAAGGAGCATTGCAAGTTTTAATTCAGGGCATTAAAATTGGGTCATATATTCACTATTCAAATACAAAACTTTATTTCTGTGATTGTTGAAACAAATTTCTTCGCATTTCTAATGCATACTAAAATCATCTAACTAATTGTTCCATTAATCCATGAGTATGGATATTCATTGAAACATAAATTCATTGCCTCCTGAAATTATTGATCAGTTTCTTTTCTGGTGGTGCAACCTAAGTTGAAATCACAAGTTGGAGACTCCAACCTTTTATGTACACCAGAACTAACTCAGCTTTCGGAACAGTTTGTGTTAATTTCTTACCATTGTTCCCTTTTGTTTTTTGCTTGGCAGAATTCTGCCAATGAGAAACAGAGCAAAATGATTGTGTACGCAAATTGTATTCATCAGCTTAATTTCAGTTTATTCCCATTTCTTCTTCTTTCTTTCTTGAGCATTCTTAATGTGAGCACTAACCTGTTTAAAGAGAAATCCCACGATCCTGCTTGTCATGACTTTAATATAAAGAACTCAGTAATAGTGACAACACAAGAGAGATAGAGGTGACTGGTGGAATATTTTAAGAAGCATTTGGATGGGTATCTGAATAGGAAGGGTTTGGAGGGATATGGGTCCGGGTGCTGGCAGGTGGGACAAGGTTGGGTTGGGATATCTGGTCGGCATGGACGAGTTGGACCAAAGGGTCTGTTTCCATGCTGTACGTCTCTATGACTCTATGATTTTATCCCATTGTGAAGAAAACACTTGGCTAACATTTGCCACTTCATTGCAGGATAAATTTAGGTTCAGAATCTAACATTCCACTCTGACAGTCAGTTGATACTTGAACTGTTTTTGTTTTGATCAACTTGACGTACTTGCTGACTCAAGTGTCATGACTCTGTTGGAAATTAGCTTGAACCCTCCTGTTCCACAAGCCATCACAAATATGGAATATGGTGAATTCAATCTCTAAGTTGGTTAGTGCCTGACTCTTGACTTCTACCTAAGGTGGAAGAAATTCATACCACGTTTCATCAATGAACAAGAGAAAAAACACACTTATTATAAAACATTTATCTGCCAATATATGGCAAAGCAAGGTAATTATTACTCAATGAACTATACACCCTTAAAATGTAAATGCAAACATTCACAAACAGAACAGATGAGACAAAGTCTTTTTCATAATTATCATGCGTATAAAATATTAACCAAAAAGGCTCAATCCCTGGATCCAAGTTCATGCTTAAAAAGGTGATATGATTTGACTTTTCCAGTTTGTTCTGGTTTTTGATATTTTTTCCTGTGCATTGTGGCGATTCTCAATTAAATAGATGGATTTTGGATGTGTCTTGACATGAATTCAAAGTTTTTCTTTTGTTCTTCCGTTCTTTTATTCTACTATCTACATCTTTGAGTGGTACTTTTTTTCCAGTTACGAGAAAGAGGAATGAGGATTTAAATGGTTGATAGCTTTTTTGACATCCTTTGTTCCATCAGTTCCTCAAATTTGCGATAAACTTTACTTAAACCAATCCAAATCATGTTGCTAGACAATTAATTATTTTTCACAAGATTCTTGACGTTGGTATGTCTCAAGTATCAAATCCAGTTCCTGTGAAAGAATAATAGATAATTCTATTTTCCTTCAAGTTACTAAAAACAGAAATAATCCAAGCTTCCATTTTCTGATTTGTATTTCCAGCAAAAATTTCTGTAATGCTTACATGTGGAGAAAAATTGAAGAGGCTTGTTCAATTTATGCATTGTGTGTTAAACGAGAAAAGTGACTCTGGAGCGAGAACTTTAAATGGTATTTGCTATTTGAGTTTTGCTCAGTACAATACAAAAAGGAAGTACTTACTCCAAGTGAAAAAGTGGCTGTTAACAATATAATGAGATTTTAGAAATATTTCTTGTTGTGTCTAAAATTTAAATAAATATATAAATTTCAATTTCAATTTCATCATTATATTGTTGCTTGGCTGACAGTGATATAAAGTTATCTTTGACTTTGACTATGAGATTTGCACTTTGCTTTTCGAGGAAGTATTGCAGGTGTCGTCCCATCATTTAAACAATGAATGAAATGCAGTGACGCCAGTTTTGGGGAAAGTTAATTGAAAATATGCAAGTATTGAAAAGAGTTTTAACTGATCCAATAATAGCTAGCTGTATTTGATTGACTTTACAGAAATTAAAAGTGCAATGTTCCTGTTAAATTCCATGCTTGCTTTACCCCATAAAGTATTGGGAAGCCCTATTATTTTCACTTTGTGTAAAAATAAGATGCTCCATTGTATAAGGTGCGTTTTTGCATTTCAGGTTGTCATGCTTGAAGCAAACAAGTTTTTAAGTTTATTATCTACAAAATAAAGTTTTATTTTATATCCATCATTGAAAGCGTTCCAGTGCATTTTCTGAGAGACGTAAACAAGTCTAGCTGATCATTGAGCTCATGCACGTGATTTTCAAGTAAGACATCCTGATTTTGTACTATTAATGAGAGCCATGATGGCCCAATAGTGTTGAGCTGCTTTGCTACTGACCTTCCAATCATCATAAGGTCACAAGTGGGGATGTTCACTGATAATCGAACAATTTTCATTCCCATTGAGACTTATTGGATAATGATACAATCCATGTCCAAATGCAGCAAGACCTGGATATCATCCAATATTGGGCTGGTAGGTAATATTGATGCTATGCAAGTGCTAAGCCATGACTATATCTGACCAGAAAAATCTAACAATTCGCTCCCCAACTTAACAATCAATGGTATTAAAAGTCTGGAATGGAATGAAATGCTCCCTACATGTTGGATACATGCAGCTCCAAGCTATTTGTTCACCATCATTACTTTTCTGAAACTCACCAACTGCTGGGGTCCACGTGCACAATTGAATACAAGAATCCACAAGTTGCTGTCAGCGATTCTGTGTTGAATCTTCAAAGTAACAATGATTATTGAATTGGTGAGAACTTCAACTTCAATCTTAACCTATCTTGAAACTCCACCCCACAAACTGCCGCCACCACCACCAAAAAAAAATACTACGTTGTTAATAAACAAGAACTCTTGCAGTCCAGAATAAGTTCATTTGACATTTGTGTAAACTCAGAATTTTCCATCATAGAGTCATAAAGATGTATAGCATCGAAACAGACCCTTCGGTCCAACCTGTCCATGCCGACCAATCTAGTCCCACCTGCCAGCACCCGGCCCATGTCCCTCCAAACCCTTCCTATTCATATACCCATCCAAATGCTTCTTAAATGTTGCAATTGTACCAGCCGCCCCCACTTCCTCTAACAGCTCATTCCATACACGTACCACCCTCTGCGTGAAAAAGTTGCCCCTTAGGTCTCTTTTATATCTTTCCCCTCACACCCTAAACCTATGCCCTCTAGGTCTGGACTCCCCCAACCCAGGAAAAAGACTTTGTCTATTTATTCTATCCATGCCCCTCATAATTTTGTAAACCTCTATAAGGTCTCCCCTCAACCTCTGACACTCCACGGAAAACAGCCCCAGCCTGTTCAACCTCTCCCTGTAGCTCAGATCCTCCAACACTGGCAACATTCTTGTAAATCTTTTCTGAAGCCTTTTCGATAGGAAGGAGACTAGAATTGCACGCAATATTCCAACAGTGGCCTAACCAATGTCCTGTAGAGCCGCAACATGACCTCCCAACTCCAATAAAGGAAAGCATACCAAACGTCGTCTTCGCTTTCTTATTTACCTGTGACTCCATTTTCAAGGAGCTATGAACCTGCACTCCAAGTCTCTTTGTTCAGCAACACTCCCAAGGACCTTGCCATTAAGTGTATAAGTCCTGCTAAGATTTTCTTTCCCAAAATGCAGCACCTCGCATTTATCTGAATTAAACTCCATCTGCCACTTCTCAGCCCATTGGCCCATCTGGTCCGGATACTGTTGTAATTTGAGGTAACCCTCTTAGCTGTCCACTACACCACTAATTTTGGTGTCATCTGCAAACTTACTAACTGTACCTCTTATGCTCGCATCCAAATCATTTATGTAAATGACAAAAAGTAGAGGACCCAGCACCGATCCTTGTGGCACTCCTGGAGGTCACAGGCCTCCAGTCTGAAAAACAACCCTCCACCACCACCCTCTGTCTTCTACATTTTGAGCCAGTTCTGTATCCAAATGGCTAGTTCTCCCTGTATTCCATGAGATCTAACCTTGCTAACCAGTCTCCCATGGGGAACCTTTTCGAACACCTTACTAAAGTCCATATAGATCTCATCTACTACTCTGCCTTCATCAATCATCTTTGTTACTACTTCAAAAAACTCAATCAGCCTCACCGGTCTATAGTTCCCTGGTTTGTCTTTACACCCCTCTTAAGCAGGGCACCACGTTTGCCAACCTCCAGTCTTCCGGCACCTGTGACTATTGATGATACAAGTATCTCAGCAAGAGGCCCAGCAATCACTTCTCTAGCTTCCCACAGAGTTCTCGGGTACACCTGATCAGGTCCTGGGGATTTATCCACTTTTAGCCGTTTCAAGACATCCAGCACTCCCTCCTCGGTAATCTGGACATTTTGCAACATGTCACCATCTATTCCCCTACAGTCTATATCTTCCATATCCTTTTCCACAGTAAATTCGGATGCAAAATATTCATTCAGTATCTCCCCCATTTTCTGTGGCTCCACACAATGGCCACCTTGCTGATTCTCTCCCCAGTTACCCTTTTGTCCTTAATATATTTGTAAAAACCGTTTGGATTCTCCTTAATTCTATTTGCCAAACTATCTCACGTCCCCATTTTGCCTTCCTGATTTCCCTCTTAAGTATACTCCTACTTTCTTTATACTTTACTAAGGATTCACTCAATCTATCCTGTCTATACCTGACATATGCTTCCTTCTTTTTCTTAACCAAACCCTCAATTTCTTTAGTCATCCAGCATTCCCTTTCACCCTTTTTCTGGATTCTTGTTATCTTATTTCTGAAGGCTTCCCATCTTCCAGCTGTTCCTTTACCTGCGAACATCTGCCTCCAACCAGCTTTCGAAAGTTCTTGCCAAATACTGTCAAAATTGGCTTTTCTCCAATTTAGAACTTCAACTTTTAGATCTGGTCTATCCTTTTCCATCACTCTTTTAAAACGAATAGAATTATGGTCACTGGCCCCAAAGTGCTCCCCCACTGACACCTCAGTCACCTGCCCTGCCTTATTTCCCAAGAGTAGGTCAAGTTTTGCACCTTCTCTAATGGGTACATCCACATTCTGAATCAGAAAATTGTCTTGTACACACTTAAGAAATTCCTCTCCATCTAAACCTTTAACACTATGGCAGTCCCAGTCGATGTTTGGAAAGTTAAAATCCCCTACCAGAACTACCCTATTATTCTTACAGATAGCTGAGATCTCCTCACAAGTTTGTTTCTCAATTTCCCTCTGACCCCCCCCCCCCCCCCCCCCCCCCACCATAGTCAATAATACAATCCCAGTAAGGTGATCATTCCTTTCTTATTTCTCAGTTTCCCCCCAAATAACTTTCCTGGATGCATTTCCAGGAATATATTCCTTCAGCACAGCTGTAATGTTATCCCTTATCAAAAATGCCACTCCCCCTCCTCTCTCGTCTCCATTTCTATCCTTCCTGTAGCATTTGTATCTTGGAACATTAAGCTGCCAGTCCTGCCCATCCCTGAGCCATGTTTCCATAATTGCTATGATATCCCAGTCCCATGTTCCTAACCATGCCCTGAGTTATCTGCCTTCCCTGTTAGGCCCCTTGCATTGAAATAAATGCAGTTTAATTCACTAGTCCTACCTTGTCCCCTTTCTGTTTGACTCACTTCTATTCTCAGCTATACCTGTCTCAGATCGATCTCTCTCCTCAGTATATCCCTGGGTCTCTCTCTCTCTCTCCCTCTCTCTCTCCCTCTCTCTCTCCCTCCCTCCCTCTCTCTCTCCCCCTCTCTCCCTCTCTCTCTCCCTCTCTCTCTCTCTCCCTCCCTCTCTCTCTCTCTCCCTCTCTCTCTCCCTCTCTCTCTCCCCCTCTCTCCCTCTCTCCTCTCCCTCTCTCTCCTCTCTCTCTCCTCTCTCTCTCTCTCGTCCCCCCCTCTCTCTTCCCCCCCCGCCCCACTTACTAGTTTAAATCCTTCCAAGCAGTTCCAGCAAATTTCCCTGCCAGTATATTAGTCCCCTTCCAATTGAGGTGTAATCCATCCTCCTTGTACTGGTCACTTCTACCCCAAAAGAGATTCCAGTAATCCAAAAATGTGAATCCTTCCAATGTGGATAATGACCTCCTGCTGGCCTCTTTTCCCCCATGAGGACATTCCGCACCCTCTGAGACATCCTTGATCCTGGCACCAGGGAAACAACACACCATTCTGCTTTTTCTCTGCTGGCCACAGAAACGTCAGTCTGTACCTCTGACTACAGAATCCCCTAACACAATTGATCTCTTGGAAGCCGATGTACCCCTCGTTGCATTAGAGCCCGTCTCAATACCAGAAACTTGGCTGTTCGTGCTACGTTCCCCTGAGAGTCCATCACTACCTACATTTTCTAAAACAGCATACCTGTTTGGAATTGGTATATCCATAAAAGATTCCTGCCCTAGGTGGCAACCTCTCTCGCCCTTCCTGGAGTTAACCCATCTATGTGACTGTATCTGAGACTTCCTTCCCCCCCGCCGTCCATCACATACTGTTGCTGTTGGTAATTCCTCATTGCTTCTGTCTGTCTCTCCAGTCGATCCACTCGATCTGATTAGATTCGTATCCAACAGCATTTATGGCAGATATAATCCACAGTAACCCTTAAACTCCCACAGGCCATTTTTTGCTCCTTCACAATCTACAGACCCAGAAAATAAACAGTCTTGCTCCTTTACAAACACTGCCCCAGGTTAAATTAATAGCTATGGCTCATATTTTAAGTTTAATCAAGAGACTTATCTCCAACAACATATGATCAAGAAAGAATCCAGTATACTCCCTACTGCAGCCTTTCTCTTGGACAGACTTAAAACAACAATTAATTTATCTGATTCTGTGCTGTGAACTTCGACCAACAGTTCCTTCAAGATTATTTGTGAATTTCACTGTTAATTTTCCCAGATGCACTTCAACGTCCAGCGATACACAAATTCAAATAGCAAAGGCGGTAACTGTGTAGGTTCTCTCTCTCTGTCTCTCTCTGTCTCTCTCTGTCTCTCTCTGTCTCTCTCTGTCTCTCTCTGTCTCTCTCTGTCTCTCTCTGTCTCTCTCTGTCTCTCTCTGTCTCTCTCTGTCTCTCTCTGTCTCTCTCTGTCTCTCTCTGTCTCTCTCTCTCTGTCTGTCTCTGTGTCTCTCTCTCTCTCTCTGTCTCTCTCTGTCTCTCTCTCTCTCTCTCTCTCTCTCCCTCCCTCCCTCCCTCCCTCCCTCTCTCCCTCTCTCCCTCCCTCCCCCCTCTCTCCCTCCCTCCCTCTCTCCTGCACTGTCCTCACCGTGTGCTTCCTTTGTCTGCTTTTCTCCCTTTTAAACTGCTGTTGTTTTGACTTTTTTTTCCCCCAAAGTTCCAAAACAATGCAACAGCATATAAAATAGTCATTGCTGCTCCTGGAATTTGAGGAAATCATCTCCAGCATCTAAAATACCTCAAAAAACGGAGCAGCTCTTACAGCCAAAGATTTTTCCCATCCTCCATCTTGGATTACCCAGAATCCACATAATTGATACATTTTTAACATCCTTTCTTGAGCCTGCTTGATACTTTGTGTCCATCAGATAAGTCAACAATTTTTGTTGCACTGTGTCTTTTAAAAAGAAAAGCTAATTAGTGGATTTAACGAAAATAAAAGTGTAAGTGCAGCAAAATACTCAATATCTAGCAGCATTTGTTGGAGAGAAAAGTAATTATAATTTTGAGTCGATGCCATCATCAAAATAGCATTTTACTTCCTGGTTTGCCATCAGATTTTTTTTTAAGCTGTGCTTAGGCCTCCACACTAGTTAATTATATCACCATTGCTGAATGTTTGAAGATCCCCTTGATTTTGTGCCAGTTGGAACTTAATATTGGAAAATCCTTATAACCGAAGTTGTCAGACACGTCTGGGCTGTTTTCTTCAAGGTCAATGACTTATGCCAACCCTGCATGAGCTATTATTTTATATTATTTACTGTTTTGGTATTTCCATTAGAGGTTCCAGTGCATAATTATGTTAAATGGCTCTGAAACTTCACACTGATTATGCACTGTGCCAGTGATGCTGGTGTAGCACCTCATGTTGAAGGAGGGTGCAATTACCTCCGTGAAGTGTGAATCTCTTGTCATTTCTGATCTAAATGTGGACGTTAGGATTTTTTACAGAAAAGGCTCTTAGGAAAGGCACATAAAGTATATTTTAAAAATTAACTCTAGCGCATCTACTTGCATTTGTGTAATACCTTTTAATGTAGGCAAAGGTTTGTCACAAGAACATAAACAAAAATTGACACTGAACTAAGTAGTATTGTATTGGTGTGAGTGACTCTTCGGCTGGTATGAGAGAGCGCATTTATGGATTAGTCATAAAAGAAGTTTGACCAAGGAAATTACTAGCCTTGGTTGAAATGAGTGTGGGTGCACAATAAGCCAGAGTTTGAGGAAGTTTGCAGAATGGTAATTACAGATGTGCTGGGATGGCTTCGTGGAGAAATTTAAATTTGGAAGATTTAAACATTGGTTTCTGATGCACTAACATATGTTAGTCATTAAATATTGGGGTCTTTGAGGCATGTTTATAGGTTAAGAAATGGGCAGCTGTATGTATTTCCTGTTGTAACCAATTGTTCTGCAGAAGTCAGTGATCTGAATTGTAACATTTGTTTCCAAGTAAGGGGGACTGGCTTAATCCAAACATTTCAATAGGTCATTCAGGATAGTTTGCTTTTTGTAGAATCCCCACAGTGCAAAAACAGGCCATTTGGCCCGACAAGTCCACGCCAACCCTCTGAACAACATCCCACCCAGACCCATTCCACTACTCTATCCCTGCATTTCCTGTGGCTAATGCACCTAACCTACCCATCCCTGAACACTATGGGTAATGAAGCATGGTCAATCCACCAAAATTGCACATCCTTGGACTCTGAAGAAACCAGAGCACTCGGCGGAAAGCCATGGAGACATGGGGAGTATGTGCAAACTCCACACTAACGGCCTCTTGAGGCTGGAATAGAACCTGGATCTCTGGTGCTGAAAGGCAGCAATGCTGGCCACTATTCTGTCCTTTCAATAAAAAAAGGAATAGTTTTTGAGTCACTGAAGAGTTCCAAGTTTTATGGTTCGTGGGTAAAATCAGTAAATATGTAAGAAGATAAGAGACATAAATGCTGTGTTATGCAGTGCAGCTCTTAGCTGTACTGTTGGAAAGGCGACTGAGCTACATTCATTCTATGTTTATGAACTTAATGCAAAGTCCAGAGCAGTTGGATATTTCTGCTGTTGGAACTTGGGCAAAAGTTTTGAAGTGAGCAAGCAGTTAAGTCAGAAGTTGGAGTTGGTGCAACTGAGAGCAGTGCTTGAAAAGCACACAAGCAGCGTTTGCATATGGCAAGATTAGAGCTCACGAAAACTGAGGTGGTTCTAGCTTGGTGAAGCTAGTTGTTGCTGAAAAACTGGAGTTGTGCATGTAAGTAACAGAGGTCTGTTTGCAGAGTCCAGGGAAATGTAGACCCAAAAACATGACCAGAACAGGAAGCAATTGTTAATGGTTTGACTGTTGCGAGGTCGGCAAAAGTGAAGAGTTGAGAACATGCAAAGTTTCGTGATATTTGATAAATCGTAATGTTATCAACATCTGGGGGTGTTGCTAAAATACCTGTGGGATCTATATTGATTGCGGTTGCACTTTGATGTACTCTAATGTATTTGATCACCACTGTTGATCATGTGTGTCAAGTGTTAATTTAGGATGTTAAATTGTACATTTTACATGTATTGTTAATTATGTTGTAAAATTTATTATTGCTTATACAAACCATGATATCTTGTGACTTTATTCTCTTGAACCTCAAACTTCTAATTAGTAGCAACATTGGACTAGTTGAACCTGTAGACAAAGAATAGACAAGGGTTTCAATAACAAATAGTCTAACCTTGGGTCATGATGAATAATGCTGCAGAGGTGGACGTCTATGGTGTTTCCAGGTGGAGAGATTCTGAATTGATAGTTCAATTATGTTTGACACAGAGGTTGTCAATGATATGCTAACTCATCCCTGCTGTTGAATATTTTGCAATGTAGAAATGACGGTATAAGCTCATTTGTAAGTACATATTTGGTCTTTTTTTCATTACATTACCTTGAGGATGATCAGACTGAGGAAGTGGAGGTGTGGAAATGAGCATAAATCTAGCCAAACAGTAGAACATTTAAAAAGAAATGGCACCAAGATTAGAAGAGAGGTCAAGAAAACGGGTAGCAGAAAGGATAAGATGAGATTGTAAAGGGTTGTGACTTATTTGCTGACGAAGGGCTATGGTTGCAACACTGCAGGAGCTTCAATTTAAATTTTGGAATTATTATAGTGTACCAGTTGCATGTAAAGTTAACCACAGGAAAGTAGAGATGACAGCCAGCTAGCACAGATGTTTACTCAGGAAATCTGATCTGCATTGTAAATATAAGATAGTATTGTGCAAAGATGACGCAATCTCATTCCAGCCTTGGTTTAAACATGGTCAAAAGAGTTGAACCTCATAGGTGAAAGTGACTGACCTTGACATAAAGACGACAATTGGTGGGAGTATGGCATCAAAGAGCCCTAGCAAAGCTCGAATCAGTGGAATTTGAAGAGAAATCTCTGCTAATTAAAGTCATACTGAGCACAAAAGATGATTGGGATAATAAGAGGTCATTCATCTCTACTTTAGGACGTTACTGCAGGAATTCTTCAGGGTAGTGTCCTAGCCCAACCCTCTTCAGCTGAAGTGAGAATCTCCTCATTGCCCCTTCACCTTTGGTAATACCAATGCTGAACACCCTCACTGTCCATTGACCAGAAGCAGAATTAGTCATACAAATACTGAGGCAACAAGAGCAGATGAACTGTCGTCATAAAATTGAGTGGATATATGTACACCATGTGAAGTGCAGTGGTTTTAGAAGACAATGCCTTCCTGCAACCAGCTCAAGTAATTAAGGATGGACAATGCTGGTTCAGCTTGTGAAGCCCACATCCCTGAACAAATTAAAAAAACAGTGACATAATATGGCAGGGTGGCTCAGTGTTTAGCACTGCTGCCTAACAGATCCAGGGTACCAGCTTCAATTCCAGGTCTGGGCAACAGAGTTGGCACATTTTCCCAGTGTCTACACCGGTTTCCTTGGTGGTCCAGTTTCCTCCCACAGTCCAACGTTGTGCAGGTTAGGTGGATTGGCCATCCAAATTGTTCATAGTATCCTGGAATATGTAGGTTAGATGGATTAGCCATCCAAATTGTTCATAGTATCCTGGAATATGTAGGTTAGATGGATTAGCCACAGGAGAGGCAGGGTTACAGAGATAGGGGGCTGGGTCTGGGTGAGATGCTGTTTGGAGGGTTGTTGTGGATGCCATGTGCTGCTACAGTGTAGGCATTATATTATTCTAATCTCCACATACATTTCCTGATGTAATTTTAAATAAAGGTGGCTACATCATGGCTTCAACATTTTATTTTCATGATATTAAAATCTTAAAGCTTAAAGGGCTGGCCCACCCTTTTTGTCTTACACATTAGAAAATGGTTTGCAATCATAGAACATTTACCACACCCACAGGATGTTCCAAAGCATTTCACAATCAATGGAATATTTTTTGAAGCAATCACAATTGTTTGTAGTTAAATGTAGTAGTCAATTTAAGTATATGACCTCAATCAGCAAAATTGAACACATTTCATTTTGGTTGAGGGAAACATTGATTAAAACAGCAAGAGAGATTCTTAGCAACTTGAATAGTACCAATTATCTTAGAGGAATTAAGAATCCCTATAGTGTGGAGCATGCCATTTGGTCTATCGAGTCTACACTGACCCTCTAACAAGCATCCCACTCAACCCCCACCACGCCGCCCCATAATCCTGCATTTTCCTTGGTTAATCCACCTAGGCACTACAGGCAATTTAGTATGGGCAATCACCTAACCTGCACATCTTTGGACTGTAGCAGGAAACCAGAGTACCTGAAGGAAACCCATGCAAACGTGGAATGTCCAAACTCCACACAATCGCCCAAGGGTGGAATTGAATCCAGGTCCCAGCCACTGAGAGGTAGTAGTCCTAACCACTGGGCTTCTGTGCTACCCTCACATTAATCTTTGAACAGTTGCTTGGTTTAATGCCTCATTTGCTTCTGACCACACAAAATTTCTCAGAACTGAGGTTACAGTGAAGGGTATGTGCTCAAATATATAGTGGGATTTAAATGCAATACTTTTGTGATTTAAAAGGCTATCTGAGCTACTGACCAAGACAAGTAAACAGTGATTAAATAAGGATTTGTAAATGCACATCCTTCAATGGACACATGAAAGAATTCACAAGAACAAAAAGGTTCCAAAATTGGAGACAAAAAGCATTATTCAAATATGTAACACGGGTCCGTTTATAATTGGGGTGCTACCCACCCTTTCATTGCTACCTGCCTCACTGCAAGCAAGGAGGTTAGATTACACATGGAGTTAGATGGGAAGAAAGTAGAACTACCAGATTATTGCTGAAGGTGGACTGGGATCCTGGAGAGAATAGCTGGAACTATAAGGTATAGCAAGATGGGATGAACAGGAAGCTACAGCACAGCTTAAAGACTGAATGTTAATGTAAATCTTTAGACAAAGACTTAAAATGTGATTGGTTACCCCAGTAAAACTACAAAATAGAAATTTGCATACAGTCTTCACACAGGTTCCCCTTTAAATTGCCACATGCAGGTAGTTGCACAGAAACAAAACTTCAAGGACTTGTACAGTTAAACTGCCAAGCAGTACAAAAAAAAAGTGATGACATGCTCGAGGCCAGAGAGGGAAATGAAGGCTATACAAGTTTAGGTGATGGCAGGGAATAACAAAATTAAGGTGTGTGGTAACAAATCTAGTGCTCTGGGTTGGATTGAAAGCAGAAAGGAAAGAAATATGAATACAACGGGAATTGGTTACATTAACAGAAGTAGTTAACATTAGTAAAGATTGCAATAATGGTGGCTATTATCTCTACAATGCTTCATTTGATTACTTTTTCCAGGATTTCAGATTTGAAGGATTATGGGGAAAATGAATCTCGAGTTGGGGTGGAAATATCTGGAGTAGTTGCTTGATTAACTCATTGAAAGGTCACTATGGACATTTGAGATTTTGTTTTAAAAGCAATACTTGCTTTGCTGCTTCTGCTGGGGCTGTTTTGAATAATGACGAGCTTGGACAGTGTACTTCAGTGTCTGGAATTAGTTGGGGACAAGAGCCCTGCAAAGGTCGGGATGTCCAACTAATCTTTTGAATTTGTGAAAGAACCATTTTGTTCAGTTGCTGCATTTTGTCTGCTACTAATAGGCTAATTGTCCTAAAGATTTCCATTTCTGTCTTTCTCCTCAAATCTTCGGATTACATTTGTTACCTTCCAATCTTTGGGAGCTGCCCTAGAATCTAAGGAGTACTGGAAGATCAAAGTGAATAAGTCCACTATCTCCACCTCTCTTGAAAATCTAGGATGTAGGTTATCAGGTTCAGAGGATTTGTTACCACTTAATCCTGTTGATATCCCCAGTATTATTTACTAACCCAATTTCTTTACGTTCTTCTTTCTGCTAAAATATGATTCTCCATTAGTTTTTATTAGTAATTTATTATCCTCTACATAGATGCAAAATACGTTTCTGCTGTATCCTTTTTCCCATTATAATTTTATTCACTGCTTCTAATGAAACCAACACTTACTTTCACTGACTTCTTTCTATTTATGTACCTATTGAAATATTTCGTCTTTTTGCTTATTTTATTAATTTGTTTTCCTTCCCCATTTCTTGATTCTTTGAAATCTAAAATCTTTTCACTAGTTTAATTTTTTTTGGCAATGTTATAGACCCCTCCCATTTATCCTGACATGCAAGCTTATGATTGTAGCCACACCTGTGTCCGTGAGTGCTTCATTGCAAGAGTTTCATAGATTTGAGGAATGAGGTGCTTCGCAGTTCCAGGATATATTTTAGCTATGGAATTGGGTGCCCTGAACATCTGTCTGAAACATTAACATGAATTAAGCCATTTGGGTCCTCAAACTTCCTGCTTTATTAAAGACCATTTTACTGATCTGTGACCTAGCTCCATGTGGTGACCATTCCCCTACATTTGGATCTTTTAGGTAACGAAATCAACCTGTTTTAGATTTAAAATGAGCAGTGGATCTAGTATCCATTTGAAGAGCAGAGATTTTCAACTTTCAAACATCTGATGTAGAAGTGTCTCCTAATTTCGCTCCTGAAAAGTCTTTTTTGTGCCTGGGAGTCCTGGCTCCCTAATTAGAAATATTTTGAAAACTTGGATCAGATTATCCATAACCTTTTATAAATTTCAGAGAATATTCTCTCGATTGGGTTACCTCTCTGATCTTTAGTTTCAGAGTTCAGAGGATTTTTTAAAGCTGAGTCATCACTTCTAATCTCGTGAATTCTAGTTTTCTGATATAAAAGCCAACAATAGAAATAGTATTCAGCTATAAATAGAATACACCTATTTTTGCAACAAAAAAATTTAATATTTTACTTCTTAATTCTACTTCTTTCACACAATAAGATTGTAGAAAGTACAAAGACAGCTCCTCCAGGTAAGAAAGAAAAAAATGTGGGTGTCACAACCGCTGGATGTTCACAAGTGCTTGAGCTCTGATTGTCTTTGAAAAGTGCTTGGAATCTTTGATTTTGGCTTAACATCTCATCTGAAAGATAAACCCTCAGCAATGCAGTGCACACAGTTCTGCATTGGGATATCAGTCTAGATTGTGTTCAAATCTTAGTGTGAAGACACACTCCAAGTAGCCATCATTAATTATTCTATTGTTGATTTACTTGAAAGATCATTTCTATAAGACAAGGATGACAATGTACTTTGGATTGAATGTATTATTTTTTTGTGGTATGTTCAGTGGGCCACTTTTATTACTTTGTTTCTATTTTGCCACCTTAACTGTTCCTTTCAGCTTCAGCAAAGTGAACAACCATGATGTATGACATTTTCTACATCCTAACTATGATTGGAAGTTTTCAAAATGCACGTTACACAAACATTACATTTGTTTGCTGGTTTATTTAAGCATATTGTTGATTTTACTTTGCTTAAATTTGCATGCAAAATGTACAGCTTTCTTGATTTTAATTTTGCTCCTAAAACATCTTCAACAAATCTTTTAATTCACAGAATAACCATTTGCATGGTCAGCCATACACCGGCCCTGTGGCACACCATATGAACAATCCCCAGCGCACGGGTCAGCGAACTCAAGAAAATTGGGAAAGCAGTGAAGACATTCCTGCATCACAGGCAAAAGATTAACTTGCAGATAGTTCTCCAATGTACCTGATAAAGACACTGGCTCGAGCACGTGCCCAGGCCTTACAGTTCAACCTCCTCTGGGTCTGTCTACACCAGTGCAAGAAACACCTTTTAAAAACAAAAACTGTCCAATCTGGAATGGAGAGTCTATTCACTGTCTGCCCTGCAGAGCAATGCTGTTGACGTATAACTTGCCTGCAGTGGGAAAAAGTGTATAGTGTTTTGTAATAAATGGCCCGATGCTAATGTATAAATGGCAAGGTGTATATAGTATATTAATGTTTGACTGTTAAATCCTCAGCAATGTTGATTTGCTTGAGGAGTGTTGCAGACCTACAAAACACACAAAATCTAATCTTTGCTTTATCAGCTGTGCTCAGCATTGAGGGTTATCTGCCTACCGGCAGTGTGAATCAAATTATTTTCAAAATACATGGCCATTTCAACCAGACAGAAAAAGGTTAACTCATGCCACCAGAGTTGCTTTTACTTTGAGTTATTTGATGGTGACTTTTTAACATTTGGTTGATGTGGGACAATGGTGATGTAATGTTAATCTGGAACTTTTTTCATTGCCTTTTTTTCATTCTGATATTAGTTGAATCATTTTGAAGCTCTAGTTATGCTGTAACATTTAGCATGGCTTCACATCAAATTAGTGTAGCCAATGAGAAAAAATGATTCTAATGACAGCAGTTTTTAATTCCTGAGCAACAAATGCTGTGCTCAGTTTTTTTTTGTTACACCTTGATGGTTTCAATTGGAGAAAAATGTGAGTATAAGTTGCTTTCAATTGCACATATATTCAAATCTAATATTTGGCAGTCTATGGGTGGGATAAAGGATTATTAGTTTTGGATTTATAGGAATTTAAAGGAGGAAAAATATATGCAACAGTTGCTATGCCAGGATGCCTGGAGCATAATAGACAGTACTTGGTGTGCTTGTTTTATTTCCTTGGTAGAGCTTACTTAGATTAACTTCTAAACTTCCCTCCTACTGCAGCCCAGTGAAGTAGAAGTCCAGATGTACATGACTGCCACTGGGCCGGGGTGGGTGAGAGGGTGGGGGGAGGGGGGAGATGCAGATTGCTAGTGTGTTGCATTCACAATTCTACTTGAAAGCAATTGTCTTAGCTCCTTGTCCATCCTGTCAGACTAATTCAGACATAAGCAGGGTTGTAATTTTAAAAGAAAAACTGCTGGTTAGTCATGATTCTGCAGGATTCTCTATTCCAAAACTAGACTTTTGTTTATGGATTTTGAGGAAATAATCAGTAAATACTGTATTTAAAAAGGAAAAGAAATTGGTAACTTGAATGTGTATTTTTTTGGAATTTGTCTCAAACCAAATACCCCTGCAAAACAGACTCAACCCACCCTATTATATTTAAATATTTTGCAGTTTTATTTTATAGAAATTATTTTGCTGAATTCAGAAAGAACATGAATTAAAAGGATCATTTTATCCTGTGTTCTTATTTAAAAAAAATATTAAAAAAAAATGACTGTGCAGAGTTCCATGCCAAGTTTTGCTGGCTTTTGTTTTGCTGATAACGTGGCGTTGAATTCTGAAACTACAGTCACACTGTGACCTTTCACCTGGTATTTTTTTGTGCACAGAGGTATACTTACAACTAAACTCCCCCTAGCAACAATAAAGAAATTGAAATATTGACACAGTGAACATTTTGTCTGTCATTTCATTGGTCAGTGTTCTGAATTTATGAAGGGTCAGTAAACCTGAAGAAGTAATTTGTAATGAACTGTGGGATTTTCTAAGGGCAACAGTCCCAACATATAAGTGTTTGTGTGATGTTGTAAATTATTAAACTAGTTCCTCCTGTTTCTAAGCATGCATCCACAACATTTGAAGCACAAAATTTTAGTATTGAAAATCTGCAAACACATTCTTTGGGAAGCTTTAGATAAATGGTCATAGGATGAAAAAATGTGAACTTTGTAACCTATGTTTATGTCCCCAGTTGGAGATCAGTATAAATGTCAAGCATTCAGTTTAATTTGGACTGAACGAAGTTACTCCTTTCTCTCCCTATTTTTCTATGTTGTTCCACACTTTACACTTGTTCACTGTCACTGAATCTGAACTCTTACTGATGGTTTGTTCTACTTTGTAAGCACAACTGAACCTGACACTTTCTTTGTCTGTTGTTCACTCGGGTGGCTAGGCAGTGGTGCTCATACCCCACAAGAGAATTTTTAAAAACTAATGTGCGTTTCAACATAGGTTGCATGAAGAGAATTAGAAACTGCACACTCATTCATAAATTCCCTTCATATCCTCGGGTGATTACCCTACTGATGTCCTCACTAACTCAGCAAGGTATTGAATTTAGTTTTATGACTTGAAAACATGCCGTGTGGTGAATTTACTCAAGCCAATTGTGTAATTATTATAATAATATATACAGTCTCAACAAAGATGAGGGGGAAAAATAGCTATATTGTCACTCTTGATTGCTATCTAGTGACATTGACAGAAATATGCTCTTCAACAAGGTTATGTTCTGCAGTGATACTCTAGTGTTAAGACTGTCGTTGATAATAGCGGTGGAAGACCATTGATTCCATGGAACAGAATTCTTCTGGAAGGTAGGCAAAATTGGCAAGATTGTCTTGTGGCTATAAGTTGTCAGGTAATTTTTTTGTGCATTCAATTACATAGCTTATAGTTTGATGTTCCTTTTAAAATGAAGTAAATTATAGAAATGGTCTTGAAATCAGAAACATTTGTTTTTCCTGAAAATGAAACCTGCTGGAAGAATTAAGCAGGCTAGGCAATATATGTTGGGAGAAATAAATTGGAACACTAGGACACAAGCTCAATGCAAGATTGAGGAATAGCATCACATTTTATCATGGCAGTGTCCATACTTCCGTACTCAATATTGATTGAACCAATTTTAAATCATTGTGTCTGCCTCTATGTTCTTTTTTTGGCTGGCGTTTTTTTAATCCTTTCACATGAACGATATACAGAAGGCTGCTTATATTGATCCTTTGTACCTTTACAATACCAATTACTATTTATTTGAATTATGAGAAATGAAATCTTAATCTCTCATCCGCCATCCTGTCTCAGATCTCTTTAATTCATTCTGGCCCCACACCCTTCTGCTCAGATTCATTGAGTCATACAGCACAGAGACTGGTCTTTTGGCCCAAACTGGTCCATGCTTAACACCATTTTCCTGCACTTAGCTCGCATCCTTCTAAACCTTTCCTATCCATGTGTTTGTCCAAATGCTTTTGAAATGTTGTTGATGTACCCACCTCAACCACTTCTGCTGGCAGCTCATTCCACATATATGTACCACCCTCTGTGAAAAAAGTTGTCCCTCAGAGTATTCTCAATCATTCTTTTCCCTCTAACCTTAAACTGTTGCCCTCTAGTCCTAAATTCCCCAACCCTGGGAAAGAGACTGAGAGCATTCATCTTATTCGTGTCACTTGATCTTAAACACTTCTATAAGATCCCCCCTCAATCTTCTATGGTCGAAAGAAAAACGTCCTTGCCTTTTCAACATCTCCCTGTAACTCAGACTCTTGAGACCTAACCACATTCTTAAAGTTTCTTCTTCACTCTTTCTAGTTTAATAACATCCTTCCTAAAGCAAGGTGACCAAAACTGAACACAATACTCCACATGCACCTCACCAACATCCTATACAACTGCAACATAACTTCCCAACTTTTATGTTTAATGCCCTAACTGATGAAGGCTAGAGTCCTACCATATTTAGTCTTTGCTCATGAGACAGTCCCTTCATAGCAGTGATCATGTGAGTGAATTGCCTCCAATGATATCCTTCCCTAAATGAGGGGAACCAAAGTACTCACATTCCAGATGTGGTCTCACCAGTATCTTGTGAAGTTTGCAGTACGACTTTACTACTTTTGCACTCCAATTTCCTTTGAAATAAGGTCCATTAGCCTTCCTGATAACTTGCCACACTATGTGCAATCTGTTTCAAACACGTGTACCCCCAAATCCCTTTGTGTTGCAGTTTTTTCCCTATTTAAATAATATTCCGTGCTGTTGTTCTCCCTTTCAAAGCGAACAACTTCACATTTCTCACAATATACTCCATTTGTCAGCTTTTTGCCCACTTAATTTATCAATATTTCTCTGTACATTGTATTTCTCTTGCATCTATTCTTCTCATCTGCAAATTAGACAATACTATATTCACTTCCTTCCTCAAGGTCATTAATATATATTGTAAACAGATGCTGTCCCATACTGATCTCTGTGGAACTCCATCGGTTGCCAAAGTAGTAAAGAACCCTTTTATCTGCATTTGCTGTTTCCTGCCCATGAGCCCAATTCTCTGTCAATTCCAATGTACTGCCTCCAACACCATGGACTCTGAGCTATTGACTTAACCTTTTGTAATGTACCTTGTCAAATACTATCTGAAAGTCCAAATACAACACATTTACTGGTTTCCCCTCTAAACTCTGAGACTTCCGCACACATCTCTAAATCAGTCCAATACTATTTCCTTTTTCATGAAACCATGCTGACTCTGTTTGATTAGCTTATAATTTTCCAAATGTTCTGCTATTACTTCCTTAATTGATACTAGTAGCTTTCCAACAACAAAAGTTATGTTAATCGACTATAGTAACCTGATATTTGAATAGGGGTGTCACTTCGGCAGTTTTCTAATTGTCTGGTACTTCTCCAGAATCCAAGGCCTTTTGGAAAATTAGAACCACTGCTTCTACTATTGTTGTATCTACTAGTTTAGGATAATAAGATGCAAGCCATCAAGTCCAACAGCCTTACAAGCTTTAACCCCGTTATTTTGTCTCATACTATTACTTTGTGATAGTATTTAATTCCTCCCCCATATTCTTTCGTATAAATAAGATGTTAAGAATCTTTTACTCCAAAGACTGATGAGTTATTATTATTATCTGACTTAGCATTATTCAAGAACAATTATTTTGAGGAGTTCAGAATTGGTGGATAAAAATGCAAAAGGGGAAAACCAAATTACTTTGGGCACAGGAGTCTACATTATAATTAGATGTGATTTGAGAGCAAATGATGGTAAAGAATGTCAATAATTGAAGAAAATTTGTGGGTTGTTGGTTGGTTTTGCAGAATATGAAGCAACTTTTGAAGAGTTGAAAGTAAATAATCTTTTGATGAGTCTATGATTTGAAGATGCTGGTGTTGGACTGGGCTGTACAAAGTTAAAAGTCGCACAACATCAGGTTATGGTCCAACAGGTTTATTTGGAAGCACGAGCTTTCGGAGCGCCGCTCCTTCGTCAGGTGGTTGTGGAGGACACAATTGTAAGACAGAATTTATAGCAAATGTAACTGAAATTATACATTGAAAAATACCTTGATTGTTTATGAGTCTTTCATCTGTTCGAATACCATAGTTTCACATCTTTCATGTGTAAATCGCAATACTTTTTTTAAAAAAGTTGCATTCTCAGGTTAACTGTAACAATTGGTGTTAGCTAGACAATATGTTGAAGGTGTAAGCCCCCTGTGTTCTCTGTCTGTGCCACAATGTTTAGACTGATTCTAATCTAAAAAGTGAGGTAACAGAGTGTTACACGAATTCATGCAGTTTTTGAGCAAAGTACAATGTAGCTCTGCAAGTACAAATTCACCCCACAAACGTATGTGTATATGTGGGTCTTTGTGTGTGTGTGTGTGTGTGTCTGTCTGTCTGTCTGAGTTGGGAGGGGGGGTGTTGTGAGTGTCTGAGAGAGTGTACATGTGAGTGTAGAGTGTCTTAAGTCTGTGAAGGGGTGCGTGAGTGTCTGTGTATAGTGCAGTGGTGGTCACCTGTAGTGTGACATGAACCCAAGGTCCCGGTTGAGGCCCTCCCTTTGGGTACCGAACTTGACTATCAGCCTCTGCTTGCCCACTTTTCGCTGCTGCCTGTCCTGAAGTCAGACTTGGAGGATAGTCACCCGAAGGTCCGAGGTCAAATGTCCTGGACCACTGAAGTGTTCTCCAACTGGGAGGGAACACTCCTGTCTGTTGATTGTTGTGTGGTGCCCATTAATCCGTTGCCGTAGCCTTTGTTCGGTTTCCCCAATGTACCCATGCCTCAGGGCATCCTTGCCTGCAACGTATAAGAGAGACAACATTGGCTGAGTCACATGAGTACCTGCCACGTACATGTGGGAGGTGTCCCCACATGGTAATAGTGGTATCCATGTCCACACTCTGACACGTCTTGCAGTGCCTACCGTAACAGGGTTGTATGGAGTTGTCCTGAAAGCCCGGCAGGACAATGATCTGTTTGAGGTTTGGTGGTTGTTTAAAGGCAAGCATAAAGTCATGGAGATGTACAGCATGGAAACAGACCCTTCGTTCCAACCTGTCCATGCCAACCAGATATCCCAGTCCAATCTAGTCCCACCTGTCAGCACCCAGTCCATATCCTATTTACATACTCATCCAAATGCCTTTTAAATGTGCCTCCACCACATCCTCTGGCAGCTCATTCCATACACGTACCACCCTCTGTGTGAAACGTTGCCCCTTAGGTCTCTTTCATATCTTTCCCTTCTCACCCTAAACCTATTCCCTCTAGTTCTGGACTACTCGACCCCAGGGAAAAGACTTTGTATATTTATCCTATTCATGCCCTTCATAATTTTGTAAACTTCTATAAGGCCACCTCTCAGTCTTCGACACTCCAGGGAAAACAACCCCGGCAACATCCTTGTAAATCTCTTCTGAACCCTTTTCAAGTTTCACAACATCTTTCCAATAGGAAGGAGACCAGAATTGCACGCAATATTCCAACAGTGGCCTAACCAATGTCCTGTACAGCTGCAACATGACCTCCCAACTCCGGTACTCAATACTCTGACCAATAAAGGAAAGCATACCAAACGCCTCCTTCACTCTGCTGTCTACCTCCGACTCCACTTTCAAGGAGCTACGAACCTGCACTCCAAGGTCGTTGTTCAGCAACACTCCCACAACCTTACCATTAACTGTATAAGTCCTGCTAAGATTTGCTTTCCCAAAATGCAGCACCTCATTTATCTAAATTAAACTCCATCTGCCACTTCTCAGCCCATTGGCCCATCTGGTCCAGATCCTGTTGTAATCTGAGGTAACCCTCTTCACTGTCCACTACAACTCCAATTTTGGTGTCACCTGCAAACTTACTAACTGTACCCCTTATGCTCGCATCCAAATCATTTATGTAAATGACAAAAAATAGAAGACCCAGCACCGATCCTTATGGCACTCCACTGGTCACAGGCCTCCAGTCTGAAAAACAACCCTTCACCACCACCCTCTGTTTTCTACTTTTGAGCCAGTTCTGTATCCAAATGGCTAGTTCTCCCTGTATTCCATGAGATCTAACCTTGCTAATCAGTCTCCCATGGGGAACCTTGTCGAACGCCTTACTGAAGTCCATATAGATCACATCTACTGCTCTGCCCTCATCAATCTTCTTTGTTATTTCATCAAAAAACTCAATCAAGTTTGTGAGACATGATTTCCCACACCCAAAGCCATGTCGACTATCTCGAATCAGTCCTTGCCTTTCCAAAAACATGTATGTCCTGTCCCTCGGATTCCATCCAACACCTTGCCCACCATGAGGTCAGGCTCACCAGTCTGTAGTTCCCTGGCTTGTCTTTACTGCCCTTATTAAACAGTGGCACCACGTTTTCCAACCTCCAGTCTTCCAGCACCTCACCTGTGACTCGATGATACAAATATCTTAGCAAGAGGCCAGGTAATCACTTTTCTAGGTTCCCACAGCGTTCTTGCAAGCAGTGGAGGTGTGGGTAAGGTCTAGGCAGGTGCTCATCCTCATTGATAACGTGTTGCAGGTCGTGAAGAACATGGCGTATTTTTTCAGCTCCTGGGAAGTACTGGACAGTTGCAGCATGTGTCTGTCTCCTGAGGAGGTCATTACGGTTCCTTGCTGTGGCACATCAGAAGTGGCAGTCGATGAGTTGAGCATAGGGATGCCCTCAAGAACTGGGTACTGAGTACTTCCAGGTGCCCATCACGTTCCTCCTCATCTGAACAGATCCAGTATACGCGTAGAGCTTGTCTTTGGGGATGGCTGTTATAATATGTTTTGGGTGGAAGCTGGAGAAGTGTAGTATTATGAGATTGTGGGTTTGTGGTAGAGTGTAGTGCTGACGTGTCCATCCTTGATGGAGATGCAGGTGTCCAAGAATGAGACAGATAGTTGAGAGTAGTCCATGGTGAGTTTGATGGTGGGACTCCTCGCTAATGTACCTGGTGTATAGTGTTGGTTGGAGGTCCTGCGTAAGGAAGTCTTGTTCGAACCTGTGCATGAAGATGTTGGCATTTTGGGGTGCAAATTTGGTCCCCATGGCTGTTCAGTGAGTCTGGATGAAGAACTGGTTGTCAAAGGTGAAGATGCTGTGATCGAAGATAAAGCAGATGTGTTGTAGGACAGTGTTTGGAGATTGGTAGTTGTTGGTGTTAAGTGCTGAGGCTGTTGCCATTGTGGGGGATGCTGACGTAATGTGCTGAAATGTCCACTCTGATGTGGAATGTTCCCGGTTCGACTGGTCCGTGGGTCCTGAACAACCAGGAACACTACAGGCTGCTGCCAGCTAATCTGACCAAAGACACACCCGTTTGTGGGGTGAATTTGTACTCAGAGTTACATTGTACTTTGCTCAAAAACTGCATGAATTCATGTAAGATTCTGTTACCTCACTTTTTAAGATTAGAATCAATCTCAACATTATGGCACAGACAGAATATGGGGCTAACACCTTCAACATGTTGTCTAACCAACACCAATTGTTACAGTTAACCTGAGAATGCAACTTTTTTTAAAAAGGTTTTGTGATTTACACATGAAAAAAGTGAACTATCATGGTATTCGAACAGATGAAAGACTCAACAAACAATCAAGGTATTTATCAATGCATAATTTCAGTTACATCACACTATAAACTTTTGCTGTAAATTCTGCCTTACAATTGTGTCCTTCACAACCACCTGATGAAGGAGCGGCGCTCCGAAAGCTTGTGCTTCCAATTAAACCTGTTGGACTATAACCAGGTGTTGTGACTTTTAACTTTGATGCATCTAAATATTCTTTGACAAATACTACAAAAGAGACTAAATTTAAATGATTCCACAATTATAATGTGAAAAAAATTGTCACCCGTGATCCATTCGCGCTTGAGTATAGAATTAAATCATTTGGAATGAGTGCACATGGTTCATAGAGAGTGGTGGAGGTTTTTAATATGAAATTACTGTGTAGGGAAGGGAATAGACAAGTTGTATTACTTTAGATTTAGATATTTTATATGGTGGTTGCGATAATTATCTGATCTTCGCTAGATAACGGTGTGACAAAAGATGTGGAAAATTTCATTTTTGGAATATGGGCTGTTTTAGAAAGACATGAGGCTGTGGTGTATTTCTGTGAAGGTTTACTTTAGAGGTCAGAGTCATTCCTGAACAATGATCCAAATATACTAGACTACAGACCAAGCACATTGGGCATCCTCTAATGTGTTAATGTTTTAAGATTTATTTAAGTAGACACATTGCAATTTTAGTTTTAATTTCAGAGCAGAGTCAATCACTGAGTTCCAAAACAGGTTTTTTGTTTCTCTGCTAGTAGAGTAGCTATGTTAATCAGCCAAACTAAAACAAAATATACCAATTTCTGGAATCTGACATCTTAAGCAGCACCATCAACTGAGATTGGGGTGTACCAGCAAATTGGAGGATGGCACACCGTTTCAAGGAAGAGTATCAGGACTCTATTAGTAACTAGACGTTCAGTTTAATTTAGTTGGTTGTTAAAACTCCATTTGGTTCATCTAGTCACTGACTGAGTTGTACGATTCATACAACAATGAAATCTTATTTGAACCTGGCCTTTGAAGAGTTTGCAAAATTTGAATAAGATGGAGTAATTTTTAAATTCATTCAAGGGATGTGGACATCATTGGCTGGATCAGCATCTTTTGTCCATCCCTATTTGAGAAGGTGGTCATGAGTTGCTGCCTTAATGTTGCAATCTATTTGGTGTAGGTAGACCCACGATGCCATTCAGGAGGGAATTCCAAGATTTTGATATGATAGTGAAGAATTGATATATTTTCAGGTCAGGATGGAGAATGGGTTTGGCGAGGGAATTGTAGTTAGTTATGTTCCCATGTATCTGATATCCTTGTTCTTCTAACTGGTTTTTGAGAGTTTGGAAAGTGCTAAGGAGTCTCGGTAAATTTCTGAGTTGCATCTTGTCAATGGGAAGCCCTGCTGCTCCTGACCATTGGTGGTGAAGTGACTGTTCGTGAATTTGATCCCAAACAATTGGCCTATTTTGACCTGGGTGGTGTCAAGCTTTTTGTTAGCAATTGGGAAGTATCTCATTGCTATCCTGGCTTGTGCCTTGTTGGTTATGGTTAGGTTTTGGGGAGTCAGGAGGTGTTACTTTCTTTAAGATTTCAAACCTCTGAGCTGCTCTTGTCACCACGATATTTGAATGGCTAGTCCAGCCCAATTTCTCACCAGTGATGGCACCAGGATGTTGAAATAATGGGGGCTTCAGCCACTACTGAATGTCAAGAGGTAATGGTTAGATTCTGTCATTGATTATTGTCTGGCATTTGTGTGATGCAAATGTTACTTGTCGCTTATCATCCCAAACTTGGACATTTTCCAGGTCTTTCTGCATTTGGACATGGACAGCTTCAGCATCTTATTCAAATTTGTTCACAGTACATGGGTGTTGCTGGCTTGGTCATAATCCAAAAAAGTTAAAAGTCAACCTAATTACTTGGCTGACAAATCAACAACAGCTTCATGACCATTATTAGATACTATCCGTTTTTTTAAATTATTGCATTCACGTTCCACCATGTGCAATGGTGGGATTCAGAACAGAGTATCCAGACATTAGGATCTTTGGATTGATAGTCTAGTTAAAATAGCACTTGGCTGTTGCTTCCTGTTTATGTCAATTAACAGTTCTCTTCTAGCCTGACATTTGACATCATCTTAAATTGTAAATAGTGATTCAACCTGGCATTTTCTCTTCATTAACAGCATCTGTTTTCAAGTAGCCCACCCTACTTCTGATCAACTTCCATAATGTAATAGTAAATGTTATAACTTGAACCTTCCTTATATGTACACGACCTGCTTTTCTAACCTTTAACTTTTCTATTTACTACTGCTTTTTATTGTGCAATCATATGGTTGCTTTTAGATGTAGGTTGTCCCTTGGGGGGAGAGAGAAAGAAGTTTGCTTAGCCCAAACAGACCTAAAAGTAAAGTTGTTTTTTCCCCTAAAGGTCTGAACTCGGTGTACCTGCCAATCTGTTCAGGTCTATTCAGGCAGTTTTTTTTTTCCAAAGGGCCTTCATGGACCTGAAAGTGTATATAACAGAAAATATTCTTTAAGTGAAAAACAGTTTGTCCCAAGCTTTTCAGACAAAGGATTCTAACCCTATCATCTATTCCTAATCTGTTCAGTCTCCTTTTGCAAAAACCCTCCATGAATTATACATTGTCATTCATTATAGCATCAACTGAGAGTGATGTAATGGAGTATTGATAATGTCACTGACCTGTAATTAACATGGATTTGAATCCCACAACTGGTGAAATGATAAGATGGCCTGATGGGTACCAAAAACAATTGTAAATTGTTGCAAAAACCTATCGCTTTATTAATATCTTTTTGGGGAGCAAGATCTGCTAGCCTTGCATTGTTTTACCTATCTGTGCCTCCAGACCGAAGGTAAGCTTAATGATTCTTAAGAGTCCTTTGAAATGGCATCGTTGTATCATGCCCCGAAATCTAAACAAAGGAATCAAACTGGGTGAGACACTTGGTATTGGCACAGGCTCTGAAATGATAGTGGAAAACAGGCCTGTCAACCATGCAAAGCCCTCTTAATCAGTATTTGGGGCTGAAACTTGGGAGAACTGCTGCACAGCAACTGCAGCATAGTCATACTCACTGAATCATACTTTCCAGACATCTCCTGTGTGTAATCATTGCATCTCTGGGTATGTCCTTTCCTACTGGCAGGATATTTGCATTAGAGGTGGTGCAGTGGTATACAGTTGGGAAGGAGTTGCTCTGGGACTTCTCAACACTGATTCTGGATCCCCTGAAGTCACGTGGCATCTTGCTAAATATACAACATAGAAAAGTACAGCACAGAACAGGCCCTTCAGCCCATGATGTGCTGAGGATTATTCCTAATTTAAAATAAAATAACCTAACCAGCTGTCGCTCACATGTCCCTAATGACTCTGCTTCCACCACCACCACCACTGGCAACACATTCCATGCATTCACGACTCTCTGCATAAAGAACCTACCCCTGACGTCCCCTTTATACCTTTCTCCTAATATCTTAAAACTATGACCCCTTATGCCAGTCAATCCTGCCCTGGGGAAGAGTCTCTGGCTATTGACTCTATCCATGCCCCTCATTGCCTTGTATACCTCGATCAGGTCACTTTTCTTCTTCCTTCTCTCCAGAGAGAAAAGTCCGAGCTTAGTCAACCTCTCTTCGTAAGGCAAGCCCTCCAGTCCAGGCAGCATCCGAATAAACCTTCTTTGCACCCTCTCCAAAACTTCTGTGTATCTTTCCTATAATAAGGCGACCAGAACTGGACACAATATTCCAAGTATGGTCTCACCAAGGTCTTGTAGAGCTGCAGCAAAACCTCACAGCTCTTAAACTTGATCCCCCTGTTAATGAAAGTCAAAACACCATATGCTTTATTAACAACCCTATCCACTTGGGTGGCAGCTTTGAGGGATCTATGTACCTACACACCAAGACCCCTCTGTTCCTCCACACTGCCAAGAATCCTGTCTTTAATCCTATATGCAACATTCAAATTTGACCTTCCAAAACACATCACTTCGCATTTATCCAGGTTGAACTCCATCTACTATTAGCCAAGCTGTGCATCCTGTCTATGTCACATTGCCGCTTGCAATAGCCCTCTTACTATAAGCAACACCTCCAAACTTTGTATCATAGGCAAATTTACTAACCCACCCCTCAACAGCCTCAGCCAAGTCATTTATTGGGTGTAGGTTTGCTCGCTGAGCTGTAGGTTTGATAGCCAAGACATTTCATTTCCTGGCTAGGTAACATCAGTGGTGACTTCCACGTGAAGCAAAGTTGTTGTCTCCTGATTTCTATTTATAAGTAGAATAATATATAAATAGAATAGAACATATAAATAGAAATCAGGAGACAACAGCTTCGCTTCACTTGGAGGTCACCACTGATGATGACACCTAGCCAGGTAATGAAATGTCTGGATATCAAACCTCCAGATCAGCGAGCAAACCTACACCCTAAACCTCAACTTGAGCTACAAACCTTGCCAAGTCATTTATAAAAACTACAAAGAGCAGAGGCTCCAGAACAGAGAACTGTGGGACACCACTCACCACTGACCTCCAGGCAGAATACTTTCCATCTACAACCACTCTCTGCCTTCTGTCAGTCAACCCATTCTAAATCCAGACAGCCAAATCTCCCTGTATCCCATACTTCCTGACTTTATGAATGAACCTACCATGGGGAACCTTATCAAATGCCTAGCTGAAGTCCATATACACCACATCCACTGCTTGACCTTTGTTGACCTGTTTCATCACCACCTCAAACAACTCAATAAGATTTGTGAGGCATGACCTGCCCCTCACAAAGCCATGCTGACTGCCTTTAATCAAGCGATGCTTTTCCAAATAGTCATAAATCCTATCCCTCAGAATTCTTCCCAAAACTTGGCTGACCACAGACATAAGACTATAATTGCCAGGGATTTCCCTATTCTCCTCCTCGCAAAGAGGAACAACATTCACTCCCTCCGGTTCAACTCCCGTGGAGAGTGAGGAAGCAAAGATCTTCGCCAGCAGCTACGCAACCTCCTTTCTCTCTCTCTGGAGCAACCTAGAATAAATCTGGTCTGGCTCTGGGGACTTATCAATCTTAATATTTGCCAAAATTTCCAGCACATCAACTTCATCAATCTTGATCTGTTCAAGCCTGTTTCCCAGCTCCTCAAAGTTCTCATTCACTACAAGGTCCCTTTCCTTAGTGAAAACCAAAGCCAAAAACTCATCTAGGGTTTCCCCTATCTGCTCAGACTCCATGCACAAGTTCCATACGTTATCCCTGACCGGCACTACCTTCTCCCTGATCATTTTCTTATTCCTCATGTATGAGTAAAATGCCTTTGGGTTTCCCTAATCCTTCCTGCCAAGCCCTTTTCATGCCCCCTCCTGGCTTTCCTCAATCCATTTCTGAGCTCCTTTCTTGTAAGCCTGTAATCCTCTAAAGCCGCCTCCACCTTATGTATGCTGCCTTCTTCCTTTTGACGAGAAGCTCCTCTGTTCTCGTCATCCAAGGCTCCTTAATCTTACCCCTTCTTGCCTGTTTCAGAGGAACAAATTATTCATCACTCACAACAATTGCTCCTTAAACAGTCTCCACATGTCTGTTGTGCTCTTTCTGTGGAACAATTGTTCTCAATCTGTACTTTCCAACCCCTGTCTGATGGCGTCATAATTTCCTTTTCCCCAATTATATATCTTCCCTTGGTAACTGCTCCTTTCCCTCTCCAAAGCTATGGTAAATGTGAGGCAGTTGTCACTGTCATCAAAGTGTCCTCCCACCTTGAGATCTGAAACCTATCCTGGCTCATTGCTGAGCACCAAATCCAAAATGGCCTCTCCCCTCGTCGGCCTATCTACGTACTGAGTAAGGAAACCCTCCTGAACACACCTGACAAAAACTGCTTCATTCAAACCAGCTGCACTAAGGAGGTTCCAGTCAAATTGGGGAAAGTTGAAGTCACCCATAACAACCCTGCTACATATACATTGTTCCAAAATCTGCCAGCCTATATCAATCTCTCTACTGCTATTAGGGGACGGTCTGTAGAAAACCCCAAATGAAGTTGCTGTTCCTAATTTCTACCCATACTGACTCAGAGAACAAACCTTCCTCAACAACCTTCATTTCTGTAGCTGTGATGCACTTTCTGATTAGCAATGCGACACCCTCTCCTCTTTTTTTCACCCTCCCTATTTTTTGTAAATATTTTTATTGAAAAGAAAAGTTTTTTTTTACAAAATTAATACAAAATAGTGTAACCACTTTATAATAACACAGCATGAATATAAAGTTAAGAAATCTAACTAATAATCTACTCTACAAGCTACCGAAACAGAATAAGATATTAGAAAGAAGATTCTGTATATAAAAAAAAACACAGTATCATACATTACCAACAACAACAAAACGAAAGAAGGTCAATAAATGAATACAGTCAAAATAAAATTATATAAAGTCATATACGGGATTCTCCCACCCATCAGCCCCCGAACTGACAGACATCATCCTCGTGGCTAAACAAAGGCCCAGGATAGTGTGGCCAATACATCTGCATGGGTGTAGCTCAAAAAGGGCTGCCATGCTTTATAAAATAATTCTGATTTTGATGCACCATATTCTTAAGGAAGTCCACGGGAATATATTCCATAACCTATGCCAATTCGAAAGTCATGAGGGACTTTCCGATACCCGGCTCACTAAAATGTTTTTCCTCGCACAAAAGGAGAGGATAGTTAACAGTTTCTTCCCACATGCATCTAGAGAAGGAAGATTTTGGAAAGCCCAAAAGGAGAGACACCGGGTCCAGCCCAATCTCAGTTCCCAAAATCTTTGCCAAAGCATTCGCTACACTGTCCCAGTATCTACAGATCCTATGGCATGTCCACAGACAATGAAATTACCAACTTTTACATTGAGGGCAAATTGGGGATGCTCCTGTCTTGAGGAAAGACATTAGGTTACCTTTGACTTCAGTCTTCAATACCCTCCCTATCTCTCCCATCACAGCACTCCAATAAACACGGAGCCTGTGGCACGTCCACAAGCAATGGGTAAGAGTACCGAAACTTATTTTACGTTTGGGGCACACTGAAGATGCCCTTTTTTTTAAACTTCACCAGACAATCCTGTGCCAGATGAGCCCTGTGCAGAACTTCTAACTGTGTAGCGCATGACCCATTACAGATTGAGATTTTTCGAGCGTTCTCCCATGTTTCAGAAGAGATCTCCACTCCTAGCTCCTGCTCCCAGACCTCTCATAACCAGTTAATATCCTGCCAGGTCCTGCCACCCAGTAGGCGATAGAGGGCACTAACCAAAAGGGTGCTTGTGGAGTGTAGCAACAACCTCTCTGTATCGGGCTTAGGGAGAAGCGTAGTCGTCTTCTGGATGAAATCCCTAACCTGAAAAAAACAGAAAAGGTCGATGCTGGGTAACCCATATTTGCAGCTCAGTTGCTCAAAAGATATCAAAACCTTCCCCTCAACCAAGTCTCCCAAACTAGAAACTACCCAATCACAGACAAAGGACAGCAGGGAACTCAATTGATACCTCCTGATGTCTGAGAAATCAACTCCTTCCTTGAGGTAACTGCAATTTAGTAAGTTTGATGAGGGGCCGCCCATGATGCCAGACAAAGGAACCAAACCATCCCATAACCTTCCGCAATGTTGACCTGGGAAATGTTATAGAGAGCATATGCGTGGGAACATTCATCTTAATGAGAGAGATTCAGCCCAGCTGTGAAATTGGAAGAGCCTCTGGCGATCTCACCTAATGTTGTCGAGCAAGTGAGCAAAGTTAGTCCAAAATAGCAGATCAAACTTAAGGGTAGTAAAAATGCCTAGGTATCGGAACCCTGCCCATGACCACTTAAGAGAACTTAGGGCCACCTTCAACTTTTAGCACATCCTTAAGGTTCCCCAAAGGCATAGCCTCCGATTTTGCAAAGTTGATCCTGAAATAGCCCTGACTGAATTGATACATTGTCTCAAATGAGGTACAGAGGTCATTGGGTTCAATAAAAACAGAAGGACATCATCTGTATACAGTGTAATTTTGTGTGCCCTCGATCCCACTTCCGGAGCGGTTATGTGGACGTTCTGGGGTATGGCCTCTGTCAGCAGCTCTATCACCAACATAAACAACAACGGTGAGAGGGGTTAGCCTTGATGACTGCCCCTATCAATCCTAAAGTTCCCAGACTTCACCTCATTGGTGATGACCGCAGCCAGAGGGGGTTGATATAAAACCTCCCCCACCTCACAAAGACCCCACCCAACCCAAACCGCTCTAAGACATAAAAAAGATACGGCCATTCCACCTGGTCAAATGCCTTCTCTGCATCTAAGGAAATCACCAACCCCGAATCCATCATTGCTGACAAACCTAGAACATATTCAGGAACCTTCTAATAATATTAGACCACCTATGGCCCCTTATAAAGCCTGTCTGGCCCTCTTTAATAATTTGGGGCAACACCCTTTCCAATCTCATTGCCAGGATCTTGGACAGAATCTTAAAATCTGAATTTAATAGAGAGAAGGGCCTGTATGAGGCACAATCCTCAGGAACCTTCCCCTTCTTAAGAATTAAGGAAATATTAGCTTCTCTCAAAGATGATGGTAGGCATTCATGCAAATAGGAGTGATTGTACATCTCCAACATCAGCCCTGACAGAATCCCTATAAACTCCTTATAAAACTCACCCAGGAGACCATCAGGGCCAGGCGCTTTCCCACTCTGAAGTTGCCTCCTGTATTTCCTGAACTGTCAAGGGGGAGAGAGCCTTGTTCCATGGTTACCCCTGGGAGGTTCAGGTTCTTAAAAAAGCCTCCATTTTAGCATTCCTGTCCTCGCAACCTTCAGACCGATACAATTCAGAGTAAAAGCTGCGAAAAGCCTCTTTAATCTTTTTAGCATTGTATGTAAGGACCCCGGCTCTGTCTCTAAATGCAGTAATGGATTGGGGAGCACGCTTTTTCCTCATCAGGTACGCTAAATACTTCCCTGGCCTATCCCCATATTCAAACAGCCTTTGTCTAGCAAAAGCAAGTTCTTCCTTTGCATTTTAATGTCAGTATTGAATTCAAGGCAGCCCACAGTGCCGTGATCCACTGTAGCTTAGTCACCGAAGGCCGCGCAGAATGTGTCGTCTCGGCAGCTTTCAACTGTGTCTCAAGTAGACGCTGCTGTTCCTCCTGTCGTTTTTGGCTAGCCGAATAGGAAATAGCTAATCCCCTAGTAAAGGCCTTAGCAGTTTCCCATAGCATGGATGGACTATTAGCCATGCCTGAGTTGATAGTCAAGAATTCCTGAAACTCCTTCAAAACGTATTCCACAAATTTGGAATCCTTAAGGAGAAAAGGGTCCAAACACCAGTGTCACAAACCTAGGCCTTCACTCTTGGCCTTAACTTCCAAATATATTGCCACGTGATCAGAGATAGTTATATTTCCAATTTTACAACTCATAATCGAAACCAAAGAACCGAGGGAGCCAGAAAGAGATCAATCTTTGTGTGACATTTATGTGGGTTTGCAAAAAAGGTGAAGTCCCTGCTGGTAGGGTGAAGACATTTCCAAATATCCACCAGCCCCAACTCCTCCCATAAGTCAGTCACCTGCTTGGCCTGCGAAGAAATAGTCGGGGGCCACAAGGCATCCTGTCCACTGTCAGATCCAAAAGACAATTAAAATCCACCCCCCCCCCATAATAATGTGCTGTGTTCCAAAGGCACTCAGCTTAGAGAAAGCACTAATCAAAAATTTGAGGGGACAGCTGGAGGATAGTAGACATTTAAAATGCCATATTCCTCCCCATGAATCAGGACTTTAAGTATCACAAACCGTCCCTGCTCAAATAATGTGAACGGAAGGTTTTCTGGATTAGAACTGCCAGTCCCCTACTTTTAGAAGTAAAGGATGAAAAAAATACCCAGTCATAACCCCCGTTGTAATTTCAGGTAGTCCCCATCATCAAGATGGGTTCCCTGCAATAAAGCGATATCAACCCTTTCCCTCTTAAGGCTAGAAAGCGTTTTGTTTCCTTTTAACAGGCGAATGACTTCCCTTGATGTGCCAGGTGCACCATTTAATAAGATACTTCGCCTTATCCCCTTTCAGAGATCCTTGAACCCCTGGGAGGGGGAAGGAGAGACTAAAGCACTGTGCACAAGTAAATAAGGACTCATAGAGTTGAAGAATTATGTATCCAAAAGCTACTGTATCATAACTACAAACAACTATTACAACCAAAAAAACTACAAAGAAAGCTAACTATGAAATCTTGAATGAAAGACTCTCTCCCCATGCCCATAGGGTGCACTCATCCAACCCATCCCCTCCTTCAAACCCAAACTGTGCCCCAGCCTTAGGCCAGAAGTAAAAAACAAGAAGATGATCCTTAAATCAACAGAAAAAAGTAAAAGTTAGGATGAGCACTCCACTTATCCCGGGCTTCATGTCACTCCTAGTTGCGACTAAAAGAGAAACAGAACAAACAAAAAAAAAAGGGGAACAACAAAGAATATCCACAAAATTTTCCATCAGAAAATCCAGTTATTTAAAAAAAAGAAACAAATGAGGATTCTGGGTAATCCAAGATGGAGGACGGGAAAATTTCTGGCTGTAACAGCTGCTCCTTTGAGGTATTTTAGGTGCTGGAGGCGATTCCCTCAAATTGCAGGAGCAGCAATTACTGTTTCATATGCTGTTGCATTGTTTTGGAACTTTAGGGGAAAAAAAGTCAAAACAACAACAGTTTTAAAAGGGAGAAGATATGAATAAGAAGGGCTTGGAGGGATATGGGCCGGGTGCTGGCAAGCGGGACTAGATTGAGTTGGGATATCTGGTCGGTATGGACAGGTCGGACCGAAGGGTCTGTGTCCATGCTGTACATCTCTGACTCTATGAACTTATTCCAATTTTTTACCCCCTTTCCAAAAAAGAAATTATTAGGGAGAATAAAAGGAATTTAAAAAAAGGGAAAAAATGGGGAAAGAAGGAAAAGAGAACGAATATTAACCATATTCTTCAGGCCAGTCCGTCTATTTTAAAGTGTCTACACGTTTTTAGCTTTATTCACTGAGCCAAATGTATAAACTGAGTCCTCGTGCCTGAAACAAAACACTGCGGGGTATCTCATGGAGACCGGATACCCAAGTTCCTCAGCCTCTTTTTAACTTCATCAAAGCACTTCCTCTTTCGAATTAAAGCTTCTGAGAAATTCTGTAAAAACATGATTTTTGATCCCTTGTACAGCAGTGCCTACGGATCATTTCCCAGTAATTTAGAAGCTTTTATGACTTTTTGCTTGTCCTTGTATGAGTGGAAGTGCACTGGTCCTGACCTATGCTCTGTAACCCGATACGTCCTTTCAATCTGCAACCTGCTGGACTCTGTGTGAAGGCCCAAAAACTTCAGCAGCCAGCTTTCAAAGAAGCTCACTAACTGCTCATCTTCCTCGCCTTGAGAAAGCCTGACAATTCAGAGATTTATCGTCCGATTCAATTTTCGAGGTCGTCGATATGATTTCGCAAGGCCCGCACCTCTCGCTCCAGCACCTGGATCCGACTGGATGAGGACTCCATTGCAGCTTCCGAGGCCTTAGTTCGACCCTCCATCACCCTCCAGGGCCGCTCCCCGAGGCCCTGGATCTCCTGTTCGTGTTTCTGGACGTGATAGAATATAGAACAATACAGTGCAGAACAGACCCTTCGTCCCAATGTTGCGCCGACCTGTGAACTATTCTCAGCTCGTCCCCCTACATTATCCCAAAATCATCCATGAGCTTTTCTAAGGATTGTTTAAATGTCCCTAATGTGGCTGAGTTGACTGCATTAGCAGGTAGGGCATTCCACACCCTCGCCACTCTCTCTGTAAAGAACTTCCCTCTGACATCTGTCTTAAATCTATCACCCCTCAATTTGTAGCTATGCCCTCTCGCACAAACTGACGTCATCATCCTAGGAAGAAGTCTTTCTCTGTCTACCCTATCTAACCCTCTGATCATCTTGTGTGTCTCTATCAAATCCCCCTTAGCCGCCTTCTTTCCAATGAGAAAAGATCCAAATCTCTCAGCCTTTCCTCATAAGACCTTCCCTCCTGACCAGGCAACATCCTGATAAATCTCCTCTACACCTTTTCCAATGCTTCCACATCCTTCCTGTAATGGGACGACCAGAACTGTACACAATATTCCAAGTGTGGCCGTCCCAGCGTTTTGTATAGTTGCAGCAGGATATTGCGGTTCTGGAACTCAACCTCTCTACCAATGAAACCTAACACACTATGCACAGCACTATCCACCTGGGTGGCAACTTTCAGAGATCTATGCACATGGCTTTGGTGGGCGGCACAGTGGTTAGCACTGCTGCCTCTCAGCACCAGAGACCTGGGTTCAATTCCCGCCTCAGGCGACTGACTGTGTGGAGTTTGTACGTTCTCCCCGTGTCTGCGTGGGTTTCCTCTGGGTGCTCTGGTCTCCTCCCACAGTCCAAAGATGTGCAGGTCAGGTGAATTGGCCATGCTAAATTGCCTGTAGTATTAGGTAAGGGGTAAATGTAGGGGTATGGGTGGGTTGCGCTTCGGTGGGTCGGTGTGGACTTGTTGGGCTGAAGGGCCTGTTTCCACACTGTAAGTAATCTAATCTAAGACTCCAAGATCCCTCTGCACATCCATACTACAAAGAATCTTTCCATTGACCAAGTACTCTGCCATCCTTTTGTTCTTCCCAAAGTGCATCACCTCACATATAGCTGCATTGAACTCCATTTGCCACCTCTCAGCCCAATTCTGCAGTTTATCCAAATCTCCCTGCAACCTGTAACATTCTTCCAAACTGTCCACCGACTCTAGGGTCATCTAATCCATTTATATTTACTAATCCATCCACCTCTGCCTGTGTCTAAGTCATTTATAAAAATGACAAACAGCAGTGGCCCCAAAACAGATTATTGTGGAATACACTAGTAACTGGACTTCAGACTGAATACTTCCCATCAACCACCACTCGCTGCCTTCTTACACAAAGCCAGTTTCTAATCCAAACTGCTAAATCACCCTCAATCCCATGCCTCTGCATTTTCTCCATCAGCCTACCATGTGGAACCTTATGAAAGGCTTTACTGAAGTCCAAGTATACCATGTCAACTGCCCTACCCTCATCTCAATGAGATTTGTGAGACATGACCTCCCTTGACAAAACCATGTTGACTATCTGAAATCAAATTGTTGCGTGCTAGATGATTATAAATCTTAGCTCTTATAATCCTTTCCAAAACCTTTCCTACAACAGAAGTAAGGCTCACAGGTCTTACCTGGGTCATCTCTGCAGCCCTCTTTGAACAAGGCACAACATTTGCAATCCTCCAGTCCTCAGGTACTAAACCCGTAGACAATGACAACTCAAATATCAAAGCCAAAGGCTCTGCTATCTCCTCCCTAGCTTCCCAGAGAATCCTTGGATAAATCCCATCGGCACAGGGGACTTGTCTACTTACACTCCTTCTAGAATTGACAACACCTGTGCGTAACTAACCTCGATCCTTTCTAGTCTAATATTCTCCTTTACAATATTCTCCATTTCCTGAATGAACACTGATGATAAATGTTCATTTAGCACCTCTCCAATTTCTATAGGGTCCGTGCTCAACTTCCCACTTCTGTCTTTAACTGGCCCTATTCCTATCCTAATCATCCTTTTATTTCTCTCATACCTATAGGTTGGACCTGGGCACGAATCTCCCCACGGATCTCCTCAATCACAGGCTCAACCTTCAAGGTAAGTCTCTCCATTGCCGCAGCCAATTCCTGTGAGTCTGTCAGGTCCTTGGAGGGGAGGGGGGTGGGGGGAGGCTGCTGCTGCTGCTGTCTCTGGTATGCCTGGTGCTGCGGGGCAGTGTCCTGATAGATTCGCTACATCCTGTAACCGCCCCATCTACAATTGCCCCCCTCTCAGATATGTAGTTCTGGTTCCCACTGCTTTGCCAAACTAGTTTGAACCCTCCTGAACCACATAATCAAATCTCCCACCCAGAACATTTATGCCCCTCCAGTTCAGATGCAACCCGTCCTTCATGTACAAGTCTCACCTTCCCCAGAAGTCATCCCAATGGTCTAAGTATCTGTAGCCCTCCCTCCTCCACCAGCCTCACAGACACGTGTTAAGCTGCACTCACTGACTATTCCTCACCTCATTGTCTCGTAGCACCAGTAGCAAACCTCTACTCGTCCTGCTCTTCAGTTTCCAACCTAGCTCTTTGTAGTCACTTTTCAGATCCTCAACCCCTTTCCTGGCTATATCATTGGTGCCAATATGTACTACAATTTCTGGCTGCTCACCCTCCCCCTTCAGAATCCTGTAGACCCGATCGGAGACATCCCGATCCTGACACTGTGGAGGCAACATACCTTCCGGGAGTCCCATTCCTGACCATACAATCTCCTGACAATCCATCTAACTATTGAGTCCCCTACCACTAGCACTTTTCTGTTCTCCCTCCCCCTTCCCTTCTGAGCCACAGTGCCAGAGACTTCATAACTAGGGCTTTCCCTTGGTAGGCCGTCCCCACCAGCAGTTTCCAAAACGGTATACTTATTGCTGAGGGAAACAGCCACAAGGGATCCCTGCTCTATTTGTTGTTTCCCTTTCCTCCCCCTGACTGTAACCCAGCTGTCCTAACCTGTGTCTGAGGAGTGACCCCCTTTCTTTACATCCTCTCAATTTCTCCCTCAGCTTCCTGGATGATCCACAGTTCATCCAGCTCCAATTCCCTAACTCGGTTTTCGAGGAGCTGGAGTTGGGTGCACTTCCTGGAGATGTGGTCAGCAGAGACATGTAGTGTCTCTCACCTGCCACATTCTGCAGGAGGAATATACAACTGCCATAACATCCATATCCCGCTAATCTGAAAGCCCGCACAGGACTAAACAAAGGAAGAGAAGAAGAAAAAAAGAGAAAACCCTGAAAACGTACCGAGTTTACAGACTCTTAGTAAGGTTAGAGGAGGTGGGTGGGAGGGCAGCCCTACGGTGCAGGGTCTCAGATTTAGATCTCACCCACTTAAAAATTTCCTGGCAGCCCTCGCTTCTCTCCACCCTCTTTCCTTGCTGCTCTGCTCAAAATGGAGGCCAGAGTCTAGTGGTAAGTCCTTTTTTAAGTGAGGAAAACCAACCAACCCGGCAGCCCTCACTTCTCTCTGCCCACTCTCTTCATCACTCTGTTCAAAATGGAGCTAGGGACCTGTTCAATATGGGCCAGGAAAGATCTTGACACTCAACTACAACCCTTCCTGGACCTGATGATATGTACTGTCCCTTGATGAACACACTTGAGGAAGGATTGAGGATGTCAACAGTACAGTGTATTCTGAGTGGGGAACATCAATGTCTACCATCAAGTAGATTGCCAGTAGCAGTAGACCTGGTCGGGTCCTAAAGGACATAGTTGCTAGACTGGCTCTGCAGCAGCTTGAGGGAACAAAAAAGATAGAAAGATCAACGGCCTCAGCTTCACCAAGCTAACCTAACTGCCTCCACCACATAGTCATTTATGCAGCATCATATTGAGGATACGGTGCATCATCTTGTGTAGTGCTACCGTTATTAAATGGTACAGAGTATACATATCTAGCAACTTAAACCCAAGCATTGATAAGCTAAGCAATCAGCCAAATGGTGTCTAACTACAATCAAAAGCCTAACTGCCCAGCATATCTCTAATTCTACCATTACCATCAAGCCAAGACATCAGCCCTCATTCAATGAAGATTATGGGAGGGCATATTAGAAGCATGAACAGGCAAATCTAAAACTTAGGTGTCAACCTTGAAGTTACAACCCAAAACTACTTGCATCTAAACAGCAGAAGCAGTCTCGTACTGAGGTCACTAGCCTCACAGATGTGACACTTCAACCATTTCAATATATTCCATGCGATATCAAGAAAGTAGCTGAAGGAACTGAATACTGAAAAAGCTATAAGCTCTGATAACATTCCAGCAATGTCCTGGAGACATGTTCCAGATCTGAATGCAGCCCTAGCCAAGCTATTTCATTAGTTGTCCAAGAATGTGGAACATTATTTACATTTTGAGTTCCAAAGTAAAAGGACAAATCCAACTCAGCAAATCAACGCTAGATTAGTCTGCTCTCACTCATCATTATCATGACAGAGGGGTCATGAACAACTTTCAAGCAGCATTTGCAAAGGAATAATTGAGTTTAGATCCTATTAGATCCACACAACTTGACCTCATGACAGTCTGGGTCCAAATATGGACAGATATTCTGGGTAATCCAAGATGGTGGAGGGAAAAATTTCTGGCTGTAACAGGCTGCTCCTTTTTTTGAGGTAGTTTATGTGTTGGAGGTGATTTCCTCAAATTCCAGGAGCAGTTATGACTTTTATATACTGTTGCATTGTTTTGGAACTTCAGAGAAAAAAAAGTCAAAATAGGAGCAGAACTGACAAAGGAAGCACATTGTGAGGTTAATGCAGGAGAGAGAGAGAGAGAGAGAGAGAGAGAAACCCACATTGCTAACTGACACAGCAGTGAACCTACACAGTTACTGCCTTTTGCTGTTTGAATTCATGTATTGATAGATATCGGAGTGCATCTGGGAAAATTAACAAACAGTAAAATTCACAACTGATCTTGGACGAACCTGTTTGGGAGAGGTCACAGCACAGAAACGGATAAGTGAATATTTTAAGTGTGGCCTTACAGTAGGTCTACAGCAGTAGTGAGTAGAGTGGGTTCTTTCTTGATTTACATGTCATATTGAGATATGTCTCAATTAAACTTAAAAATATAAGCTATAACTATTAAATTAACCTGAAGCGGTGTTTTGTAGAGGAGTAAGACAGTGCTATTATCTAGTCTGTATATTGAAAGAAGCAAAAATCGTCTTTAGTCGAGTGATATGCTCTTCTTGGCAGATGGGAGCTTAGGGAAAGTTTGTGTTACTGAGGACTATATCTGCAATAAAAGCCGTTGGTTGCAAATCCTATCAAATCAAATGGATCGGTTTGAAAGATCGGCAATAAGGAATTTACAAGAGCAAGGGGGCGTGATGGATGGCAGTTATAGGAAGGGAGAAAAATCGCAGATACAGTCACATAGTTGGATTAACTCCAGGAAAGGTAAGAGAGATAGGCAGCTAGTGCAGGAGTCTTCTCTGGCTATCACCACTTCAAACAAGTATGCTGTTTTGGAAAATGTAGGGGGTGATGGATTCTTGGGGGAATGTAATGCAAACAGCCAAGTATCTGCTATTGACACTGGCACTAAGGCAACGAGGGTTAGGTCAGGTTCCAAGGGATCAATTATGTTGGGAGACACTCTATTCCAAGGTACAGACAGATGTTTCTGTGGCCAGCAGCGAAAAATCAGAATGGTGTGTTGCTTCCCTGGTGCCAGGATCAAGGATGTCTCAGAGAGGATGCAGAATGTTCTCAAGGGGCCAGCAGGAGGTCATTGTACACACTGGAACCAACGACATAGGAAGGGAAAAGGTTGAGAGATGACAGAGTTAGGCAGGAATTTAAAAAGGAGGTCCTCGAGTATAGTAACATCTGGATTACTCCCAGTGCTATGAGCTAATGAGGGCAGAAATAGGAGGATAGAGCAGATGAATGCATGGCTAAGGAGCTGGTGTATGGGAGAAGGATTCACATTTTTGGATCAGGGTGGTTATGTAGGTGATTTTAACTTTCCAAACATGGTGTGGGACTGCCATAGTGTTAAGTGTGTACAAAAAAAACTTTCTGATTCAGTATGTGGATGTACCTACTAGAGAAGGTGCAAAACTTGACCTACTCTTGGAAAATAAGGCAGGGCAGGTGACTGAGGTGTCAGTGGGGTAGCACTTTGGGGCCAGCGACCATAATTCTCCTAGTTTTGAAATAGTGATGGAAAAAGATAGACCAAATCTAAAAGTTGAAATTCTAAACTGGAGAAAGGCCAATTTTGACAGTTTAGGCAAGAACTTTCAAAAGCCGTTTGGGGACAGATGTTCGCAGGTAAAGGGACGGCTGGAAAATGGGAAGCCTTCAGAAATGAAATAACGAGAGTCCAGAGGTAGTGTATTCCTGTCAGGGATAGGCAATGCTGGATGACTAAAGTAATTGAGGGTTTGGTTAAGAAAAAGAAGACAGCATATGTCAGGTATAGACAGGATAGTTCGAGTGAATCCTTAGAAGAGTATAAAGGCAGGAGTATACTTAAGAGGGAAATCAGGAGGGCAAAAAGGGGACATGAGAGCGCTTTGGCAAATAGAGTTAAGGGTTTTACAAATACATTAAGGACAAAAGTGTAACTAGGGAGAGAATAGGACCATTTGAAGGTCAGTAAGGCCACAGGAGATGGGGAAGATACTAAACAAGTATTTTGCATCAGTATTTACTGTGGAAAAGGACATGCAAGGTATAGAAAGTAGGGAACTAGATGGTGACAACTAGAGGAGGAAGTGCTGTATGTCTTGAAACACACACAGGTTTTCTGACGAAGTAACAAAGAGGATTGATGAGGGCAGAGCTATAGACGTGATCTATATGGACTTCAGCAAGGCATTCGACAAGGTTCCCATGGGAGACTGGTTAACAAGGTTAGATCTCATGTAACACAGGGACAACTAGCCATTTGGATACAGAACTGGCTCAAAGGTAGAAGACAGAGGGTGTGGTGGAGCGTTGTTTTTCAGACTGGAGGTCTGTGACCAGTGGAGTGCCACAGGAATCGGTGCTGAGTCTACTGCTTTTCATCATTTATATAAATGATATGGATGTAAGCATAAGAGGTATAGTTAGTAAGTTTGCAGATGACACCAAAATTGGAGGTGTAGTGGACAGCAAAGAAGGTTACCTCAGATAACAATGGGATCTTGATCAGATGGAGCAATGGGCTGAGAAGTGGCAGATGGAGTTTAATTTTTAGATAAATGCGAGGTGCTGCATTTTGGGAAAACAAATCTTAGCAGGACTTATACACTTAATGATAAGGTCCTAGGGAATGTTGCTCAACAAAGAGACCTTGGAGTGCAGGTTCATAGCTCCTTGAATGTAGAGTTGCAAATAAATGGGATAGTGAAGAAGGCGTTTGGTATGCTTCCCTTTATTGGTGAGTGTATTGAGTACAGGAGTTGGGAGGTCATGTTGCGGCTGTATAGGATATTGGTTAGGCCACTTTTGGAATATTAGGTGCAATTCTGGTCTCCTTCCTATTGTGAAACTTGAAAGGGTTCAGAAAAGATTTACAATGATGTTGCCAGGGTTGGAAGATTTGAGCTAGAGGGAGAGGTTGAATAGGCTACAGCGTTTTCCCTGGAGCATCTGAGGCTCAGGGGTGACCTTATAGAAGTTTATAAAATCATGAGGAGCATGAATAGGATAAATAGACAAAGTCTCTTCCCTGGGCTGGGTGAGTCCAGAACTAGAGGGCATAGATTTAGAGTGAGACAGGAAAGATATGAGACCGAAGGGGCAACTTTTTCATTCGGAGGGTGTTGCGTGTATGGAATGAGCTGCCAGAGGAAGTGGTGGACAATTGCAACATTTAAAAGACATCTGAATGGGTATGTGAATAGGAAGGGTTTGGAGGGATATAGGCTGGGAGCTGAAGGTGGGACTAGATTGGGTTGGGATATCTGGTCAGCATGGACAACTTGACCAAAGGGTCTGTTTCCGTGCTGTACATCTCTTTGACTCTCTATAAAAGGCTGAACTTGTTGAAAGGGTGACTGCCCTTGACATCAAGATAGAATTCATTAGACTGTGGTATCAAGCAACCCTAGAAGAACTGGAGTCAATGGCTATTGAAGGAAACATTCTCTGGTTGGAATCATACCGAGCACACAGGAAGATGGTTGTGTTTATTGGAGGTCAAATCATCTTGGCTGTAGGGCGTCAATGCAAGCATTTATCATGATAATGTCTTCATCCCAACTAGTTCCAGCTACTGCTTCAATGATCTTTAATTCAAAACAGGGGATAATTGCACAATATTAACCATTCCTGACAACTCAGATACTAAAACAGCCCATGTCCAAAATGCAGCAAGACTTGGACACCATCTAGGTTTGGCAAAGATCTCAATTATCACTCTCACAAACACATGATATGTTGGACTGGGGCAGACAAAGCTAAAAATCACACACCAGGTTATAGTCCCAACAGGTTTATTTGGAAGCAGCTTTCGGTATGTTACTCCTTCAGCAGCTAGCTAGCTCTGGAATTTTGTTTGTGTATTTTGTAATGAGGTCATGGATTGAGCAGCCCTAGTGAAATATAGACTAAGTGTGCAGATGCTACCTCATAGTACAACTTCACTGATGTTCGAGAATAATGGGGTTAACTGGTTCAGTTGGATTTGTCCTTTTTGTGTACCGCATATGCCTGGACCGTTTTTCACATTGTCAGGTAGATGCAGGTGTAACTACACCAGAATAGTTTGGTCAGAGATGCAGCATGGTCTGGAGCACCCATTTTCAGCAATATTGCTAGAATGATGTCAGGCCTCATAGCCTCTGCACTATCTGGTGCCTTTAATCACTTTTTGATGTGAAGTAAATTGACTTAGCTTAAGGCTGCCGATTCTGTGGCAGATGCCAAGATGGGTCATTCAATCTGATTTCTAGCTGAAGATTGTTGCAAATGTTTCAGCCTTTTCTTTAGTGCTGATGTTTAAGAAGCTTATTAAGGGAGCCCTTGGCTTGTATGTGTGTTTGTTCTCTTAGCCGAGGAAAGGGGCACGATGAAAGAAATGGATCAAACATAACAAACCTATACCAACTGTACGTATTTGAAGAGTTTACTACTTACTTTAATCACTATTCATGTCAATTACCATCATACTACCAAATGGTTCACTGTAGCATTAAATTCTCACATTTCTTAGACAGTTAAATGATGGGGTGATGGTGAAATATTATAAGTAATTATTTTCGAGAGTGAAACTGTTTAGTGCTTATGCAATGTTGATACAAATCCCTCCTAACTTCTCTACTGCATACAACCAAATTTAACCTTTATGTTTGAAGTAATGAACCAGCATATCATTTTTAATAACCTCTCAACCATAGGAGTTCCAGTTTTGTCAGTGACTACACCCTATTCTAAATTTGCAGTCCACCTGCCTATTTGTTAGAGAGCTTATACTTTGCTGGGAAGCTGCAATCAAATCACCCATCAACACTTACCAGAGATTAAGAGCAACAGTCACAGTCAAGTTTTTTTTAAAATATTTATTTTTCAAATTTATGCAAATACACAAAGAAACTAGTTCTCCTTTTCCTGGACAGTCTTGGTACCACGCAGTCTACCGGTACGACGAGCAGCAATGAGACCAACCTTACGACCAGCTGGAGCATCCCTTCTGATTGTTGATGGCTTCCCGATGTGCTGATGGTTACCACCACCAAAAGGATGTTCTACAGGCTGTGGAAGAAGAAAAATGGTTTTAACAAATTCTATACCCTACAATTCCTGTACATTTCTACATTTGGCAAAGCTCATTATTTAAAAAGGAGTATGGAAATAAATCACTTAGTCCAGTTGGGGTTTGTACTTCATCTGTCCAGTACTCCTGATCCTACAGACAAGATAGGATAGATGCAACTGTTCACACCAGCTGCATTAAGCAGGAAGGACACTCCTGCTGAAACCTTCCCCTCACTGGAGGTACAGTGACCCTCTGATTCAAGGAGACAGCAGACTTAGCACCCTCTGGAACAAGTCACTTATACATCCTAATTTTCTGAACTTACTCGTCTCCAGTCTCTCTGGGCCTATTTTCACTAAAACCCCCTGTTCTTTTCTTTTAGTCCCCAGTCAGCAACCTTTCATTCAGCTTCTGAGGTCTAAAGTACCACAAATTCACAATTTATCAATTTAGCATGTTTCTAATTTAGGCTTTTTTCCAAATTGCTGATCTTTATGTCATCAACAAACTAGGAAAGGGTACCATCAGCTTTGTTAATCATAAATAATGAAAGGTTGAAGATCCAATAGTAACCCTTGCAGGACATCACTGATCACATTTTGCCAAATAGAATGTCTGTCCATTATTCCTACTCTGGTTCCTGCCACTCATTCATTTATCCAGGTCAATAATTTACCCTTGATCCCATAAACTTCAGCTAAAGCCTCATGAGATACTTCACTAAATGCCTTCTGGAAGTCCACATAAATAACATTTCCCAATCAAATTTGCAGTTATAGAAACTACATTTCCAGAGAAGTCATCAGCGGATTCTGATTTCCCTTTCTCATGATTATTAAATCAGAGCAAGAGTTGCTTTTTCTTTTTCAAATACTTGCTGAATCAAAAGAAATTTGGAAGATTCTAAATAGTGTACATGCAACAAATTTACCTACTTTTAAAACCACAGAAATTACGGTGGGTTGTGGTGGAACCGGAGACTAAATTTAACTTGACAAGGTAGTGGTGCAGGTAGTCTTAGTAACTTGAATTCTTTGCACTTATTATGAATAAAGGGGAATGGGTTTAAGATGAAGAATACAAATATAATGCTGCAAATTATCATAATCCAGGAATAGTAAGCAATTTTGGCTGATTAGAGCAAATTACACCAATGATTTGAATGGTCCAGCCAAGTTGGATCTTAAATGGTAAACTACATCAAGCGTCCGTACATGTGCAATTTAATTTTAAAAGTACCAGGGCAAATGGAAATACAAGACAGGTCATGTCCAATCTGGAGAAGCAGTTGGTTTGGGAATGGAAGGGACACTTCTTAATTATAATTCAAATCTAATTTAGATTAGCATGTTACTAACTAAACTTTGCATTCATATAGACCTTACACATAGAAAAATGATAATACACAATCAAACCAAATTTGACACCAAGTCAAAAAGGTTAAAAAGAGGGTGTGGCTAAAATCTTGGTTCAAGTAGTAGGTTTAGGAATAATCCTGAATTTGCTGAAAAGGATAAAGAAATGGAAGTTTTAAGGGACCACCAAGCTTATGACGAAAGACATGGCTGCTATCAGTACAGCAAACTGCTTGGGGGTATGACAGTCCATAGATGGTAGACCTCTTGGCAGGACAAAGTTGCTAACCATTTTAATGCAAAACTGGAAGAATAGACATTCTTGTGGAACCTGACAATGTCTGTAATTTTGTTACAATGGAACAGAGAGTAAATAAGCAATAATCAGGCAACCATGAACTGTTTCAGAAGCTACACTATGGGAAGAGAACCTCTGAAGTTTTGCTAGTGAGGACATTATAATTTTGAACAAGGGAGTGAACTGATACATGAAGCTGCTGTTGTTGACCACAGACTAGAAAAATCAAACAGACAAGGAACTTTCAGTCACAGCAAATGTGATTTGAAATTCGGATTGAGACCATATTTGAGAGGATAAGAAACCTGAGAGACATTAAAATAAAACAAAGAACTGCCAAGGCTGGAAATCAAACAAAAACAAAATTGCTGGACAAACTCAGCAAGTCTGGTAGCATTGGTGAGAATAAAACAGAGTTAACATTCCGAGTCTAGTGAGTCTTCATCAGAACAGAGGTATTCAAATGAGTGCCAGGTAAAATGAATGTGAGCTCACAACATATTCAAAAACCGGAGGGGAAAGATTGGCTGCAGACAGTTGGATCAGGGATTTGCATGTTGAGGTTGAGGGTGCTTTTTTTGGTTGAAAGATAACAACAGTATCCAAGGGAATAATGTAAGTTCACATCGGTGCCCGCAGAAAAGTTGTGATCTGCGGTTTACAAAGAATGAGGCAAAAACATAAGATGAACTATCACTTACATTCATAGCCACACCACGAACACGTGGCCAGCAGTTTCTCTTTGCCTTGTATTTGTGGTAAGCCCGACCCGCCTTCAATATGGGCTTATCAATACGACCACCACCAGCAACAACACCTGCAATCAATGTAAATACCTAACTAGCATAACTACACTTTAATTTATACTGTAATTAGTATGTTATTCAATATTCTTGAGTTAGAAATCCAATCACTTCAAAGATGTTGCCAAATGCAGTTATTGTACCAACTGGTGCATAACTAAATATCATACTGAAACATTTTTTCTCAAATACAACCGATTAAATTAGATAACATAATGAACTATAACATGCACAACCTTTATTACAAGATAATAAAGCACTGTTTAAACAATTTTAAACAAAGAACTAGTTTTGATTTGTGTAAATATTTAGACACAATAAATACTATAAACCAAATGTTGCCCTCTTCCTAGTTTTGGATGTAGTTCATGTTGAAAGCAATGAATTGCGAATGAGTTGAATATTTTTAGGCTTAACAGTCAACAGAATTGTTAGAAGGACTTTGTAAAAATTGTCAAGTAAATCTTACCAACAATAGCTCTGTTCGCTGAGGAAACAACTTTCTTAGAACCAGATGGCAACTTGACACGACTTTTCTTAGTCTCAGGATTGTGGGAAATGACTGTGGCGTAATTACCAGAGGCACGGGCAAGTTTGCCACGGTCACCTGGCTTCTCTTCCAGACAACACACTATGGTGCCTTCTGGCATAGTACCCACAGGGAGGACATTTCCAATGTTCAATTGAGCTGCAAGCAAGGAAGAGTTTAAAAAGTTTGAGTCAACAAATTTGGTGTGAATGTCAAATATTTTGCCCAAGTACTCTGCTTAGTTACATTACTCAGGAACCAGTTATACATGGGACCATCAGGGAAAAACAAAAGTCAGCCTCATTGATTAACCGTTTTAACCTTTAATGGTGTCCCACACCACCCTGCTTCTTGCTGATGCCAGGTTAAACATGAATGTAAAAAGCCACAAATGTGAAGTGGATGAGACTGGAGGAAAAGGGGTGCAAGTGCAGATAAAGAAAAAAATTGGCAGCCACATCTAAGCGAGACTGGAGAGCATTTGTTCTGCAACACGGGGACAGGCACCGCAGATTTTTATGGCAACTGAAATGTAGACTAGGTGGCCTCAAAGACAGAGCATTTGGAGAACATCCAAGCGTTTATTTGTACGAATCCCATTCACTTTCCAAGTGTCCGAAAAACTCATTCCGACCCTTTTAAAAGCACGGCCAAAACTGCATGCAACGTGAGGTAATCAAGGCAGCACTAAAAGGAGTACAGCATCACTTCAAAGTATTAAAAGATCAAAGAATAATGTATCTTGACGGATGCATTATTTCAGTTGCAATTATACTCAAGATAGGGACGACAGAAAATTCAAGCATCATGCTTGAAAAACTGAGTTAGAGTCATACAGTACAGAAACAGACCCTTCGGTCCAAAACGTCCATGCTGATCGTCACCCCAAACTAAATTAATCCCACCTGCCTGGTGCTTGGCCCATATCCCAAACATTTCTTATTCATGTACTTCTCGAAATATCTTTTAAAATGTTGTATCTAGACCGACATCCATCACTTCCCCTGAAAGTTCATTCCACACATGAACCATCTTTGTGTCAAAAGAAATTTGCCCCTCATACCTTTTTAAGTTTTTATCCGCTCACCTTAAAAATATGCCCCCTAATTTTAAAATCCACCACCCTAGGGAAAGGACACTTGCCATTCACATTATCTATACCCCTCTCAACCTCCTACGCTCTAGTGAAAGGAGTCCCAGCCTATCCTTACAGATGAGAACACGCAGTCCTGGCAACATCCTGGTAAATCTCTTCTGAACACTCTCCAGCTTAATAACATTCTTCCTGTACCACGGTAAGCAGAACCAGACAACACTACTCCAGAAGAGGCCTCACCAACATCCTGTAAAAACTCAACATAACGTCTCAACTCCTGTACTCAAAAAGGAGTGAGCAATGAAAGCAAGTCTGCTAAGTACCTAACCCTCCTATTTATGTGATGTAAACTTGAAAGAATTCTGTACCTGAATCCTTAAGTCTCTGCTCTACAACACTACTTTTAACGGTACAAGTCCTGCCCTCACTTGTTTTACCAAAATTCAATAACTCGCATTTATCCAAATTAAACTATCTGCCACTCCTCAGCCCAACAAACCTCTTTATAATCTTAGATAACCTTCTTCACTATCCACTACACCACAATTTTGAGGTCATCCACAAACTTACTAAACATGTCTTCTGTTTTCATCAAATCATTTATGTAAAATGACAAACAAAATTGGACCCAGCACCAATCCATAGAACACCACTGGTCATAGACCTCCAGTCCAAAGAACAACCCTCTCCTATCATTCTCTATCTCCTGCCATTAAGGCAGTTTTGTATCCAGCTGGCAAGCTCACCCTGAAACCAATGTGATCGACCTTTACTGATTAGTCCACCATGTGAAACCTTACTGCTCTGCCCTCAATCTTCTTTGTTTTAAAAAAAAACAAAGTAACATCAAGTTCAAGAGACATGATTTCTCTCTCTCAAAACATGCTGACTATCCCTAATCATTCCTCGTTTTCCCCCCCTCCCCCATGCATATAACTCCTATCTTTCAGAATCACCCTCTACAACTAGCCCACCACTGACATCAGACTCTCAGGTCTAGTTTGCAGGTTTCTCCTTACATTCCTTCTTAAATAAAGGCACATTAGCCAATTTCCAGCAATCTAGCACCTCACTTGTAATTACAGATGGTACAAGTGTTTCTGTAAGGGCCCTCACAATTTCTCGCCTAACTTCCACAACTTGGAATACACTAGATCAGGTCCCAGAGATTTATCCACCTTCATATTTTCTAATACCCCCAACACTTGCTCTTCAGTAATGTGACTGGTTTTCAAAACATGAATATTTCCCCAAGGTCTTCAGCCTCCACTTCTTTCTTCACAGTAAAAATTGACAATATTCATTTAATCTCACCCATCTCCTGAGGTCCAACACAAAAATGACCTCTGATCTTTAACAGATCCTAATCTTTCTCTAATTGCTTGCTCTTAAATGTACTTGTTCAATCTTTTTGGATTGGCCTTAACCTTATTTTCCACAGCTACCTCCCTGATTTGGCATTTGTGCTGCTGCTACATCTCTATATCACCCCAAAATCTCCATTCACATTTTATAAAAGGTGATGTCAAAGTTTTGAAACTTGGATCTTTCTAACTTTATTTCAATAGTTACCTTTTCTGGGAAGTAACTGGATAAGATCAGAGTTAACCTAGAACCTTCCTGGTTTGTTTGATTAAATTATTTACCAAATAGCTTCATAAGACTAAGATTCAGGAGCAAAATCAGGCCACTGAGTCAATCAAGTCTCCTCTGCCGTTCAATCATTGTGTTTGAGAAACAAATCAGCATTTTCCTGCCTTCTCCCCACAACCATTGATCCCTCTTGTATTAAGAAACTGTTTTAAATACATTCAATTACTAGGCCTCCAAAGCCCTCTGTCGTAATGCGGTCCACAGAGACATCGTTTTCTGGTTGAAGAAATTTCTCCTCATCTCAGTTGTATCGGGTCAGCCTTTCACGGAGGCTGTGTCCCCAGGTCCGAGTCTTCCCTGCTCTTGGAAGCGTAGAGTGGACTAGAGACTATGATCCCCCTCCTCAACTACATCAAGTACAGACCTAGGAGTTCTCAACTGCTCCTCATACGACAAGCCCTTTACCCCAGGATCACTCTTGTAAACCTACACTGGACTCCCTCAAATGCCAGCACATCTTTCTCTAGATATGGACCAAAACTGCTCACAATGTCAAATGTTGTCCAACCAGCACATTATACTGCCTGAGCAGTACACCTTTGCTCATTTTCTAGTCCTCTCAAAATGAATGTCAACATTGCATTTGCCTTCCCTACCGCCAGCTGAACCTGCAGAGAATCCTGAACTAGGGCTACCAAGTCCCTTTGTGCCTTTGATTTCTGAAGCCATTCCTCACTTAGAAAATGGTATACGCTTCTATTTTTCCTCCTAAAATTTATAACCTCACATTTCCACATTATATTCAATCTGCAATTCTTTGCCCACTCATCTTAAATGCTCAAGTTGTTCTGCAACCTCCCTGCTTTCTTAACAATATCTAACCTACCACCTATCCTTTGTCCAGATCACTAATGTATAACATGAACAATTGTGATCCCAACACTGAGCACCACAGGGACTCAGAGTCAAGATTAGAGAGGTGCTGGAAAAGCACAGCAGGTCAGGCAGCATCTGAGGAGCAGGAAAATTGGCATTTTGGGCAAAAGCCCTTTATCAGCCCTTCCCTGATGAAGGGCTTTTGCCCAAAACATCGACTTTCCTGCTCCTCAGATGCTGCCTGACCTGCTGTGCTTTTCCAGCACCTCTCTAATCTTGACTCTAATCTTCAGCATCTGCAGTACCCACTTCTGCCCTGTGGAACTCCACTAGGCACCAGCTGTCATCCGGGAAAAAACCCCGAAATTCATCACAAGTAGAAAACACACACAATATATATCTCTCTCTCATAATATAATTTCACACCTTACCTTTCTTACCACAGTAGATAAACTGACCAGTGTGAATACCCTCTGCTGCAATGAACAGCTCAGTCCTCCTTTTGAACCTGTAAGGATCTCGGAACACCACCTTTGCTAAAGGAGCACCACGGCCAGGGTCATGAATTATATCCTGCAAAATAAGTCAAGAATCTAATTAGTTTATAATTATTTCTGCCATAAATTTACCTATTTAAGCAGCTGTGATTTTGGAGACATGTTTATTGTTTTATCCTTATGAGAAGGCAAAGATTTAAAAAGAAGCTCGAGGCAATTTGTTTTCACACAGTGCTTGGTCCATGTATGGAACAAGCCAGGGACATGGGATGGGGAGAGAGGGAGGGAGGGGGGAGGGGGGGGGGGGGGGGGAGGCGGTGAGTGTGAGAGAGATGGGTACAATTACAACATTTGAAAGGCATTGGGATGAGTTACATGAATAGGAAGGGTTTAAGAGGGATAGGGGCCAAATGCTGGGAAATGGGACTACATCCGTTTAGGATATCTGATCAGCATAGATGAATCGGACTGAAGGGTCTGTTACAATGCTGCAAAATTCTATGATTTCGTTAACTCCATTGATTGAAGAAAAATTCCATTCTTAAATGAATACTTGCCTTGACAATACCCTTGATATAACCATGACGTTCAGCAAAATCCACAGCTCTCAACTTTGCAGGACCTTTCCTGTGTTTCACGTGAGCTTTGAAGACAGAGCCTGCACCCTTCCTCTGGCCTCTAATTACACGACCCATTGTGCACCCTGTAAATACAAAAATCCAATCTAAATGATTCCCCCTAAAATTATTCCAGAAGTTAAAACAACAGATAATAGATAAACTTCAGAAATATTGTAATTTTCCACCCATTTAATTATAACTTTAAAAAATTTCCACTCACTCAGAATCAGTTAAATGTAAAATTACAAGTCTAGGAATGGCCCAGATATTCTGATGGAATATCACAGATTGAGGTTGCACATCAGAGCCATGTGGAATCATAGTCTCCATGGAAACTTCCCAGGAGGTTAAAGATTCCAATGGTTCATGGGCCCATGTGTGGGACCCTCCAGAAGAATCTGTCAAAAGCAGAAAACTCAGACTGTTCCATTTTTGGTTACCCCAGAAAATGTTAGATGAATAAAAGCCTAATTCAAATCCAATGTTAAGCTGAACCCCCAATTTACCACAAATCCTTTGCAATCACCCATTCTCCAATCTAAACTGATTACTACACCCACTCCCCGCAAAGAAAACCTGACAATCACCAAACCCTCCTCAACTCATACTTTGATGTACCTGTAGCAATCACTCACCTGACATCCTAACCTCAAATTTACCTCATACACCCATCCTTTCACAACAACTGTCAAAACATTTGGCTATTTGGCCAAGTCAAGTATATACTAGATGCAGTATAACGTGTATCAATGGGAGGTCATCCACTTTGGTAGCAAAAACAATTTTCATCTGAATGACAATAAAACTGGGGAAGATGGTTGTGCAATGAGATCTGGGAGTTTTTGGGCACCAGGCGCTGAAAGAAAGTATGCAAGTGCAGCAGGCAAAGACGACAAATACTTTTGTCTACATAGCAAGTGAATTTTACTACAGAAGCAAAGATGTCTTGCTAAGACCATATCTGGAATGATGTGCACTGTTTGGCTCCTTATCTGATGAAGGATATTCTGGCTATTGAGGGAGTGCAAAGGAGGTTTACAGACTGATTTGTGGGATGCCAGGATTAACATATGAGGAGAGACTGGATCAGTTCTGACTATATTCACTACAGTTCAGAAGAATGAGGAGAGATCTCATGAAACTTTTGAAAATTCTAGAAGGATTAGAAGGTGAATGCAGGATCTTTCCGATGACCAGGGACTCTAGAACCAGGGGTCACAATCCACAGATTAGGCCATGGATGAGACAGAAAAAAATCCTTCAAGCAGAGAACGGTGAATCTGTTGAATTATCTGTCACAGTAAGGCTCTGGATTAGTAGTGCTGGAAGAGCACAGCAGTTCAGGCAGCATCCAAGGAGGAGCGAAATCGACGTTTCAGGCGAAAGCCCTTCATCAGGAATTGTTTTTACTTTTGTCACAGTAAGGTGCTGAAGCCTAAACACTGAAGACTTTTGAGAATGATGTAAATGTAGCTTTTAGCACTAAAGCAATGAAATGAGATCAACCGACATCATATTGAACGGTGGAGCATACTGAACGGCCTACTCCTATTTTCTACGCTGTGGCTGGACATTTAAATCTCAGGTTATGGCACACTCATTGCTGCAACAGGATATCATTTGACTTCTCTGCAGTATCCTTCATTACGTTTGATTTTAGGTACTCGCGGCATTTCTAAAAGAGCCAGGAAAAAGAAATATGATCTAAGTATTAAGATAAAAAAAAGAGTGCAAAGTAGCAATCCGTGATTGTAGACTGCAAAGATTTCAAAGACAGTGAGACATACAATAATGGCCTAACTCTGTACCTTATGACTTCCTTGCCCAGCTTCTTTATATAAAAAACGACGAATTCCAACTTATTCTCTCAGCTTTCCCACTGGGGACAACATAACCTTAAATCCGTGCTAGCGCAAAACAAAAACCCAATCAGGAGGGCAGCAGGAGATTAAAACCTTATCCGCTGTTATTCATCCACAATTGCAGCGTCTTCACACCCGGACGCTCCATGTTACAGGGAACAGGGCCCTCCATCGAAAATGCGTTTTAAACTGCCCAAATATCCGGAAATGTGATAAAATACATTCTCAGCAGAAACACCGACATGATGCTGATTAACTCTAATGAACAAAATTAGCCGGATGGCCGTTTAAACAAGAGATTACAGACGGATTGCCGCCATTCAACGGTCACCACAAGCTCCTTACCTTGAGCACTGTCCGCGCGAAAGGAAGTCTCCCTCCACCGCGCGACGACTTCTTCCGGACCCGTGGACACCCACCCTTCAGTTACATTACATTTCTCCACAAATAATGCACCAAAAGTAAAAGGCGATTCTTGTGAAGGCAAACCTAGAACGATATTTGTCAAAATTAAAACTTTTAAAAATTAAACGGTCAATTGTGTGCGCGGGCCGATGTTGCATGATGGGTATTGTAGTTTATTTCCTCCAGTTCCGGGTGGCCCTGTGGCCTTCGGGCTGTCAATTAGCTTCTTGGTTTCCGAGAATTCCCAGTTTATAGGCGGCCTACATTTACTGGTAAACAGCCACACTATCCAAAAAGAATCAACAGTTTCTTCCCAGAATCAAGGACAAGCACAATGAATATTTTATATTCAAAATTTGAAATTAAAGATTTTATTTTATATGAGTGCATTATGGATGTATCAGCTTCATTTTGCAAAAGATATGTTTTATTCATAAATTATCTAAAAGTACATTACAAAGATTTTAAAATAGACATTATGTGAAATGCAACCTTTTTTCATTGAATATGCTGCACTCTTGTTTGCCTCAATTCAATTACATTACCTATGATATTTAATGCCTTATGTAACAAATCTAAATTAAACCAAGTTAGAAATCACACAACTCCAGGTTGTAGTCCAACAGGTTTAATTGAAGGCACGAGCTTTCGGAGTGCTGCTCCTTCATCAGTTGGTTGACACAAACACCAGATGAAGGAGTAGTCGTCCGAAAGCTAGTGCTTCCAATTAAACCTGTTGGACTATAACCTGGTGTTGTGTGATTTTTAACTTTGTATACCCCAGTCCAAGAGTTGAAAAATGTGGTGCTGGTAAAACACAGCAGGCCAAGCAGCATCTGAGGAGTAGGAGAATCGACGTTTCAGGCATAAGCCCTTCGAAGGGCTTATGCCCGAAACGTCGATTCTCCTACTCCTCAGATGCTGCCTGGCCTGCTGTGTTTTACCAGCACCACATTTTTCAACTTTTGTCTCCAGCATCTGCAGTCCTCACTTTCTCCACACCCCAGTCCAACACTGGCATCTCCAAATCATAAATTAAACCAGGACTCTAATCACTTTGTCATTAACGCTGCCTTGAATTTACCCAGGAAGAATTTACCCTTCAGGAAGAAGGGCTTATGCCCGAAACGTCGATTCTCCTACTCCTCAGATGCTGCCTGGCCTGCTGTGTTTTACCAGCACCACATTTTTCAACTCTGGTCTCCAGCATCTGCACTCCTCACTTTCTCCACACCCCAGTCCAACACTGGCATCTCCAAAATCATAAATTAAACCAGGAATCTAATCACTTTGTCATTAACACTGCTTTGAATTTACTCATTTAAGCTGTTGCAATTTTTGAGAAGTGTTTATTACATCAGCCCTTAAACATTTAATTCCATAGATAGAAAGATTATAAAAATGAAATTAATTTTCCTTCTTAAATTAATTTTTGCTTTCACAATACCCTTGATATAACCATGACGTTAGCAAAGTATCTAGCCCTCAACTTTGCAGGACCTTTTCCTTGTTTCCAAGGGATTCTACAGCCCCTTGGTACACGAGAGGGGTTTTCCCCACTATGCCTTTGCGGTGGCTGCCCCAAGCTTTAGTGCATTCCTCAGTATATAGGCCTCCTGAATATGAGAATGTGTCAGTCCACAAAACTCAGTTGGGAACAATTCTTTGAACTAGAACACCAGCAAATCTTTGGACAAACCAAAGCGCATCTTTTCTGAGCTGATGATCCTCCAGGCATTGTTGATGTTTGTCTCAAAGTGCGTCACTAGGAACAGCCGATATAGTGCAGAGTGCTGTATCAGGGAGCTGCTGGGCTGAACCTTGACAAAAGTCACTGCATCTCTCTCCAGACCTTCTCTACAGAGGCACATTCCAAAAGGAGGTGCACAGCAGTCTCTTCACAAATGCACATTTCAAGGGCAGCCCACAAAGACACAGAAAATCCAAATGTCCATCAGTGATCTGACAGAATGTGCCCTTTTCATCATCAACAGTCAAGCTATGTGCTGGTAATTATTTGAAAGTTCTCGTGGTAATGCATTCTGCCAAATTATTTTGACAGTCTACTCAGGGAACCACCTGATGGGATCAACTATCTCTTTTTCTTGCAGGAGCTTGAGGATGTTAGGTGCTGATCACTGCCTGATGAACTAGTCATCAAACATTCTGTCAAACATTTCCATGAGGGTCAGGATATACAGTATGGTCCAACTATTTGCGTAGTGATTCTATGGAAGGATAATGAATCTGTGGATTCTTTGTCATATAAGACTGTGAAAGCCAAAGCACTGAATGCATTCAAGAAAGAGACAGATATATTCTTAGATTTTAAAGATATTGACGGTATGGGGGAAAGGCAGAAATATGGCATTGAGATAGAAGGTCAGTCCTGATAACCTTGAATGACAGAGTAGGCTTAAAGAATCAAATGCTCAATTCCTGCTTCTATCTTCTATATTTCAATGAGTGGCTAAATTCATTTCTCTGCAAAGTTAGAACCTTAACACATTATGACACATGGTATTTGGTTCAATGCACAGCTTAATGTTGCCACAAACAAAGGTAGCCACCAGGATGAGGGTAATCATAGAATCCTAATAGTGTGGAAAGAGATCATTTGACCCATCGAGTCCACGAGTAAAAAATGAGGTCTGCAGATGCTGGAGATCACAGCTGCAAATGTGTTGCTGGTCAAAGCACAGCAGGTTAGGCAGCATCTCAGGAATAGAGAATTCGACGTTTCGAGCATAAGCCCTTCATTCCTGATGAAGGGCTTATGCTCGAAACGTCGAATTCTCTATTCCTGAGATGCTGCCTAACCTGCTGTGCTTTGACCAGCAACACATTTGCAGCCATCGAGTCCACACCAACTCTCCGAAGAGCATCATATTCAGCCCCAGCCCCAGCCCCAGCCCCAACCCCACTCCCTATCCTTGTAACCCCTTTATATTACCACGGCTAATCCAGGCCCTGAACATTATAGATAATTTAGCACAGCCAATCCATGTAATCTTCACACCTTTGGACTGTGGGAAGAAACCGGAGCACCTAGAGGAAACCCATGCAGACACAGGGAGAATGTGCAAACTCCACGCAGACCATCGCCTGACAGTGGAATCGAACCCAAGTCTCTGATGCAGTGAGGCAGCAGCACTTACAACTGAGGCAGCAGACTGCCCAGTTGGGGAATGTGGATATGTTTTCCCACTTTTTTAAAGCTTTGAACATGGTGACCCTGCGGACAGGTTTAGCTCAGCAGTACCTTCAAGAAAGATGTGATTTGTTCAAATCACTCTGCAGAGGTTTCAGTCTGTGTTTTAGCTAATGACAGAAACATCACTAGGATTGGGCAAAACGGGACACTAGCCATAGGTGCTTGAGAAGAATCGGAAGCCAGAATGGAGGTGACATTTAAATAGGTGAGAGTGGCATCATGTGACTTTTATAGTTTCTGGGAATGAAGGATCTCACTCAGTGTGATTTGCCTGAGATCCCACACCCACTTAGGGGTGACTCTAGAGCACAGTTGACCACGGTATTAAGAGTATGCCATTGTGTGAGGTGGTGTGTCACAAATGCAAAATTAAGCCCAGATTCCTGCCCTCTAGTGGCTGTAAAAGATTTGTCTACCTGTGCAAGTGTTCCAATTTGAAATTAGCTCATATTGATATTCTCTTTCTCTCTCTTCCTCTTTATCCTTGAGATGTTCTCTATATAACACATTTTACTCGATGGTTTCCTGTTAGGATATGTCCTGTCAAGTCTCTACTTTTCCTAGTTACAATCAGCAAATTTCTTTGTTCACTGGTCCTTTCTATTCTCTGTTAAACCACATTCCAAAGCAATTTAGCAAGTTAGTCTCCATTTGTCTTAAGTTCAAAGTCTTGTGTCCATACAAAGCAACATGCCAAATCAAGCTCTTTGCAAGATATTTCCCAGTCGAAAAGTGTGGCACTGGAAAAGCACAGCAGGTCAGGCAGCATCCAAGGAACAGGAGAATCGATGTTTCAGACATAAGCCCTTCATCAGGAATGTTTCCTGATGTTTCCCAAGTTATTTATTCAGCCTATCAATTAGAAATAGTCTCTTCTGACTAAATACAACTATTCCCATTGCTATGCTTGCTTTTGTTTCTTTGTTGCATTTTAGAACTGCAGATATTATGGCATATTATTTACTTGACAATTTATATCTGTTGTAACAAAGGTGCTTCATGGAGGACTTCTATGGAAATTTTGGAAGTTTTGTGTGAATACCTTCTTTACAATAGGTTGCTGAAAGGTCACTGTGGACATTGGAGAACTTTTTTTAACAATGATTTGGAGGTGACTGTGTTGGACTGGGGTGGACAAAGTTAGAAATCACAGAACACCAGGTTATAGTGCAACAGATTTATTTGGAAGCACTAACTTTCAAGGTGCTGGGTCTTTTGGTCCTGTTCCACAATCATCTGATGAAGAGGCAGTGCCTCAAAAGCTAGTGCTTCCAAATAATTCTGTTGGACTATAACCTGGTGTTGTGTGATTGTTGACGTTTTTTTAAACAAGGCTTTCTAGAAACCACATGACTGGTGATAACTGATTGCTTTGCTGTAGACACCCACTAGAAGAGTTTGAACAGTGACTGAATAGAGAATGCTTTGCAAAGACAAACTGCCCAGCTCTTCTTTCCCATTTCTCCACACATCAGGCTTTGTTATCGCATAGTCTGCTAATATATACCACCTACTGTTAGCCACTAATACTCCCCATCATCATCTATTCATTCTCCTAGGCTGACTATTATCCACTCCTTTGTCTGTCCAGCTGTTCTCTCTCTCTCTTTGGGCTTTATCTCCAGCTATCGTTTACTGCTTACCCCTTTCCCTCACCCTACCTTCTGCATTAAAAAAAACTTATTCCTAGCTACCATCAGTTCTGAGGAAAGGTCACTGGACCCAAATGGTTAAGTCTGATTTCTCTGCACAGATGCTGCCAGACATGCTGAGATTTTCCAACAATTTCTGTTTTTGTTTCTGATTTTGAGCATCCGTGGTTCTTTTGGTTTTTTTTAATTCAGGGTAAAACCTCTTAATTCTTCTGAAAGAGTGATTGGGGGAACATGTCAAAAAGGGAAAAAGCGACAGATTTGAAATTTTCTACACTTTGACCAATGGGTTATTCTTGAGGACAAAAGGATAAAGTTATTTTTCAGAGACTTAATTTCTGCAGAGAAATCTGTTTTTCTACTGTTTTTGTTTTTCTGAAGAGTAAAAGCATGTTTTGGGACAATTTATAGTTTTATATTCCTAAATACACATTTTCATTCAATGAATTTTGTTTTGATAATAATCCAATCCTTAGTGAGAAAATTGGTTGATTCTTTTTATTTAAAATCTGATGCACAGATAAGGTATTTAGTTGGCCATATTGGTACCAGGAAACACTAATTTTTAAAATTACATTGTAACAGTTGTGTACTCCTCCAACCTTGGTCTTGTGGGGGTGTTGTCTGGATATTTAACTGGAAGTGATGTAATAATAATCGAAATAGGATGAAAACAATGTTAACAAGTTTCTTGAATAGTATTAATCAAAACGTCTTTGGCAGGTGCTGAGACTTTATTGAAATGGAAAATGTATTCCTAAATGATTCATAAATAATAACCAAAATAGGCCAACTAGATGGGAAGAAAATGAGGACTGCAGATGCTGGAGACTCAGAGTCAAAAAGTGTGGTGCTAGAAAAGCACAGCAGGTCAGGCAGCATTCAAGGAGCAGGACAGCTGATGTTTCGGGCAAAAGCCTTTCATCATATTCCTTATTCCCAAAACATCTACTCTCCTGCTGCTTGGTGCTGCCTGACCTGCTGTGCTTTTCCTAACTGAATTGGAAGCAGAGTTAAGAAAGCAGACATAATTCAGGTAACAGCACCAAGATTTGAAATTGGAAGAATGAAACTTAAAATAGATTGTGAGTTAACTGAATGAGCTAAAATTCAAGTGCAGATGAAAAGCTTGAAATTGAAAAGAAAATAGAAATTTTAAAAGATCTTGAACTCCAGAGAGCAGAGAAAGAAACATTACATAGAAAGGAAAATGAAAGACAGAAAACATGTCAGAGAAGGGTAAAAGGGAAGAAAATGAAGATCATCTTAAAAAGCTGAAACTGACAAAAAGGGTTTTTGGCTCCAGGAAACATTACAACAAAGAAGGATCTAAATCTAATGCAGGATCCAATTAAGACCTGTTGAAATTTGTACAAGCTCTCCCAAAAATTGATGAAAGTGACAATGAGGTATTTTCAGTTGCTTTGAAAAGATAGCTAGGCAGATGAGATGGCCAAAATATACGAATATTCCAACGCAAAACACATTGTCGGAAGTGCTCATGAGGTTTATGCCTTGCTTTCTACGTCTGTGATTGTATTCTTGGCGTGTGTGTATTGGTCCCAGTCTTACAGGCAGAAATTTAGGAATATCTGGAAGCATCCTGAACAGACTTATACACTTAGTCCTTTTTATCTGTGATGGATAGGGGCACAAACTTCTGAGGCTTAACAAAAAACACAGTTACCACTCCTATGTACCTCTTCTATATACTATAAAAGACTGTGATTGATCTACTGAGGCAATAAAAATGGAACTTTGTGAATACACAGCTCCATGGGTAGCTAATCAGTCGATCATGAGGACTGAGTGAAGGGTTGAGGCAATATAGAGAAATTAGTCTTCACTGAAAATATATCAGGCTGAAACAGTGATTCCAGTATAAGCACTGCCGAGAGTGCAGGGAAAACTTGAAAGAAAAGAATTCTAAAGAACTCTGATCAAAGGAACATATCTCATTATTCCTCAAATGAAGCAAGTATAATCATAGTCTATAGTCATACATAGAGTTACAGGTGCCACTCAAATTCTTCTGGCGGGGAAAGGCATGACTTTTCTGCCACAGTGACATGAATGCTAAAACTTTAGTAAACAGTATTAATGAAGAATATATATACCTGTATGTTTGTATTGGGTGCATCTCAGTTGTGACCTGCAAGGTACCTATTTATCCATAACACCATAAAACATAGAAGTGGAAGCAAGGGCATTTGGTCCTTTGAGTCCACTCCACCATTTAATCATAGCTGATGGTGTTTCAATTCCACTTACCCGCACTCTCCCCATAACCCTTAATTCCTTGCGAGATTAAGAATTTATCAATCTCTGCCTTGAAGACCCAATGTCCTGGCCTCCAATGTGTTCTGCGGCAATGAATTCCACAGGCCCACCACTCTCTGGCTGAAGAAATGTCTCCTCATTTCCGTTCTAAATTGATCCCCTGCCCCTCTAATTTTAAGGCTTTGCCCACGGGTCCTATTCGCCCCATGAATGGAAACAACTTCCCAGCGTCCACCCTTTCTAAGCCATGCATTATCTCCCCTCAACCTTCTAAACTCTAATGAATACAATCCCAACATCCTCAGCCAATCATCATATGTTAGTTTTCAATACATAAGATACAAATGAGAGGCAAAAGTAGAAATTGGGCCACTCCAAACTGATGCAGGAAGACTAATGCTGGGAGATAAGGAAATAGCTGAAAAACTTAATAAGTACTTTGTGTCAGCCTTCATAGTGGAAGACATTCCAGGGATCATCCGTGTGAATCTCCGCTGGACATGCTCCAGTGCCAGTGTGTCCTTCCTGAGGTGTGGGGCCCAAAACTAGAGCTTTATAAAGTCTCAGAAGCATATCGCTGCTTTTATATTCCAACCCTCTTGAGATAAATGACAACATTACATTTGCTTTCTTAATCATGGACTCAACCTGCAAATCAACCTTTAGAGAATCCTGGACTAGCACTCCCAGATGCCTTCGTATTTTGGTTTTATGAATTTTCTCACCGTTTAGAAAATAGTTCATGCCTGTATTCTTTCCTTCAAAGTGCAGGACCTTGCACTTGCTCATGTTGAATTTCATCAGCCGTTTCCTGGACCACTCTCCTAAACTGTCTAAATATTTCTGCAGCCTCCTCACCTCCTCGGTACTACCTGCATGTCTGCCTAACTTCATAGCATCGGCCAACCTTTCCAGAATGTCCCTGTCCCTTCATCCAGATCATTAATAATATAAAGTGATTAAAATCTGATTGAAGATTTGTAGCTCGGGTATCCGTTGTTGTGGTTCTGCTCGCCGAGCTGGAAGTTTTTGCTGCAAACGTTTCGTTCCCTGGCTAGGGAACATCATCAGTGCTGTTGGAGCCTCCTGTGAAGCCGGAAGAAACATCAAAGCAGCGCTTCACACGAGGCTCCAACAGCACTGATGATGTTCCCTAGCCAGGGAACGAAACGTTTGCAGCAAAAACTTCCAGCTCGGCGAGCAGAACCACAACAATATAAAGTGAACAGCTGTGGCCCCAACACTGAACCCTGCAGGACCCCGCTTGTCACCACTCCATTCCGAAAAAGAACATTTAATCCCAACTGTCTGCCTTCTGTCAGACAGCCAATCCCCATTCCATGCCAGTAGCTCACTTCAAACACCATAGGCCCTTACCTTACTCAGCAGCCTCCCGTGAGGCACCTTATCAAAGACGTTATGGAAGTCTAGATAGATGACATGCATTGAGTTTCCCTGGTCTAACCTTGTTACCTCTTCAAAGAATTCTAATAGGTTGGTCAGGCACGACCTCCCATAACTAAATCCATGTTGACTTGTTCTAATCCAACCTTTCACTTCCAAGAATTTAGAAACTTCATCCTTAACGATGGATTCTAGAATTTTACCAACAACCAAGGTTAAGCTAATTGGCCTATAATTTTCCATCTTTTGTCTTGATCCTTTCTTGAAGAAGGGGGTCACAACAGCGATTTCCAATCATCTGGGACTTTCCCTGATTTTTGCAAGATCACAATCAGCGCCTCTGCTATTTCCTCAGCTACCTCTCTCAGAACTCTAGGATGTAACCCATCGGGGCCAGGAGATTTATCAATTTTTTGATCTTTTTGCTTTTCTAGCACTTTCTCTTTTGTAATGGCTACCATACCTAACTCTGCCCACGACTCTCCTTAATTGTTGGGATATTACTCATGTCTTCCACTGTGATGACTGACACAAAGTACTTATTAAGTTTTTCAGCTATTTCCTTATCTCCCAGCACTGACCTTCCTGCATCAATTTGGAGTGGCCCAATTTCTACTTTTGCCTCTCATTTGTATCTTATGTATTGAAAGAAACTTTTACTATCATTTCTAATATTACTGACTATCTTATCTTCATATTTGATCCTCTCCTTCCTTATTTCTTTCTTTGTTATCTTCTGTTTGTTTTTGTAGTCTTCCCAATCTTCTGATTTCCCAGTGCTCTTAGCCACTTCATAGGCTCTCTCTTTTTCATTGATACATTTCCTGGCTTTCTTTGGCTGTCTAACCCCTCCCCTGATAATCTTTCTTTTCTTTGGGATGAACCTCTGTACTGTGTCCTCAATTACACCCATAGTTTACTCATAGATGGAGTTGATTTACTCCTCGGCAACAAATTGGCAGCAGCAAAGGTTACAGCTTCTTCAGTAGTTGCAGACAAACCTGAGTGAAGGCAAAGAAACAGAGCAGTTACAGGAAAAGTTCCAGGAAATTTTCCTTCAAGGGTGGTACCCTATGCAATAGCTAAACTAAGTTGTTGGAGATAGAATTGACACCAAAGTCAGACACTTATTCATCTGAAACTTTCTTTAGGATTTGAATAACCCAAATGAAGTGTTCAATCAATTTCACTGTTTTAGACACCAAAACCAAACCAGAGTATAACAAGAGAATCATAGAGTCATTCAGCATGGAAACAGACCCTTCAGTCTAACTAGTCTACACCAACTATGTTTCCAAACCAAACTAGTCCTAGCTGCCAAAAATAGAAATTGCTTGAAAAGCTCAGTAGGCTTGGCAGCATCTGTAGAGAGGAATCAGAATTAACATTTTGGGTCAAGTGACATTTCTGAATCATTATCTCTGATTTCTCTTCACAGATGGTGACACACCTGATGAGCTTTTCCATCAATTTCTATTTTTATCTCTGATATACAGCATCCACAGTTCTTTTGGTTTTCATTTTGTCCCACCTACCTGCGCTTGATCCATAACCCTCCAGACCTTTCCTATTCATGATGGCATAGATTTAAGGTAACTGGCAAAAGAAACAAGGAAGACATGGGGATTTCTTTTCATACAGCATATAGTTGAATCTGGAGTGCACTACTTGCAAATGTCGTGGAGATATGTTCAATTAAGACATTTGAGGGAATTAGATTATTATCTGAAAAAGTAAAATATGAAAGGATAACGGAAAAAGGCTGATGTGTGGCTCTAGGTAACTTGCTCTTTCAGACAGGTAAAAACAATGACTGCAGATGCTGGAAACCAGAGTCTAGATTAGAGTGGTGCTGGAAAAGCTCAGCAGTTCAGGCAGCATCCAAGGAGCAGTAAAATTGACGTTTCAGGCAAAAGCCCTTCATCAGGAATTGCTGCCATGACAAGACAGATAGCTGTTTGAATACTGTGAGTTTCTGAAATTTCTCCAATATCTTTTGTCCAAGATATTAATCACTTTTAAGTTCTTCATCCTTTTTGCCCCTTGATCACTTCTATTTCTGTTCTATAAATTGTTGCTTCTGTTACAAAGCTGACACAAAACACTCATTCAACATTTCTGTCATTTTCTAATTCCTCAAAATAATTTCTCTCATCAGTACTTCTAAGGAAGCATAGCTTACTTTATCTACTTTTTCTAAATGATAAATGCTAACACTGTCTGTTTGAATGTTTCTCATTGTTAGATGTTGGGATTTTTTCATCCAATATGGCCCAGTGGTTAGCACTGCTGCCTCACAGCACCAGGTTCAATCCCAGCCTCGGGTGACTGTCTGTGTGGAGTTTGCACATTCTCCCCATGTCTGCAAGGATTTCCTCTGGGAGCTCCAGTTTCCTCCCACAACCCAAAGATGTATAGGTTAGCTGAATTGGCCATGCTAAATTACCCACAGTGTTAGGTGCATTAGTCAGAGGGAAATGGGTCTGGGTGGGTTACTCTTCGGAGGGTCGTTGTGGACTTGTTGGGCCGAAGGGCCTGTTTCCACACTGTAGGGAATCTAATTTAATCTAATCTAAAATAGCAGTACTGGACATCTCTGCACAAGTTCTTTAGGCTAGTGTCCAAGGCCCAAGCATCTCCAGCTGCTTCTTCAAGTGGGGATATTTGAACAAAGAACAAAGAAAATTACAGCACAGAATCAGGCCCTTTGGCCCTCCAAACCTGCACACATCCAGATCCTCTATCCCTCTGCTCTCTGCTCATTCATGTATCTGTCTAGGTACATCTCAAATGATGCTATCATGCCAGCCTCTATCACTTCTGCTGGCAACATGTTCCAAGCACCTGCTACCCTCTTCATAAAGAATTTTACAAGCATATCTCCCTTAAACATTTCCCTGCTCACTTTGAACTTGTGATTGAGTTCCCCACTCTGGGAAAAAGCTTCTTGCTATCCACCCTGTCTATACTATACCTCTCATGATTTTGTAGACCTCAATCAGGTTCCCCCCACACCCCCACCAAACTCTGTCTTTCTAATGTAAATAATCCTAATCTAGTCAAGCTCTCTTCATAGTCAGGCAAAAGCATGGTGAACCTCCTCTGTACCCTCTCCAAAGCGTCCGCATCCTTCTGATAATGCAGCGACGAGAACTGTACGCAGTATTCCAAAGGTAGCCAAATCAAAGCCATGTACAACTGTAACATAACCTACCAACTCTTGAACTCAATACCCCGTCTGATAAAGGAGAGCATCCCGTATGTCTTCTTGACCATTCTATCGATATGCATGTTACCTTCAGGGTACAATGGACCTAAAAACCCAGATCCCTCTGTACATCAATTTTCCCCAGGGCTTTTCCATTTACTGTATAGTTCATTCTAGAATTGGATCTTCCAAAATGCATCATCTCGGAGAGACAGCAGATGGATTGAACTCCACCTGCTATCTCTCTGCCCAACTCTCCAATCTATCCATATTGCATTTTCCGACAGCCCTCTTCACTACCTGCTACTTCACCATTTTAGTGTCATCTGTTAACTTGTTAATCAGACCACCTGTACCTTCCTCCAGAGCATTTATGTATATCACAAACAACAGTAGTCCAGCATGGATCCCTATGGAACACCCACTGGTCACAGTTCTCCATTTTGAGAAACTCCCTTCCCCACTACTACTCTCTGTTTCCTGTTGCCCAGCCAGTTTTATATCCATCTGGACCCCATGCGATTTCACTTTCTCCATCAGCCTACCATGGGGAGCCTTAGCAAATACCTTGCTGAAATTCATGTACATGACATCTACAGCCCTTCTCTCAATCAACTTTGTCACTTCTTCAAAGAATTCTTCTAAGTTGGTAAGATATGACCTTCACTGTACAAGACAATGCTGCCTATCACTGATAAGCCCATTTTCTTCCAAATGTAAATAGATCCTATTCCTCAGTATCTTCTCCAGCGGCTTCTCTACCACTAACATCAGGCTCACTGGTCTATAATTACCTGGATTATCCTTGCTACCCTTCTTAAACAAGTGAATACATTAGCAATTCTCCAGACCTCCAGGAGCTCACCCGTGTTCAAGGATGCTGCAAAGAGACCTGTTAAGGTTCCAGCTATTTTCTCTCTAGCTTCCCTCAGTAACCTGCAATAGATCCCATCTGGACCTGGGGACTTTTCCACCTTAATGCCTTTTACTATACCCAAAACTTCCTCCCTCCTTATGCCAACTGACCTAAAGTAATCAATATCTATCCATAACCTCAACATCCATCATGTCTCTCTCCTCAGTGAATACCAACGCAAAGTACTCATTAAGAATCTCACCCATTTTCTCTGATTCCAAGCATAACTTTCCTCCTTTGTTCTTGAGTGGGCCAACTTTTTCTCTTGTTACCCTCTTGCTCCTTATCATGAATAAAAGGTTTTGGGATTTCCTTAACCCTGTTTGCGAAAGATATTCATGACCCCTTTTAAGCCCTCTTAATTCTTCATTTCAGATTGGTCCTATTTCCTGACATTCTTTCAAAGCTTCATCTGTTTTCAGTTGCCTAGACCTCATGTATACTTTCTTCTTCTTCTTAGCTAGCCTCATAATTTCACCTGTCATCCATGGTTTCCTAATCTTGCCATTTCTATCCCTTATTTTCACAGGGACATGTCTGTCCTGCATTCTAATCAACCTCTCTTTAAAAGCCTCCCACATATTAAATGTGGATTTACCCTCAAACAGCTGTTTCCAATCCACATGCCCCAGCTCCTGCCAAATTTTGCTACAGTTGGCCTTCACCCAATTCAGCACTCTTCCTTTAGAACTTGCTGATGATTGCATAATATTCAGTCCATTCATGACTATTCAGATAAAAAGAAATAGTCCATGTCCGAATACAACAGGATGTGGACAATATCTAGGTTTGGGCTGACAGGTGGTAAGTAACATTTGTGCAACGCAATGACCATATCCAGCAAGAGAATCTAAACATTACCTGTTGACATTTACTGGCATTACCAGCACTGAATCCCCACCAGCAACATCCTGAATTGTTACCATTGACCAAAAATTGAACTAGACTAGCTAAATAAATATAATGGCTACAAGAGCAAGTCAGAGATTAGGAATCTTGAATAACTCACCTCCTGACAAGACATGGATCAGGAATGTGATGCAATACTTTTTATCGGTCTGGATGAATGCACTTGCATGAATACTCAAGAAACTTGACACCATCCAGGGAAAAGCAGACCACTTGATTGACAGCACATCCATAAACATTCACGCCATTTTATGCCAACGCTAAGTAGCAGCAGTGTGTACCATCTACAAGATGCACTGCAGAAATTCACCAAGGCTCCCAAACAGCATCTTTCAAGCCAATGAGCAGGACCATCTAGAAGGGCAAGGGCAATGGATACATGGGAACGCCACCTATTGCAAGTTCCTCTCCAAGCCATTCACCATTCCAATATTGGAAATATAATACAGTTCCTTCAATGTCCTTCAGAGTACCAAAATATTGGTATTCCCTCCATAACAGTGTTATGGGTCTACTTCAACCAAGTGTAATGCATGGTTCAAGAAGGCATCATCCTCTCAAGGGCAACAAGGGGTTGGGCAATAAATCCCAGCCAGTGACGCTCATACCCCATCTACAAATTTACAAAAAAGTGGACAATTTGTAAGGGATTCTCAGATAGTTTAGATATGATACATTACTTAACAGACAAAGAGAAGTATACAACCATGATAATTCAGGATGGGTTGTTGATACCAGAAGACGAACAAGCAATTGGCACTGAGTATGTCAATCACTACATAGCTGTAAAGGCAGCATTCTGCTCTCTAGCTAATAATACAGAACTCTACAGTGAGTTTTCTGCCTCCTCTCTGGTCCATAATGGTGCCTCAGAAGACAGCTGACTGACAAGATCTGCCACCAACAAGGCCCCACCTTATGAGGACTGCCCTAATGATCTCAACCGGACGAGGACTTCCCTCTGACCTTGAACATTTGTGAAGTAGGGTTGATTTCCAGCACATTCATCCTGTCTGAATTGTAATATTATGAATTTAAATTGAGATATAAGCATTGTACTAGAATGTTTACATCTGACACACTGAGCAGATTACATAACCCACACAAAGGCCAAGATACTCCTCTTGATTGATACATCTATGTTATAGACTTTGAAGTTGAAGGCATTCTCCAGATTGATTTCTTACAATTTGGCAAGACCCAGTGTGAACAACTGCAATCAACAACTACCGAAGATGAGTAAGTAAAAGAGTTTCAAAGGATTATTACCCTTTGGTCTGACAGTATAAAGTAAGTATCTTAGCAGATTTGTTTATTTTGGCCATACAGAGAAGAATACAACAAGACCTAATATCTAAACCATTACAAAATGTCTCTGTTACACTGGAGATACATGGGTACAGAACGTACAGATGGCCAGTATGTGAATCTGTGTACCAGGGATTAATCAGGATCTTCAATGACTCATGCATCTATGTGAGTCAGGCCAAACATACCAACCCTAACAGCAGAGGGAGCTTCTACATGCAAACACTTCTCCATTCACTCGTTGCATGATGTAATAACTGACTTATCCACAGTGCACATTGAAGATTTCATCCTTGTTACAGGTTATTTCTCCAAATCTTCCAAGGTTCGATGACTTAATAACACAACAAGCATGACCACTGCTGACACTATGAGCACAATTTTCAGTATATTTAGTATACTGGATCCAAAGGTGTCCGATAATGAGCCACAGTACACAGGCAAACTGTTTCAGGATGTGTACTCAGCGTGGAGCCTGAAGAAGGGCTCATGCCCGAAACGTCGATTCTCCTGCTCCTTGGATGCTGCCTGACCTGCTGCGCTTTTCCAGCAACACATTTTCAGCTCAGTGTGGAATAGCCCATATGATATTGCCACTGCACTATCTTTGCTCAAATGATCAGAATGAACGCTATATTGTAACAAATCAATTATCAATAATGTCAAGTAACAGCAGGATTTTCAGATTGCATTGTTGATGTGCATTTTCATGCAACAGCATTGGAGAAGGGGTTACTATCTGCAGCATAACTTGTGCTAGGAATGCAAGTACAAACAACCTTGCCCAGCAACCAATTATTTCACCATTCTGAGGCATAGGATAACCAGAGAAGAATGAAAGAGATACGCACTGAGACAGTAGGTAGAGAACTACCAAAACAGTAGATTGGGCAGAGAGTGTGAGTTAGGATCCATATACAACAGCAAAGGTTTATAAATATGCAAACAATCCAGGTCATGCAAAGTACTTACTGAGGAAAATGCTACATTGTGAAGGAACAGAAGGCAGCTTTGACTAATGTACAATCATGCACAAGAGATTGAGAAAGATCACACAATTGTGTAGTGTCATTGAGGGACAGCAACCAACAGTAAGACATCCATCAAACAAGCGCAATAAAGAACAACGCTTAACTCTTTACAAACATGTATGTAATATTTGCTCACATTTGGTTTCCAAGTATACGATTACAGGTACCAGTTGAGAACAAGTTAGCAGTTCTCCAAAGTGTTACATTGAAATTTGAAGTATTAGTATTTAAACTCTGTTTTACCAATTTTTGTAATTATTGAATCAACAATACAAAGTACAACCATGTATATAGTTTGACATAATTTTTTTTATTGGAAAAAGGGAAAAATTTTGTGTTTTGTTCATGGTCAGTATGTCAGTAAAATTGTGGTATTGAAGAATCCAACAGACATTTATTACATCTAGCTTTTATACATAAACATCACATTTCTCAGACATTGAAGTGTCTTGCCAACACTAAACATCATTAAGTAATATGCTTCCAGTAGTGTGTCATGCTTGCGTGCAACTTTGGTCTCCTTCCTATTGGAAGGACGTTGTGAAACTTGAAAGGGTTCAGAAAAGATTTACAAGGATGTTGCCAGGGTTGGAGGATTTGAGCTATAGGGAGAGGCTGAATAGGCTGGGGCTGTTTTCCCTGGAGCACCAGAGGCTGAGGGGTTACCTTACAGAGACTTATAAAATCATGAGGGGCATGGATAGGATAAATAGACAAGGTCTTTTCTCTTGGGTGTGGAGTTCAGAACTAGACAGCATAGGTTTAGGGTGAGAGGAGAAAGATATAAAAGACACCTAAGGGGCAACCTTTTCACACAGAGGGTGGTGCGTGTATGGAAAGAGCTGCCAGAGGAAGTGGTGGAGACATTTACAGCATTTAAAAGGCATCTGGATGGGTATGTGAATAGAATGGGTTTAGAGGGACAAGTGTTGGCAAATGGGACTAGATTAGGATATCTGGTTGGCATAGACAAGTTGAACTGAAAGGTCTGTTTCCATGCTGTACATCGCTATGACTCTATGATCTCAGGGTAAAATGGAGTATGTGAACTTTATACACAAAAGACACCTTATGATTTGGTATTGATATCATTACTATGTCTCTTAAATGTACACTGCTATACTGATTGTGGAACATAACACAGCAGAAGAATTAATCAATAATCTCAATAATTATCACCCTTCCATTAAACTTAAAGCTTTGATACACAAAGAAAGCATTAATTTCCTAGATTTCAGAGTATGCAATTTTAGGCAAAAGTCAAAAACTTATTTTTCCTTTAATTCATTCATGGGATGAGGGTGTCACTGGCTAGGTCAGCATTTATTGCTGATTCCGAATTGCCCAGAGTCAATCGCATTCCTATGGCTCTGGAGTCACATGGAGGCCAAACCAAGTAAAAATGGCAGATTTCCTCCCTAAAGGACATTAGTGAACCAGATAGGTTTTTCGCCAATCAATCACAGTCATCATTAGACATAATTCCAGATTTTTATTGAATTCAAATTCTACCATCTAGTCTGGCAGGATTCAAACCCAGGTCCCCAGAAGATTACTTTGGTTTCTGGACTAAAAGGCCAGTGATAATACCACCAGGCCATCACTCCCCAAAAATTTCTCTAAGTAACTGACACACACTTCAACACACAAAAGTCATCAACCTAAACACACTCTTTGTAGACTTGTGATGTTGCAGCTAATCAACACATTTCTAACGCATGAACACAGAACTGGAAGATTTTAACTATGAGATTTATACTCTTTTATGACATCTCAGATCTCAATGTCAGATTTAAACTTAATAATTAACACAGTTCATTATAATAGCTTCCATACATTTTCCCTATATAGTAGCTCCTGAATATTTGTAGTTAACCTCGATGTTCCATTATCTTATTGATTTCAAGTTTTCTAGCTCCTAGTTAGCTGAATATTTATTTGACAGGTTTAAATCTGTTTGTCTCCTTTGCAGACTCCCTCATTCTTCTTTGCAGCATACCTTTCCCACCTCTCTTACAGCTGATTTTCCCCTACCACCTCATCCTGCAGCTGCCTTCTCCTGAATCCTTCCTTGGAACATCCTGTTTTCTCCACCCTCCCCTCTTATAGCTTCTTTCTCCCACTACAGCCATTTTACAATCTCATTCTTCCTTCCACCTCTCCTGTAGCTTCCTTCTATTCCCAATCCCAATGGAACCACTTGCTGCCTCCCCTATTTCAACCCGCCATTTCCCAATACATCTCTCCTTTAAACCTTCTACTCCCAATCCCAATGGAACCACTTGATGACTCTCCTATTTCAACCCGCCATTTCCCAATACATCTCTCCTTTAAACCTTTTCTCCCACTCCTCTTGCAATTTCCTCCATCTCCCAATGCTTCTTGCAGCCTCCATCTACACCACACCCCCTTCCAGTAACCTCCTTCCCTCATACCCCTGTGGCCTCTTATCCCAACAGTCCATTGCAACTTTCTTCTTCAAATCTCCAATCCCTTTTAGTATCCCTCTCTATTCACCCACTTATAGCTACATCTCCCCTATCCTATTATGGTCTTCTTCCCACTCACTCCACCCCATTTACAGCCTTCTTCTTCTTGCCAGTCCTCTTGCACCCTCCTTATTTTCCATTCCCTTTGCAATCTCCTTCTCCCCAGCAACATACCTTGCACCATCCTCTGCCACACTCCTCCTCAAAATCCATCTCCAAGCCTCTCGTGCCTAAATTCTTTGCAACCTTTTTTGGCCTTCCACCTCCTTTGCAGTCTTCTTCTCCCAGTCAACCCCCCTTGCAGCCTCTTGTCCCCCAACCTCTGTTGCAGCTTTCTTCTCCACCCCTCCTGACTGGTGTCTTATAGTTTATGAGTAAATTTTGGGATTCAGAGGTTCATCCCTTGTCAGAAAACATCTACTCTGCAACCAGCTCTTGCCACTGTATTTATATGGTGGGTCCAGTTAGCTTTTTGGTCAATCTTGATCTTCAGCATATTGATTCTGTGGTTCAGCAATGGTAGTGCTATTGAGTGTCAAGAGAAGGTGGTTAGACTGGTGCATTGTCTGGTACCAGTATGTTGCAAATGTTATTTCCCACTCATCAGCCCAACTGAATGTTCTTCAGGCCTTGGTGCATGCAGGCACGGTCTACTTCAGTAACTGAGGAATTAAGAATTAAATTGAACACTGACATCATCAGCCAACAACCTCGCTCTGACCTCAGAATGGAGGGAATATCATTAATGAAGCAGCTGAGGATGTTTGAACCTCATGCTACCCTGAGTACTTCCAGCAGCTATGTCATTGAGCTGAGATGATTGCCTTCCAACAAATAAAATCATCTTGCTCAGTATGACTTCAATCAATGGAAAATTCCCCCCATCACTAATTCCCATTGACTTCAGTTTAGATAGGACTCTTTAATTCCACATTCAATCAAATGCTGCCTTGATGTCAAGGGCAGTGAACTTCACCGCATCTCTAAAATTCAGCTTTTTATTCCATTTACATCAATACTGCATTCAGATTGGGAGCCTTGTGGCCCTCACAGAACCAAGACTGAGCAGTGCTGAGTAATTATTTCTTGATAATACCGACAATCATTTAAAAATTATTCTTTCATAGGATGTTAGTGAAACTGATTGAGCTTTACTATCCATTTCTAATTTTACTGGAACTGAGTGGCTTGCTGGGCCATTTCAGAGTGCAGTTAAGAGTCAACTACATTGCCTTGGGCCTGGAGTCACATGTTGGCCAGACCAGGTAAGGATGGCAGACTTACTTCCTTAAAAGGCAGTAATGAACCAGATGGAGTTTTATGACAATTGACAATGAATGCATGGTCATCATTAGACTAGCTTTTAATTCCAGATTTTATTGAATTCAAATTTCACCATCTGTCATGGTGGGATTCAAATCCATGTCCCCAGCACACTTGCCTGAGGTTCTGGTTACTAGTCCAATGTCATTACCAACACACCACCGCCAATGTACCATGCACAACGGTCAGAAGTCACTACTGTCCCCAGACCTCTCAGTCCTGCACAACCAGAATGAAAATTAGAGTAATGCTGGCCACTATCTCTTATGGTCTCTTCAAATACAGTGCTTATGGTTGAGATTAAATTCATGAGGCAGTCAGGTTAGGTATATCATGTTCTCAGGGAAAAAGTGCCATAGGCTCCTGTCACTCTCAGAGAAAAAAATTAAACTAACCTCTCTTTTAAATGGGTGTCCTGAGTTTTAAACAGTGACCCCTCGTTCTAGACTCCCCACAGGAGGAAACATCCTCTCAGCATCTACTCTGCCAAGACCCACCTGGATTTTCTCTGTTTAAATCAAGTCATCTCTGACTCTTTTAAACTCTAGTAAACAAAACTCTTGCCTGTCCAACTCTTTGCCACAAGAAGAACCATCCAGTCCAGTTATTCGTTCATTATATCTTCCCTGGACTGCCTCCAATGCATTCACATTGGACACACAGAGGGATATCCTGATTCCTCTGCATCTTAGGCCTCTGTAATCTCTCACCATTTAGACAATATGCTTTTTAAAATTCTTTCTGCAAAAATTTCACATTTTCCCACTTTATACTCCATTTGCCACATTGATGCTCACTTACTTAACCTCCCATTATCTTTTTCGAACAGCCTAGTGTCCTCTTCGAAACTTCCTTTTATATTTATCTTTGTATCGTCATCAAATACCTTTCATCCATTCAAGTGTCATTTATATAAATTACAAACATTTGAGGCCCCAACAGTGATCCCTGTGGCAAACCACTCATTACATCTTGCCAACTTGAAAGGACTACATCTACTCTCTGCTTCTTCTTAGCCAAATAATCATCTAACCATACCAATATGCTACACCTACACCATGAGCTTTTATATTTTGCATTCCTTTGATGTTCAGCCTTATCAAGTACTTTCTGAAACTTGCAGTAAATTCACCAGTTCCCCCTTCTTCACAACATGTTACAAAGAACAAAACAGCACAGGAACAGGCCCACCAAGTCTGTGCCAACACGTTATGCCTTTATAAACTTGTAAGGATATGGGGGAAATGATAGGAGATTGGAACTAGGTAATAAAATTGTATAGACAGGATGGGCAAAATGGTCACTTGTGTTGTAACAATTGTGCCTCTCATTGTAGGCCCAGAAAATTTGCAGAGTTTAAGAAAATAGCAAAGGACGAGGAAACAAATAATCGCAAGAAACTGGAGTTTGAAAGAAAGCAATCAAGAAATATAAAATCAGATTGTAGAAGCGTCTCCAGATATATGAAAAGGAAGTACTAGCTAAAATGAGCATTTATAACCTTGGATGAAACTAGGAAACTAATAGAAAGCAGGAAACAAAAGAGGCTTTAAACAAGTAATTCAATCCATCTTCATAGGACACACAAAGAGCGTCAATGGTTACAGGAAAGTGAAGTTAAGATTTCAATCAGACTGCGACCTTATTGAAAGGTAGATCAAGCTCAGTGGGCTGATTGAACTTTTTGTTGTGTTCCCGCCACAAGGCTTCACATCTTGTGTTTGGTCAGGTTGTGTTTGGCAGCAAAGCATGTGATCCATCCAGTTATGGCTTATCACTATAGTGGCACATTACTGAGCCAGTCTCATTGTAATCCCAGTCTCACTAATTATGTAAATTATAAATACCTTTATGATGAAATATGAGCATTTTCAACCATTGATGATTTTGATTGAAGAAACAATGTAATACATTGTTAAAACAATCAAATTAGGGAAAGATTACTTAGCATCCAAAAGTAGTCAAGACAATTCACTCGCTTCAACACCACTTCACACGATGGTGACACAGAAGCGAAATGCTGCTGACATCTTAAAGTAAGGAATTTTCATTTTCTCTCCTGAGATGTATCTGGAACTCAGTATTAGCAGCATTTTGGTGTTTATGTAACACACATTTTTCGGAAGAAGGGAGGAGTAAACAAAGTACTATTGCCACTGAGAAGTCTGGGGCCTTCGCAAGCTCAAGAATGAGCGATTGAAAAGTTCGCTACCGGACACAAGTTGTCACAAGGCCGAGGGAACTCGGTGCAAACCTCGCGATATTGGGAAGGGAAAGTTTATGGGGTGCGGGGGCAGGGAAGAGAGCTGGCTCTCGCGATACTGGCGGCGTCCTTTAACCAGGTCTCGAGCGCACTGGTGCGGCCGCTCCTGCTGGTTGGTTGGGAGCTGTGTCACGTGGCCGGTCTGGGTTCCCGGCGGCCTCAGCGCGAATTGATGATAACGAGAGACGAAGGGACGAGGGAGAGAGTGCGACAGCGAACGGAGGATCGGCAAGAAGCGGCACCGGTACCGAGGGCTCGGTTGGCTGGTTCTACGTACCTGGGTCTCCTATAGTTTGCTTCTCTCATAAGTGGATAAACAAATCGGAAGACGATAAGAAAGATTTCCCACCGGGGATAGTTCCCAGTCCTCCTTTTATTTCCCCCCCTTTCAAGAGAGAGAACTTTTTCTTTTGGTTTTTTTTTCCCCTCAGTCGGAAATTTTGTACTCATTTTTTAGTTATGAGTCATGTGGCCATCGGAAATGTACTGGATCTAGATCAGCAGGTGAGTGGATCTCCACTCCACTGACTTGTTTAATTGTGATTTTTTCTCTCTCTAATGGATGTGTGTGTTTGGGGGGGGGGGAGAGAGATGTCGGTGCGCTTTCTTTAACCCCCTCCTTCCTTCTCTTTACCCCCTCACCCTTCCCCCCCCCCCCCCTCCCTCCCTCCCTCCCTCCTCCCCCCCTCCTCCCCAGGGGGGTTGCGGGGGAACTCGCCCACAATGGCGGCTTTTGTCTCCCTCGAAGTCGCCGGGGCTGCAGCTGGTGGGGAGGAGTCTGGGTTTTTTTTTAAAGTTTCTTTTTTTGTCTGAGGGTTTTTCTTGTCGTGGGGGGGGGGGGGGAGGTGGAGGGTGATCCTGACTGTCGGATTCTCTCTCTCTCTCTCTCTCCCACCCCCCCCCACCCCCTCTCTCTATTTCGGTTCCTGTGGACGGCGGTGGTCCCAATGTGGCTGAGAAATAACTGGCTCCACGTTCTTTGTCTGCCTTCACCGCGGCGGGAACACCGGGGAGGGGGTCATTTCTTCCTGCACTCTTTCCTTTCGACAAACGGTATTTTTTTTCCCTTCTTGGGTTTATCCCGGCGGGGAGTTTGAGGTGGGGGTGGGTTTTTTTTTGTTTTAAATGTGCGCAGGGAAACCTAGCGAAATGTGTAATGGCGGCCTTAGTAGTAAAGTGATTAAAAATCTCCTGCCTTCTCTCTCTGTGTGTCTCACAACGGCGTTTACCCCTCTTCAAGTCCCATCGGTTGTCATTTAAAGCCTCGGTCATGGCGTGATTTCCTCTCAACTTCGTCTCTACTTTTAACAAGCTCGAGTGTTGGTATTTTGAGCATGGAGTGGGGGCGGGGGGAAGTGAAGCGTTGGCCTATTTGTATCATACATTCACTTTTAGACTTTAATCGATTCAGAAAGTGTCTTTTTGACTTGGCATTCGGCATCGAGAATTTCAAATTGACACCGCCATCGTTTTAGTGGCACGTCGCTCGCATCTACAAATGTGGATGGCTGTATCCTCCTGTTTTTTTTGGGAGATAGTGATTAAACTCCTGATCCCAACCGTAGTCCCGGTGTTGGCTTTCAATGCCTGCCTGCCTGACTTGGTCCTGCCCCTGTCCCGCCTCGACAAGTTTTCAGATCTTAAAAAAAATTGGGTTTCCCTAACTCCTGAACTAGTTCCGTCCATACTTTGGGCATGTTTTTTTTGTTGTTGAATACGACCGGAAGAGACTGGTACAGCCGTGTGAAATGTTTTACTTGCTCGGAGAACAGGTTACAGATGGAGAGTAGGCTGCTGGCCTCTCTCTCTCTCTCTCTCTTGTTTACTCGGCTTGTGTGCGCTAGGAAACTGCGCCATCATTGTGACTGGCGCAGCAGCTTTTTTTAAGCTGAAGGAGGTTTCAGATTATGAACCGTTTCGGAACGGTCTTTCACCTCCTTTTTTTTTGTTTTGAAGGTAACGGTGCTCAGTCCATGGCCATTGCAGAAGTCTTGAGTCCCGGGCGGACATTAGAGGGAGGGGGGGTGTTAAATATTAAAATCCCGGTGATTAATTTCTCTGACGAAGACGGGCGTGTTGAAGTCTGACGGGGGTGACTGGAAAGGGTGGAGAAGGCTCGTCACAAAAGGTTTTAAGTTTCCTGTAAGCGTAACGAACGTGCGGTGCCATTTTCTACTGCCGTGTTGTGCGGTAATTATTTTTTTCCCCCCCAAAAATAAAATTGGCACCAAGATGTGAAAAGTGCTTGCTCAGCAACGTTCGACCGCTTTACGAAACGAGATCGCTTCCCATCGAGGAATTTGGTGCAATCGTCCGCTCGTGTCACGATTTAAAAGAAAATGGACGATCTTTTATACCGAACAGCTTCGGCACTTCGCAGTCATTATTATTTACGGCCTTGGGCATGGGATTAGAAAAGGGAGGTCCGGGTGGGTGCAGCGCTGCGCGATTGCAAAATAACGAGTGTCCCTAGATTAAACCTTCCGTTTCGCAGTTAAATCAATGACCAATACTTAATCAACTACATTGGGGGCGGAGATATTCAACGTAAAATTGTGCAATGAATACTTGATGCTCGAATATAAAAAGGGCACATGTTTCATGCACTCGAATGTTAAGGTAGCTGTAGGCCATTAGATGACTTTAATGGGTAATGTTTATTTGCCAAACATCTTTTTTTTGGTCATGGACTTTTGCATTGCAAGTTCCCTTCGCCAAAACATCAAACGAGCACTGCCCTCTACAGGGCATTCCGGTTTGTATACAAGCCGGACAACTGCCTAATGCAGGTACAGGGTACTGTTAATGAGCAAGTCTGAATCAGGAAATCAGTTTGAAAAACTACTTGTGGGTTTCATGTTCTCTAGGTGGTAATTGAATTATTGCAGAATTGGATTAGTGTTTTAAGTCTTCAATAAATGAATGCATGATGGCCTCTGCATTTGACTATCGCTCGTTACAGTAACACCATGAAATAATACCAGAATGGACATTCCAGCTTTTCCTAAAGAGCTTAGTGTATATATTGGTAAACCAAGGGACAGGATATCCTGATCACGTTTATAATCTTAATGTAATTGCTATTCATGTAGCAGTTCATCATTGACTTGATCCGAGGCAACTCAAATGTGCTTGGTTTTTTATTTTTTTTAAAAAAACCTTCGGGAAAACTGAAAGCAACATTCCTCCAAGGAAATTATTCCTCTGAATTTGTGTAATGGCTTTATCTTATTGGCACTGATTCTTTTTTTAAAAAAGTACACTTTCCTTCTATGTAAAATTGCCTTGTAGGCAATGTAATGGCAAATTGTTTAAGGGTGGTCTGAGCAGATGATGCCTCAGGCCTAGTTGACCCATGCCATAAAGAGGGTGTGGAAATAAAGTCTGTGTAGCCTTGATAGGCCCAGTATTCAGCACATTGTACAGAATGGCAATCAAAATGAGAAACCTAAAAGACGTCAGTGGTGAAGTATGAACCTAGTGGTTTTTGTAAAAAGGAACAAGCCCTGAATTAGTTGACTGAAACAAGGTCCAAGCAGAGGTCCTGCAATAAGCAGAGGACTTGCCTTGCACTAGATGAATACTGTAGCATTTTGTATGGAGAGATTTGGTCTACAACCTTTCTCTTTTTGACTTGATTTGGTTGTTTAAGATAACTATGAAGGTTACAATAGTGTGGTTATCTTGTATTTAATGGTCAGTTCCTTAAGGCAGACATGCCTGTGGTTTAAACCATGTGGCACAGTCGTGCATCTACCCAAGTCAAGAAGTATTGGGTTAAAGTCGTACCTGTTCCAGAGGTGTGAAGAGCATTTTGGGGGAGTAGTTGGGACCATTTTCAGGAGGGTTTGTTTACGCAGTACATAAACAATCCAACCAGGAATTGGGTTACACTGGACCTGGTTGTGGGAAATGAGCCCAGCCAGATAAGCAAAGTTTTAGTGGGGAATTTCGGGAGTAGTGACCATAATACTGAGTTTTAAGATACTCGTGGGTAGAGTTAACAGCAGGTGAACTACAAGAATATTGGGCAGGAACTGGAGAATTTTGATTAGAGGCAGTTTTTGAGGTGGAAATCCTTATCAGACATGTGGGAGTATTTCAAGCGGCAGTTAAGAGTTCAAGGAATGGCATATTCCAGTGAGAATGAAAGATAAGTATGGCAAGTTAGGTGATCAGAGATAGTATGACCTTCATCAAAAAAAAGCAGACAAAAGATCTAGGAAGATGGGAACTGAGGGAGCCCTTTAAGTATATAGGGAGAGAACATAAACAAGAATTAAGCTCATGAAAAGTAATTAGCAAGCATAATTAAGAATCCCAAGGCTTTTGATACATAAGGAAAAGATTGGCCGACTCTAGGACAAAGGGTTTTTGAAGAGCCAGAAGAGGTAGGTGAAGTCCTAAACAAATACCTTCTCAGTCTTTACAAAAGAGAAGGAATTGGTGGAGGATGTCCTAAGGGAAGGGTGTGTTGTATTTCCAAGCCAAGTTGCTATTACAAATGAAGAGGTGCTGAGTGCCTTAAAGTATTAAGGTAGATAAGTCCTCGGGTCCTGATGGGGTCTATCCCAGAATACTGAAGGAAGCAAAGAGCAAATTTCTGGAGTGTTGACAGACATCTTTTGCATCTCTTTAGTTACAGGTGAGGTCCCAGAATACTGTAGAACAGCCAATGTAGTACCATTGTTTAAGAAGGGTAGTGGGGTAATCTAGAAATTACAGGCCTGTGTGCCTTGTGTCAGTGCTGGAATAGCACAGCAGGTCAAGTGGCATCTGAGGAGCAGGAGAATCTATTTTGGGCATAAGTCCTGATGCCTGAAATGTAGATTCTCCTCCTTGGATGCTGCCTGACTTGTTTTTAGTGCCACATATGATTCTGATCTCCAACATCTGCAGTCCCACTTTCTACCAGCCTTATGTCAGTGTAAGGGAAACTATTGGAAAGAGTCTCCAAGGTCTATATGAATTTTTAGAAGCAAATGGACTAATTAGTAGGAGACAACATGGTTTTGTGCAGAGGTAGTTGGCTCACTAGCTTAATCCATTTTTTTTTTAGATGACTTCTAATCTCTGCAGTCCTGCTACACCATTGTAACTCATGGAGTGTTGTGAAAATATCCTTCTCCTTGAAAAGCCTGGCATGTAGTCAGATGTCTTCCACTGTTTAGTCACTTGATGCTCCTTTGATACTGAACATGTCTGTTGTCCTGCCCTTCTGCTTGGACTGTTACAACTCTAATTATCACCAAAAGAATGCTATGTTCTATGACATTTATTATTGAATCCCCCACTACCGATCTCCAAGGTTTCACCAATTCCAGTTGAATTGGACCAGCCATATAAATACAGTAGTTGCAAGAACAGGTTGACTCCTCAAAGTCTGTCTACCACCTATGGCACAGGTCAGGTGTGATGTAAACCCTTGGCTTCTACAACCTACATAGATGCAGTAGAAACATTGGAGCACTGTCACATGCATGTTTCTTTACAGGACACATGCTGTTCTGACTTGCAACTGTTTATTGCAGGATCCAAATCCTGGGAATCTTTCCCTAACCATACTAAATGTAACTACAGTATATGTACTGTAGTGTTTTAAGGCTAGTCTGTGCCCACATGGTTGGAAAATCAGCTAATTTTGCAGATGGAATGATGTGGCTGGATCTGAATCTTGCAGGGCATTCTTGGTTGAAGTCATTTACTGAAAATCTGACTGTACAGTTAATCATTTCAACTTGTTTACTTTTACTTTGTATTTCTCAGCTTGCTGGCCTAGACTTGACATCGTCAGCAGGTGATGCTCAGAGTGCTGGTGGGGCAGGCAGTAAGTACCACTTTTGCACATTTTGTATTGAGTACAGTTATTTGTTACTAAACATTAATCTGGCAGAATGATGTATCCATCATGCGAACAGGCTTAAACCTAGGGCATTGTGTCTGCCTTTTGTACTGAATTAGAATGTTATGTTTTCAATTTCATGAATTACTCAAACGTTGAACCTGAGTGAAGCTAACCAGTTGAGGTGTTTGCTACAAAGCAAAATTATTTTGTTCCCTTAACTTTTTAGCTTACTAGTTGTAGACCAAAGGACAAAGGAATATGAAATAAACTGGAAAGAAATTTGGATATTGATCTTGCATGCTTTAAATTGAAAATGTAAATAAGTTGATTGTTTAAATATTTCTATTTTTAGACTGTGGTACAAGGCAACCTAAAACAAAGTGAAAAAATTTCTAGGATTTGTAGATCTTTTAAAACCAAGAATGTGGGACCTGAAGCAGCTGCATCTCCGTATTTAGACACTTGTAACCAATATCTGAACTTAAAACTTTTCTAATTCAAAATGCCACTTATGTTGCCCCCTTAAGACGGGGGGAGAAAACAAACCTGTAGGCCTGTCAGTTTGTGATGTGGGAAGTTTGAATCTAATTGTGATGAATGTCTTTGACTGCTGTCTGTTTCAGACCCTAAAGTGATAGAATGGTAAGTTAGGATATGTGCAGATAAAATAAACATTGATGATTTGAACTTGCTTAGGCAAATGATCCTTGAATTTGTTCTTCCTGCAAGCAGAATAGAATTGCACAAAGCTTGCATCTTTGCAGGTGTTGGAATATGCCTCAGTGTTTCTTTCAATTTGCCTGATGTGGGGAAGTCTTGTACATTCTGAAATCTGATTCATTTTGGATCATAGGACCATGGAGCTGTGAAGGAGCTTGTTACCCTAATGCTATTTTTTCCACTTGTGGCATCATGTATACAAATTTTTGAACTAAAGTATAACAAACAAGAAAGGAGTATCCATTTCTAGGAAATTGGGAAAGCTGTTTCCAGTTCTAGAACCCTGTTTGAACCCCATCTTGAGTCTATAGGAATGTAAAACTTGGGAGAATAAGTTTTTTTTTATTTTGAATTTTTTATATTGAATAAAATCATGGTTGATCTGATTGCAGTATTTATCAGTTTCCCATCTACCCCCAGACTGCATTCAGTTTAGATTCTCTTGCGATGAGATCTCCGCCATCAGACATTAAAAATTAGCAGCAAGGACCTTTTGAGTAAATTGAAGTCTGATTTTCTTAAACACTATACCCTGTTAATTTGTACTTGTTACATGCCGTTTCACCCTGTTTGAATGAGATCCACAATTGTAATATGGGCAAATGCATTGTTCTGCAACAGGCCTCCTTTGCATGTTTATAAAATTGAGGGCTGTTGTCATAACAGTGTACTGGTATCGGAGACTGTCAAGTTAAAAATATCATGTTGCAACACAAAATTATAGTTCAACAGGTTTATTTTGGGGACACTAGTTTTTGAAGTGCTGCTGCTTCATGAAGTGGTGGTGTGATTTTTTTTTTAAACTGTCCACTCCAGTCCTTTTTTAGATTAGTTAAGATAGTTATGCATCACCTTCAGTAAAATATCTTGTTACACTTTCTTCAAACCTTGAATGTCCACCTAATTTCACTTGTATTGAGTGACAATTATTCAAACTATCAAAAAGCCTTTTCTTTTTGGATGACATACTGATGTGGGAGGTGTGCACATGCTATGCAAATTTGACTTAAGCTACTGTTTTTTAAAAAAAATCAAGGTTGTTTGCTCCCATTGCTGTTGCTAACTTGGGATATATTTAATTACATTAATAATAAAAAAAAAATCCAGGTTTCCCCATCTCTTAATGTCCACTAGAATTTTTATCCTTGCCAGCTGATGGAATAAGAAATTGGCTAGAACGTAAGCCTTGAGGTGTGATGCTTATGATTTCTAAAGGGCCAACTGCTTTTTAAATGGGTGTGAGACATTAAAATTTAAGATTTGTCAAATGGTTTAAATTTGTAAGTGGCCATTTTTAACTTGGGGAAGTAGACTTAACAGTTCTACTTTCTTTGTAGAAGGACGTTATATTCCTCCTCATCTAAGAAATAAAGAGGCATCCAAGAATGGTAAGTCAGTATAACAAGTACTTCCTTTAAGTGAGTGATAGTTGAATTGTATTGAGTTTGCATTCTATGTCCTAATGGAAATTTGATTCCAGTAAGTGGAAGGCTGCAATTGGAAATTGTATGCGTGTGTTTGGGAGTATGGATTACAAAATCTGTAGCCTTGGTCTAAATGCTCAATTTTGCTTTTGACTGCATGGTACTTCCTATATTACTGATGCTTTTCTTTGATTCCCTCACTCTTTTTTTCATTGCTGTAAGAAAAGTTAATAAAGTGAAGCTGCCAGTTTTTTTACATAATCTGAGCTAATCTAACATTTTTTAGAATGAACACTTGTGCACTCATCTGCATGCTATGTCAGTATTAAAATTAACTTTTCAACTGTTGTGGTTTTCTATCATGGCACCTCTTCAAAGCTTGTCTCAGATTCTAGCTGTTTGATGAAATTGATCAGAAATAGGGCTCATTCCGGATTAGGTCTGGAGACTCATTTAGGGAAGGAAGAATTAATAATCTGGTATGATCATGACCGTTTTCAGGCTAAACTGTACTGAATCTTCTACAAATTGGAATAAAATTGGGGCAACACAGTGGCTCAGTGGTTAGCAATGCTGCCTCAGCGACGGTCCCAGGTTCGATTCCAGCCTTGTGACTGTCTGTGGAGTTTGCACATACTCCCTTTGCCTACGTGGGTTTCCTCCCACAGTCCACAGATGTGCAGGTCAGGCGAATTGGCCATGCTAAATTGCCCATAGTGTTAGGTACATCATTCAGAGGGAAATGGGTCTGGGCGAGAGGCTCTTCGGAGGGTCTGTGTGGACTTGTTGGGCTGAAGGGCCTGTTTCCATACTATAGGGAATCTAATCTAATCAGTTTTGAACTGACAAATAAGCACTTTCATGCTTGACTGCAGGATCTTGTGATTATTAGTAGGTGTCAACAATCTCCTTTATCATCAATAGAATTGTCTAAGTTTGCTTCTACTGTTTAGGCTCCAGAAAAGACATTGCAGTATGTCAACTTCAGAAGTTCTTTAATCAGCTGAAAAGCTTAATTTAAAATGAAACACATCAATACACTTGAGAGCATTGTTTTATTGCTGTTTGATTGTCCGATGATTTGGCAGAAGAACATGTTTTGTGCATGTTAAGTTGCTGCAGGTGTCTCATTACAGCTAGTTGCTTTCAACAGACCTTGGTTACTGTTGGCTGCTTCTGCCATGTTGCACAAGGGTATACATTGTAATTGTTTATGCAAAGTTCAGATCTTAAAAAAAAGTCTTGAGGTTGATCGCCATTGCTTTTTAAATGTGCATAGTAAAAATGTCTTAACTATTTTCTCCTGTGTCTGAAGTCTGCGAGTATAAGCGATTTTTAGAATTTGTTAATACAATCTCATCCAGGCCTGGAAATTCCTGCAAGTGTCTAGCAGCACTCCATAATCTTCAAAGTGTCAAGGTTCACTGCTGCTTAAGAACCGCTCCATCACACAGAATTAAAACTTGTATCAGGTGTTCTTATTGTCATTATTAAACTGGCTGAGGTAATTACAAGTTAATATTTGCAGCAATGTTAAAAACCTGCTGTGCTTTTGGAATATGAATGTCCAAGGCTGAGTGTTAGACTTTTGTAGTTTTTTTTTCTCTCTTTCCCAAAGGGCGACATTGTTTGAATTCCATTTTTAATCTGTAAGGTGGGAATGGGTGAAGTTTGAATCGGCAGCTGAAGTACGTTTGCACAGAAATGGTGTTGAATAGTATCTCTTGTCAAATTACTTGCTCCTACCAAATTGTACAAGGCAAATGTATTTACTTTTCAGTAGGAATATCATGGAACTATGTTCCTACTGCACTAAAATATACTGTAGCTATATACTGCACTACACTGTTTATTGCAGTTTGAAGTTCTTTGTCTGCTCAAGATGGCACTGGTGCCACATGTAAATGGTACTGATTTTCAGTTCAGCATTTGGTAAGTATCAAGAAGTGATTAATTTCAAATACTATAACCACATGTTAACTGTAGTTGGCTTCTCTTTTCAAGAAAAGACAGCAACTTGCAAGGGAAACCTAATGAAGTAAATTGTATTTAAATGCTGTAGATCTTGTAAAGTTGGTCTTGGGTAATTCCAAGAGTCTTAATCAGCATACTGTTCAAGTCTGGACTTGAGTCAATGTGAGTGTAATGGATATCTTAAACTATAATCCATGCACTTAAGCAATATTGTTACATCGGTGTTTTAGACCTGAAGGGATAACTGATTATTGATTCTCCACCCCAAGCTCTGAACAAAGTTGGCAGCTAAAGATGGGAAAATGTGACTTTTTGTTTAAAGGGCAGAAAATTGGTTTAACATGTACTCGTTCTTTAATGGCAAGTTTGATAACTAATTTACGGTATAGAAGCTTTGTTTTATTGAATGGCATGATCTAATTAATGAAATCTTGCTTTGGTATTGAGGCAGATATATCTAATTTTAATTTGTGGCTTTCTATTTGGTAGTTAAATGTTAAACAGTCTATTGTCACCTGTTAATGATGACTGGAAGGCCGATAATCATAGAATCATAGAGATATACAGCATGGAAATAGACCCTTCGGTCCAACCTGTCCATGCTGACCAGATATCCCAACCCAACCTAGCCCATATCCCTCAGACCCTTCCTATTCATATATCTGTCCAAATGCCTCTTAAATGTTGAAATTGTACCAGCCTCCACCACATCCTCTGGCAGCTCCTTCCATAAACGTACCACCCTCTGTGAAAATGTTGCCCCTTGGATCTCTTTTATATCTTTTTCCCCCTCACCCTAAACATATGCCCTCTAGTTCTGGACTCTCCAATCCCAGGGAAAAGACTTTGTTTATCCTATGCATGCCCCTCAATTTTGTAAACCTCTGCAAGGTCACCCCTCAGCTTCCGACAGTCCAGGGGAAACAGCCCCAGCCTGTTCAACCTCAAATCCTCCAACCTTGGCAACATCCTTGTAAATCTTTTCTGAACCCATTTCAAGTTTTACAACATCTTTCTAATAGGAAGGAGTCCAAAATTGCACGCAGTATTCCGACAGTGACCTAACCAATGTCCTGTACAGCTGCAACATGACCTCCCAACCCCTCTACTCAATACTCTTTCCAATAAAGGAAAGCATACCAAATGCCACCTTCACTATCCTATCTACCTGTGACTCCACTTTCAAGGAGCTATGAACCTGCACTCCAAGATCTTTGATCAGCAACACTCCGTAGGACCTTACCATTAAGTGTATAAGTCCTGCTAAGATTTGATTTCCTAAAATGCAGCACCTCGCATTTATCTGAATTAAACTCCATTTGCCACTCCGCCCATTTGCCTATCTGGTCTGGATACTGTTGTAATCTGAGGTAACACTCTTCGCTGTCCATACACCTCCAATTTTGGTGTCATCTGCAAACTCACTAACTGTACCTCTTATGCTTGCATCCAAATCATTTAGTAAATGACAAAGTAGAGGACCAAGCGCTGATCCTTGTGGCACTTCACTGGTCACAGGCCTCTAGTCTGAAAAACAACCCTCCACCATCACCCTATGTCTTCTACCTTTTTGATCCAGTTCTGTATCCAAATGTCTAATTCTCCCTGTATCCCATGAGATCTAACCTTGCTAATCAGTCTCCCACGGAGAACCTTGTTGAACGCCTTACTGAAGTCTATATAGATCACATCTACTCTGCCCTCATCAATCTTCTTTGTTACTACTTCAAAAAACTCAATCAAGTTTGTGAAACATGATTTCCCACGCACAAAGCCATGTTGACTATCTCGAATCAGTCCTTGCCTTTCCAAATACATGTATATCCTGCCTCTCAGGATTCCCTCCAAGAACTTGCCCACCACTGAGGTCAGGCTCACTGGTCTACAGTTCCCTGGCTTGTCTTTACTGCCCTTCTTAAACAGTGGCACCATGTTTGACAATCTCCAGCCTTCCGGCACCTCACCTGTGACTATCGATGATACAAATATCTCAGCAAGAGGTCTAGCAATCACTTCTCTAGCTTTCCCCAGAATTCTTGGGTACACCTGATCAGGTCCTGGGGATTTATCCACCTTTTAACCATTTCAAGATGTCTAGCACTTCCTCCCCTGTAATCTGGGTGTTTTGCAAGATGTCACCATCTATTTCCCTAGTCTATATCTTCCAAATCCTGCAAAATATTCATTTAGTATCTCCCCTATTTTCTGTGGCTCCCTAGATAGGCCGCCTTGCTGATCTTTTGAGGGGCCCTATTCTCTCCCTAGTTACCCTTTTGTCCTTAATATATTTGTTAAAACCCTTTGGATTCTCCTTAATTTTATTTGCCACTGCTATCTCATGTCCCCTTTTTGCCCTCCTGATTTCCCTCTTGGGTATACTCCTACTTCTTTTATACTCTTCCAAGGATTCACTCAATCTATCTTGTCTATACCTGACACATGCTTCCTTTTTCTTAACCAAACCCTCAATTTCTTTAGTCATCCAGCATTCCCTATATCTACCAGCCTTCCCTTTTTACCCTGATAGGAATATACTTTCTCTGGATTCTTGTTATCTCATTTCTGAAGGCTTCCCATTTTCCAGCCGTCCCTTTAGCTGCGAACATCTGCCCCCAATCGGCTTTTGAAAGTTCTTGCCTAATACCGTCAAAATTGGCTGTTCTCCAATTTAGAACTTGAACTTTTAGATGTTGTCTATCCTTTTCCATCACTATTTTAAATCTAATAGAATTATGGTCGTTGGCCCCAAAGTGCTCCCCCACTGTACCCTGCCTTATTTCCCAAGAGTAGGTCAAGGTTTGCACCTTCTCTAGTAGGTACATCCACATACTGAATCAGAAAATTGTCTTCTACGCATTTAACAAATTCCTCTCCATCTAAACCTTTAACACTATGGCAGTGTTATGTAGAGGAATAAGATGGTGTTATTTTCTGGGTTTGTAGATTATGAAAGAGCCAAAACCACTGCAAAGGCCATATGTACTACTTGTCAGATGTGGGAATTTAGAGTTTAATGGTGACTGTGGATTATATGCTGTTGGGTGTGAATCTTATCAGATCGAGTGGATCGGTAGAAGCGATGGGGAATTTGCAACAGCAACAGTATGTGATGGATGGCTGTTATTGGGTGGGGGGGCGGTGTGAGTCTCTCATACAGTCACATAGATGGGTTAACTCCAGGAAAGGTAAGAGAGATCACCTAGGGTAGGAGATTACTGCTTTTTTTTTCCCTGCCCTTCAACTAATTCACCTGTGAACCAAAATTTTAACATGTTAGCAGTTAAGGTAAATTCCAGTTTTGGGTGCTGCAATTAGGTTAGGATAAGGTACCTGGACACTAGACGTTTTGGAGGGATGCTGAGGAGAGAGAGCAGACGGTCATACCTGTACTCCAATCCGGGACTAGAAGGTGTGACTCGCAGACCCAAGTATTGGTAATAGAAAAAAGTTAGCAGTGGAGTAGCCTCCTGATGCTTATCTAACATGTTCAAAGTTCTTGCAGGTTGAATGAATTAATGGGAACTGCAGGAAGGATGAACAAACTGATCATATTAAGCAGGCAACTATTTGGAGTGAAAGAATGTAGGTGAAGCAGGGACAGTGATAGAGTAGATGTCCTCTGAGAAGGATGTAGCCATTATGGTCCAAATATTTAACTGAGACTTTTGCTGAGCAAATCTAAGCAGTCAGGAACTAAATTTTTAAAGTCCCACAGACCACCTGATCTTAATTAACATTGGGGAATTGAATCGGCATTGAGTTTGGGGTGAGTGAAACCTTAGCACAGGCATCAAATCTAATGTACTGTCAGTTAGCCTTGACCCAAATTTCTCTGGAAACAGTATGCTGATGTACCTAAATGGGGTTCGTGGGAAAATTAAAGTCAGAAGGACAAGGTGATAGCGTGGCGAGGAATTAAATTCCAAAAAGGATTGAGTATATTAAGTAATATTAGTTGGATAATAACTTGAGATATTGGCAAAATGGTGTTTTCACTGAACTAGCATGGGTTCAAATGCCACTATAGCAGATAGTGAATTCAGATTTCACTAAAATCTGGACTGGAGAGCTGGCCAAATGATTAATCTGCAGCTATCATAACGCTTTTTACTAATATCCTCTAGGGAAGAATATATATCAAGCTTTCTTGGTCTCTCCTCTCCAGAAAGCAGTGTTTGAGTAACTGTACTGTGGGCCTTTATGGATGAGAGATTAAATGCTGGCCTCCATGATGCTGACATCCCATGGCCAAATAAAAATGATAAACCTTTAAAATTTAAGTTGGATAAGCAGGCAATTCAAAACAGAATAAGAATGCTGGGGAAACCTAGCTAGTTTGGCAGATCTGTTAATGTCTGGAATGGCTTTTCATCTGAGCAAAGTCATAACGAGCTCAAAACATTAGTTCTATCTCTGGACTTGCTGAGTTTATTCACCATTGTTTTCCGGCATCTATTGTTTTGGTTTTGTAATTGGGAGAAGTGTTTGACAAAGTGGGATTTGAAAATTAGGATATTCAACCTTTTTTGGAAGGTTGAAGAGTTGGCACAGCTGTTTAAAGAATGAGGTCTTATCTGAGATTATCCTCCATTCAACCATTACACATGGTAAATCTTGATTTTGGAGTGAAGAAATAGCAAAAAGGTCATGGAAGTGATTTTATAGCCCCTTCAACAGAAGCATCATTAAACGTCATACGTGAAGTAAATGGTCTATTTGAAAATACTTGAATCCTTTTTAAGGTGGTATAATCCAGCAGTGTGATGCTTTTGTGTGAAATTGGTGTTTGATGAATTTTTGTTGGATTTGTTGAGCATGCAGTGGTTAGGTTGCCATCCTGTTCAGGTGTAACACCAGTCACTGCACAAGCGAAGAGTCCTAGTGTTTGGGGAGAGGTAAGAGATGAGCATTCCTAAATTAAAGATTTGAGGGCTGTTGTAGTGCAGTGCCCAAAAGGGTGGGTATAAGTCCATCTTTAATTGTCATGACATCTGAGCAAGTTGATTTAAGAACACCCTACCAAGAAGGGGGGTAAATTATTAAATTGAAGGAAATAAAACACTGGGACTGGAAAAGCACAAGTAGATTAGGTAGCATCAGAGGAGCAGAAGGATTGCTGTTTTGGGCATAAGCCCTCCATGCTCCTCTACTGTCTGATCTGCACTTTTCCAATGCCATACTTTTCAACTCTGACCTTCCAGCATCTGCAGTCCTCACTGTCAAAAATAGTCTGTCCACTTTAACTGAAAGAAATGGAGGCATATACTAGATTTGGGTGTCCTTGAAATTTAATCCACCATCCTATGGGTATAAAAGTTGATCGGTCTTCTGCAATTGTACAGGACGTGAGATCACACCAGGAACCTTGCATATAGTTTGGTCTCTTGGTTAAGGAAGGATATGTCTTCATGAAAGCATTCTAAAAGTTCAACAGGTATTTGAAGATATAATAATCTTGAGGAAAGTTGAAGTCAATAAGTATTTTAAACCTTTATCCTGATTGTTCCAACTTCAGTTACTCTATTTTTACGTACTGCAATGTTGACAATAGCTTCAATTTTGACTTTGAGAAAGGAAATTCAATAAGCTCACTTTGTGCTGATTGGCGCTACCAGAAATGGGATTAGCGTATGGATCTAGCTAAATGGTGGTTTGAAAAATCTGGTGTAGGTTGAAGTTGAGATCTTATCCCATATGAGACTATGTTGGTCTATATACAACCTGTTCAGTGCTGTTAAGGAAAATATTTAAACACAGAAGACCTTCCCAGATACCCGTTACTTTGAAATTTAAACCAGACACAAACTCGCCTCTTGCCATAATCTTAAATTGAATGGCAAAGAACTCCCCCATTTAGGGGGAAAAAAAATTAAAAACATTTTTTATTTTTAAGTCCAAAAGAACACCCCAACGATTTACAAGTCCTTTCTCTTAAACCTATTTTTACACCTCCCTCTACTGGTCTGATTTAAAATCTCTCAAGGCAAATCAATTTTCAAAACCAGTTGCCCTCTCTTGGATGTCAAACTTCCCTTGTGTATTCCTCTAGATCCTCTTTGGTCTTCTGCACTACTTTCTTGAGAGGTACATTTCCGGAGAGATTCTGCTGGCAGTTCTGTTGGCGCTTGGCTGCTCTTTGCTGCTTTCCCCCCCCCCCCCCCCCCAAACTGTTCAAAAAATAGTCAGATGTACAGCATGGAAACAGACCCTTTGGTCCATGCTGACCAGATATCCCATCCCAACCCAATCTAGTTCAACTTGCCAGCTCTTGGCCCATATCCCTCCGAAACCTTCCTATTCACATGCCCATCGAAATGCCTTTTAAATGTTGCAATTGTACTAGCTGCCTCAACTTCCTCTGGCAGCTCATTCCATACCACCTTCTGTGGAAGGAGTTGCCCCATGAGTCGTCTTAGATCTTCCTCCCCCCTCCCCCGTCTCCCTGCGGGCCCTTCTCCCCTTTGAACATTCTGCACCCTCCTGAGACATACTTGATCCTGGCAACAGGGAAGCGATGTGCACCATTCTGATTTTTCACTGGCCACAGAAATGTCTGTCTGTACCTCTGACTAGAGAGTCCCTTAACACAACTGATCTCTTGGAACCCAACGTGCCCCTCATTTCATTGCACCCAATCTCCATACCAGAAAGTTGGCTGTTCGTGCTACGTTCCCTGTGAATCAATCACCCACTATATTTTCCAAAGCAGCATACATATTGAAATGAGGATAGCCACAGATGTCTCCTGCACTAACTGCCTACTTCTCTTACCTTTCCTTGAGTTAGCCCATCTGTGACCTCTATCCACAGTAACCTATAAACTTTATCTCCCTCTCTCCCCTCCCCGTCCTTCCTCCCCCCCCCCCCCCCCCCCCCCACACCTCCAGTCCCTCACACTGACCTCACTATGTGCTTCCTTTGTCTGTGTCTCTTTTAAAGTTACATGGAGAAAAAAGTCAAAATAACTTTGCATTCTTATGTCCTGCAGTATAACTTTTAACGTTGCAGGAGAGAAAATAACTTGTATGCATGTTTTTCGAACTATTCCTACCAGTTGGAATTACTGTAATTCAATGTTCTGGGGCTGGCTGCTTGCGGTGTGCTGATTCCTGAGGGATATATTGCTCTTAATTTAGTTTCTGGTTTGATACTAGTAAATTTCTTAAAGACTGTAGCTTTGAAATATAAGTCAATGCTGAAATATTTCAATTGCTATCCTGAACACAGCATGTGGTGTGCAAAGATGCAGGAGGAGAAACTGCAACCTTCATTTTAGAGAAGGGGACTTGAATGTCTTTATTGCATAAATTTCAAGTGTAATGGTGATTGGAATGTTTTATCTTTTTGTTTGGAGAGGTATGTGAAGAAGCATTTGAAATATTTGGCAGTTTACTAACAGTAAAAATCCTCAAATTACAGTTTCAATAAATTGTATATCAAACCTCCAGCACTTACTCTTGCTGAATTTTCTGTTCCTGGTTGTTTTAGGAACATCCTATTTGTAAAATGAACTCTTGCTGTGATAGTTGATCCAGTGGGCAGGCATCTTACTGTAACTTTTTGAATAAGAATTTTGGGCCCCCACCCTTCCCTGTGTGCATATCTTGATTCCCTCCCCCATGTTGCAAAGCATTCCTGGTGTTTTCAACTAATAGTCTAAAAGGAAAGCATGTGACCCTTGCACAGTACTGCATTAGTACAGACTTTGATCCATGGCACAATATTTTCCACCCAATTATAAATGACTAGTGCTGACTTGTATCCAGAGATGGCACCATGGCAAAAAGGGAAGGTTAGTAATTGGTTTCCAGCAGTGCTCTCTGAATGCACATTGGTTGAAACTTTTAAAACTTCATTACATCCACTTCCTGAAGTTGGCAAGTTTTTCAGATTGTGTTCATATAATCAAGGAATTGGGGAAGAATGCTGGCTGGGACACTGATCATTACTACTATGGAATGTCTATGGTCAGTTAAGACTGATGTTTTGATTTGGTTTCTGTTAATATAGCACTTCAAGATTTGCTCTGTGTAGTCTAAAATACTTAAGCAATAGCAAATCTTTGGCTTTCCTTCAGAAGGTGTATCTGCCGAGTGTTGAATGTTAAATGGGGTCAGTTTTTTTTGTGTGAAGGATGAATCTGTCAGGAAACTGATAATATCCTAGATTTTGGGTAAAGAGCACTTGGACAAGTTTTTACACATGGGGTTTATTGAAATAGGCAAAATATGAGGAGAAACAGTTGAAGCAATCTGTTGGTATGAAGAGCAAGTTAAGTTTCTTGTCAGAGCTGTTCTTGGGAACCAGGATGTTAAATCATTCTCAGATCAAACTTGATACTGTGGTATAAAGCTTTTTAATTTAGTTGTGGGATGAGGAATACCTGGCTAGGTAAGCATCTAATACCCATCCCTAATTGCCCAGCAGGCCATTGAGTCAACCACATAATGGGTCTAGAGTCACTCCCAGGTAAGGAGAGTAGTTTCCTTCCCTAAAGGACATTAGTGAACCGGTAGGTTTTTCTGATTGACTGACAGTGGTTTCATAGACTCTTAATTCCAGAGTTGTATTGAATTCCCAATCCAACATCTGATATGGCAGGATTTGCTCATACATCCCTGGAATGATATCTGTGAAAACCCCACTAATCTGCTGCCTCCTTTAAAATGCTTTCTTGACAGATTAATTTCTATTTTTAAAAATATCCTGTTGAGCTTGCTGATGCTATGGGATGGTACCCCACACTTGGTTGTAATGGTTGACCATGGTGGAAAGTTTGCATATACAGTCTGCAAGCCCACCAACTTTGCTTGCAGTATGGAATTCTGCCCATTGTAGGGGATGGTGGAAAAGACTGACTTCAGTGCTGATCCTTGTTGAATTCATTGCGAATAGTTTGAAGTTTTTGGTCTGTTTCTATGCTAGTTTTGACCGTTCAATTCCCAAATCACAACAGTTAAGTTCGCACCAAATTGCAAGCAATTAAATGCTTGCTGTTGACTCGGATGTAATTGTTTTTCACCATTAGGTGAATTGACAGCTCCCATTTCTTTTTCAGCTTATAATCCATTTGGAACAAATCGTCCCATTAATTATCCAATGTTGAGAATTTGTAAGTCTGCACTTTTTTGCACTTAGTGTGTGAAAAGGCATGAGGTTTGGCTTTGAATTAAGATTTTTCACATGCAGATCTGGTGTCTCATTGTAAGTAACTACCACCGATTTTGAACTAAATGTCCCTTCCTACACTTAATGGACCCAAGTTAGCGTTATGTGAAAATTGTTTAAATTTTGTTTAATATTACATGATCTGAAAGATATTAAGTGTTAAGGTTGGTCTGAGTAGAATCTTAGCACTTCATCTTTGTCAAAACAAAATGTAACTGCAATAACCACCTTATATTGGACATAGCAAATTAGCATCTGTTTTTATTGGATTGGTTTGTTTAAACCATACTAAGTTCTTGCAAATTGCAGAAACACTTTCTTTCTATTGTGGAAGAAAGAGCTGGCTGGAAGTGCTGTAAAACAGGTAATAAAAAATCCCCTCCTAGCTTTTGCAATAAATCCCTTCTGAAAACTGGCTTGTTACTGTTACCTCAGCTTTCCCAAGAGGTCCCTGGCAAGAGATGGACATGCATCAGAGCTGCAGTCAAATCTGGCTGGACCAAAGTGGTATGACATTTGACATGGTGCATGATTTTCAAGAAAAAAAATCTAACATTGCACGTGCCACTAAATTCTGCAGGTTCAGTAGATGCCCAATTTAATCTCAAGTAACTGCACACTTTTCACTACGCAAGTTCATTCTGTACAAATAAATCCATGATCTATGTATTGGTTGGAGGGGACCAAGGATAATACAGTAACTTAAGACAATAGAGACTGTTCAGTGTGTGCTTTCTTTTGAGCAGTTACCAGTTTTTGTCCATGTATTAGCCTTTGGCTAAAAGCTAACTGTTTTCAGTTGTTCGACTTAACTGCTAACTTCCACAATCTGGTTGGAAATTGGTTTAATTTGGCATGATAAAGCTTGTTTTTCTGCATGTTAGGAATTAATATTCTAAGACCTTCATTCCACATTTTATACTAGCGCAACACTGCAACTGGAAGCCTTTTAATGTTAACTTTTTATGCTTGTACAGGATTTTTGTCACTTTTTTGTTATCTAGGAATCTGTTAATGTGAACACTTGAAATGAAAGTCTATATTTCATGAACTGTTATGAAATTTGCAGTGGTTGGTTTTTTTAATCAACTTACAGGTACCTTCTTAGAGCAGTTAATTGTGTGTTGTACTCTGTTGAAATTGTTTCTAGTACCTGATATCCAGTTAGATTCAGTATCTTTTAAAAAAGCTTTTTTTTCATATGAAATCTTCCTGGATGTCTTGACGTTTTCTACTATTTGAAACAAGATGCAGTGAACTTTCAGTGAGCATTTAGCTGGCCTACTGTAGCTTGTTTGCAGTCTGTTTCGTCCAGCAAAATTACTTCTAGATTTCCTTGATCTTTTTTGTACTTCTGTTTGGTGTTTGAGTGTCTCCCTAAATTCTCAAATGTTCTGCTACCTCTATCCCCACTCCCTTGAAAGAGAAATTACCCAAACTGTTCACAAGATCTCAATGTTGCATTCCTGCATCCTTATGGTGCCTCTATAGTGTGCTATCCATGTCATTTAAGGTTTATTTCGAAGAATCCTAATGCATATGTAATACCTGGGAAATTACTTGTTCTTGTACGCCTAAGCCTTCAGTTGCTCTGTTATACGGGCAACGGTAAGGACTAATTTGAGTTGCTTTCTTAGCCAGCATGAGCTGCTATTTGAATGTTCATCACCTGTTATAATTCTAGTCAGAAGTTGTCTGTCAGTTCTCATCTGTCAGTGCTTTGTAGAGTCTTAGTATCATAAGCACATCTTAGGGGTTTATGGGTAAATAACCTAGGCATAAAATGCCATGGTTGGTATCCAGATGGTGTCATCTCAGGGACCCTGAGATTATTGTAGTTGACCGGCCACTGAGAAGGTCTAACCTGAAGCAGATGAGAAGTGCAAATGGTTAGTGTTCCAAAGCCAGCTGTAGCTTCCTTCTGAAATGCACTCTGACTGTTTAGAAAAGTTGGTATTATCATTGTTTTAATTATTTACTCCATCCTTTGGATAGCAGTCTGTTGGGTTGTGGAGGGTAATTGGCTCAATGTGCTGCATTGCTCAGGCCTTTGGGTAATGGAAGTTTGCTAGATGTAGCTTATTAGTGAGTGCTGAACTTGTAATTTTGCATCAGACTCATGCTATAGAAATACTACTTCTAAATGAAATCCATCTCGAATACTCTGTTCTTGGGGTAACCTGGTTACATAAAGTGGGTAGTGTAATGGTACAAGATACAAAATGGACTTGTATGTGAAAGCTCAAATTAGGAAACTTAGTTGTAACCAGATTATATTTTAAAATGCTTTTTTTGGTAAGTACTGATTTTACCGAAATCAATTGGTATTTCCAACAAAAGGGATTGATTTTTAAAATGTTGCCTGCTTAGTGGTGAAACAGTTTGCTCTTGCTATGACTTCTATTCTCTCTCTATCGGATGCAGAGGTTGTGTAACCCTTCCCATCAATACTAAATCTCACGACCAGTGGAACCAAAATTGGCATCTTTGTTAACTGATATGTTGGTATGCCCTCGAGCATGCAGGTAAGGTGCAGACTACTGTTGGTATTGCTGAAAGCTAACACTCTTTCCTCATGTAAACGAAGATTCAAGCTGGGATTCTGGAAATCGAGGAAATAGTTCAATTAATGGTTGCCATGATGGAAGAGAAAGTTGCATAAATGGTTATGACCGTGATCGTTTTGAACTGAACAGTAGAGGATGTACTCGAAATGACACAAGTGGCCATGGAGGCTATCGGAGTCGAGCATTCAATCCTGGTGCCCAGCAAACTGCTGGATCAGGTGTGCAAAACTAATCTCAACATTCTTATGCCAGTGTTCAATCACTGTGTGGAGTTGATTGCGAATTTTTTGTTTTCGAAACTGAGCATGCTAATTAGTTGCAATACAATCAATTTGAAGATATTTCCTAATCAATTTGGTCAGAAATATGGCCCACCTCCGGAGCAGATGGGATTTGAATCCAGACCTCTTGGTTCAGATAACTTATTGCTGCACCACAACTACCAACTGGCACTGAACTGATCTAAAGTTTTTTTTAAAAAAAGTATAATCTCAAGATATTTCATAGCTGAAGATCTGCTTAGAGACTTGTGGCTCAGGTTCTAGTTGCCATAGTTGTGGATATGTTCACAGCTGGAAAGTTGATTTTCAGATGTTTCTTAACATGTCTGTGTGACGTTTTCAGTGCTTTGGAGCCTTCTCTGAAGCACTGCTGTGCTGTCTTCTCTGAAATTTGTTTGGTTCCTTTCCTGCTGCTTCTGGTTTCCAGTTCACATTTTGTTGTAGAGGCCTGTATGTTGAGTCTAGGTCTGCGTGTTTGGCATCTGTGGATAAGTGCTATGCTTCTAGAAGTTTTGTCCTTTATCTAGGTTATCCTACAATTGTGTTGTCCTGATGGAAATTGTCACCATGACCAGCTGTCCCTAGCAGCCATATGTGGATTTTTAAAAAAAAAACACATTTGATTGGGGCAATATGACAAACATAGGACAAGCTAGATAGAACTTAGAGAAGCATGGCACTTATTCATGGACTCCATCTCACACAGACCAAGACCTGATTAGATTACTTAGTGTGGAAACAGGCCCTTCGGCCCAACAAGTGCACACCGACCTGCCGAAGCGCACCCCACCCATACCCTTACATTTACCCCTTACCTAACACTACGGGCAATTTTTAGCATGGCAAATTCACCTGACACTCTCATCTTTGGACTGTGGGAGGAAACCCACGCAGACATGGGGAGAACGTGCAAACGCCACACAGTCGCCTGAGGCGGGAACTGAACACTGAGGCAGCAGTGCTAACCACTGTGCAACCTGTAATGTACTGACCACTACAATGAACAACTGGAAGCAGAAGGAATGGAACTAAATTACAGAAGAAACAGTACAGCAGCACTTCACAGGAGGCTCCAAAGCACTGATTTCACCTAGACAGGATGAAACCTCAGTAAATCAACTTCGTGAACATATCTACAACTGTGGCATATTTCAGAGCATTAAATGTTGGCACCAGTATGCAAGATTAGGACAGTGACTGAAGTTTGGAGGATTCCAGACATTGAGTGATGTACATCCAATCTTTTTTAGCTGAGCAACAATATGTAGAAAATAGGAAGATGAGGGGAGAACAAAAGTGAGGAAATGTAGAAATTTGAGACCGTGCCAAATTGGAAGCTAATGTCTACGAGGGTTAGCAGGGCTTGATACAATATTTCCAGTGTCTTTTCATGGACACCTCAAGATTGGGACCAGTTGCAGACTTTGAAGAATGCAAGTAGAATCAAGTATGAATATGAAGGTTGGTGTGAGAATTGTTTATTTTAATCCTTGACTAATTGTTTACCTTGCAATTTACAGTAACACACCTTCAGTTTAGTGCCATATTGTAAAGGCCACCATCTCATTCAACACCTTATGCATGTGCTTGTAGGCTGTGATCTAACTGTATTTTTGCTCTGCATTAAATATGGTTACCATTTGTTAATGGTGCTATTATTCAAGTTGCTTGTAGGCTGGGGTGCCAGTTCATGAGTAGGCCATTCAGCCTGTTTAACCAGCTCTGCTATTCAATGCCTGATCAGATACTCCTATGCCTTTATTCTCTTAATCCTTTTAACCCATTATCTAATTTTTCTATCAGACTGTACCCCAAGAGAATTTCAAAGATTCACCACCTGAGGCTAAATTATCCTTGGCTCAGTCCTAAATATAATATATCTTTAGTTTTAAATGTCCTCAGATTCTAGACTCTGTCAAGGGGAATGTCTTAAATGCATCATTTCTAATTTGATTTTAGCATTTTGGGAAGAATTGCGATTTCATTGAAATTCACAATCTTTAGATTTATAGGCCCAGGTTGGCAATTTCTACATGGAGCAAAAACCAATCCAGTGAGTTTTTTTTTGTTATACTTGCTCTATAGCAATAAATCTTGCATGAGCCAGGTATATTCCTACAGATTTTTAAGCACCCCATGAGGTTTTATCACAGATCTCCAGTGTGGGGCTTAACCTGGGATTTACGATTTTAGGAATAGTGGCACAACATGAGGGGTTCCTACCAAGCTCCTACAAATTTATTTAATGAATTTTCCAATCAGCCTGATCAGATGTCACTACACATCCTGGAGCAGATGGATTTGAATCTGGGTCTCTTGGTCTAGGCATGGCAGCAGTGGTACTGTCCTTAAGAATTCCCACCAAGCTCCTATACAATTGAAGCAAGAACTCTACTTTGTCTCACCTGTCTTACTAATACTTGTTACACCTACATTCTGACCTTAATATTCTTAGTGCGAAGGGCTTCCAAGTTCCATTCAACATCTTGGGCATTTATGTCTTAAATTTGTAGGAGGATGAGGGGAACTGCATATTTTAAAAATTGAAGGAAAAAAAATCTTAAATCTATTTTTCATTTTCTCATGGGCTGTGGGCATTACTTAAAAACCAGCACTTGGTCCTCATCTATACTTGCTGTACAGATGGAGGCCAATGTTACCACATGACTGTAGCACTGAAATTGTATGTTGGCCACACTATGCAAAGGCAGTAGATATTGTCTGAAAGGCTTACTGAATCAGATAGTTTGTCACTACTGAGGCCTTGCAATTTCACACTTGCTAATTGAATTTAAGTGCCCCAAAGCAGCCATGGTACTCTTTTTTTTCAAACGCTGTACCTAGAGCACTAACCTGCACCTCTGGGATACTTTACTGCTGTGTAACTGTTACTTGGCTTAGTTTCTCTTTTAGTTCTGGTAAACTGCCATCTGGTTTTAAGTTCTAGGATTTTTGATCAAAATATTGTGTATATCTGAATTAGCATTTAAAGCTGGCAGCAGTTGACACTAGTTGTGAATGCTGAGCATTTATCTAGACTTTATTATTAACCAGCTCAAATCCCACAGAACACTGACAGCCTAGACCCAAATTAACTTTCGAAGTAAGTGTTGAGACATTTTTTCCAGATGCAATTCAATTGATCAAACTATTTGACTTTAAGGAAGATGCACTTTTTAAATCCAGTATGAAAAGGCAAAATACAATGATTGGCTTAACTATAACTATTGGACTATTTACTAGTCAGAACATCCCCTAAACACCCTTGGCAAAGGCAAATTCTGTAGAATAGTGTCTCCTGCAATTCTAGCAGCAGGAAGAGAACCTGTTTTTAGCTGTAACAGCTGTCATGTTCAGCTTCAAGACCCCACCACTGCAGGCAGCTAAAAGTAAAATTCCTGGGTCTGTAGGAACTTTACCACTTCAGGCTGCTTCTGTTGTTTCAACTTTTTAAAGGTTTCTCGAGCTTGAGTTGGCTTTTGGCAGATCGCTTGGCTTCTGTCTCAAACTTTTTAAAAAGGACAATATACACTTAAAGCTATATATTGTCACAACCTTTTACTGACTGGGATAATTGCTGTGCCAAGTTTTCTTTTTTTTTCTAACTCAAATTCTTTACTGAAATGACCCATCACAGCGGGGTAGTTTGAGAATAGAGACAAGAACCTCTACAAAACTTGTCACAAACAAATGGTTGGTATTTCCAACCGAATTATAAACGGACACTATTTGGAGGTGCCAGTGTTGGATTGGGGTGTACAAGCTTTAAAAATAACACTCTGATAGTTAAAAGTCACAACACCAGGTTGTAGTCCAACAGGCTTGTTTGGAGTATCCTAACCACATGATCAAGGAGCAATGCTCCAAAAGTAGTGGTTCAAAATAAACCTGTTGGACTACAACCTGGTGTTGTGACTTTTAACTATAAACAGACCTGTAAAAAGAGCTAGGTGATTAAAAACTGGTTTCTAACTTATCTGCAAGGTAATTTTTGGACCAGTGTTTATGGCCTGAAACAAGTGAACACGCTGCTGGAGAAATTCGTATTTCGGATTGCATTTGTGGAGAAGAAATGGTTAACATTCCGTTCTGAAGGGCCCCGGAAGCAAAATGTTAACGCTACTTTCCCCCACGGCTGCAGTGTCCGACCTGGATTTCATCAATTTATTTTCACTTATTTGCTAGGCTGTTTTATTTCAGTTTGACATGTTCACTTTAGAAATATACTGACTTTCTGCCATACTATTTGAAAGGCAGCCAAAACATTTAAGCGTAATGCACTCGATGGTGTGTCTTTGACATTTGGGCTTGTATATAAATGTAAAAGCAAAGTCCACTACCAAAGTATTTGGTATGACGTAAATCCACATTAAGTTGTGAAATTAACTTTTTTTTGCTGACCACTTGTGCAATCTGTATGATAGATACAAGTGAGCTTTCACGTACTTCAGAGAATTTCACCATTTGTCACTTAATGTGAAATTACAAGACACTGCTTTCAGCGCATGTACTGTGTGAATCTTACTTGGCTTATGATCAATTGATTATCAGGTCATGGATTTTGCTGCTTTTTTTGTTTAATGTCAACTATTGAAGTTACTGATGTGACATTACTCAGCAGAATAAAAATTGCCTAGATTTAGTCAGTGAGATTTTACCTTGTTTAACCATGAGGACAGTTGCCATCTGATGTTGTATACCATGTTACCAGACAAATTAAAGTTAAATATTAATCGATCACTTCCTGCTTTCACCCTGATGTCCTGTGGTATCTAATATCACTGTTTTGTTAACTAAAGTAGAAATACCAGGGTGTTTAAAGAAGCACTGGCAAGTCTTTGTGCACTCTTGTGGTCTAAGATGGAAGATCTGCAAACTAACACTTAAGTATAATGTAGAAGTTTTTTTTAATGCTGAGGTCATGATTAATGGTCATTACTCAACTAGAGCCCTGTGGTCTGAGCTATAATCCAAAAAAATGATATCTCCTTTCCTTTTGAAAGAAAGTTTGTTGCTTTCCTTGAAGTTGCAAGGAAGTGTCGTGGTAGCAAAAGCATGCATGCATCCACCCACTCAGTCCTCTGCACCTTCATAACTATGCTGAAATCCAGTAAAATAGTCTGGGGCACGAACCATGTCACTGGTGATGCTGAGTGAGCAGAATTTTCCCAAAAGCATTAACCAGCTTTGTTTCAGTGTACAAACTCCTGCAGACTTTGCTCATGTATTCAAGATTTAGTATTAGTGAAAAGCCTGCTTTCTGATTTTTTTTTTTCCCATTCCGGATTTCATCCGTGACTGAAATCTAATTCTAAACTGACTACTCATTGCTGGTGGTCCAGCTACTTATTGCTTAGGGTATTGTGCAAATTCTACACTTTTGTCAATTCACACCTAGATTAGGAACTTAGCCTGCTTGAACACCTTTCTCAGTGCATTTTAGCATGTACTCAGTCTTTGCATGGATTATATGTATTTTTAGAAATGTTAGATTTCAAATATTTGCATTTGTTTCTCTACAGTTGTGCAGAACAAAATGCTATGGTATCTGGCTTTAAATGAACAGTTTAGCATTATATACAATGCTTAAACACTCTCTCTTTTAAAATTTTGCTCCTGCACATCACTGGCTTGGGCTAACAATCATTACCTATCCCTTGTTGTCCTTGGTGAATTCAAATAGAATGTTGTACTTGAGTGATTGCCAGTCACTAGTTGGACTACTATAGTTCTGGTCATAAAAATTGTACCTGGTTCAAATGTCAAATTACTGAGTTGATATGAAAAAAGGATGTTTTTATTCTGTAAAGAGACTTTAAGTCCAGCGTAGAACTGTTTTGTACAAATTGGTATCATTTGTGTACAGCAGAAAAGCTGGCACCAGAAACTGAACTCTTGGAAGATGAAAAACTTTTAGGCAGTTTGTTTTTTTTTAAGAGGTCTTGGATCCAATTTCAATTTTTGCTTTTGAGTATCTGAGCTAGCATAACCCATCTGCAGATTTGAGTGAGTGACCATGTCTATTTTGGGACCCCGTATGCCAGTAATAGGCTTATTTTCTCTTGCTCAATGGGATTTTTCTGCTTAAATACTGACACTTTTTGAAATGCAGCTCAGTAGCATTGATGTCTGTCTTATTTAAATGACAGGCTTTGGTTATGAGAGAGATGGAGGATGGAGTAACAAGGAAGTTAGAGATCCATACAGCAGTTTTGGATCACGAGCTGATCGGGGTAAATCGAGTTTCTTCAATGATCGTGGAAGGGGAAGGTAGGATGATTCTGACTTGAAATAACCATGATCTTTTTACTAATTTTGAAACTTTTTTAATTATAGTTTATACTCTGAACTCCCTTTTTTCCTTCCCACTTGAGTAGTGAATATTCTAACTGAAGTGCATAAATCTACCTGTAATGCTTCCCGAATTGTGCCAAGTGTCTATATGCCCCTGGGCTCAGTGACTTATCTTCTGCTGGACTGTTATTGCTCACATCAGATATGACGATCGTGGCAGAGGAAATGCTAGTGACAGTGCTTATGATCACTTTGGGAGCCGCACTGACCGTGGAGGATTTGGCAGAATGGATCGTGGAGGATTTGGATCTCGTGAAGGTGGAAATAGTCGTTGGGTGGAAGACAAACGAGATGATGATGATTGGTCAAAACAGCTGCCACCAAATGAACGCATGGAACAGTAAGTTTGGAATTCTTACCCGCTCAGAACAAGTCTTTGATTGTATCTACAATGACCTGAATTTTTTTAGAAATTGGAGGTGCTGTGCTGCAGCAGAACTTGGTGCAGTTTCATGATTGGGTGTGCAATCTGGGAAGGGTGAAGCAGTGATGGGAGCTAATGAATTGTAAACTGGAGACATTTGACCTGCATGAATTGTAAATGAAGCTGGTGGTGACAGGTGGTTGGCATTTGAGTAGGATAGCGACTACGGTTTGTTTGGAGGTGGGGGTTTGAACTTAACACATTCAATTTTTCCAGTTTTGGCTTGAAGGAAATTGTGGACCATTAGGACTGGATGTCTGGCTGGCACTTAAAAAGCATAGAGGTAGCAGATGAGTCCAAAGTTAGTACTCAGTTTGTATACTGAAAATGTGTTGCTGGAAAAGCACAGCAGGTCAGGCAGCATCCAAGGAGCAGGAGAGTCGCCGTTTCAGGCATGAGCCCTGCAAGGGCTCATGCCTGAAACGTTGACTCTCCTGCTCCTTGGATGCTGCCTGACCTGCGCTTTTCCAGCATCTGCAGACCTCACTTTCTCCTATGTTTGTATACATAGAAGCTAATCCAGTCTTTTGGGTGATGTCTGGCCATAGTATGATGGCAAACCAGTTTAAATCTTGAGAAGCTAGAGGTGCAAAGTTCAGAAACAAATTGCAGCATCTCCAATTTTTTGTTAGCTAAGTGTTGAAGGAATTGAGCATTGGACAGTGGACAGGAGAATGTGCATGTTTGAGGGTGATTTTGGAAGCCTGTAAAGTCTGCAGACAGGGAAGATTGAATGATCTGTGTTTTACATATGACCATGTGAGCATTCTTCAAATATCAACTGAAACACTTTTTCCTGCTTGGTGGATTTCAGTCTCATTGCTCTTACCTGACATTTTACATATTGGTTATACAGAGGAATCTCTAGCTGAACAAGACAGGTGGGCACTATTTCATTCAGATAATTGATTATTCACTTGATTGATTCAGTGCATCTCCTTTGGGACTCAGTTTTCTGAAGTTTCCTCTTTCTTCACTCTGCCTGCCTTGCTCCTTCTGTTTCAAGGCTTGTTTGAGCAGATGTCTGTGTAAGGGACCTGCAGCATTGCTGAGGGTGCCACTTCCCAACTCGGGGCAGCTGGACTAGAAAACAACAGTGAGACTGCTGCTGACTTTTGGGGGTGTCTCAAACTAGTGCGCACAACTTTTTACTGCAACATTTTTGACAAATTCTACCTTTGCCCTGTACTGAACAATGTTAGAGATTCACAGGGGAAGTGGAGGTGAGGTTTAGGGTGCACTCCTGTGTAGAACTCCAGGGAAAGTGGAGGCGGGGGGGAGAGAGAAAGAAGATGATGGGTGGTCAGTCATTTGGCGATGTTATTTGGGCACCTGTTATGTCCAGGACTGTTCTCTACAGCATTTCATTAAGCAGAGTTCATTTTTAATCATTGTAAACAAAAGGCGCGATCAGTGTTGGCAATATCTTTGGAACGTTTCTATTGGGATCTTGATCTTCAGATAATCTGAAATTCTGATAATCAAGGTTTCTCTGTACATTGAACTTAAATTCAGTTATAATGTGAAATGCTGCAGCAGATATTGGTGCAGTTGCATGTTAACTTCATTGTTGAGATACCTTGAAGTATATGTTCAATTTCTCAGGAAGGCAATTTTCTTGTTTAGGGAGTTGTTTTCTGCAAGTAACACAGGAATCAACTTTGAGAAGTATGATGACATTCCTGTTGAAGCAACTGGTGCCAACTCTCCTCCTCACATTGAAACTGTAAGTAGACCAATCCTCTGCACTTTTGCTTCTAAAAAACCAAAAATGAAAACATCCAATTGATGCTAAATTTGACCTAAATGTGTATGTGATGCAATAGTACTTAAGGAAAACCAGCTTAAGAAATGCAGAGGCAACATTTAATGGCTGGACCAAGTAGTTTTCAACTTGAATTATGCATTTTAGTTCCAGGACGTAAACATGGGAGAAATAATAATGGGCAACATTGAGCTGAGTCGCTATGATCGTCCAACTCCTGTGCAGAAACATGCAATCCCCATCATTATATCGAAGAGGGATTTGATGGCATGTGCTCAAACAGGCAAGTAAATGTTTGAAACTTTAGCACAAGTGGTATTTGTAGCCTGAGCTCCTCCCAGTGCTAATTTGGCACATTCTTGTCTTTGTTCTTATCTACTTTTTTTGAATGCTTATGTATTATCAATTAGGCTTTATGGTCATACTTTTGTGAATATGTAAACTTTTCTTATGCTGTTTTAAAATCAAATACTCTTTGGTCAGCCTTTGACTAAATTTTCAAATATTCTATTATGCAGCGTGTCCTGAAAACTAGTTGCAATCCCATAAGCTGCCGTAGTTTAAATTGGATTAATAACTCTGAAATTGTAAGCTAGTCTTGGTGACCTTTGACACCACTTAGTCAACCAGATGGGTTTTTACAAATCTTCCTTTTTAGAATGGGGGGGTGCACAGAGGGGGAGTTTTGACTTTACATAGTCTCCCCTATGTGAAGACCCACCATAATCTTTTGTACATCTATTAACCATTATCAATCTTGTATAGTTGGTTGATACTGAAGTTAAATTTGGAACAGAGTTTTTTTTTTGTCTGTCATCAGGGTAACTTGCAAGAAAATCAATTACAGAAACTAAAACTTAGTGAGGAGGTTGGTGGTTTGTTGGAAGATGGACTCTGGTAGAAATGTTGTCTTGGTGAATCCACTAATTCTTGACAGTTAACTGCCAGACTCAAAATTTTAAACTAGGCAGTTTGACTTTCTCCATCTTTCCAAAAGATGCAGTGCATGTACTTGTTTGTGTTACAATACTGAGTTTGAACCACTGTTAATTAAAACCCCACACCCATAAAAGCTTGACTGTCCTTCTAATCTGTGAAGTTAAAGAACTCCTAATTTCCACTATTTAAAGAAAAGTAATTTTTTCTAATTTGAATTGTGAACACTAAACAATCTGAACACTTTTTTTTACTACCTGACCTCAACTCCATAAAAACGCTGCTCCCATAACAATTTAAGCATTACATTAACTTAATCTCAAGTCCACACTCAGTCTTCTCCACTGTTAGATTTTCCATCTGCTGGTCTCCCTGGGTTGTCATTTCTTTTTACTGTTTTTTTTTTACTAGGAAATGTATCTTTTGATTAGTGCCACCTTATTTCTTCGAGAGCAAAATGTTAGATGGACAGTTAGCCCTCAGGCTCCATGGCTGTTGCTTGGCCAATTCTCAATGCCCAGATTTTATACCCCCTCATAACCTGTTATTGGTCTGATGTCAATACAATAAATTCAAACACTAATGGGTTTTAGTATCCTGGGTGATATTTAAATTAATTGGTTAAATTTGAATTGTCAATTGAGCAACTAAAACTCAGTATTCATTTAACAGTCACTTGTTACGTGTATGTCTTTTGGAACATCCAGTCTTAGTTCTGTTTAGCTGCTGTGGCTGAACTTCAAAATTCAGTAAATGCTTTCTGTCTTGAGGTGAGCATACATTCATTTGACTTTGTATCATGTGTCTGCGAAGTACACTGGCTCCTTTTTTTTAATGGAGCTTCCAAAATGCACATCTCATTGCAAGCTTTGACATTCCTAAATTGGGCTATGTAATTTTTCCCTCTGGATTCTTCAGCAAATGTCCAGTTGTGAATCTAAGCTAATCTGAATTTTGCAAGCGCAGGATATTGGATACAGTCAGTGTCTTTATTGCAAGCAGCTGAAGAGATCTGTTTAGTGTGATCGCCAGTCTTTGGGATATACAGTCTGTAAACTTGGCATCTCACTGGTCTTGATATCTCCTTACTCATTTGTCAAGATAGCCAGAATGTTTTTTTTTTGGCTTGATGGTTGTGCCCTGTTGGTATCAAACACATCTATATCACAGGTTTTACTTTTACTGTAGCTCAAACATTGGAGATGCCTTGTCCTTCCAGGATTGAGTGGTTATTCTTAGCTTCCAGTTTTAGGTCTTGAGTTTCTTCAATATGCAGCAGAAATTGAGGTATGTGGGCCAAAAGGGGCGGCAAGGTGGCTCACTGGTTAGTGCTGCTACATCACAGCGCCAGGGATCCAAGTTTGATTCTGTCTCTGTTTTGGAGTTTGAACATTCTCCCTGTGTCTGCATGGATTTCCACTGGGTGCTCTGGTTTCCCCTTTCATTCCAAAGGATGTACAGGTCATCTGAATTGGCCATGCTAAATTGTCCAGTGTTAGGTGTATTAGGGTAAATGTAGGGGAAGGAGTTTGGATCATTCTTCAGGTCAGTGTGGACTTATTGGGCCAAAGGGCCTGTTTCCACATTGTGTGTCAGTCTTGGATTAAATTCCCTACAATCAATGTGTATCCTTGTTTGCAGCAGGAAAATACTGTACACAACCAGCCTGTGCTTGGAAAATCTGCAACAGTGACACTGCAGTTAGACGATGTTTGTTTGAGGCTGTTCCATTTAAAATTACTGACAACTGATTCTAGGATTGTCATTCATGCTGTTATGTTTACATATTGAAGTAAGAATCATTAATCTGCAGATCTGTTTACTGATGAACACACCTGTTTAAACTTCCCAAACTAAAATGAAAGCAGTTTACTGGTTTGGCATTGCCTTGAGAAAAAGTTCACTGCTTGATTTTAAGGTTTAAATGCTGCTTTCCCAACTGTCAATTGATACATTCTCTACCAGTCAGTTTGGATGAAAAGTGTATCTTGAATTACACTTTTTGACTGTATAAAATCCTCTGTAATGTACTGTTCTCTTACTTAGCATATTGTTGACAAATCTGGATACACTGCTGATTCCTTAACTTTTCACTTTCAGCTTAGACATCAGCACAGTTCCATTTGTTGCAACTTGTGTGAATTAGTGCATCCCCATTTGTTACTTCTGACTCCTGTTGGTCACAGGAAATTGGTTACTTTGCTTTATTAATGTGGGCATTTCTGTCCAGGTTTATTTGCAGAATGACACATCAGTGTAGGTAGGGGAGTATAAGATTTATCATTTTTCTGCATATAAAATAATTAGACTTGTTAATTACTTGTTATCCCTTTTTTAGGCTCTGGAAAAACTGCAGCATTTTTGCTTCCTATTCTTAGCCAAATCTATGCAGAAGGTCCTGGTGAAGCTTTAAAGAATGCAAAAGCTCAAGTAAGGACTCTTTAAATTATTCTTGCAAATTCAGCCATTCTTCCACTTTTTCAACACTGAAGTGGCCTATTGTTGAATTTTGATTATTCCACAGGATTCCTCTAAATATGGTCGCCGTAAGCAATATCCAATTGCTTTGGTTCTAGCTCCTACCAGAGAACTCGCAGTACAGATCTATGATGAATCCAGAAAGGTAAGGTTTGAAAAATAACCGGTGTTTTAATATTTAATGAAAACTGGTTTTACATGTTAAACTTTATTTGCAGTTTGCATATCGTTCTAAAGTTCGACCATCTGTAGTTTATGGAGGAGCTGACATTGGACAACAGATCAGAGATTTGGAACGTGGATGTCATCTGCTTGTTGCCACACCTGGCCGTTTAGTTGATATGATCGAGAGAGGAAAGGTTGGATTAGACTATTGCAAGTATGTTAAATCTTTTATCTAATAGCTTGTGCTTCTAGTCTAACTTGAATGAATTTAATACTGATTGGACTTGATTTCAAGAAGTGATTTATACAAGTAGTTCTTCAAGAATGCAATGGTTGCATTCTTGTGCAACCCTACATTATAGAAAATTGAAGTTTTAGAAACAGCTCCCCCCAATTTGATTTGTAATAGTGAATTTGTGTTAACAAAACACATTATAGCAGAACAAGCTGTAATCCTTTATTCCCATAGTGTCATTAAAAAGTTGAGGACCTACTCGACCCTTATGTTGACTTGTTGTATGTTGATCATGCTCTGCTCAGTGCTTTTTTTAAATCAAAACGGTCAAGCCTTCAGTTCTGACTGCCAGTTCACACACTAGCAGTGCACAGGCTGTTTAATTTTAATTTTTTTTTGTTTTTATGGTTTGTGGTATAGTGGTGTGATGTAAACATTGCATAATCTATAGCCTGATAGTGGAAAAAACTGGTTGAATCAAGCTGACTGTACACATTTTCCAATATAGGGGACAAACTAAAGGCCACCAGTTTTTAGTTGACTTTTCATAGCTACTTTATATCTTGTACTCTTATCCTTCCCTTGCTGTTGAAGGAGGCAACTTAATGTGATAGCACCTAGTTTTGCACCTGTTTCTGGAGCCAGAGAATATCATGAACTTTGAAAACAAAACATTCTTCCCCCCCTTTTTTTTTGTCTCCTTTCAATCTGTCTAGCAGTTAAAATCCCTCAACACTTGTGGTCTTTTGACTAGCTCCTACTTGTTTTTACGTGCCATCCTTGTACTTGACCCTACCATGTCAGTGCAGTTGAACACTGACTTGTCTTGACCCAAAATACTTGTTCATGTTTCCTGAACATCCCTGTGTGCTAATGCTGTTGTTACATCACCCTGTTAGCATCTTGTCCATAAGTTTTTTATGTATCTTTCATTATTCAGATTGTAACCTGTCATCCTGCATCCTGAGGCTCAGTGCAAATATAAATTTTAATCTGTTTCATCTGTACTGTTTCAAATGCTATAATCAGACTGGTTTTGTCCTCATTGTAGCATCAAGCCTGATCTGGTTTATAGTTGTGCTCTGTCCCTTCCTGCCATTGTTTATGTATCACTTCTCATCGTCTATATTTTTTGTCTTTATCCTTTTTAACCATTTCCCAACTTGATTCCAGGCCCCAACTATTTATTTTGAAACTACTTCCCAAGTAATGAGGTTTTGAAGTTGCTAGAGCACTAGCCAGTACTGTTCAGATGGAGATTGTCCCACCGGCAAGAGCCCTGCTTTTCCCAGTAAAGTGATGATGACCCACAAACTGGAATTCGTGTTCTAACACTGTTTTGGAGCCACACATTTGTTTCTCTAATCTTTTGCCCTATACTAATCCATGCATGGTTTCTGGTATTCCTTTGACTTTTTAAATTTGGTGCCTGCTCCTCATGACTACATAAATGTCCTGTATTGCTTGTCTTACCATTGTCATCAGTATATACTTTTACTGCAATAACTGAACTCCGCCTGCACTCCTTCTTCTCTTCCCTCCCTCTCCCACCCAAGTATTTACAATGTTGTAGTCAGTTGCTGATCACTGCCTTCCCTCCAAACAACAAGTGAAAGAACCTCAAACCTTGTTTGTGTGTGTATGTTGTATATATTTTTAGTTTACCTGTTCAAAAAAAATTACAAACCTCTGGATCAGGTGTGATCCATGGCTCTTGAGACTGTCTTGTGCCTGTCCCCAAGTTCTGAACAAATCAACACCCTACTCCTATCCTGAGACTTGACCACCAGCTGGTACAAGATGTGAGTAAGCTTGTCCCACCCTGGTGTTGACATCTACAGTTCAGGCTCTAGCTTGACTGAATTGAAGTGCCTTGAACTGTTGTACTGGAAATCCCATATGCTGTACATGTCACTTGAAATCTTCCCTGCTGTACTTCAATATTTGTTTAATTACTTGTAGTTTTTTCTATTTTGTTAATATTAAGTGTCTGTACTAATTAAAACCAGTTCAGTAGAATTGAGCAAAACACCTGTATAGGTTAATGATCAGCAACCTTCCCCTGTAGAAAATTAAACCAATTCAAAGATTAACATCTTTCCAAAGTAAAACTTGCTTTCCCCAATTCTTTGTACCATTCCCAATTTTACTGACGTGCATTTTGACTGCAAATTGCACAGGGCATAACATGATGCAGGTGGTCTTAAAGCTGGATCTTGTAGGACAGAGGAAGGGGTCCTCACTGCACTGAGCCCTTGAAGGTCTCTAAATGCTAAAATAATCTAGTCCCACATCCAGAAAAGAATCCAGATAATCTGTATACTTTGTAACTAATTTTGGCTGATCTGAGAGCTTGTGTATGTATGATTTAATCCTGAATAAGAGCTTAAACCATAAGCTACCATCTTATAAAAGAATGAGTAGATTTCCCTTTCTCGACTCGATATTCTTTTGTAGTAGATGGAAACTGCTAACCAACTCAGTTTGCAAGTGAAGAATTAACAATATTAATTAGCTAGTTCCTGAATGCTATTCAGATGCCTGCCTCAAATGTATGTATTTTAGTATTCCATTTCTTGAAAGAGCTTGTAACCAGGTAAGTCGAGCTTTTCTGATCAAGTCACTCGTCGGATCAGTTTGTGGAGGGAGCACGTGGAGAGTTATACAACACAGCTTTCTGGATTTGAACTTTGTTTCAATATTAGCTTCATTCTTGAACTGAATTTTGTCTGATAGGTATTTAGTATTGGATGAGGCTGACAGGATGCTTGACATGGGATTTGAACCACAGATTCGCCGTATTGTCGAGCAGGATGCAATGCCACCAAAAGACGTGAGGCAAACTCTGATGTTCAGTGCAACATTTCCAAAAGAGATACAGGTTAGTGATTGGTGGTCTCAACAATAGAGTTCAGTTTGGAGTGAGCACAAATGTCTGCATTTTATTTTCAAAGCAGGACTGGGATGTTGCTGTGATCTTAAGGCCCCTCCTTGAATTGTCATCTTCTGGACAGCAAGAGACTTCTATCATTCTGACTAAAATCATTGTAAAAAGTTTTTACCAAATTGAGCAAATGACTTGAGTAAACCCAGCTTAAGATCTACAAAGAAGTGGCCTGACTTTTCTCCTTTCTCCAACATGTAAATCTCATTGTGGCTTAATTATGCAAGGCAGGCCAAAGAAAGATGTCATATCCCTAAATAAGAAAAGTAGAGAATGTCAACTTCTACTGTGAAAGATCACCTGTTTGCACTGTGTTCCGGTGCCTTTCCCAACCTTTTAAGCTTCCTACCTATGTTCAATTTTCTGTGGAAGTTGTCAGTTTTCATTGCTGCTTTTCAGTGTTCAAGTCTTGCCCACTGTGGTTAATTGTGGGATGTTGTGCATTATGTAGTCAGTACAGTAATTTGCTTAATGTTCAAAAATGAATTGTTTACATTGTGCTTGAAATGGCAATTGTTAATGACTTGATGCACTTAAATTTTAGGCAACAATTTGGGCCAACTTTTGGACTTCAATTTCTCTTTTCGCAATATTTATGGGGAAATGTCAGACTTGTCATTTGCACCTTTTATCATTATAATTGCCCAGTGTTTGACTACATTTTTCTCATGAAAATTTATCTGTAGATACTTGCTCGTGACTTTCTTGATGAATATATATTCTTGGCAGTTGGTCGTGTGGGTTCCACCTCTGAAAACATAACTCAGAAAGTGGTATGGGTGGAGGAACAGGACAAGCGATCATTCCTTTTGGACCTCTTGAATGCCACAGGTAAAAGTAATTTAACAGGCTTTTATTTTAAATCAGAAATATATTTTTGTGGATCCCTGCTTGATTTTATTTCCCTCAATGCTGAGTTGCATATAGCTAAGTTTAAGCTTTAAAAGAATGTTTTCCTACGCTTGAGCTAATTTTCTGAATACTGTCTTATATTGAGGATGTTATGAAACTTCTTGAGCAACATCTGTTCATGCTGTTTTAGATGGACAGTAATTTGAAAAGTAGTTCCATGGCCATTGGTATCCAAAAGGGAAATTGAATAACTGGTTTACTGTCAGCACTTCAGGATGTTCAAGAGTGGTTGCTGTTTTAAATAGCTGCATATTGAAATTTCTCAAGAATGAGACACATTTGGTGCAGCAGCTTGCAGTCACTATCAACTTAGACATTTTATTTCTGCTTTGGATGCAATTGATTTCCTCTTACACAAGCGTGCACAATTTGTTTTCAAACAAGGAATGCTTTCCTCTTTATATCCAACTAATTAGTTTTTGCTTTCATTTTTTTTTTAAGGCAAAGATTCCCTTACACTGGTCTTTGTGGAGACTAAGAAAGGTGCAGATTCATTGGAAGATTTTCTTTATCGTGAGGGTTATGCTTGTACAAGTATCCATGGTGACCGTTCTCAGAGAGATAGAGAAGAGGCTCTGCATCAGTTTCGCTCTGGAAGATGCCCCATCCTGGTTGCCACTGCGGTACTTTCCAAAATTAAGTTTTTTGAGCAATGTTGAACAAGTATAGCCTGGGTATAAACAAGCAATTGTGCATGTTTGAGATTTTTAAATTCCTATTTAAAGGCTTTCCAGTTTATACTCAAACCAGCTGTAGCTTTGTTTCATTCAGACAAATAAACTAAATTCAGTATAAATTACTGATTTTTTTTTTATTATTGGTTAAAATGTGACTTCCAATCCACAGGTTGCAGCCCGTGGGCTTGACATTTCTAATGTCAAACATGTTATCAATTTTGATCTACCAAGTGATATTGAGGAGTATGTGCATCGCATTGGACGAACTGGTAGAGTTGGCAACCTTGGTAAGTTTCATCAGCTGAAGTAATTACCACCGTTTTTTTTATATAAAAGGGATTCTACAGCAGACTTTGTCTTAACCAGCACCCTTATGAAATGGCAGTCTAAACTGGCAGCAATTATATACCTAAAATGCCAAGCTTACTGTATTATTGTGATGTCAAAGTAGTCAGTTGAGGGTAAGTGAGAAGTCTCACTGCTACTAAGTTAAGAAAAAGTTGTAGTATTATTATTATTATTGTGACTCATGCTGGAAAATAGAAAGTGTATACCTTCTGCATTACATTTCTATTGTTTTTACATGATCTCTTAGCTAGAATATTTGATCAGCTGGCACACTTTTTTTTGTAAATGCCAGATAATTTTACTGTACTTTTTGTTTAAACATAATGGGTATGCCAGTACTGCTCCAGTAGCCCTAATGGAATAGTGTTTTTTTTTTTGGTGAATATAGTTTAGTTGCTTTTGTCCTTTTTTAGGTCTTGCCACTTCCTTCTTTAATGAGAAGAACAGCAATATTACTAAAGATCTTCTGGATCTGCTTGTGGAAGCTAAGCAAGAAGTACCATCCTGGCTAGAAAACCTGGCATATGAGCAACAGCATAGGAGCTCTGGTCGTGGACGAACAAAGAGGTAAGTGTGCAGATAGGTCCTGAGTATGCATGCGTGTGCTCTGCATCTCCCATCAACTGAGGTGGTCCAACAAAAAGAACATTCTCTAACTGGAAAGAAGGTTAGTGGGTGACTGGATGAATCTGCAAAATGTTTGGAGTATAACAAAATATTTTATGTCTGAGATCAAGATTAGGCATTCATTAGCATACAGTAGCTTTTATGAATCCATTAAAGATTTTTGGAGCAACTCCTTCCTAATAGGTTGAGAAATCCTTACCTGGAGGGGTACAGAGTGGTGGAGCCTTCAGGCGTGGGAGGTTAGCAATCGAAGAGCTTTGACTGTAACAATGATAGAACTAGACTGTGAAATGGCTTTTTTAAACTATTTGAGATTTTCATTTTACTGTATGTTCTGTAATTCTAACCTTGTGTTGACTGCTACTATGCTGCTTTTATTTTGGTTTTGTGGGTATTCAATATCTTGGTAATTTCCAAGAGTTTGATGCAAATGCATTAGTCTGCAATGTTTAAGAGAATGTAAACAAAGGACAAACTTAGACGTATTTGGGTTCGAAATGAGTGTTACAAGTAGTTGTAGTAACCACCACAAGTGTATTTTTTCTTAAGGTAAAAGTATGCAAACCTTTAGTGAGAAAGGAATAGAAAATATGACTTTGGATAAAGTAGGACCCAAGTAGGTTTGTGTACACTCTAAGTATCTTTTGTGCTGTAAAGTTCTGCAACTGATTTTGTTCATCTGAAACAGCTCTCTTCTTGCTGAAACTTTACCAGCAAAAATGGAAGCTAGTTTGTCTTTGGACCATGGCTGTATGTGCTTTCTAAATTGCTGCATAATATTTTAACAAGAATCATTGTAATTTAAAGTCCTGTTTTCATTAATCCACTTTAGAGAAGCATAATTAAGTCTATTTCACTTATTTGCTGACTTGAGTGCAACGGGATCTTGATTGGCCAAGGGGCTGAGAAGTGTCAGATGGACTTTAATTTAGGTAAATGAGATGCTACATTTTGCAAAGGCAAATTTAGAGCAGGGCTTCTACACTTTAATGGGGAGGTCCTATAGCGTGTTGCTGAACAGACCTTGAAATGCAGATTTATTATTCCTTGAAAGTGGAGTCACAGGTAATAGGATAGTGATGAAGGCGTTTGGTATACTTGCCTTTATTGGCCAGTGAATTGTGTAGGAGCTGGGACATGTTGAGGCTGTACAGGACATTGGTTAGGCCACTTTGGAATACTGCGAGCAGTTCTGGTCTTGCTGCTGTAGAAAGGTTGTTCTGAACATTGAAAGGGCTCAAAAGATTTACAAGGCAGTTGTCAGGGGTGGAGGGTTTGAGCTACAGGGAAAGGCCAAATAGGCTGGGGCTATCCTCCCCTGGAGTGTGAGGTGGTTGGGTGAGATTTCTAAAATCATGGGCATGAATAGGGTAAGTAGACAAGTCTTTACCCTATGGTGGGGGAGTCTGAAACTGGAGGGCATAGGTTTTAGGGTGAGTAGGGAAGGTTTAAAAGGGACTTAAAGGGCATTTTTTCCATGCAGAGGGTGATGTGTATGGTATGAGCTGTCTGAGGAAGATAAGGAATCTGCTCCAATTACAACATTTCACTAAGTATAAGACATAGGAGTGGAAGTAAGGCCATTCAGCCCATCGAGTCCACTCTGCCATTCAATCATGGCTGATAGGTATTTCAACTCCACTTACCAACATTCTCCCCGTAGCCCTTTAATTCCTTGTGACATCAAGAATTTATCAATCTCTGCCTTGAAGACATTTAGCATCCCGGCCTCCACTGCACTCTGCGGCAATGAGTTCCACAGGCCCACCACACTCTGGCTGAAGAAATGTCTCCGCATTTCTGTTCTGAATTGACCCCCTCTAATTCTCAGGCTGTGTCCACGGGTCCTAGTCTCCATGCCTAGGAAACAATTTCCTAGTGTCCACCCTTTCTAAACCATGTATTATCTTGTAAGTTTCTATTAAATCTCCCCTTTAATCTTCTAAACTCCAGGGAATACAATCCCAGGATCCTTAGCTGTTCCTCGTATGTTAGACCTACCATTCCAGGGATCATCTGTGAATCTCTGGACATGCTCCAGTGCCAGTGTCTTCCTAAGGTGTGGGAACCAAAACTGGATACAGTACTCCAAATGGGGCCTATAAAGTCTCAGTAGCACAACGGTGCTTTTATATTCCAACCTTCTTGAGATAAATGACAACATTGCATTCGTTTTCTTAATCATGGACTCGACCTGCATGTTTACCTTTAGAGAATCCTCGACGAGCACTCCCAGATCCCTTTGTACTTTGGCTTTATGAATTTTCTCACCGTTCAGAAAGTAGCCTACGCTTTTATTCTTTTTTTTCCAAAGTGCAAGACCTTGCATTTCTTCACGTTGAATCCCATCAGCCATTTCCTGGACCACTCTCCCAAACTGTCTAGATCCTTCTGCAGCCTCTCCACTTCCTCAGTACTACCTGCCTGTCCACCATCTTCGTATCATCAGCAAACTTGGCTAGAATGCCCCCAGTCCTTTCATCCAGATCACTAATATATAATGTGAACAGCTGCGGCCCCAACACTGAACCCTGCGGGCTGCCATTCCAAAATAAGAACTTTTTTTTTATCCCAACTCTCTGCCTTCTGTCAGACAGCCAATCCTCAATCCATACCAGTAGCTCACCTCGAACACCATGGGCCTTCACCTTGCTCAGCAGCCTCCCGTGTGGCACCTTATCAAATGGCATCTGGATGGGTATATGGATAGGAAGGATTTACAGGGACATGGGACTAGATTAAATATTTGGTCAAGTTGGACTGAAGGGTTTGTGCTGTGACTGACTTGATTAAAACTAACCTCCTTAGAGGAACATTCGGCAATCTGATTTGGAAAGCTACACTATCTTAATTGGCAGCATTTTGCCACTTAACCAAGAGACAGTGGTGAACAAGATCTAGCTAAGTTCATTTCAAAACATTGCTAATTTGCTGCAGTACTGCACATTTTAAAAAAAATTTAAATAGAGCATATAGATTTGTGGTTGCATTTGCATTCTTAATATTGGTGACTTCAATAAATGGGGATTATTTGTGATGCAGGTTCCTTTTTAATGTAGTAATTTGAGTTCTAAACACTTAAATGTTCATTCTCTAAAGAATGAACATTAACAGTTGAGAAATTTCTGGTTAGTTGGTTGATATAGAATTGCTTGTTTTGGCCTTTGCTATAATTATGCAGCATGTAATTATTTGGGTGAATGGTCCAAATTCGTTTAGTATAAAATTGCTATCTAGTTTCTATAATTCAGTTATTCATGTTCTAATGACTTCAGTACTGACACTGGCATTCTCACTAATTTCAAGACGAGCTAAATTCTGGAGGCCAGAATGGCTGTCACTAAACACTCAGAAGCAGTTGCCCCTTCCAGATGGACTACTTTGCTCATTTATTTGCAGCTTGGTAATTTTTCTGCTTCTGGTCCCATATCTTGAATGTACAAGTACACAACTGAGGTAGTGGGTTTGGGATGCTAGAGCTGCATGCAGCAAGTTCACAATTTCTAGTTCAAAGTATTTTGAATTTTGCATTTTGCATTTCAGTCGGTTTGGAGCAGGATTTGGTGCCCGAGATTACAGGCAGACCAGCAGCAGCTTCAATACTCGTGGGAACCGCAGCACTGGCCATAGTGGACCTAGAGGGTATGGAGGAGGTAAGATGTTAACCTGCTGAGTACTTGAGATTTCTTGGGTAAATTTTTACTTTTGTCTGAAGTTAAAATGCTTCACATGGAGAAGAAATGTGCAGCCTATTTTCAGAGTAGCTAGTAATGCATCATTTTCCAATTCATAGGAGAATTTAATTAGTAGAATCTCATATCCAGTTGAGTTGCTGTCCAGAATTCATTTTCATGCCACAGACTGTTGCAAATTGAACTTCTAGATTCTTCTATGTGGGATGTGTGTCCCTGGCTGGTCAGGATTTATTGCCTGATTCTAGTTGCCCTTGAAGGTGGTGGTGGTGGTGAGCAAATTTTAAATTGAATTTGTCACTTTAAGTTTCTAATAAAGTGCATTTGTTTTCCAGGTGGTTATGGAAGTTATTACAATGCTGATGGATATGGTGGAGCTTACAACTCCCAGGTGGATTGGTGGGGAAACTGAAGAATATATTGCAGTGGATGCCACCTTGCCAAACAAGCTAAATGGAAACCACATGTAACTGAGCCAGACTATACCTTGTGTAGCTTCAAGAACTCGCAGTACATTACCAGCTGTGATTCTCTGGATTTTTAAAGGGAGCTCAAATGCAAAGAGAAAGCAGTAGCAGAGGAACACAAACCCTAGACCATGAAGAAAATGTGGCCATAAACAGCACTAGAATATTGGCTATAGATGTTTAAACTGTGTGCTGTATTTAAGTTGATTTCTCTGTAACTGAGGATCATTTGTATGTTAATGTACTGTGCCTTTATAGAGGAACTTTTATTTTTGATGTCCTACTGGTTCATTGGGCCTGAGTTCTCACAATCATTCTCTAGCACAATCTGAGAGAGACTTGGGCAAAACAAACCTTGGCAGAAGCAGGGTGAAATGGCTTTATCAGGAGTCATTTACCCAGTTGCACTTAACAATGTTACAAGGCTGAAAATAAACAGCAACCTCCATTACGGCCTTGACATGCGTGACCTGTAAAGACAACTTGGGGCATTTGCAGCATTCTGATCCCTACTGTGGGAAACCGATGTTGCTCACTCTATCCTGGATAGATATCTGTTGGGGACATGGTAGTTTTACAAGCCATTCCAACAATGTGTACAGTGTCAAGTTCTAATACACTGCTGTTTCAGATTACTACACCTAAGCAAATGCAAAAGTTGAGAACTTGACATCTACTAACTTGACAACATTTAAAGGCAGCTAGTTAACTAATTCAGGCTTGCCTGGAGTGGGCAGAAAGTAGCTAGGAATGTATTTTTTTTAGGGGAGTTTGAAAACTTGAAACTTTTTAGGTGTGGATGAAAATCCCATCCATTAGAAATCTAAATGCCTGCCGTATCTAAAAGGAAATTGAAATTTCAGAATGGCTAAATGGACCACTGCACCGAGCGACTGTACAGACGGACTCGGCTGATTTTTGGTCTGATACGCATGCTAGTGTTGTTTTTTGGTCAAGGGGAACGAACAGAAAGATCTCTGCAGCAGGCTTCTTTACTGAAAAAAAATTACATTTGTGTATATTCAAGCTGCGTTACAAAGTTCAGAAAAGCCGCATTTAACTGTTTACTGTAGATTCTGTAAAGTTGCTCCACTAGGGTCTGAAGTTTGATGCTTGGAGATCACAGAGAATGGAAATGTACACATTACTGCACAAGGTGCCAACGCTGGTAATCGATTGCATATCCACTACATAATAGTGGTTTGGGTTTCCTTTTGCACTGTCCATTATGTGGACAAATTGTCAGTTTATTCCGCTAAATCTGGCCAAAGAAGTTTCCCACCTCTTAAATGTTGGGCTGTATAATGCTGCAGTCAGGTGAGTTGACCTCAAACTGCCAAGATAGGGTAGGTTTTTTTTTCTTGGCTTAAATGGCCAGACTGCCAGTATAAAAACTACTGGCAATCTTAGTCGGCGGAGAACGAACTGAAAAGTAGCAAAAGAACTATCACGTGCAATACATCTGAAGTGTGTTGTGCCTTCTTGTACTGAAATTCTCATCAATGGAAAGTAGATGCACTGACAGTATTGAGCTAATCTCTTGTGATGAATGGTGCTATACAGGTAGGTTTAGGCCCTTATACATTGTGCCCATCAGGTTTTATATAAGAGATCTAAATACCTTTAACAAATTTATTTTAATGCACATTCAGAAAGAATATTTTATATACAGATGTCTTGTCTTGCATGCATTTTCTTGAACCTCCAAGTCTTTTTTTGCAGTGATTGTCAAACGCAGCTTAGTTAGAAGGGGAGGGGGTGGGAAAGAGGCTAGATACCAAACCAGGACTATTTTGGGACCATGGGGGTCTAACAGTTGGGAATTAACTATTTGCACACAACAAATCTAGGTATTTTTGCTGCTAGTTTTGTGTAATATTTATTCATTTGACAAATATTTAATTTTTGTGTTTTTGTTTTGTAAGCCTAAAGTGATTCTTTGAAAGTTCATAGAAAACCCGAAAAAGTAACTTGACCAAAAGACAGTCCAAAAACACTGGCACTTGAATGTTGAATGTCAACGTATGCGTGAATATATATACATATATTTCGGGGTAGCGTGAGCTCTTATTGTTAAGGTCATATTGGACCCAGAGTCAGAAACTGAACCACAACCCACCGTCGGCCTTGATTGCCGCTAATTCCCATTGTCCTATCAAATTCATTCATGTGGGTAATTTGATCAAAACTGAAATAAAATATGCCAAGGTTTGGACAGAGTTTCTTAAAATTCTAGAGGAAAATGTTTAGAAAATGGCAAAATGTTGAGGTACTCCAATTTGTTTTTTTATGTTTAGTGAATGTCTGGCAAAGAGCAAATTTAATACATGTGGTTATCAATTTATTGTTGCATTTAGTTGCATTTGTGTATTAAGTGACTTGGGTATTCAACTTGACACTTCTAAGCAAGTGGTAGTTTTTAGACCTAACATTCTCAAATTATAGAAATGCTCTTCATGCTGTAACTTCCAACAAGACTATTGCAGTGCATGAATGTCCAGTCCTTGCTCAGTGCATTGAATACCTTTTAGTCACTGTAGATCTAGAATTTGCTTTCTATAATAGTTTAGATGCTATGCTCTACATTGCACGAGAAGACTCCGCTGTGCATTACTTGTATGATTTTATCAATAAAAGGTTTGAGCTGCATCAACTAATGGTTTCTTTTGTTGACCTGTGAAAATGGAGAAAATTCTGGTCCCAATCTTTTTCTTTTAAACATGAGCCTAAAAAAAGCAAGCAATGTTGCAAGTCCACTAAGGTTTGAAATGTCATCTAGTCTTTAGATCATCCACTAATTTCGCAATTGTCACTTTGCACTGGAAGCTTTCTGGATCCTGAGAAAATGTAGTTTTAAGTCTAATTTTTAAAATCTGGATCCATGTACTATTGAATTCAACTGGTCCTTGAACTTCAGAGAATAGTCATTAGTGAAAAAATTGGTACTAAACATGTGCAACCTAGGGTACCCATAATTTGTGGCATTAGAAATGAGACTGCATGGGGTTATGAGGTCTCTTCTTTAGTTCACTTTTATTTGCTGATCACTTAATGCCATACGACCAGCACAGTGCGTGACTTTTTTGACAGCAGATTAACCTCCAGAGGAGCAGCATTTTTTCAAATGTGTCCCAGCTTGCCCCTCTTGTTTCAGTTTCCATGGTACTAAGCACTGAACTACTTTTTTGACCAATGTTTTTTCCTTTTTAACCTCTATAACTGTTTGCTGTTGGGACATTGTAGCCAATTGCTGGCTGTGAATAGATCTCAAAATTGGAAGTAACCTATTTACTGTGCTCTGCACAAATCTGAATATGGATAATTTGAAGTTTTGTTTAAACCTGTATGCAGTATTAGTTGGTCTTCTGCCTTGGATCCAACATGTTCAAGGCCTTATGATCAGCTGTGAAATTTAGTTACAGTTGGGTAAGCTAGCCTCCTAGAATATAAGTTGCATGGTTTTTCATCTGAACCGATAACAATGTGGTGGTAGGAGTGCAAGTGTAAATTAAGATTCTGCATTTTTAAGCACTAGTGTATGCCGTAACTATAACATGCCTCCCATTGGCCCATATCCCTTAATAACTTTGCTTAACACTTGTTTCTCAGGCTTTTTTAAAGGCTCTAATTCTTTCGGACTGGAGGGTTTGACTTGTAGGGAGAGGCTGTGAATAGGCTGGGCCTTTTTACCCTGGAGTGTTGGAGGCTGAGGGATAACTTGATAAAACTGCTGGGGGTGTGGACATAGTGAATAGCCAAGTTTTCTTTCCTGGGGTGGGAGCAAAAGCAGAGGGGATAGATTTAAGGTGAGGAGGGAAAGATTTAAAAGGGACCAGAGGCAATTTTTCACACCGTGTGCGCGATGAACTGTCTGAGGTGGCGGAATTTGGCACAATTCCAACATTTTTAACAAGCATCTGGATGAGTATATGTATAGGAAGGGTTCACAGGAATATGGACCAGTGTTGGCAAATGAGCCTAGGTCAGAGCTGGGATGTCTGGCCAGCATGTTAAAGTTGGACAAGGGTTTATTTCTGTGCTCGGAGACTCTCTAGCATTTAACACTAGAAGCTTTCCTTGCTCACATGACTAGCAATGGCCAGAACATTAGCAAGATCATATAGTCTATACCAGCACTCTGCAGTGATAAATCTTGAAGTCCATTGTCTCCAACGCCCCCCCCCCAAAAAAAAACATGCGTGCACGCGCACACACAATATGGATGTTTTTGATGTTCCTGCAGAGCAGAGTTTGTTTGGTCCAGTTAACTCCCTAGTACTTTTGTTCCTTCATGGAATGTGGATGTTGCTGATTTTACATCAACGCTTTTTGCCCATCCCACCACCTGGTGGCGAGCTGCCAACTTGATCCATTAGCCTTTATGATCCAGGTGCACCCAAAATGCTGTTATGAAGGTAGTTCCATGGTTTTTGATCTAGTGATAAATGTCTAGATTGCCACATGATCCATCTGGTTTCCTTTCTTTTCTGGCTTTACTGTAGCAATTTCATACAACTAAATGTTTTATTGGACTATATGGCAATTGAGTCAACTATAGTCATAGATGTACAGCATGGAAACAGACCTTTTGGTCTAGCTCATTCATGCTGACCAGATATCACTTGCCAGCACCTGACCCATATAGCCCCCTCAACCCTTCCTATTCATATCCATCCAGATGCCTTTTAAATGTTGCAATTGTACTAGTCTCTACCACTTTCTCTGGCAGCTCACTCCATGCGCACACCACCTGTGGGGGAAGAAGTTCCCCTTAGGTCCCTCATCTTTTTCCCCCACTCACCTTAGACCTATGTCCTCTAGTTCTGGACTCTTCCACCCCAGGGGAAAGACCTTGTCTATTTATCCTAAGCATGCCCCTCATGGTTTTATAAACCTCTGAGGTCACCCCTCAGCGTCTGGTGCTCCAGGAGAAATAGTCCTAGCTTATTCAGCCCCTCTATAGCTTCAAATTGCTATGAGACACTGAACGCTAGGTGACAGCAACAGATTTCCTTCCCAAAAGACACACCTATTTGGTTGACCATATTAAAATTAGTGTTTTAATTCTGATTCCACTGCACACTCTTTCTTCCTGTTGATCATACATTGTTGAGGTATTCTGTGGTGGTGGTATTTTGAATGTCAAGGAGAATTAATTGTCCAACTGTCTGGTATAGATGTTTCCTGAATTAACTGATCATATTACATTTTCAAATTTAGGCAGCAGATGAGGTTTTCATCCAGGAGGTGGTTTTGACTAATGAAGGCTGATACCATGATCCTGATAGCCAAATTGAATAGAAATGATTGGTCAATTTCATGAGTAGATTCTGTAGTTGAAGTGAGTCGGGTTTTTTTTTGTGTGGGCCCCTTACCCGACCATTGTTTGCACAGATTCTGGCGTTGTGCAGTTATACTGGAACACCTTGGTTTAAAAAAGCATCCAGTGCTGGAAAGTAAGTCTTTGCTACAGCCAGGATGTTGTCTGAGACCTTTTACCAATCAGTGAGTAAATTTGAATTTTCTAAAAAGTAGTCATAATTCTACAAGACCACAAGGTTGCTCTTGAGAGACAACTGGTGGCAGTTAAACCTGTGGGGCATTACAGCAGAGTCTTTCATGGTAACCTCAGCTGGTGTGGAAATCTGGTGGTGGATATTTTTTGATTCATCTCTGCTACTTTGCAACATTTTTCAACTCGAAATGCAGACTCTGGCTGTCATTTGCATCCAAGCTGGGCTTATCCTCCTTTTGAAGTTGTGAATAACTTGTGCATTATTTAGTGTTTAGTTAGCATCTAGTTCTCTACATGAAAGTATTAAGTATACTTTTGTAATTGCTGAGTGGCAACCTGCAGTTTTAAATTTGCACCAAGCTTAAACTTGGCAATTTATGAGCCAAATCTATTTGTAAATTTTGATTATGCAAGCGGCTGTAGAAATGCAAGGGGTGGGGGGGGGGGTGGGGAAGAATATAAGACCGTGCACTTTGTCTGGGTGCAAATGGCAAACCAACATGAAAAATGTGGTGCTGCAGCTTGCATTGATACTAAGAATCAAAGGTGTTGGTAGCTGCAGTTTAACTTTCAGGGAGAAAGTTCACAGGCTCGTAACTAGACTGGTAAATGTTTGGGAAAGAAAAGCTTTGCAGAAAGGAACTAAGCTGAACTGATTCTAATTCCAAGATTTCATCCTTGGAAAGCAATGGATGAGCAAGAGGCCCTTATCCTTCTCGTCAGCTATGTTGTTCACCTGGATCATTTGATATATGCCCCAACTTCATATTTTTAAAATACTGCTCAGATAACCTTTATTACTGGAAATTTTGTTTGTCAGCTTTCTAACCTGCAGTATTCATTCAAGCTGCAAAGAATACAAAGTGTGAGAACTTGTGTGCTACAAATTCAAGCTGCTGCTTTTTGGCAACTGACTGAGACATTACCTCTCTGTTACCAGGTCCTATAATTTATATGCATGTCAGGTTGGTTAGGGTATCTTAATATATTTCACGGTATGGACTAAAACTATGGTTCATTTGTTTATTAGGATCGGATACTCCAGCATAACCTTAAGTTTTGATTTTCCCTAATTGCTTTTCAAATGGTGTTGGATTGTGGACAGCAACAGCTCAAACACATGGCAAACTTCTACAATATGCTTAGTCTGTTGGTTAGTTTTTTAAAAAAAAACTATAGAGAAATTCAGGTTATTGTTCTTAAAACAGCATTACAAAGTGCATCTTATCACTCTCTCCCTTTTTCTCCATATTTTAATGTCCCCATTATAAACACAATCTTTGCTAGAAAGAGGATCAGAACTTTTCCATCAAAGTGGTAACTATTAGACTAGTATTGAGGTGTCACTTTGAAATTAGGATCCCTCATGTTAGGAGTGTCACTGCTGTTTTTTGATGGAAATGCTTCCACCAAGTGGACCATAGTAACTAGCTGAGGCAAACAATTTGAAACTATACAAAAAAAAATGTATTCCATTAGCTTTGGGAAACTTCTCATTTTTTAAAAAAAACCTTCAGTGTAAAAAAAAAGGCAAGTTTACTTGATGTTTTTGCAAATAGGACCTAGGGAGTGAGGAATTGCCAGAGACTTGTTGGCCCTTTGAATATGCACCACCAATCAATAAGGTCGTGGTCTGATTTTTGGCCTTAATCTGCATTCCTGCATGTCTTGGATAATCTTTCATCCCTTTAGTAATCAAGAACCTATCTGTCTTAAAAAAAATTTTTGAAAGACTGCGTTTGCTGTTCGTTCCTCTCAGACCCCTCCACATTCATCCAGTCATGTCCCCTTAGGATCTTGTTTTTTTTAATTGTCATCTGACTCCTCCAAACTCCAGAAAATAAGAGCTTAGCCTGTTTAGCCTGCCTTCATAAGGCAATCTGCATATTCCAGGTTTGGTCCTGTAAATCTTCTCTAATCTGCTTCCAATGTATAATGTCCTTCATGGTTATGGTGATCAATGTATGGACTGTACTGTAGATGCAATCTCACCAATGTTCTGTATAACTGAAGCATAACCTCTTACTTTCAATTCTTCCCCCCCCCCCCCCCCCGCCCCCCACCAAACCATATTCCATTTACTGATTATTGCAGTACCTGCACTAACCTGAGTCGCACAATGAGACAGCTAGATCACACTGCATTTCTCCGCATTACAATTATCACCATTTATTGTACTTTTTATTCATTTATCCAAAACTGACAACTTTACATTTTCCCATATATTGCACACTATGTTCCAGATCTTTGCTTACTCAATTAACCTAATGTCTGCTTTATAACTGACTTTCCTGACTATCTTTTGTTATCAGTCCATTCACCCAAATCGTTTATGAATTATAAACAGTTGAGGCCCTGGCACTGATCTCTGGAACATCACTGCCAGCTTGAAAAAGACCCATTTATTTCTCTTCTCGACTTCCTGATAGCTAGTCTTCTATTCATGTCAATACATTATCCAAACGCCATTGTGTAAATATGCTGAACTGTCTGTTCACATAACATGTCATTGCCCATTTTGGGTGAGTAAATAACTGTCATAATTTTGTTACCTCTTTAAAGCTCCTGCTGTTCGATGCTTATGGCCTCCTGTACTTTGAGCAGAAGCCAAGATGAAAAACAAATTGCCCTCACTGCAAATAGCAGAGGTGCTTTTGATGAAAAATCAAAAAATGCCATTGCTGCACTGAAGCAGATACAGCCACCAGAACAAATTCACCCTCGGCAAGGAGAAGTTTGCCCTGTTCTCCAGCCTAAATGAACACAATGAGTGTCTTAGATGGAAAGAAATGTCTTGAGCTAGGAATATAGACTCCAGAAGAAACCAGCAGTCTCCGGAATACTTTGCTACCTTGTTTCTTCCCTTTCAAAGCATTACAATCTGTGGTGCCTTGTGTTATGCAGCCTTTACCATTTTGAAACTATGAAATGGTGGGAAATATTGGTGCCAGCAAACCATCAGACGAAAAGAAAGCTGGAAGATCTACCCATCTATTGTTCAAGTTAACAAAATTGAAGCAGATTTACTCATTCCCTGCATTCCTGAATATTGTGGGGTGGGGTGGGGGGAATTTCTTCTACATTCTATAGAGCCTTGTACAGCCAGAGAAACTGGGTTCCAAAACTTTAGAAATTGTAGGAATCCTATGGAACTATTTTTCACCAAAACCATTGGTAATTGCTGAAAGGTTTAGACTCCACAAACATAACCAGCATGATAGTGAATTTATTTCCCAGTTCTATCAATTTTAAAGAAAATAGCAGCATTCCATGAATTTAGAGACAACTTAAATGATGCTATCAGAGACCGACTGCAGTGTGGTTTAAGATGTGAAGTAATCCACAAGGGATCTGTAATTAAGGAAAGCACTGGAAATAGCAGACTTGGTGAAGCTAGCAGACTTGGTGAAGCTAGCAGCCAAGGAAGGTCAACAGCAAAATTCGAGCATAAGAGTTCACAAAATGATAGAGAAAAGCACCAATGCAAACTCCAAACTGCCAACCTAGTAGCAAATTGTTGGTATGCAGAAGCTGCAGCAGGAAAAGGGCATATTGATAGGGTGTGCTTGAGAAGGAGTCATGAACAGCATGAGAGTGAGATAACAGAAAGAGTAGGTAGAAAATCTACATGATACAAAAAGGGCATGAGAAAAGCCCAGACACTTAGTCCAAAGAGGAGTTATTAAACATACTGGCTATTCCTGGTAGCACTAACCAATACTGGGTCCCTCCCTGACTGACTGGCAAACTGGTAAGAATGGAGGTGGATATCAGAATGGCAGTTTCATTGATACTTCAAAGTGTATATCAGAATCTGGTGAGTTGTGTTGCACTGCATCCCTCAGCAAAAGTGGTGTCTTTAAAGGGTAGTATCACTGTAAGTATTCAGTTATATGGCCAGTCTGAAGATTTTGCTTTACACATTGTCAAAGGAAATGTTCTTGCTATGAGTTTGGAGCAAATCAAACTGCATGTCGGATTCTGAGAGTGATCTATCATAAATTCTGAAGGACCATGCCATTATTTTCAACGGGAAAGACCTGTCAAGTTGAAAATCCAGAATGAGAATCATGTGAAATGTTGAAAAGCCAGATCAGTGCCTTATGCAATTTGACCAAAGATTGATGCAGAATTTGAGAGGCTTATCAAGGCAGGAGTCTTTGAGTCTGCAAGTGAATGATTCAATCGCACGTAACATAGCAGTAATGAAGAAAGATGAATGATATGCATCCACAGTGATTCCTAAGCCACTATTCATCTGGAATGGTGTGCTGAGCAGTATCCCTTACCTTTAATCAATGACCTATTTGTTGGACTAGCTAGAAATCAGTAATTTGACCTTAGTCAAGCTAATCTTCAGGTGAAAGTAGATCCTGTGTCACACAAATACTTGAGTGTAACACAAAACAAAACAACTGTTCACATATAAGAGACTTCTATTTGAAATCATATCTGTACCTGCATTGTTCCATGGATGAGTTTTAAGTGGAATGGAAGGAATCCAGTGTTATGTTAGTCTCTGGGAGAAATAAAAAAGAGCATCTCCACAATTTCGGTGTTACTCTGCAGAAACTTGAAGATTATGGCTGAAGGGTGAATTCACAGGTGTGAATTTTTAAAACTATTCCATTGAATATTTAGGCTATGTCATTGATGCTAAGGGAGCACACAAATAAAAATAAAAGCCATAACTGCCACCTCAAAATGTCAACCAACTATGATAATGTTTGCCTTTGTTACAATGGCAGGTTTGTCCCAAATCTTGCTGCCATTTTCAAGCCATTCCACAATTTATTGTACCAAAGCAAGTATTGGAAATGGGAAGATCAATGTAAAACAGACCTTACATTGGCAACAAGGCTTTAAGTCAGAAGTTCTCTGACTTTTTTTGACAGAAACTACTGTTATAACCAGTACGTGGTGCATCACTGGAGTGAGAGAAGTCGTTTCTCACATATTACCAAATGGTGAAGAGTAGCCAATAGCTTTTACATTCTGCTTTGTTTAACTATATTAAATCATTCTAGAATCATATTTGACATTAGTTGGCTCCACCAGTACCAATGGCTGGGAATATACTTTATGTACAGACCATAGGCCAAAATACTTGGGCCTCATACTGGGATACCTTCTCTCGCACTGAGTTGCAGCAGAGATGGGCATTGTTGCTATCAGTTCACATTTATACAATTAAGCATTGGCGATCCAACTTCCATGAGATAATGATTCATATCATAATTGTTTACAAGCTACTTAAAGCACTGCAGAATTCACCAGATCTGATCAGCTTCCCATCAGCCATTGACAAATGGTTTGACAGAAAGATTTGTCTAATCCTTAAGAGTAGCTATAATCATACGCTATATGGTTAAAACCCTATTCAGTGGGAAAAATGGTCAAGCTGTTTTACTAGCTTCAAGACTTGGCTGGACATGCCTCACAAGAGTACAGAAGTAAGAAGCTGTGGTGACAGAATTGTAAAATCTGGCTGATAATAGAATAATCAACTAACAAAAGAGATAATCACAAGACAATGTCTTAGCAAAAGCTGACTGGTGATTGCCACACCTGGAACCAATAGTTAGCAGCTTGCAGCTGACCTGTGCCAATTTCAAACCTAAGAAAAAGGGTATAAAAGACTGGTGCATCAACAGATTATCAACAATAACTGCAGACAAACCTTTGTGAAGAAGACCCCAAGCAACAAACAAAAGAGCAACCCTTACATCAACATGGCCTGAGCAGCTACCTCATTATGGATAATACCAATTTTTCTTGGGATATTTAGTTATATGTTAGTGTGAGCATATTGATCTATAAATCTAACTTGAATACTGCAATTCTACATTCCATCATTATGTCAGTTGTCCATGTTTTTGAGATTCTACTTAGACTGTATTCACAAATCTAATAATGTAGTTGAATTTATGACAGAATTCCACATGTATTTCTAGCTCTTTAGCCTGCTGCACTTATTAGCCATGGAACAGATTTTTGAAGTCAAGAGAACTTGGGAAGAAATGTCACTGTCTGAAAGACTGAACCAATTTTTATTAACTTACCAGAACACAACCTACTTGATGACTCAGAGTTCTCTGGTCTTGCTAAATTGTAAAGCATTAATTGCGTACAGCATTTGATTTGCTGCAATCACACACAACAAGCAACAATGTTGACAAGTAAAGAGGTGTTGGTAATGAATCAAGGAATGGCACCACTGGCGTGAAGTGGGTACCAGCCATTCTTGTAGCACAGACTGGACTGATCTCCTACACTGTAGGTGCAGAGAAACTCTTAGCAATCAGATCAAATGTGCCAGAGATTGATTGAAGATCCACAACTAACTGTGTTAAATAGAGACCTGATTACACCTGAGGACAGAACAGTAACTGGAGCATTTGATTGAGACAACACACTAGAATACTTAAAAGAAGTGGTCCTAGAAATTGTGAATGCACTAGATGTCAGTTTTCAAGATTCTATAGATTCTGAAAGAGTCCCTATCGCTGAAGAGTTACTAATATCACCCTGATATTTAAAAAATGAGGTAGAGAATTATGAAGAGAATTGTAGAGGTTGGAGAGAATTATAGACTGACTAGCCTGACTTCAGTAATGGTGAAAATGCTAGAGACCATTATAAAAGATTTAATAGCAGAGCACAGTGACACAATTGGACAGAGTCAGTATGGATTTTTAAAAGAGAAATCTACTGGAATTTTTTGAAGGTGTAACTTAGTGTTGATAAGTGAGATGTGATTTAACTCCACTTTCAGAAGGTTTTCAGTAGGGTGCCACAGAAGAGACTAGAATGTAGAATTAAACTGTATGTGATTGGGGCAGTAATGTACTGACCTGGATAGAGAATGGGTGGCACAGAGGAAACAAAGAGTTGAAATAATTGTGTTTTTTTTCTCAAGCGGCAGGAAGTGACAAGTGGAACAGCACAGAGATTAGTGCTTGGGATTGCAGTATTTGCAATATATATTAATGATTTAAATTTATCTTTAAGTTTATAGACAAAACAAAACTGGATGGGAGAGTGCCCAGAGATGCCTCAGTTTGTTTTGGACAAGTTGATTGAATGGGCAAATGCATGGCAGATGAAATATAGTTACAGATATATGTAAGGTTTTCTACTTTGTTAGTAACAACAGGAAGGCAGTTATTATCTGAATGGTTAAAGACTAGGAAAAGAGAAGGTGCAACCGTGCAGGGGCAGCAGGCAGTAAAGAAAACAAATAATACACTGGCCTTCATATTGAAAAAAATTGAGTACTGGTGCAACAAAGTCTTGTTGTAATTCTAAACATGAGACCACAGCTGGCGTGTTGTGTGCAGTTTTGGTCTCCTTGTCTGAGGAAGGATATTCGGGCTATGAAGGGAATATATCAAAGGTTTACCAGACTGATTCCTGACAGACTGATGTATGAAGAATGACGGGATCAGTTAGGGCCATTTTCACTGGCATTTAGAAGAATAAAGGTTTCTATGAAAGTCCCCCCTTAAAGTTCTCACAAAATTAGACAGGGTAAATGCATGAAGGATATTCCAGGGAATCCCCAGAACCAAGATCACATTTCAAAGACATGGGATAGACTATTTAGGTCAGATTAGGAGAAACTTCTTCGCCCAGAGAGTGGTGAACCTGAGGAATTCTCTTACACAGAGTGAGGTTAAGACCTAAATATTGAATGTTTTCAAGGAAGAGTTACATATAGGCTAAAAGGATCAAAGAATATGGGGAGAAAGTGGGAATAGAGTACTCGTTGGGTATCAGCCATGATTAAGTTAAAAGCTGGAGCTGGTTTGAAAGGTTGAATTGGCCTGCTCCTATTTTCTATGTTTCCATGTTTGTTTAATTGTAGTCAGTTGTGGAATACTTTCTGTGAGAAGAAAAGTCATTTAGCCCATGTCAAAAGCAAGGTTGTTGGTTTAAGCTTTTATTGCTGTTTGTGGCTTATTAATGTAAATTTATGTTAACACATGCAAATGCATTAAAAAAAGTTAAAGGCACAGTTATGTATCAAAATGATTCCGGTTTGTAATTTAAAAGTATGTAACAGGCCTATGGGTATATACATTTGTATGTGTGTGTATACATATAGTATAGATTATATATGTAAAACGTTGCAATTAATTCTGTAATGAGTTGGTAAACTAAGAGGACCAAACTGATAGAAAATGTATGATCTCACAAAGTGATTGGCATTTCAAAGGATAAAGCAAGAGACAGTGAGAAGTGATGTCATAATGATCATCATTACTTTTAAAGAAACTGATCAGGAATTGGTCACAGCTCGGTCAGTTAACCAAAGACTGGAATCAGGAATTACGAATCTACTGATGCTCATGGAATCATTGTCGATTGTCAGGAAAACCCAGTTCAGTAATGTCCTTCAGGGAAGCTAAACTGCCATCCTCACCTGGTCGGGCCTACATGTGACTCCAGACCCACAGCAATGTGGTTGATTCTGAAATGACCTAGCAAGCCATTCAGTGGTACCATTCACTACAAAGTCTCAAAGAAATGAAACCAGATTGATCACCTGGCATTGGTCTAGAAACTGGAAAAGATAATGGCAGAAACAGCTCAGTCAACACTGTAAATTCCTCCTTCCTAACATCTGGGGGCAAGCAACAACCTGACATTATCATACTCATGGAATTATACCTTACAGACTGTCATGAAGTTGAAGGCATGCACTGTACCTTTTAAGAGAGAGTGAATGCTGTTCTACACTAAGGACTTTCAAACACCTGTCATATGATTAGCTAGCATTCTCAGAGTGCATTGGAAAATTTGAAAATATGTGACAGTTGGCTGTGAAATGGATGCCTGAGTTGGTTGCTGTTTTGATGACAATTTGAATTTAACCAGCCAAATGAGTGTTTGGTTTAATTAACAGAAGGGTTCCCCTCGGTGTCATAACAGAGACAATGTCCCAGACACCATCATCACCATCCCTGGATGTGTCCGACAGGACAGACTCAGCAGAGGCATTGGCATAGTGGTATACAGTCATGAGGGAGTTCCCTGGGAATCCTCAATATTGTCTCCAGACCCCATGGAGTCTCATGGCTTCAGTTTGAACACAGACAAGGAAATCTCCTGCTGATTACCATGTACTTTCCTCCCTGGGCTGTTGAACAACACTTGGAGGAAGCACTGAGGATGGCAAAGGGCACAAAATGTACTCTGGGTGAGTTTTTTTTAGTATCCACCACCAAGAGTTGCTTGGCAGCTGTCCTATTGATTGAGCTGGTCGGCTCCTAAAGTGCATAGCTGCTAGGTTGGGTCTGTGATTTGTGATGAGGGAACAAACAAGAGGACAAAACATACTTGACCTCATCCTTACCAATCTGCCAGCTGCAGATGCAACTGTCTATGCTAGTATCAGCAAGAGTGACCACCACACAGTCCTTGTGGAGACAAAGTCCTGCCTTCACATTCAGAATAACCTCCATCATGTTGTGTGGCACTATCAATGTGCTGAGTGGGACAGACTTCGAACAGACCTAGCAACTCAAGACTGGGCATCCATGAGGCGCTGTGGGTAATCAACAGCAGCAGAATTGTACTCCAGCACTATCTGTAATCTCAAGGCCTGGCATATTCCCCCACTCAACCATTACCGTTAAGCCTGGGGAACAACCCCAGTTCAATGGAGAGTGCAGGAGGGGATGCCAGGAGCAGCACCAGGTACACCTGAAGATGAGGTGTCAACCTGGTGGAGCCACAAACAGGAGTACTTGCAAACCAAACAGCATAAGTAGCAAATGATAGACAAAACTAAGCAATCCCACAACCAATGGATAAGTAATCATGACACATTCAGTTGCAAATGGTGGTGGATGATTAAACAACTCACTGGAGGGGATCCAAGATGGCAACGATCTAGGAGGACCGCGGTGCAGAGCGCCGCACCACAGCACAAGTGGGATGAACGTCTAACCCAACTAGCCTGCATCATCGTGATATCCTGGGACTCTGGAAAGGTCGTGGAGTCCCAGGAAACTGTAAAAAATCAACACCTGCATTTTTGCCGTGCAGAGATGCCGAAGAAGGAAGGAGGAGTGTCTAAGGCCAGGCCTGTGGCCCAGCCTGCAGGATCCTTGGACTAAAATACCTACCAGGCCCTGGTGAACGTGCTTGCAAAATCTTGCGAGATGCTGGGTAAGCAGGTAGAGGAGTAGCTGGCCCTGATCTCTCTCATGCTGCAGAAGCATGAACAGCAGCTGGGAGATGTGAAAAAGAGGACGGATGAGGTGGAGCACAGGGTCACAGTGGTGGAAGCTAATGCCAGTTCCTCAAGGATAGGATCGAAGTTCTGGAGATGCTGGTTGTAGTTTGCATGACCAAGTGGATGATCTTGAGAATAGGGGCAGGAAAAAAAAATTCAGATTGTCGGTCTGCTGGAGGGTAAGGAAGGTGAGTGGCCAGCGGAATTTATTGAGGACTGGCTTCCGAAATCCTTTAACTTGGAGGCCAGCATGAGAGGTTTGAAGATTGAGAGAGTTTATCAGGTCACGGCGTGGAGATCAGATCTGGGTCAACATCCTCGTCCTCTCCTGGTGCGGTTTCATCACTATAGAGATAAGGAGAGAATCGTGGAAGCTTCCAGAATCCAGGGGAATGATCTGAAAGCCCTAATGTACAAGGGCTCTAAGATCATGCTCTTCCAGGACCTCTCAGCAGCGGTGATCCAGAAAAGAAAATCCTAAGACGGTGTCAAGAGAAAACTGAGAGAGCTTGGCATTCTGTACTCCCTGAGGTACCCAGCGGTGCCAAGGTTCACCTTAGATGGATCCATACATCCCTTTGACACTTCGGAGAAGACAAGAGACAATGTGGACCAATTGACCTAATCTGAATAATTTAGTACGTACAAATAGTAGTGTTGCTTGGGTATGTCTTTTTTTTCTTTAAAAAACAGAGGAAGTCTGCTTGGAGCCTTCTTTTCCTTTTTTTTATTGGTAATAATCCGGTTTAAACTATGTTTGGCGGCGGTTGAGATATGTACTTTCAATTTCTAAGTTAAATTATACCAAAGGATGGGTGGAGTATTTACCCCTTTTTTCTTTAAAAAGGTTTTCTTGATTCACATTGCTATTCCGTGGTGTATTTTCTTTCTTTTCTGCTTGTGTTTGTGGTGCGACTCTAGCTAGGAGGAGAGAAAATGGTTGGGATGGCTAGATGCCTACTTATGGGCAGTTTATACCCGATTCAGGTATTTAAATGCCTGGGCTGCTGTCTTGGCAGTGGGATGGGAAGTTGGGTTTTGGGATGGGTAGTTGCCCTCTTTGGGCTGAGGGTGAGTTCCCCTATTAAACACTGTTGGCGCTTTATATGTTGGTTTGTTTTTTGGTTTTTGTTGTATATAATCTTTGATAGCTTTGTAGGTTTTAGTTTATGTAGTTTTTTTTATAGATATTTTTATTGGGAATTTAACATTTTGACAAATTTACAAAAATAAGCAGAATTTTCAAGCACAGACATTAATATAAAAATAGATCTTAAATATACAATCATCAAAATTCAACTAATCCACAATCATCCAGAGTGTATAGTTGAGTCGCTTACATCCGTCAAATAAGAGAAAATGTTCTCTAATACACTCATAACAGTATGATAAAAAGGAAGCTATTTCCAAACAATAAGAACAAAAAAAAATTAAACATGTTTGCATGGAGATCTTCCCCCTTGTTCTCAGGGGGCCTTACTACCTTTCCAACGTTCCATCATATCCTCTCCCAAACAGTGTCCCACCCTCGACCCGGGCGCTCCTTAATAGGATTTAGATATAATACCGAGCTAGAGTTAACAGTGAGCACCGCACCCCCACCCCTCCCCACCCATACCTGAGTATATCTAATAGCATCAATGCCATGTACAAACACACATAACTATAAAATTACAACTCCAACAGATTACAGTTAAGTATAATAACATAGCAAGGAAGACAACCCCGCTCCCAGAGGCAAAAGTAAAGTAGAATAAAGTATCCATTTCTCCCCACGGAGTGTGGGAGAGGCAAGCCAACATAAATTGTCTCTTACGATTTATTTAACCGAGTCTAAAAGTTTCTTGGCCTCTTCCGATGATCTAAAATTATACTCGGATCCTTCATGGGTAAAGCATAACGTTGCTGGGTAGCGTAAGGTGTATTGAATATCTAAGTCCCTTAAACATTTCTTCACCTCATCAAACGCCTTCGTTCTTCGTGCCAAAGCCGGGGAGAAGTCCTGAAATAACATAATCTTGGATCCTTCATGAATCATAGCTTTAGGATCCTTTCCAAGCTTTCTGGAGGCATCCAGGAGTATCTGCCTCTCCCTATAACTCTGCAGCCGGAACAGGACCGGGCGTGGGCGCTGGTTTGGGCCAGATCCGCGTACTGCGACCCGGTAGGCCCACTCCACCCTTACCCGATCAGTTTCAGCCCCCAGGTTTAAAAGCTGGGGCAGCCATCGCTCCAGAAATGCTGCTTACTGTCCTTTCCCTTCTTGTTCTTGAAGGCCCAGCAACCGAATATTCTTTCTCCGATTTCTGTTGTCAATATCATCGATGTAGATTTCAAAGGCCCTGATTCTCTGCTCGAGGGTTCGCACCTGTTCTGCAGCTGTTTGAGCTGCAGCCTCGGAGGTCGTGGCCTTTAGTTCCACCCCCTCCACTCGGCCCTGTAATTCTCCTATAGTTTGATTCTGTTTCTGCAGCTTTTCTTCGAATGCATTCCATCTCTGTCGGGATTCTGCGATGAAATTGACGAGTGTCGATTCCAATCTAGCAATCATCTCTATAAGGCCTGTTTTTACATCAGCTGCAGCCGGAGGAGAGGAGGGTGGGGGAGGGGTCTTTGTTTTCTGAGAGCTGCGGGGTCCCTTTGATTTACTCATTATCCACTCAGTATTAGACTATTTAAATATAATATTCAGCAGCTAATTAAGATTAAAGAAATTTTTTGGGTGGTTTGGCAAGTGTGGTGGGGGCAGGAAACCCACTTTACCCAGGTTTTGGGAAGGGCTCTGTAGACTCAGACTTGCTGAGTCGCCGCCATCTTGGATCTCCTTATGTAGTTTTTAAGTTCGATGAATCTTGTGACACGAAGGCTCAATGATTTGTGGTTCGAGTTCCTCCTCTCTGGAATTCAACCTACAGGCAGGGATTTTACGTCTTTTTTCTCAATCTACTAAGATGTTACACCAGGACTGATTTTTTTTCTGACCCCCGTGGCTACCCTGGATTTGGTGGCATCTTGTACGATTAGCAATATTACCATCTCCGATCACACTCCAGTGTACCTGTTGGTTAAAATTAAGTACGTTACAGTGGGTTTGAGATACTGCCAAATGGATCCCTTTATCCTCAAGGATAATAAGTTTGTGGAGTACTTCTCTACGGAGCTTCTGGCGTTTCTGGACATTAATTCAGGCTCGGTTAGTCTCCCATCCGTCCTTTGGGAAAGTGCCAAAGCCTATGCCAGGGGCTTAATTATTTCCTACTCTGCCAGTAGGAAGTGGCAGAAGGGTGAGCAGCAACGTCTTCTCGAAGCATGGTTGAAGGCAGCCGAGAAGGCATACTCTGACAGGCCCTCGTTGGTCAAACTACAGAGGATTACAGTGCTGTGGTCTGCATTGAATTCTGTGCTCACATGGACAGCAAAAGAGGAGCTTACTTTCACAAAACAAAGATTATATGAGCATGGCGACAGGCCAGGCAAATACTTAGCATATTTTGCCAGGAAAAGAAGTGCTCCACAAGCCAATATGCTCATTAGGGAAGGGTCTTGGAAACTTAACATGTGACTCCAAAAAGATTAATGTGATATTCCAGAGATCTTACTCTAAGCTATGCCGATCTGAGGGTTGTGAGGAGAGACGGGCCAAAATGGAGTCTTTTTTAAGGATCTGGAACTCTCGGGTGTGACTCCCGAACAAGAGACATAGAACATAGAACATTACAGCGCAGTACAGGCCCTTCGGCCCTCGATGTTGCGCTGACCTGTCATACCGATCTGTAGCCTATCTAACCTACACTGTTCCATGTACGTCCATATGCTTGTCCAATGACGACTTAAATGTACTTAAAGTTGGAGAATCTACTACCATTGCAGGCAAAGCATTCCACACCCTTACTACTCTCTGAGTAAAGAAATTACCTCCGACATTTGTCCTATATCTATCACCCCTCAATTTAAAGCTATACCCCCTCGTGCTCGCCGTCACCATACTTGGAAAAAAAGACTCTCTCTGTCCACCCTATCTAACCCTCTAATTATCTTATATGTTTCTATTAAGTCACCTCTTAACCTTCTTCTCTCTAATGAAAACAGCCTCAAGTCCCACAGCCTTTCCTCATAAGACCTTCCCAGGCAACATCCTAGTAAACTCCTCTGCACCCTTTCCAAAGCTTTCACATCCTTCTTATAATGCGGTGACCAGAACTGTATACAAAACTCCAAGTGCGGCCGCACTACAGTTTTGTACAGTTGTAGCATAACCTCATGGTTCTGGAACTCGATCCCTTATTAATAAAAGCTAAAACACTATATGCCTTCTTAACAACCTTTCTCAGAGCAAGAGGTACAGGAGACTGTTAAGCAGCTTCAGAATGGAAAGGTGCCTGGTCCTGATGGACTTCCCAGCAAATTCTTTTAGGAAATTATCAACATATTGTCAGACCCGATGCTCAACATGTTCAATGACTCATACAGCCATGACTGTCTCCTGCCATCTTTGAGAGAGACCAACATTTCACTTATTCTCAAAAAAGGGTAAGGTCTCAGAAGACTGTGCTTCGTACAGGCCCATTTCACTCTTAAATGTGGACTTTAAAATCCTCTCTAAGACTCTTGTGTTAAGGCTGGAGACTGTGTTACCTTCTATTGATAAAGAGGACCAGATGGGCTTCATAAAGGACTGCAGGTCCTCCAATAATGTTAGGAGGCTGCTTAATGTAATTCAAGCATGTCAACAACAGTCAATACAGGGATTGGTGATTTCTCTAGATGCAAAGGCATTTGACCAAGTTGAGTGACCATAATTTTTCTATACTCTAGAGTGGTTTGGCTTGGGTGAAGTCTTTATAAGATGGGTGAAGGTTCTCTACAGTGACCCTGTCGCTGCAGTCATCACCAACGGGGTACAATCAAGCAATTTTAACATTTTTAGGGGTAGCCGGCAGGGCTGTCCCCTCTCCCCACTGCTTTTTACTTTGGTGATTGAACCATTGATGGAGGCCATTCGTGGGGATCCTAATATATCAGCTCCAGGAGTGGAGTCAAAATTACATAAGATTTTGTTGTACACAGACGATGTCCTCATTTTTTTTGTCAAATCCAGCAGTTTCAGTGCCTCACCTGATAGAATGCATCAGCTCATTTGGCGCCTCTTCTGGGTACAAGATTAATCTTGCAAAATCAGAGACTATGTCTATGGGTGGTCTTATGAAGGTGCTAGGTCTTGAGGGCAAATATTGATTTCCATTGAGATGGTCATGGGGTTTTGTGTGTATTTGGGCATATTCATTACTCCAGTTCTTGATCAGTTGTTTGAAGCTAATGTTGTTCAATTATTTGACAAAATCAAGCAAGACCTTCAAAGATGGGAGGCGGTTCCGGTCTTGTGGTTGAGTCGGATAACAATTATTAAGATGAATATTCTCCCCCGTTTGTTATATCCTATACGGATGCTCCCTCTGATTTTCAATAAGCAAACATTCAGGAGACTGAACGGCTGGTTCAGCTCCTTTATTTGGCATCGTAAGCAACTCCTCATTAAATTAGCTAAACTGCAATTGCCTCACAGATTGGGGAATGGACCACCCGGACATTAAACGCTATCAATTAAGCTCGCTTTTATCTTACGTGAGTGATTGGGCCTGTGGGGACTCTCTTTGAATATGGTTAGATATCAAAACCTCTCAGGCAAAGTGCCCCCTTACTAGTTTGCTGTTTTTGGACAAAATGAGGACAGTTATGGAATATTGCCATAACCCAATAGTTATCAATACTGTTAAAGTATGGAGGGCAATTCGGCAGAGGGAAGGCAATATTGGCAAAACATCTTCTCTTACACATAGAGTGGGTATGCTGGGTTTTCAACCAGGGATGATAGATTCAGGATTCAAGCGTTGGGCAGCTAGGGGTTTGTCTTGCATGGGCGATTTATTTGAGGGAGACACAACGATCAGCTAGCACAGAAATACGAGTTATCTAACAGGGACCTCTTTCATCTTTTTCAAGTTAAGAATTATATTCAAAGAAAGACTTTTGACTGATCCCTACAAATCTGACATAGACAGGAGGATGCTCAGTGCTGAGTATGCTTTCTATCAGCACTTTATATCATCACTTGGGAGGCGGGGGGTGAGTTTGATCGACTCTGCAGGGTATGGGAGAGAGAGCTAAGTGTTGACGTCTCCTCAGAGGTATGGGAAGATATTTGGAAAACACAAGAAAAATATCAATTTGCAATAAGATCTATGCTTTACAGTTGATGATTCTCCACAGGGTCCACTTGGCTCCGGACCTTTTGTCAAAATTTAAACCAGGGATATCTTCAACATGTCTCAAGTGCAAGGTTGGTGCGGGTACTCTTACCCATTGTCTCTGGTCCTGTGGTAGCCTTCAAACATACTGGAGCACTGTGGTGGGTGCAATGGAGGGGATTTTGGGTGTAAGGCTGGAGAAGGACCCGATCTCTCTTCTTCTTGGCCTGCCCAGTGTGTTCCCTGTAGATACGCGTAAGAAAAACCTTTTCCACGTCCTCACTTTCTGCGCAAGAAAGAATATCTTCCTGAAAACCACCCCGGGCCAGTCGGGTTGGCGGAAGTTTGTTATGGAGCACATCCCTTTGGATTTTCTCACAAATATGATACACCACAAAACTGAGAATTTTTATAAGATATGGTGACCATGTTTGGAATACCTGGACATAGATTTATCTGCCATACTAATAAGGGCTTTTATATCGCTGTAACGATTGTATTTTATGAGTCCAATATCCAGGGAGGAGGAACTGCGAATGTATGAGTGTCTTGTTTGACTGGGTTGAGTTATTACTAATTATTATTAGTTTGTTGTTGGTTATTATTTATTTAATTAAATAGTTAGTTGGGTTTTTTATTATGTATTTTTCTGTATTTATTTATACGTTTGTACATAAGGGCGGATTGGTTTTTAAAAACTTTTTTTGTATTCTTTCTTTGTATTGTTTTGAATTGTATTATTTTGTATTTGTTGTAATATTTAAAAAGTCTATTTTTTCAATAAAAATACATTAAAAAAAACAATTCACTGGACGAGGAGGTTCCACAAATATCCCCATCCTCAGTGATGGAAGAATCCAGCACATCAGTACAAAAGATAAGGCTTTCACAGCAATCATCAGCCAATATGCATGTGGATGATCTCCATCATGGCCTCCTCCAGTGGTCCCCAGCATTACAGATACCAGTCTTCAGCCAATTTGATTCACTCCACGTGATATCAAGAAATGGTTGGAGACATTGGATACTACAAAGGCTATAGCCCTGACAACATTCTGGCAATAGTACTGAAAGCTTGTGCTCCAGAACTTGCTGCTCCCCTAGCCATGCTGTTCCAGTACAGTCACAACACTTGCATCTATCCAACAATGTGGAAAATTGCTCAAGTATGTCTTGTACATAAAAAGCAGGACAACTCCAACTCAGCCAATTACTGGCCCATCAGTCTACGCTTGATCATCGATGGAAGGCGTGAGCAACAGTGCTTTTAGATTAGATTCCCTACAGTGTGGAAATAGGCCCTTCGGCCCAACAAGTCCACACCAACCCTGTGAAGAGTAACCCACCCAAATCTGTTTCCCTCTGACTAATGCACCTAACACTATGGGCAATTTAGCATTCACTTGACCAGCACGTCTTTGGATTGTGGGAGGAAACCCACACAGACACAGGGAGAATTTGCAAACTCCACACAGACAGTCGCCCGAGGCTGGAATTGAACCTGGGACCCTGGTGCTATGAGGCAGCAGTGCTAAACACTGATACACTGTGCTGCACGTGCTCAGCAATAACCTGCTCAGTGATGCTGAGTTTGAATTCCACCAGGGCCACTCAGCTCTTGACCTCTTTACAGCCATCAAACATGGACAAAAGAGCTGAATTCCAGCGGTGAGGTGTAAGTGACAGCCCTTGTGTGAGTGCAGAACTCAGGAGAGTTCATTAAAATCTCCAGCAAAGACACAAATAGGATAGTGCGTATGGAAAGGGTTAGCAATCAAATTACAAGGACACTGGACAAACAAATGACAATGAGAAGAACATGGTAAATACAGGACTGAAGGTGTTATATCTGAATGCACGCAGTATAGGAAATGAGGTAAATGAGCTTGTAGCATAGATTGAAATTGGCAGGCATGATGTGGTCGCATCATGGAGACATGGCTGTAAGGGGATCAGGATTGGAAGTTGAATATTCAAGGATACACATAGTATCAAAAAGACAGGCAAGTGAGCAGAGGGGGGTGAGGTTGCCTTATTAGTAAGAAATGAAACTAAATCAATAGCAAAAAATGAAATAGGGTCAGATGGTGTAGAGCCTGTGCGGGTATCAATAAGGAACCACAAAGGTTAAAAAAAATAGTCGGAGTTATATACAGGCCTACAAAGAGTAGTCAGGTGTTGGGGCGCAAGATACACCAGGAGATAGAAAAGATGTGTAGGAAAGGCAAAGTTACAGTGATCATGGGGGATTCCAATATACAGATGGCTTGGGAAAATCAGGTAGTGAATTACAGGAAAAGGAATTTGTGGAATGTCTACAAGATGGCCTTTTGGAGCAGCTTTTCATGGAGCCCACGAGTGCACAGACAATACAGGATTTTGCTGAAAAGTGTGACACTGCAAAAGGTCAGGCAGTGTCTAAGGAACAGGAGAGTTGACGTACTGGGCATAAACCATTCACTGGATTTAGTGTTGTGCAATGAGGCAGACTTGGTAAGGGAGTTTAAGCTAAAGGAGTGGTCATAATATGGTTGAATATACTCTGCAGTTTGAGAGGGAGTAGATAGAATCAGAGGTAACTGTATTACAGCTGAATAAAGGCAACAATAGAAGCATGAGGGAGTTGCTGGTTAGAATAGACTGGGAGAGGAGCCTAGTAGGGAAGACAATGGAACAGTAAGGGCAGGAGTTTCTGGGAGTAAACAGGCGACACAGTAGAGATTCATCCTGAGGAAAAAGAAGCAGGATACAGGGAGGATGAAGCAACCATGGCTGACTAGGGAAGTCAGGGTTAGAATAAAAGCAAGTGAGAAAGCATATAATGTGGTGAAGGGAAGTGAGAAACCAATGGATTGGGAAGCTTACAAAGACCAACAGAGGGTAACAAAAAAAAAAGAAATGGGGAGGGAGAAGATCAAAACTGAGGGTAAGCTAGCCAGTAATATAAAGGATGACTGTAAGAGTTTCTTTAGGCATAGAAAAGGCAAAAGAGAGGCAAAAGTGGACATTGGGCCGCTGAAAAATGATGTTAGAGAAATAGTAGTGGGGAACAAGGAAATGGCTGAGGAATTAATCATTGTTTGGAGTCAGTCTTCTCGCTGGAAGACATGATTAATACCCCAAAAATTCAAGAGAGGGAGGAGCAGAGCTGTCCATCACCAAGGAGAAGGTGCTAGAAAAACTGAATGGCCTGAAGGTGGATAAATCACCTGGACCAGATGGACTACACCCCAGAGTTCTAAGGGAGGTAGCTGAAGAGATTGTTGGGGGTTTGTGGTAATCTTTCAGAAATCACTAGAATCACAAAATGACACTCCTGTTTAAAAAGGGACTAAGGCAAAGACGGAAAATTACAGACCAATTAGTCTAACCTCAGTCATCAGTAAGATCCTAGAATCCATTGTGAAGGATGAGATTTCCGTATATGTGGAAATGTATGGTGAAATAAGGCAAAGTCAGCATGTTTTCATCAAGAGAAGGTCATGCCTGACAAATTTGCAAGTAATGAGCATGTTAGAACAAGCAGAACCAATAGATGTTAGCTACCTGGACTTCAAAAAACGTTGTGGTCCCAAGGAGCCACATAGGAGGCCACTGAGTTAGATAAGGGCCCGTGGTGTCAGAGGCAAGGTGCTAACATGGATAGAAGCTTGGCTGTCTGACAGAAAGCAGAGAGTGGGGATAAAAGGGTCCTTCTCAGGATGGTAGCCACTGACAAGTGAAGTTCAGCAAAGCTTGCTGTTGGGACCACAACTTTTCACTTTATACATTAATGATCTAGATGAAGGAACTGAGGGCATTCTGGCTAAGTTTGCACATGATACAAAGATAGGTAGAGGGACAGGTATCATTGATTATGCAGGGAGGCCGCAGAAGGATTTGGACAGGTTAGGAAAGTGGGCAAAGAAGTGGCAGATGGAGTACAACATGGGAAAGTGTGAGGTCATGCACTTTGGTAGGAAGAATGGCATGGACTATTTTCTAAATGGGGAGATAATTCAGAAGCACAAAGAGTTCTAGTTTAGGATTCTCTCAAGATAAGATTGCAGTCTGAGTCAGTAGTTAGGAAGGCAAATGCAACGATGGCATTTATTTTGAGAGGACTTGAATATAAAAGCAGGGATGTACTTCTGAGACTCTATAAGGCTCTGGCCAGACCATATTTGAAGTACTGTGCACAGTTTTGGGCCCCATATCTCAAGAAAGATGATTTGGTCCTGGATATTATTCAGAGAAAGTTCACAAGAATGGTCCCAAGAATGAAAAGTTTAACATATGAGGAATGATTGAGGACTCTGAGTCTACAGTCGATGGAGTTTAAAAGGATGAGAGGGGATCTAAATGAAACACACAGTATACTGAGTGGCCTGGACAGAACACATGTTGGGAAGATGTTTCCACTGGTAAAAGAGACTAGGACCTGAGGGTGAAGCAAAGACCTTTTAGAATGGTGTTAAGGAGAAACCTCTTCAGCCAAAGAGTGGTGAATCAATGGAATTCCTTGCCACAGAAGGCTGTGGAGGCCAGGTCATTGAGTATATTTAGACTGAAATAGATAAATTCTTGAATATCAAGGGGATTCAAGGGTTATGGGGAGAAAGTGGGAGAATGGGGTTGCAAAACTTATCAACCATGATTGAATAGTGAAGCAGACTTGATGGGTTGAATGGCCCAATTTCTGCTCCTATGTCTTATGGTTTTACGGTCTTGACATCAAGGCTGCATTCGACCAAGTGCGGCATCAAAGAGCCCTAACAAAACAATGGTTATCAGGGGGCAAACTCTCTGGTGGTTTCAGTCATACCTGACACATAGGAAGATGGTGGTGGTTGTTGGAGGTCAGTCATCTCAGCTCCAAAACATCTATGCAGGAGTTTCTCAGGGTAGTGTCCTTGGCCCAACTATCTTCAGTAGCTACATCAATGACCTTGCCTCCATCATAAGGCCAGAAGTGGGGATGTTCGCCGATGATTGCACAATGTTCAGCACCATTTGTGACTGCTCGGACAGGGAAGCAGCCTGTGTCCAAATGCAACAAGAACTGGACAATAACCAGGATTGGGCTGACAAGGGGTAAGAAACATTCATGCCACACAAATGCCAGGCTATAACCATCACCAATAAGGGACAATCTAACCAATGCTCCTTGACATTCAATGGTGTTATCATCACTGAGTTCCCCACCATCAACATCCTGAGAGTTGTCATTGATCAGAAACTCAACTTGACTCACCACATAAATGCAGTGGTTACAGGAGCAGATCAAAAACTAGGAATACTATGGTGAGTAACACCCCTTCTGACTCCCCAAAGTCTGTCCACCATCTACGAGGCACAAGTCAGGATCAATGAAACCCCAACAGTCAAGAAGCATGACTCCATCCAAGACAAAGCAGCCTGCTTGATTGGCACTACACCCAAAAGCATCCACTCCCTCCACTACCCAATGCCTAGTCGCAGCAGTGTGTACTATCTTAAAGCTGCACTGCAGAAATTCACCAAAGAGCCTCTGACAGTACCTCCCAATCCCACAATCACTTCCGTCCAGAAGGACAAGTGCAGCAGAGATATGGGAATACCACCACCTTCAAGTTACTCTCCAAACCACTCACCATCCTGTTTGAAAATACATTGGCATTTCTTGACTGTCGCTGTGTCAACTCCTGGAATTCCCTCCCTCATGGCAATGTGGATCAACCATATCAGGTGGAATGCAGTGGTTCAAGAATATGGGAACACCACCACCTTCTCAAGGGCAGCTAGGGACGCACAATAAATGCTGGCCGACCTGTGATGCCACAACCCACAAAATGAAAAAAATCAAAAAACTGTTGATGGACTGATGATGTATAAACAAAATAAAAATTGAATAAATAAAAATAGACTATTGATGGATTGCTCATGCAACTACCAATTCGAGCTTAGAGGATTGTGATCAAGCACAGGAGTTAATGACTAGTACGGGTTAAAAAGGCCTTGTTTTTAGTGTTTGATATCCAAGGAAGGAGAACTTATGATAGCAGGGAACAAGAAATCTGTATCTAGTCGATCAGTTCTTTGAACTGGCATCCGCTGATTTATTAAGGATTATTTTAAAGCTTGGCTATAAACTGTCAATCTGCATTTAAATTTTGCAGTCTCCATGGCAATGCTGTACCATGCAGAGGTCACTTGCCAATCAACAGCACTATCCTCTCATGCAATTAAAAAAAAATCATAGTATGTACCCAGCAGCCAATTAAGGGTAAATCACATTGCTGTGGATCAGGAGCTACATGTAGACCAACAAGGTAAGGACAGCAGTTTCCTTCCCTAAAGGATATTAGTGGACCAGGTGGGGTTTTCCTGCCAATGGCTACTGTTAGACCCTTACCCAGATTATTCGTGAATTGCAATGACACCATCTGCTATGGTAGGATTTGAACTGTGGTCCCCAGACCATTACCTGGGTCTCTGGTTTAATAGTCTCGGGATAATATCACCAAGCCATCGTCTCCCCAATGAGTATTGATTCTCCATCTGAATTTGTATTCTTGTGAAATTTCCTGGTACATACAAGACAAAGGGCTTTGGCAAAATGTGTCTTTTTTCAGTAATACAGAAGCTCTATAAATGAGATTGAGTATTTGTAATGACTTTCCCAGAATATTTTACTGCCATGCCTTTCTTTTGGACTCCAAACTAATCCCTCCTCAATGCTCCAATGACTATTTGTAATGGTAGACTCTATCATTTCTACACTGCTACAGTGTTCCAGGGAGAAAGGCTAGAAAGGTCTAAAAGCTATTCAACCTTTTACTTAAACTGCTTCCCACCATCTCTCAATCATAGAATCACTGAATCATTAAAGCATAGAAGGAGGGCACTTAGCCCAGTTTGTCTCCACTGGCTCTCTGAGCATTTTACTTATGTGCTAGTCTCTTGTCTTCTTACTGAAACCATGCACATTATTTAAATGGAAACAATCATCAAACGCCCCCTTGAATGCCTCAATTGAATCCGACACCATCACATTTGCCAGCAGTGCATTCCAAAGCTGGGATACTCACTGTGTGAAGAAGTTTTTCTCTCACCTTGCACATGCTTCTTTTGCAAAACATCATAAAACTGCCCCTTGGTTCTTGATGCATTTTTGCATAGGAATAGTTTCTCCGTATTCCTCTGACAAAACCGCTCATGAATTTGAAAACTTCTATCAAATCTCCTCTTAGCCTTTTTCCTCCAAGGAATAAAAAATCAACTTCTTCAATCCTTCCTATTAATGGTGACACAGTGGTTAGTATAGCTACCCCACAGCACCAGGGACCCGGGTTTAAATCTTGCATTTTGCTTTTATGGCTAGAGCTTTCCACATTGTCTTGTATAGCTTTGTATTTATTTTAAAAGTGTGTAATAAGGTTTTGTTCTTTTGGTGAAATATCCCCTCAGCCTTGTGTGCATATGTTGAGTGACAGGCCACCATGTTAGCTCAATAGCACAGCTAAAACTCATGGTCTATCAAGCCAAATTTCACATCATTCTGTTTTGTCTATTATTCTTATCAGCTAGGATAACAACAATGGGGGTCTCAATTTAATCAGTGTTCCCTGGTAACAGCTCATATATGCAACATTTCGTCAGTGCCATGGATCTAAATTACGTGCTCCAATGCTCAGATCCCTCAGGACTCTGACTGAAGCCAGACTGATCATTACAGCGGTAAAGATATTGCACTATTAGTACAGAGGGGGAAGACCATTCAGTCTGTGAAGCTCAGACTTTCCTAGTAACGGGGTGGGGGGTTGGGAGGGGGGTCCCTTATCACGTTGGGAAATTGCTTGCTTCCAATAACTGCTGCATTAACCGACGTAACAACACCACTACTGAGCCATCAAACAATTCCTCGCACTTGGAGCATTGAGAAGGAATTATTCTGGAATCTGAAAGAAAGGCACGGCTGTAAAATATTCTGGAAAAGTTAAACAAAGACATTATTTTGTCCAAAAACTTAGTAACAGACAGTTTGGTCATCCTTCGACCCAAAATGGAATGAGTATAAAATGGCATTAATTTCCCTCTTTGCTCATCATGGAGTATTCGCAATTGAACGACATGGAGCATTTCCAGAGTTTTTTTTTAGAAAAGGTAAAATGCATTTATCAGTGTGATTCGCAGGAGATGTTTCAGCTGGATTGTGACTAATCCCTTTTCACATTGCAGATTTGTCGATGCATTAAGTGATGGATTTTGGAAAAATTGCCGGAAGCCTCTTTTTTTTAAAAAAACCTGTGAATTCAACCGAGACAGAAATCACTGCTATGGACTTGAAAAGCGAAGAACAACAGGCTGTGTATAAGGTAGGTGCTGTGTACAGTTACTGACTTTGATTAACCCGTCACAACTGTTTGTTCAGGTTCTCATTGTTGGAAATGCCGACAAAGAGGACATTGTTGTAACGGTTGACCTTACCCATATTTTATTTTCTTTGTATTTTTTAGACAGTGTTCAGCAAGAGAGACCGCGGTGCATCTCTATTCTGAGATGTTACAGATGAAAAAGCACAGAGATGCATCTGATCATTTTAAACGGTATTTAATGTTACTATCCAATCTGGTTAACTGGCGATTAAAATCTAATTTATTTGCAGCCGTCTGAAAAATATCTGACAAATAAGACTTGGAACATTTGGATTGTTATCACTTGTCCCTCACTCTATTCATTTATTTCATTAACCTCGCAGGTTGTACATATTCTGATCATTCTCGCTTGACCTTCTTTGCTCCGCCTGTTCCCACCTGACCCGCTTGTCCTTTTATTTTCGCTGTAACTTTCTTCCGGAAATCTTGCATCCTGACCATTTCTTTTTTGATTCATATCATTCCCCTCCTAATTCACGGGGTTGTTATACTCGATAGCGCTTCAACCTATCTGCTAGTTTTATTTTTTTACCAAAGGCCATTTGAACCTGACTTTGGGATTGAAATCTTTTCCCTCTCGTTCCTTGGGCCCCTCAGTCCGCATCATTGAAATAGTCAATGCCCTTTGCAGTCCCCAGGCTTCCTGGAAACCACTTCGAACCGGGAAATAGTAGGCCTCAAATCTCAGAGACAAACAGTAAAACATCCAAATCCAATTTCTTCCCCGATCTCCTGCAGACCCCGAGGGTAAATACAGAGCATTGTAGAGTCAGGACACCGCAGCTGATCAGTTTATTGACCTTGTAGTTTCAGGTTTTGAGAAGCCCTAGAGGACATGTGTAGTTCACTTCCTAATGTGGACCACCAGCTCAGGGCAGGAGGTGGCGATGAAAGCAATTTGCCCCAAAGTGAATAGCATTGAGTTTACAATTACTGTAAATAGCAGGACTCGCTAACGAGGTTGGATCAAAGGGTGTGGGAGGAAGGGGGCAGAGGGTTCTCTGAGTGAGATATCCGCCAGTCAAGGGAAGCTTTGGCAAGTCTGACTTTCCAAAGTTCAAACATACTTAACCTATTTCATGACCTCTGTCCACACATCCTTGTTACTTCTTCAAAGCATTCTCTTGTGGCGAACTGGTATTGCCCCAGCCTCTGAGCTAGGTTTCACCTGCTCCAGAAATATTATCTCGGAACAAATTGATTAGAAATTACTGACGAAGCATCACTGTCAGTTCTGAAATACAAACGGGCCTTTCTTTGTACTTTCAGGTTCTAAACGTTCTGCTTTAAATAATAATGTGTATCATCGTCTGTTTCCTGTCGATTTATTTTTCAGTGGTTTTGTTCGCGACTCTGCGTGCCTCTGCTGCCTGGACCTGCTCTCGCCTCTGTCCCACAGTGTGCACTTGTTCTGCTGAGAGAAACTGTGTCGTTCTCTGTGACCGAGCCGGATTGCAGCAAGTCCTCAGCGACTTCCCATGGGAGGCCTCCCTTATCAGTTTGGAGAAAAATAACATCAAATTTTTGTCAGAGAAGGCCTTCGGTACTCTTCCAGCCCTCCGCTCTTTATCCTTAAACCACAACAATCTCTCTTTCATTACCCCAGGCGCATTTAAAGGGCTGCCCCATCTCAGCGAACTCCAACTCGCCCACAACGAGTTTATTAAGTATCTGCACACCAGAACGTTCACTAATCTCAAACGACTTAAGAAGCTCGATTTGTCTAATTGCAATCTATTTAATATCCCAGACCGGATCTTTATAGCAGTTCCCTCTCTGCAGGAGTTGGCTATGTGGCAGAATAACTTCAGGAGAATCCCTGCAGCAGTGAGGGCCACAGAGACTCTCAGGCTTTTGTATCTGGAGAGGAACAGAATTGAAGCAGTGGCTTATAACTCTCTGCAAGGATTACGCCGTTTGAAATATTTAAATTTACAAAACAACAAAATTGCGGTAATCCACGAAAAAGGTTTTAAAGACTGCGTGGAATTGGAATATCTCTATCTTAATGATAACGTCCTGAGGAACCTTCCCGAGTTTGCTTTTCAAGAACTCAGGCACCTGAAGATGTTAAACCTGGGAGGTAATGCTTTGGTGAACGTCTCCAGTACTTGGTTCAGTCAGCTAGTTGAGTTAGAGGTTCTCTATCTCGACAGAAACGCCATCAGTTACATCGAGGAAGGGACTTTTGAAAACCTGACCAGTTTGATCTCCTTACATTTGAATAGCAATAACCTGACCTCACTGCCGTTTTCCGTTTTCCAACCTGTATATTTCCTCGGCAGGCTCTATGTCTTCAGGAACCCATGGGAGTGTGACTGCAAGATGGAATGGTTGAAAGAGTGGATGGAAAACTACAAACTTGTCCGGGACATCCCGTGTGCCTCTCCACCGTCAGTAGCGGGTATGGATCTGAGTCAAGTGCTCTTCCCCAAATCTACGGAAGGGATTTGTGTCGATCCAGTGGAACAGAATGAGACAGTTTATACTCCAATTCCGACAGAGCATGCCCGCTCCATCGCCGACAATAGATTCAGTAACCTTATCTCGAAATTACTTTTCCCTGAAAAGTACGAGGATTCGGAGAACACCACCGAAATCTTCAGGAATATGTCAGTCCCGGGCGGAGTTAACCGGGAAACGTCTACAGCGGTTACTGTCAACAGTAATCTGGATCTCCACATCCAGGTTGTGTTCATACCCATTATAATGTTATGCTACAATATCTGAGACAGCGTTCAGCTGCTGCAGCATTTGCCGTGTATTAATACAGCTGCAGGACGCAGGCAATCTCTTCGAATGCAATCTTTATCATGTCAAACAAAAAGGCACGAATTGCAAAAGTTGAATTTGAGTTTGGCTCCCCTCAGTTTGGAACCACAACAGAGAGAACTGATCTTGTATTTGTTTGAACCGCTGGATCTGTTCTCTGCCGCCTTTCGTTTTAAATCATCGTGTGCCATCTGTCACCTTCTAGGATTGAGGCCAACGATAAACCTCCTCGATCGCTCTGAACCTCTACTAGAGGTTGGTTAAGTTTTGTACAGGATGAAGAGTCTTGAGCTCACATGCTGTATTTGGCAATTTCACAGCACCCACATTTTTTAAAACGAGAATACTTTGTAAAATGAAGACGGAATCACGTATGTTGCAGACAGCGATTCCCGACTTAGTCGACTTTGATTAAATATTAATACCTTTTACCGTTAGCATCTTCAATTAATAAATAATGGGCATATTGTATCTGACCATCGTGTGTTTTTGTAATATGTACATTATAAATATCATTTACATGGATGTATTACATAAGCACATCCCTCTGTACAAGAAAAAAACTGATCTAGACAGAATGTTGGCCACAATAACCCTTTTATCTTTGATGCAGGGATTTATGTTTTGATCTATTAGAAATCGTAATCTGGGAGGATTGTGGTAATCGTGCAAAGAGTTAGAAACTGACTATCCACAAGAAACAAATGAAAAGTATAATCAGTAATGTTTAGACTGAAGTAATGAGAAGCATTGGCGTCATTTAACTAAGTAAAAATGACAGAAATTGCAATGAAAATGTTGAGATTAACCTTGTCTTGAGATTTTTTTAAAATCAAAAGTGCTATCACACCTTGATAAAATATGCTTAAAAGTTGGTAAAAGAAACAAAGCTATTTAAGGACAGAAGATTTCATGGACCATAGATTTGACTTTTCATAGTGAAACTAATTTTGTGTTACAAACGTTCCTTATCAACCTATTTAGATGGATTGTGCATTTCTCTGGAATAAGTAGGACTTGAAACAGTGACCAGGTAAAAATAATGACTGCAGATGCTGGAAACCAGATTCAAGATTAGAGTGGTGCTGGAAAAGCACAGCAGTTCAGGCAGCAAAAGCTCTTCATCAGGAATACAGACAGAGAGCCTGAAGGGTCTCTCCATCCTTCAGGCTCTCTGCCTGTATTCCTGATGAAGGACTTTTGCCCAAAGCACAATTTTACTGCTCTCGGATGCTGCCTGAACTGCTGTGCTTTTCCAGCACCACTCTAATCTTGAAACAGTGACCTACTGGCTCAGAGTTGGTGACACTACCACTGCCAGAAGAGTCCTCAAAAGTTGAACATGGTTAGGTCCAGTGACAATACCACCACTTCCCTTGTGTTGTGTGCTGAATATATATCATCTGGGTTATTAGAATATTAAAGGTAGCTAGCACAGCACAAATTCCATCTAATAAATTAATCCTTTTACAGCTGTAGAAAACTGAGCTGAGGAGAGGGACATGAATGCTGACATTAGAGATAGAAGTTTGTTTACTCTGGATCACATTGACATAAGGAGGGAAGATGTGTTGGGTAGGCTAAAGGATATTAAGGTGGATAAATCCCCAGGACCGGATGGGATCTATGCCAGATTGCTGAGGGAGGCAAGAGAGGCAACAGCTGGGGCCGTAACAGATATCTTTGTAGCATCCTTAAATACAGGTGAGGTGTCGGAGGATTGGAGGGTTGCTCATGTAGGGATATTCCAGGTAACTACAGACCAGTGAGCCTGACATCAGTGGTGGGAAAGTTGCTGGAGAAGGTACTGAGGAATAAAATCTATCTATATTTGGAAAAGAGTGGCCTTATCAGTGATAGGCAACATGGTTTTGTGCAGGGGAGATCGTGCCTTACCAACAATAGAGTTCTTTGATAGATGAAGGAAGGGCTGTAGATGTCATAGACATGGACTTTAGTAAGGCATTTGATAAGGTTCCCCATGGTAAACTCATGGAGAAAGTGAAGTCACATGGTGTGCAGGGTGTTCTAGCTAGGTGGATAAAAAACTGGTTGAGCAACAGGAGACAGAGTGTAGTAGTTGAAGGGAATTTCTCGAAATGGAGAAAGGTGACCAGTAGTGTTCCACAAGGGTCAGTGCTGGGGCCACTGTTTGTTTGTGATATACATAAATGATCTGGAAGAGGGCATTGTTGGTCTGATCAGTAAATTTGCAGATGACATGAAGATTGGTGGAGTAACAGAAAGCATAAGGGACTGTCAAAGAATACAGGAGAATATAGATAGACTGGAGAGTTGGGTGGAGAAGTGGCCGATGGTGTTCAATCCAGGCAAATGTGAGATGATGCATTTTCTCTAATTCTAGAGCAAACTATACGGTAAATGGAAGAGCCTTGGGAGAAGTTGATGAGCAGAGAGATAGTGAGTTTAGGTCCATTGTACTCTGAAGGTTGCTGCACAGGTGGATAGAGTGGTCATGAAGGCATATGGTGTGCTTGCCTTCATCGGACGGGATATTGAGTATAAGAGCTGGCAGGTCATGTTGAAATTGTACAAGACTTTGGTTCGGCCGCATTTAGAATACGGTGTACAGTTTTGATCATCATATTACCAAAAGGATGTGGACACTTTGGAGAGGGTGCAGAGAAGGTTTATGAGGATGTTGCCTGGTATGGAAGGTGCTGGCTGTGAAGAGAAGTTGAGTAGGTTAGGATTGTTTTCATTAGAAAAAAGATTGAGGGAGGACCTGATTGAGGTTTACAAAACCATGAAGGGTATAGACAGGGTGGATAGAGATAGAGATTCACTGAGGTCACACATTCAAGGTGAGAGGTGAAATGTTTAAGGGAATATCCGTGGAAAGTACTTTATACAGAGGGTGGTAAGTGCCTGGAACACGTTACCAGCAGAGGTAGAGGCAGGCACGATAGATTCATTTAAGGTGCATCTGGACAGATGCATGAGTAGGTGAGGAGCAGAGGGATACAAATGCTTAGGAATTGGACGATAGGCTTAGACAGTACATTTGGAACGGCTCAGGCTTGGAGGGCCGAAGGGCCTGTTCCTGGACTGTAGAGTTTCTTTGTTCTAAAACATAGATAAATAACTAAACTGAATGATTCTTTGAGGCAAAGTTTGAGAGCAATTGTTCCCATACTGGAAGTTTAGTGTTTATCACAACAATATTTCAGAGGACAAGCAGATGCTCCTAGATAGAGAAGCAATGGCAGTATATGATACTTTTTAATGGTATGTTGCTTGGTATTAGCTAGTTCAGGTCTATTTGAATCTCTAATCCTTTATCCAATCAACTTGTCTCATCTGAACTTTCTGAAGATGAAAACATTGACTTTAACCTCCAGTGAAACCACAAACTGGTTCCGGTCCCTGCCTAACTACTTATTGAGGCTTTATTAGGCAATGCTGGACTTTGATCTCTTGTTTCATAAAAACATAGTCTGAACTTTCTGTCAAAAGAACTAATTTCCACTTTCACATGGTTATTTACTTGTATCCCAAATGCTCCCAGCCTCCTGCAAACCATATTCAAGCTTCTATCATCCCTGCTTTCAGTTTCTCCAATATCCTTCTTGCCAGTCTTTTAACATCCACTCTAGGAACAAAATCTGAAACTCTGCTGCTTGCATCCTGTTCCATATTAAGTCTTAGTCATTTTGGGTGCTGAAGAATGAGTACCAAAATCAACAATGTTTTGTCCCGTAATATATGATTGGAGCTGGAATTTTGCAGCTGCTGGCAGCAGACTCATGTTAAAAGTGTTTATTTATAATTGCTAATTCTCTAAATCTTGCCTTCTGTGCATTTTCCTTTTCACTCACTAACCTCTCCACCCCCATTGCCATACCTCAGGCAATCAACCATCCTCCTAAGCAGCCAACTCTTCTTAAAGGGTTAAAAAAGTGGCCGTGGGGGGATCCAAGATGGCGGCGACCCAGCAAGTCTGAGTCTATAGTGCTCTTCCCAAGACTTGGGTAAAGTGGGTCACCCACCCCTACCACACTCACCAAATCATTCATAATAGCTGTTAAATTTAAATAGTTGCTTAGTATTATATTTAAATAGTCTAATATTTAGTGAAAAATGACCAAAGGGAAGGGAGCCCGCAGCTCTCAACATGCAGGACCCCCTCCCCCACTTCAGCTGCAGCAGAGGCGTCCACAGCTGCCCCGGGGGACTTACCGACGGTAACAAGCCTTGTAGAGATGATTACCAAGCTGGACGCGAAGATCGATGCCTTCATCGAGGAGTCCCGATATCGCTGGGAATCACTCTCGGCCGCGCTGCAGAAGCACGACCGAGACATCCAGGAACTGGAGCGCCAAGTCGGAGGGGCGGAGTTAAAGGCCGCGACCTTGGAGACTGCAGCTCAATCAGCCGCGGATCAGGTCCGGACTCTCGAGCAGCGAGTCCGGACCTTAGAAAATCATATTGACGGCCTCGATAATCGAGGTCGTCGAAAAAATATTCGGTTGCTGGGCCTTCCCGAACGGGAAGAGGAAGGCCAGCTTATAGCATTCCTGGAGCAGTGGCTGCCAGAGCTTTTAAATCTGCATGCTGGATCAGGCCAGGTAAGGGTGGAATGGGCCTACCGGGTCGCAATACGTGGGCCCGGCTCAAATCAGCGCCCACGCCCGGTCCTGTTCCAGCTGCAGAGCTATAGGGAGAGGCAGATGCTCCTAGAAGCCTCAAGAAATCTTGGAAAAGACCCCCAAGCCATGATCTATAAAGGATCCAAGATCATGCTATTTCAGGACTTTTCCCCAGCTCTGGTCCGAAAGAGGAAGGCATTTGATGAGGTGAAGAAGCGTTTAAGGGACTTAAATACTCAGTACTCCTTACGCTATCCAGCGACGCTACGTTTTAACCACGAAGGATCCATATATAACTTCAGTTCACCAGAGAAGGCTAAGGAATTCTTGGACTCTCTTAAATAAACTGTGAGAGATTGTGGATGCTGGTTTGCCTTTCCCCCCACTTTGGTCTATATTCCCCCCCTTTTTTTTCCTTCTCTCCTTTTTTTACCTCAGTGTTTAATATTATCATGGGGGGCGTGGAGAGGGATTTGATTTTCTCCCCCCCCCCCCCGCTTGGTTTGTTTTCTTTTATTACTTTATGTATATATGTGGGTATGTATGTATGTATGTATATATATGTTGGGGCGATTGGTTAATGTTGGTGGGGGGAGGTGGTTACATTATTCTATTTTACCTCTGTCTTTAGGAGCGGGGTTGTTTTTCCCCTATTATTTTGTATTATTATATCTAATTATTACTTGTTGAGATTGTAATTTTATAGTTATATATTTATATACGGTATTAACATTGTAGTGGTTCTGTTCGCCGAGCTGGAAGTTTTTGTTGCAAACGTTTCGTCCCCTGGCTAGGAGACATCATCAGTGCTGTGGAGCCTCCTGCGAAGCGCTTCTTTGATGTTTCTTCCGGCATTTATAGTGGTCTGTCCTTGCCGCTTCCAGGTGTCAGTTTCAGCTGTCCGCTGTAGTGATTGGTATATTGGGTCCAGGTCGATGTGTCTGTTGATGGAATTTGTGGATGAATGCCATGCCTCTAGGAATTCCCTGGCTGTTCTCTGTCTGGCTTGCCCTATGATAGTAGTGTTTTCCCAGTCGAATTCATGTTGCTTGTTGTCTGAGTGTGTGGCTACTAGGGATAGCTGGTCGTGTCGTTTCGTGGCTAGTTGGTGTTCATGTATGCGGATTGTTAGCTGTCTTCCTGTTTGTCCTATATAGTGTTTTGTGCAGTCCTTGCATGGTATTTTATAAACTACATTAGTTTTGCTCATGTTGGGTATTGGCTCCTTTGTTCTAGTAAGTTGTTGTCTGAGCGTGGCTGTTGGTTTGTGTGCCGTTATGAGTCCTAGGGGTCGCAGTAGTCTGGCTGTCAGTTCTGACACCTGGAAGCGGCAAGGACAGACCACTATAAATGCCGGAAGAAACATCAAAGAAGCGCTTCGCAGGAGGCTTCACAGCACTGATGATGTCTCCTAGCCAGGGGACGAAACGTTTGCAACAAAAACTTCCAGCTCGGCGAACAGAACCACTACAACAAGCACCCGAGCTACAAATCTTCGCACAAACTTTGGTATTAACATTCTCAAATATATCCAGGTGTTGGTGTGGGCGGGGGTAGGGTGCTCACTTTGTATTATATTTGAATTCTCCTAATTTTATTGAGGAGCACCTGGGTCAAGGGTGGGGCATTGGTTGAGAGAGGATAAGATGGACTTTTGGAGAGGAAGTAACGCTCCCTGGGAACAAGGGGGAAAATCTCCATTTAGGTACTTTTAATATTTTTTTTATTTAGAAATAGTCTTTTATTATATTGTTGTGAGTGTAATAGAGAGCCTTTATTTTTGTAAATTTTATATGCTCCATGCTCGGGATGTTCCAGATAGGGTTTCCCCTCCCAAGGGGTCTCGGATCTGCCCAGATGATTATGGTTGATCAGTTGGTTAAGTGGTGCACCTGGAATGTCAAGGGGAGTAATTCGCCAGTCAAAAGGAAGAAAATATTATCAAATCTTAAGAAAGAAAGAGTTGATATAGCTCTCCTACAAGAGACACACCTGTCGGATAAAGAACATTTAAAATTACGGCAGAGCGGATTTGATCAGGCCCTTTTCTCTTCTTTTAGCTCAAAAAGTAGGGGAGTTGTTATTCTTGTTCGGAAGAATTTCCCTTTCAAAATTCTAAATCAGATAAAAGATGAATTTGGACGATATATTTTGATTAAAGCCCTCGTAAATGGAGAGGAATATGGGATTCTAAATTTGTACTGCCCCCCGGCACACCCCTCTAAATTTATAACAGAAGCTTTTTCAAAATTGATGGCCTTTGGTGCCCGCCATACAATTATAGGGGGAGACTTTAATTGTATTATGGATCCGGAAATAGATAGGATTCCCAAGAGTGCTGCCGGAGTATCTCCCAGATCTAGACAATTGGCGGATCTGAATAAAGGATTAGGATTGGTAGATGTATGGAGATGTCTTCATCCACAGGGTAGAGATTTTTCTTTCTACTCTAATCCACATAAATGTCATACAAGATATGTTTTTTGCCCCATCGATTTTTAAAAATTCTATATTATCCTGTAAAATAGGTACTATAGCGATTTCCAACCACGCCGCTGTATATATGGAAACTAAGGCAAGGAACAATGGGACATCCGCTCGGCATTGGCGTATGGACCCCTTCCTGATAAAAGATAGTAAATTTGTAAAGTACTTCTCCCAAGAATTTAAAACTATTTTAGAATTTAATTCAGGTACGGCTAGCAACCCATCAATGATGTGGGAGACCATCAAAGCTTATGCACGAGGTTTGATTATCTCCTACTCAGCGACCCAGAAGAAACTGAAGGGAGAGCAACAGCGTCTGCTTGAAGCTCGCTTAAAAGCAGCTGAAACAGCATACGCTGATAGACCTTCTATTATAAAATTGCAAAGGATTATGGCTCTTAGGACAGCTCTAAACACTACGCTTACTCAAACGGCTAAGAGGGAAATATTATTTGCAAAACAAAGGTTATATGAATATGGCGACAAACCGGGTAGATACTTAGCATTTCTTGCAAAGAAAAAGAAGGCCCCTCAGACTATTATGACTATCAAGGAAAGTACAGGTACCTTGACTCATGATCATAAAAAGATTAATGCGATCTTTAGAGAATTTTATTCTGAGTTATATAAATCGCAGGATTGTGAAGATAGGACTAGGAGGATGCAGTCATTTTTAAAAAATTTGACCTTTCCGGGCTTGACTCCGGAACAGGTATCGGCCTTAAATGCTCCTCTAACAGTCCAAGAAATACTTGATGCAATTAGGCAACTCCAGAGCAGAAAGGCACCGGGCCCGGATGGTTTTCAAGCTGAATTCTATAAAGAATTTACAGAAATATTGGCTGATCCACTTATGGACATGTATAACTTTGCATATAGTCAGGTCTGTCTCCCGCCTTCGCTGAAAGAGGCAACTATCTCTCTTATCCTCAAAAAAGGAAAAGATCCAGAAGACTGTACATCTTATAGACCAATATCCTTGCTAAATGTAGATTTTAAAATCCTCTCTAAAATGTTAGCACTGAGACTAGAAAGGATACTGCCATATATTATAAAGGAGGATCAGACGGGATTTATTAAAGGCTGTAGATCATCCAATAATATTAGAAGGGTCCTGAATATGATCCAAGCCTGCCATCAGGGAAAGATACCAGGAGTAGTAATTTAATTAGACGCGGAAAAGGCATTCGATAGGGTTGAATGGTCATATTTGTTTTACACATTGGAAAGGTTTGGCGTTGGACAGGTGTTTACCAAATGGGTCTCAACATTGTATAGTGATCCCAAAGCAGTTGTTATTACCAATGGATTAAGATCGGATAGCTTCAGTGTGGGTAGGGGCTGCCGTCAAGGATGTCCTCTCTCGCCATTGTTATTTACGCTAATAATTGAACCACTAGCAGAAGCTATACGGACTGATCCTAATATAACGGCCCTGAGGATTGGTACAGGTAAACACAAAATTACCCTTTATGCAGGTGATGTTCTTTTATTCCTCAATAATCCTCTGATGTCAGTACCTCGTCTAATTCAAGTTATTAATACATTTAGTGCATTCTCAGGCTATAAAATTATTTTTTCAAAATCGGAGGTTATGCCAATGGGTGGCCTGGTTATGACACCCCACTTAGTGGACGGATCCCTCTTTCCCTTTCGTTGGTCCCTGGAGGGCTTCTTATATTTAGGTATTTTTATTACTCCAGTATTTGGTCAGTTGTATAAGGCGAATTTTGTGCAATTACTGGAAAGGATAAGGCAGGACCTCCAGCGATGGGGAGACCTTCCAATTTCCTGGTTGGGTAGAAAGCACTAATTAAAATGAATGTTCTGCCCCGTCTCTTATATCCTATGAGAATGCTCCCGGTGATGCTGCCAAGGATAGCCCTACGTAAATTATATGGCTGGCTGGGTTCCTTTATTTGGAATCATAGACGGCCCCTTATTAAGCTGAAGAAGCTACAGCTTCCACAGGCAAGGGGAGGACTGGATTTCCCAGACTTTAGAAAATATCAGTTAAGTTCCCTATTAAGTTACATAGCTGACTGGGTCTTGTCTGATCCACAATCAATCTGGCTGGACATCGAGGCCTCCCAAGTAAAATACCCACTTACTAACCTCTTATTTTCAGACAAGAGGAAAATCATTACACATCACTGTAAAAACCCCATAATACTAAACACAATTAAGGCCTGGAATATAATGCGGCAAAATGAGGGTAATTTACATAAAACATCCCCCCATGCACCGATAGTAGGGGCATGGGGATTCCAACCGGGGTTTACAGATGCCACTTTTAAACTCTGGAGATCCAGGGGTATCTCATGTTTAGGGGACCTATTTAAAGATGGGGTCCTGATGTCCTTTGAACAGCTGCGTCAGAAATTCGGGTTACCCAATGGAGACCTCTTTCGATACTTCCAAATTCGAGATTATATACAGAAGACGACTACGTTAATAGATAGTCTTTATAAATCAGATAGAGAATGTAATGTCCTATGACCAGTGGGGGTATCCTCCGTTAGTACTATTTATCATTTACTACATGATGAAGTGTCGGGAGATATGGACAATCTGCTTAAAACATGGGATCAAGACTTGGGACTAGAAATCTCTATAGAAACGTGGAATGATATTTGGGAAAATGCTAGAAGAATTACTATCTGTAACAGAACCCAGGCTATCCAGCTGAAGATACTTCATAGGGCCCATATAGCACCGGCTCGATTGGCAAAATTTAAGGCAGGAGCATCTCCAATGTGTCCCAAATGCAAAATAGAGGTGGGCACTCTGGTACATTGCCTATGGACTTGTCATAAGATCCGTAGATATTGGACTAAAGTAGCAAGTACCCTGACAGATATTTTAGGAACGGAAATTAGAGTGGACCCTGTATCTCTCCTTTTGGGCTTTTCGAACTTTTCCTCCCTGGATACGCACGGGAAGAGACTATTTTCTATTCTCTCTTTCTGTGCAAGGAAAAATATTTTGATGAACTGGGTGGCTGAGGGCCCCCCTGGACTTTCAAATTGGCACAGATTAATTATGGAATATATTCCCCTTGACTTCCTTACAAATATGGTGCACCGAAAGACTGAATTATTTTATAAAAAATGGCAGCCCTTTTTGAATTACATAAATGCAGATATTTCGGCCATCCTAACAAGGGCCTTTATATAGTGAGGACTACAAACCTGGCTGCTCCGGGGCCCCTTGGGAGAGGAATCCCGCACGAATATGGGTTTTATTACATTTGATGTTAATACATTCCGAGCATGTAAGAGACTTAAGTATACACTCTGGTTAGTTATAGGTTAGATTAGTAGAATGTTGAGTTCTGTTTTTTTAAATTTTATTTTGGTTTTTGTTTTTTTTTCTTTCCTTTGTTAAATTTTGACTATTGTATATTTGATTTAATTGTACATCAATGTTTGTATTTGAGAGTTTTGTTTATTTTTATAAACTTGCAAAAATGTTAAATTTCTAATAAAAATATCTAAAAAAAAGTGGCCGTTAATAGACAGGTATGTGCATCCATTACCATTCACAGATGTAGTTCAATCATGCTAGGGTTACTTCATGACATCGTACATATAATACAATTTTAATCCCTTAAGACCAACAAAGTACACTTATTACTTGTGTCAAACTTATTGTGCCATTCAGCAGACACTAGAAGTGGTAGTAGGGCATTAAAGGGAAGTGCAGAAGTTGGAAATTGAAACACTTTGTTATATATGGAATAAATTTGGGTACTTTGTGCTTTTTGTCATTGGGATGAACTATATTAAAAGGTCTAATAACTTTTAAGATGGTATTTTAGTTTAGTGAAAGGAAATCTGAGAGCTGTGCAAAATGAACGATTTGTCCACAGATGCCAATGAGTCTGATACACTAAACTTTTGGCCTGCACAAATTTCTTTCAATTTCAAAAGTGCTTTTGCTCCTATTATACAATGGATTTCTACTATTGTTCACTGCATCTTTATGTGGAAAGTAAGCACATTGTAATTACTTTGGCATAGCTGTATTCTAGTGCCTGACTGCAATCGTTGCCTTATCATACAAATGTCATATTCTACTGTAATACTAAGACAGTTCTTACCCTGTACCTTAATTCTGCTTTTGCTCATTCATTTCCCAGTAACCATCCATTTAAACTGTGAGAGCCTTCAAATAACATAGGTATTGTGGACAACTAAAGACATAGTTGTTTTCTTGATGGGAGGATTCTGGGTAATCCAAGTTGGAGGATGGGAAAAATTTCTGGCTGGAAGAGCTGCTCCTTTTTTTGAGGTATTTTAGGTGTTGGAGGTGATTTCCTCGAATTCCAGGAGCAGCAATTACTATTTTATATGCTGTTGTATTGTTTTGGAATTTTGGTAAAAAAAAGTCAAAACAACAGCAGATTAAAAGGGAGCAGAGCAGACAAAGGAAGCACATGGTGAGGACAGTGCAGAGAGAGAGAGAGAGAGAGAGAGAGAGAGAGAAAGAATGAACCTGCACAGTTACTGCCTTTGCTGTTTGAATTAGTGTATCGCTGGACATTAACAAACAGTGAAATTCACAACTAATCTTGGAGGAACTGTTGGGCGAAGTTCACAGCAAGAATCAGATAAGTTAATTGTTGTTTTAAGTCTGTCCAAGAGAAAGGCTGCAGTAGTGACTATAGTGGATTCTTTCTTGATTATGTGATTTTGGAAATACGTCTCTCGATTAAACTTAAAATATAAGCCATAGCTATTAATTTAACCTGGGGCAGTGTTTGTAGAGGAGTAAGACTGTGGTTGTTTTCTGGGTCTGTAGATTGTGAAGGAGCAAAAATTGGCCTTTGCAGTGATATGTACTTCTTGTCAGATGTGGGAGTTTAAAGAGAGTTTAAGGGTTGCTGTGGATTATATCTGTCATAAGTGCTTTTGGATGCAAATCTTATCAGATCGAGTGGATCGGTTGGAGAGACAGATAGAAGCGATGAGGAATTTGCAACAGCAACAGTATGTGATGGATGGCAGTTATAGGAAGGGGGGAAAGTCTCAGATACAGTCACATAGATGGGTTAACTCCAGGAAGGGTAAGAGAGGTCAGCACCAAGGACAGGAGTCTTTTGTTGATATACCCATTTCAAATAGGTATGCTGTTTTGGAAAATGTAGGGGGTGATGGCTGTTCATGCTACGTTCCCCTGAGAATCCAAGTTTCTGGTATTGAGACTGGCTCTAATGCAATGAGGGATACATCGGCTTCCAAGAGAGCAATTGTGTTCGGTGATTCTGTACTCAGAGGTACAGACAGACGTTTCTGTGGCCAGCAGAGAAAAAGCAGAATGGTGTGTTGCTTCCCTGGTGCCAGGATCAAGGATGTCTCAGAGAGGATGCAGAATGTTCTCTCGGGGGAGAGGGGCCAGCAGGAGGTCATTGTCCACATTGGAAAGGAAAAGGTTGAGACTCTGAAGGGAAATTACAGAGAGTTAGGCAGAAATTTAAAAAGGTCATCAAGAGTAGTAATATCTGGATTACTCCCAGTGCTACGAGCTAATGAGGGCAGGAATAAGAGGATAGAGCAGATGAATGCATTGCTGAGGAGCTGGCGTATGAGAGAAGGATTCACATTTTTGGATCATTGGAATCTCTTTTGGGGTAGAAGTGACCTGTACAAGAAGGATGGATTGCACCTAAATTGGAAGGGGACTAATCTACTGGCAGGGAAATTTGCTAGAACTGTTTGGGAGGATTTAAACCAGTAAGGTGGGGTTTGGGTGCCCAGGGAGATAGTGAGGAAAGAGATTGATCTGAGACAGGTACAGCTGAGAACAGAAGTCAGTCAAACAGTCAGGGCAGGCAGGGACAAGGTAGGACTAATAAATTAAACTGCATTTATTTCAATGCAAGGGGCCTAACAGGGAAGGCAGATGAACTCAGGGCATGGTTAGGAACATGGGACTGGGATATCAGCAATTTTGGAAACATTGCTCAGGGATGGACAGGACTGGCACTTAATGTTCCAGGATACAAATGCTACAGGAAGAATAGAAAGAGAGGAGGGGAAGTGGCATTTTTGATAAGGGATAGCATTGCAGCTGTGCTGAGGGAGGATATTCTTGGAAATACATCCAGGCAAGTTATTTGGGTGGAATGGAGAAATAAGAAAGGGATGATCACCTGATTGGGATTGTATTATAGACCCCCCAATAGTCAGAGGGAAATTGAGAAACAAACTTGTAAGGATATCTCAGCTATCTGTAAGAATAATAGGGTAGTTATAGTAGGGGATTTTAACTTTCCAAACATCGACTGGGACTGCCATAGTGTTAAAGGTTTAGATGGAGAGGAATTTCTTAAGTGTGTACAAGACAATTTTCTGATTCAGTATGTGGATGTACCCACTAGAGAAGTTGCAAAACTTGACCTGCTCTTGGGAAATAAGGCAGGGCAGGTGACTGAGATGTCAGTGGGGGAGCACTTTGGGGCCAGCGATCATAATTCTAGTTGTTTTAAAATAGTAATGGAAAAGGATAGACCAGATCTAAAAGTTGAAGTCCTAAATTGGAGAAAGGCCAATTTTGATGATGTTAGGCAAGAACTTTTGAAAGCTGATTGGAGGCAGATGTTCACAGGTAAAGGGATGGCTAGAAAATGGGAAGCCTTCAAAAATGAGATAACAAGAATCCAGAGAAAGGATATTCCTGTCAGGGTAAAAGGGAAGGCTGGTAGGTATAGGAATGCTGGATGACTAAAGAAATTGAGGGTTTGGTTAAGAAAAAGAAGGAAGCATATGTCAGGTATAGACAGGATAGATTGAGTGAATCCCGAGAAGAGTATAAAGAAAGTACATAGAACATCCTTGATGTTGTGCCAATCCAAGCCCACCTAACCTACACTAGCCCACTATCCTCCATATACCTGTCCAATGCCTGTTTAAATGCCCATAAAGAGGAAGAGTCCACCACTGCTACTGGCAGGGCATTCCATGAACTCACGACTTGCTGAGTAAAGAATCTACCCCTAACATCTGTCCTATACCTACCACCCCTTAATTTAAAGCTATGCCCCCTCGTAATAGCTGACTCCATACGTGGAAAAAGGTTCTCGTGGTCAACCCTCTCTAAACCCCTAATCATCTTGTACACCTCTATCAAGTCACCCCTAAACCTTCTTTTCTCCAATGAAAACAGCCCCAAGTGCCTCAGCCTTTCCTCAAAGGATCTTCCTACCATACCAGGCAACATCCTGGTAAACCTCCTCTGCACCCGTTCCAGTGTCTCCACATCCTTCCTATTGTATGGCGACCAAAAACTGCAGACAATACTCCAGATGCAGCCGCACCAGAGGCTTATACAACTGCAACATGAAAAGTAGGGGTATACTTAAGAGGGAAATCATGAGGGCAAAACGGGGACATGAGATAGCTTTGGCAAATAGAATTAAGGAGAATCCAAAGGTTTTTTACAAATATATTAAGGACAAAAGGGTAACTGGGGAGAGAATGGGGCCCCTCAAAGATCAGCAAGGCGGCCTTGTGTGGAGCCACAGAAAATGGGGGAGATACTAAATGAATATTTTGCATCAGTATTTACTGTGGAAAAGGATATGGAAGATATAGACTGTAGGGAAATAGATGGTGACATCTTGCAAAATGTTCAAATTACAGAGGAGGAAGTACTGGATGTCTTTAAACACATAAAGGTGGATACATCCCCAGGAACTGATCAGGTGTACCTGCGAACTCTGTGGGAAACTAGAGAAGTGATTGCTGGGCCTCTTGCTGAGATATTTTTATCATCGATAGTCACAGGTGAGGTGCCGGAAGACTGGAGGTTGGCAAACGTGGTGCCAATGTTTAAGAAGGGTGGTAAAGACAAGCCAGGGAACTATAGACCGGTGAGCCTGACCTCAGTGGTGGGCAAGTTGTTGGAGGGAATCTTGAGGGACAGAATGTACATGTATTTGGAAAGGCAATGACTGATTTGGGGTAGTCAACATGGCTTTGTGTGTGGGAAATCATGTCTCTCAAACTTTGAGTTTTTTGAAGTAACAAAGAAGATTGATGAGGGCAGAGCAGTAGATGTGGTCTATATGGACTTCAGTAAGTGTTCAACAAGGTTCCCCATGGGAGACTGATTAGCAAGGTTAGATCTCATGGAATACAGGGAGAACTAGCCATTTGGATACAGAACTGGCTCAAAAGTAGAAAACAGAGGGTGGTGGTGAAGGGTTGTTTTTCAGATTGGAGGCCTGTGACCAGTGGAGTGCCACAAGGATTGGTGCTGGGCCCTCTACGTTTTGTCATTTACATAAATGATTTGGATGCGAGCATAAGAGGTACAGTTAGTAAGTTTGCAGATGACACCAAAATTGGAGGTGTACTGGACAGTGAAGAGGGTAACTTCAGATTACAACAGGATCTGGACCCGATGGGCCCATGGGCTGAGAAGTGGCAGATGGAGTTTAATTCAGATAAATGCGAGGTGCTGCATTTTGGGAAAGCAGATCTTAGCAGGACTTATACACTTAATGGTAAGGTCCTAGGGAGTGTTGCTGAACAAAGAGACCTTGGAGTGCAGGTTCATAGCTCCTTGAAAGTGGAATCACAGGTAGACAGGATAGTGAAGAAGGCGTTTGGTATGCTTTCCTTTATTGGTCAGAGTATTGAGTACAGGAGTTCAGTGGTCATGTTGCGGCTGTACAAGACGTTGGTTAGGCCACTGTTGGAAAATTGCGTGCAATTCCAGTCTCCTTCCTATTGGAAAGATGTTGTGAAACTTGAAAGGATTCAGAAAAGATTTACAAAGATGTTGCCAGGATTGGAGGATCTAAGCTACAGGGAGAGGCTGAATAGGATGGGCCTGTTTTCCCTGGAGCATTGGAGGCTGAGGGGTGACCTTATAGAGGTTTACAAAATTATGAGGGGCATGGATAGGATAAATAGGCAAACTCTTTTCCTTGGGATGGGGGAGTCCAGAACTAGAGGACATAGGTTTAGGGTGAGAGGGGAAAGATATAAAAGAGACTTAAGGGGCAACGTTTTCAAGCAGAGGGTGGTATGTGTATGGAATGAGCTGCCAGAGGATGTGGTGGAGGCTGGTACAATTGCAACATTTAAGAGGCATTTGGATGGGTATATGAATAGGAAGGGTTTGGAGAGATATGGGCCGGGTGCTGGCAGGTGGGATCAGATTGGGTAGGGATGTCTGGTCGACATGGTTGGGTTGGACTGAAGGGTCTGTTTCCATGCTGTACATCTCTATGACTGCCATTGAGTAGAATTATAATATGCATATCTAAATATTAATTGAATGTAACCTTCTTCTATTTGTCTCAACATGATTAATTGGAGGAGCCCTAAGGTTTACATGAGTACCATTATAGTTAGCCTGGATGCTCAACAACCCTTGTCTGGTTGGTTCCTTTATCTGCCTGGAAAATGCTGCAGGTTGCCCTGTGCTTGATGCATCACTTGCCATCAATATCACTTGCTTGACGTATGTGTGTATTTTAGACCGAATGGTCCGAAGGTATCTATGGAATTAGGAAATTAATCATCATAAAAGTTTATGGAGCAAGCTTTACAGTTATATCATTGGACAGTGATTTTATAGGCCACCGGCTGCATAGTAAGACATCTCAACTTACTTCACAGAAGGCAAACCACATTGCAAATAGTAAGATGTACGAAAAATAATTCGGTAAAGCAGACAATAACCTGGTTAAAAGTGTATGATTTAAGAAGTGTGTTAAATGAGAAGAGGTAGAGAAGCATACTATGGGAATTGTTCAAAGTGGTTTATATAAATCACAGGTGTACAAGAAATCAAAATTGATGAAATGAGAAGTTTTTGGAGGATTATAGGATTGTTAGAGATTATAAAGATGGCAAGGCCCAAGAATGCGAGAAGATATAAACACAGGATGGGAATTTTACAATTGAGGTGCTATTGGGTCAGGAGTTTGTAAGATAAACATACACGGAGATGACAAGTAAACAGAACTTGGTGCAAATTAGGCTATGGGCAGCAGTGTTCCAGGTGAATGGAAGTTCATGGAGGTGTGGAATATGGGAAGTCAGGGATACTGGAAACAGAATGAGGACTTCAGCTGCAAAAGGACAGTGGCAGAGTTATTATAAATAGGCAAAATTACACTGAGCTGAAGGTTGGGTCAAGGTGGCCTGAGACAAGTAGGTGGTTTTGGTGATTGAGAGAATTTGGAGCCAGAAGTATAGCTGAATGTCAATTTAGGACACTACAATAATAATCAGACTAATTCAGCTTCAGACAGTAGCCAGTGGGAGGACAAAGGCAGGAAATTAAAGGAAATGGATGTTCACAATGTTTAATACAAAAATATTTCTGCTTATCCTGTTACTGGATATCAGATAAACTGGCAATTGAGAAAAAATGGAGGAGTTGAGAGAGTGAGACCTGGTGATTTAGAGGTGAGTGTCAGCTGCATACAACCTGTCATTGTGCTTCAGATGATGTTGCTCAGTTAAGCACATATACGAGAAACTGAGTGGACCAATTCAGTAATCCATTGGGGATCAAAAAATTACAGTTCAAGACTGGGAAATCACAGTAGAAAGTAGAATTAAACTTAAGAAATAATAAAACCAGATGAATGGAATCTGACTCAGATGCACAATACAGAAAAATATTGTCAAAAGTCACACAATACCGGGGGGGTTATAGTCCAACAGGTTTATTTGAAATCACAAGCTTTCAGAGTGCTGCTGCTTCATCTGCTCACCTGATGAAGCAGCAGCACTCCAAAAGCTTGTGATTTCAAATAAAACCTGTTGGACTATAACCTGGTGTCGTGCTACTTCTGAATTGTCCACCCCAGTCCAACACCAGCACCTCCACACCAGAAAAATATTGGATGGTGGTGTGATCAACTGTGTTCAAGACTACAGATTGATGAAGACAGAAGACTTTGTACCATGTTCAGTTACATAGCTCTTTATTTATGAGTTTGCTAAGGGTCTGTTCAGGGTTATGGTAGAAATAGAAATCTGACAATATGTTAGGGACTTGTCAAAAACATGTCAGGACTTGGAGAAGGGAGGTGGAAATTGTTTGGATATGTGCAAGAATAGATGGATCCAGGGCAGGTTCTTTTGAGAGGAATGACAATGGCTTATTTCAAAAGGAAGTGAACACTACTACAGAACAGGGAACTATTATTAATCTGCAATGTTTGCTAGATTAAGCAGGGATAGAGTATAACATTACAAAATTCATAGATGATAATAAAATAGGTGCAAAAACAGGCAGTAATGAAGAGTTTACAGATAGATATTGATAGGCTAGGAGAATGGGTCAGAATCTGGCAATGCAGTTTAATGTGGAGAAATGCTGGGTTGTCTATTTTGGCCAGAAAAATATAAGGGCATTTTATGATTTAAATGGGAAACAGATTTAAAGTACATCAGTGCAGAAGGATTTGGGCATGAAATCGCAGAAAATGGGTATAGGTGCAGAATATATAAAGAATGGAAAATGGAATCCTGCCTTTTATTGCCAATGGTTTGGACTTTAAAGAAGTGTTGGTACAATTACATAAGGCATTGGTGAGACCACACCTGGATTAATGTGTCCAAGTTTGGCTTCCTTACTTGAGGAAGGATGTGGTGGCACTGGAGACAGCTCAGAGTAGTTTTCACCGGGTTCATTCCAGGCATGAAAGGGCTACACACAAGAATTGGTTGAACAGCTTGGCTTTGTACTCACTGGAGTTCAGAAGAATGGGGGAGGGATCTGACTGAGATATATATTCTTACAAGGATTGATAATATTCTCCCTTGTGGGACATCTCAAACAAGAGGCTATAGTGAGAAGAGGTAAGTTCAAAACTGAGGGGATACTACTATTCTCAGAGGATTGTGAATCTGTGGAACCCACTGTCCCCCAGAGTACAGGCGGCAGAATCAATCAAGTTTCAAGAAATAAATAGATAAGTTTCTGATGAAAACAGGATAAAGGGCTATGGGGAGCAGACACGCAAGTACAGTTGAGACCAGGATAAGATCAGCCATGATCATGTTAAATAGCAGAGTAGGCTCAAAGGGCTCAGTTGCCTACTTCCACTCTGAATTCCTGTGGTGACCAGGAAGGGTACTTGGTCGGGAATTAGTTTAGAGAGAAAGCACATGAGCAAATAGACGGTGGTTGAGACACAAAATGAGCTGAGCAACAATTAATGGTCGAAGAGGGAATAGAACAATAATACTTCAATTATCGTAGTTAGTGTTTTGGTGTCATTTTATCTTGTTTACTATTATACCTTAACCAAACATCTCACTCTGAGGAGAAAACTGGTACATCTTGCATACCAAGTCTATTTCATCAAGGTTATTAGATGCACTCATCCATTCATGAGTTTATGTAAGGTCAGTAGAAACAGAAGAACACAAGTGAGGCATTCAGTCCATTGAGCCTATCCTGGCACTCAGGGATCTTCAATGCCACATTCCCACACCGTCTCTAAATATTCCTCAAAGTCATTTAGTCTTGAGAAATTTATCAATTTTTGTCTTAAATATACTCATTGATTGAACTTCCACAGTGCCCTAGATATTAGAGATTCACTATACTCTGAGTGAAGAAATTCCACCAAATTGTACTCTTACATGGTCTGCCACTTTCTGGAATCAACATTCAGGAAAAACCTGCTCCTGATATCCAAACTGTCAGGTCCTATAGGAATTTCAGAATAGTAAGATTTCCTTGGAGAATACAGGCCCAAATACCTTAATCTCTCATCATAAAACAATCCTGCCATCCCAGGATTTAATGTATTAAACCTCCTTTGTATGTTCCCTATGGCAAGTATATCCTTCCTTAGATATGGAGACCAAAATTGCACACAATACTGAAGGTGAGGTCACACCAAGGCTTTATACAACTGCAACAAGACATCTTTACATCTGTTCTGAAATCCTCTTGAAATGAATGCCAATATACCATGTATTTTTAATTGCTTTGTGCATCTGTATGCTAGCCTTTTGTGACTCATGGATGTGGACACCAACACCCTTTGAACATTCATACGTCAAAACCTCTCACCATTTAAGAAATATTCTTTTTGTTTCTTACCAAGGTGAATATCTTCACACTTATATTCCATTTGCCATGCTCTAGTCCATTCACTTAGCTTGTACAAATCCTCTTGAAGACTCCTTGCATCTCCTCACAACTTGGGTCCCATCCAGTTTATCATGAGTACCTTTGGAAATGTTACAATTGGTCCCCATAAATAAATGATATATATTAACTGTGACCAGTTATGGACCCAGCATGTATTCTTGCAGCCTTCTGTCCTAAGGATGATCTATTTATTTATACTTTCTACCTTCTGTCAATTAACTACTTCACAATTCATATTAGAATTGTTCTTCCCACCTCAATCTCATTGACTCTAATTTTGTGTGGGACCTTATCAAAAATACCTGGAAATCCAAATATGCCAGATCCACAGGTTCTCTTTTGTTAATGCTGAAAGTAACATCCTCAAAAATCTGCAAGTTTGTCAAACATGATTTCGCTTTCACAAATCCATGCTAACTCTACCCAATTTTGCCATTATTTTCTGAACATTTAGATATCCCATGCTTTATATCCTTGAACATCTTCTCCACTATGGATATCAGGCTAACTGAAGTGTGGATCACACTTGCCTCCTTGTGAAAATAGTGGGGATAAGGACCCTTTCAGAATCTGTACAGTTATCAAAGATAACCACTATTTTTCAACAATCTGTTTTGCTACTTACTTCAATGTTTTGGGATGAAACTAACTGGGTTAATTCTCAATCTGATTAAATTTTCAAGTACTACTACTTTATTAATTTCTGTTAGCTTTTCATTTACACAACTCCCTTGTATTTTTTTTTAGATTAGATTAGATTACTTACAGTGTGGAAACAGGCCCTTCGGCCCAACAAGTCCACACCGACCCGCCGAAGCGCAACCCACCCATACTTCTAACCTAACAGTACGGGCAATTTAGCATGGCCAATTCACCTGACCCACACATCTTTGTGACTGTGGGAGGAAACTGGAGCACCCGGAGGAAACCCACGCAGACACGGGGAGAATGTGCAAACTCCACACAGTCAGTCGCCTGAGGCGGGAATTGAACCCAGGTCCCTGGCGCTGTGAGGCAGCAGTGCTAACCACTGTGCCACCGTGCTGCCCGTATTTCTGGAAGATTTTCTGCATCTTCTCTCGTGAAGATAAAAACCAGTAACTGTTTGGTTTCTCCACCACATATTATTTCCTATCACTACTTATAATGGGCCCACATTGATCTTTGTTAATGTTTTCTGTTTCACTTGTTAATAGAAGCTTTTACAACATCTTTATGCTGCCTGCTAGTTTACATTAATCACTTTTCCTTTTCAGTTTCTTTGTCTTCCTGTGCTAGGTCTTAAATTGCTCCCAATCAAGATAACAAGCCACCTACTTTTGATCTAATCCCTGACATCTTTCATTAAACATGGCTAATCCACTTTTTCCTTTGGATATCTGTGCCCTGTACGTTCCTCAGCCTACTGTGGACCCTATTTCTTTAAATACTAGCTCTTGTCTACCATCAAATCTTTGCGTATTTTCCCAATTCACGAGTTAACTTGCCTCTATTTCCTTGGTAGATTTAAGATCTTAGTTTCAGAATGGACTACACTGTATCCAAACAATGTAAATTCTAATATATTAAAGTTTCTATTTCTTAAAGTCTCACCATGTTTATTATTTAGCCCTTTCTCATTTCACATCAAATCCAAAATAGTCCAATCTTTCATTGGCTCCTCAACACAGTTTCAAACCACACACTGAATTCATCCTCCACATTACTGCTGAATTGTTTAACCTATTATGTGCAAATGTTACTGTATTATCTACGTTACATGTATCTTTATGTTCTTGACTTACGATTTGCCTAACTTTAGTATTCACCACCCTGCAGCCATGTCTCTGATATAGCAATTAAATCAGATTCTAATTTGCAATTTGTGAACTTGAATCAATGTTTTGTGAATTTTCTATCACTCCAGAAGGGGTGCCTTGAATTCAGTCTTTTGATAATATTAATTTTCATTTTGATCATATTTGATGCTTGCTGTTGCTTCAGCAGCTTTGTTTTGCTTACTAGTTCACTTCCTTTTTCTAGTTTTGCTTTTCTTGAATCTGAACTCCATCTTAGGTTCCTATTACACAGACAAGTTAATTTAATCTAACAGCACTAGCAAATGTCGTGAGGATGTTATTCTCAGACCTGCTATTGTGAGACTTATTCTATGCTATTTGTAATCACCTAAAGCAAGTAATAAGGATCCTCATTATTTAAAGAATTACAGCAGCCCCAACACACTTTTTTTCTGTATTTTGTTTGAGATGTGCTCCAAGATGATGGCTCAGTCAAGGGGTAAGGAATTGAGGGATATGAGAATTTTCTGATTGCCTGTCTATTAATGCATTAGTTTCCAAATTGGTGTAATTTGAAATATCTCCATTGACAAACTACTGTTCTGACTGAAAATCAAACTTTCAAAACTGACAACAGTGGACATAATAAAATGTGTATTGTGCATATAATAGTTCTTAAGTAAAATCAATTAAGACTTAAAAAGAAAACTCGCAACAGTTGAAATTTGGAATTTAAAACTGAAAATGTTAGAAATGCACAAGTTCATTAGTACATGAAAGGGGAAAATAAGGTTTAATATTTTGGGTTAGACCTTTCATTAGATTCCTGATAAAAATGACTATTAGGGTGCAAGTTGCACGTATTATAAATCAATAAGGCAAATTGTTTGCTATTGCCAGAGGTTAAATTCCAGAAACTTAAAGGGAAAAACTGAACCTTTGCAATATATCTGATGATAGACTGAGATGGTGAAAAAGTGTGATGCCTTATTGATATTTTGTATAGCAGAATGGCACTATTTTTTATATAGCATATTCTGATTGTGGAGTTTCAATTAGGCTTAGCTCAGGTTGTACTAGGTAGTTCATTCTGACCCAGATACAGATGCCAGCATTTCTGAAAGTATAAAATGTTATGCCTGAAGTTAGAGACATGCTGGATCATGGACTGAGCAGTCTAGTTCTGTTCTGAATTTGTATGTTCACATATTCATTACTTTATGTCAATCACATTGTATGTATTTACCATTTATGTTTTGCTAGTTTCTCAATGTTTTTGTTACCATACACAAATAATTTTCTTTTTCTGGCTTCACTAATGGCTGTCTCATTGTGTATGTTCTATATTTTCTGGATCAAAGTGCATCTTCCATTCCTCAACATTATAGCTCCAACAACAACCTAAATTTATAAAGTACTTTTAACATGGAAAACAAATACATGATTAAAAAAAAGACGCTAAGCCAAAGCTGACATAATCAAAAATTTGGTTACAGTTCCAGATCACAGTATCTCCTGCTACTGATGGTAGAACTACAGGAGGTTCATAGAGACAGGAAAACTAATTTAAATACTTGTATACTGCTTATTTTTCTGATCCCTGTCATCTTATCATACTAGCACAGAAAGTCAAAATCTACTATAAATGTTTAGGTCACTTTTGTTCAAAGCAAACAGTGACTTTTACTAGGTCAGACCTCTATCCAAAACCATGTGACAATAAACTATATCAAAAATAAATAAAAATACAACAGCTTGCACTCTTCTTATATCACGACCATGGGTCTGAACTTCAAAGTAGTATTTTAAATTTGTAATCCCAAATTTCTTTTTAAAAGATTGATACAGCCAAAGATAGTTGTGGATTTAAATTAAGTGTCTTTCTGTAGAAACGGACACCCACGAAAAGCCACAACTACAGCTGCAATGGAAACTTCAAACAACAATACATCAAAGGGTGGCCGTGGGGGGGTGCAAAAGCCAAATCAAAACAGACTGGACAGTGATCTCGTGGCTACAAAGTTAACATGGAGTTGAAAATCTCTTGCTCAAAAGTAATCAACCTTCTGTGGATTATGTCACAAATTGCAGGTACATTGTGATTTTCGTTTGAAGGAGGAGGAGGACAGGTTTCAACTTGACTGAGTGTACCAGTGGAACTGAGCATTCTCATTTGAACCAGGCTTGGTCCAAGTTTTGTAAAGGGTCACAGTTGAAAGAATATCCTCTAGACACTGTTTTCACTTTGTGTGCTAGAAGTCAACTTGCTACCAGCCAGGTAACAGGTAACAAGGGAATCTGGAAAACAAAAGGACTCTTACTCACCCTGAATGTTGGAATTCTATCATGGTTGAAAGAATTTAGAACTGCAGAAGTTCAACCATTTTGCAAAACTAAGGATTATGGAACCCACAATTCACCTATCAAAGACAGGTATTGGTTATCCAACAGCTGCAACATTCAATGATCAACACTTCACAAATAATTCAGACTGAACCATATATTTGTTTTTCTTTTATCCTTTTGGACTTGCTTACTTTTAATGTAAGCATGTCATATTAAAACACATGAAAAACATGCGTAATAAAACTCACTTTTTGTTAACTCAAGAAAGTCTAGCTAAATTAGTTTCTTTGAAGAAAATGTCAATTCGGTTTGGAAGAAAGGTCTGAGACAAGGGACGGGATCAATTTTAAAATACCCTTAATATGTCAAATCAAGAGGATGGGTGAATGAAGACAGGGCGTCAGTTCATCTCTCCTCATGTAGAACCGTAACCATTTGTGGACTTCCATCTTGGACTGTAACAAATCTGGGCATAACAATAGTGCCTTTCATAGTATCAGGAAATCATAACAAAGGACTATACTGCATCAGTAATCATTGTAATGCAGGGAAACAGAGCAGGCAATTTGTGAACAACAATATTTTAAAATGATAAATAAATATGCAATTGTTTTTTCATGTTACTTTGAGTGATAAAGTTTGTCTGGAATATCAAGGGGACGCCTTTGATCTTTAAATGACACCATGGTATGTTTAATGCCCAACTGTAAGGGCAGACAGGTTTAATGATTCATTTGAAAAAATGACAACTCATCCACTGCAGCACTATCCCAGTGTTTGAGCTTCAATGTGGATTATTTTGTCTCTAGAGTGCAGCCTCAGAACAATCTTTTGACTCAGAGAAGTGGTGTACTACTGAATCAAGTGCTACACTAAGTATAAATGTTTTCATATATAAAAGAATTCTTCCAAAATAATTTTCAAATTGAGTGAACAGCAGAGAACTTGGGAACATTCTTTCTGTCAATCATCAACAGACAAAATATTTTAATATTGCCTGTTTCACAGTGTGAAGCAACTTTGAAGTGATTCAAATACTACTGAAAGAAGCAATTTGACTTGGCCTTCATACAGTTTGCTTTTTCACTCATGTGGTGGTAGGAATGTGCTCTGTTTACTTTCAGATAGACTGATGTGTGAAATTAAGGCGTCATATCTTAGGGAAGAAAAAAGATTTAGCTTTAAGCCAGTTGTGTGACATGAAACATGTTTCTTGTGCCTAAATAGAAACATGCCAATATTGAGAAGTTAAGATTACAGACTTTCCTCTTATTTGCAGACGAGAGAAGAGAATACGTCAAAGCAATGTGAAAATTACACTATTTGGTAATTAGCATACAAATTATCAATACCGTATGATCAACTTCACATGCTTATGCACAAATACATTTTAAATTGTGTACGCTTTTGTTGTAAAATACAAAGGGTGCACCTGACATGACCTGAAACTTTGTACTTTGTACATTTGGTCATGATGAATTTCTATGAGATTCACATATTTTGTCTTCCATAATATGGAAATCAATGACTTCATGTGCGCTGAACACTTAACTATTGACATACAAATGCAGAAAAAAACAGGGGACTGAATCAACAGCATCTGATTAATTAATATAGTAAAACTGAACTGTTTCAGTTGGTGTTTATAACTGACATATTAAATACCAAATTATAAAATATTCAGAAAAAGACAACTAAAGTATTCACGATTTAAATAGCTCCCATTATAATTGATTTATATTTTCAATTACTCACGGATTTCAGCTGTATCACTTGTCCTTTAATACAGATTTCCATGGCCAATTGTGTTTCATCAAAGCATTCACGGCATTTATGCAATATTAAACAATAAGCAATTTTTGAAATGTATAACATATCTAAATATCCTTTCAATACTGTTAGGAATGGTATTACATCAAAGAAAGCAGGAATTAAGTTACAAAATGTCTTAAGGCAAACAATTCATTCCTCTGTGCTCTAAAATCCTGGTGGGAACAGGTCTATAAAATACCATTTCTCTCTATCTGAATGGACTTGCCAGAAAATATGAAAATGTTCAATAAATTCCAGTTGTGAAGTTGTGCTTCATTTCTGTTTACATTTTTCCACAGTATTTTCATTTTTATATTACATGTTCAGAGGTACTATTCAGTTTCCAACAGCCAGCACCATACTGGTCTTACCATGGACCAGTTACAAAAGTATAGAACTTACAGTCCTGTAACTGAAACACAATATTGTCTTAGGCAGCTGTGTTGAAAGTCAATATTTGCAGCTATTCAATTTTACATGACTGGGTTTGGATGTGTTCAATATAAGCTTGTAGAAAGACATTTAGGGTATAATATAAAAATGATAAAAAAACCACATAAAAGGAAGTATATTTTAAAAAAATGCCCAATTGCAGTTGCTGTGTTTGTTGCTATCTTCAGAAGCACTGAAGCCAGTTTGAATGAAGTTGTGATGTGACCTAAACTGTTTATATCTGACCACAAACTATTTCTCTTTTGCACACTATTTTAGTAAAATTTGTGCATTTTTAATACATATACTTCAATGATAAAAATTAAACCATTTTTTCCAGACGGAACGTAATTAAAATATTTATATTCAAAGACAACACACATTTGAAATGGCAAAACTCTTAATTCTTCCCCTTAGAACAAATTAAATTGCAACAAAGTACAAACACATTTCACTACATGATTAAAAATCAGTCATTTATAAACTTGCCCACAATGCAAGAGATGTGCATAGGTTTACAGTTTTTTGAACAATAATTCCCTTGGGTAATTTTCCAACAAATGGAATGTACGTTGCTGTAGAATACAGTTTCCAACACAGATACACCAACAGCATGAATGCTTGTAACTGTCCACATGCAGTAAATCCTGATTCAAATCCTAAAATGTTTGTACATCTTTAAATTGCAAATGACGGTATCCCTTTAATAGCCCTGATTGGTTTATGTATGAAAAAAATCAAATCTAAATTTACTTCACGCTCTGACTACTGTAACTTTGCAGACTCAAAAACTTCAATTAATGCTTGTGCTCATGTTTTTTGATCTTCAATTGGCGACTAAACCAGAAGATTTTATTCTGCACTTGCAATGTTTTATCACCATAATGAAATTAAATTTCAACTAGCCAGCAAGGTTGTTGGACTCCATTAATGATAAATTAAATATATTTATATTATTTTAAAAATATTTTCCAAATAAATCTGGATAGGATGGTGGCATTTAAAATTTACTTGAAAAAATTGGAGGTAACAAGAGTTTGCATAAGTTTTGAGGACCATGTGGAATTATTGGATCCATACAGATCAGAAAGCATATGTAGATCTGAATTTTTAATAACAATTGCAAGCCTCACACAGCTTTAAAAAGGGACACTGTCACTGTAAGAGTTTGGTAATTTTTATCTCTCCATCCATCTAGTAGGACATGACAATAGTCAAAAAAAAATTAGGGCACACTAATCCTAGACTGTCTATAAGGGGTAAGACTTGATGCGAGGTAATTTACAAAGTCTAATGTCAAGGTGGTGCTAGGGAATGATAAAGTTCATGATTTTTCTGTCTGGTCCTTAATATACCCAGGATACAGGGACCCACTGTGGTGTGGTACACACAAGTTCAATGGCTTCTTCCAGATGCCTGATGGTCTCATCTATTTCATTGTTGATTATGGTTAGATCGAAGTAGTGTGCATAAGTTTTCTGTAAAATTTCTGATTCCTTCTGCAAACGCTGAAGAGATTCATCCTGAGGAACAGAAAGATATTAAATGATAATTAATGTCTAAGAGAAGACCATTTACCTTGCAGTCAAGTGGAATCTTCCTACACATGGTGATGCATTAAACAGATTTGCATATGGTAAGTAATGCTGAACCAGTACAATCTGAGTCAAGGATAAATAGACATTTGCTTTCTTAAAACAACAGTGTTTCTTTGTCAGCGCAATGTATCAGAGTTTCACTGTAGTTTTATGTAGTTGCTCAAGGTTGGTCTTTTGCACCATTTTAGGGTGGATGTAAATTAATTGGTAAACTGAAGGAATATAATTTTGATTACATGCTTGTTATTCACAGAATTGTACATCAGGGCTCTTATAGAATAGTGGTAATGCCCCATCATTTAGGCCAGAAAGTCAGAGTTTAAGTCCCACCTGCCCATACGTGTGCCATAACATATCTGAATGGGTTGATTAAAAATATCTAGAATCATACATTCTCCATAATGTACTGAACAGACAAAGCATTTCAGTCTAAAAAGAAAATCAGAATATCTTGCTTCCTACAGTTTTAACCAACATACATACCCTGACTGAACCAAAACTAATTGTGTATTGTCATCTGCTTTTTCAGCTTTCCCCTTAATGTTCCAGGGAATTACTATGATGCTGACTGACCACCCTTCATATCCACTGTATTTGGTAGATTTGATGGGTGCTTTTACAAACAGATCCCTTACCCTTCCTATTGCTAACCTACCCCAGTTAACAAGGTTGAACACTGGCACCAATATGCACTGAATTGCCTGTACCAGTGGCTGGGTTCTCCCAGAGCTAAGCTCTGAAGTGGGACTTAAACCCAGAGCAGTCTGGTTAACACTGGTGCTCCGCAATTTTGTTTTAGGCATTTTTCATCAAGCTTTTCAGATATGTTAGATGGGACTTGAACCCAGGCTGGTTCAGAGGTAGGGACACTACCTCTGCCAATGTGCCTCATCAGTGACAGCTTATTGCAAATCAGTACTTACCAAACTTGTGATTTTGAGAAATTTTCTTGAGACTGACTATGCAGAACCAATTTGGCTAACAGATGATAAGTCAACTGCAATGTACTCTAGAAGGCAGAACATGTGTGTAGTATTGCACACACATAATAAATATGAAAAGGCAATAAAATCCTGTCTGGTCCAGATAAAGTATGTGGCTTAGAATAATATTTACTGCCTAAATTCAGAAGTCTGGATCTAATTTCTGAGGGAAGGAGCTTGCCAGAGCAACAAAATATATAGGCTGCTACATCCACAGAATCATAGAAAGATATAGTATGGAAACAGACCTTCAATCCAACTCATCCAAGCCAACCAGATATTCCAAATTAATCTTGTCCCATTTGCCAGCATTCAGCCCATATCCCTCTAAACCCTTCCTATTCATGTACCCATATCTTTTAAATGTTGTAATTGTACCAGCCTCCATCACTTCCTCTGGCAGCTCATTCCATACATGCACACCCTGTGTGAAAATGTGCCCCTTAGGTCCCTTTTAAGTCTTTCCCCACGCACTTAAACCTATGCCCTCTAGTTTTAGACTCCCCCACTCCCCACACAGATAACCTATATCTATGCCCCTCATGATTATATAAACCTCTGTAAGGCCACCCCTCAGCCTCCGATGCTCCAGGGTAAGTAGCGTCAGTCTATCCAGCCTCTCTCTACAGCTCAAACCGTCCAATCCTAGCAATATCCTTGTAAATCCTTTCTGAGCCCTTTCAAGTTTCACAATATCCTTCCTATAGCACAGAGACCAGAATTGCATGCAGTATTCCGATAGTGACCTAACCAATGTCCTTTATTTCTGTATTTATTCTAATATTTAAGAATAAAGCAAACTATACAATGTTTCTATGATTTCTTTATTTTAAAAAGTAGCCCATTCAGCCCTTTGCATCTGTGCTAGCTTTCAGCATCAGCACAAGTTCCTGTTGTCAAGATGGTGGCGGAGTAACAGCACAGTATACAGGCTTCTACCTGGAGCTCATCTACTGCGTCCACTTTTAATTTTTTTTTACCCCTTTCCGTTTTCTCTTCCTTACTTTAATCTACTTAACTTCTCTGGAGAGATCACCAGCTTCAAGGTGTCCAGGCTGAGGCAAGGTTTCTTCCCAGTGGCGGCGGCACAGGGAGTCAACTTTGGCGCAGAGCAGGGGAAAGCAAGAGATCGAGCCAGCATGGGAGGCAGGGAGCGCATGTGGGGGAACTTGAGAGAGTGAGCCCAATGTGGAGGAGATTGTGGGGAGTGCAAGCCTAGCATGGCTAAACACTTAAGACGGAATGGCTATGCTGAACTTTTAACTTAATTACTTTGTCTAATTCATACCAAGAAGGAATTTAACGTTGAATTTTTAACTTCCATTTCAATGTCTCCCCCTCTCTATTGTTCAACAGTTTTAAAAATTTTTTCAGATAATTCCCTTTAGAAATCCATGATTGGATCTCCCTCCATGACACCAAGGACCGAATCTTATCACAAATCAGCTAAGGGTCAATTTTTGCAAGATCTATGGAGAGTTTCTCTCTGTAAGGCCTAGTGTGCTTTCTCACAATACCTCCCCAAACATTCTTCCTTGTCTACGCACCAGAACTCTATGGCACCTATAAAGTTTAAAACTTGTTAAAGGCATAAATACTTGCCGCTGCTGGCAATCCAGAATGTCCTTCACTGTGCACACAGTGGCAGTGTAACTATAAACGGATGTTTCTCAGGCCACATAGGTGTCATATCTGATACTTCAATGTGCATATAAATGCATATTCTTTATCTGTTGCTACTTAAGAACCAACCACACAGCTTCCCCATCCTTAGCCTAATCTCATTACTATACGGTCTCAGTTAGTGCTATTCTTTCCCCCATGCCTCGTGTAGCCCAGCACCCTCTCATTACACCAAGTTGGACCATTGAATATTGGAAAGCCTTCAAACAGTTCAAAACATTCACTTTTATTCAGCAATGTTAAGTGAAGAAGGAAAAAAAAGACAAAGCTTCATGGAACAGAAATGAACTGCTTGCCTTCTGAGTACCAATGAATTTACAGTCAATGAATGATCACTGAACCCAGTTCATTCTATTGAACATCATTTTCAGCAGATCCAGTATCTGGTCCATCATTCTCCTCGTTGAAGAATGAGCTGCACTGCAAACACATTCTGCCTCAGTCAGGAGGGTGTATAACAGAATTTTCAGCCATGATCACAGAGGGCAGACCTTGTCTACCAGTAACCATCCTTGTAAAGCATTCAACCCTTGAAATTACGTGAGAAAATGAGAGTTCTTAAGGGTATAGACATCATGGTGGCTTCCATGGCACTTGGCAGAGGGCTCTAAGATGTGGTACTGATGATCACAGGTTACTTGGACATTGATAGAATGGAATCTCTTTCAATTGAAGAAGTCAACTATGTTATGACATAGCCCTCTCATGTAATATGTCTACATTTATGTTGCCCTGCACCTGGAGGGAGCCAAAGACTACTGCCCAAGCTGCAGCACTGAATACAACATTGGAAAATGACATGAAATAGTGTGATCTGGACAAAATTGCATTAATAGTCTTAATTCGTTTGTGGGTTGAGGATCAAGAGATCCCCAATGGATTTTTGGAAACAGCCAGCTGCATAAAGAATTAGTGCAGATGTGATAGGATGGCCACCAACTCTTCCATGTCACTGGCCCCACTCCAGTAGTAGGCAGAGCTCTATGAGCAGTCTAGGACATCCACAGCCTGCAACAACCATGCACCTTGCTCATCTGGAGGAAATAGTATTGATAGATTCTGGTATTGCTACACTACCTGAGGGGATCTTCAGTGGCAGCTTCTTCATATGGAAAATTTTAGCATCTGCTGGATGTTGCTCCTGGCCCTGGACTTGTAGGTGGATCTGTTCTGTCTCCATTCTCTACACGTTGCTACATTACAGCAACAAATGATGAAAACTTCTTACTGTGACTGGTTCCATCAGTCACGCTTGCAACGAACCCGTGTGGGGAACATAAATAAACAAAATAGATCCTTCGTAATGTGAACAGTCAGCATTCACATCTCTCACGGTGATGGTTTAGCGAACTCCAGCATACAGTGGGAAATGGAGGAATCTGATAACAAGGGCCATGGAATGCTTCTACTTGCAACTTCCAAATGGGGGAAAAATTGAAATTATTGGAAAAGCTCAGCAGATCTGGCAGCATCTGTGGAGAGAAGTCAGAGTTAACTTTTCAGGGCCAAATGATCCTTTGTCTCAGCAAACCAGAGACAGAGATGATGGGCAATGCTTTCTTACCATCATCATTTCTGAGGTAGCATCACTCAACCTGAAACTTTAACGCTCCACAGATGCTGCCAGACCTGCTAAGCTTTTCCAGCAATTCCTATTTTTATCTGTCTCAGGCTTGCTGCAGTGCTCATCGAAGGTCAGCACGAGCTGTAAGAACAAAACATAATCGTACCCTTGGGACCCTGCAGCCTTCCAGACTCAATATTGAGTTCAATAATTTTAGGGCTTGAGCTCTCCCATGTTCTTATTCCAACCCCATTAGCTGGCCTTGTTATCACTTACTCTGCTATTACACACAGGGCAGAGGTGGGTACTGCAGATGCTGGAGATTAGAGTCAAGGTTAGAGTGGTGCTGGAAAAGCACAGCAGGTTAGGCAACATTCCAGGAGCAGGAAAATTGACTTCCTGATGAAGGGCTTTTGCCTGAAATGTGAATTTTTCTGCTCCTCTGATGCTGCCTGGCCTACTGTGCTTTTCCAGCACCACTCTAATCTTGACTGCTACTACACACAACCCATTGAGAGCCACTAACAGTCCCCATTAATAGCCATTTGCTCTCTCAACCAAATATTTATCCTCACCTTTGTCTGTCTAACTAGTCTTCTCTCTCTCTGAGTTCTATCCCCAACTATTGTTTACCCCTTACCCTCCCCCCTCACCCTATCTTCTACATATAAACTGACATTTTCCTTGCTTCCATCAGTTGTGAGGAAGGGTCACTCGACCCCAAAACATTAACTCTGATTTGTCTCCACACATGCTGCTGAGCTTTCCCAGCAATTTCTATTTGTTTTCCTGACTTACAGCATCCGCAGTTCTTTAGGTTTTTATTTCAAATGGGGACCTTAGGCTGAGGATTGTAGCGTGAGTCATACTGCAATGAGACAGGTACAGATTGTTAGTGCTGTATGAGTACTGTGACTCTGTTCTTCCAACCAAAAAAGGCGTTTGCACTATAAAGTTATAGTGGTGAATACTAACAGTTCAATAATGACAGAGAATCAGACCTGTGCCCTTGCTCCCTTGAGATTTTGCTGTATCTTTGTGCTTTGTGGTCCTCAGGTGCCCTTTCAAAGGTTTGCTATTATTTGCTTCTCTTTCATAAAGGTTACTATCTTCAATGTGCAATGAATGACCAAGAAAGCTTGTGACCAACATCTGTACCTGACATAGTTTAGTTATGCAAGCATGATGTTACAATTATAAATAACTTTAACATGTACATGTAATAGCCCTTTGAAATACTTAATTTTTTTAATAGAATCCCTACAATATAGAATCGGGCCATTCAGCCCGTCAAGCCCATCAATTTCCAAACAGCATCCCACCCAGATCCATCCCCATCCCCCAACCCGAGCACTGGGACCCTGCATTTCCCATAGCTAAACCACCTAACCTGCACATCTTTGGACTATGGGAGGAAACCTTAGCACCCGGAGGAATCCCATGCACACACGGGAGAATGTGCAAACTCCATACCAATAGTCACCCCAGCCTGGAATCAAATTGGACTCCTGGTGCTGCAAAGCAGCAGTGCTAACCACTGAGCCACAGTGCCAGATTGCTCACAAGTAATGTCCATGTGCTCAGAAAGCAAAAAAACACTAACTCTGTTCATTCCAGGTGTGGTCAAAGCCGTTTTCCTTTTGCAGTATGCATTTATGAGTCACACGAGTACGGAAGGAATGCAGGTCGCATTTAGCACGGTCTCAGACACAGCCTGGTAATCAAAGGCACCCCCCTCAAAAAGCCATGTTGCTTTGTTGCTGGCACTCACTGGCCAGCCCATCAGTTAAGCCTCCACAGGTTCCCACGCACCGAGTGGTCTTGTGCCTTCAGCACTCAGTAAAATCCTAAGCCTACAGTTTAGTAATGCCCATTATAGTGTTTCACTTTCTTCCTCCTGTGCACCCATTGAAGCTAGACTGGTAGTGACCAATGATAACCTGCATCCCCCCCAACTGTGGCAGCATCCCATAACATTCTCTTGTTTCTTTCCATCTCAATTATTGTCCTCTCTGCATCCCTGGTTGCTCCCACCAATTCAGAGAACTGATTTCCCCAACTTACCTATCATAGCAGTGGCGCCCGTTCAACATCCTTTGACATTTATGGAGTTGACCCCCAGAATGACCATTGCCTAGCTTCTAACCAATTTCAACATATAGCCCTGACTAATGAATGATCAGACTACTGACTGATTTGTGTGCAATGCTCTAACAGACTTATCGTGAATTCCAACTGCATGCACTGGACCTGCAGGACTGCCTGTGACCTACTCTCCGGACTGTGGTAATGTGCAAGCTGAATGTGTTCAACCCTCTGGACTTTGATCAGACAATGCCCTTGAGTTCTCGTACTGGGAACACTTGATTTCAAATGTTCCTCCTTAATATTACTGAGGATTACACCTCTTATACTTTAAGACACAGCCACTTAGTTGATGCACATGGCAATATATTTGCTGCATATATCTGTAACATGTGCTACCAATGTAAGACTGAATTAGCATGATGCCATAGAGTAACATCTCCCCTTTGTTGGATAACTGCTGACAACCATGACAAGTTGCCTAGTTTTGCATCTGCACTAAACAGCAAGGCAATACAGAAGTACTATGAGCATTTATAAGCTGAGGAGGCAAATCAAGACAGAGGTTCTACGAGGATCAAAGCAGGCCTGAAGTGACTGAGCGTTAAGAAAGCAAACGAAGAGCCTCTAGTTGCACCAAACAAATCCATGAGATGATTGTCCATTCCTATGTTAAATCGTCCTGGAGGCAGCAAGAAAGGCAGTGTTTGCTGACACCTATAATTGTAGGCAGCTACACATGTACGCTAATCCGCAAATATGCATAAACACAATTCCAGACACTATATCATCATGTAAAATGTATGTGTGATTTCATATGTAAGTACCACACTGTGCATGCACATTGAAACACACGTTCTATTGAAATACAATTCTGTGGCAGAGATTTAGGATGCTGGTGGTGGTGGTTGGGGTGGGGGGGGGCAGCTGGGTTTGGGTGGGGTTAGGGATGGGTTGGGAGAAAAAAGAGAGAGAGAGAGAGACAGACAAAGTTAGAAAGAAAAATCAAAGGTGGATCCCTATTTCCATTCAACAACCAGTACTAGTTTTCAGCTGCCTAGGCTCCAAGCATTAGAAATTTTGCTAACCTTTTCTTAGTGAAAACTATAGCATTATTCATTGCTACAGCTAAGCCACCAGTTTCATAAGACAACCTTGGCAAATGCAAATACTTACAGGTAGCTTTTTGCACCACCTTGGGAGCTATGTTAAAATCAGAAAGGTTGCAAGAAAATTAACATAAAATGCGAGTTTAAATAAAAACAATTACAACAGACAAACAAAAGAAACAGAAATTGAAACAGAATCTACATATAGAAAAAGCAACTTGGAAAAATTAAGTTTACCACTTACAAATCATCTAGTTTGTGAAGCATCTTTGCTGCAAATTCTTTTGTCAAAGATTTCACTTTCATAACCCATCAGCACAGATTCTCATTGCTTCATTGTTGCTTCCTGTAATCATGCTTCTTTATTCTTTCAAATTGACAGGTCTACAACCACATTAATGCTGCTCCACGTTTGGCTATTGAATCAGTGCTTCTTTTTAGGGGACTGGACAGCATACTAGATTGGGGATCTTGTCCATCCAGCTGTCGGATCTATGATCCAATCAAATGTGAAAGTATTTCGAATGTTGTTATCTTACAATAAATGGGTAAATGGGTTTTGGACAGTCTGAACTTGATTTTTTGGTGGGCATGGATTTACACCACAACGCTGACCAGAATGAAGAAATAGTTTAACAATCTTATTGAGACAGAGAGCAGAAGGCCGGCTGGAGTCAGAATTACAAACATTAGATAATCTTCTGAAATTAGAGGGAGGGCTTATGCCTGAAACGTTGATCCCCCTGCTCCTTGGATGCTGCCTGACCTGCTGTGCTTTTCCAGCACCACACTCTCGAATTCTGAATTTAGAGCCAAGGTGAAGGTATTGAGAAAAGTAGTGATTTTTATTTATTCTTTTTTGGAATGCAGGTTTTGCTGACAAGGTCAGCATTTATTGTCCATCCCTAATCCCTTGAACTCTGCAGGTTGCTAAGCTATTTGAGGGCCAGAAACTTGAATCTCATATGAGCCAGTCGGGGTAAGAATGACAAATTTCTCTTTCTGAAGGACATTCGTGAACCAGATGGCTTTAAAATGAAAACTGTTAATAATTTCATGGTCATAATTAGACTAGCTTTCAATTATCATTTATTCATTGGCATGGAATTATACCAAAGCTGTGGTGGAATGTGAACCTGTATTCCCAAAGCAATAGCTTGGGCCTCTGGATTACGATTCCAGTGACATCACAACTATGCCACAATCTCCCCTTAAATTTTGTCTTGTACATGGACTGTTACCTCATCCGTAGCTCCTCCTTTTAATGTCCTCTCTTCCTGCATTTCATCATTACATAGTTCCTCCCATGTCTGATTTCAACAAAATTGTCTGAAAACACAATGTCAGTTTTCACACAGTGGCGTCCAACTATACTAAACGCTACTCCTCATTACACTGTAAAAAATGCTCTTCCCCAGTCATGCATTCCATTCCCTGCCATGTCACAATCTCAGGTTGAACTTGATTGTTTCAATATTGGCATCCTATATGGCTCTGACCTGAGCCTTCGGTTACATGCCCTCTTTCTCCAAAATAAGTTCATTCATCTTTGCAATAATGCTCATCCACACCACATCTCAGCTTTCACCTTTGCTTTTGTTTCTGGAGACATAATAATTCAATGCTCTCCAGACCATGTTTCCATCTTACACCCACCATAATTGTGAACTCATCCAAACTTCACAATATCTTAATTTGCAGTATTCAACTATAACCCTTGCACTCATGGACCTACACTGGTTCCTGGTGCAACAATGTTTCAAATTCAAAATTCTACTTTAATATTCAAATTCCCTCATGGCCTCACTAAGCCATATATTGTCTATTTTAGCAGGAAGAATAAAACAGAAGCTTAATACTACCTAAATGGTAAGAGATTGTGATTCAGAGTGATCTGGATGTCCTTGTGCGTGAATCTCAAAAGGACAGCATGCAGATACAGCAAGTAGTTAGGAAAGCTTGGAGAATGTTATCACTTATTTTGAGGGGGAATTGAATACAAATGTCGGGAGGTCATTCTTCAACTATAGAGAGCACTGGTGAGCCCACATCCAGAGAACTGCTCAAAGTATTGGTAACTTTATTTAAGGAAGGATGCAAATGTGAAGATTAAAAGATGTTTTATTTGGTTGTAGTGGTGGCTCCAAATCAAAACAAAAAGTTCAACAGGAACAGGTTTTTAAGAAGCACAGTATATATTTACTATAATATTAAACTGATAATCAGATATTCAATTAAGCATTTAACTCAGGCAATTTCAGTGCAGTAAAAGATCAAGTTGTAAGGCAGTACATATAAAATCTGTAATGTAAACAAAGATAAAGCTTCAGAATTGTTGTCTTACCTCAGTCATGCCTGGAGTAATGGTTGGTGCAGCAATGAAAACGACAAATGGGGCAAACTCAGCAGTTCGCAAAACCTTTAGAGCCTGTGTCAGATCAAGAGTTAAGAGGATTAATTAAAAACTGTAGTTGAGCATCTAAACCAGTGATGTGGATAAATCACATCTCATATGTTTCATTTACATAATGCCCGAGACTGGAAACCTTCAGCTCTACCAAAAAAACAAAGTGAATGCTTTATCAAATGTAGAACATTATTTACATGAAGGGGATAATCTTGTCACTCACTTACTTGGTCTCTTGAGTGCTGGTTTGAGATTTAAGGAAAATTAAAAAAGTACAGTAATATGATAATATTTAAGATGACTATCATTATAGTGAAGCTTGGAGAACAGGGAATCTCAAATAATTAACTTATAAGTTATATCAAATATGATAGCGATGACAGAACATGTGGAAGCTGTTGGACACCAATGTGATCAAGAGTGAACACATCTATATTAAGTGGATGCAGCTCGAGGAACTTTGGATCCAAGTTGAAGAGCTGCAGACAAAGTCTCACAGGCGAATTATTTGACTATAAAGAACGTGGTCAGCCTGTTTCTTTCCTCATAATTTACAGTCATGTACTTCCACCAGAGGTCACTGTATAGTGATCAGAAGAGGAGCCTTTCCTCCATAACTCCTGAGATTCAGCCCATTTTCAGGATTCTGGATCAGTGGTGCTGGAAGAGCACAGCAGTTCAGGCAGCATCCAACGAGCAGCAAAATCGACGTTTCGGGCAAAAGCTCTTCATCAGGAATCCATTTACAGGATCCCTACTGCACCAAATAAAATCAATTAACTACGAGCTAACTGGGCCCATGGTTTGTGCAGTTCGACCAGCAATAGTTACATTAATTCGGTCAATGACGAGCCTGTACCGTCCCAGACATTTGGTCAAATTACATTTATGTGCTTCTTCCTAGTCTTAGGCAATTACTACTAAACTACCAGTAGTATTTACTGGTAACATTTCCACACTGTCTTTCTTCTTTCATCTATCCAAAAGAAAACAGTTGATGATAAAAAAGCAAAAGGGTATATAAATGCAGATTACGGCTCTTACAAATTTGTGAACATTTGCATTGCAGCACTGCGTAACATACCAAAAAAAGTCAATGTTGGCATCATCTAATATCGATCCGTTGATAACATCAAATCCCTTCACCCAAACTGCATTTAAAATTAAGGCCTTTAAAGGAAGTCTTCAACTTCAAATGCTTTGTTTCTATCCATTGCTTGACCATCAATTATTTATCATTACCTGGGGTTCAACATCAAGTATTGCAATCAGTCCTTGTTCATGGATTTTGCGTATCGTTTCCAACTTTGTTCCATACATTGCATCCTCATGACTGCCATACTCCAGATATTCATTATTGGAAATATCTTGCATCATTTGATCATGTGAAACAAAATGGTAATTTTTACCATTTTCTTCATCTTTTCTGGCAGGTCGGGTAGTATCTACGAAGAGAAGGACTCTCCTATTATTGAGATAAACTGCTCGCACAATTTAAGGCTGCAACTCATTACTTTCTCCTCAATCTATGTTTCTTCACAGGAAGCAGGGTAGTTTAAACCAGAAAATATATTAGGCCTTACTTTAGACACTTGCAGTTGTACATTTAAACTTAAAGAATATGTGACCACAGTTAACAATTTTCATTTCATTAATTGAACAGTGTGAATTGATTAGCCATAACATAGGTAATAATTAAATATATTATATTCTTCTCTTCTGATGGCACTGGCATACTGAAAAATGAGGCTGGGTGTCATCATGGTAATAATGAGTTTTATGTAAATAATGCCATCAACCTAGAAAACCATTCAAAGGTATTTCACATGAGTGTAACCAGATAAACAAAAACTGACACAGGTGTCAAAGGAACAGACAATAAGAGGGGTAACCAAACGTCTGGTATGTGGGTAAGCTTTCGGAGGAACCTCAATGCAGATTTTAATATGACAGAGAGACACATATGGAAAGGTTGAGAGAAAAAAGTGCAGCATTTGGAACCTATGTAGCTGAAAGTGTGGTCCCCAATGGTGGCTGAAGGTAGCAGGAGCTGTACAAATACAAAACTGGAGTTGGAAAAGCACAAGGATGTCAATGGATTTTGGAGTTCAAAGGTGTCAGAGACAGAGAGATAGGTAGTGGTAAGGTTTCAAAGTCAGTACAAAATTTTAACTTGGAGATGCTGATGGGTTGGAGGTAAATATCAATTAGCAAAACACAAAAACAATCAGTGGGTGAAACATGGGCAGATGTTTCCCTGAAAGATTCAGGAAATCAGCTCAAGTGGGTGTCAAAAGCTTTCATTGTGGGAAACACACATCCGTGATTTTACTAAATTGGCAAATTAGTGGCGAGAAGGTGGGTTTGCCATCAAATTAGGAGTGGTAGAGGACTCTCGAAGCTGGAGAACCAATACAAAGTCCTTTAGCTTGAAAATAGCAATAGGATGTTCTTTTAGGTTGCCAAACTTTTCGAATCCCATTATTTAAAAGAAAATGCAACAGCTAGGTTACTACTGTGGGCCATGGCAACAGAGAGCTCCTTGACTAGCAGAGTGCAGCTTTTTTTGATGCTATGGAGGCAGGGAATGGCTCTGAGACCATTTGGATTTTTAAGCCAGTGTTTATTGCTGTCAACAAGATAGTAGTGATGGACGCCTCCACCTGTTTCGAGAAGGTCACCACCATTCTGATGCCAAAGAAAAATCATGTAGTGTGCTTCAATGACTACCACCTGGTAGCTTTGACCTCCATAATTATCAAGTGCTTTGAGAGGTTAGCCATGGCTCACATCAATTCCAGCCCACCAAATTGTCTTGATCCTTTGCAATTCACCTATCAATGCAACAGACACATTACAGATGCCTTCTCCCTGGCCCTACACTCATTATTGGAACATCTGGATACCGACATTAGGCTCCTACCTATTGGCTACAGCTCAGTCTTCAACACCATATTTCAAACAACCTCAATTGCAAACTCTGAGACCTAGGTCTCAGCTCCCTCACTGTAACTGGATCCTTGACTGCTATCAGTTAGAACAGGCGACAATACATCCCCCACCATCATCCCCATACCAGTGCCCCACAAAGCTGCATACTCAGCCCCCTATTATATTTCTTATACATTCATGACTGTGGGGCCAAATTCCACTCCAAATCCATTTACAAGTCTGCTGAAGACATCACTACTGCAAGTCGGATCTGAAACAATGACAAGGCATAATACAGGAAACAAGACTGAATGCCTAACAGCATGGTGTAGAGAACAATCCCATCATCAATGTCAGCAAAATGAAGAAGCTAGTCATTGACTTCAGGAAGCAGAGTGGAGGGCTCGCCCCATCTGCGTCAATGGTGCAGAGGTGGAGATAGTTGAGTGTGTCAAGTTCTTCGGAGTGATGAACACCAACAATCTGCCCTGGTTTACACATGTTGACGCGACAGTCAAGAAAGCACAAAAATCTCTCTACTTCCTCATGAGGATAAGCAAATTTGGCATGTCCACAAGAACTCTAATAAATTTTTAATAGATGCATCATTGAAAGCATCCTTTCTGGTTGCATCATAACATCGTATGAAGACTGCTCTTTCGAAGACTGCAAGAAACTACAGAGTTGTGAACACAGCCCAGTCTATCAAGTATACCAGCCTTCCATCCATTGACTCCATCAATACTTCCTGCTGCATCAGGAAAACAATCAACATAATCAAAGACCCCTCCCACTCCGGTTATACTGATCCACTTTCTTGCGTTGGGCAGAAGATAATACAAGTTTGAATTTACGTACAAGTGTATTCAAAAACAACTTTTTCCCTGTTGTCAGGCTTTTGAATGGACCTCTCAAACATTAATTCTAATCCCTCTCTCTCTACACCTTCTCTGCAGCTGTAACACTTTATTCTGCAATCTGTTCTGCTACCATAATGCACTTTGTGTGGTATGATCTGCTTGTATAGCATGCAAAACACTTTCACTTTATCTCATGAGACAATGTGACAACAATAAATCAATCATTTTTTGTCTGTCATTCTGAAGACAATTGACATTGATTGTGAGAGTTCCATGGGTCAGACCATCCTTCAGTTTGGAGAAAAATGCATGCCAATATGTTGCCTTTGTAGCGTGGTACTGGTTTTACTCTTTCATGAGAAAAATCATACACGATCATGGCACTCCAACAAACCATGGCTTTGATTTAATAATTTAGTTACTAATTACATTCAACAAGCACAATATTTAAAATACTATCACTTACGTGGAATAGGGTATGCAAATCTGTCCGGATGCTTTGTGATCAGAGTATTTTTTATGTGTCTTCGCCCCACTCCATGGGCCCCTTTCCCAGAAACAAAAACAGCAAAATTGGAAAAGTCTTAATTCATTTCTAAAATATAATTTTGGTGGTGCTGTTTTCTAATTGCCATTCCAGAATGTTATTTTACTAATTTTTTTTTTACCTAGTAACACTAGCGTCTTCCTTCTGAAGGCTGGCAGTTTTACTACCTCTTCATATGTAACAAGGTCTAGTTGGTCAAAGACTGAAAAGGAAGCCCACTGAGAGAATGAGTTGCATATTATGAGCATTACAAATGTTTTACAAAGCAGCTAAAATACAAGGGAAAAATTCAGCATTTCTGAAAATAACCACTGACGGTTGTAAACTCTTTTAGGATCTAATGCACCAAATTGAAAATAAATATTGATTCTTCTAAAGTGACTGATGTATAATAACAAGTTATTCTGTGATTGAATACTTGTATTAAAATGAGACGTAATGAAATGCATTTAGTATTACAATTGAATAATGGGCAATTTTAAAATGTGAATGTGATTGTACAAGTTATTGATAAAAACAGAAGGGTTGTTTGTAAGATTTGGCACATACACATTTTGGTTATTCATAAAATTGTTTTTCATGCCATAAACCTGCATCTTTCGATAATCTATATTACTGAAAACAAAAAAAATTAAATGAAACAGCATAATAGAACATTGAGTCTTTTATGAGCAAACTTCTAAACATGGGAAAACACATCCTAAATGACCTACTTTTTTGCTGAACACCTTAACACGTTACAGCAATGAAATGCAGATTTTTTTTTCTATATGTACTTTTGTTGGGTTTTCTTAGTGCAATGGAATTTTTTGCCCTCTATGCAGTGAGCTTTTCATGTGGTCTCGGGAAATAATACTAGTTTCCTGCTCTATCTTGACAGTTTAATGTTTATTTACTTTTGAAGAACCTTATGTATTACTTGCTCCAGGTTGCTCTCTTAATTAATTAAACAATTAATCTTTAAGATTCTGAACAGAATTAAAGTTTTAATAAAACAATTACTCCCAGAGGTAATGGAGAGACATAAGGCTCCTAGAGAGAAAGGAAAAGTGGTACTTTTCATACATTTATATGTAAAAATGTAAAATTCAGCAGAACTTTTAAAATGCTTTTTTCTAGTCACCTACTTTGAAATATATACTTTTGGACAATTCTGAATCAGGGCTTGCAGAAGAATTTATACAATCTGTGGCCACTTAGCTGATATCAGGAGGAGGCCAGACAGTATTTAATGCACTAATACAAAGGGTGTCCACCAGTTCCATAGCATTCACTCACATTCATCTCTTGTCTAATTAATCTGGAAGACTTTCCTAGCTGCAAAGCTTACATTTAAAGACTACTGATCTTGCTAAAAGCAGGGAAGCATTACAGTTAAGGCAACCTGTTCAGACAAATGAACTTCAGGCAGATAAGGCATGAAAGTAGGGTATAAGCTCCTCAAATATATCAAACTATAAACAAATAATTTAAATTCTAAATGGAAAAAAAAGGATCCTTCAATTGGAGCCTTCACCACCTGCAATAATAATGTTGCCAATTTCTAAAGTCAACGGTAATAACACCATAGACTTTGTCTTCAGCCACAATATTAAAGGAAATGTCATCAGAGTCATTAAAGGCAGAAAGTTGCATTCATTATTGCTGTTGTAAATTAGATGAAACACTAATTAATTTCTGACGCACTTACAGGGGATTATGAATCTTACATAACAATTTCATCACTCAGTTAAAGCTGCATTATAGTTTCATAATGTCTCTTTACACATTGACAATCATTTAGCCTCACACATCCTAAATTAGTGTAACTAATTAAGATTATAAATATTCACTTAATGATACTTCCCTTTGCAATTATCACATTAATAACTGATTACAGTGTAATGTTGTCACAGGAGTCATTGTGGTAGATTGCTTTTCTCTGCTGGAACCTTCATTAATATAGTGGCTCTCAATATAGGGTCTAAAAACCTAGCTTTGGTCTGTAGGAGCTTTTCCGGGTGTTTGTGAACTAATATGACGGTGGCAGGGGGGAATAGCAAGAATGACTGACAGGTGAGGACTGTGTTAATCTCTCTACGTTCTTGCACTTTCCACGTTTTTCCTACACCTGTGCTCCTTCTCATCTCATGTTCTTGGTGTCTACTGCTTTATTGGAGCTTTCTGTGTACCTGCTTTCTTCGTGTTTTTGCAAAGAATAGAAAGATTCTACAGTGAGAAGCAAGCACATCCCACCTTACTGATATTTGCAAGTAAGGAACTTATTTTTTAAAAAAAGGATTATTAAAACACTCTTCATATGCAGGGCTCTTACATTATAGATATATCATAATTTATAGGGAATGTCTGAGAACCACTGAATTACAGAAGTATGTCTCTTTTACAATGGAAAATATCCAAGCAACAATGTTTTAACTACAACCTGAATATAGAATTTCATTACTTCATCTATGCTCAATCAACATCTACTCTTACGCTATCGTGAATTACTGTTGGCAACACCATGTCTTTCTTAGCTGGCAGGATGACTGACCCAAAGCCAATATGAAATAAATGGGAGAGAAACGTGAAGTATAAGCTGCTGAGTTGCTGGGCTCGCACTTCATGCCACAGACTGAACAGATGACAGAGAAAATATATTAGGTGAATGGGGTGTCTGACGTTTAGGGCTCTTTCACAAAGTACTTACAGCTCACCACAAAAAAGATATTATTAAATTGGAGAGGATTCAGTAAAGATTTACCAGGCTGTTTCCAGAACTTGAGGCTTTGAGTTATAAGGACAGGCTGGAACTTTTTCACTGGAATGTAGGAAGTTGAGAGGTGACATTATAGAAGTTTATAAAATCATGAGGAGAAGAGATGAGGTGAACAGCAAAGGTCTTTTTCCTAGATTGCGTGAGTTCAAAACTAGGGGCACTTTTTTAGGTGAGAGGAGAAGGATTTAAAAAGGACCTGAGGGGCAACTTTTTCACAAAGAGGGTGGTTCACAGATACCATGAACTGCCAGAAGCACTGGTAAATGCAGGAACACTTACAACATTTAAAACATTAATAGGAAAGGTTTAGAGGGGCATGGGCCAAAAGCAGGCAAGTGGGACGAGTTCAGTTTGGGAAACTTGGTCAGCATAGACGAGTTGGACCAAAGGATCTGTTTCTATGCTGTATGACTCTATGACTAAATGGCTCTGTTGAGTTCTGATCAAGATTGATTGGTTGGCAAACCTGCTGCTGTACACCACACCTGAAACTAACGTTAAATATAATTAAATAAGATATGTAATTGTTGTAGTCCTGGGTCATTCACATCAATTTGCTTTTCAGAAGTTTAATCTTTATTGATCAAATATAGAAACTGATTTTCCAACAAAATATAATGCAGTTTTAACTTCTGTAATGTTGATGAGACAAACAAAAATAAAATGATGGAATTAGGGAGAAAAGTTCATGTCACTCAATCACAGTTACTTACATGCATAGAGGCCATTGGGTGGAAGACAGCATGAAAAATGTATAAGCATCATTGTGTAAGCAATGTTGCATTGTACTGTTAAATTACAACCAAAATATATAAAACACACAAAAACCCATACTAAAGCAAATTAAATGTTACATTACAAACAAAATGCAACATATGGAAGATATATCTTATCCGCAAAAAGGCAATAAGCACATTACATTGCAAAAGGGCTAAAGTAATCCTATGTAGATCAAATAACATTCAGCCAGGTTGAGTGACAGATGTATGCAGTGCTTATTTGGTTTGGAACTAGCATGTACATTATTCCATTTTTACAAATATACACAAACCCAAGGCCAATTCGAATCTATTATGTTTGCCATACATTCAAGACTAGTTCTACATAATTGCAAGTTTCAGTTTGGTTCCCCATTTTCTCAGCTTGTCATAACTGTGTCATGGGCTGCGATTCCACTTTTTAGCAATCCCTTTACAATGATCTGTGGTTGTGTCCTGTCAAAGGTGTATCAATACAGCACAGGTTAAGCATATAAGCAAATTTAAGTGTACAACATTGGTTTATCGTTCAAAGCAGAATCAGAATCTTAGTTCTGATGCACAATTACACCTGGGTACCTACCGTGGATAATTTTTCTTAATTTTATGTCTAGATTAATGAATGAAACATGCTGGAGTGAGGAAAATGACTATATAGTTTCCTTGAAAGATCACCTGTCACTCACTTAGATGAAGCATTTAGCAGTTTAAAAAAAAGCACTTGCTTGCCAATGATTGATTTGTCTTTAGCTCAGGCTTTTGTGAAATTTCTTGGGTGGTCAGTCATATTTCCTTGCATATTGAGATGAATATATAATTTACAAAGATACCATTTTCAGCAAAAAAACACCCTTATTACTGACTGACAATGGGATGTGTTGTTGCTTTTCAAAATCCCAACAAGTGGCAAAGAAAAATGAGAAAACACTGGCAATTTAAGTAAAATGTAATAAATCCAAATGTCTTCAACAGACATAAATAATAAAAAAAATTGCAAAAGGAGCTTTTTAGCTCCAGATTAGGTACCAAAAGATCTACACTTGGAGGTAGAAGGCATGGCTAAAAGATAAAGCCAAGGAAACTAAAGGAAGTGAAAATGCAAATTGCAGAGGCACTGGCAGTAAGTTTTCAGTAATATACAAGTAACATTCCAGAAGCAGCTGCAAATAAAATATGGAAGGAAGGAGGAATCAAAAAAAATTACAATCACCAGAGAAGTGGAACTGAATAAATTGTAAATGGATGGATTTGTGGGCTGATAAATACCTAGATCCTTGAATCTAGGGTTTTCAAAGAGGTGGCAAGTGAGATGGCTGATTTTAATTTTCCAAAACTCCCTAAATTAGGGGAAGGTCCCATTAGATTGGAAAATAGCAAAATAGAGCTCCTTCTTTCAAAAAGGAATGGAAACATTAATCAGGAATAAAAGTCTGTTAGCCAAACATCTGACAGAGGGGAAAATGTTAGTAGGTGTTATTAAAGAAATTACAACAGAGTGGAGTCATGGTTTGTGAAAGAGAGTTGGAAGCAGTTCATAGAGGGTTTACCACACTAATATCTGGAATGGTTAGATTGTCAGGAAAGGCAGATAGGCTAGGTTTATGTGCGCTAAAATTTAAAAGAGTAAGAGGTCCTTGATTGAAACATGTAGATCCTGTGGGGTCTTGACAGGATATTTGTGGAGCTAGTTTCCCTTCTGGGAGGACATAGTACCAGCCATCACTGTTTAAAAATAAGGGAATCACCCAGTTAAAACGAGGCGAGGCATTTTATTTTCTCCAATAGAGTGTCAAGAGCCATGTTCCCTTTAAGCTGTACATATTCTGAGGGCCTGTGCACAGCACTTGTACACTGATGAGGTTTGCTGCATGGCCTTTTGTTTTCAGGAGTTGCTGCTGGAAAATTTAAAAAAAATTCAAATTGTAAGAAGGTAGAAGTGCAAGTTAGTTATGAGGTTGACTGCTGCTATAAAAAAAAATGAAAGGAAGGTACAGAGCACGTGATTGTCTTAATGCATCAAGGAATCTAGAGAAGACAGGAAAATGAGATGATCTAAATAAAGGAAGAGATCATCCTGCTGTGATAAATGATTTTGGCATTGGAGATAAAAATGTAGAATCAGTACAGGGAGAAATAAGAAATAGCAAGGGAAAGAAGACCCTAGTGGGAGTAATCTATAGATCCCCTCACAATAGTTCCACAGTAGGATAAGACAATAGGTGCAGGAGTAGGCCATTCTGCTCTTCGAGCCTGCACCACCACTCATTATGATCATGGCTGATCATCCTCAATCAGTATCCTGTTCCTGCCTTATCTCCATAACCCTTGATTCCACTATCCTTGAGAGCTCTATCCAATTCTTTCTTAAACAAATCCAGAGACTGGGCCTCTACTGCCTTCTGGGGCACAGCATTCCACACACCCACTACTCTCTGGGTGAAGAAGTTTCTCCTCATCTCTGTCCTAAATGGCCTACCCCATATTTTTAAGCTGTGTCCTCTGGTTTGGGACTCACCCATCAGGGGAAACATGTTTCCTGCCTCCAGAGTGCCCAATCCTTTAATAATCTTATACGTCTCAATCAGATCCCCTCTCAGTCTTCTAAACTCAAGGGTATACAAGCCCAATCACTCCAATCTTGCAACCTATGATAGTCCCGCCATTCCAGAAGATTAGTCAAGCATGAGTTCCCTTTCATAAATCCATGCTGACTCTGACCTATCCTGTTACTGCTATTCAGATGTGTCATAATTTCATCCTTTATAATTGATTCCAACATCCTTCCCACCACTGAGGTCAGACTAACTGGTCTATAATTTCCTGCTTTCTCTCTCGCTCCTTTCTTAAAACGTGGTACAACATTAGCCACCCTCCAATCCCCAGGAACTGATCCTGAATCTATCGAACTCTGGAAAATAATCACCAACGCATCCAAGATTTCTAGAGCCACCTCCTTCAGCACCCTGGGATGTAGACCATCAGGCCCTGGGCACTTATCAGCCTTCAGACCTAACAGTGTCTCCAACACCAGTTTCTGGCAAATATAAATTCCCTTCAGTTCAGGTCCTTCAGCCACTGTTACCTCAGGGAGATTGCTTGTGTCTTCCCCAGTGAACACAGATCTGAAGTACCAATTCAACTCTTCTGCCATTTCTTTGCTCCCCGTAATATATTCCCCTGTTTCTGTCTTCAAGGGCCCAATTTTAGGCCTAACCATTTTTTCCCCATTTCACATACCTAAAAAAGCTTTTACTATCCTCCTTTACATTTCTGGCTAGTTTACCTTCGTACCTCATTTTTTCTCTGCATATTTCCTTCTTAGTAATCCTCTGTTGTTCTTTAAAAGCTTCCCAGTCCTCCGTTTTCCCACTCATCTTTGCTATGATATACTTTTTCTCTTTTAACTTTATATGTTTCTTAACTTCCCTCGTCAGCCACGGCTACCCCTGCTTCCTCATAGGATCTTCCTTCCTTTTTGGAATGAACTGATCCTGCATCTTCTGCATTATACCCAGAAATATCTGCCATTGTTCCTCCACTGTCTTAGACTTAGACTTACAGTGTGGAAACAGGCCCTTCGGCCCAACAAGTCCACACCGACCCGCCGAAGCGCAACCCACCCATACCCTTACATTTACCCCTTACCTAACACTACGGGCAATTTAGCTTGGCCAATTCACCTGACCCGCACATCTTTGTGACTGTGGGAGGAAACCGGAGCACCCGGAGGAAACCCACGCAGACACGGGGAGAACGTGCAAACTCCACACAGTCAGTCGCCTGAGTCGGGAATTGAACCCGGGTCTACAGGCGCTGTGAGGCAGCAGTGCTAACCACTGTGCCACCGTGCCGCCCGTGTCATCCCTGCTAAGGTATTGCACCATTGAACTTTGGCCAGCTCCTCCCTCATAGCTCCATAGTTCCCTTTATTCAACTGAAATATTGTCATTTCTGATTCTATCCTCTCCCTCTCAAATTGCAGATTGAAGCTTATTGTATTATGGTCACTACCTCCTAATGGCTCCTTCACTTCGAGGTCCCAGAGCAATTCTGGTTCATTGCACAATACCAGATCCAGAATTGCCTTCTCCCTGATAGGCTCCAGCAACAGCTGTTCTAAGAATCCATCTCGGAGGCACTCCACAAAGTCTTTTTCTTGAGGTCCAATACCATCCTGATTCTCCCAGTCTACCTGCATGTTGAAATCCCCCATAACAACTGTAGTAACATCTTTGCGACAGGCCAATTTCAGCTTCTTATTCAATTTACACCCTACATCCATATTACTGTTTGGGGGCCTGTAGATAACTCCCAAGAGGGTCTTTCTACTCTTAGAATTTCTCAGCTCTATCCATACTGACTCTACATCCCCTGATTCTAGGTACTCTTTGATTCTCTTTGAAAGGCTGAGGCGCTTGGGGCTGTTCTCATTGGGGAAGAGAAGGTTTAGGGGAGATCTGATAGAAGTGTATAAGATGATTAGGGGTTTAGATAGGGTAGATACTAAGAACCTTTTACCGCTAATGGAGTCAGGTGTTACTAGGGGACATAGCTTTAAATTAAGGGGTGGTAGGTATAGGACAGATGTTAGGGGTAGATTCTTCACACAGCGGGTTGTGAGTTCATGGAATGCCCTGCCCGTATCAGTGGTGAACTCTCCTTCTTTATGGTCATTTAAGCGGGCATTGGATAGGCATTTGGAAGTTATTGGGCTAGTATAGGTTAGGTAGGATTCGGTCGGCGCAACATCGAGGGCCGAAGGGCCTGTACTGCGCTGTATCCTTCTATGTTCTATGTTCTATGTACCTCCGTGCAAGGGACTGAATATCATCCCTTACCAACAGGGCCACCCCACCCCCTCTGCCCGTCAGTCTGTCCTTACGATAGCACGTATAGCCTTGAATATTCATTTCCCAGACCCTGTCCACTTGAAACCACGTCTCAGTTATCCCCACAATATCGTAGCTGCCAATTTCCAAAAGAGCCTCAAGCTCATCCATCTTATTTCTAATACTTCGTGCATTCATATATAGTATTTTTAATTTGTTACTGCCCTACCCTTCCTATCAACCCCTATTTCACTCAACCTTACAGCATGATCCCTTTTTTTCTGCTTCATTGATACCATTGTCTTTCTCGACTTCCCTTGTTCTAACTTTCCCTTCAATTTCCTTCTTAAACTTCCAGTTTGTCCCCTCCCCCCCGCTATTTAGTTTAAATGCAGCTGTGTTGCAGAGCAAACCTGCCTGCCAGAATGCTGGTCCTCAACCTATTAAGGTGCAAACCGTCTCTTTTGTATAATTTATGCTTACCACAAAACATACCCCAGTGATCCAAGAATTTAAATCCTTGCTTCCTGCACCAGTTCCCCAGCCACACATTCAAGTCCATTATCTCCCTCTTCCCGGCCTCTCCAGCCCGAGGAACTGGAAGCAAACCGGAGATAACCACTCTGGACGTCCTGCTTTTCGGCCTTCTTCCTAGTTCTCCGAAGTCCCGCTGTAGTATGTTCCTCCTCTTTTTCCCGACATCATTTGTGCTGACCTACCACCACCTCTGGCTCTTCACCTTTGCCCTTGAGGATTTCCTGCACTCTGTCTGAGATGTCCTTAATCCTGGCACCAGGAAGGCAACACACCATCCTTAAATCCCGCCTGTTGCCACAGAAACTCCATTCAGTTCCTCTCACTATGGAGTCCCTTATTACCACGGCTCTGGTATAAACCAGGAAATACTGAGGGCTTGTAAGAAAGCTATGACAATAATCATGGATGCTTTTAATACGGATATGAACTGGATTAATCAAATTGGCAAAGGTAGCCTTGAGGAAGATTGTATTAGAGATTGTTTCTTGCAGCAGTATGCTGTGAAACCAACCAGGGAGTAGGCTGTTCGCTTCTCATGGTCTTTGTAGAAAGACTACAAGATAGGACAGTTGATTAACAGTGGCAGATATTTAAGGAGACATTCCATTCATCCCAACTAAAATATATTGCGAAGAGGAAGAAAGATTGTACGAGAGTGGAAGAAAGCATCCACGGCTAAGCAAAGAAGTTAAAGATAACATGAGAAACTAAGGCATACCATATTGCAATGTTCAGTGGCAGGCTGAAGATTGGGTAATTTTCAAAGACCCACAAAGGATTACTAAAATAAAACTAATAAAAACAAGGATTCATTAAGAAAGAAGATGAGCACAAAGTACAAAAATTGATAGCAAATACTTCAATAAGTACTGCATATAAAAATGAAGAGAGTAGCTAAGATGAATGTCATTCCCACTGGAGAATGAGACTGGGGAGTTAATAATTGGGAACACAAATGACCTCATATTTTGCCTCAGTTTTCATGGTAGAGGATACTAAAACCATTTCAATTATAACAGATAATGCACAGATCATAGAAAAGGAAGAACTTAAAATAATCACAATCACTAGAGAAAAAGTATTGAGCAAACTATCAAAATTAAAGGCAGACAAGTCCCCATGGATGGCCTACATCCGAGGGTCTGAAAGAAAGTGGCAGCAGAGATGGTGGTTATAATATAAAATTCCCTCAAATATGAAATATAATAATACTTATGAATTCCGAAAAAGTTTCAATAGATTGAAAAAAAATAGCAATGTAACAGTCTTATTCAAAAAAAAGGGAGACAGAAAATAGGAAACTATAGATCGCTTAGTTCAATGTCTGTTGCTAGGATCCATAATTAAGAAAGTAGCAGTAGGACATCTAGCAAATCATAATAGCAACCCATCAGCGTCAGCATGGTTTCATGAAGTGTAAATCATGTTCAACTAATTTGCTAGAGCTCTTCAGAGATGTAAAAAGCAAAGTAGGTAATGCGGACCCTATAGATATAATGTGTGTGGACTTCCAGAGGCACTTGATAAGGTATGACATGAAAGGTTAATACACAAGGTAATATCACAAAGTGTTAGGGGGAATGTATATTATGGAATTGAGATAAATGAGTATCTTTCTGATTGACAGGCTGTAACTAGTGGGATGCCATAAGTTTGGTTCTCATGCCCTAACTACTTACAATCAATATTAATGACTTGAATGCTGGGAAAGAATGTATTATAGATAGATTTGCAGAGAACACTAAAATAGTTGGGAAAGTAAGTCTGCAGTAAGAAAATAAAATAAAAACTACAAATGTATAAGGATTGGTTAGGTAAATAAGTCAACATTTGGCAGATGGAGTTTAATGCAATTAAGTGAGGGATTATCCATTTTGATTGAAAGAATAGAAAGGTAACTTCTTATCTAAATGGAGAGAAACTTCAAAAGCTTCAGTGCAGAGAGATCTGACTGTCCTCTTGCATCAGTTTAGAAAGCTAGGTATGCAGGTAATAAGGAGGTAAAATAGAATTTTGGCATTTATTGTTAACGGAATGGAGTAGAAAAGCAGGAAGATGTTCTAATTGTACAAGGAATTGGTGAGACTGCAGCTAGAGGACTGTTGCAGTTTTGGTCTCCTTATTTGAGGAAGGACATAACTGCATTGGAGGCAGTTCAGAGAAGGTTCACTAGATGAATAATATAAAACAAAGAACTATGGATGCTGGAGATCTGTGTAGAATAAATAGGGAAAAAAATGTTTCCACCTGTGAAAGTTTAGAAAATGAAAGGGCACAGACTCAGGAAAAGTAATATTAAGACAAAAACGTTTTCATGCAGTGAGCGGTTACGGTTGGAACTCATTGAATATGAGAGTTTGGAGTAGGCAGGTTCAATTGAGGCATTCAACAAGGAATTACATAATTAATTGAATTGGAACACTGTGCAGTATTAGAAGGTAAAGGCTGGAGAAAGGCACAAAGCGAAATGTTCATTTGGAGAACTGGTGCAGACAGAATGCCAAATGGCCTCATTCTGAGTTGTGATAATTGTGTCAAGTGTTACATTGAGAAGGATGTTATCAAAGTCATAGTGAAAGAAGAAATAATTTAGATAGAAGTTGGGCTCACAATTGACAAATAGAAGCTACTAGAAAGGCTGGTTACACTTAAAAAGCTTATAGGACCAGAATCAGAACAAACATCATGATCATTGCATTCATTAGGTGAGTGGTTTGAGAGATGGAGTTCTGTTGAATTTTACACAAAGCTAGTTTCAAAGGGAAGGATTGCAGAAACAGTTATATTCACTAGCATTTTTTGACCAAGTCTCAATATTGTGTGGTTGGCAGTCTGGCAGTAAAGAAATGCAGAAAATAGGTTGTAGGCTAGAACATGGAGGATTTATAATGTTTTTAAGTTAATTGACATGACCTATTCAAGTAGGGTAACATAGCATCATTATTTTGTCATAGTGATCACACGATTAAATAGATCTGATTATAACTGTGACTCTATTGTGTTCATTTTACCAGATAATAATGACTTTTAATAACACACCTCACCTCACCTAGGAGTAATTTATTCCACTGTTGAAACGAATGAGAAACATATGCATGAAAGATATGGCTATTCAATCTGGATCACAAAAGAAAGCTATTGATCCATGCCAGGATTCTGCCGTTTTACAAACAGAAATAGTGCACTGTGAGCCAACTCCATAAAAGTTCAATACTCAAACTGCTTAGTGGACCAAGAGATATTGCAGTAAATCCAAATGGATTGCAAAAATATGATTTTGATGCTTTTTGTTGCAATGACTTATTTTAGTATTAATTAAGTGCAGTAACTAGAAGCAAATAAATATCATTTTAGGTTAAAAATGCAGTTTCTGTCCGTGTGTTAATTCTACATTACACTTCCTGCAATAATTTAATGGCAGCTTAAAATTTAAAACATAAATCTCCGGAGTGCTTTAATTTGGTAAACTCCCAATCTAGGAAGATGACTACTGATATATTAAATCCATGAAAATAACTATATTAATTGGGTTAAAATTGCTGACAAGCCAAGCAAATATTACAACTAGTAGCTGTCACTTTATTATTTTCAATAGGTCATTAATGGCATTAATACACAATCAGAAAACCTCACTTTGTTCATTAACCCAGCAAGAATTATTGTAGTTTTAAAGATTTTTTTTAAGAAGGGCATGTATAGGTGCAATAAAATTAAGAATTTCAGCAGCTAAACGAAACATAATACCTGCATTGTGCTTGGCCAGATATTTATCCTTGTATTGTTTCTTCTTTTTTCCAAACCAGGTACAGCTAGCCTGCTGTTCTTGTTTGGTCTTTTCCATTGCTATACATGCAACACGCCTTGTTATGGAAACAAAAATACAACAAATTAGGTATAGTTGTCAATAAGGATATCATAAGAAAGCAAAGGGCATGCAATGAAGATGATGACGGTCAAAAGTCCCATGGCATGTCTACGTGGGAAAGCTCACTGAAGTAATGACAGCGACTGGGCAGAGGCTGGCAGCTCTTTACTGTTAGGCACCATCACCGTGAGACACAGGCTGAAGCCACCACTACAGCCACACTAGGTGTGGGAGCAATTACGAACCCAGGCAAAGAGAGGTGGTGGGGGATAGAGTATGCTGGGGGAGTGGGATGTATTGACAGCAAGGAAAGGGGGAATGAGCCTAACGGGACTCCTCTCCCCTGTCCCAGAACCCTTGTTCAGCATTCAAATAAGGAATCACAGCCCATGAGCAACCCCATAGGATCTGCTTTCAGAGCTCCTCATGTGACAAATCCATATATGACAACAGCATCATTGAAAAAAGTGGACATTCATTTCCCAATGGCCTCAATTGGCAGTGGTGCAGGAAGGCCATTCACGAACCCTTTTCACCACACTCTTAATCAGGGCAGTGGTGGGAAGCCAGTGGAGTTCCCCCAACCTGATTAAATATCCTTCATTAATTTGCCACCATATTTCAACTATTCAAAGATAATCCATTATTTGTACTTTCAAATCTATACTGTACATGACCAATTTGCTTTATTCAGAACTCCAATACATTTAATCTTGAGGAACATTTCTGAAATAAGTACTCCATGATTCCTAAAGATACTTCAGAATATTCATCTTTCTTCTCACGTTTATTCCTGAATCTTGGCTTGCTACTTTTTTCCTAAGCCAGTTTCCTGCCATAGCAGCACATAGATCACTGTATCACATATTTAAAATTAGTTCATATGTATCTCTATAACCCTGCAAAGCTTCTCCTACTCAAGCATTTATCCAGTTCTTATCCTGAAGATAATTAATTCAGTTGTAGTTGTTTGACTGATTAGGTATAATTAATAATTTCAAAAATGCAGTTATAACGACAAAATCTTTTAATTCTATTTCCCTTTCTAAAATGGGTTATACAAAATGGTTAAAAAGCATGCAATTCTGCAAATGTTTTGTCTTATAATTTAATAATTGAATACAGTAAGAACACTGGCATAATGGTGATGTTACAGGACCAGTAACTCAGGGCCTGGACTAATGCTCAGGACGAGTTCAAGTACTACCATGGCAGCAGGGAAAACTAAATTCAAATCATTAATGACTTCTCAAACAAAATGCTGTCTTAATAATAATAATAATCACTAAATTGTAACTGATAAAACATATCTTAATGGATTCATCTTGCTCTCAAATTCACTTTTAAAACGGAGTAGTCAAAAGAGGTCCTATCCTCGAGTTGAGAAATCATCATGGAGGTTCTCCAAAACAGTCTACCACAAGCCTAACTTTCTCTGTCAAAACATACATGTTAGGATTCCTACAGTTCCTTGTGCTGAATTATTGGCCCGATTGATAACTTTGCAATTGGGGCTTCAGCCATTTGTTCACTGTGCAAACCTGATACTGGAATACGACTCATCAAAGCAATCCTATGAAATAATGGCTATCCTGACTAAATGATTTACTTTTCCATTTTGCACAAACTCATGAACGAGCCAAAGGGTGCAGTCTATCTCGGATTACCACAGAAAGCCTGAGTATAAGATGAAACAAATCTAATGCAGGGAGACAATCCTTTATCCGAAATCTGAAAAGCTCCAAAGTCCCAAGGTTTTGTTGTGAAGTTTCTTTCTCATTAACAAGGTTGTTTGGTGTGCAAACTGTTAACCCAAGTCGACACCCACTCGATGCGTGACACTCAGATGAGACAAGTGGGGGTGTGGCCAAGCACTGGCAGGCCTCAATTCTCTCTGAAGGCCTGTTTTACTGAGCGAGTCTGCTCCTCTGGCAAGATTTTTAAAAATGTCACCATCAAACTGTCACTTATTCTGAAATTTGAAAAATTCTGAATTCCGAAAACTAGCTGGTCCCGAGCATTTCGGATAAAGGATTGTGCACATGTACTATGCAGGAGAACACAACTGATATCTGCCTTTTACAGGACACTGATGTCAAGCCAAAAAGAAGTCTGCACATCACACAAATGAGTAGTGAGATTTATGAATTTCACTACTATTGTGATTTTTGGTGTCAAGGTCACACACCCAAAAGACTGTAGATCATATCAAACAGCATACCCCTTGAGATATTCGCAACAAGCCAGATACAGATCATGCGCAACCAGCTCATGCATGCAAAACTCAAAATAGTGCGTCTAACATTAAAATTAATTCTGCGATATTTGTGAAGTAATCCTGAATCTGCTAGGAATTACACTGACAATCAATTTAACATTGTCAATCTGGTGCACTTGCATGTACTAGAAAGCTCCACATTTAGAACTTAAGGTCCTGCTCTTTGCAGACTGAAAGATCACGTACACATATGCACCTGTTTCAACTCAACAAAACAGATGACAGAAATTGGTTTATTTTTGAAGGCAAGTAGAGCCAAACTGCCTGGTTTAGATCATAAGACATAGGAGCAGAAGTTAGGCTATTCAACCCATTGAGTCTGCTCCGCCATTCAATCAAGGCTGATAAGTTTCTCAACCTCATTCTCCTGCTTTCTCCCTGTAACTCTTGATCCCCTTGACAATCAAGAACCTATCTATCTCAGTCTTAAATACACTCAACGAATTGGCCTCTACAGCCTGCTGTGGCAATGAATTCCATAGATTCACCACTGTCTGGCTGAAGAGGTTTTCCTTATCTCTGTTCTAAAATGTCCTCTCTTCATCTCCTACCAATGGAAACATCTTCTGAACATTCACTCTGTCCAGACCATTCAGTATTCTGTAAGTTTCAATTAGATAATCCCTCATCTTTCTAAACTTTGAGTATAGACTCAGAGTCCTTAAACATTCTTTATGTTAAGCTTTTCATTCCTGGGACCATTCTCGTGAATCTCCTCTGAACCCGCTCCAAGGCCAGTACATGCTTCCCGAGACATGGAACCCAAAACTGTGCACAGTACTCCAAAATATAGTCTGACCAGAGCCTCAGAAGTACTTCACTGCTTTTATATTCAAGTCCTCTCAAAACAAATGCCAACATTGCATTGGCCTTCCTAACTACTGACTCAACCCGCAAGTTAACCTTGAGAGAATCGTGGACAAGAACTCCCAAGTCTCTTTGCACTTCTGAGTTCTAAATTTTCTGATCATTTAGAAATAGTCCATGCCTCTATTCTTCCTACCAAAGTGCATGACTTCACACTTTCCCATGTTGCACTCCATCTGCCACTTCACTGTCCACTCTCCTATCCTGTCCAAATCCTTCTGCAGCCTCCCGCCTCCTCAATGTTATCTGTCCCTCTACTCATCTTTGTATTGTCTGCAAATTTAGCCAGAAGGCCCTCAGTTCCTTCATCTAGATCATTAATGTATAAAGTGAAAACTTGTCCCAAAACCGAGCTTGCAGAACACCACTTGGCATCGGCTGCCATCCTGAGAAGGATGTTTTTATCCCTATTCTCTGCTTTCTGCCAGACAGTCAAGCTTCTATCCATGTTAGCACCTTGCCTCTGACACCATGGGCCCTTATCTTATTCAGTAGCCTCCTGTGTGGCACCTTGTCAAAGGCTTTCTTGAAGTCCAGACAGATAACATCCATTGGTTCTCCTTGGTCTAACATGCTCATTACTTCCTCACAAATTGTAGCAGATTTGTCAGACATGATCTCCCCTCGATGAAACCATGCTGACTCTGCCCTATTTTATGACATTTCCAAGTATTCAGAAATCTCATCCTTCACAACAGATTCCAGTATCTTACCCATGACCGAGGTGAGGCTAATTTGACTGTAATTTTCTGCCTTTTGCCTTACTCCCTTTTTAAATTGGGGTGTCACGTTAGTGATTTTCCAGTCCTCTGGGATCCTCCCTGATTTTGGCGATTCCTGAAAGATCATCACACCTCCACACTCTCTCTTTAGCTATCTCCCTTAGAACTCTGCGGTGTAGTCCATCTGGTTCAGGTGATTTATCCACCTTCAGGCCATTCAGTTTTTCTGGCACCTTCTCCTTAGTGATGGAACACTATACTCACCTCCGCCCCCTTACTCTCTTGAATTTTTGGGATATTAATCTTGTTTTAAGCTGTGAAGACTGATGCCAAGTAATTATTCAGTTCCTCAGCCATTTCCTTGTTCCCCACCACAATTTCTCAAGCCCATGTCCACTTTTGCCTCTCTTTTGCCCTTTATATATCAAAAGAAACTCTTACAGTCTTCCTTTAAATTACTGGCTAGTTTACCCTCATATTTAATCTTCTCCTTCCTTATTTATTTTTTTGTTGCCCTCCATTGGTCTTTGTAAGCTTCCAAATACTGTGGTTTCTCACTGCCTTTTGCCAAATTATATTCTTTCTCTTTTGCTTTTTTACTATCCCTGACTTCCTTAGTCAGCCATGATTACTTCATCTTCCCTATATCATGCTTCTTTTTCCTCGGGATGAATCTCTGCGTGTCTCCTGAATTACTCCCAGAAAATCCTGCCCTTACTGTTCCATTGTCTTCCCTACTAGGCTCCTCTCCCAGTCTATTCTACCCAGCTCCTCCCTCATGCTACTATTGTTGCCTTTATTCAGCTGTAATACAGTTACCTCTGATTCTATGTTCTCCCTCTCAAACTGTAGAGTAAATTCAATGATATTATGATAATTGCCTCCTAAGGATTCCTTCACCTTCAGCTCCCTTATCAAGTTTCCTCATTGCACAACACAAAATCCCATATTGCTTGTTCCTTTTGGGGTCCACCACAAGCTGCTCCAGAAAGCCATTTCATAGACATTCCACAAATTCCTTTTCTTGCAATCCACTACCACCTGCCCCAGCTCCTGACTACTGTTTGGAGGCCAAAACATAACCCCAGCTATGTGTTTTTTTTAGCTTTGCAGTTCCTCAATTCTACCCACACAGATTCTACACCATCTGACCTTATTTTGTTTCTTACTACTGATTTAATTTCATTTATATGAAAGGCAACCTAGTAAGGCAACCCCACTCCCTCTGACTACCTGCCTATCTTTTATTAGGACGTATATTCTTGAATATTCAGCTCCCAATCCTGTGCCCTTACTGCCATGGCTCCATGATGCCCACTACATCATATCTGTCAATTTCAATCTGTGCCACAAGCTTATTCCCTCAACTGTGCGTATTCAGATATAACAACCCTGTATTAACCGACCCTCTTCTCATTGTCATGCGTTTGTCCAATGTGCTTGAAGTTTGATTGTAATCCCTTTTAAAACACACTGTCCTATTTGTATCTGTGCTGGAGACTTTAACAACCTCTCCTGTTGCCTCCTCCTTTAATTTTGGTTTTCTAATTTCCCCTCTAACTGAACCCTCCTCCTCAATTTAGTTTAAAGCTCGATCTACAGCCCTAATTGTGCGATTCACTAGGACGCTGGTCCCAGCATGGTTCAGATGAAGACCGTCCCATTGGAACAGGTCCCTTCTTTCCTGGTATTGGTGCTAATGTCCCATGAATTCAAACCGACTTCTCCCTCACCAATCTTTAAGCCACATTTATCTTCTCAATCTTATTGACCCTGGGCCAATTAGCTCGTGGTTTAGGTAGTAATCCAGAGATTATTACCTTTTTGGTCCTGCTTTTTAATTTAGCTCCTAGCTGTTCATAGAATCCCTACAGTGTGGAAGGAAACATGCCGTTTGGTCCAACCAGTCCACACTGACCCACCGAAGAGTCACCCGCCCAGAACAATTCCCCTAACCTATTACTTTACATTTATCCCTGATTAATGCACCTAACCTACACATCCCTGAATACCATGGGCAATTTAGCATGGCCAATTCACCTGAGTTGCACATCTTTGGATTGTGGGAGGAAACCAGAGCACCAGGAGGAAACCCACGCAGACATGGGGAGAATGTGTAAATTCCACACACAGTCGCCCAAGGCTGGAATCGCGCCAAGGTCCAGGCGTGGCCTCATAAGTGAGTACCAGTTTTTTTGTTCATTTTAAAAACAAGCTCCTAGTCTATAGGTCTCAGCTGACAGCTCTAAACCAAAATTGGTGAAAAGAAATGAAAAATTAGTGAGGGTTCTAACAAGATCAAAATATCATTTGCCTTCTTCACTGCATGCTGCACTACACGTTCACTTTCAGCAACTGGTGCATGACGACATCAAGGTCTTGTTACATTTCTCTCAATCTATCACCATTCAGATAATAAACCTGCCTCCCTGTTTCTGCTACCAAAGTGGATAACCTCACAGTCATCCACCATGTATTTGCTTGCTTACTTGTCAAATTACACAGGGGCTTCTCTGAATCTTCCTCACAGCATACTCTCCCAACCTGCAAGTTCCCTTCTCCTGGTTAGGTGACATTCTAACTTGGAAATAATTCATCAAAACATAATATATATATATTGTCTGAGTCTAAATCCTACAGAGCTCTTACTTACACCATTATGGTTTCTTTTCCATTACATGGTTGGGGGTATTTAAAAGGCAGCTCACTACCACCTTCTCAAGTGCAACAACAGAAGGGCAATAAATGCTGTCCTTGCCAGAGTGCTCATATCATAAAAATTATAAAACAAGATATGGAATTTCAGTTACGCCAAACCCTAAACTCGTCCCTTACACATTTGGAAACTAGATAAAGATGTGGTAATGAGTGTCACTACAGCAAAAACACGAACCTAGCAAATGTAGTGCAGCATTGATGGTTTCAGTCTTACTGTCATTCAGATGAAGCAAATCATGCATTCTCCAAGATATTATGTAGTATAAATAGTGTGATGACAGGGAGGCAATTATCAGTTAAGGCAGCTTTTGGAATTGTAAGCAATACTCATAATGTTCATGTCTTGAATTGAAAAGCTATCATGGTCAATTAAGTAAGTGTCTTGTTGATAAAAGATATTTGCGAAGACTCACCATTCCTGGAGTTCAGGAGAGGGAATGAGTCCAGCTGTACCATTTTTAGAGTTTTCTAATTTGCCTTGCCACCAGTTGTGGTCATCCTTACTGATGATTTGTATGATCTCTCCAACTCGGAACCGGATACCAGCCTCTTTACAAGGTATAAGGTCATCCTTTGATGGATCATATTCAAATTGTGCTCGAACATAAATCTATGAAACAAGTGAGGTTTTATAAGGAGATATAAGGTTTGTTGAATGCATATCCAGGGAATTTAAAGGAACACAAACTGTCAAAAATAGAACTAACAAATACACAACACAATGGTAAATGTAAGGATAAAAATTAAAAAAAAAACAGTTCTTTACATTTTCATAAAAATGACTGGCTTGGGACTTTTAAGCATTTAATGTCAAAAGTTTACAAATTTCTACATATTGCTACAGTAGGCAGTAGAACTACTACATGGGATAAAAACAATGCGAAGGTGATCAGTATAATTTTCTAACGTTTCTTGAATATAGGAATGGTTACTAAAGGACTGGCAACACTTTGGCCCATAACTACCCTTTTTTAAACAATCAGCTGAACATCAGTGGTGGGGCAATATTGTTGCTAATGACTTGTGACAAAATTAATCAGAATTTCAAATAATATGGGTCAAAAGTTTAACAACAATTTGTTAAAATACATTATGTTTGAATAATCTGATCAAGTTAAATAATGTCATAACAGAGAAGGTTGATGAGTGTGTGCAGGGTTTATGGATGTTGAAAAAGCGTTCACGAAAGTACCACCTCATTATTTGTCATAAATGGTGAGTGGATAATTTTTAAACTGTTGGGAAGTATACCATGATGTTCTAAAATGGTCAGTTTTAGAATCAGTGCTCTTTTTGGTGCAGATTAATAATGCACAGTTGTGTTTATAGGGTATCATTTCAAAGTCTGTCGATGACAAAAAATTTGAAATGTAATCATTGAGGAGGATGGTTATCCAGGATTTAGGAGGATGTAGACTGGTGAAATGAGCAGGCACGTGGCAGTTTAATGCAAGGAAGTACAAATTGATAAATTTTGCATTGAAGAATGAGGCGCAACATGAAACATGCCAGAAAGGATGGGGTTAAACATGCACTAATCTTTGAAGACAGCAGGATGACAAAGCCTTGGAAAGGGTGTAGAACAAATCAACTAGAATAGTATCAATTAAGAGGGATTTCAGTTACATAGAGAATGGAGCAGCTGGGGTGGTTAATCTCAGAAAAGAGAAGATTATAAGGAGATTTGATAAAGAGGTTCAAAAATCACAAATGACGGGAAAATGTACACAGCTATTGGGAAAGAATAGGAAACTTAGATAATTGGTCACTCTAACAAAGAAGTATAGGTTGAATTAGCCGAATGTTCTGTTTCTGCACTGCATCATGTTATGATCCAAAATATTCGGACAGCTGTTGCCAATTCTACTCTGGCCAGATATAGATTTATATAATACAATCAATTGAAAATTTAAAGAATTCAACATACAAAATATCAAATGAGAAAATAGATTATAAGTCCATACTAAGTCAGGAATACTATAAAATTTCTATTGAGTTAAACTATTCACCTGTCGTCCTTTTGGTTGTGTAGTTGATGGCAAGTCCTGTAGGATAAAGTCAACCCAAGGAAAAGAGATTTTCATTTCACCTTCAAAGCAAAGCTATGATAATTCTACCATATATTGCATTTATTATTTGCTTGATTATTACAAAAATTATGATATAATTAGGTGTTATAAGCATCAGTCTGCATAATGCATCAAGCCATTACATAAAATGATTCACTGAATAAGTAGGCCAGGCTGCTTAGCAACAAGCTGTAGAAAGCAGATACCAGCTATGAACAATATTGCCCATTCCCATTAGGCAATCTACATTTTCAACACAAGTAAGCAGCTGAACTGCAGTAACACTGTAGTAATCATTCAACAAAATATAATGTTCTAGGTGTTTAACTGTGAATGAACACAATAATTGTTTCTATGTGGCAGAACTCAACTGGAAGTATTTTGTGCATGTTTTATATAGGTGAAATAGAATTTGGGTTTACTAAATTTCAGCACCTTTGCCAACTGAGTAATTTGATTGAGATATTGAATTGTGTTACTATATTGTTTGAATTCACCCTCCAGAAAATCGCTCTTTCATTACATAAAGTATATTCAGTTTACAAACTCTCTGTTGTAAATTATTTGTTCACAGCGCCAGGGACCTGGGTTCAATTCCCGCCTCAGGCGACTGACTGTGTGGAGTTTGCACGTTCTCCCCGTGTCTGCGTGGGTTTCCTCCGGGTGCTCCGGTTTCCTCCCACAGTCCAAAGATGTGCGGGTCAGGTGAATTGGCCATGCTAAATTGCCCGTAGTGTTAGGTTAGGGGTATGGGTGGGTTGCGCTTCGGCGGGTCGGTGTGGACTTGTTGGGCTGAAGGGCCTGTTTCCACACTGTAAGTAATCTAATCTAATCTAATCTAATTACTATTAGTTCCTTGCTCCTTGCACATTTCTGTGACACAATGTGTAGCAAATGCCAGATCTTGGGCTTCTCCAAATGTCATTCCTGGATTAGACAAAGGGAGGAAACTGTAAGTGGCGAGAGTTAATTTTCTCTTTCAATTTCCTTCCTGTGAATATATGCTCCTGGTTATGGAGGGGAAAACTATCCACTGCTTATATATTTCTGATTACAATCCATGTACAATACCATGTACACTGAGGAGGGCAGGATCTGGTATGATTCCCTCTGTGCAGGAATAAGCTTGATTGTTTATTTTGGTCTACATTCACACAAAAAAATTATCCAGTTGGATGGTAGACTTGTGTAAAGTGGGGAGAAAACTGGCAAAAACAGCAGGGTGGAGCCAGGTTTGTAGGTAAACTGACAATAACTTAGTGAATACAGGAGTAATAAAAAGACAGCAACATCCAAACTATACTGGAAGGAGACTGTTATCATACTAGTTCTCTTTTGATTATTTAAAAATTGGACAGATAGTGCATATTCTGAAATTACCTAATCACTACCACAATAAAAAGTTTCACTGCTACTTAGAAAAGTATGTTCTTATTTGTCTTCAGAGTTCTGCAAATTGATTGCACAAATTACGTCAAAAGTTTATTTTGTGGCCCCTTTTTTCGGCAAAATAAATTCTGCACATTCTGTAATGAATGAGCACATCTTGTATGATTGCTGAAGTTGAAAGCTGGTAAGATAAGAACTTGTGTTGAAAATGTACAAAAATCCCATACTTTTCATCAATAGACAAAAGAATGATCTTTAGCATTGAATTGCCAGGCCAGGCTCCAGCTTCACATAGTAATGTGCATGTACCACAGCAGCAGTGGGCACACCAATTTGAGAACTCAGATAGCGGAACCTAACCATAATTCTCAGAGCTCTCATGTGAACCATGCTTTAAAGACTAGATGTAATGTTGTATCAACTTTCAGTTGGGCATGATCATTACACAAATGACTTCTCTCTACTTCTCCTGCCCACCTAATTTTTATCCTTTTTTATAAACAGTTTACAGTAGTTGGTTGTGCCAATGAATCTTGGAAGCAAGATACATTGGAACTGATCCATAGCTGAAAACTAATCTTCATAAATTATCAGGAAACAAATGATATTATCAATGGCTTCTACGCACTTGATATTAAAAACTGGCAGGTCTTTTATTAAGAAAATGTCTTTGGTACAGAGGTAATCGTCAGCATTTACACAATTACACTACTGGCAACAGAACTTTGGATTGGTGTTGTAAATGGAAGCCTTACCGAAACAGAATTATAAGTGCTGCTATAGCCGTTAGCAGGGGATTGTCTGGATGTGGAGGGGGAATCTCTCTGCAACGAGATAGAAGGTTCAGTAGTACCTTACATAAACAACTGCAACACATGTCAGAATTTTATACACTGTTTTAAAGAATAGGACAAGGTGTAATTCAATTGTTTCTAAATAGGAATCAGTCTCTCAATTCCACATAAAGGAATAAAGCTCTATGTGTAAGCAGAGTTTTCAAAAATAGATTAGGATTGAACAGCTGTCTGGTTAATTCATGTTTCACAATCCCTGTTATATTAAACCAAAAGCTTTTATTTCAAAGGTTACTTACATGAAGTATAATGTATTAAATTTTTACAGGGCTTGACCAGATAGCTGCTCAGAGGTTTTAACTCCTGACCTGGGAGTCCAGAATTTGGGGTCTTAGTGTCAGAATAAAGCATTGGCAATTTAGGATTGAGAAGGATGAGTAATTAATTGACACAGCATTGGAGAATCTTTGAAATTGTCTGCAACAAAGGCTTATGGTAGCTCAAGCATTGAGTATATTCAAGACAAACTTGTTTATTGAAAGCAAGTATCACAGACAATTTCTGCTGGTAAATCATTGTCACATTTTCCCTTTCCCAAGCAAGTTTTTTCAGTACAGCATATAAAAAACTTTACATCCATTCTTGGCACGCAAGTAGGATTACATTGCCTCCAATGAAACTGCAATTGTACATTACCAGGGTCCAAATCTAAGCACTAGCTTTGGAAGTCTGTGATCTAGTTCAATATTTGAGTTGAGCCAGTTACACACTATCTATAGTCCATAATGCACCATTTTTGGGAGAGGTCACAGGAAGAGGATAGGTAACAAGGTTTATTTTAAAATAAGTCATAATTTGCTTAGCATGGGAATAGGAGTTTTCTTGATGCTCAGTGAGTTTAAAGAGTAACTAAACAATGCAGATCAGGAAACCCCAAAGCTTGATTCCAAGACTCTGCCAAGTAAACTGATCTTAGCTAAGGCCAGACTAGCCTCAGCACTCCGAATCAGGCTTGATCTTCTGCTCCTGATTGTAATCAAAATACTCGTGTGGAAAATTACTGCATACAAAGGCTGAGAACAAGTTTCTTTTTAGCTGGAACTCTCTTCATGTTGGATTGTCAAACAAACAACTACGGATTTTTTTTTTAAAGAGAGGGTGCTTAAGATACACAATTCAAGATTTAAGGGCTCTTACATTTGGGGTGTCTGTGGCTTATGTTGTGGGGAAATAGATGCTTGTGTGCTGTTCCCTATACTGAAATTACTATAGCTTCTTTAAACTACAGCAGAATAAGCTAGACCTACAAAAACAGAGTCCACCAGAGCTCGGAATTAAGTAGATGCCTACATAATTGCCAGCACCAGAATAACCAGAAGTGCACAAATGTTTAACCCTTCCAGCTTCTTCAGTTTTCACTTATCTTTCAAGAATGTTATAAAATGGCAGCAGCAGCAGGGTAGCAAGTATCTGGGCTCGGTGCCCGTTTGTGCCTGCTCTTGTTCACTTGGCTGGCAGCATTCCTGTCTTTCTTTTGTTTCTTAATTTCTCTATGCGATCAAAGTCCACCTTTCCTTCTTTTCTGTGGCTGTGGTAGAAGGCGGCAGTTGCGAGGGCCTGCTGTGGTGGTGACAGCGTGATGGATCTGGATGTCTGTTCCAGGCACCTGCCAGGAAGTTATCATCGTCAGTGACTCTGGTCCATTGCTCCTGGTGGCTTCAGCAATGGCTATAGTGGTGACGGCATGGCGGTTCCGGTTTGTTCCTTGCGGCTATGGCAGTAATGGGGCAGCTTTGGTTGGTGACTGAAGTGGCAATGGCTTCAGCATTGCTGACTTGATGGCTCCAGTCTATCCTTCCTTGCTATGGCGGTGATGTAGTGGTTTCGGTGGTGGCAGTACGGTGGGTCCAGTCCAGAAATCCTTGCTTTGGCTGCCTCAGGGGCAGCTTTGGTGGAGGTATCCTGTAGCCACTCTAGAAACCCAGGAGCCGGGGAAGGAACAAAAGTTGAACTTTGGCCTAACTTTGTCTCAATTATTTCTTTTTATGATTTCTGAAATTAAAATGGCACCGAATTGTGGCAACTTATACGAATCTCACTGTATTTTCATAAATACAAGTGACAATAAATTGCTATTCTATTCTGTACGGTCTGATAAAAGGCTGTATTTTTACACTTTTTTTTGCTTTGTTATTTCAAACTTAAAACATGTTATCAAAACAACTGTTGTTGTTTACTGTGCTAATTTGAGATAATAACAAGTTCTGGGATTTGGGCAAATTCTGAAATCTTAAAGTAGTGATGAGCGGGTTAATATCAAAAGAGTCAAACACATCAAGGTAGAGCGGAACTTAAGGACTGAATAGCTATGCAATTGTCATATTCATCAAACGGGAAGATAAGTGAAACCAAAAGAAAGTGATGGGATTGAACATTTCTGTTCTTTTAATCATTCCGAGTACCAAAATGTTCATGTTTTGGCACAGGATTCACTTTCTACCACTAGAGGTAGCTAGTGAACTATGAAAACATTCAAGGAGACTTCAGGAGTTTGCAATCATGCAATAACGTTGTTATTTTAATGGAAACTGGACTCAAGAAGATTCTAGCATTTGAAATTGAAGCAAACTAAAACTGAAGTTTCCCTAGTCATTGCAGTGCTAATTCTATTTATTGGTAGGATGTGCATCTTTTGTGTCAGAAAGTGTTGCTTCAGGTGTCACTTCAACACTTGAGCACAATCTAGGCAGTGTACAAGACTGTTGGAAGTGTTGTCTTCAAGATGAGACATTACATCAGTGTCATCATCCTCAGTGAGGCATGAAAGATCTTAGGACACTATTTCAAAGAAGTGGTCCCTGGCTAATATTTACCCCTCAATTCATATCACAAAAAACAATTCAGATCATTATAAGTTGCTGCTGTGAGGGCTTGCTATGTGCAAACTACCTGATGTGTTTCCCATATTGTAATACTGACTAGACTTTGAAAGTACTCTATAAGCTGTGAAACACTTTACCACACATCAAGATTGTGCAAGGTGCTATATACTGGATTCCTTTCCTTTCTGAAACAAAAAACGATCAGGCTGCAGCAATTTAACAAGGTAGCTTCTCAAGGCCAATTAGTGTTGAGCAACAAGTGTTGGCCTTGCTAGGTATGCTCACATCACAGTGAATAAAAATCCATTTAAAATGTCAGGGATAACTTAATTATACACTGTAGGCCATCATTTAGTGTACAGTTCACACTTTATATATAGTCAGCAGAATTTGTATTTCTAGAATAAAGGCTTGAAGGACTTTTAACTAAATTTCAGCCAGTCATTTCCTTGATTCTGTCCATTCTGGTCAATACAATTGAATGAATAAAATTCACTTTTTATTAGGCATTTTTAGGGTTTTACTACCATTTTGAAAACCCATTTAGCAAGTTTACTCATTTTTATAACAACAACAAAACAGTTTTTTTTAAAGATATTGTAACAAAACTAGTGACCTACCTAGATGATATATGAAAACTAGAAAGAGCTAGAAATGTCATGAACCTTCTGATTAAAAGCAGTGTGTTTGTGTAATCTGCAACTTCGAAGGACTGTGAAGTGTAGAATTTAACCTCAAATTTGAAGAGTTTCATTGAAGAATCATGCCTGCACTGATTTGTCTTTCTCTTGTTAATAAAGAGCAATGAACATGTTATTTGTTGCAAATTCTGTTTAAAATTTGTACTTTTTAACAATTCCTTATTATTTGTTATTAATAATTGCCAGTGGCTTTCCCTTGATAACTTGTAAACTAGTAATGTAACCTTAACAAACAGCATTGCGCCTGACATTGACAAATTACTTGAATTAAATGAAATCAATTCCTGTGTCAGTCACAACCAAGATTGTCCTGGCAGAATATTAGTATGTTTCTTACAGTTTAGTCTTTACAACCAGTGGAAAGAAATTTTCACTTTTTTGAGGCAGAAGAAAGTGGCTAAGTTTTGTATCTCTCCTTGTTTTTAAAAAGGACATTTTGGTGAAATTGTGGTGCTCATTATGGTATTGGTACTGCAGAACATAATTCTTTTCCACTTATCGAATAAGATGTCAGTACATAACACCATAGATGTAGAATAAATCATGAAAAGTTGAGCTAAATTTATTATTGACATCTACATGTTTTAACCTAAAGTGGGGAAAAAAATCATAATACCAACCACATGAATTATATTTTCCTTGCATTTTTTTGGTCGACTGAGATGGAATTGTCAATTGAGTACTGATATTTGTGTCACTGATCTGTACCCATGAAAAAGTCACTTGATTTGCATCAACTTATTTCACCAAATGCATACATATTGCAATAGTATAAAACCAAACAGTACTCTGTATGCTGAAGATCTGAAATAAAAACAGAAAATACTGAAGAAACTCAGCAGGTTTGGTAGCATCTCTGAAAAGAGGAACATAATTAAATTTCAATTTCACAATGACTCTTCTTTACTAAGAAGTGTCATACTGGACTCAAAGCATTTAGTATATTTGCTACAGATGCTGCCAGACCTGAGTTTGTCCAGCATGTATGATACAAATTGATCCAAATACAGGTCTGTACATGTGGAACAGTATTGCATTGTTCCAAGATGCGTTAGAGACAGATGTAATACAATAGGTTTTATGTAATTTTATTAGTTAGGTAACTAACCAAGATTAGCCTACCCTATTGGAATGGTATCTAGAGAGTAAAATCTTTGAGTTGGTAAAGCAGTCAAGCTCTTTCCCAACCCCCAGCCTTGCACAGACAATGAAATATTACCAATAGATTTCAGTTTCCAGAGGAGACAGTGTAGACTTCCAAATCCTGTTCCACAACAAGCAAAACTACAAGATATAACATGACTTTCTTTAACTGCGATCAAGGTTGCAGAGATTTGTCAGTTAGTAATTATATCTAATACAAAATAGAAAAACTAATTCATTTGGATCAAGGGAATTTATGGAATTCCATTCAAGTAAACACTTAGTAATTGAAACAATCCAAATTCACCCATATTTCCATTCAGCTAAACAAAGATGTTTGCCTCCATGTTATATTAGTAAAGGGATCCGCTCATTTATTCCGTTATCTTTGTTATAAAATTGGTGTGCATATTGAACTGTACAGGCAGAACCAACCTACACAGAAAGCTTTAACAATCACCAGTCAGCACGCAGTTAGTCATCAAAGTAGGGGGATTATTAAAAATACCTAATTTTAAAATTTGTTACCTCACAGGAAGCAGATTGAGTGCGATAACTTGGCACAATCTTGAAGGTGATACTTCCTCTCATTTCCCTCTGAAAGTGAGAAAAAGTCAATATCCATTAAAATCCAAGAGTCTGACATTTGAGCGTTGTATGTAAGATGAAACCATTAAGTTTTAACAACCGTTTAGTAGTGCCACACATTTCCACAACAAACTTTGAGTTGACTTTTCAGTAAGTATATTTATTTGTGCAAAGGTTTCATACAAAATGCAGCTTTTGATCATGTTTGAAACACAAAGCACTTAAAGTTTTCGCTCTGTGGCATTTATGTCTGTCTTCATATTTTTTTCACAAGCAAAAAAGGAGCTTAGCAGGTAAGTTACTTCCAGCCAAACAGCTTTTTGACTAATAAATGAGAAATAGCAGAAAATCTTCATTTAGTTGAAATAGAGAAATGAAGCTAGGCAAGAAAATTATCTTGGTACAAAATCATTCAATGGTTATGACACAGAATTGTCAAAGCCTATCGGGTCTGAACCAGCTCTCTAGAAGAGCGATTTAGCTGGTTACATTCCCAACAGGACCTTACCTCATAACTCAACATAATTTTTATTTTTGGGTGTTTATCCAATTCCTTATTGAAAGTCACTTCCAACATACTCAACGAGTTCCAGTTGTAAGCAACTTGCCGTGTAAAACAAAACTCATGCTGCTTTTCATTCTTTTGTCATCACTTTAAATCTTTTTCCTCTGGTTCTCTGCCAAAGGAAACAACTAAATACTTTCTACTCTGTCCAGGCCCCTCAGGTTTTCAAACACTTCCATCCAATTTCCTCTGAACAATCCTTTCTTTATGGAGAGCAATTCCAGCTTCTCCACCTTATCTTTGTAACTGAAGTCCCTTATCCCTGGAACAATTCCTGTAAATCTTCCATGTGTTCAGCTTAAAGTATGGTACCCGGTACTCCACTTCAGGTTGAAACACTTCTTTAAATGGATTCATTATAACTTTCTTGCTTTTGCATTGACCTGAGAGGGTTATTGCCCTGAGGTTGTGGTCCATATCAGTAGCAATGATGTCAGTAGGAAGAAGGACAAGGTCCTGCAGGCAGATTTTATGGAACTAAGAAGGAAACTTGCAAAGAAATATCTCAAAGTAGCCATGATATGGAGTTGCGTGTGTAGGACTGGGGTGGACAAAGTTAAAAATCATACAACACCAAGTTATCGTCCAACAGGTTTATTTAGAAGTACAATCTTTCAGAGCATTGCTTCTTCCTCAGGTAGCTAGTGGAGCAGGGTCATAGGACACATATTTATAATGAAATATCGAAGTTTCATTCAACTGATGCGATTTATTGAACAAACCTAGATTGCTGTTAAGTCTTTAATCACTTAGAATGGGTGGCAGGTTTCTATTCATAAATATGTAAATCCCAGAACTTCTTTCAAGTCACATTCCCAAGATAACTTAAGGTTTTACTTTTAAAAAAAAGTCACATCTCAGCTCAGACAATGCATGAAAGGTGTGAGATTAGAGTCTGTCTGTATTCCAACCCTGAGTCAGACCGGTTCTATTTGCAAAGTAGGAATTTATAAAATGTCATATGAACTGACTGCCTACAGATTGTGTGCATTTTGAACAAACAGAAGGGAGGGAGAGAGGGCAAATGAGTGGATAATGAGATGCAAAAGATGAAGGACCCAAAGGAAAGATAGATAGGGGCATGATGGAGGGGGGAATAGGGATGTAAAGGATAGGGGAATGACAGAGAAGAAGTGGGAGAACAGAAACAAAGAAGGGAAAGATGGGACAGCAACGCACTCAACACCTTTTCACTTTCACTACTCCAACAATTCACACAGGCCATATTTGCATTATGGAGTTACACAAAGGCTGTGGCATTAAAAAATCTGGGCAAGAGTTCCTCACCCAACATTTTTGTGCAAGTTCAATAGTGAATTGGGGAGAGAAACATTCCTGTGCGGGAATAAATACAATATGCAAGTATTTGATGCTAGAACTATGAGCAACACAGGAGGGTTTTGCTGTCTCTGCAGTCACATGAAAGCTGTGAAAGACTTAAAACTGAAGCATAGTGAAAGTTAGTACCAGCTAGTTTCAAAGATGAGTAAATTTTGTAGGGCACTTTTATCTCATTCACAGAGTTTGTGTAGCAGTAACACTTTGTTAACATTCATGTTGTGAAATGGAAAGGTAAACGGATTAAGTTTTGCAGAAAACCACCTTCAATCCAGCAATATGCGTTAAATAATACAATTAATTGGTTTATAACTTAGATGCTCATTGATCTGTTATTGAAAGGAATATAAGTAATTGGGCAGTAATACCATAACCAAACTACTACTGCTCCTCCTCTGGACCACATTAACGTTACACTGGATATCAGGAAAAGGTATGTTGTTTCGTACAGGAGATGTGGGGCTGACTTTGGGTGTAGCGTGAATGATTTAAGCTGCAATAAACGTGATGGTAAACAGATAGAATATTTATTGGTTTAGTACAGATCATAAATTGTAACAACTATCTAAAAGTGAATGTATCTTAAATTTCCTTCAATAATGTGTTCAATATACATCACTAAGACCTGTGGCCTAATAACACCTGTTAGTTTACAAAGCTCATGTCAAATTTGTACCAATGGATACTTATAATTGGCTAATGAACAGAAAGAGCAAAGATGACTTGTCATTTTAAGGTGATTTGCATGTAGGCCTCAGAGGCAATGTACCCCACCATTCATCCCTAAAATAAAGACAGATTAAAAGTCCTGAACATTAAATTACTTTAATATTGGTCTTAAAAAAGCAAAGGTGATCTATATACTCACAAGCATCTTTTGAAGCTGTTCCACTGTCTGGTTAGCTACACTGATGCCATTTATTTCTCTGATTTCATCACCAACATGGAGTGTTCCTAAATATTTTAAAAGAGTCAGATAAAAACTTAAGTGTATATTTTAGGTACAGGAAAATCCTGGTCCCTTTTTTTAAACAAAACCCTTATTTCCAGAAATGCACCCAAAAGACTCATGAATACTATATGGTGCCTGTTCCAATGGTTTTCTTGAACGACTTGTTCCAAAATCTTATTTTCTCATGTGAGAAATTTTTCCTTCACTTCTCGTTTTAGTTGATACTTAATTATTTGTTACTTCTCCCATTGGCAACATAGGGCAGACGCTGATGGAAAAATTATCGACTGAATGTTTTATTCCAAAAGTATGAATACAACTTCAATTTCTTAGAGTGGTAAGAGTTAAATTTGTGGATTCATATAGATTTTCTACTTACCTTGTCTATGTATCATTCCACCATGCATTATTCTTGCAACGATACAATGGTTCAATTCATTCATTTTTAAAGTGATGCCCTAGATGAAGGAATGTGAGAAAATTAGCATGATAAAAGAAAGATTCTGTGCATTAGAAACATAATAGCTGTAAAGAAAATATTTTCAAAGCGAACCATTTGTCACATAAGACATGAAGACTGGAGGAAGAAATTTAAGGAGTATTCCATTGGATAGACGGATGTGGATAGAAACAGAAACAGAGAGAAATGTTGGAGAAAAAGGTAGTTGATGGGAGTGAAGAGCAATTATGGAACAAAGAAACAAGAGAAAGAAGGTAATGTGCCACGTATGGTCAATATTTGTGTGGTTCGGTAATTATCTACAAGGAGACATCTGGGTTGATTTGCTAAAAATAGAATAAAAATCTTACTGTGCTCCTTAGAAATACTGCCGTTAACTGCAGCAGCATTTGTGCCACTCATACAACATGCCATAAAAACAACTGAGGAAGTAAATGATAATGATGGCCTTTATTATAAGAGGACTGGAGTTTAAAAGTGTAAGAGTAAGACTAAATCGTGACTTCTATACTTGTAGCAAAAAAAAATTCTCTAGGCGAATGTTGTACACCATAAAAGCTGAGAACAGCAAGAATCTTCCTGAAAGGCTGTAGGAACTAAAATGGATTAACTGGTTAGAGGAGACAAAAGGGAGGGAGAGGATAAATGGGTAAGAGTTGAACCAAACAATACAGCCAGGCTGGTGCAAGGTAAGAGGCTTTTCTTGGGTGAATGAAAATACATACCCAAGACTTAAAACTCCTGTTTACTGTATGATTGCATACTGACAAGGCTGGAATTTTACTAACGGAATGAGGCTAAAAATGAAGATGTGATGAATTTTTTATATTCAGGAGAGTTTATTCTTGCTCGTTTAGAGCAAACTCTCCCTTTGCTTGATTTAATGATCATAAATTGTACTCAAACTCCTGTGGTCTGTCATTAGAACTTACCGCAACATAACAAACACAAACAGGATACTTGTCTTGAACCAACAGCATGGCATGGCAATTTTTAAAAATTCATTTGTAGGATGTGGACATTGGTAACTGGCCAACATTTGTTGCCTAACCCTAGTTGCTCTTGAGAAGATGGTGGTTAGCAGCCTTCTTGAACTGCTGCAGTCCACCTGCTATGGGATGACCCTCAATGCCAAGAGGGTGAGAATTCCAGGATTTTGACTCAGCAACAGTGAGGGAACGGCGATATATTTCCAAGTCTGGATGGTGAGCGGCTTGGAGGGGGACTTGCATGTGGTTGCATTTCCATGTCTTCCCATCCTTCTGGATAGAAGTGGTCGTGGATTTGAAAGGTGCTGTCTAAGGATCTTTGGTGAATTTCTACAGTTCATCTTGTAGATAGTATACATTGCTGCTACTGAGCATCGATGGTGGAGGGAGTAGACGCTTTTGGATGCAGTGCCAACCAAGTGAACTGCTTTGTCCTGGATGGTGTCAAGCTGCATCCATCCAGGCACAGTGAGTATAGTGAATATATGGGTGTGTATAGCTTGTTTACCACCCATAGGTAGTGCAATAAGCTGATCAGAAGACAGTCCCGTCGAGTATCAAACAGATTTAAGAGATAGGGTGAGGGAAGCAGGTGCATTTGGGACACCTGACATCAACTTGGGAACATGCCAAACTGGAAGAGAGATGGATAAACCCTGGCATGAAAATCTTAAACTTGTGAAATACAGTGGTAGAAGATGTCCATATGGATTTTATCAAGGATCTTGACAAGGCTCCACATAGTAGACTGGTTAGCAGGGATATATCAGATGGAATTCAAGGGGAGCTGCCTAATTGGATACAAAACTGGCTTGAAAGTAGAAGACAGAGGGTGCTGCTAAAGAGTTGTTTTTTCAGACTAGAGACCTGTGAACAGCGGTAACCTGGAAGGATTGGTGCTGGGTCCATGCTTTTTGTAATTTATATAAATGATTTGAATTTGAATTGAATAAAGTGCCAGAGGAATTGATGGATGCAGGTACAGTTACGATGTTTAAAAGACATTTGGTTAAGTACATGAATAGGAATGGTTTGGAGAGATATTGGCCAAACTGCAGGCAGGTGAGACTAGTTTAGTTTGGGAACATGGTCAACGTGGACTAGTTGTACTAAAGGGTCTGTTTCCACGTGTGACTCTAGGACACCAAAACTGGTGGTATAGTGGACAAGAATGAGGTTATCTCAGATTACAACAGGACCTTGATCAGATGGGCTAATGTAGCGAGAAATGACAGATGGAGTTTGATTTAGATAAATGTGAGGTGCTACATTTTGGTAAGATAAACCAGGGACCTAGGGGTGCAGGTGCATAGTTGCAGGTAGACAGGGTAGTGAAGGTGGCATTTGGCACGCTTGTCTTCCAAATGGTCAGTGCACTGGGTGTAAGAGTTGGGTCATCATGATGTGGTTGTACAGAACATTGGTGAGGCCACTTTTAGAATACTACGTTCAATTCTGGTCTCCCTGCTATAGAAAAGATCTTATGAAATTTGAAAAGGTTCAGAAAGGATTTACAAGGATATTGGTAGGATTGGACAGTTTGAGCTATAAGGAGAGGTTAAATAGGCTGAGGCAATTCTCCCTGGAGTGTCTGAGGCTGAGGTGTGACCTTGTAGAGGTTTATGAAATCATGAGGGGCACAGATAGGGTGAATAGCAAAAGTCTTTTTCAGAGGGTGGGGGAGTCCATAGGCTTAAGGTGAAAGGGCAAGATTTAAAAGGGACCTGAGGGGCAATATTTTTACGCAGAGACTAGTGCATGAGCTGATTGAGCTGCCAGAGGAAGTGGAGGTGGGTACAATTACAACATTTAAAAGGCATCTGGATAGATACATGAATAAGAAAGTTTTAGAGGGATTTGGGTCAAATGCTGACAAATGGGATCAGTTTAGGATAGCTGATCGGCATGGACAAGTTGGATCAAAGGGTTTGTTTCCATCCGGATCGACTTCTTTGGCACGCAATCTTCCACGTACTGGCTAATGAAGTCCGTGATGGTGGTGGCATACTAGTCCAGATTGTCCACTGAGTTCTTGAGCATGGTGCAGTCCACCTATTCTAAGCAGTGCCAGAGAAGCTCTTCCGCTACCTTACACCAGCAATATTATACTTTCTGTAGAGGATTTTCCGCTTTTAGCTTCTGCTTGTAAGCTGGGAAGAGGAATGCAACATTATGATTTGATTTCCCGAAGTGTAGATGGGAAATGGAATGCTAGGCATCTTTGATGCATTTGTCGCAGTGGTCCTTCAGTGCGTTGGTGGTACTTTGGCAGCACCCTCGTGAGATTGGTCTAGTTGATGGTGCCTGCCATGATGAATAAGGCCTTCAGGAATTTAGTCTCCAGAGCATTTGTAGCAGTGTAAATTTCATCCAGGGAATTCTTCAAATTTGCATGGGGTGATATGTAGACTGCTCGGAGAAAGTGAGGCCTGCAGATGCTGGAGATCTGAGTCGAGAGTGTAGTGCGGGAAAAGTACAGCAGGTCAGGCAGCATCTGAGGAGCAGGAGAATCGACATTTCGGTCATAAGCCCTTCATCAGGAATATGTAGACTGCTGTCAGGATGGCAGATAGTAGGGATGGCATTTCACTGTAAGGTATTGTAGGTCTGGGAAGTAGTGCCAGGGTCGCCGCATCTGAGCACCAGGTAGTGTTGATTAAGAAGCGTACGCCTATGACTTTTGCCTTACCTGGAGATGTCATATGGTCCATACAATATATGGAGACCCCCTCAGCTTGCAAAGTAATGCCCTCTTCATGGAGTATGGAGTGTGTCAGTCTCAAACTGGATATTTGCAAACTTCAGCTAATGTGTCGATTTTGGGAACAAACGGAGTTTCTCTCAACTCAGAAAATTTGCTTTTAAATTAAGATCAAAAAGTAAATTCACTCTCTCCAAACATTTAATTTCTTTCTCATGCCAGTTTTTAGAGAGGCAGTGTAGAATCATAGAGACGTACAGCATGGATACAGACCCTTCAGTTCAATTTGTCCATGCCAACCAGATACTCAAAATTAATCTAGTCCCATTTGGTCCATATCCCCCTAAATTCTTCCTTTCCATATACCATTCCGGATACCTTTTAAATGTTGTAATTGTACCAGCCTCCACCACTTCCTCTGGCAGCTCATTCCATACACGTGCCATATTCTTTGTGTAAATGTTGTCCCTTAGGTCCCCTTTAAATTTTTCCCCCCTCACCTTAAACCTCTCATTTTGCATTCCCCAACCTTGGGGAAAAGATTTCAGCTACTCACCCGATCGCTGCCCCTCATGATTTTATAAAACCTCTATAAGGTCATCCCCCAGTCTCTGATGCTCTAGTGAAAGCACCCTCAAATACTTTCAACAGAGCCCAGACGTACCAACCTTGATTTGAGACAGTAGTCAGCTTCTATCTCTTCACAGAGTTGCTGTGGCTGTACTGTTTGATTTTAGCTAAACATGGGGAGAAGTCGGTTTCATGTTCTAACTTTCCATTTATTTTAGTATGTTTTGTCTGTAAATTGTTTTCCAAGTCCACTATTGGGGCTAATAGCAGTTTTCTCCTCATGCGACACACTTTATTGTATAATATAGTGCTTTCCTGTTGGCTATCATCTTTCTTTGCAGTTTATTTACTAACTCCCAAAGCTGTCTGTTTTTGCTATCCAGCTGTAAAACACACAGATGCATTAAAACCAACTTATTCCTGAAAGCTTCAAACTCAATTGTTCCTTTTAGAAATCTTTAGCAAGTCTATCTAGAACATGCTTGCATTTTCCATCACACTCTACAATTTCAAGCTACTGATGGTCCTATCTTTTCTGTTAACTGTCATTCTCAGGAAGTTCAAGGCCATTGTTTTACTTAGGAATTACTCAATGTGATTAGCTACAATCTACTGCTTCTCAAAGTTAAAGCTATTATGCCTCAATTTCTGCGATATCCCACTTCTGACACCAATGTTCAACTTTGGAGCTCCCCATCTACATCAATGGAACTGAGGTGTAGAGAGTAAAGAACGTCAAGTACCTAGGAATGGCGATAACCTGCCCTGGACTTCCCATGTAGATGCAACAGTAAAGAAATGCACAATGCCTTTTCCTCAGGTGGCTTAAGAAATTCAGCATTTCTGCAAGGACTCTCACCAACTTTTACTGATGTACCACAGAAAGTATTCTATTTGGATGCATCATGGCCTGGCAAGGCAACTGCTCTGTCCAGGAGGGTAAAAAACTACTGAAGGTTGTTTGCACAACCCAGACCATCATGGAAGCCAACCTCCCATCCATGAATTCCATTTACACTTCTCGTTGCCACAGAAAGGCTGCCAACATCATCAGAAATCTCTCCCACCCTGATAATGCCCTCCTACAACCTCTTCCATCAGGCACAAGATACAGGAGCTTGAACACAGACACACACACCAAGTTCAAGAACTGGTGCTTCCCTGCTGTTATTTGACTGACAAATGGACTCTCTAACTTCAAACAATAATGATCTTACTAATGTTGATCTTGTTTTGTGCACTGCCTGCGCAGCTGTAACCTGTATGTCTTGCTCTGTCTAAGCACCCTATGATCTGTACGTCCTTGTTTGCTATGATCTGCCTGTACTGCTTGCAAAGCAAAGCTTTTCACTGTACTTAGGTACATGTGACTACAATAAACTAAATTAAATCAATTTGAACTTAAAAGTTGGAAATTGTTTAAGAAAAAAGTAAACAAATGTACAAATAAGATCTTGTCATATGCTTGTACTGTTTTTGAAAAGCAGTTGGTCTTACAAAAATCAAATCAGATATCAAATTTACATTAAAGGCTTTGCGTTTTAGAGATGGGAACTTGACCAGTCAGGCCATGTGGTATCTTTTGAAACAGTGCTACACAATGGGCAAATCCAAAATTGACTGCAAATGCTTGCGCCCCTGATAATAAGGTACTGTTTTAAACATCCAAGCCTGGATATAGTTGTTTCGGAATTGGGGTTTGATAAACAACTTTATAAAAGGGGATATTTTAAACAGTCAATAGGAAATTTACATGAAGTGATCTAATAGTTAGACCATCTCTTGACCACATCGGGATTCGTTGAAGATCAAGTAGGGCTTTGCTAAAATAATAAAAGGAAAATGCTTCAGATACTAGAAATCTGAAAATGCTGGGGAAACTCAGCAGGTCTGACCGCATCTGTGGAGAGAGAAACAAAGTTAACACTGAGTTCAACATTACTCTTCAGAACAGTTGCCAAACCTGCTGAGTTTCTCCAGCATTTTCTGTGTTTGGGGGTTTATGACATACCCGTCAACTCCTGGAAGTAGCCACTCAGGTAGAGTTGAGCTAGAGTAGGAGGTTCAATATTGGGCTATGATGGAGGGTATGGAGAGAATGCAAGACTGATGGATGAGGTATGAGACAGACTGTGGTCCTGTTTAATTGTCGTAGAATCTTTGTAGAATTGCTGCACTCATAGAAGAACTGACAAAAATGGGGAGCTGAAGGGGTTCAGACACTTGCAGTTAGTTAAGGGTTAAATTTTCAGTCAGATTGTCATTAATAGCAAGAGCAACCAGGAAACTGAGACTCTGCTGGCAGACTTGCTAATATTTGAAGAAATACAACTCCTTTTGTTCTCCAGTCTTGCAAGGAAATAAAAAACCCATGAAATTTCTATGAAAGAAATAGGGTTTAAAGAAGCAACTTAACATTAAAGAAAACTTAGTGGCTAATTCTGGAAAGTGAAGATAAGCAAATATAAAAACAAAATGAACATAGGAGAAATGTTCGTATCTAGAATCAAATAGGAATGATTTACTTTTGTTTTAAGAATATTTTATTGGGAAGTAAAAGTCTCTAATTGTCATGAATAAATAGTAATAATGAGATGCCTAAGTTAAAGAAAGATAGAATCTACTTTGGCGTAGTTGGTGTAATCTGATTAACATACCAATATAAGATAAAGTTTTGATCGGAATAATTAAAACTTGGGAGCTGTAGTTAGAATATCCACAAGTTGGAAGTGGATTAAAAGAAATAGAATGGTAGGATCTTTTAAGTTCGTCAGACATGGTAGTTAAGACATTCTTGTTTAAATGCCTGTAGGTAAGAGTGAACAATAATTTCTGCTAGCGAATGTTATGGAGTGAGACAATCTGTAGGTAACAATTTCCCTTCCCACGTGGTTAAGGATGCCCTCCAACGCATCTCGTCCACATTCCGCACCTCCGCCCTCAGACCCCACCCCTCCAACCGTAACAAGGACAGAACGCCCCGGTGCTCACCTTCCACCCGACAAACCTTCACATAAACCAAATCATCTGCCGACATTTCCGCCACCTCCAAAAAGACTCCACCACCAGGGATATATTTCCCTCTCCACCCCTTTCCACCTTCTGCAAAGACCATTCCCTCCGTGACTACCTGGTCAGGTCCACACGCCCCTACAACCCACCCTCCCATCCTGGCACTTTCCCCTGCCACCGCAGGAACTGTAAAACCTGTGCCCACACCTCCTCCCTCACCTCTATCCAAGGCCCTAAAGGAGCCTTCCACATCCATCAAAGTTTCACCTGCACATCCATTAATATCATTTATTGTATCCGTTGCTCCCGATGCGGTCTCCTCTACATTGGGGAGACTGGGCGCCTCCTAACTGAGCGCTTTAGGGAACATCTCCGGGACACCTGCACCAATCAACCACACCGTGACCTAACATTTCAACTCCCCCTCCCACTCTGCCGAGGACATGGAGGTCCTGGGCTTCCTTGACCGCCACTCCTCACCACCAGACGCCTGGAGGAAGAACACCTCATCTTCTACCTTGGAACATTTCAACCCCAAGGCATCAATGTGGACTTCAACAGTTTTCTCATTTCCCCTTCCCCAGCTCACCCTAGTTCCAAACTTACAGCTCAGCACTTTCCCCATGACTTGTCCGGACTTGTCCTACCTGCCTATCTCCTTTTCCACCTATCTACTCCACCCTCTCCTCCCTGACCTATCACCTTCATCCCCTCCCCCACTCACCCATTGTACTCTATGCTACTTTCTCCCCACCCCCACCCTCCTCTAGCTTATCTCTCCACACTTCAGGCTCACTGCCTTTATTCCTGATGAAAGGCTTTTGCCTGAAACGTCGATTTCACTGCACATTGGATGCTGCCTGAACTGCAGTGCTCTTCCAGCACCACTAATCCAGAATCTGTAGGTAAGCAATATCATCACAGAGAGAGTGTGACCATACACATCTTCAGGGGCAGTAAAAAAAGAAACGGAAATTTGAAAACAAACTGAAATGTTATATTCTGGGTCCTGATTGTATGTTATATTATATGCACTCAGTGTGTTTCAGCATTCAACAGGCTCACATTCACATAGACAGTGGGCATGTCTTTGAAGTAGTGCACAATTATATGGTAGTATGGAATTGATGGTATTATGTTCCATCACAAGGAGGACATATACAACAATATGAAGCGACAGTTAAGGAATTAGTAGGAGCTGCTTTATCATCACCAGAGGCAGCAGTGATAAAGATTAAAGTAAAGATCTCATCTAACTGGGTAACCATTGGACAAATGAGGCAGCATCAGGTGGCAGCTGCAGCAATTGGGTTCAACAAAGTAGACACTGCAGTTTTACACAGGAATATGGAAGAGGAAAAAGAGGTTGCCAGGAAAGCGAGGTTTGACTAGTGAGAGGGAAAGTGAAACAATTTGTGTGGGAGCTGTACATTGAGACACAGGAGGTTAGAGACCAGTGGCTCTTGCTTGATATAGAGGAAATGGCAAGAGCAGAACAGGCTGAGGTAGTGTGGAAGAAAATATAATGGGCAGGGTCACACCAGACAGACCAAGATGGATGAGGCCAGACCAGGTAAACATGTCCGGTGATAAGTGTGTCTACACGGACGTTAGAGGAAAGGGTAATGGAAACAGAATCAGCTGAAGTATTTTACTAATTAATTTTAACTTTTGCATTTCAAAACTAATCTCAAGGTTCTGGTGACAACCTTGTCGACTATTTCTTTACAGTTTTATACACCAGGCCAGACCCCCTCAAAACATTTAAGAAAATAGCCCAGACTCTAACTTGGCTAGTTGTTTAAGTTAGATATCCCAGAAGTGATGTAGCTGGTCAAACCACTTAAACAAAACAGAATTTATTTACAAGAATACCGAATGAAACACAAACAACAGAGAACAGAATACTGAATAATTTAACCTATTCGAAAACACAGCAGACTGTCCCAACTTAATAATGCTGTTCCCATTACTTGCGACAATCCCCACAAACACTCCTCAGCACAAAAGGTAAAATCAAACACAGGGTCTTATAGGAGAGAAGTCCAAGAGAGAGTATGAGCCTGGATCTGGTTCTTCTAAATACTACTGCTAAAAACCAAACCAAACCAGAGAAACCAAAAGAGAAAATGCTGGAAAATCTCAGCAGGTCTGGCAGCATCCGTAAGGAGAGAAAACAGTTGACGTTTCGAATCTAACTGACCCTTTGTCAAAGCTGGCCCTGGGCCAAACTAGAGAAAACCAGAGAAAAGCTGAGCTGGGAGAAATGGCCACTCCTCTTTCATTGTATAAGTGTTTTTTAAAACACTTGAAAGCCTGTTGCCTGAGGCAGTATCTGTTAGCTATAATCAAACTGGCTCTAAAACCCTTCAACTTAGACTTTTGAATCTGTCTTTTACGACCTCTCTGAAAATAAATCAAAGGACAACATAGCCTTGTTAACGGAGAAACTTAATGGGTTAGTTAAAGATCAAAGTACACATTTTACCTGTGTGGCTAGTGGCCAGGGAAAGGACAGGCTGACGTGTGACCTGATAAAATTTATGGCAATGAATTTCAATGACCTAGCTAATATAGGCCAAAAGTTTCAAAGCCTAAGTTTGAAGCATAAGAAAATGTAGAAAAGGGACAAAGCTGATACAGATAGTTCAGAGCACGAAAAGTTAAGCTGAAGGATCATGTGGTCACCATGAACAAATTAATTGACATGCGTAAAAATATTTTGGATGATGAATTGCAGTACCTTTGGATCATGGTTACTTGAACAAAAATAGGAGAATTTGAGACAGATGTTTGGTCTCTCAATGAATTAAAGGATTTAAGGAGCAGGTGGGAAAGTGAAATTGAATCTTTAGATTAGCCATGATCATACTGAATAGCAGATCTGACTCAACAGGCCATATGGTCTTTTCTTACTCTTATGCTCATATAACTTTATAGTAATTATGAGAAGTTTATGGAAGAACTAACATGGAAAATACAATGGATAGTAATGTATGAAATTCTGATTTGGTTATGCTATGAAACATATTTCTCGAATTAAAATGTAAAAATGTTTAATTAAAGCTACCTAACCAATAAACTTGTTGAACATAGTAAAAGGTTTGCAGATTCAATTCTTCGTTATATATAAATGTGACACTTGGAAGTACTGTACAAGATTGAAAAATCATTGATAACTCGAATCACAAATTTACATATATTCAAACATTTTTAGGTTACAATATTATACACCATTTAATTCATTCAATGTAATCTCTAAAATTAGCTTCCTTTGTAGAATAATCCTTTTGATTGTTCTGAATAGTGGTCATAGCAATGACGTTCCTGCAAGTATTTCCCATGTTCAGTGAAAGGTCCTATTACAAACACTTTTTAAAAAAATATAGTAGTTTGTTTATCAGTTTAAAAAAAACATTATCTTGTATAAAAAACCCAAATATGGTCATCTTCAGTGTGTAAGTATTTTATAGCATAAACCTCTAGTCTATGTTTTTATCACAAGGTGGCACTGCTGTCTTCAGAGGTATCATATTTCTTCTTTGGATGCAGTATATTGGAGCTCTACAAATTAATGTAATTACTTAACTGCACATGCATCTAATTCATCTGCCATTACTCCTTTCTATTTCAACCAGCTGATGTATAAACAGACATAAATTGATATTCTCTATTTTCATAAGGTAATATTTCAGAATTCATCTGCAAATACTGATTATTAGAAGTGTTTATGCCAGGTTACTCTATTATAGAGTCAGAGATGTACAGCATGGAAACAGATCCTTCAGTCCAACCTGTCCATGCTGACCAGATATCCCAACCCAATCTAGTCCCACCTGTCAGCACCTGGCCCATATCCCTCCAAATCCTTCCTATTCATATACCCATCCAAATGCCTCTTGAATGTTGCAATTGTACCAGCCTCCTCCACACCCTCTGGCAGCTCATTCCATACACATACCATCCTTTGTGTGAAAATGTTGCCCCTTAGGTCTCTTTTATATCTTTCCCCTCTCACCATTAACCTATGCCCTCTAGTTCTGGACTTCTCCATCTCAGGGAAAAGACTTTGCCTATTTATCCTATCCATGCCCCTCATAATTTTGTAAAACTCTATAAGGCCACCCCTCAGCCTCCGACGGTCCAGGGAAAACAGCCCCAGCCTGTTCAGCCTCTCCCTGTAGTTCAGATCCATGAGAATTGGCTGTCTGACAGAAGGCAGAGAGTTGGGATAAAAGGTTCCTTTTTGGAATGGCAGCCGGTGGCGAGCGGTGTCCCGCAGGGTTCAGTGTTGGGGCCGCAGCTGTTCACATTATATATTAATGATCTAGCATGAGGGAACTGGGGGTATTCTAGCGACGTTTGCCGATGATACGAAGTTAGGTGGACAGGCAGGTAGTACTGAGGAAGTGGAGAGGCTGCAGAAGGATCTAGACAGTTTGGGAGAGTGGTCCAGGAAATGGCTGATGAAATTCAATGTGAGCAAATGCGAGGTCTTGCACTTTGGAAAAAAGAATACAAGCATGGACTACTTTCTAAACAGTGAGAAAATTCGTAAAGCCAAAGTACAAAGGGATCTGGGAGTGCTAGTCGAGGATTCTCTAAAGATAAACATGCAGGTTGAGTCCGTGATTAAGAAAGCGAATGCAATGTTGTGGTTCTGTTCGCCGAGCTGGGAGTTTTCGTTGCAAATGTTTCGTCCCCTTTCTAGGTGCTGATTCCTCTGGCATTCATACTGGTTTGAATTTGCTGCTTCCGGTTGCAAGCGAATGCAATGTTGTCATTTATCTCAAGAGGGTTGGAATATAAAAGCACTGTTGTGCTACTGAGACTTTATAAAGCTCTGGTTAGGCCCCATTTGGAGTACTGTGTCCAGTTTTGGTCCCCACACCTCAGGAAGGACACACTGGCACTGGAGCGTGTCCAGCGGAGATTCACACGGATGATCCCTGGAATGGTAGGTCTAACATACAAGGGACGGCTGAGGATCCTGGGATTGTATTCATTGGAGTTTAGAAGATTAAGGGGAGATCTAATAGAAACCTACAAGATAATACATGGCTTGGAAAGGGTGGACGCTAGGAAATTGTTTCCGTTAGGCGAGGAGACTAGGACCCGTGGACACAGCCTTAGAATTAGAGGGGGTCAATTCAGAACAGAAATGCGGAGATATTTCTTCAGCCAGAGAGTGGTAGGCCTGTGGAATTCATTGCCGCAGAGTGCAGTGGAGGCCAGGACGCTAAATGTCTTCAAGACAGAGATTGATAAATTCTTGATGTCACAAGGAATTAAGGGAACACTGGGAGAATGCTGGTAAGTGGAGTTGAAATGCCCATCAGCCATGATTGAATGGTGGAGTGGACTCGAATGGCCTTACTTCCACTCCTATGTCTTATGGTCTTATGGATCCTCCAAACCCGACAACATTCTTGTAGATCTTTTCTGAACCCTTTCAAGTTTCACAACATCTTTCCAATAGGAAGGAGACCAGAATTGCACGCAATATTCCAGAAGTGGCCTAACCAATGTCCTGTACAGTTGCAACATGACCTCCCAACTCCTGTACTCAACACTCTGACCAATAAAGGAAAGCACACCAAAAGCCTTCTTCACTATCCTATCTACCTGTGACTGTGGAATTTATTTGAATTGAATCCACTCCATGGCCAATTTCCCCAAATAGATTTGTAAGAGAAGTAAGAATCATGAAGAACTTTCATGTTTGCATATTCTAAAATATTTGTTATTCTGCTTCATCTGGTGTTTAAAGTTAGTTATGAAACTGTGAAAATTTATTATATTATAATTCAGATATATAGCTGCAACTTAATGCTCTAAAATATACCCTCTGGCAAAAATTATTGTATTTGGGAAAGGTTAATTCATTCCTTGATAAACAAAATACAAAGTTAAACTCTTGCAATGTATTGTTCTACCAAAATATAGTATTCATTGTATGTCTGAGTTAATGCCCAAAACTAGTTAGTAATGATGATCCAGTGTGTTAAAAATGCCAAGTTTGTAAATTTGTGTTCTAAGTCAACAAAAAAATGCACTTGTCTAGCCTGTATACATAAGTCCAGTAAATCTACAAATTCTGATTAATCATTATTAATATCTCTTTCAGATTTAGTATGACATTGAAGTATAGCCTGACTATATCTATTAAAAATTTCTTTATCATCACTTGAAGTGCCTATTCACAAATGCAAACATAAACTGACTAACTTGCATACTTAATTTTACTGCCAGGGTGCCTTTTGTGCATTAAAATTACAAATATAATAATTAGTTACCTCTGCTAATTCATTAAGATGAAAATGACTGAAGTTAATTAGAGAACTAGAAGACTGTATTTTGTATTACCATAGGTTCATCTGTGTTTTTCTGGAACTGAACTAGTCGAACACGTGTTACATTTTCCATGTCCATGTCTCCGTTCGCACTTTCTGGTGAATCACCATTTAAATAAGGAGAAGTCGGTGGTGGTGTAACTCTCAGTGCTTCATCGCTGTATACTTCATGTGCCACAACATCATGTGTCTGCAGCAAAGCCTAATTATTTAAAACAATATAAAACTTAAATTAAATTGAATAAAGAAACAACATCTTTTGTTAATCATGCTACTGTCATTTCACCCTCTTCACTTATCCCTTCTTTATGTGCTATATTTTACTCTGAAATGTGGAGTACTTTAAACCAACTTGTTGTCCACAAGTAGTACAAGAGGAGTACAAGTAATTCTTCCTCAAATCTAATTTCTTCTCTTTTAAAGAATGAGAAATGGTCGCATACAAAATACCTAATTTAGAGCAGCAAATGTAAGTTACATTTGTTAAAAGCTTTAATTTTTGTTTGCTATTGCAATAATCAAGAATTACCATAGGATCAATGCAACCCATCAGAAAAGGTGATTCAGATCTAACACAATGATTGGTATTTTAGTGATGAGTTCCCAACATTGCAACAGTTGCTGTAGGAGATTTGATTGTGATCTTGCTTTGCTTACTAGCTCTTCACATGACTAAAGCTCTCAAAACTTAAACACTAGCTTAGGTACATCACAATAAGAGCTTTTGTTAACCTGTACACAAAAAGTACCTTAACATTTAGAAAATTGCCAATGTTGAATTAGAACCTGGTGGTTAGAAATGATTTTAATTTGAATGGTCAGCCACTAATGAAATACATGCTGACTTGTTTCCAAGCTGCCAAATACCAGTGTAGAGACAAAACAGGGATGAAGTAATTGAATACTGACAAGTCTAACTGCATAAATCCTAACATCTAAGAAATTTTTGTCAGTTATTATTTGGTGACAGTTTCATAAAAATGTTGAAAAGTAATCTGAGCTTTATTTATGAAAAATAACAACCTAATGGCAAGTCAAAGTCAAAACACCCTAAATAAATTATTAGAAAATCATTATAGAGAAGTGGTTTCATGATGACAAAGATTGGGTCCTGAATATTGAGGGTTATACATCATTCAAGAATAAGAAGAAATTAGGTAAAGATGGAAGGGTAGCACTGTCAATCAAGGATGGTATTGGTACAATAGTTAGAGATGACCTTGATTCAGGAGATCGTGATTTAGATGGAGATGAGGAACAGTCAGGAAAAGCAGTCACTAGTCCAGGTGGTTTTAGTAAGACCATAAAAGCAGAAATTAGGCTATTTGGCCCATTGAGTCTGCTCCACGATTTAATCATGGCTGATAGGAAAATGAGGCTGAGAAACCTGTTTTCTCCCCATAACCTTTGATCCCCCTTGGCAATCAAGAACTTATCTATCTCGACCTGGCCTCCACAGCCTTCTGTGGCAATGATTTCCACAGATTTACCACTTTCTGGCTAAAAAAGTTTCTCCTTATCTCTATTCTAAAGGGTTTTCCGTTTACTCTAAAGTTGTGCCCTCGGGTCCTAGTTTCTCCTGCCAATAGAAACATCTTCCCAACGTCCACTCTGTCAAGTATTCTCTAAGGTTCAATCAGATCCCCCCCATATCCTTCTAAACTCCATCGAATATACTTCCAGAGTCCTCAAATGTTCCACATACGTTAAGCCTTTCATTCCTGGGATCATTCTTGTGAACTTCCTCTCGATCTGTTCCAGGGCCAATATATCATTCCTGAGGTATGGGGCCCAAAACTGGTCATAATGTGGCCTGACTACAGCCTTATATAGCCCCAGTAGTACATCCCTGCTTTCATATTATAGTCCTCTCAAGATGAATGACAACATGGTATTTGCCTACCTAATTATTGACTCAATCTGCATGTTTACCTCAAGAGAAGTCTGGACGAGGATTCCCAGTTCCTTTGCACTTCAGATTTCTGAATTTTCTCCCCAGTTAGCAAATACTCCACGCCTGTATACCTCCTACCAAAGTGCATGACCTCACTTTCCCACATTGTATTTCATCTGCCGCTGCTTAGCCCACTCTCAGAACCTGTTTAAACCTTTCTGCAGCCTCCCTACCTCCTCAATACTACCGGTCCCTCCGCCTATCTTTGCATCACATGCAAATTTAGCCAAAATGCCCTCAGTTCCTTCATCTAGACCATTAATGTATAAAGTGATAAGTAGTAGTCCTAACACTGGCCCCTGTGGAACAAAACTACTCACTGACTTCCATCCTGAGGACCCTTTTATCCCCACTCTCTGCCTTTTGCCGGACAGCCAATCTTCTATCCATGCTAGCACCTTGCTTCTAACACCATGGGCCCTTATCTTACTCAGCAGCCTCCTGTGCAGCATCTGATCAAAGGCTTTCTGAAAACGCAGATAGATAAATTCATTGGCTCTCCTTGGTCTGAGGATCTGAACCCCGAATACAGGCTGAGGTAACTAGTTGTTGTCAGGAACAACCACTTAACAGATGCTCTTAATAACTTAGGTGGCAATAAAATGGCTTCTCGATGCAAATAACATGACAAAATGGCTTCTAGGCTACAAACTGACAATTTTGCTAAAGCTGCATAATTGACTAACCACAGTCTGCTTCAATAGAGATTAGCAGACAATACTCTCTTTAAAACATAGAAATAACTAGACTAGATAAGACATTACTTGCCATCCAAACTGCCCTTCAGATGTAGGTGCAATGGCTCGGTTAGTGAGTTAAGGGTGACCTGAGTGTTAGAAAATAAAGTTGGTTCCCAGGAAATATCATTGGACTTACAAACTGTCAAATAAAGCAGTATCATGTATTAATTGGTAATTGTTTGAATGTATTGTGTGGTCATGGCCTGTTCCCTTCTTTATAAAAAGTATAAAAATGTCTTCATTTTAAGCCATGTGCGCAGCTCCTCCTAGGTACACAGAAGTATATAACCTCTGTGTTTCCAGACGCTCTGTGCCCGGGATATGAATTGGCTTTTTAATTTCTCATCTTTGGCATTACTCCCTTCTTAAATGGGCGGGGGGGGGGGGGGGGGGGGTTTACATTAGCAATTTTCTAATTCTCTGGGACCCTCTCTAATCCAGTGATACCAGAAAGATCACTACTAAAAGCTTCGCTATCTCTTCAGCTATCTTCTTCAGAACTCTTGGATGTAGCCCATCTGGTCTATTTGTCTACTTTCAGACCTTGCAATTTTTCCAGCACCTTCTCCTTAGTGATAACCAGCCTACTCATTTCTGCCCCCATCTCTCAAAGTTTTAGGATATTACTCGTGTCTTCCATTGTGAATACTGACACAAAGTACTTATTCAGTTCCTCAGCCATTTCTTTGTTCCCAATTGCCAGTTCTCCAGCATAATTTCCAGAGGCCCAACGTCCAGTTTTGCCTCTCTTCTGCTCTTGAGATAAAGAAACTCTTGCAATCTTCCCAAATACTACTGACTAGTTTACCCTCGTATTTATTCTTCTCCCTCCTTATTTCTTTCTACATTGTACTCTGTTAGTCTTTGAAGGTTTCTCAATCCTCTGGCTTCCCACTGCCCTTTGCCACACTGTATGCTTTCTATTTTGCTTTTATGCTGTTCCTGACTTCTCTGCTCAGCCATGGTTGCCTCATTCTCCCTTTGGGAGGCTTGTTTTGCCTTGAGATGAATTTTTGCTGTCTCCTCCAAATTACTCCCAGAACCTTCTGCCATTGCTTTCCAGTCTTTTCTGCTGGGCCTCTCTTTTGGTCAGTTCCTACCTCATGCCTTTGTGGTTGCCTTTAATCAACTTTAATACAGATATATCTGATCCAACTTCTCACTCTCAAATTGCAGAGTAAATTCTATCATATTATGATCACTGTCTCGTAAGGGTTCCTTATCAAAGCTCCCTTATCAAATCTGCCTCATTACATAACACTAAGTCCAGTATTGCCTGTTCCCTAGTGGGCTCCACCACAAGCTGTTCCAAAACGGCATCTTGTAGACATTCCACAAATTTCTATTCATGCAATCTACTACCAACCTGATTTTCCCAGTCCACCTGCATATTGAAATCCCTCATAATCAATGTAACCTTACTTTTCCTACAAGGCTTTTCTATCTCTTGGTATACCTTATGCTCAAAAGCCTGACTACTATTTAGAAGCTTCTAGATAACCTTTTTTTATTCCTTTGCAGTTCCTCAACTCTATCCACACAGATTCTGCATAATCTGAACCTACTTCATTCATTTAATTTCATTTTATACTAAAAAGGCAATCCCACTCCATCTGCCCACCTGCTTGTCTTTTCGATAGATATATATATATTCTTGGATATTTAGCTCCTAGTTCTGATCCCACATCTCTGTGATGCTCACCACATCATACCTGCCAATTTCGATTTGCACGACCAGTTAGTGCATAAGATGGACCTCCTCTTACACCTGACGAGGCCATGACACCTTATTCTGCCAGTCTGGTATAAGTTTGCCACCCAGTTCAATGCAGTCTGAGCTACCTGGAGAAGTCCCCAGCAGTAGGAAGAAGGTCAATGGCCTCCACCACTCCGGTCGGCTAAGTGCCACTATTTATTCTTTGCAACCTCATTCTAATTCTACCTCTGCTACTGCACCATCTTCCACCAAGGCTGATGCGTTAATGCTCTCATTATTGCATCCAAAATCTTCCCTTACTCACTCTCACCAACTCAATTTCCACTTCAACTTCCCTCCCACCCCACTACAACCCTACATGTCCTCTGCTCTGCCTACTCACTCATTCAAGGCATCTTACCACCTTTTCCCTGGCTGCACCAGCATTACTGTGCCAGCCCCCTTCATCTCAATCAATCTCATGCAATTCTCCCAGATTTCTTGCCATACCCACTGTATTCGGACGTGTAAGATTCCGCCCAGAGAGTATGCATAAATGGGTCATAGAGTCATAGAGATATAAAGCATGGAAACAGACCCTTTGGAACAACCTGTCCATGCTGACCAGATATCCCAACCCAATCTAGTCCCACCTGCCAGCACCCGACCTATAATAATCGGTCTTGCTCTCAATAGCAGGATGTGATGAGTAAAGTCTTGCTAGAGCCTCAGATTTTTAAATTTTATATTAATGACTTGGATGAGGGAAGGAAGGCATGCAGCTAAAGCTGCAGATGACACAAAGGGAGGTTGGAACACATTTTGCAAAGGGGACATAAGAAGGACAAAGATAAATATAGATAAGTTGAGTGGGTGGGCAAAGGTCTGGCAGATGGAATATAATGTGGGAAAACATGATTGTTCATTTTAGCAAGAAAAATAAAAAAAGCTGTGGTGTTTCTTAAACAGACAGTAACTGCAGAATCCTATGGTGCAGAGGGATCTATTATATAAACAAAGTACAATGAATGCTGGAGATCTGAAATAAAAACAGTAAGTGCTGGAGAAACTCAGCAGACCTGGCAGCATCTGCCGAGAGAGAACAGATCTACAGAGTTTCTTCTGCATTTCAGTTTTTATTGCAGAGGGATCTCGATGTTCAAGTGCAAGAGTCACTAAAAATTAGCATGTAGATGATGCAAGTTATTAAGATTCCTAATTGAATTCCATCCCTTATTACAAGAGGACTTTAACACAAAATTAACAATGTTATGCTTCAGTTACATACAGAACGGTGGCTCACTGGTTAGCATTGCTGACTCACAGTGCCAGGGACACAGGTTTGATTCCAGCCTCGCGCGACTGTCCGTATGGAGTTTGCACATTCTTCCGTCTGCGTGGGTTTCTTCCCACAGTTCAAAGATGTGCAGGTTAGGTGGATTGGCCATGCTAGATTGCCCATTGTATTTAGTGATTGTATACTCTTTGGAGGGTCAGTGTGGACTTGTTGGGCCAAATGGGATATCGTATGGGATTCTATGATGAGCACAAGTGAGACCACATCTCAAATACTACTTGCAGTTTTGACCATCTTATTTAAGCAAGGACATAAATGCATTGCAGACAGTTAAGAGGTGTTTTACTAGACTGATACCTAGAACGAGAGTGATATCTTAAGTTTCAGGATAGATTGGACTTGTTCACAAGAGTGAGGGGTGACTTGATTGAAGTATTTAAGATGCTGAACAGTCGTGACAAGGTGGGTGTGGAAAGGTATTTCCTTTCGTGGGTCAATCTATAACTAGGGAATACTGTTAAAAAATTTGGTTTTTTTTTAGGACAGAGATGAAGGGAAGTTTATCTCTCTCAGAGATTTAGAGACTTCAAAGAAATATACAGCATGGAAGGAGACCTTTTGGTACATCTTGTCCATGCCGACTATGTTCTCAAATTAAACTAGTTCCATTTGTCTGCATTTGGCCCATGTCACGACAAAACCTTGCCTATTCTTGTACTTATCCAAATGTCTTTTAAATGTTGCAAATGAACTTGCATCCACAACTTCCTCTGGCAGTTCATTTCACACACAATCCACTTTGTGTAAAACAGTCACCTCTCACCTTAAAAATATGTCCTTTAGTTTTGAACACCCCCACCCTAAACAAAAGACCTTTGCCATTCACCTTATCTATGGTGCTCATGATTTTATAAACCTGTGCGAGGTCATCTCTCAACCTGCTACGCTCCAGAGAAAAGTCCCAGCTTATCTAGCCTTTTTTTTAAACTCGAACCCTCCATTCCCGGCAACACCCTGGCAGATCTTTTCTGAACCCTTCCCAATTTATCCTTCCTATAGCATGGCATCTAGAACTGTATACACTACTCCAGAAGGGGCCTCACTAACATCCTGTACAACCTCAACATGACATCCAAACTCCTATACTTAAAAAGTCTGAGCAATGAAGGCAAGCGCGCTAAATGTCTTCTTAACCACTCTGTCTACTGTGACACCAAATTCTAAATAATTCTAATTGATCAAGATCTCATTGTAATCTTAGATAACCTTCACTGTCCACTATACCACCAATTTTAGTGTCATCTGCAAATTTACTCATCATGCCTCCGACTGAACATAGAACAGTACAGCACAGAACAGGCCCTTCAGCCCACGATGTTTTGCTGATCACTGATCCTCATGTATGCACCCTCAAATTTCTGTGACCATATGCACGTCCAGTAGTCTCTTAAATGACCTTGCTTCCACAACTGCTGCTGGCAACGCATTCCATGCTCTCACAACTCTCTGTGTAAAGAACCCGCCTCTGACATCCCCTCTATACTTTCCTCTAACCAGCTTAAAACTATGACCCCTCGTGTTAGTCATTTCTGCCCTGGGAAATAGTCTCTGGCTATCAACTCTATCTATGCCTCTCATTATCTTGTATACCTCAATTAGGTCCCCTCTTCTCCAACGAAAAAAGTCCGAGCTCAGTCAACCTCTCTTCATAAGATAAGCCCTCCAGTCCAGGCAGCATCCTGGTATACCTCCTCTGAACCCTCTCCAAAGCATCCACATCTTTCCTACAATAGAGCGACCAGAACTGGACGCAGTATTCCAAATGCGGTCTAACCAAAGTTTTATAGAGCTGCAACAAGATCTCACGACTCTTAAACTCAATCCCCCTGTTAATGAAAGCCAAAACACCATATGGTTTCTTAACAACCCTGTCCACATGGGTGGCCATTTTAAAGGATCTATGTACCTGCACACCAAGATCCCTCTGTTCCTCCACACTGCCAAGAATCCTACCTTCAATCCTGTACTCAGCTTTCAAATTCGACCTTCCAAAATGCATCATCTCACATTCATCCGGGTTGAACTCCATCTGCCACCTCTCAGCCCATCTCTGCATCCTGTCAATGTCCCGCTGCAGCCTACAACAGCCCTCTTTACTGTCAACGACACCTCCAACCTTTGTGTCATCTGCAAACTTGTTGACCCATCCTTCAATCCCTTCATTCAAGTCATTAATAAAAATTACAAACGGTAGAGGCCCAAGGACAGAGCCCTGTGGAACACCACTCACTACAAACTTCCAGGCAGAATATTCTCCTTCTACTACCACTCGCTGTCTTCTGTTGGCCAGCCAATTCTGTATCCAGACAGCTAAGTTCCCCTGTATCCCATTCCTTCTGACCTTCTGAATGAGCCGACCATGGGGAACCTTATCAAATGCCTTGCTAAAGTCCATATACACCACATCCACAGCTCGACCCTCATCAACCTTTCTAGTCACATCCTCAAAGAACTCGATAAGGCTTGTGAGGCACGACCTGCCCCTCACAAAGCCGTGTTGACTGCATTTAATCAAACCATGCTCTTCCAGATGGTCATAAATCCTATCCCTCAGAGTCCTTTCTAATACCTTGCAGACGACAGACGTGAGATTTACTGGTCTGTAATTGCTGGGGATTTCCCTATTTCCTTTCTTGAAGAGAGGAGTTACATTTGCCTCTCTCCAGTCCTCAGGTACAACTCCAGCGGAGAGCGAGGATGCAAATATCTTCGCAAGTGGCGAAGCAATTGCATTTCTCGTTTCCCAAAGCAGCTGAGGACAAATCGGGACCGGGCCTGGTGACTTGTCAATCTTAATGTTTGACAAAATTTTCAGCACATCAGCTTCCTCTACCTCTATCCATTTTAGCATGCACACCTGCTCTTCAAAGGTTTCATTCACTACAAAGTTCGTTTCTTTCGTAAAGACAGAAGCAATAAACTCATTTAGGGCTTCTCCTACCTCCTCAGACTCCACACACAAATTCCCTATGCTGTTCCTGATCGGCCCTACTCTTTCTTTGACCATTCTCTTATTCCTCACGTAAGTGTATTCTCATCCAAATTGTTGATATAAATGGGAACAGTCTAACATAAAAGTGGTGGAGGTAGGGTAATAACATCTTTTTTAAGACACAGTTAGATTGATTCCCTTGCTTAACAAAAACTTAAGATCACTGGGAGTAGTTGGGAACGTGGAATTCAAAATAGAAAAAGATCAGCCATTATCTTAATGGTAAGCCAAACAGCTCTGTGGAACTGAATGGCCTACTTCATTCTTAATTCATTTGTTTGTATGACTTCCAAATGAAGGTATGCAGGTGGTATAATCTTTGTTAAAGTTGATAGTCTACTTGCTTCTGAACTGGCATCTTATGTAATGTTATTCAATTTAACCATTGCACTTGGGAAGTGTGGGCAAAAATGACATAATTGGTGTCAAAACAACACCGAATCCAAAGTTGTTCAATTAACTTAAAATGTAACTGCCAATGAACTGAATGGTTTCCTAGATAAAAACAATGACTGCAGATGCTGGAAACCAGATTCTGGATTAGAGTGGTGCTGGAAAAGCACAGCAGTTCAGGCAGCATCTGAGGAACAGTAAAATCGACGTTTCGGGCAAAAGCCTTTCATCAGGAATACAGTGTGCCCTAGGCCATTTAAGAGGGCAGTTGAAAGTCACCAAAGTAATGTGTAAGTTTTTAAACCACACCATGATGAATGGCAGATTTCTCTCTCTAAAGACCACAACTGATGAAAGTCTCTATTAGTGACTAGATTTATGAAGCAAATTTAAATTCCAGCTCATGCTCTTGGGCCTCTGGATTACTAATCGAGTGATATTATCACTACACAGTCACATTGTCTAATGCACAACAAACAGATGCAAGTTATGGCGGCTGATCAGATATACTGAAATTACATCAAGGACCCAAGCCTGAAGATGGCTATGATGTATGATAAGCAAAATCTGCTTGCTCTATTATAAGACAGTGCTCTACAAATCAATGTAATTTGGTAAAACCTGATTATATTTTCAAACTTATGTACCATCAATTTTAGTATTTTTCTACAAAAGAAAACACTGCTCTAAGACTCCTTTTCTGAGAAGATTGTGTTCCTGATATATTTTGCAAATGCAACAGTAGTATATATTACTAGTGAGCTTTCACACCAGTCTGCAATACCATGCACACCCTTGCCAATGCTTTCTAATATAATGATGACTGTTCTAATGAAGCATGATTTTAAAACAGCTGCCCTTTTGCCTGACAAAATCTTAAACCCATTCAGCATTCTCTACCGTTTCACATTCCATTCACTGATGCTCAATATTACTGGGGTCCAGACCCTAATGTAGCCATGGTTCAATCATGGATAAAGGAGGCGAATTCAAGAGACTAGGTAAGAGTGACAGCCTTTGACGTCAGTCAGTATTTGTCCAAGTGAGATATTAGGAGCTTGAATAAAATTGAACTCAATGGAAATCGGGGAAAAAAATCTTCACTGGCTGAAGGGATACTTAGCACAAAGAAAATGTTGTGGTTGTTGGAGGCCAAATCTTGCAGTTCCTGCAGGAGTTCCTTTGGCAGTGTTCTCAGCTCAACCATCTTTAACCATTTCAACAATTACTTTCGCTTCAGTGTGGGTTTGGACAGTTCCTATCCTGGGATTGTTTTTGTTTGGTAGGGCCAAGTAAAATATGAAGATTCCACCCTGATTGTTATCAATACTATGGTGGGCAGATAAAGTGCCCACTAGGCCATCCATATTTAAGAGTGAGGCCTTTAACTGATCAACTAAGTAGCAATTTAGGACTTCAAACCACTCCCATAAAAACTGGTCAGTGGCAGGCAGGTCACGTTTGAAAATTGTTTATGAAAATATAGTTTTGAAAAGGTAGGGGCATATAACTTGGGCAGGTGCCCTGCATGCGATGAGTGCACCGCACCTCCCACAAGCTATCACTTTCCACACACTTTGTTCCTGCCTATTTAACCTCCAATCTCTTCCTTCTATCTCCTCTGCCCCTGGCCCTACCTAGTGTGCCCAATCTCTTTCTAACTCTAAGAATCCAGGACTTGCCTCATTCTGGTCACCATTTCTCTTCTTCATGGAGATGCATATAGTTGCAACACTGTCCTGCAGTATATTTGTTGATTACTCAGCATTACATTCCATCTGCAGCTCCTTATCTAAGTAGTAATCTCTACTCACATGAACCAGGACCTGGTCAATGCATAACCTTGTGTTAAGTGACAAGCAATCTCTATCATGAAAGAATCTACTTCCCCATGGTATCAACAGAATTACCAGTGACTAACTCTTCTACCATCAACATTCTGAGGGTCACTATTGACCAGAAATTGACCTGTAACTACAACAGCAAGTCAAAGACTGGGGATTCTGTGGCAATTAACTCTCCTCCTGATTTCCCAAAGCCTCTGTACCATATCTCAGGTGAGGGGAGTGGTTGAGAAGGAGACACTTCATGATAATCTCAGCCAGTGTGGAAACTGAACCCATGCTGTTAGCATTGCTCTGCATTACAAACCAACCAGGTAGCCAGCTGAGCTGACCAACCTCCATGCTGTATTTGCCAATTTTTGTTTTCCTTTGATGGGATGCTGGCATCATTGACAACATCAACAACTGTTGGCCATAATTTTCTTTGAATGGAGTGGTTTACTAGGGCTTCAGAGGGCAATGAGGATAAAGCCTCTTTGCTGGGGGTTTGAGAGTTTTCATATCGACTCGACTGGATAATGATGGCAGAACTCCTTCCCTAAAAGACCTTACTGAAGCAGATGGTTTTGGTATAACAATCAATGATAGTCTTGTAGTCACCATTACAGAGATTAGCTTTCAATACGAGATTTTATTGAGTGAATTTAAATTCTACCAACTGACATGCAGGGATGTGGACTGATGTCCATGGAAGTCATATTGGACTCAAAACGTTAAATATGTTTCTCTTTCCACAGATGCTACCAGACCTGATTTTCCCCATCATTGTTTTTATTTCCGATTTCCAGCATCTGCAGTACTTTGCTTTCATCCTTGGATTACTAATCCAGTGACATTTTCACTATGGAAAAAAGGAGAAAGTGAGGACTGCAGATGCTGGAGATCAGAGCTTAAAAATGTGTTGCTGGAAAAGCGCAGCAGGCCAGGCAACATCATAGGAACAGGAGAATCGACGTTTCGGGCATAAGCCCTTCTTCAGGAATGAGGAGGGTGTGCCAAGCTGACCTGCTGCGTATTTCCAGCAACACATTTTTAAGCACATTTTCACTATGCCACCGTTGCTCCGAACTTTCATGAATTTATTTTAAAAAAACACATTTGTTGGGTGATCTCTAACAAAACTGTCAGTAAGATCAGAAACATTTAAAGTGCTACTGCAAATGTGTCCTGTTGACTCATACAATCCTTCAGCATATAAATTGCAACCAGGTAATATTGGGCTCAAAACATGCCAGCATTTCTGCTCCTCCATTTTTATGTCCAAAAGCACTTGTTTTACACTGGTACAGGTATGCAAAATCAGTTTCACTGATGCAGTTATCACCGCAGTACATATGGTGCTATTTGGAGAAAGTGAGGACTGTAGATGGTGGAGATCAGAGTTGTGGTGCTGTAAAAGCATAACAGGTCAGGCAGCTTCCAAAGAGTAGGAGAATTGATGTTTTGGGCATAAGCCCTTTATCAGGAATGGGTACTATTTGTGATTAACTATTTACTTATGACAGTCTAATGGAACCATGAATTAGTGTCTGCAATGCCAATATAGATCGTTATATGTGTTAAATTAATTCTCAAAAGAAGAGGGTTTATAGATATAAGATACTGATGATTATCAGGACAAATTTTACTTTACCAGCCAATTTTAGTGTGCTGCACAAGTCAGTACATCACAAAATTAATTCAACAAATGTTATCATTCTTAACTAATCAATGCATTAAAGATTTTCCATAAAACTATTAATTCTTTGCTCTAGCTAAACCTACTTGTAGGTAGAAAAGCATGGACCACTTCCCCCAGAAAAGGCTCTTCTCTGGAGTTTCAGTGTAAATGTATGAGAAGAAAAGAACACAGACTTTCCTGGTGAGAATGCAGAAATTTGTCTTATTGCTTTTCTAAGACAGAGGATGATAAACATTTTAACCTCAGTAAGTTAATTGTTGTTTTAAGTCTGTCCAAGAGAAAGGCTGCATTAGTGAGTACAGTGGGTTCTTTCTTGATTATGTGTTTTTGGAGACAAGTCTCTTGATTAAACTTAAAATATAAGCAATAGCTATTAATTTAACCTGGAGCAGTGTTTGTAGAGGAATAAGATGGTGTTATTTTCTGTAGATTGTGAAGGAGCAAAAATGGCCTTTGCAGTGATATGTCAGATGTGGGAGTTTAACGAGAGTTTAAGGGTTACTGTGGATTATATCTGCCATAAAAGCTGTTGGATGCAAATCTTATCAGATCAAGTGGATCGGTTGGAGAGACAGATAGAAGCGATGAGGAATTTGCAACAGCATCAGTATGTGATGGATGGCTGTTATAGGAAGCCGGGGGGGGGAAAGAGTTTCAGATACAGTCACATAGATGGGTTAACTCCAGGAAGGGTAAGAGAGGTAGGCACTTAGGACAGGAGTCTTTTGTGGATATAGCCATTTCATATAGATATGCTGTTTTGGAAAATGTAGGGGGTGATGGTTTCTCAGGGGAACGTAGCACGAACAGCCACGTTTCTGGTATTGAGACTGGCTCTAATGCAATGAGGGGTACGTTAGCTTAAAAGAGATCAATTGTGTTCGGGGATTCGGTACTCAGAGGTACAGACAGACATTTCTGTGGCCAGCAGAGAAAAAGCAGACTGGTGTGTTGTTTCTCTGCTGCCAGGATCAAGGATGTCTCAGAGAGGGTGCAGGATGTTCTCACGGGGCAGAGGGGCCAGCAAGAGGTCATTGTCCACATTGGAACCAACGATATAGGAAGGGAAAAGGTTGAGATTCTGAAAGGAGATTACAGAGAGTTAGGCAGAAATTTAAAAAGGAGGTCCTCAAGGGTAGTAATATCTGAATTACTCCCAGTGCTATGAGCTAGTGAGGGCAGGAATAGGAGGATAGAGCAGATGAATGCATGGCTGAGGAGCTGGTGTATGGGAGAAGGATTCACTTTTTGGATCATTGGAATCTCTTTTGGGGTAGAAGTGACCTGTACAAGAAGGACGGATTGCACCTAAATTGGAAGGGGACTAATATACTGGCAGGGAAATTTGCTAGAACTGCTTGGGAGGATTTAAACTACAAAGGTGGGGGTGGGGGTGGGATGGGACCCAGGGAGATAATAAGGAAAGAGATCAATCTGAGACTGGTACCGTTGAGAACAGAAGTGAATCAAACAGTCAGGGCAGGCAGGGACAAGGCAGGACTAATAAATTAAAGTGCATTTATTTCAATGCAAGGAGCCTAACAGGGAAGGCAACTGAACTCAGGGCATGGTAAGGAACATGGGACTGGGATATCATAGCAATTACAGAAAAATGGCTCAGGGATGGGCAGGACTCGCAGTTTAATGTTCTAGGTTACAAATGCTACAGGAAGGATAGAAAGGAAGGCAAGAGAGGAGGGGGAGTGGCATTTTTGATAAGGGATAGCATTACAGTTGTACTGAGGGAGGATATTCCTGGAAATACATCTAGGCAAGTTATTCGGATGGAACTGAGAAATAAGAAAGGGATGATCACCTTATTATAGACCCCCCAATAGTCGGAGGGAAATTGAGAAACAAACTTGTAAGGAGATCTCAGCTATCTGTAAGAATAATAAGGCAGTTATGGTAGGGGATTTTAACTTTCCAAACATCGACCGGGACTGCCATTGTGTTAAAGGTTTCGATGGAGGGGAATTTCTTAAGTGTGTACAAGACAATTTTCTGATTCAGTATGTGGATGTACCTACTAGAGAAGGTGCAAAACTTGACCTACTCTTGGGAAATAAGGCAGGGCAGGTGACTGAGGTGTCAGTGGGGGAGCACTTTGGGGCCAGCGACCATAATTCTATTAGATTTAAAATAGTGATGGAAAAGGATAGACCAGATCCAAAAGTTGAAGTTCTAAATTGGAGAAGGGCCAATTTTGACAGTATTTGGCAAGAACTTTCGAAAGCTGATTGGAAGCAGATGTTTACAGGTAAAGGGACGGCTGGAAAATAGGAAGCCTTCAGAAATGAGATAACAAGAATCCAGAGAAAGTATATTCCTGTCAGGGTAAAAGGGAAGGCTGCTAGGTATAGGGAATGCTTGATGACTAAAGAAATTGAAGGTTTGGTTAAAAAGAAGGAAGCATATGTCAGGTATAGACAGGATAGATCGAGTGAATCCTTAGAAGAATATAAAGGAAGTAGGAGCATACTTAAGAGGGAAATCGGGAGGGCAAAAAGGGGACATGAGATAGTGTTGGCAAATAGAATTAAGGAGAATCCAAAGTTTTTTACAAATATATTAAGGACAAAAGGGTAACTAGAGAGAGAATAGGGCCCCTCAAAGATCAGCAAGGCAGCCTTTGTGTGGAGCCACAGAAAATGGGGGAGATACTAAATGAATATTTTGCATCAGTATTTACTGTGGAAAAGGATATGGAAGATATAGACTGTAGGGAAATAGATGGTGACATCTTGCAAAATGTCCAGATTACAGAGGAGGAAATGCTGGATGTCTTGAAACAGTTAAAGGTGGATAAGTCCCCAGGGCCTGATCAGGTGTACCCAAGAACTCTGTGAGAAGCTTGAGAAGTGATTGCTGGGCCTCTTGCTGAGATATTTGTATCATCGATAGTCACAGGTGAGGTGCCAGAAGGCTGGAGGTTGCCAAACGTGGTGCCACTGTTTAAGAAAGGCAGTAAAGACAAGCCAGGGAACTATGGATCGGTGAGTCTAATCTTGGTGGTGGGCAAGTTGTTGGAGGGAATCCTGAGGGACAGGATGTACATGTATTTGGAAAGGCAAGGACTGATTTAGGTTAATCACATGATTTTGTGTGTGGGAAATCGTGTCTCACAAACTTGATTGAGTTTTTTGAAGAAGTAACAAAGAAGATTGATGAGGGCAGAGCAGTAGATGTGATCTATATGGACTTCAGTAAGGCGTTCGACAAGGTTCCCCATGGGACACTGATTAGCAAGGTTAGATCTCATGGAAAACAGGGAAAACTAGCCATTTGAATACAGAACTGGCTCAAAGGTAGAAGACAGAGGGTGGTGGTAGAGGGTTGTTTTTCAGACTGGAGGCCTGTGATCAGTGGAGTGCCACAGGGATTGGTACTAGGTCCTCTACATTTTGTCATTTACATAAAAGATTTGGATGCAAGCAAAAGAGGTACAATTAGTAAGTTTGCAGATGACACCAAATTTGGAGGTGTAGTGGACAGCGAAGAGGGTTACCTCAGATTACAACAGGATCTGGACCAGATGGGCCAATGGGCTGAGAAGTGACATTTGGAGTTTGATTCAGATAAATGCGAGGTGCTGCATTTTGGGAAAGCAAATCTTAGCAGGACTTATACACTTAATGATAAGGTCTTAGGGAGTGTTGCTGAACAAAGAGACCTTGGAGTGGAGGTTCATAGCCCCTTGAAAGTGGAGTCGCAGGTAGATAGGATAGTGAAGAAGGTGTTTGGTATGCTTTCCTTTATTGGTCAGAGTATTGAGTACAGGATTTGGGAGGTCATGTCGTGGCTGTACAGGACATTGGTTGAGCCACTGTTGGACTATTGCGTGCAATTCTGGTCTCCTTCCTATCGGAAAGATATTGTGAAACTTGAAAGGGTTCAGAAAAGATTTACAAGGATGTTGCCAGGGTTGGAGGATTTGAGCTATAGGGAGAGGCTGAACAGACTGGGGCTGTTTTCCCTGGAGTGTCGGAGGCTGAGGGGTGACCTTGTAGAGGTTTACAAAATTATGTGGGGCATGGATAGGATAAATAGACAAAGTCTTTTCCCTGGGATGGGGGAGTCCAGAACTAGAGGGCATAGGTTTAGGGTGAGAGAGGAAAGATATAAAAGAGACCTAAGGGGCAACCTTTTCACGCAGAGGGTGGTACGTGTATGGAATGATCTGCCAGAGGATGTGGTGGAGGCTGGTACAATTGCAACATTTAAGAGGCATGTGGATGGGTATATGAATAGCAAGGGTTTGGAGGGATATGGGCCGGGTGCTGGCAGGTGGAACTAGATTGAGTTGGGATATCTGGTCGGCATGGACAGGTTGGACCGAAGGGTCTGTTTCCATGCTGTACATCTCTATGACTGTATGAGTGCCAGGGTCATACTGCGATTGCACGACTAAGGCCTCACAAGCAACCATTTAACAATTCTGAACTTGTGACAGTTTTGTAGGGAGAGGGGAAATTCACCAGAATCCAGGGAGGATGAGAAACATAAGGGGAATCTAATGTGGACCCCTGACCTCTGGAAAGAAAAGCAGAATTGAATGCAGAGGGAACGAGAGAACCCTGTGAGGGATTAGGAATATTTACAACGATGATATTTGCCATCTTATTTCAAATACAGCTGGTCACTTTTGAATGGAAAGTATAAGAAAGATGATTTTCACTCAAACCACACACTTTCATTTTGCAAGAATTTACACTTATTTTATTTAGTAGAATGTCAGCATTGGTAGTGAAAGATAGATCCCAAATTGATCTCTCTTTCTGCTAAATGGGAGTGTCTCCTTGCTTCTCAGAAGCATCAAGAAACAGTGAGTTCAAATTGGCTAGGAGCTGTTGTACCCTAAAGGCTTCTCATTTTCTAGTGTAGCTTCCTAAAACTGAACAAATCGGCAATAGGTATTAGGCCTTCTAAAATTATACTACTGCTCTTTACTGACAGAAGTCCTCCAGGATGCACCATCTCAGAGTGGTTTAATAAGTGCACAGAAATTCAGTTCAGTCATTAAAATTTACTTCTTTACTGAAAGATCAACATTTTACTGTGAATTATTTTTCTTCTATAAAAAGGACAACAATCAATAAAACTGGTTCCCAGACTATACTTTTGTTTCTTAATCATTGTGGTTAATTATTTTACAAAAATGAGGTGCTCACTTATTCACCCCAGACTGCACAGTAAGTACTATTAAGGATGCAGGTTTGCTTGCTGAGCTAGAAGGTTCGTTTTCAGATGTTTCATCATCACACTCGATAACATTTTTAGTGAGCCTCTGAATGAAGCATTGGTGGTGTAGCCTGCTTTCTATTTATATGGTTAAGTTTCCTTGGGTTGGTGATGTCATTTCCTGTGGTGACACCATTTCCATTGGTGATGTCATTTGCTGTTCTTTTTCTCAGGGAGTGGTAAATGGGATCCAAGTCAATGTGTTTGTTGATAAGAGTTCTGGTTGGAATGCCAGACTACCCAGATCCCATGGATCATGGCAGCCTACAAGCCCACCAACACACTAAAACAGCAGCTAATTAATTTGAAACACCCTGTACAGACAACAAGCAAAACTAATGTCATTTATAAATCCGTTGCGAGAACTGTAACAAACACTACATTGGACAAACATGCAGTAAACTAGCCACCAGGATACATGAACATCAACTAGCCACAAAAAGACATGACCCATTCTCAGTAGTATCCTTGTATTTTGGTAAGGAAGGATACCACTTTGACTGGGACAACACATCCATCCTAGGTGAAGCCAAACAGAGACACACACAAGAATTCCTAGAAGCATGGCATTCTAACCAGAACTCTATCAATAGACACATTGACTTGGATCCCATTTACCACCCACTGAGAAAAAGAACAGGAAATGACATCACCATAGGAAATGACGTAATCACAGGAAATAACATCACCAACCCAAAGAAACACTAACTTGCGGGCTACACCACCAGTGCTTCAGCTGGAGGCTCACTTAAGATGTTATCTAGTACGGTGACAAAATGTCTGAAAACAAACCTTCCAGCTCAGCGAGCAAACCTACATCCAGTACCTCCACCTGAGCTACAAATCTTCTTAAAATTCACTAAGTACTGTTATTTAAGAAGTTACTTTCACTGATTTATTGTTAAGTGTGACAAAGATAAGAGTCCACTTACCATAAAATGAGGCCGTGTTAGGATACACTTCAATTCCTTTGCATCACTGTTTTCTGGATAGCATGAAATTTCTTCCAAAACCTGCAAGGTGTAACAAATGCATAATAAGCCTCTGCAAGTTGTTATGACACAGAGGTGAAATCCTCTGTTAATTAAACTAAACATCCAGAAAAGCTCAACTCGCCACACCTCGTAATCTGTTAAAATATGAGTGACAGATCTCCTAAATTCCACTATTAAAGAAAAAACATTGATTTATTTAATTATAAAAGTGACTATTAAACAACTATTCACCACTCTGTGTCCTCCATTCTCTTAACTGCTTATTACCTGCCTCCAACTCTATAACAATATGCTGTTCCAATAAGACACTTAGTAAAATTACATCAGTTTAATTTCAAAACCACACAGCTGCGGTCTTCTTCTGTGTCCCTCTTCTTCAGGCTGAGGATAATTTCTGCAGCGGGACATTGATTTCTACAGTAGAACCAGCGAGGGCTGAAGCCCGGGGGCTGTTGGGAAGGTGAATTCTTCACTTAAAAACTTACCAGCGTGCAGAGGCTTCTGGGTGTTCGCTAAACCGGAGACCCTACACCCACCTCCCTTCTCCAACCTTACACCGCTCAAAGGAAATCAGGTAATTTTCTTTTTCTCTTTCATTTCTTAGTAAGGGAAATTAGCAGGGATGGCAGCACAGGCAGTGCAATGTTCCTCCTGTGGGATATTTGCGGTAAGGGACACCATTAGTGTTCCAGCTGAGTACTCATGCTTTAAGTGTACCTAACTCCAGCTGCTTGAAAACCATGTTAGGGAACTGGATGAACTCAGGATCATTCAGGAGGTAGAGACAGTTATAGGTAAAAGCTACAGAGAGGTGGTTACTCTGAGAAATTAATATAGTCGGGTGACTGTTAGAAGGGGTAAGAAGCAATCAGTACAGAAATCTCCTGTGGCCATTCCCCTGTATAACAAGAATACATTTTGAATACTGTTGTGGGGGACAACTTACCAAGGGTAAGCCATGGGGTACAGGTCTCTGGCACAGAGTCTATCCCTATTTCTCAGAAGGGTAAGGGGAACAGGAGGAGAACATTAGTCACTGGGGACTCCATAATTAAGGGGACAGATAGGAGATTCTGTGGGAACAAGAGAGACTTGCATTTGGTGTGCTGCCTCAGGTGTCAGGGTCCATTATGTCTCAGATTGTGTTTTCTGGATCCTTAAGGGGGAGGGGGAGCAGCCGCAAGTCATGATCCACACAGACACCAATGAAATAGGCAGGAAAAGGGATGGGGATGTAAGACAGAAATTCAGGGAGCTAGGGTGGAAGCTTAGAGCTGGAATAAACAGAGTTGTTATCTCTGGTTTGTTACCCATGTCATGTGCTAATGAAGCGAAGAATAGGGAGACAGAGGAGTTGAACATATGGCTACAGGGATGGCACAGAAGGGAGGGATTCAGATACCTGGATAATTGGGGCACATTTTGTGGTAGGTGAGACCTCTGCAAATGGGATGGTCTACACCGGAATCAGAGGGGTACCAATATCCTGGGGGGAAGTTTGCTAATGCTCTTCGAGAGGGTTTAAACTAATTCAGCAAGGGGATAAGAACCTGAATTGAGCTCCCGTGTACAGGAGGTTGAGAGTAGTGAGGTCATGAATAAGATTTCAAGATTGCAGGAGTTTACTGACAGGCAGGCGGGTGTTGTGAAGTATGTCTACTTCAACGCCAGGTACATCCAGAATAAGGTGGGTGAACTTGCAGCATGGGTTGATACCTGAGACTTTGATGTTGTGGCCATTTTGGAGACATGGAGAGAGCAGGGACAGGAATGGCTCTTGTAGGTTCCAGGGTTTAGATGTTTCAATAAGATCAGGAAAGGTAATAAAAGACGGGGAGGTGTGGCATTATTAGTCAAGGACAGTATTATGGTGGCAAAAAGGATGTTTGATGAGCACCCATCTACTGTGGTAGTATGGCCTGAAGTTAGAAACAAGAAAGGAGAGATCATTTGTTGGGAGTTTTCTATCGGCCTCTGAAATGCTCCAGAGATGTAGAGGGAAGGATTGCAATGATGATTCTGGACAGGACTGAAAGTAACAGGGTAGTTGTTATGGGGGACTTGAACTTTCCAAATATTGATTGGAAACATTATAGTTTGAGTACTTCAGATAGGTCAGTTTTTGTCCGATATGTGCAGGAGGATTTCCTGACACTGAATGTAGATAGGCCAACAAGAGGCGAGGCCAAATTAGATTTGGTACTGGGTAATGAACCAGGCCAGGTGTTAGATTTGGAGTCAGATGAGCACTTTGGTGATAATGAGTACAATTCAGTTACGTTTACTTTAGCAATGAAAAGATTTAGGTATATACTGCAGGTAAGAGTTATAGCTGCGGGAAAAGCAGTTATGATGCAATTAGGTGAGATTTAGGATGCAAATGATGGGGAAGGAAATTGCAGGGGATGGACACATTGAAATGTGGAGCTTGTTCAAGGAACGGCTACTGCATGTTCTTGGTAAGTATGTACCAGTCAGGCAGGGAGGAAGAGGTCGAACAAGGGAACAGTGGTTTACTAAGAATTTGAATCTCTTGTCAAAAGGAAGGAGGAGGCTTATGTGAATGCTCAGTTAGGCCAGGAGGAACCTAAAGAGAGAGCTAAGAAGAGCCAGGAGGGGACATGAGAAGTCTTTGGCAGGTAGGATTAAGGAAAACCCTAAAGCTTTCTATAGGTTTGTCAGAAATAAAAAATGACTAGGGTAATATTAGGGCCAGTCAAGGACAGTAGTGGGAAGCTGTGCATGGGGTTCGAAGAGATAGAGGCGCTAAACAAATACTTTTCATCAGTATTCAGACAGGAAAAATACAAATGTGTTGATGAGAATACTCAGATACAGGCTATTAGACTACAGCGGAACCTCGGTTATCCGGCATTCAATCATCCGAATACTGGATTATCTGGCAAGGTTGCAATGTCCTGATGCTCGGCTAAACCATGCTATCTGGCATTCAATTATCCGGAATTCAATTAACCGAACGTAATACTCCCAGTCCACATCCTTCAGATAATCGAGGTTCCTCTGTAGACGGAATTGAGGTTGAAAAGGAGGAGGTGTTAGTAATTCTGGAAAGTGTGAAAATAGATAAGTCCCCTGGACTGGATGGGATTTATCCTGGGATTCTCTTGGAAGCTAGGGAGGAGATTGCAGAGCCTTTGGCTTTGATCTTTATGCTGCCATTGTTTACAGCAATATTGCCAGAAGACTGGAAAATAGCAAATGTTGTCCCCTTATTCAAAAGGAGTATACAGACAATCCTGGTAATTATAGACCAGTGAGCCTTACTTTGTTGTGGATAAAGTGTTGGAAAAGCTTATAAAAAATAAGATTTACAATCATCTAGAAAGGAATAATTTGATTAGTATAGTCAACATGGTTTTGTTAAGTGTAGGTCATGCCTTACAAATCTTATTGAGTTTTTTGAGAAGGTGTCCAAACCGGTGAATGAGGGTAAAGTGGTTGATGTGGTGCATATGGATTTCAGTAAAATATTTGATAAGGTTCCCCATGGTAGGCTATTGCAGAAAATATGACAGTGTGGGATTGAGGGTAATCTAGCTGTTTGGATCAGAAATTGGCTAGCTTGGAGTAAGACGACAGAGGGTGGTGGTTGATGGGAAAGGTTCATCCCGAAGTTCAGTTACTAGTGCTGTACCGCAAGGATCTGTTTTGGGACCAGTGCTGTTTGTCATTTTTATGAATGACCTGGATGAGAGCATAGAGGGATTAGTAAATTTGTGGACGACATTAAGGTTGGTGGAATTGTGGACAGTGTAGAAGGATGTTGCAGGTTACAGAGAGACATAGATAAGCTGCAGAGCTGGGCTAACAGGTGGCAAATGGAGAAATGCGGGAAAGTGTGAGATGATTCACTTTGGAAGAAGTAACAGGAATACAGAGTACTGGGCTAATGGTAAGATTCTTGGTAATGTAGATGAGCAGAGAGATCTTGGTGTCAATGTGCATAGATCCCTTAAAGTTGCCACCCAGGTTGGTAGGGTTGTTAGGAAGGCATATGTTGTGTTAGCTTTTACTGGTGGAAAGGATTGGTTTTCAGAGCCATGAGGTCATATTGCAGTTGTACAAAACTCTGGTGTGGCTGCACTTGGAGTATTGCGTACAGTTCTGATCGTTGCATGATAGGAAGGATGTGGAAGCATTGGAAAGGGTGCAGAGAAGATTTACCAGGTATGGAGGGAAGTCTTATGAGGAAAGGTTGAGGAACTTGAGGCTGTTTTTGTGAGAGAGAACAAGGATAAGAGGTGACTTAACAGAGGCATTCAAGATGATCAGAGGATTAGATAGGGTGGACAGTGAGAGTCTTTTCCTCGAATGGTGATGGCTAGCATGAGGGACATAGCTTTAAATTGAGGGGTGATGGATATATCACAGATGTCAGAGGTAGGTTCTTTGCTCAGAGAATAGTAATGGTGAGGAATTTCCTGCCTGCAATACTCCTGGCCTCGCCAACATTAAGAGCATTTAAAGAGCATCATATGGATGATGATGGAATAGTGTAGGTTAGATCAGTTTCAGATCGGTCTCACAGGTCAGCACAACATTGAGGCCTGAAAGGCCTGTACTGCACTTAATGTTCTGTGTTTCTTCCTCTAGATCATTAATGTATAAAGTGAAAATGTGTGTTCCCTACACTGACCCTTTTGATCTCCTTATCGAAAGGAAGATATGTCAGTACTAGAGAGATCCAGACAAGATGCACTATGAAGACACCAGCTATGCCAGGACTATCTTATGAGGAGAGGTTGAGCCTGTACTCACTGGAGCTTAGAATAATGAGAGGCAATCTTATTGAAACATACAATATTCTTAAAGCACTTTAAAGGGTAGATGTGGAAAGGTTGTTTCCCCTTCTGGGAGAGTAGAGGGTGAGTGGGCATATCTCAGAGAAGTAATTGCACATTTATAACTGAGATGAGGAGGGTAGTGAATCTGTGGAACTCTATCGCAGACGGCTGCGAAGGCTGGGTCATTAAATACGTACAAGGCAGAAAAGACATTTTTAATTATAAAGGAAATTAAGGGCTACAGGGAAAAGGCTTGAGAATTATTGGTTAAACCATGATCTCATTGAATGGCAGAGCACAGTTAATGGGGCAAATAGCTGACTTCTGCTCTTACGTCTTGTGGTAAGAATAAATCTGTCATTTTTACAGACATAGAAAAACAACTTTATTTTTGTTTAGAACACAAGACATTGCTTTGTCATTTTCTAGTCAACACTCCAGAAAGCTGGTCACTGGACAGCTCAGTGTTATTCCCTGAAACAGATTAAACTGCTGACATGTAAACTAGAATAAAACAGAATGGACTGACTAGGTAGCAGGAATTATACACATACTCATTCTGAATTGGTTTGCAGTCTTTCACAGCAAAAATGGAAATCCAGTGGATAAAAATGGAAATCACTGTTCACTTCTCTTATTTATTTTGTATTAATTTAATCTTAATCTTTCCAGGAGAGAATCTCATCCTAATTGGATTTGAAAAAAAAACCTATCAACTTTTTGTATGTTTTGATTAAAATGTGGAAAGCAAATATTCTTACTAAGCATGGGTGAAGATAAATTTTAATCATTCCACGGAAATGCTCATTGCTAATTTCCATCTACTCCAAAGTGATTTGATTTTGTTTAAACAAAAAATTTCATCAATGCTCAATAACCCCTGGGATCCACTGTACTATCATTGAATAAGGCAGATTTGACACAAATTTCATAGTTCAAGCGTAAGGTTCTAGTTTGCTAAAATGCCATTTGAAATTACAAAATTGAAGATTATCTGGTTGGCATGTAAGAGTTGGACCAAAGGGTCTGTTTTCATGCTGTACAGCTCTACGACTCTATAATTGACCCAAACTCTTATTTTCAATGCCAGAAAACATAAAATTTCTGTAAAGATTGCATGATCAGCAAAATGTCTCCTCTGCTTTATCCTAGTATCTCATAACGGTACATTATTTTTCTCTCTTCTCTTGAAAACAGTTTGACAACTACTAGATTTCCATTTTAATGATGCATACTACTTTCCAGTATTTCACCAAGTTAGAAACTGAAAGTCTCACAGGCGAATTAGTTGATGCCAGGATTATTTGACACTAGGATGTTGCCTGGAATGGAGGGAAGTCTTTTAAGGAAAGGCTGAGAGACCTGAGGCTGTTTTTGTTTGACAGAACAACGTTAAGAAGTGACTTAACAGAGGCTAACTAGATGATCAGAGGATTAGATGGGGTGGACAAGAGCATTTTTCCTCAGATGGTGATGGCTAGCATGAGGGTACACACCTTTAAATTAAGGGGTGATAGATATAGGACAGATGTCAAAGGTAGGCTCTCTATCTCAGAGAGTAGTAAAGGGCTTGAAATGCTCTGCCTGCAACAGTAGTGGCCTCGCCAATATTAAGGGCATTTAAATGCTCATTGGATAAATATATGGATGATGATGGAATAGTGTAGGTTAGATGGGCTTTATATTGATTTCACAGGTCGGCGCAACATCGAAGGCTGAAGGGCCTGTGCACTGTAATGTTTCATGTTCTATCTCCCTGGGTCACCTTCGTTCTTTTTACTGTGAGAATGTTTCACATGAAAAGGTACGTTTGATACAGTGTTTCCTAATTTCTTAGAGAACAAGATATTAGCTCTCCATGTGTTTCTCTTTTGATGGCAGTTTCTCTCTGACCAATTTTGAAAATTTCTGCATTTTATATCACTCCAACATCAGATCGTCTCATTGGTTCGATGTTGGCAAAACAATAAATTCAAACTCAATTGGGGTATAATATCTTGGGGCATAATTTAAACTAAATAGTTAAATTTGAATTGTTGTCAAAACAGCAACCAAAACTCAGGCGTCCATTTCACAGCCAAATGTTACATATTTTCAATTTTCCAGTACACTCATTCTGCCATCTAGTCATATACACAGGTGCTTGTAATCTCTCTGTTCAAATCAGCATTCTTTCTCTTTTAAATATACAGTACATGCCTTCAACTCCAAAACAAAGTACTAAACTGCAAAATTCAGTTATACCACAAGCTAAGGTTGAAAATTAGTTTGGGGAAATGGAAGGAATGTGGATATTTTCTCAGTTTTGTTTCAAACTATCATAGTGAGCGAGCCACACCTGATCTAAGTGGACTTAAGTGTTCCATAACTCTGCTGCAAAGCAGATATCAGGCTTGCAGGAAAATTAGGCCATCTTGCCCCCAGCTGCCTCACTACTTGAACCTTGATTGTCTTCCACCTTGTCCTGTCCCACTGTATGCTAATGTTAATCTTGGTGATGGGTCGAGGTTTGTGACAGATTTCCCAGCTGTGAACCTACTGCTAGTCTCTGCAACCACCTGCTGGAAGATGGTGATAGGCCCAGAGCAGCAATGACAACGGCAAGATGTCTTCACTTAAGCTCAATGGACTCACTTTAATATCTGGCTTCAAGTCATTCTTCATTTGTCTTTTCTGCTCTGCAAGTTCCAAGGCAACTCTTCTGATGGTGTCAAGTTTAGAGCGATTGGCTTTACTTGAATTGTGGGACCAGTGTCCTGTTAAATTGAATAACTAGATTGTAGAGGGGGCTTTAAACTCATTAGAAGGGAAGGGGTGAGGGTTTGGGGAGGTGCAAAATGTAGGTTTACAAAGGAATTTTATAGCAGCTATTGGGTATTAGCTAGGGTGGGGGTGTGGGAGAGAGGGGGAGTACTTTCGCGTGCAGTTGGAGATGGTTTGAACTGAAATGGGAGGGGTAAAGGAGGCGATACATGGAGACAGAAGAGAAGGAAACGGAAAAACAAAAGATAGCATCGAAAATATGAGAAGTGATAGGCAGAGAATTCAAGCTCAACAATCAAACAGGGCTGCAGAGCAAAATTAACAGGACTAAGAATGTTAAAAAGACAAGTGGTGTGTCTTGGTATGCAGAGCAATCACAGAAAAAGTGAATTAATTAGTAATATAAATAGATACAAACGGGTATGATAAAGTTGAGTGTACGGAAACATGCCTGCAGAGTGACCAGGGATGGAAACTGATTTTCAAATAAATCAATGATATTCAACGTTTTTTCATAAAGTTTGCAGGACCCTGAGCTTTATAAAAAGAGACATAGAAAACAAAAACAAGAATGTCATGCCAAATATTTATGAAAGCTCAATTAGACCTCTGAGTATTAATCTAGAATGCTGCATTCGATCTTGGGAGCCAAATTTTAGAAAGAGTGTCAACAACTCAGTGAATGCAAAAAAGACCCAAGAACTATTGGGAAGATTAAAAAAGTTGTGATTCTTCTTGGACAAGAGAAAGTTTAGAGCTAATGTGAGAGATGGCTGAAGTGCAAACAATATTAAACTGTTTCCACTGCCAGGAGAGTTTATAAACAAAGACCAATTTAAGATAAGTGGCAAAAGAACTAGAGAGCAGACAAAGAGGTTTTCCAATGTACTGAGTTATAATGCCGTGAAACATGCTGCTTAATTAGCTGGTGAAAACCAATTAGATACAGTAAACTTGAAAAGGAAACACTTGCATGATTGTGGGGAATCGCTGGAACTAATTAGATAACGTTTTAAAAGAGCCAGCATAAACATAATTTGCTGAATGGCCTTTTTTGTGCTGTATGAATCTTTAATCACTTGAGGGAAGGTGATAGATGAAAATATACCCAGTTACCTTGGCCACATTTGGCCCGAAACTATGAGACTTCATGGTACCAACAGTCAATGCGAGATCCACCTCCCATCATTGACAGCCTGCCACTGTGCCTCCAACTTCAGTCGAATAAATCTATCTAGGATGGTAAGAGAATCTGAAACAATGGCTGATCAGTATGATTTTGAGAGTCAAGCTGTAGATTGAAACTTGTGGGAAATCTTCTGAACTCAGCTCTAATTCCCAGATAGCAGTAGGAATGCCTTTTCAGGGTTGACTGCATTGGGTGTGTTCATGACCCTGACCTGCTCATGACCTGATTTGATTTCTCAGTCACAGCTTCCTGGTTTCTTACTACCAATTTGATGTAACTGTAAGGCCTTTAGGTACCTTCAGAGAGAGAGAGAAGTTCAGTTTCAATCATGGTGACATGGAATTAGTTACAGATAGGTCAGGTTGTGACAAAATGGTGGGTTAGTCCTAAAAGATATTTGAGATTCTCAGTTACTTTACTAATATCAATGTATATCTACACTTTATTTCAACTAAACTTGTTTGATCCAACATGACAGCAGAGTAGGACACTGCAGCAGGACTTCAACCACTCCATCTGCTTCTTTTCTGTTTTGTTCCTTCATTACTTTCTTCTCAACGACGACCTAAAATCCCAGCCCTCAGCACAAACTCAGTGAGGTGTCCTCTTGGGCCGGTGTAGCAATCTTTCAGCTCAACCTAGCCACAGTGTGAACTTTCAGCCTCAAGGTGATTCCTGGTCAGTCTCCCAGCCTTCAGAGCCTCGAAGTGTGGTCTGCAGTTGAGGCCTGGCACGGACTGGAAGCTACTTGCCAGCGTGGACTGGGTTGGAAGGACTGTTGTTCTGAAGTCTTTATTTCTCTATTTTCTAATTTATTCCTACAATCTGTAATGCTGGACTTCTTATTTCTTAAGTGATGACTTGTAAACTTTTCATTGTACTCATCTGAGTTCACATGACAATAAAGCTGATTCAATTTGAATTTACAAATTTGGTGGGACTTGCATTTTGCTAGATTTCTGATTCTGTGACATAACCATTATTTCACCATAAGCTGTAATTAGACGTGTGTTTGAAGACACCTACAATGTTACCAACTTCAACAAAACAAAAAAAATCCAATTCAAGATCACATACAATGCAGAGCAAGAAATCTTGGAGTATACATTACAATAATGTATGATTCAATAATGTCTCAAGCCTACATAAGGTTAACTTTGGTATCATAGAGTCATAGAGACGTACAGCATGGAAACAGACCCTTCAGACCAGAGTTCAGAGGACAATGGTATGAAATGTGTTTTTTGATAGGACAGGAGACAATAGGCTCTCAGAATGGTTAACATGTAAATGTCAATCTCAAGCACAAAAGCTTACATACAGTACATCTAAAATTGTGCAACTTGCCTCTTTGGCTCTCTGGACAGCATCACTGGGTGGATTCCTAATCTGTGGTGATGACTTTGTGTTGATCTTGTCATACAGCTAGCATAGAAAAATAAAAGAAATATAAATGCAAACAAGAATAGGTACAAACAGAACATTGTTTGTAAATTATTGTAAACTCTTTCCTTTCCAAAAATGACTCCTATAGATTACTCACTCACTGCTGCACAAGTTACGCAACATACTTGTATAATAATTTTTCACTAGGCCAAATTTGCAATTCACTTCAGGAAACTGCTTCTTGATATGACTATACATGTGCAAAGCTGGTGTTTTTACTGTGCAGTGTTATGAATAACTAGTTTATGATTCATATGTTTTAGAATGCATCTTTTAGTTTTAATTGTTGAAAATAGGAGGAACCGATTGAGTATAAGGTAAAAACAACCGTAATTAAAAGGCAATTCAAAAAAGTGGAATCTATTGTATTTCAAAGGCCTTGTTGATTTAAGTGGTCCACAATGAGAAAAATCATGTAAAGATCTGGAGCCATACTTTTGTAGCTATTCCAGCAGAGGATAAGTAATTAGAGTCCTAGAGTATGGAAAGAGACCCTTTGGTCCAACTTGTCCACAAGATTAATCTAGTCCCATTTGCCAGCATTTGGCTCATATCCCTCCAAACCCTTCCTATTCATGTATCCATCCAGATGGCTTTTAAATGTTGTAATTGTACCAGCTTCCACTACTTCCTGTGGCAGCTTATTCCACATATGCACTACCCTTTGAGTGAAAAAGTTGTCTGTTAGGCTCCTTTTAAATCTTTCCCCTCTCACCCCAAAACCTATGTTCTCTAGTTCTGGACTCCCCCACCTCAGAGAAAAGACACTATCCATGCCCCTCATGGTTATAAACTTCTATAAGGTCATCCCTCAGCCTCTGATGCTCCAGGGAAAAAAAGCCCCAGCTTACTCAGCCTCTCCCTATAGCTCAAACACTCCAACCCTGGCAACAGCCTTGTAAATCTTTTCTGAAACCTTTCAAGTTTTACAACATCCTTCCGATAGGAAGGAGACCAGAACTGCACACAATTCAAAAGTGGCCTAAATAATGTCTGGACAGATGCACCATGACCTCCCAACTCGTACACTCAGTGCACTGACCATTAAAGGAAAGCATATGAAACACCTTCTTCACAGTCTTATCTATCTTAGACTCCACTAAGATATGAACCTGCACTCCAAGGTCTCTTTGTTCAGCAACATTCCCCAGGACCTTACCATTAAGTGTATAAGTCCTGCTCTGATTTGCCTTTCCAAAATGCAGCACCTCACAATTATTTAAAGTAAACTCCATTTGCCACTCTTCGGCCCATTGGCCCATCTGACCAAGATCCCGTCGTACTCTGACGTAACTTTCACTGTCCATTAACCCTTCAATTTTGGTGTCATCTGCAAATTTACTAACTATACCTCCTATGTTCACACCCAAATCATTTATATGGTTTCCCATTCTTTTAGAAAACTCTGGAATTAAAAGCCAATTGCTGATTTGACTGCTAAGACCATGAGTAATAAATGAGGTCTGCAGATGCTGGAGATCACAGCTGAAAATGTGTTGCTGGTTAAAGCACGGCAGGTTAGGCAGCATCTCAGGAATAGGGAATTCGACGTTTCGAGCATAAGCCTGATGAAGGGCTTATGCTCGAAACGTCGAATTCCCTATTCCTGAGATGCTGCCTAACCTGCTGTGCTTTAATCAGCAACACATTTTCAGCTGCTATGACCATGAGACAAAGAAAGGGCTGGAAACAGGTTCAGACGGGGAATAGAGTCCCATAACAGTCGAGATCTGGAAAGTAATAGTGAACTGAGCTAGCAGTTTATTTTGGGGACAAACATTAACTGAAGAAAAGAGCGCCAAGTGAATGTGTAGTAATTTGCCAAAAGGAAACTGATTATAGCTATCTCACCTGAGGAAGAGTTTTGAGCATGGAGATAAAGGTGACTTTATTAGGATTTCAGTGTTTTTAACAGTGTTCATGATTTGGAGATGCCAGTGTTGGATTGGGGTGTACAAAGTTACAAATCACACAACACCAGGTTATAGTCCAACAGGTTTAATTGGAAGCACTAGCTTTTGGAGTGCCGCTCCTTCATCAGGTAGTTGATCAATCACCTGATGAAGGAGCGGCACTCCGAAAGCTAGTGCTTCCAATTAAATCTGTTGGACTATAACCTGGTGTTGTGTGATTTGTAACTTTAACTGTGTTGGTGGTTTAATGGAGTTGAATTTTATTTCTGATATTAGTAATGAGATTGCATCAATTGTACTTGTCTAGTTAAGTTGTTTTCCTTACATAATAAACTTTTATGATGTTTTGTTAAAAGTACGTTGGTGGCCTCTTGTGAAGATTGACCTTTGTGGCAAAGAAACTGAAAAAAAGATTATGGTTTGTGAAGCTAGATTTCACGAGGTGATCTGACTTGTCCAGTATTACTTTTCTTCAAGTTTATCTTTGTGAATTCCTTTTGAGCATAGCCAGCTGGCAAGATGGGTTGATGTTGGAAATGCAACTGAAAGAGACAGCTGAGCAGATTGTAGAAGCATGCCTTGTGATCTTTCAGGAATCACTGGAGTCAGGGAGAGCCTCAGAGGACTGAAAAATGGCTGAGTAACATCCCTATTTAAGAAAGGATGGAGGGAGGAAACAGGAACATATAAACTGGTTAGCTTGAACTTGTTAGTTTGTAAAATTTGAGAATCCATTATTAATGTTGAGATTGAAGTGTACTTGGAAGCGCTTGAAAAAATAGGGCTGAATCAGCAAGGCTTTGTCAAAAGGAGGTCATGCCTGGCAAACCTGTTAGAAATCTTTGAGGAGATAATGAGCAAGTTAAAGAAATAAAGACAAAGGAAAGCCCGTGGACATGATCTATTTGGATTACCAGAAAATGTTTGACAAGATACTGCACAGGACGCTAATGGTTTTAAGGAAAACGTACTGGGTTGGATAGAGAATTGGAAGACTGGCAGAATGTAGGGGTAAAGGGGTTGATTTCAGGATGGCAGCTGGTGACTAGTGGAGTTTACAGGGTTCTGTGTTGGGACCACAACTATTCATGTTATATATTAATGATCTGGATGAAGGAACTGAGGACATTGCTGATGACATGGAAAGGCAAGTAATGTTGAGGAAGCGGTGAGGTTGCAGAAAGACTGGGACAAGCTAAGAGAGTGGCAGGAAGTGGCAGATGGAATATAATATTGGCAACTATGAGATTATGCACTTAGATAGGAAGAGTAGATGTAAGTCTGTTCACTGAGCTGGAAGGTTCATTTTCAGGAGTTTTGTCACCATACTAGGTAACATCATCAGTGAGCCTGTTTGTCCAATGTAATGTTAGTTACAGTTCTTGCAAACCCACTAACACACTAAAACAGCAGCTAATGAACTTCAAACACCCTATATAGACAACATGTAAAACTAACGCCATTTACAAAATACCTTGCAAGAACTGTAACAAACACTACATTGGACAAACAGGCCAAAAACTAGTCACCAGGATACATGAACATCAACTAGCCACAAAAAGACATGACCCACTCTCACTAATATCCTTAAATACAGATGAGGAATGATACCGCTTCGACTGAGACAACACATCCATCCGAGGATAAGCCAAACAGAGACATACATGAGAATTCCTTGAAGCATGGCATTCCAACTGGAAGTTTATCAATAAACATATTGACTTGGACCCCATTTACCACCCTCTGAGAAAAAGAACAGGAAATGGCAACACCACTGGAAATGATGTCATCAACCCAAGGCAACCTAAACACATAAATAGAAAGTGGGTCACGAACACCAGTGCTTCACCAGAGGCTCACTGATGTTACTTAGTAAGGTGGTGAAACATCTGAAAAAGAAGCTTCCAGCTCAGTGAGCAAACTTACATCCAGAATCTCAACCTGAGCTCAAACTTCTCAAAACTCAGTCGGAAGAATAGAGGCATAGACTATTTCCCAAAAGGGGAAAGGCTTTCGAACTCTGAAGCACAAAGGGATTTTAGAGTCTGAGTTTAGAATTGTCTTAAGGTTAACATGCAGGTTCAATTGGTGGTAAGCAACATAAATGCAATGTTAGTATACATTTCAAAAGGGGTAGAATCCAAGAACAGAAATGTACTGTCAAGGCTGTGTAAGGCTCCAGTCAGACTGCTGTTGAGATATTATGAGCAGTTTTGAGCTCTGTATCGAAGGGAGGATGTGCTAGAGTTGGAGGGGGTCCAGAGGAGACTTACAAGAATGATCCTGGGGGTGAGAGGTTGTCATATGAGGAACAGTTGAGGACTTTGTACTCAAAGGAGTTTAGAAGGATGAGGGGTATCTGATTGAAACTTAGAGAATACTGAGGGGCCTGGATAGAGTGGATATGGAGAAGATGTTTCCACTTGCTGGAGAGACTAGGTTCTGAGCAAAGGGACAACTCTTCAGAACTGAGATGAGGAGGAATTTCTTCTGCCAGATGTTATCTGTGGCACCCATTGCCGTAGAAGGCTGTGGAAGCTAAGTCTTTGGTGCATTGAAGACAGAGATAGGTAGGTTCTTTACTGGTAAGGGGATCAAGGGTTATGGGGAGAAGGCAGGAGAATGGGGTTGAAAAACATATTAGCCATTATTGAATGCTGGAGCAGACTCATTGGGTGAAATGTCTTAAATCTGCTGTTCTATTTTATGGAGGAACTGTACTAGCTTTGGTCTTAAGTATCTCCTTGGAAGTTCACAGATAAAGCCAGACTCACACCTCAGGTCAAGTAATTGCTGGATCTAATGTCTAAGGTGCAACCTGTGATTGGGTTCAAAACAAAGTTGGTAAAGAGAAACAAAAAATCCTCAGATTTATTTAGCTTGATTCTAAAACATGAAATCTACAACATCTTCTCAATAATAGGAAGTTAACTTGTTGCAGCTTGAGTTCTGGAAGTAATCAGCTTGGTTACAGCTTGAAATCACAGCAATGGACTACTGAAAAATGTTTTCTGATGTTTTAAAACAATGCTCAAGAAATCACGGGGAGGCCTGTGCTTGAGTTATTGAATGCAGAGCTAAAAAGGTTGATAAAGAAAGAGGAGAGGCATTTAATCATTGGACTAACAGAAAATCATGGAATTTTGTATCTTGGAGAGTAGCTGGAACACTGAAGAGAAAGTAGACTGAATGCCGGTGAGCAGTGATAATAATGGCAAGTTGTTCAAAGGAAAATTAGTGAATGTTAAAGAATGTCAGATAGGGGAATTCTTGGGATGAAGTAAAAGAAAGAATCTTTACAAGCTACAGTGTTAAGTTAGTGTCATGTGTTTGTTTGATTTTTCTTTATGTATAAAGTTTAGTTTTGATTGAAACATGAATTCTTATGGCCAAGACTGGTGAATTGCTGGGCGTTCGGATTTCTTCTTTAAACATTAATGGGGCCCATCAGGATCATAATAGCATGAATGATGAAAGATTTTACCTGTGTGATTCTTTAAACAGTTGCAAGTGGAAACAAATGGATTTATTCCCATCTATATTTGAAGAAATGAATTATTTTCTATAAACAGGTGAATAACCTTAAACCAAACCTCTCCCTCTTGTGGTGCAGTGGTAGTGTCCCTACCCCTGGGCCTGGAGACCTGCGTTCAAGTCCGACCTGCTCAAATAACATCTCTGAACAGGTTGAGTAGAAAAACAGCTTAATTTTAAAAAATGCAAATAAATATGTGCAATCATACAAGTCCACGACATATGTATGTTTACATTTTGCTATTTCATGCAGGTGGATTTTTTTTCTGATAGTTTTATTGTGACTTTAGATGGAAGCTAATTAATGATACATAAATTATATGATAACATACAATATGAATCATATGATACTCATTAGAAAGTCTTTTAAAACTGCTTTCATTTTAATTTAAGTGTGCTTTTTAAAAACGCACTTCTGTTCTTTGAAAATAAGAAAAGTACTAGTAAAAAATGCTTTAACTAATATTTTTCCATTGTACTAGGACGCCCAGCTATGAACTCACTACTGACCACATAATTAATTATAGCCCAGCAACTCTATCAGCAATAATTTAAATCATACATGAATGTTAATTTCCCATGGAACCAGATAACTTATACTGCACCAACCATTAAAAACGCCAAGGAGCAGCAGAGGTGGGACAATGTACAGTGCTGTGGAACTGCATGAAAGATTCTATCCATGGAAGGAAATTAGCATGTGTTTAACCTAGATACAAGTCAGGTATTGTTGATTCAAAGTGATGCATCTGGAGGACATAGAATCATATATCCCAGCTAATCTGAGTATAGTTATGGACAGGGCTCCAACAAAGAGTCTTGAATACTAAGAAAAAACAAATTGAACAAACTTGTTGCACAGCACTATAAAAGAGATGCAAAGAGATTCAGTGACCCACAGAAAAATAAACCATGGTCAAATCTCACATGACTTTCGTTATGTGTTTGATCTAGTTCATTGGTTTTCCTTCAAAAAACGTAGAGAGCAATATTCCATACCACTGTGAATCAAGGAAAGATGGAGTAAAGCAGGCTTTGTTCTGGAGCAATTTTTAAACATATTTTATAAAAAATAAAAAAACCTCAGATATTACTACTTGAATTACTGATGTAATAGAACTTGATTCATATAAATATATTGGTTCTCACTGGATTTAGAGAGGGTTTCTCTTGTTTGAAATATTGAAAACAAATCAGTATAGAATGTACTTGCTACATTTTAACTGTGTATACACCTTGTTTTCATTGGACAAGGAGTGGATGGATGTGTGTGAGAGAGAGTGTGTGACACAATGTGAGAGAGTAAGAGTAAGATAGAGAGAGAGAGAGAGACAGACAGAAAATGAGAGGGAATGGGGGGTGATTAAATGCACCTCCCAATAAATTCAGTATTCCAATTAAGGGAATCAAAGTTGGACTTAATGTACATTATTCTGCAAGAATAAAACATGATTTAAAATAAAACACTATTAAGTCCAATTTCACTAAGGTGGCTACATAAATGAATGACACTTCCCTTTATGAGAAGCTAATACAAGTTTAGCAGGGATCCAAATGCAAACTTCAACTAATTCTTAAGACATTACTGGCTACTTTGGAATAATAATTTGACTTTTTAATTCTGTAGTGACAAAGAGAAATGTTGCCATTTGAGCTGCAAAACTACTAGCATCTCCACTGTTTCTTTGGTACATTATAAATAAAGAGGGATACAGAATTTTATCTGCGTAATGTCAATTTTCAACATTGATTAATCAATCATCAAATTCTCATCTGAAACTCTGATTACAACAAAAAGCTTTAAAATTACAAAGGGTGATTATTTATAGGTGAACACTTATTGCACGTGTCAAATTCAGATGTGGTTATTTTATTGCAGGTGTTATTTTTAATGGATTATATCTTCATTAAATCAATATTTGCAAGAAGTTAATATATTAGCCAATGTGACTGCAAAACATTTTTCTTTCAACTGAAAATTCAGATTAAAAAAAAAAGAGAAGCTTCATTAAACAGTGCTGAAAATCTATGAAGGTGAAACTACTTATCATCTATGTTGGAATGTAAATGCAAAGGAGTTCAAACAGGGTGGGACCTGGAGTGCACGATAGGAATGCAGTTGAGCCCAGAGTCATATCCAACATGGTAAATGGCATCCTCACTTTATATTCTTATTCTCTCCTTTTCAAAATTGCATTCATCATTGTCCATTAGCAGTTCGATCTTTGCCCTATACTGCCATTGCAAAATACTATCTCCAACAATCTCTTCTACTCCAAAGTGGGCTGTTGCCTTCCAAATCAACACCCAATTTTTCCACAATGCCACTCAATTCTGTCCTTACACAGCAGCGAAATGGTTCTAATCAAAGTCATAAACAGAACCTTTGTGATTATAACTATAATGCACCAATATTCCTCCTCCTTCTCAAGCTCCCAGTTTTTGATGTGGTTAAAATAATGCTCTGCTCTCAATTTCAAAAGGAACTGCACAGTAATAAATTGATCTAAAAACCAAAACAATTATGAAAATACTGAGCGGTTCAGCCAATATCTTTGGACAGAAACAAAGTTAGCATTTTAGGTTGACGACCTTTCATCAGAACTGGTGAAAATAGTGGGACAAGGACAAGAGGAAGATCTGTGATAGAATGGAAGACAAGAATTGAATAGAGTTAGTCTTTCAGGGCCAAGCAGAAGGGACCACATTATGAGCAGCAAATATAATAGACTTCATTTCAGGAATTTATACAGCGAATGGCAGAACCCTCACAGTATAGATATGTCGAGAGATCTGGGTGTGCAGGTCCATAGATCACTCAAGGTGGCAGTGCAGGTAGATAAGGTATTGAAAAAGGCATTTGGCACGCTTGCCTTCACAGGAAGGGGCATTGAGTATAAGGATTGACAGGTTTTGCTGCAGCTTTACAGAACTTTACTTGAGCCACACTTGGAATACTGGTAGTTCTTCTATAATGCGATGGTTGTGTTCATGTACAACCCTGGATTATAGATAAACCATACTTTAGAAACAGCGCTCAAAATGTTGGCGGTGTAATCGTGTTACAGCCTACACTAGTTTTAAAAGTCTCCACTTTAGAAACAGTGTTCCTACTTCGTCAATTGCATTACAGCAAATTATCTTAAAGAAACGCGCATTACAGCAGAATGACCTGTACTGGTTCTGGTCACCACACTGCCAGAAGGATGTGGATGCTTTGGAGAGAGTACAGAAAAGGTTTACCAGGATATTGCCTGGTATGTGGGAGTTTAGCTATGAAAAAAGGTTGGATAGACTAGGTTTGTTTTCACTGGAAGACAGGGGGTTGAGGGGTGACCAGATAGTAGTTTAAAAGATTGTAATGGCATAGGTAGAGTGGGAAGTATGAAGCTTTTTCCCAGGGTGGAGGGGTCAATTACATTGGGACACAGGGTCAAGGTGCGAGGGGACAAGTTTGAAAGAGATGTGAGAGGCACGTTTTTCACATCAAGAGTGGTGAGTGCCTGGAACATGCTGTAAGTGGTGGTGGTGGAAGCAGACACAATAGCAGTAATCAAGAAGCACCTGAATGAAATCATGAATAGAGGAATACAGATCTTTTAAGTGAAGACAGTTTTAATATGGAAGTGTAAAATGTGTCGGCGCAGGCTTGGAGGGCCAAAAAGCCTGTTCCTGCGCTATCATTCTTTGTTCTTACTTATTGGAATAAGTACCTGTAAACTAGAAGGAGCATTTAGGTCCTCAGATGGAGTGAAAAGAGATGCCATTGAGTGGGTGGGAGCTTTGGGAGGGATTGAGAAGTGGACAAAGGTATCAAAAATCAATGGCGAATGCTGGAGCACGAGGAGGGTAAAGTCTGGTTTTACTGTATTGTGAACGCAGAAGTAAAAAGGCCGATTTGGTTCAACTTTCTGTCACTATTGCATAATAGAAATTTTGCTGCATCATCAAAACATATGTGATCAAGATATAGGAATAGGGAGAATGGAATGGAGCCCTTTTAGTGTGAGAGATGCAAGTATTGTGCCAGAGCTGTGAACGGCAGTGGCTTATGAAGAAAATTAGTTAATATGCTGTTGCCAGAAATGGAGACAACAACGTCGATGATGGGAACAGAAAAGTTGGAAATGGGCCATTGAAAAAAACTGAGAGAAGGATAAAAAAGGAAGCAAGGTCGAAGAAGTTTCTTAATTCAGAGTTATGGCCAGGAAACTTGAACCTTGAAAAGTGACAGAGAGCATCAATGTGTGTAGTGAGAGACAGGACAAGTGAAGGGTCAAGGTAAGAAGAAAGCAGTTCAGTGGACAGGAACAGGCTGAAATGGTGGGCCTACCTTGTATAAGTAAGCTGCACATGGCTGAGAGGCTATCATAATGGGAAGCATTCGAAACAAGATCACTGGAGGAAATTAGACTAGTGATTACTCTGGAAACATTTGATCAAACAACAGCAGGTCAGACTAGTGCATAGTATAGCTGGTTCAGAGAAAGTCAGAATTGAGATGGCCGACGTCAAGTTAGGAGAAAAAAATTAATCAAACTATGAAAGGGGCATGAGCGATGTGTCCAGATGAAGGAAGAATAATTAAAATGGCTGAAAGGATCCAAGAGTGGAATGTCTCCATGCAAAGTATATGGAAGTGAATGCAATGGAAGAAGAACTCAACTTCATCCTGAGTTTGAAACTTCATTAAGGTGGGGATGTGAAGGGATAAAATATGGTCCCTATTTTGGCCAGATCGGTCACTCTTAGACACGGGAAAGTGAGTGGACATTGTGAACATAGGGCAAAAGGTGAGATTCATTTTGTTAGTAGTCAGGACTTCCAGTAATAATCATTAGAAAAGATAAATGCAAGAACTTTAAAGTAAGTAAGTTGCAAGTAATCCTATTCCATTTCAATTACTTACTGACAAAATTAAAAATCACACGGCAGGTTATCATCCAACAGGTTTATTCGGAAGTATTAGCTTTTGGAGGCTACCTGACAAAGGAGCATCGCTCCAAAAGCTAGTACTTCCAAACAAACCTATTGGATTATAACCTGGTGTTATGTGATTTTTAGCTTTGGCCACCCCAGACCAACACTGGCACCTCCTCATCATTACTGACAAAATCCAGTATAGTATTAAAGAGGAAAACGAATCTTTTCATATATGGAAGTAATTCACAGAATAACTGCTGCTGTGTCATGACAAATACTATCAAGGTATCATTAAGTGCATACTTCTGCTATTCCCACACCAATAATAAAATGGCTGATCAATCGATTTTCTAAAATTTTGCAGTCATGGTATTTGCATTTTAAATTTCTTTGACTGATGCTAGTTTAAAGTAAATAAGTTCTAATTCTTCAAATTTATCTGTATGATTTCGTGCAATGCTGTGAGGCCATCCAGAAACTATTTCACATCATCATTTTGGAATACCAATAATGATCACTATGATATCCCACTTGACTGAGAATAACACAAGGAAACCTTTCCACGGAAAGCAGTTTCAAATGAAGAGTCATGTAAAAAATAGAATTCAACATTCATATCTTGAATATTAATGAATATACAATTATTTCTTTTTGTTGTGCTCGGCTGCTTTTGTTATTTTTTTCTCAAATTATACATGCATTTTAGAACAGTGGTGATGCAAATTTGAGAGCAATTAATCTTCTAAGCAATTCACACCTATATCATTTCAACAGTGAATGATAATACTGAAAACAGACAAAATGTCCCATGGACATCAGCTGCTAGCTATCCTTTTACCGAGGGCAGATATGAACACATAATAAATCAACACAACATACCTTCAAGTGCATGGGCTGATTTGTGGCTGATACCATAGGATTTGACAACAAAATTGAAATGTAGAATGTACTGCCTGATTCTGTCGTTGTAAGTTTGTTTGATAGATGAAGACAATTTGTAAACAGGACACAACCTGTTTATATAGTGTTAATTGACTATTGCACTAAAGTGAACCATGCAAATTGAATCCACATTAAGATTTTCCAGTATCTAGAAGCACAGAATGATCTAACCAACAATCATTTGCACCAAAAAAATTGAACAGGAGTCCAACGATCATCTCCCTCATTCATCAAATAATGGTACTATGTTTGCATTCAGCAGCTGCCAGATTACTTGCAATATTCCCATGTTCACATTTTATCATGTGCCATGCATTGGGATCTGACCATATTAAAATAAGGGCCTGATCACGAAAAATAGTTTAGCCTTTTTACTGGGGCCACTATCAATGTGCCCATACTACTCTATCCATTTTCTGCTAATGTTCACTATATATTAAATATATCCTTTAAGAAAAAAGGTTAATCAGATATTTCTAAAATCTACTAATATTATACTACTCTTGACTGACTTCATATTAGTGTCAACCTTGTGTAATATAAATTTCAGAACTTCAATAACTACTCATAAATTGAAAGTAGCAGTAAAAACTCTATCTGGAATGAACTATTAAGGGACAAGAACAAACTTATACAGGAATAGAATGCAATTAGCCATGTCTGGGAGAAGAAAGAGTTGAAACAAAACGAACAGAACAGTTTTAACAGCTGCTTGATTAGTGGCTCCCTCATGGCACAAGAGCAACTGATTGGCCAGCTAAAGAATTGAGAGAGTTAATTGCAGGACAGCTGTTCCTTGAAATAGTCAGTCAATGCCAAACGTACAAGGAACAAGGAAGCTATTTCTCAGAAAACAGACTGCAGACTTACAATATCTTAGATGAAAGAATTTAAAGGATCATCAATAATGTGTCACACCACAAACTTGAGGAATTCAACTCCAGGGTTCTTTAGGAGCAGAGCTTTGGAAAATGAAGTTGCAGAAGGGTTGAAGCCCGAACACACCCAGAGACAGACACTATCTGTTGGAATTGTAGCTAAATTCCATCATTAATCAGGTAATAGCCAAGCTGAGTTGTGAGGCTTTGACTTGCTTACTTGAGGAGTCTTATTTTGCTTGCTACATTCTATAAAGGTTAAATAATTGTTTCAATATGTGATTGTGTGATTTCTTAATAAGTGGCCAAATTAAAGGTAGCTTATGGGCAGAGGTTTTTTTTGGGGTTGGAATGGAGGGCTGCACATTCTGAGGGTGAGAGGTTGGAGTGGGTGAGAGGGGTGGAGAGGTTGAGGCAGTTAATGTCGCGGCGGCAGTTGGCTATGAAGAGATCGAGCGCAGGTAAGAGGCCAGCACGGGGTGTCCAATGGAGGGAGTGGAGGGCTGCACGTTCTGAGGGTGAGAGGTTGGAGTGGGTGAGAGGGGTGGAGAGGTTGAGGTGGTTAATGTCGTGGTGGCAGTTGGCTATGAAAGGTCGAGCGCAGGTAAGAGGCCAGCACGGGGTGTCCTGAAGAAGGGCTCATGCCCGAAACATCGATTCTCCTGCTCTTTGGATGCTGCCTGACCTGCTGCGATTTTCCAGCAACACATTTTCAGCTCTAAAAGGTAGCTTATAGCAATTTACATACAACAAAAGAAGCATTTTTCATGATCAGGCCCCTTTTCTGGTTAAATGTGAAATTGAAGTTATTTTGTAGTATAACTGGGCTACTGTGCATATGACTCTGCAGCAACAGTCAGTTTAATAATTTCAGTAAATCCACTTAAAGTTCATACCACTGGATGTGTTTCATACATTACATTATATAACAATGTTAAAAATAGATCTGCAAAGAAAAACAAAAGCAGAACATGGATTCAATCGCATTCTATTCCAAAGATAAAGAAATTGCAAGGTTACATGAGATTAGGTGAATTGCTTGTACAGAGAGCTGGCATGGATATGACTCACCAAATAGCTATGAACACTTCATGATTATAGATTTGGTAGAGACATTTAAAATTCATTCGCTGATATGACTTCTTTGATTTTTTCACACTATGATATCGCCTTTAACCAGTTTAGCAAATTCCAATGTTCCTGCAAGAGGTCCCTGCTGTTCTTCCCACCATAGGTTTATTATAATTTTTAAAAAGTAGATCTGGATTTGAAATTATTTGTTCATCCATTTTGGAGAATCCTCACTTAACTTGCACTTTTGTATGTAAATTTATTATACTATACCAACCATATGTGCAAAACAGTTAAATTTTTCTTCAAACTGATATTTTTCATCAATTTTAATTTACTCAATTCCTCATTCCTTTGAAGCTTACTTTTGCAGTCTATATTTGATCTCACTCTTCTGGGTACCAATTGCTACGTAATCTTTAATTTTATCTTCTCTGGTGACTCATTTCTACAGGTTTCAGATTTTGCATTTTTGACGCTATCTTGATTCCTCATCAAGACAAAATCTAGACGTGAGGCATGAATGGGAACAGGAAATATATTTCTACTTTTATTTCTTTTATGTGTCAAGCAATGTCACAACCAAATAATTTTAAAATTAGAAAAGAAATAAACTTGTATTAGTTATTTTTGCCAAGACTAATTTATTGGCTTTAACACTGAATTACAAAAGCTATGACCTGCTGTAAAAACAAAATAAAAACATACATCTGATTTTACATAAACTGCCCTTCAGTATAGGATGAGATCCATTTGACATCTCCTTAGTATCTGAACTCAGTTCTAAAGTGAAGAGCTTGTATAAATAAAAACTATTACTGGCAGAAATTGCTCAAAATAGGTTCAACACAGCCTCTTGTTACAAAAGTGCACACTCTCTAATGGACTTACTCTTTTATCAAAGCGGATCATTTGATTCCTTTTACCTTAACTTTCCCAAAGGCGGTAATTCATTCAGGCTCATGTTCTACAGGCAACACTAGCTTCCCTGAATCTTGCCAAGCATTCCTTCCATAACATCAAATTTTGATCCCATCAAGGAATATTGTGGTAAACCTTGAAAGCACTACAGCTTTTAAAATAATTTTCCACTTGATAACTGCAGAACTTGGAAAAATATTATTCTATTACTTAGCTTGGACTTTAAACGCACAAACTAGGACTATATTTTGGTTTGATGTATTTCAAAAAAGACATATTCATTCCAACCAGATCTGATGTTTAATTTGAAAGTTCATGTGATTTCCCTCATTTTGGAAAACCTCCCACAAAGGCAAAGGAGAAATTACAATATTTTCTCTCAACCAGGTTATCACATAAACTCACTAGGAAATTGTCTCATAGATTCAGAGACCTTCTAATGATACATAAAAACATATACAACTCCACAAGAAATTTATCATCATAATGTTTGTGGAGCTGCTTTCCATAATCTTGTTATGTCTTTGATGATTGCAGTCAGATGAGTTAACTGCAGAAATATCATACAATCACCTAGTTCAGATGAACAAAGCAAAATAAAAATCAGGTGCTGACAATAGAGTAGCTCAGTAGCAAATTCAATCAGTCCAGTAACAATAGATCAAAATATATTAAAAGGCAATATTCCCTACCTTCACTCAAATTAAATTAAATTCAATTCAATTTTGCCCATGTTCAATACTGTTCCGTAAGCATTTATTCAAGTTGCTACTGACCTGGTTATTCAGCTCTACCTGACCTCAGTTTCCTGCTTTCTTTATATTAAGAGTACCTGGAGTTCTCAGTTGAATTGCCATAAAAAACTAACAATAAAACTTCACATCGAATTGCCATATAAACTCATCACAACTTGAAAAGTCCAAAGTCCTCTTGGAATAGAAAAATTTGGCTCTTTTCATTGCAGAGAAATGTATACAATTCTGCTTGTATACAGTCCAGTTTGTGACCTTCAACATTTTCTTGGAAATGCATACATGAAAACTAACTTAACAGAATAGACAAAACAAATATTTACAAGGTGGATTTCACCTTTTGCTCCTATTACAACACAAATGTAAAGAAATGATGCAATTCTACAGCATTTTCTCGCTCACATATGCCAGTGATCTTTTCAGGATTAGAATTTATTCTAGTTGTGTAATATGCCCAACATTTATTTAGCTTTTTGATAAATAAGTTCTATCCCCCCAATGCATTCAGCTGAACTGTATTTCATTCTTACTGTTGCTACTCATGCAACTTGAGAAACGTGAGAGTCGATCATACAGTTGTACACACCTATTTGTGCCCTCTAAATTGGGTTATCAAATTAGGAAAAATGTTGGTTTCATCCATCATCTCCTTTTCAATACAAATATTAAACAGTAATTTACCAATATTCAAAAGTAACTGTACTTCAAAAGTTATTAATTATTCGGACAATACGAAAGGAAATAAGCAAATGTAAGGTTATGCTTTAATGTCTGTTCCTTAATAGACAATTAATTTGTGGGATGACAAATTTTACTTGACTTATAATTCGAAAATTTGGACTAATATTTTAAGGAACAAAAACTCATTATCAGTTTAGAAAAGCTGGAAATAAAAGGTCAGCATCAATAAAGGTGACAATGAAGCTATGGATTGCTGTAAAGACCTAGCATGTTCAATGTCCTTTAGCAGAGGAAACTTATCCACGCCCATCTTGTCTGATCTACAATGACTTCAGTCCCATAGTGTAGTCAATAGCCCATGAAGTGGCTTAGCAAATGACCCACAAATGTATCAAATCCTCAAGTACAATGTTTTAAGAAGGCCCATTAACAACTTTTAGGGCAACAGCAGCTAGGAATAAAGGTTTATTACAAATAAGTTGTATTTACCTCTCACAAATTAAGGGTTAAGTGTTCTTAAAATGCAGTTGTTATTTTCCAATGCCAGTTATCTGTACTGAAACTTTAAATCAAATACTGTCATACAGTTTGTTGCTTGATAACTTTCAGACTTTTACTTTGAAAGTACTGACCTTTTGTTCTTTCGTTGTGACCTTCAATTTCACTAAAGACTTGCTGGTTAATACATATAATGAATCATATGAAGTTATTAATTCTGGTCCTGAATACCAAGGCTGTAAATGTATGCGAGCACACCCACTGCAAGTATTGAAACAAATCTTTGTCTGATTCAGTGTCATACTTAGACCAGTGTAATCTATGAAAGTGATTTTTTTTAGCATCATATTAAATCTCAGAGGCAGCTAACCTACAAATCAACTGGAAAGTCAGGGGCAAACTTGCCTTCACTGGCCCAGGTAGGGTAAAAGTAAGATGGCGGAGACTGAGAGATAGGGGAATGGTTAAAAACCATGTGCCTCTTTGTTAAAGGCAGGCAGGGGTAGGCCTTTGTGGGGCACACTGTGCAGGAACAGGAGGGATATGCCCACCATGTCATGCATTCAGCCAGGCCATAGGTCATGCCTTGCCTGTCGGCAGGAGGAGACCCTTTACTGGAGATTTAAGATTCTCAATGGACTTGAGGGTAGCTGGCCTACCAATACTTACTCTGCCTCTAGTATAATATCAGAAGAAATGGGTAGCCATAGCCATAGTACACCCTTGCATCCATCTTGATTTGACCCCACCACCAGTACTTCACACGGCCCCTTCACCCCACTTCTCCACCTCTGCATGTGCCATAATGTATAGTGTCCACTACCTGGAGATAAATCCTAGCACATTAGCTTTGGAATAAATACTTTTCCATTTCACAGTCTGTTGAAAAAGCTTTGTTTGATTGTAATCATATGATACTGTATAAGAATTTCAATAAATATTCTGCACTTTATATTTAAATAATGTGTCTTTCTACTATTTCCTTTTGGAATTTACAGTCAAGATCATGGAAGCTGACGTTAGGTTAGCCCAAAAATACTTTGTGGATTTGAGTATTGGTTTATGCAAATTCAAGGCTGATATCATACAGTATATCTGGACATATCACAGGCTCATTGAAAGACAGTGAGATATGCACTAACATCTTTATTATAACATCCATCTGAAAACCTAAAAGAAATAACATTTTTGCCTGATGCTGAAAGTAGATTTCCATGAGAATTAACCAATAGTTTTTCAGCAAAACTGTACACTCTTAGAAACTGCTTCCTTTTATCAGGTTACCACTCTTGATCTCTAGCAGTTTGACTTTATCTTAGAATAAAGATTTTCACCCTCTTCAGTCACATAACACTTGATCACATTATACATTACAGGTTATTGAATCCAATTCTCTAGTATAGTGTCTAATATCTTGCTCTTTACACATTTCTCATTTCTCTGATGTTTTCTGCTTTCTGATCTGCTGATGGCAGGGTAACATCATCTGTTACATCATCTTAACTTACATTTGTAATATATGACACTGACAGGATATTCTGGACCCACTGCACTAATTCTGCTACAGCATGGAGCAAATGATAAGCTCAAAACAGCCTAAATTCAAAAAATACTTTTTGCAGAGAATGCTGAATAGGCCCAGAGTAAGTCAGTATGAACTTGGTACACGAAGAAGTCAGCAGAGAATGAGTCCAAAGTACAACAAGCCACTGGAGATCACAAGTGCAAGGGTGCGAGTGCAGCTAAACACTTGGCTACAGGGCTGGTGCAGGAGGGAGGGCTTCAGATACATAGATCATTGGGGCACCTTCTGGGAAAGGTGGGACATGTAAATGAAGAATGGGTTGCACTTAAACTGGGCAGGGGGATGGGAACCAGAGCTATAGATCAGAGGAGAGGGTGGTTGTTGAACGAACTGAAATAGAACGCAAATAGTCCGTCAGGAAGGATACACAATTGATAGGTTAAAGGGATGAGTTAAAGTGTGTCTGTTTCAATGCAAGGAATGTCGGAAATAAGAGTGGTGAACTTTGGCATTGATCAATACTTGGAACTATGATGTTGTGGCCATAACGGAGACATGGATGTCACAGGTTCAGGAATGGTTACTGGATGTTCCAGGGTTTAGACCGTTTAGAGTGGAGCAGTCACTTGATTGAGTAGTACCGAATGATTAGAGGGATGTTGCTCCTCTGTTCAAGAAAGGGAATAGGGAATCCTTGGGAATTACAGACCAGTCAGACTTCCGTTTGTGGTAATCAAGGTACTGGAAAGGATTCCGAGAGATAGGGTTTATGACTATTTGGAAAAACATAGTTTGACATAGCTTTTTGAGGGGCAGCTCATGCCTCACAAGCCTTATTGAATTCTGAGGATGCAACAAGACAAGGGTGGCATGGTGGCTCAGCGGTTAGCATTGTTGCCGCATAGCGCCAGGGACCTGGGTTCAATTCCCACCTCAGGCGACTGTCTGCATGGAGTTTGCACATTCTCCCCATGTCTGCATTTATTTTCTCTGGGTGCTCTGATTTCCTCCCACAATCCAAAAATGTGCAGATTAGGTGAATTGGCCAAAGCATTCAGGGATGTGTAGGTTAGGTGCATTAGTCTGGGGTAAATGTAGGGGGATGGGTCTGGGTGGGTTTCTCTTCAGAGGGTCGGTGTGGACTTATTGGGCTGAAGGGCCTATTTCCACACTGAAGGGATTCTATTTAAAAATAGGGCTGTTAAGAAGGCGTATGGTTTTATCTTTCATGAACAGGAAGCTTGAGTTTAACAGCGGTGAGGTTTCGCTGCAGCTCTATAAAACCCTGGTTAGACCACACTTGGAATATTGTGTCCAGTTCTGGTCACCTCATTGTAGGAAGGATGTAGATGCTTTAGAGAGGGTGCAGAGGAGATTTACCAGGTTGCTGCCTGGATTGAAGGGCTTGTCTTAAGAAGAGAGGTTGAGTGTGCTTGGGCTTTTCACACTGGAGAGGAATAGGAAGAGAGGTGACTTGATAGAGGTGTACAAGCGAATGAGAGGCATAGATAGAGTGGATAGCAAGAGTCATTTCCTCAGCGCAAAAATAGCTGTCATGAGGGGTCTTAATTTTAAGATGATTGAAGTATAGGGGAGATGTTAGAGGTAGGTACTTTATGCAGAGAGTGGTGGGTGCGTGGAATGCATTGCCAGCGGTGGTAATATAGTCAGAGACATCAGGGATATTTAAGCGACTGCTGGACAAGCACATGGACGACAGTAAATTGAGGGGTGTGTAGGTTAGGTTGATCTTAGATTAAAACAAATGCTCGGCCCAACATCATGGGCCAAAGGGCCTGTACTGTGCTGTACTGTTCTAGGTGAGTGAAGTCTTCAAACTTTGCTATGTTTTTGCTCCTATCTGCTTGCAGTAAAGTCTCCTTAACCCAGTCTAGCAACAGATATTGGCAGCAAGGTCAAGTGGCTGGGGAGTGAGACGCTGCGTATGAAGTAAGGAGGTGATGTTTGAGGATAGAGGCCATTGAGTGCATGAAGGGAATTGGGAAGAATGGCTGCTAAGAGAGAGAGTTGGGAAGGGCAGGGGGGTGGTGGCGGCGGGCGGGGGTGGAAAGAGAGCTGATTGTTCTGTGCATGAGATAAATTGGAAAGAGGGGCTGCTATGTGGCTAGGTGGTGTTAAAGAAAATGTGTGTGTGGCAGGATTAGGTGTGTGTAGGTTGGGGTTGGGGGTGTGGGACAGCAAGAATTACACTGAATTTTCTGTCAGCAGGAAATATTGGCTAAAATCTACACATATAACTAAAAAACATTTTTACAAAGTACTTCAAAGATATATTTTATAAATTTATATGATGCATTATTTTTGTTGATATTTGGTATGTGAACTTTCGGCAACTGGATATTACTGGGCTTCTTTACTACCATTGTGCTTGTGTCAGAGGCCATAATAATTTTCAAGTGCGAAAATGGGGTCAGATTGTAAAATAGATATGAAAGCGTTGGATTGAGCAAAATGAGGAATATTAGTTCAGACATCTGTAGCGACAATTCAACTGAAAAACAGGTACAATGTGAAATGTAGAATACGGATTCTACCAGAAGTTTTGGATCTGTCTGGTGAGCATGCTGAGGCTTTGAAACTTGACAGGTCATCACAGTCTTGCCCTACTTCTCTGTAGACATGATTTGTTCTCTGTTGTTTGCAAACTGTTGGGTAGTTTAAATGCCTATGCTTCCGTTGGGTTGTAAACTCAGCCTGCCATCTTTGAAAGGAACAAGAGCCGAAATTGACTGCAACCAACGGAGAACTTCTCTGGCTTCTTCACACCCAATTCCCACGAGTTCAGTGTGCTAGGTTTCTTCAATGTCACGCATTGGTCAAATGGTATCTCGATGTCATACTCACCTTTATATCAGCCTTTTCATTCATATTTTAATGCGGTCAGGAGTTGAATGGCTCTGGCAGAACTCAAACCGTTTATCAGCAAATACGTTACTGCTGTTAAATTACTGCTTGGTTGCATTGTCAATGGCACCTTCCATCTTTTTACGGATATTTGAGAATACTGAGAGCAGTCTTTGTGGTGGCAGGATTATTAAGTCAGAAAGTCAGTTCAATGCAGACAGGATGCCTCAGTAGTAGATTTATTGGATCAACATGCTCAGTTGTGTTATGACACACCTCTGCAGTAGGTAGGGCTTGAACTCTGGTGTTCTGGCTCAGAGGTAGGGACAGTCTGACAGCATTCAGGGAAGACATATAAACCAAATGTTGTGTGTTTGGACTTAAATCACTGAGGGATAACATAGAAAAATAAAGAGTCAACTGGGATATACCCAAAGGCAGAGTTGAATAAACAATAGCCCAAGGACCATATCAGTTCCTTTGGGCTTTTCATCTGACTGTCAAGCTGTATTGCAACTCCCAGGTCATTTCCTACTCTCTCCCCACCCCCACCCCCCTCTAGCTTATCTCTCCATGCTTCCAGCTCACTGCCTTTATTCCTGAAGGGCTTTTGCCCGAAACGTCGATTTCGCTGCTCGTTGGATGCTGCCTGAACTGCTGTGCTCTTCCAGCACCACTGATCCAGAATCTGGTTTCCAGCATCTGCAGTCATTGTTTTTACCTAGTTGATTTTAACCCTACTGCGAATCCTCTTGCAAGGATACCTGCCTTGAAAAAGTTTTCCTCCCCTCTCTACAAGAATCTCAGGGAGTCCCTCTCCCACTGCAACTCCCAGGTCATTTCCTACTCTCTCCCCCCCCCCACCTCCCTCTAGCTTATCTCTCCATGCTTCCAGCTCACTGCCTTTATTCCCGATGAAGGGCTTTTGCCCGAAACGTCGATTTCGCTGCTCGTTGGATGCTGCCTGAACTGCTGTGTTCTTCCAGCACCACTAATCCAGAAGCTGTATTGCAGGTTAACAATCATTTAACTATTTATAGAGTCAGAGTTATATAACACAGAAACAGACCCTTTGATTATTAAAAATAGTAAAAATATAAAAACTTATCAAATCAATTAATGTATGTATGCTATTACATCTATCAAACAATTTACTGTCATACAGCATGCATTGCCAAAACAAAGCACTTCACAATGGCCCCTATGAAAATTTGCATTTATGACATAATTTCATCTATGCATCAGATGTAACAATGCTGAACAAACAGCCTTTTTGAAAAAAGGCTGGCAATTAGATTTTTCACTTTCTATAAAATGAATCTTCATTTTAATATTTCTTCTTCAGATATATATTGCTTAGAATTTGATTTATTTTGAAGGTTTGTAGTTTGAATATATTTTGAATATTAAAACAATCAAATAGGGAATTACTAATATACTACCTGCGGACAAGCCTGATGCATACACAGGATCTGCTTGGATGAGGGGGGATGCGATGGACTCTTGAAGATGTTGAAGGATGCTCTCATAAGAACAGGATACGATGCTCAGCTCATTGATCACCATTCTCATCAGCAAAAAAACTGTAATGGCCTCCTCAGAAGACAGACACAGGATGTGACCGACAGGGTACCCTTCGTTGTCCAGTCCTTCCCTGGAGTGGAGAAACTACACCATGTTCTTCTCAGCCTTCAACACAGAGTCACAGAGTCCTACAGCACGGAGACAGGCTTATTGGCCCAAACTGATCCATGCCGACCAAAACGTCCATCCTTGCTCACGCCATTTCCCTGCACTTGGCCCATATCCTTCTAATCCTTTCCTACCCATGTATTTGTCAAAATGCCTTTAAATGTCGTTAATGTACCCACTTCAACCACTTCCACTGGCAGCTCATTCAATATCTACCATCCTTCGTGTAAAAAAAAATCCCCCTCAGGTTCCCTTTTAGTCTTTCTCCTCTAACCTTAAACTGGTAGGGAGAGCTGCTGAACAGACAGACCTTGGAGTGCAGGTTCATAGCTCCTTGAAAGTGGAGTCGCAGGTAGATAGAATAGTGAAGGTGGCTTTCCTTTATTGGTCAGAGTATTGAGTATAGGAGTTGGGTGATCATGTTGCAGCTGTACAGGGCATTGGTTAGGCCACTGTTGGAGCATTGTGTGCAATTCTGGTCTCTTTACTATTGGAAAGATATTGTGAAACTTGAAAGGGTTCAGAAAAGATTTACAAGGGTGTTTGCCAGGGTGGGAGGATTTGAGCTACAGGGAGAGGTTGAATAGGCTATGGCTGTTTTCCCTGGAGTGTCAGCGGCTGAGGTGACCTTATAGAGGTTTACTAAATCATGAGGGGCAAGGTTAGGATAAGTAGACAAAGTTTTTTCCCTGGGATGGGAGAGTCCAGAACTAGAGGGCATAGGTTTAGGGTGAGAGGGGAAAGATATAAAAGAGACCTAATGGGTAACGTTTTCATGCAGAGGGTTGTACGTGCGTGGAATGAGCTGCCAGAGGAAGTGGAAGAGGCTCGGACAATTGCAACTTTTAAAAGGCATTTGAATGGGTATATGAATAGGAAGGGTTTGGAGGGATATGGGCTAGGTGCTGGCAGGTGTGACTAGATTGGGTTGGGATATCGGTCGGCGTGGATGAGTTGGACTGAGGGGTCTGTTTCCATGCTGTACATCTTTCTCTCACACACGCACCTGCTCTCTCTCTCTCTCACACACACACACACACACACACGCTTTCTCGCTCTCTCACACACACCTGCTCTCTCGCTCTCACACACACACCTGCTTTCTCACACATACCTGATCTCTTTTCCTCTCACACACGCACCTGCTCTCTCTCTCTCTCACACACGCACCTGCTCTCTCTCTCACACGCACCTGCTCTCTCTCTCTCTCTCTCACACACGCACCTGCTCTCTCTCTCACGCACCTGATCTCTCTCTCTCACACGCACCTGCGCTCTCACACACTCGGACCTGCGCTCTCACATACACGCACCTGTTCTCTCTCTCACAGGCCCCTGTTCTCTCTCTCACAGGCCCCTGCTCTCTCTCTCACACGCCCCTGCTCTCTCTCTCACACACCCCTGCTCTCTCTCTCACACGCCCCTGCTCTCTCTCTCACACGCCCCTGATTTCTCTCTCTCACACGCACCTGATTTCTCTCTCTCACACGCACCTGATCTCTCTCTCACACGCACCTGATCTCTCTCTCTCTCTCTCTCACACGCACCTGCTCTCTCTCTCTCACGCACCTGCTCTCTCTCTCTCACGCACCTGCTCTCTCTCTCACACGCACCTGCTCTCTCTCTCTCACGCACCTGATCTCTCTCTCTCACACGCACCTGATCTCTCTCTCTCACACGCACCTGATCTCTCTCTCTCACACGCACCTGATCTCTCTCTCTCTCTCTCTCTCACACGCACCTGCTCTCTCTCTCTCACGCACCTGCTCTCTCTCTCTCACGCACCTGCTCTCTCTCTCTCACGCACCTGATCTCTCTCTCTCACACGCACCTGCTCTCTCTCTCTCACACGCACCTGATCTCTCTCTCTCACACGCACCTGATCTCTCTCTCTCACACGCACCTGATCTCTCTCTCTCACACGCACCTGATCTCTCTCTCTCACACGCACCTGATCTCTCTCTCTCACACGCACCTGATCTCTCTCTCTCACACACGCACCTGATCTCTCTCTCTCACACACGCACCTGCGCTCTCACACACTCGGACCTGCGCTCTCACATACACGCACCTGCTCTCGCTCTCACACGCCCCTGCTCTCTCTCTCACATGCCCCTGATCTCTCTCTCACACGCCCCTGATCTCTCTCTCTCTTTCTCACACGCACACCTGCTCTCTCACACACGCACCTGCTCTCTCCCTCTCACACACGCACCTGCTCCCTCTCTCTCTCTCACATGCACCTGCTCCCTCACTCACACACGCACCTGCTCCCTCTCTCTCTCACACACGCACCTGCTCCCTCTCTCTCTCACACAAGCACCTGCTTCCTCTCTCTCTCACACATGCACCTGCTCCCTCTCTCTCTCTCACACACGCACCTGCTCCCTCTCTCACACACGCACCTGCTCCCTCTCTCACACACGCACCTGCTCCCTCTCTCTCTCTCACATGCACCTGCTCCCTCTCTCACACACGCACCTGCTCCCTCTCTCTCTCACATGCACCTGCTCCCTCTCTCACACACGCACCTGCTCCCTCTCTCTCTCACACGCACCTGCTCCTTCTCTCACACACGCACCTGCTCCCTCTCTCTCTCACACGTACCTGCTCCCTCTCTCACACACGCACCTGCTCCCTCTCTCTCTCTCACACGCACCTGCTCCCTCTCTCACACACGCACCTGCTCCCTCTCTCTCACACGCACCTGCTCTCTCTCACACATGCACCTGCTCCCTCTCTCACACACGCACCTGCTCCCTCTCTCTCTCACATGCACCTGCTCCCTCTCTCACACACGCACCTGCTCCCTCTCTCTCTCATACGCACCTGCTCCTTCTCTCACACACGCACCTGCTCCCTCTCTCTCTCTCACATGTACCTGCTCCCTCTCTCACACAGGCAACTGCTCTCTCTCTCACACACACACACACCTGCTCTCTCTCTCACACACACACACACCTGCTCTCTCTCTCACACACACACGCATACCTGCTCTCTCTCACACACGAACCTGCTCCCTCTCTCTCACACACACACTTGCTCTCTCTCTCTCTCTCTCACACACACACTTGCTCTCTCTCTCTCTCACACACACACACCTGCTCTCTCTCTCTCTCACACACACACCTGTTCTCTCTCTCTCTCTCTCTCACACACACACACCTGTTCTCTCTCTCTCTCTCACACACACACACCTGCTCTCTCTCTCACACACACGCACCTGCTCTCTCTCTCACGCACCTGCTCTCTCTCTCTCACGCACCTGATCTCTCTCTCTCACACGCACCTGATCTCTCTCTCTCACACGCACCTGATCTCTCTCTCTCACACGCACCTGATCTCTCTCTCTCACACGCACCTGATCTCTCTCTCTCACACGCACCTGATCTCTCTCTCACATGCACCTGATCTCTCTCTCTCACACGCACCTGATTTCTCTCTCTCACACGCACCTGATCTCTCTCTCTCACACACGCACCTGCGCTCTCACACACTCGGACCTGCGCTCTCACAAACACGCACCTGCTCTCGCTCTCACACGCCCCTGCTCTCTCTCTCACATGCCCCTGATCTCTCTCTCACACGCCCCTGATCTCTCTCTCTCTTTCTCACACGCACACCTGCTCTCTCACACACGCACCTGCTCTCTCCCTCTCACACACGCACCTGCTCCCTCTCTCTCTCTCACACACGCACCTGCTCCCTCTCTCACACACGCACCTGCTCCCTCTCTCTCTCACACATGCACCTGCTCCCTCTCTCACACACGCACCTGCTCCCTCTCTCTCTCACATGCACCTGCTCCCTCTCTCACACACGCACCTGCTCCCTCTCTCTCTCACACGCACCTGCTCCCTCTCTCTCTCACACGTACCTGCTCCCTCTCTCTCTCACACGCACCTGCTCCCTCTCTCACACACGCACATGCTCCCTCTCTCACACACGCACCTGCTCCCTCTCTCTCTCTCACACGCACCTGCTCCCTCTCTCACACACGCACCTGCTCCCTCTCTCTCACACGCACCTGCTCCCTCTCTCTCACACATGCACCTGCTCCCTCTCTCACACACGCACCTGCTCCCTCTCTCTCTCACATGCACCTGCTCCCTCTCTCACACACGCACCTGCTCCCTCTCTCTCTCATACGCACCTGCTCCTTCTCTCACACACGCACCTGCTCCCTCTCTCTCTCACATGTACCTGCTCCCTCTCTCACACAGGCACCTGCTCTCTCTCTCACACACACCTGCTCTCTCTCTCACACACACACGCATACCTGCTCTCTCTCACACACGAACCTGCTCCCTCTCTCACACACACATATGCTCTCTCTCTCTCACACACACACCTTCTCTCTCTCTCACACACACCTTCTCTCTCTCTCACACACACACCTGTTCTCTCTCTCTCTCACACACACACCTGTTCTCTCTCTCTCTCTCTCTCACACACACACACCTGTTCTCTCTCTCTCACGCACCTGCTCTCTCTCTCACACACGCACCTGCTCCCTCTCTCTCTCATACGCACCTGCTCCTTCTCACACACACGCACCTGCTCCCTCTCTCTCTCTCACATGTACCTGCTCCCTCTCTCACACAGGCAACTGCTCTCTCTCTCACACACACACACACCTGCTCTCTCTCTCACACACACACGCATACCTGCTCTCTCTGACACACGAACCCGCTCCCTCTGTCTCACACACACACTTGCTCTCTCTCACACACGCACCTGCTCTCTCTCACACACGCACCTGCTCTCTCTCACACACGCACCTGCTCCCTCTCTCACACACGCACCTGCTCTCTCTCACACACGCACCTGCTCTCTCTCACACACGCACCTGCTCTCTCTCACACACGCACCTGCTCTCTCTCACTCTCTCACACACGCACCTGCTCCCTCTCTCTCACACGCACCTGCTCTCTCTCACACACGCACCTGCTCCCTCTCTCACACACACGCACCTGCTCCCTCTCTCACACACACGCACCTGCTCCCTCTCTCACACACACGCACCTGCTCCCTCTCTCACACACACGCACCTGCTCCCTCTCACTCTCTCACACACGCACCTGCTCCCTCTCTCTCACACGCACCTGCTCCCTCTCACACACGCACCTGCTCTCTCTCTCTCTCACACACACACCTGTTCTCTCTCTCTCTCTCTCTCTCACACACACACACCTGTTCTCTCTCTCTCTCTCTCTCTCACACACACACACCTGTTCTCTCTCTCTCTCTCACACACACACACCTGTTCTCTCTCTCACACACACGCACCTGCTCTCTCTCTCACACGCACCTGATCTCTCTCTCTCACACGCACCTGATCTCTCTCTCTCACACGCACCTGATCTCTCTCTCTCACACGCACCTGATCTCTCTCTCTCACACGCACCTGATCTCTCTCTCACACGCACCTGATCTCTCTCTCACACGCACCTGATCTCTCTCTCTCACACGCACCTGATTTCTCTCTCTCACACGCACCTGATTTCTCTCTCTCACACACGCACCTGCGCTCTCACACACTCGGACCTGCGCTCTCACATACACGCACCTGCTCTCGCTCTCACACGCCCCTGCTCTCTCTCTCACAGGCCCCTGCTCTCTCTCTC